>NC_057863.1:190306064-192706064 GCF_019393635.1 Dromiciops gliroides
TAAGAACATTGACCCAAGTACCATTGAAGGCCATCATAACATCGGGTATAGAATGAACTTCTTTTGTCGGTTTTTTGAACTCCCTCCTTTCCACCTAGTCAAACACGTTTCGAAGAACACTGAGATATGGAAACAACTTGTTTAAATCAAAAATTGAGAACACCTTTTTGAAAATGACAAGCCTAGAGTGCTTCTTTCTTTTTTTCAGTTTCTACATAGTAAGAGAGTGTTCAGGAAAGTTCTAGAAAGGGAATCCAAAGGTCTACTAAATGTGCTCCTTACTTCCAGGTTTACACCCAGAGCATCAGAGGGAGATATGGAAGCAGTGCAGCAAAGGAGAAGACACAGAACCTTTGTTGGAAATTGCTTTATTCTAAGAACATTGACTCAAGTACCATTGAAGGCCATCACTGACATAGGGTATAGAAGGAACTTCTTTTATCGGTTTTTTGAACTCCCTCCGTTCCACATAGTCAAACACGTTTCGAAGAACACTGAGACATGGAAACAACTTGTTTAAATCAAAAATTGAGAACACCTTTTTGAAAATGACAAGCCTAGAGTGCTTCTTTCTTTTTTTCAGTTTCTACATAGTAAGAGAGTGTTATGGGAAGTTCTAGAAAGGGTTTCCAAAGGTCTGCTAAATGTGCTCCTTACATCCAGGTTTACACCCAGAGCATCAGATGGAGATATGAAAGCAGTGCAGCAATGGAGACGACTCAGAAGCTTTGTTGCAAATTGCTTTATCCTACGAACATTGGCTCAAGTACAATTGGAGGCCAACTGTACCAAAGGAAAAGGAAAGAATTTCTTTAATTCTGTTTTCTGAACTCCCTCTCTTCCACAAGGAGTCAGACAGGTTTAGAAGAAAACTGAGACATGGGAACAACTTGTTTAGATCAAAAATTGAGAACATCTTGTTGAAAATGACCTCCCTGGCGTGCTTCTTTCTTTTTATTTCACTTTCTACATAGTAAGAGAGTGTTATGGAAAGTTCTAGAAAGGGTATTCAAAGGTCTGCTAAATGTGCTCCTTACAATCCAGGATTACACCCAGAGCATCAGAGGGAGATATGGAAGCAGTGCAGCAAAGGAGAAGACACAGAAGCTTTGTTGGAAATTGCTTTATTCTAAGAACATTGACCCAAGTACCATTGAAGGCCATCATAACATCGGGTATAGAATGAACTTCTTTTGTCGGTTTTTTGAACTCCCTCCTTTCCACCTAGTCAAACACGTTTCGAAGAACACTGAGATATGGAAACAACTTGTTTAAATCAAAAATTGAGAACACCTTTTTGAAAATGACAAGCCTAGAGTGCTTCTTTCTTTTTTTCAGTTTCTACATAGTAAGAGAGTGTTCAGGAAAGTTCTAGAAAGGGAATCCAAAGGTCTACTAAATGTGCTCCTTACTTCCAGGTTTACACCCAGAGCATCAGAGGGAGATATGGAAGCAGTGCAGCAAAGGAGAAGACACAGAACCTTTGTTGGAAATTGCTTTATTCTAAGAACATTGACTCAAGTACCATTGAAGGCCATCACTAACATAGGGTATAGAAGGAACTTCTTTTATCAGTTATTTGAACTCCCTCCTTTCCACAGAATCAAACACGTTTAGAAGAACACTTAGACATGGGAACAACTTGTTTATATCAAAAATTGAGAACATCTTGTTGAAAATGACAAGCCCAGAGTGCTTCTTTCTTTTTTTCAGTTTCTACAAATAAAGAGAGTGTTATGGAAAGTTCTAGAAAGGGAATCCAAAGGTCTACTAAATGTGCTCCTTACTTCCAGGTTTACACCCAGAGCATCAGAGGGAGATATGGAAGCAGTGCAGCAAAGGAGAAGACACAGAAGCTTTGTTGGAAATTGCTTTATTCTAAGAACATTGACTCAAGTACCATTGAAGGCCATCACTAACATAGGGTATAGAATGAACTTCTTTTGTCGGTTTTTTGAACTCCCTCCTTTCACATAGTCAAACACGTTTCGAAGAACACTGAGACATGGGAAACAACTTGTTTAAATCAAAAATTGAGAACACCTTGTTGAAAATGACAAGCCTAGAGTGCTTCTTTCTTTTTTTCAGTTTCTACATAGTAAGAGAGTGTTCAGGAAAGTTCTAGAAAGGGAATCCAAAGGTCTACTAAATGTGCTCCTTACATCCAGGTTTACACCCAGAGCATCAGATGGAGATATGAAAGCAGTGCAGCAATGGAGACGACTCAGAAGCTTTGTTGCAAATTGCTTTATCTAAGAACATTGACTCAAGTACCATTGAAGGCCAACTGTACCATAGGGTATAGAAAGAACTTCTTTAATTCTGTTTTCTGAACTCCCTCTCGTTCCACAGAGTCAGACACGGTTTCGAAGAACACTGAGACATGGGAAACAACTTGTTTAGATCAAAAATTGAGAACATCCTTTTTGAAAATGACAAGCCTAGAGTGCTTCTTTCTTTTTTTCAGTTTCTACATAGTAAGAGAGTGTTATGGAAAGTTCTAGAAAGGGTTTCCAAAGGTCTGCTAAATGTGCTCCTTACATCCAGGTTTACACCCAGAGCATCAGAGGGAGATATGGAAGCAGTGCAGCAATGGAGACGACTCAGAAGCTTTGTTGCAAATTGCTTTATCCTACGAACATTGGCTCAAGTACAATTGGAGGCCAACTGTACCAAAGGAAAAGGAAAGAATTTCTTTAATTCTGTTTTCTGAACTCCCTCTCTTCCACAAGGAGTCAGACAGGTTTAGAAGAAAACTGAGACATGGGAACAACTTGTTTAGATCAAAAATTGAGAACATCTTGTTGAAAATGACAAGCCTAGAGTGCTTCTTTCTTTTTTTCAGTTTCTACATAGTAAGAGAGTGTTATGGAAAGTTCTAGAAAGGGTATCCAAAGGTCTGCTAAATGTGCTCCTTACATCCAGGATTACACCCAGAGCATCAGAGGGAGATATGGAAGCAGTGCAGCAAAGGAGAAGACACAGAAGCTTTGTTGGAAATTGCTTTATTCTAAGAACATTGACCCACGTACCATTGAAGGCCATCATAACATCGGGTATAGAATGAACTTCTTTTGTCGGTTTTTTGAACTCCCTCCTTTCCACCTAGTCAAACACGTTTCGAAGAACACTGAGATATGGAAACAACTTGTTTAAATCAAAAATTGAGAACACCTTTTTGAAAATGACAAGCCTAGAGTGCTTCTTTCTTTTTTTCAGTTTCTACATAGTAAGAGAGTGTTCAGGAAAGTTCTAGAAAGGGAATCCAAAGGTCTACTAAATGTGCTCCTTACTTCCAGGTTTACACCCAGAGCATCAGAGGGAGATATGGAAGCAGTGCAGCAAAGGAGAAGACACAGAACCTTTGTTGGAAATTGCTTTATTCTAAGAACATTGACTCAAGTACCATTGAAGGCCATCACTGACATAGGGTATAGAAGGAACTTCTTTTATCGGTTTTTTGAACTCCCTCCGTTCCACATAGTCAAACACGTTTCGAAGAACACTGAGACATGGAAACAACTTGTTTAAATCAAAAATTGAGAACACCTTTTTGAAAATGACAAGCCTAGAGTGCTTCTTTCTTTTTTTCAGTTTCTACATAGTAAGAGAGTGTTATGGGAAGTTCTAGAAAGGGTTTCCAAAGGTCTGCTAAATGTGCTCCTTACATCCAGGTTTACACCCAGAGCATCAGATGGAGATATGAAAGCAGTGCAGCAATGGAGACGACTCAGAAGCTTTGTTGCAAATTGCTTTATCCTACGAACATTGGCTCAAGTACAATTGGAGGCCAACTGTACCAAAGGAAAAGGAAAGAATTTCTTTAATTCTGTTTTCTGAACTCCCTCTCTTCCACAAGGAGTCAGACAGGTTTAGAAGAAAACTGAGACATGGGAACAACTTGTTTAGATCAAAAATTGAGAACATCTTGTTGAAAATGACCTCCCTGGCGTGCTTCTTTCTTTTTATTTCACTTTCTACATAGTAAGAGAGTGTTATGGAAAGTTCTAGAAAGGGTATTCAAAGGTCTGCTAAATGTGCTCCTTACAATCCAGGATTACACCCAGAGCATCAGAGGGAGATATGGAAGCAGTGCAGCAAAGGAGAAGACACAGAAGCTTTGTTGGAAATTGCTTTATTCTAAGAACATTGACCCAAGTACCATTGAAGGCCATCATAACATCGGGTATAGAATGAACTTCTTTTGTCGGTTTTTTGAACTCCCTCCTTTCCACCTAGTCAAACACGTTTCGAAGAACACTGAGATATGGAAACAACTTGTTTAAATCAAAAATTGAGAACACCTTTTTGAAAATGACAAGCCTAGAGTGCTTCTTTCTTTTTTTCAGTTTCTACATAGTAAGAGAGTGTTATGGGAAGTTCTAGAAAGGGAATCCAAAGGTCTACTAAATGTGCTCCTTACTTCCAGGTTTACACCCAGAGCATCAGAGGGAGATATGGAAGCAGTGCAGCAAAGGAGAAGACACAGAACCTTTGTTGGAAATTGCTTTATTCTAAGAACATTGACTCAAGTACCATTGAAGGCCATCACTAACATAGGGTATAGAAGGAACTTCTTTTATCGGTTATTTGAACTCCCTCCTTTCCACAGAGTCAAACACGTTTAGAAGAACACTGAGACATGGGAACAACTTGTTTATATCAAAAAAATTGAGAACACCTTTTTAAAAATGACAAGCGTAGAGTGCTTCTTTCTTTTTTTCAGTTTCTACACAGTAAGAGAATATTATGGAAAGTTCTAGAAAGGGAACCCAAAGGTCTGCTAAATGTGCTCATTACATCCAGGTTTACACCCAGAGCATCAGATGGAGATATGGAAGCAGTGGAGCCAAGGAGAAGACGCAGAAGCTTTGTTGGAAATTGCTTTATTCTAAGAACATTGGCTCAAGTAACATTGAAGGCCATCACTAACATAGGGAATAGAAGGAACTTCTTTTGTCGGTTATTTGAACTCCCTCCTTTTCACAGAGTCAAACACGTTTAGAAGAACACTGAGATATGGAAACAACTTGTTTATATCAAAAATTGAGAACATCTTGTTGAAAATGACCACCCTGGAGTGCTTCTTTCTTTTTTTCAGTTTCTAAATAGTAAGAGAGTGTTCAGGAAAGTTCTAGAAAGGGAATCCAAAGGTCTACTAAATGTGCTCCTTACTTCCAGGTTTACACCCAGAGCATCAGAGGGAGATATGGAAGCAGTGCAGCAAAGGAGAAGACACAGAAGCTTTGTTGGAAATTGCTTTATTCTAAGAACATTGACCCAAGTACCATTGAAGGCCATCATAACATCGGGTATAGAATGAACTTCTTTTATCGGTTTTTTGAACTCCCTCCGTTCCACATAGTCAAACACGTTTCGAAGAACACTGAGACATGGAAACAACTTGTTTAAATCAAAAATTGAGAACACCTTTTTGAAAATGACAAGCCTAGAGTGCTTCTTTCTTTTTTTCAGTTTCTACATAGTAAGAGAGTGTTATGGAAAGTTCTAGAAAGGGAATCCAAAGGTCTGCTAAATGTGCTCCTTACATCCAGGTTTACACCCAGAGCATCAGATGGAGATATGGAAGCAGTGCAGCAAAGGAGAAGACACAGAAGCTTTGTTGGAAATTGCTTTATTCTAAGAACATTGGCTCAAGTAACATTGAAGGCCATCACTAACATAGGGAATAGAAGGAACTTCTTTTGTCGGTTATTTGAACTCCCTCCTTTTCACAGAGTCAAACACGTTTAGAAGAACACTGAGACAGGGGAACAACTTGTTTATATCAAAAATTGAGAACATCTTGTTGAAAATGACCACCCTGGAGTGCTTCTTTCTTTTTTTCAGTTTCTACATAGTAAGAGAGTGTTCAGGAAAGTTCTAGAAAGGGAATCCAAAGGTCTACTAAATGTGCTCCTTACTTCCAGGTTTACACCCAGAGCATCAGAGGGAGATATGGAAGCAGTGCAGCAAAGGAGAAGACACAGAAGCTTTGTTGGAAATTGCTTTATTCTAAGAACATTGACTCAAGTACCATTGAAGGCCATCACTGACATCGGGTATAGAAGGAACTTCTTTTATCGGTTTTTTGAACTCCCTCCTTTCCACATAGTCAAACACGTTTCGAAGAACACTGAGACATGGAAACAACTTGTTTAAATCAAAAATTGAGAACACCTTTTTGAAAATGACAAGCCTAGAGTGCTTCTTTCTTTTTTTCAGTTTCTACATAGTAAGAGAGTGTTATGGAAAGTTCTAGAAAGGGAATCCAAAGGTCTGCTAAATGTGCTCCTTACATCCAGGTTTACACCCAGAGCATCAGAGGGAGATATGGAAGCAGTGCAGCAAAGGAGAAGACACAGAAGCTTTGTTGGAAATTGCTTTATTCTAAGAACATTGACTCAAGTACCATTGAAGGCCATCACTAACATAGGGTATAGAAGGAACTTCTTTTGTCGGTTATTTGAACTCCCTCCTTTCCACAGAGTCAAACACGTTTAGAAGAACACTGAGACATGGGAACAACTTGTTTATATCAAAAATTGAGAACATCTTGTTGAAAATGACAAGCCTAGAGTGCTTCTTTCTTTTTTTCAGTTTCTACATAGTAAGAGAGTGTTCAGGAAAGTTCTAGAAAGGGAATCCAAAGGTCTACTAAATGTGCTCCTTACTTCCAGGTTTACACCCAGAGCATCAGAGGGAGATATGGAAGCAGTGCAGCAAAGGAGAAGACACAGAAGCTTTGTTGGAAATTGCTTTATTCTAAGAACATTGACCCAAGTACCATTGAAGGCCATCATAACATCGGGTATAGAATGAACTTCTTTTATCGGTTTTTTGAACTCCCTCCTTTCCACATAGTCAAACACGTTTCGAAGAACACTGAGACATGGAAACAACTTGTTTAAATCAAAAATTGAGAACACCTTTTTGAAAATGACAAGCCTAGAGTGCTTCTTTCTTTTTTTCAGTTTCTACATAGTAAGAGAGTGTTATGGGAAGTTCTAGAAAGGGATTCCAAAGGTCTACTAAATGTGCTCCTTACATCCAGGTTTACACCCAGAGCATCAGATGGAGATATGGAAGCAGTGCAGCAAAGGAGAAGACTCAGAAGCTTTGTTGGAAATTGCTTTATTCTAAGAACATTGACTCAAGTACCATTGAAGGCCATCACTAACATAGGGTATAGAAGGAACTTCTTTTATCGGTTATTTGAACTCCCTCCTTTCCACAGAGTCAAACACGTTTCGAAGAACACTGAGACATGGAACAACTGGTTTATATCAAAAATTGAGAACATCTTGTTGAAAATGAGAAGCCTAGAGTGCTTCTTTCTTTTTTTCAGTTTCTACATAGTAAGAGAGTGTTATGGAAAGTTCTAGAAAGGGTATTCAAAGGTCTGCTAAATGTGCTCCTTACATCCAGGTTTACACCCAGAGCATCAGAGGGAGATATGGAAGCAGTGCAGCAAAGGAGAAGACACAGAAGCTTTGTTGGAAATTGCTTTATTCTAAGAACATTGACTCAAGTACCATTGAAGGCCATCACTGACATAGGGTATAGAAGGAACTTCTTTTATCGGTTATTTGAACTCCCTCCTTTCCACAGAGTCAAACACGTTTAGAAGAACACTGAGACATGGAAACAACTTGTTTAAATCAAAAATTGAGAACACCTTTTTGAAAATGACAAGCCTAGAGTGCTTCTTTCTTTTTTTCAGTTTCTACATAGTAAGAGAGTGTTATGGAAGTTCTAGAAAGGGAATCCAAAGGTCTGCTAAATGTGCTCCTTACATCCAGGTTTACACCCAGAGCATCAGAGGGAGATATGGAAGCAGTGCAGCAAAGGAGAAGACACAGAAGCTTTGTTGGCAAATTGCTTTATTCCTACGAACATTGGCTCAAGTACCATTGAAGGCCATCAGTACCATAGGGTATAGAATGAACTTCTTTATTCGGTTTTTCTGAACTCCCTCTCTTCCACAAGGAGTCAACACGTTTAGAAGAACACTGAGACATGGGAAACAACTGGTTTAGATCAAAAATTGAGAACATCTTGTTGAAAATGACAAGCCTAGAGTGCTTCTTTCTTTTTTTCAGTTTCTACATAGTAAGAGAGTGTTATGGAAAGTTCTAGAAAGGGAATCCAAAGGTCTGCTAAATGTGCTCCTTACATCCAGGTTTACACCCAGAGCATCAGAGGGAGATATGGAAGCAGTGCAGCAAAGGAGAAGACACAGAAGCTTTGTTGGAAATTGCTTTATTCTAAGAACATTGACTCAAGTACCATTGAAGGCCATCACTAACATAGGGTATAGAAGGAACTTCTTTTGTCGGTTTTTTGAACTCCCTCCTTTCCACATAGTCAAACACGTTTCGAAGAACACTGAGACATGGAAACAACTTGTTTAAATCAAAAATTGAGAACACCTTTTTGAAAATGACAAGCCTAGAGTGCTTCTTTCTTTTTTTCAGTTTCTACATAGTAAGAGAGTGTTCAGGAAAGTTCTAGAAAGGGAATCCAAAGGTCTACTAAATGTGCTCCTTACTTCCAGGTTTACACCCAGAGCATCAGAGGGAGATATGGAAGCAGTGCAGCAAAGGAGAAGACACAGAACCTTTGTTGGAAATTGCTTTATTCTAAGAACATTGACTCAAGTACCATTGAAGGCCATCACTAACATAGGGTATAGAAGGAACTTCTTTTATCAGTTATTTGAACTCCCTCCTTTCCACAGAATCAAACACGTTTCGAAGAACACTGAGACATGGAAACAACTTGTTTAAATCAAAAATTGAGAACACCTTTTTGAAAATGACAAGCCTAGAGTGCTTCTTTCTTTTTTTCAGTTTCTACATAGTAAGAGAGTGTTCAGGAAAGTTCTAGAAAGGGAATCCAAAGGTCTACTAAATGTGCTCCTTACTTCCAGGTTTACACCCAGAGCATCAGAGGGAGATATGGAAGCAGTGCAGCAAAGGAGAAGACACAGAACCTTTGTTGGAAATTGCTTTATTCTAAGAACATTGACTCAAGTACCATTGAAGGCCATCACTAACATAGGGTATAGAAGGAACTTCTTTTATCGGTTATTTGAACTCCCTCCTTTCCACAGAGTCAAACACGTTTAGAAGAACACTGAGACATGGAAACAACTTGTTTAAATCAAAAATTGAGAACACCTTTTTGAAAATGACAAGCCTAGAGTGCTTCTTTCTTTTTTTCAGTTTCTACATAGTAAGAGAGTGTTATGGGAAGTTCTAGAAAGGGTTTCCAAAGGTCTGCTAAATGTGCTCCTTACATCCAGGTTTACACCCAGAGCATCAGATGGAGATATGAAAGCAGTGCAGCAATGGAGACGACTCAGAAGCTTTGTTGCAAATTGCTTTATCCTACGAACATTGGCTCAAGTACAATTGGAGGCCAACTGTACCAAAGGAAAAGGAAAGAATTTCTTTAATTCTGTTTTCTGAACTCCCTCTCTTCCACAAGGAGTCAGACAGGTTTAGAAGAAAACTGAGACATGGGAACAACTTGTTTAGATCAAAAATTGAGAACATCTTGTTGAAAATGACCTCCCTGGCGTGCTTCTTTCTTTTTATTTCACTTTCTACATAGTAAGAGAGTGTTATGGAAAGTTCTAGAAAGGGAATCCAAAGGTCTACTAAATGTGCTCCTTACTTCCAGGTTTACACCCAGAGCATCAGAGGGAGATATGGAAGCAGTGCAGCAAAGGAGAAGACACAGAAGCTTTGTTGGAAATTGCTTTATTCTAAGAACATTGACTCAAGTACCATTGAAGGCCATCACTAACATAGGGTATAGAAGGAACTTCTTTTATCGGTTTTTTGAACTCCCTCCTTTCCACATAGTCAAACACGTTTCGAAGAACACTGAGACATGGAAACAACTTGTTTAAATCAAAAATTGAGAACACCTTTTTGAAAATGACAAGCCTAGAGTGCTTCTTTCTTTTTTTCAGTTTCTACATAGTAAGAGAGTGTTATGGGAAGTTCTAGAAAGGGTTTCCAAAGGTCTGCTAAATGTGCTCCTTACATCCAGGTTTACACCCAGAGCATCAGATGGAGATATGAAAGCAGTGCAGCAATGGAGACGACTCAGAAGCTTTGTTGCAAATTGCTTTATTCTAAGAACATTGACTCAAGTACCATTGAAGGCCATCACTAACATAGGGTATAGAAGGAACTTCTTTTGTCGGTTATTTGAACTCCCTCCTTTCCACAGAGTCAAACACGTTTAGAAGAACACTGAGACATGGGAACAACTTGTTTATATCAAAAATTGAGAACACCTTTTTGAAAATGACAAGCCTAGAGTGCTTCTTTCTTTTTTTCAGTTTCTACATAGTAAGAGAGTGTTATGGAAAGTTCTAGAAAGGGAATCCAAAGGTCTGCTAAATGTGCTCCTTACATCCAGGTTTACACCCAGAGCATCAGAGGGAGATATGGAAGCAGTGCAGCAAAGGAGAAGACACAGAAGCTTTGTTGGAAATTGCTTTATTCTAAGAACATTGACTCAAGTACCATTGAAGGCCATCACTAACATCGGGTATAGAAGGAACTTCTTTTATCGGTTATTTGAACTCCCTCCTTTCCACAGAGTCAAACACGTTTCGAAGAACACTGAGACTTGGGAACAACTTGTTTCTATCAAAAATTGAGAACATCTTGTTGAAAATGAGAAGCCTAGAGTGCTTCTTTCTTTTTTTTCAGTTTCTACATAGTAAGAGAGTGTTCAGGAAAGTTCTAGAAAGGGAATCCAAAGGTCTACTAAATGTGCTCCTTACTTCCAGGTTTACACCCAGAGCATCAGAGGGAGATATGGAAGCAGTGCAGCAAAGGAGAAGACACAGAAGCTTTGTTGGAAATTGCTTTATTCTAAGAACATTGACTCAAGTACCATTGAAGGCCATCACTAACATAGGGTATAGAAGGAACTTCTTTTATCGGTTTTTTGAACTCCCTCCGTTCCACATAGTCAAACACGTTTCGAAGAACACTGAGACATGGAAACAACTTGTTTAAATCAAAAATTGAGAACACCTTTTTGAAAATGACAAGCCTAGAGTGCTTCTTTCTTTTTTTCAGTTTCTACATAGTAAGAGAGTGTTATGGGAAGTTCTAGAAAGGGTTTCCAAAGGTCTGCTAAATGTGCTCCTTACATCCAGGTTTACACCCAGAGCATCAGATGGAGATATGAAAGCAGTGCAGCAATGGAGACGACTCAGAAGCTTTGTTGCAAATTGCTTTATCCTACGAACATTGGCTCAAGTACAATTGGAGGCCAACTGTACCAAAGGAAAAGGAAAGAATTTCTTTAATTCTGTTTTCTGAACTCCCTCTCTTCCACAAGGAGTCAGACAGGTTTAGAAGAAAACTGAGACATGGGAACAACTTGTTTAGATCAAAAATTGAGAACATCTTGTTGAAAATGACCTCCCTGGCGTGCTTCTTTCTTTTTATTTCACTTTCTACATAGTAAGAGAGTGTTATGGAAAGTTCTAGAAAGGGTATTCAAAGGTCTGCTAAATGTGCTCCTTACAATCCAGGTTTACACCCAGAGCATCAGAGGGAGATATGGAAGCAGTGCAGCAAAGGAGAAGACACAGAAGCTTTGTTGGAAATTGCTTTATTCTAAGAACATTGACCCAAGTACCATTGAAGGCCATCATAACATCGGGTATAGAATGAACTTCTTTTGTCGGTTTTTTGAACTCCCTCCTTTCCACCTAGTCAAACACGTTTCGAAGAACACTGAGATATGGAAACAACTTGTTTAAATCAAAAATTGAGAACACCTTTTTGAAAATGACAAGCCTAGAGTGCTTCTTTCTTTTTTTCAGTTTCTACATAGTAAGAGAGTGTTCAGGAAAGTTCTAGAAAGGGAATCCAAAGGTCTACTAAATGTGCTCCTTACTTCCAGGTTTACACCCAGAGCATCAGAGGGAGATATGGAAGCAGTGCAGCAAAGGAGAAGACACAGAACCTTTGTTGGAAATTGCTTTATTCTAAGAACATTGACTCAAGTACCATTGAAGGCCATCACTAACATAGGGTATAGAAGGAACTTCTTTTATCGGTTATTTGAACTCCCTCCTTTCCACAGAGTCAAACACGTTTAGAAGAACACTGAGACATGGGAACAACTTGTTTATATCAAAAATTGAGAACACCTTTTTGAAAATGACAAGCCTAGAGTGCTTCTTTCTTTTTTTCAGTTTCTACATAGTAAGAGAGTGTTATGGAAAGTTCTAGAAAGGGAATCCAAAGGTCTGCTAAATGTGCTCCTTACATCCAGGTTTACACCCAGAGCATCAGATGGAGATATGGAAGCAGTGCAGCAAAGGAGAAGACACAGAAGCTTTGTTGGAAATTGCTTTATTCTAAGAACATTGACTCAAGTACCATTGAAGGCCATCACTAACATAGGGTATAGAAGGAACTTCTTTTGTCGGTTATTTGAACTCCCTCCTTTCCACAGAGTCAAACACGTTTAGAAGAACACTGAGACATGGGAACAACTTGTTTAAATCAAAAATTGAGAACATCTTGTTGAAAATGACCACCCTGGAGTGCTTCTTTCTTTTTTTCAGTTTCTACATAGTAAGAGAGTGTTCAGGAAAGTTCTAGAAAGGGAATCCAAAGGTCTACTAAATGTGCTCCTTACTTCCAGGTTTACACCCAGAGCATCAGAGGGAGATATGGAAGCAGTGCAGCAAAGGAGAAGACACAGAAGCTTTGTTGGAAATTGCTTTATTCTAAGAACATTGACCCACGTACCATTGAAGGCCATCACTAACATCGGGTATAGAAGGAACTTCTTTTATCGGTTTTTTGAACTCCCTCCGTTCCACATAGTCAAACACGTTTCGAAGAACACTGAGACATGGAAACAACTTGTTTAAATCAAAAATTGAGAACACCTTTTTGAAAATGACAAGCCTAGAGTGCTTCTTTCTTTTTTTCAGTTTCTACATAGTAAGAGAGTGTTATGGGAAGTTCTAGAAAGGGTTTCCAAAGGTCTGCTAAATGTGCTCCTTACATCCAGGTTTACACCCAGAGCATCAGATGGAGATATGAAAGCAGTGCAGCAATGGAGACGACTCAGAAGCTTTGTTGCAAATTGCTTTATTCTAAGAACATTGACCCAAGTACCATTGAAGGCCATCATAACATCGGGTATAGAATGAACTTCTTTTGTCGGTTTTTTGAACTCCCTCCTTTCCACCTAGTCAAACACGTTTCGAAGAACACTGAGATATGGAAACAACTTGTTTAAATCAAAAATTGAGAACACCTTTTTGAAAATGACAAGCCTAGAGTGCTTCTTTCTTTTTTTCAGTTTCTACATAGTAAGAGAGTGTTCAGGAAAGTTCTAGAAAGGGAATCCAAAGGTCTACTAAATGTGCTCCTTACTTCCAGGTTTACACCCAGAGCATCAGAGGGAGATATGGAAGCAGTGCAGCAAAGGAGAAGACACAGAACCTTTGTTGGAAATTGCTTTATTCTAAGAACATTGACTCAAGTACCATTGAAGGCCATCACTAACATAGGGTATAGAAGGAACTTCTTTTATCAGTTATTTGAACTCCCTCCTTTCCACAGAATCAAACACGTTTAGAAGAACACTGAGACATGGGAACAACTTGTTTAAATCAAAAATTGAGAACACCTTTTTGAAAATGACAAGCCTAGAGTGCTTCTTTCTTTTTTTCAGTTTCTACATAGTAAGAGAGTGTTATGGAAAGTTCTAGAAAGGGAATCCAAAGGTCTACTAAATGTGCTCCTTACATCCAGGTTTACACCCAGAGCATCAGAGGGAGATATGGAAGCAGTGCAGCAAAGGAGAAGACACAGAAGCTTTGTTGGAAATTGCTTTATTCTAAGAACATTGACTCAAGTACCATTGAAGGCCATCACTAACATAGGGTATAGAAGGAACTTCTTTTATCGGTTTTTTGAACTCCCTCCTTTCCACAGAGTCAAACACGTTTCGAAGAACACTGAGACATGGAAACAACTTGTTTATATCAAAAATTGAGAACACCTTTTTGAAAATGACAAGCCTAGAGTGCTTCTTTCTTTTTTTCAGTTTCTACATAGTAAGAGAGTGTTCAGGAAAGTTCTAGAAAGGGAATCCAAAGGTCTACTAAATGTGCTCCTTACTTCCAGGTTTACACCCAGAGCATCAGAGGGAGATATGGAAGCAGTGCAGCAAAGGAGAAGACACAGAAGCTTTGTTGGAAATTGCTTTATTCTAAGAACATTGACTCAAGTACCATTGAAGGCCATCACTAACATCGGGTATAGAAGGAACTTCTTTTATCGGTTTTTTGAACTCCCTCCTTTCCACATAGTCAAACACGTTTCGAAGAACACTGAGACATGGAAACAACTTGTTTAAATCAAAAATTGAGAACACCTTTTTGAAAATGACAAGCCTAGAGTGCTTCTTTCTTTTTTTCAGTTTCTACATAGTAAGAGAGTGTTATGGGAAGTTCTAGAAAGGGTATCCAAAGGTCTGCTAAATGTGCTCCTTACATCCAGGTTTACACCCAGAGCATCAGATGGAGATATGGAAGCAGTGGAGCCAAGGAGAAGACACAGAAGCTTTGTTGGAAATTGCTTTATCCTACGAACATTGGCTCAAGTACAATTGGAGGCCAACTGTACCAAAGGAAAAGGAAAGAATTTCTTTAATTCTGTTTTCTGAACTCCCTCTCTTCCACAAGGAGTCAGACAGGTTTAGAAGAAAACTGAGACATGGGAACAACTTGTTTAGATCAAAAATTGAGAACATCTTGTTGAAAATGACCTCCCTGGCGTGCTTCTTTCTTTTTATTTCACTTTCTACATAGTAAGAGAGTGTTATGGAAAGTTCTAGAAAGGGTATTCAAAGGTCTGCTAAATGTGCTCCTTACAATCCAGGATTACACCCAGAGCATCAGAGGGAGATATGGAAGCAGTGCAGCAAAGGAGAAGACACAGAAGCTTTGTTGGAAATTGCTTTATTCTAAGAACATTGACCCAAGTACCATTGAAGGCCATCATAACATCGGGTATAGAATGAACTTCTTTTGTCGGTTTTTTGAACTCCCTCCTTTCCACCTAGTCAAACACGTTTCGAAGAACACTGAGATATGGAAACAACTTGTTTAAATCAAAAATTGAGAACACCTTTTTGAAAATGACAAGCCTAGAGTGCTTCTTTCTTTTTTTCAGTTTCTACATAGTAAGAGAGTGTTCAGGAAAGTTCTAGAAAGGGAATCCAAAGGTCTACTAAATGTGCTCCTTACTTCCAGGTTTACACCCAGAGCATCAGAGGGAGATATGGAAGCAGTGCAGCAAAGGAGAAGACACAGAACCTTTGTTGGAAATTGCTTTATTCTAAGAACATTGACTCAAGTACCATTGAAGGCCATCACTAACATAGGGTATAGAAGGAACTTCTTTTATCGGTTATTTGAACTCCCTCCTTTCCACAGAGTCAAACACGTTTAGAAGAACACTGAGACATGGGAACAACTTGTTTAGATCAAAAATTGAGAACACCTTTTGAAAATGACAAGCCTAGAGTGCTTCTTTCTTTTTTTCAGTTTCTACATAGTAAGAGAGTGTTATGGTAAGTTCTAGAAAGGGAACCCAAAGGTCTGCTAAATGTGCTCATTACATCCAGGTTTACACCCAGAGAATCAGATGGAGATATGGAAGCAGTGGAGCCAAGGAGAAGACTCAGAAGCTTTGTTGCAAATTGCTTTATCCTACGAACATTGGCTCAAGTACAATTGGAGGCCAACTGTACCATAGGGAAAAGGAAAGGAACTTCTTTTGTCTGTTATTTGAACTCCCTCCTTTCCACAAGAGTCAGACACGGTTTAGAAGAAAACTGAGACATGGGAACAACTTGTTTAGATCAAAAATTGAGAACATCTTGTTGAAAATGACCACCCTGGAGTGCTTCTTTCTTTTTTTTCAGTTTCTACATAGTAAGAGAGTGTTATGGAAAGTTCTAGAAAGGGAATCCAAAGGTCTGCTAAATGTGCTCCTTACATCCAGGATTACACCCAGAGCATCAGAGGGAGATATGGAAGCAGTGCAGCAAAGGAGAAGACACAGAACATTTGTTGGAAATTGCTTTTTTCTAAGAACATTGACTCAAGTACCATTGAAGGCCATCACTTACATTGGGTATAGAAGGAACTTCTTTTATCGTTTATTTGAACTCCCTCCTTTCCACAGGGTCAAACATCTTTAGAAGAACACAGAGACATGGGAACAACTTGTTTATATCAAAAATTGAGAACATCTTGCTGAAAATGACAAGCCTAGAGTGCTTCTTTCTTTTTTTCAGTTTCTACATAGTAAGAGAGTGTTAAGGAAAGTTCTAGAAAGGGTATCCAAAGGTCTGCTAAATGTGCTCCTTACAATCCAGGATTACACCCAGAGCATCAGAGGGAGATATGGAAGCAGTGCAGCAAAGGAGAAGACACAGAACCTTTGTTGGAAATTGCTTTATTCTAAGAACATTGACTCAAGTACCATTGAAGGCCATCACTAACATAGGGTATAGAAGGAACTTCTTTTGTCGGTTATTTGAACTCCCTCCTTTCCACAGAGTCAAACACGTTTAGAAGAACACTGAGACATGGGAACAACTTGTTTATATCAAAAATTGAGAACATCTTGTTGAAAATGACCACCCTGGAGTGCTTCTTTCTTTTTTTCAGTTTCTACATAGTAAGAGAGTGTTATGGAAAGTTCTAGAAAGGGTATCCAAAGGTCTGCTAAATGTGCTCCTTACATCCAGGTTTACACCCAGAGCATCAGAGGGAGATATGGAAGCAGTGCAGCAAAGGAGAAGACGCAGAAGCTTTGTTGGAAATTGCTTTATTCTAAGAACATTGACTCAAGTACCATTGAAGGCCATAACTGACATCGGGTATAGAAGGAACTTCTTTTATCGGTTATTTGAACTCCCTCCTTTCCACAGAGTCAAACACGTTTAGAAGAACACTGAGACATGGGAACAACTGGTTTAGATCAAAAATTGAGAACATCTTACTGAAATTGACAACCCTGGAGTGCTTCTTTCTTGTTTTTCAGTTTCTACATAGTAAGAGAGTGTTATGGAAAGTTCTAGAAAGGGTATTCAAAGGTCTGCTAAATGTGCTCCTTACAATCCAGGATTACACCCAGAGCATCAGAGGGAGATATGGAAGCAGTGCAGCAAAGGAGAAGACACAGAAGCTTTGTTGGAATTGCTTTATTCTAAGAACATTGACTCAAGTACCATTGAATGCCATCACTAACATCGGGTATAGAAGGAACTTCTTTTATCGGTTATTTGAACTCCCTCCTTTCCACAGAGTCAAACACGTTTAGAAGAACACTGAGACATGGGAACAACTGGTTTAGATCAAGAATTGAGAACATCTTGTTGAAAATGACCACCCTGGAGTGCTTCTTTCTTTTTTTTCAGTTTCTACATAGTAAGAGAGTGTTATGGAAAGTTCTAGAAAGGGAATCCAAAGGTCTGCTAAATGTGCTCCTTACATCCAGGTTTACACCCAGAGCATCAGATGGAGATATGGAAGCAGGGCAGCAAAGGAGAAGACACAGAAGCTTTGTTGGAAAATGCATTATTCCAAGAACTTTGGCTCAAGTACCATTGAAGGCCAACTCTACCCTAGGAAAAGGAAAGAATTTCTTTAATTCTGTTTTCTGAACTCCTTCTCTTCCACAAGGAGTCGGACACGGTAAGAAGAACACTGAGACATCGAAACAACTTCTTTAGTTCAAAAATTGAGAACATCTTGTTGAAGATGACAAGCCCAGAGTGCTTCTTTCTTTTATTCAGTTTCTACATAGTAAGGATTGTTATGGAAAGTTCTAGAAAGGGAATCCAAAGGTCTACTCAATGTGCTTCTTACAGCCAGGTTTACACCCAGAGCACCAAATGGAGACATGGAAGTAGTGCAGCAAAGCAGAAGACACAGAAGCTTTTTTGGAAATTTCTTTATTCTAAGAACATTGCTTCAAGTACCATTGGAGGCCAACTCTACCCTAGGAAAAGGAAAGAATTTCTTTAATTCTGTTTTCTGAACTCCCTCTCTTCCACAAGGAGTCAGACACGTTTAGAAGAACACTGAGACAGGGAAACAACCTGTTTAGATAAAAAATTGAGAACATCTTGTTGAAAATGACAAGCCTATAGTGCTTCTTTCTTTTTTTTCAGTTTCTACAAAGTAAGAGCTTGTTATGGAAAATTCTAGAAAGGGAATCCAAAGGTCCACTTAATATGTCCTTTACAACCAGTTTTTCCATCAGAGCATCAGATGGAGATGTTGAAGCAGTCCAGCAAAGGACCAAACACAGAAGTTGTGTTGGAAATTGCTTTATTCTAAGAACATTGTTTTAAGTACCATTGAATGCCAAAACTTCCATAGGAAATAGAAGGCATTTCTTTAATTTGGTTATTTGAATTCCTGCTCTTCAACAAAGAGTCAGACACATTTAGGATAACACCTAACATGGGAAAAAGTTGATTGGATTGAAAACTTAGAACATCCCATTGAAGAGTACCTATCTAGAGGGCTTCTCTTTTGATTTTCAGTTTCTACAAAGTAAGAGCGTGTTACGGAAAGTTCTAGAAAGCGAATCCAAAGGTCCACTTAATTTGTCTTTTACAACCAGTTTTTCCCTCAGAGCATCAGATGGAGATGTTGAAGCAGTCCAGCAAAGGACAAAACGCAGAAGCTTTGTGGGAAATTTCTTTATTCTAAGAACATTGGTTTAAGCACCATTGAATGCCAACACTTCCATAGGAAATAGAAGGCATTTCTTTAATTTGGTTTTTTGGACTCCCGCTCCTCCACAACGAGTCAGACACATTTAGGATAACACCTAACCATGGGAAAAAGTTGATTGGATTGAAAACTGAGAACATCCCATTGAACAGTACCTATCTAGAGGACTTCTCTTTTTATTTTCAGTTTCTACAAAGTAAGAGCGTGTTATGGAAAGTTCTAGAAAGGTATTCTAAAGGTATACTTAATATGTTCTTTACAACCAGTTTTTCCCTCAGAGCATCAGATGGAGATATGGAAGCAGTCCAGGAAAGAGAAAAACACAGAAGCTTTGTGGGAAATTGCTTTATTCTAAGAACATTGGTTTAAGCACCATTGAATGCCAACACTTCCATAGGAAATAGAAGGAACTTCTTTATTTCATGTTTTTAAACTCCCTCTCTTCGACAAAGAGTCAGACACATTTAGGATAACACCTAACCATGGGAAAAAATTGATTAGATCAAAAATTGAGAACATCCCATTGAACAGTACCTCTCTAGAGGGCTTCTCTTTGTATTTTAACTTTCTACAAAGCAAGAGCGTGTTATGGAAAGTTCTAGAAAGGGAATCCAAATGTCCACTTAATATGTTCTATACAACCAGTTTTGTCCAAAGAGCATCAGATGGAGTTATGGAAGCAGTCCAGGAAAGGAGAAGACACAGAAGCTTTGTGGGAAATTACTTTATTCTAAGAACATTGGTTTAAGTACCATTGAATGCCAACACTTCTGTAGGAAATAGAAGGAACTTCTTTAATTTGGTTTTTTGAACTCCCGCTCTTCCACAAAGAGTGAGACACATTTAGGATAACACCTAACCTTGGGAAAAAATTGATTAGATCAAAAATTGAAAATATCCCTTTGAACAGTACCTCTCTAGAGGGCTTCTCTTTTTATTTTCAGTTTCTACAAAGTAAGAGCATGTTATGGAGAGTTCTAGAAAGGGAATCCAAGGTCTACTTAATATGTACTTTTCAACCAGTTTTGCCCCAGAGCATCTGATGGAGATTTGGAAGCATTCCAGCAAAGGAGAAAACACAGAAGCTTTGTTGGAAATTGCTTTATTCCAAGAACATAGGTGTAAGTACCATTGAAGGCCAACACTTCCATAGGGGATAGAAATGCCTTCCTTTTATCATGTTTTTTAAACTCCCTCTGTTCCACAAAGAGTCAGTCATTTCAGGATAACACCTAAACATGGGAAAAAATTGCTTAAATCAAAAATTGAGAGCATCTCATTGAACAGTACCTCTCTAGAGGGTTTCTCTTTGTATTTTCAGTTTCTACAAAGTAAGAGCATGTTATGGAAAGTTCTAGAAAGGGAATCCAAAGGTCCACTTAATATGTTCTGTACAACCAGTTTTGTCCCCAGAGCATCAGATGGAGTTATGGAAGCAGTCCAGGAAAGGAGAAGACACAGAAGCTTTGTTGGAAATTGCTTTATTCTAAGAACATAGGTTTAAGTACTATTGAAGGCCATCACTTCCATAGGGGATAGAAGTGAGTTCCTTTTTTCATGTTTTTTAAACTCCCTCTCTTCCACAAAGAGTCAGTCATTTTAGGATAACACCTAAACATGGGAAAAAATTGATTAAATCAAAAATTGAGAGCATCTAATTGAACAGTACCTCCCTAGAGGGCTTCTCTTTTTATTTTCAGTTTCAGTATAGGAAAAAGAAGGAACTTATTTATTTCATGTTTTTAAACTCCTTCTGTTCGACCAAGAGTCGGACACATTTAGGATAACACCTAACCATGGGAAAAAATTGATTAGATCAAAAATTGAGAACATCCCATTGAACAGTACCTCTCTAGAGGGCTTCTCTTTTTATTTTCACTTTCTACAAAGCAAGAGCGTGTTATGGAAAGTTCTAGAAAGGGAATCCAAAGGTCTACTTAATATGTTCTTTACAACCAGTTTTGCCCCAGAGCATCTGATGGAGATATGGAAGCAGTCCAGGAAAGGAGAAGACACAGAAGCTTTGTTGGAAATTGCTTTATTCTAAGAACATTGGTTTAAGTACCATTGAATGCCAACATTTCCATAGGAAATAGAAGGAACTTCTTTAATTTGGTTTTTTGAACTCCCGCTCTTCCACAAAGAGTGAGACACATTTAGGATAACACCTAACCATGGGAAAAAGTTGATTAGATCAAAAAATGAGAACATCTCCTTGAACAGTACCTCTCTAGAGGGCTTCTCTTTTTATTTTCAGTTTCTACAAAGTAAGAGCGTGTTATGGAAAGTTATAGCAAGGTCCACTTAATATGTTCTTTACAACCAGTTTTGCCCCAGAGCATCTGATGGAGATTTGGAAGCAGTCCAGCAAAGGAGAAAACACAGAAGCTTTGTGGAAAATTGCTTTATTCTAAGAACATTAGTTTAAGTACCATTGAATGCCAACACTTCCATGCAGGATAGAAGGAACTTCTTTAATTTGGTTTTTTGAACTCCCTCTCTTCCACAAAGAATCAGACACATTTAGGAAAACACATAACCTTTGGAAAACCTTCGTTGGATCGAAAACTGAGAACATCCCTTTGAACAGTACCTATCAAGAGGGCTTCTCTTTTTATTTTCAGTTTCTACAAAGTAAGAGCGTGTTATGGAAAGTTCTAGAAAGGGAATCCAAAGCTCTACTTAATGTGCTCCTTGCGTGTAGTTTTGCCCACAGATCATCAGATGGAGATATGGAAGCAGTCCAGCAAAGGAGAACAACCAGAAGCTTTGTGGGAAAATGCTTTATTCTAAGACCATTGGTTTAAGTACCATGGAAGCCAACACTTTCATACAGAATAGTAGGGATTACTTTATTTCAGTTTTTTGAACTCCTCTTCCACAAACAGTCAGACACATTTAGGATAACACCTGACCCTGGGAAAAAATTGATTAGATCAAAAATTGAAAATATCCCTTTGAACAGTACCTCTCTAGAGGGTTTCTCTTTTTATTTTCAATTTCCACAAAGTAAGAGCGTGTTATGGAAAGTTCTAGAAAGGGAATCCAAAGGTCTACTTAATATGTACTTTACAACCAGTTTTGCCCCAGAGCATCTGATGGAGATTTGGAAGCAGTCCAGCAAAGGAGAAAACACAGAAGCTTTGTTGGAAATTGCTTTATTCTAAGAACATAGGTTTAAGTACCATTGAAAGCCAACACTTCCATAGGGGATAGAAATGACTTCCTTGTTTCATGTTTTTTAAACTCCCTCTCTTCCACAAAGAGTCAGTCATTTTAGGATAACACCTAAAGATGGGAATAATTGATTAAATCAAAAATTGAGAACATGTCATTCAACAGTACCTCTCTAGAGGGCTTCTCTTTTTAATTTCAATTTCTACAAAGTAAGAGCGTGTTATGGAAAGTTCTAGAAAGGGAATCCAAAGGTCTACTTAATATGTTCTTTACAACCAATTTTGCCCCCAGAGCATCAGATGGAGTTATGGAAGTAGTCCAGGAAAGGAGAAGACACAGAAGCTTTGTGGGAAATTGCATCCCATTGAACAGTACCTATCAAGAGGGCTTCTCTTTTTATTTTCAGTCTATACAAAATAAGAGCGTGTTTTGGAAAGTTCTAGAAAGGGAATCCAAAGCTCTACTTAATATGCTCTTTGCATCCAGGCATTTTCCTATGACCTTATTTGGATGTTTTTTGGAGCGATCGTGTCATGAGCTCGGGAGCTCACTCCTTTGAGCCAATTCACTCACTCCCCAACTCCTTCCCCCTCTTCTACTCTCCTCCATAAGCTTTTTTCTTGTTTCCTTCATGTGAACTACCACTCCCCAGACCATCTCTCCCCATGTCCTTCCCCCAGTTTAGTCCTCCTATACCTCAACCCTATTTTAATGATGTTATCATGGATTAGTTACCTAACAGTGGGCAAAGCACCAGCCTTGGACCCAGGAGGCCCCAAGCCCAAATCCAGCCCCATACATAAGACACTTCACCCTGTCTGCCCCACAAAGAACAAAGTTTTTACTGAGATAGTTCTTATGATTTTGAGGTATTATCTTCCCAAGTAGGAATGTAAACAGTTTGATCTTTTAATATTCCTCATGAAGTCTTTTTCCTGTTTACCTTTTTATGTTTCTCCAGGGTCTTGTATTTGAAAGTCAAATTTTCTATTCAGTTCAGGTCTTTTCATCACAAATATTTGAAAGACTCTCATTGAAATCCCATTTTTGCCTCTGAAAGATTATACTCAGTTTTGCTGGGTACATGATTTTTGGCTGTAGTCCCAGTTCCTTTGCTCTCTGGAATATCATATTCCATGCCCTTTGGTCCTTCAATGTAGAACCTGCTAGATCTTGCTTTATCCTTATTGGAGCTCCACAGTATTTGAATTCCTTTTTTCTATCTGCTTGCAGTATTTTCTGCTTGACCTGGGAGTTCTGGAATTTGGCTATAATATTCCTGGAGGTTTTCCTTTTGGGATCTCTTTCAGGAAGTAACCAGTGGATTCTTTCAATTTCTGTTTTAGCTTCTGCTTGTAGAATATCAGGGCAATTTTCCCTCACAATCTCTTGGAGGATGGTGTCTAAGCTTTTGATTTGGTCATGGTTTTCAAGTAGTCCAATGATTTTCAAATTATCTCTCCTAGATTTATTTTCTAGGTTAGCTGTTTTTCCTAGGAGACATTTCACATTACCCTCTATTTTTTCATTCAATTGGATTTGCTTTACTGTGTCTTGGTTTCTCATAAGGTCACTAGTTTCCATTTGTTCAATCCTAATTCTTAGGCAGTTATTTTCATCAGGCAGTTTCTTAATCTCCTTTTCCATTTGGCTTTTCAAAATGTTGAGTTTTTTCTCATGACTCTCCTGCATCACTCTCATTTCCCTTTCCATTCTTTCCTCCTTTTCTCTACATCTTCTTTCTATTTCTCCTACTTTCTCTTCAAAATCCCTTTTGAGAGTTTCCATGTCCTGAGACCAGTTCATATTTTTCTTGGAAGCTTTGGATATTGGAGCTTTGACCTTGTTATTATCTTCTTCTTCTGAGGGTGTATTGTGGTCTACCTTTCCCCCAAAGAAGTTTTCGATGGTATGCTGCTTTGTCTGCCCACTCATCCTGGCTGACTATTTCTTGGCTTTTAACTCCTTCTTAAAGTGTGACGCTGCTTCCAGGAGATACTGTTCAAGCTACAGCGTGACCCGGGGGATGGTTGGGCTTCTTCTCAGCCTGCCTGGCCTTGCTTTCATTTGATTTTAAACTCTCCACTGGGGGGTTGGGGGGCGGGGCTGCTTCTCAGCTCTGTTCCTGTTCCCAGCTTCATAGGGCCCTAGGTGTTTTAGTTTGAGGGGGGGGACAGGTTTAATCTCACCTGGCCTGTTCTCAGGCCCGGAGATAACCTTAGGCCTATTTACTAAGCAACCAACCAGCAAAGCTTTCTATGGTGTGGTTCTTAGCTTCCAATGAGCCTGCCTGCTCCCCTCCCCCAGCTGGGCCTTCAGCCACTCAGGATTTCCTCCTGGTTGCCTGCTGGAGTGGGACAGTTGAATCCTTCCCCCTACTCCACTGGTACCCCTGCATTTACCCCCACCCCCCAGGGCCAGCCATTCAACCCGACCACATGGTTGGCTCCAGAAGACGCCGGTGCTGCACCCGATTCAGAGGCACTGGGGCAAATTCCTCTGGCGGGTGTCTGGTGTGTTGGCCCGACTGCGGGATTAAGCTTTATTAGTGGCCCAGCATGGCCTCCTGAAATCTATCTATATCTGGAGAAAACTCTCAGTCCATATTTTTGTGTGTTTTTCTGCCCCAAGAATTCTTTTATTGCTATTTTTGGGGTGATTGTATCAGGAGCCCTGTGCATTTAATGTCTTTCCTCTGCCATCTTGGCTCCACCCCTGGCTCACCTTTCTTAAGGTCAGCCAAGAGTCAGAAAGTAACCTCACTCAAAACCACAGGTACCTTGAAAGCCTTGTTCCTGCCAGAGGAGCTGAACTCTGACATCAGCACATTCTACTCATGAACTGCCCTCAAAACTAATGGATTTGAGTGATGCTGGCCAATTAGCTTGGAGAGGTATGTAGGGACTGCCTCTTTTCCAGACCCGAAGGTAGCTTCTGCTCTGACAGGGATAGGATCTTCCTCTTTTTGGCCTAAGACTGGTAGGTGAATGGGGCTTTTTTCTCTTCTCTCTCCTGTAGATCCTAGCTAGGCTTTCCTATCTTTCAGAGCCATGTGTGCTCTCTTTACTAATATTTAATATACTTTAATAAATGCTTAATGTCCCAAACTGGTGCAGTAGACTCTAATTTCTAAGCTGCTGGTTTGCAGGTGGGTGGAATCTCTCACTGGTGAATTGCCTCAGGCTCAGAGCCCTGCTTCAGGTCCCTGACTGTGAGCCCAGAAGCTGTTGCTGCTTCTGCTGCTACTGGACTTCACTTCCCTCCCACCGAGTTAAGACAGACCTTTCCTGCTGGGCCGGTAGGTTGCATCCCTGCTCCTGGATGCAACCCCAGCTAAAATTCCCTACAACTGGGACAGAAATAGGGTGACCACATTTAGTTGTACTTATCACATTTACTTTTTTTTTTTTATTTTTTAGGGCAATGAGGGTTAAGTGACTTGCCCAGGGTCACACAGCTAGTAAGTGTTAAGTGTCTGAGGCCGGATTTGAACTCAGGTACTCCTGAATCCAGGGCCGGTGCTTTATCCACTGCGCCACCTAGCTGTCCCTCACATTTACTTTCAATTTTATTAATCTCTCCTTTGATTTTCAGGATTTTCAGTTTAGTGTTTAGGTGAGGATTTTTCATTTGTTCATTTTCTAGGTTTTTTTGGTTGCATGCCCAATTCATTCATCTGCTTTTTCTCTACGGTATTGATGTAAGCAGTTAGGAATATAAATTTTCCTCTAAGTACTGCTTTGGCTGCATCCCATAAATTTTGATATCTTGTCTCATTGTCATTTTCTTTAATGAAATCCTTGATTCCTTCTATGATTTGTTCTTTTTTTAGGATCAGTTGATTTTTAATCTTTCTTTCAATTGTCCATTATTGAATGTAATTTTTATTGCATTATGATCTGAAAAGGATGTGTCTATTATTTCAAGGCAGTTTTCTTTGATGATTTCTTGAAAGATATTGTCAAGGCTTTTTTTTTTTTTTGTGGTCATGGCTTTCAGGTAGTCTAATAATCTTATATTATCTCTCCTGGTTCTATTTTCTAGGTCATTTGTTTTTCATATGAGAAATTTTACATTTTCTTCTATTTTTTAATGTTTTTAATTTTGTTTTATTGTATCTTGGTGTCTCATAGAGTCATTAGTTTCCATTTACTTAATTCTAATTTTTAAAGAATCATTTTCTTCAGTGACCTTTTGTACTTCCTTTTCCATTTGATTAGATCTGTTTTTTAGGGAGCTATTTTCCTCAGTAAATTTTTATATTTCTTTTTCATGATTCTTTTGCATTACTTTTATTTCTTTCCCCAATTTTTCTTCTACATTTCATTTGCTTTTTAAAGTCCTTTTTTTTTCTGAAGATTAGAAGAAATATATTAGGAAAATGTTTGATTTTATTTTCTTTCTTTTTTTTTTTTAACGTATGAGGTATTTTATTTTTTCCATTACATGTAAAGATAGTTCTCAACTTTTGTTTATACATGCTTTACAATTTCAGATTTTTCTCCCTCCCACCCCTCCCTCCCCCCTCCCCTAGACAGCAGGTAATCTGATATAGGTTATATATATATATATATATATATATATATATATATATATATATATATATATACATATATATATATATACACACACACATATATATACACATAATAACATTAATCCTATTTCTGCATTAATCCTGTTACAAGAGAAAGAATCAGAGCAGTGATGCAAAACCTCAAAATAGAAAGAAAAAAAAAACTTAAAGTCCTTTTTAAGCTCTTCCAGGAATTCTTTTCAGGCCTGAGACCAATTTGCATTTTTCTTTGAAGCTTCACCTGTAGCCATTTTATTACTATTGTCCTCCTAGACCTTTATGCCTTGATCATCCCTATCACAGTAGTAACTGTCAATAGTCAAGCTTTTGTTGTTTTTTTCGCTCATTTTTGTGCCTTGATGTTTTTATTCCAGTTGGGTACTATTCCTAAACTGTCCCCAGTTTTTGTGCCAAGTCTCTGGGTCTTACTGGTGGTTTTCACTGAGCTTCAGGGCTTAGCTGCTTGCTTTTGATGGGTTTCTAAAGTTTAAAAAGTCTTTCTGTTGGCTGGCCATTGAGAAGTAATTTTGTTTTCAATCTGCCCAAGTTTGCTGGGTTGCTGTGGTAACCAATCACTCTGTAAGAGGCACTGGAAGGGTAATTTTCTTTTGATCTTCTGACTATTGGAGTCCCCTGCTGCTGGTTTACCCTGGAAACAGTCTCTCTGCTTAGAGGTCACAGGGGTGGGAACTTGCTGTTGACCAGTCTTGGTCAAATTGGTGGTCTGTGCTAGCTTTGTGGTACCTGGTGAGGGTCCATGCTATGCTGCTCAGACTGCTCACCTGCCCAGGGAGCTGCTGGTTTGCAGGTGGGTGGAATCTCTCACTGGTGAATTGCCTCAGGCTCAGAGCCCTGCTTCAGGCCCCTGACTGTGAGCCCAGAAGCTGTTGCTGCTTCTGCTGCTACTGGACTTCACTTCTCTCCCACCGAGTTAAGACAGACCTTTCCTGCTGGGCCGGTAGGTTGCATCCCTGCTCCTGGAATGATTCAGAGGCAGTTTTGTGTCAGTTTGGAGGGGAAATTTGGGAGAGCTCCTGAGGGTTTCTTTCTCACTTGGCCATCTTGGCACAGGAAGTCTCCCACACTATTTCTTAGTACCAAATAATTTTGTTGTCCATTAATTCCTTTGATATTCTTGACCTTTTTTTCTTACAGATGAATTTTATTATTTTTTCTAGCTCTATAAAATTTTTTTTTGGTACTTTGTTTAGTATGGCACTGAATAAATAAATTATTTTAGGTAGAATGGTCATTTTTATTATATTATCTCTGTGTACCCATGAGAAATTGATATTTTTCCAGTTGTCTAGATCTGTCTAGATTTGTCCAATTGTCTGTCTAGTTGTCTAGATTTTTCACTTTAGGAAGGTCACCTCAGTGTCCAGAAGTCATGTCATAATTCATGGACCACCTTCATTCAAGTCATGTCAATCAATGGACTTGAATGCTACCAGCCAATTAACTTGGAACTGTGTATGGGGACTGACCCTCTTCTGGTTCCACAGGGGGCTTCTGGGAGAACCAGCTGAGACTCTGTCTCTTTGGAAGAGTGAGTCGATATGTGAAGGCTGGTTTTTCTCTCTCTCTATCCCGCATAGATCTGAACTAGGGTTTCCATTCTTTCAGAGACCTGCGCTCACTCTCTCTCTTCACTAATGAATAAACATTTAATTTAATAAATACTTATAAAGCCTAAACTGTTGCCAAATGTATCAGTAAATCTTAATAGTAGTGATAATGTATATCCTTCTTTCATTCCTGATTTTAGTGGTGTAAAAGGTAAAGAATTAATTGTTATTTGAGGTTTTAATGACCCCATCTTTTGGCTAGAATTTTTAAAAAAACTTTGGTGTGTGCACTGGCCTGGGGCTCCACAAAACAGCATGGTGCTCCACCCACTGGTTGTAGCTGTCACGTGGCACTGGCACCTCATGTCATCACCACTCCTACATGGATCTGGCAAAATTATAATGATTGGAAGCCCAGTGAGGGCAGTCATGTGATTGTCAGAGTGGCCAGCCAATTGGCTAAGGGCTGTGTGTGGTCAGCATGGGGTCTTCTGGGAAGAAGGGAGGTTTTTCACCATTCTAGCTTGAAGCTGGAAGGCGACAGGACGCTGCCGTATGTTCTCAACTGATTCCTGGGTGGTGGTGTTATTTAGGTTGTATTACTTCCCTTTCCCCATTTTATTTCCTTTTCCTTAATCCTACTGATCCTGTTTGTGTTTTTTAAGTTCGTTCTTGTTAAATAAATCCTGCTCTGTTTTGAGGGAGGCTGTCAGTCTCCTTCCTTGCCCCAATATTCCGGCGAGCTGCCTAGCTCCCCAATTAAAAATTGGTCCCTACAGTTTTATTTAAAAAAAAAAATTCTAGCAAAAATGTGGAGCCATAAAAACCTCAAATATAATGCTTACTGATGGTTTTAAATATATACTGCTTATCATTTTAAAGAAAGCTTCATTTATTCCTATACTCCATAGTGGTTTTAGTAAGAATGAGAACTGTATTTTATCAAAGGCTTTTTATGCACCTAATGAGATAATCATATGATTTTGATTAGTTTTGTTACTGATATGGTCAATTACATTGATAGTTTTCCCAATATTCAACCAGTTCTGCATTTCTGGTAAAAAATCCCATCAGGTTATCATGTATAATGCTAGTGATAAATTATTGTAAT
Source organism: Dromiciops gliroides (assembly GCF_019393635.1). Classification (NCBI taxonomy): domain Eukaryota; kingdom Metazoa; phylum Chordata; class Mammalia; order Microbiotheria; family Microbiotheriidae; genus Dromiciops; species Dromiciops gliroides. The sequence continues at coordinate 190,335,323 of NC_057863.1, forward strand.
CTCTTTGTTTATATTTTATTAAAAATTTTTAATTAATTAGGGGAATTATTCTATAATTTTCTTTCTCTGCTTTTACATCTTCCTGGTTTATGTATCTGCACCATATTTGTGAAATAAAAGGAATTTTATAGAACTCCACCAATTTTCCTGAATTATTGGAAATAATTGTTCTTTAAAAGTTTGGAAGAGGGGCAGCTAGGTGATGCAGTGGATAAATCATTGGTCCTGGATTCAGGAGGACCTGAGTTCAAATCCAATTTCAGACACTTGACACTTACTAGCTGTGTGACCCTGGGTAAGTCACTTAACCCTCACTGCCATGCAAAATGGTAGAATTTACTTGTAAATCGATCTGCCTCTGTATATTTTTTTCTTAGGGAGTCATTGATAACTTGTTAAATTTATGTTTCTAAAATGGGCTTATTTAAGTGTTTTACTTCCTTTTCTTTTTTTCTTTTACTTTTTTTGTTGCCCAGATTAAGGGCAATTCATACTTTTGTAAATATTCATCCACCCCATTTTGGTTATCAGATTTTCCCACATACAGCTGGACAAAATAGCAGCTGCAAGGAATACACCTAGAAGACACAGGTTTGAACTGAATATTGTGTTGTTTAAAATCTAAATTGTGGGTTCTAATATGCCCTCCCCCTCAGCCTTGGGGGGAAGCTGGCTAAAATCACTGATAAATTCAGCAAGAGTTTAGGCTTTTAAAGATTTATTAAAATATATATTATAAGTTAGTGAAGAGAGAGAGATTGAGAACAGATTCCTTATAGCATGAAAATTTAGCCAGTAGAGAAAGAAAGCAATTAGTATAGCCAGAGAGAAAGAAAGCAATTTCCTTTCCTAGCAGCCTATGTGAAATCTCTTACCACCACCAAGCCAGTGTCCAAACGACTAAGAGGGCTCCCCTCCCCGCCTCGCCCCGCCCCCCCCCCCCGCCCCGTTCTCCATCTGCCATCACGCTTGTTCCTCCTCACCAAAAAGAGAGTTCTTCTGTGAGCAAGCATCCACTTCCTAGTTCCTCTCTCCCTCCTCTAAAGGGGAGGTCCTTTAAGCTGCTTGGTTGAGAGTGATCTCTTGCTGACATCAGTAGTACACCAACATGTCACTCAGGGCCGGCCAGGTGTGGCCTCCATCCAATCATCTTAACTAGGTACTTAGTCAGTTTCTCATTCTCACCCAATTCAAACAATACTTAATCAATCAGGTGGGGCCCCTGGGTTTCTGCCAAATTCCATTATTTTATCACAATATGAAGGGATGATATCTGTAAAGCATTTATTTTTTCTTCATTCTTGCTTTTTGTGGAGCAGGCAGGGTGGGGTGGCTTATGTAGGGGTCAGATTTGGGCTTGGGGCCTCCTGGGTCCAGGGCTGGTGTTTTGTCCACTGTGCCACCTAGCTAACCCATGATGACATCTTTAAAATAAAGTTAAGGGGTAAGAGGAATGCACTGGAAGAAAGGGAAAGGGAGAGGTAGACTGGAGAAAATTAGCTCACATAAAAGAAATAAGAAAAAGCTTATAGAGAGGAGGGGAAGAGGGGGAAGGAGTGGGGGAGTGATTGGATCTTACTATCATCAGAATTGGCTCAAAGAGGGAATAACATACCTACTCAAGTTGGAGAGGGGAAGAAAGGAAGGGTAGATTGGGGGAGGGAGCAGTACTGCCCATGTATGACTTATATTAAATTGCTTGATTTCATAGGGAGTGTTGAGGAGAGAGGGAGGAAGAAAATTTAGAATACAGAATTAGCTCAAAGATCTTAACCTCCTCAGAGAGGGCTTAATGAGGGAATAACATACACACCCAATTGGGAGGAGTAATCTATCTAATCCTACAGGAAAGTAGGAGGGGAAGAATATAAGGAGGGAAGGGTGAAAGAAGGGAGGGGTCAGTCAGAAGCAAAACACTTCTGAGGAGGAATAGGGTAAAAGAAGATAGAAAATAGAGTAAATATCATGGGAAAAGAATAGGATTGAGGGAAATAGTTATGATGATTGATTATAATGGCAAAATGTGTGGTGCCTACTTTGCTAGGCTATTGTGAAGAAAATTTGTCAAGTTTAAGGTACAATTTGTCAAGTTTAAGTTAAAGGTTATGATGAACAGGATGCTATCAGAAAAACCTGGAAAGACCTACTTGAACTGAAGCAGAGTGAAATGTACTGTATACAAAATAACAGAAATAGTGTAAGAAGATCTGCTGTGAAGGACATGGTTATTTTTAGCAATGCAATGAACCAATATAACTCTGAAGGACTTATGAAAATTGCCATCCATCTACAGAGAAAGAACTGATGGTATCTAAAAACAGATTGAAGCATATTTTTTGATAGTTTCTTAATCTGAAATTTTGTTTTGTCTGTTTTCTCTCACAACCTGGCTAATGTGGAGATGTTTTTCACAACTACTCATGTATAACATATTGAATTGCTTGAGTTCTTGGCGGTGGGAGGGGTGGGAAGGGAGAGAGGAAGAGAAGTTGGAACACAACATTTTAAAAAATTGACATCAAAATTTGTTTTTACATGTAATTGGGAGAATAAAATTCCAAACAGAAAAAGAAATAGCTCCTAATTATTGCTTTAATTTCCTTTTCATTGGTGGTGAATTCACCCTTTTCATTTTTGATAATGGTAATTTCTTGCCTATCTTTTTAAAATAAAATTAACCAAAATTTATAAATTTTATTGTTTTTTTATAAAACTGTTTTAATAATAACTATATTATCTATTTCAATAATTTCCTTACTTTTTATTAATCTTTCTTTTACAGAATTTTTTTTATTTATAGAATTTCCAATTTTATATTTAGTTGGAGATTTTTAATTTGTTCTTTTTCTAGCATTTAGAGATATAAAATTTCCCCTTAGAACTGCTTTGGCTACATGCTATAAGTTCTGGGAAAAAAATTTGACACAGTTGATTTCAATAGAAAGGAGTCAACAGCTTTCACAAGGGTTAAAGGAGTATCTAAGTAATTCAACTTCTGTTGTTTTAGTAATTGTTAAAGAAACTCTGGGTTTCCCAGATGAGAACAAGAAAGAGTAGCATAAACTGTGTAGAACCTTATGTTTCATTGCATTATCAGTACCATTATGATATGGAACAAAACAGACATTTTAGGGAGAGAAGTTGGAGGTAGAGGAGGTTGGGGTGAGTAGAAAGGCTTCCTGGATATATATATCTAGCAGTTTCTACTCATTTTTTTCCATCTCCCATAACAAAAATTATGACTAGCGGTACTAGGATATCACAGCATATTGTGAAAAAATAATGGGTTTTCGGGGTCCCAGAGGCCCCCCCCTCCACTCAAGGGCCTAACTGCCTGACCTCTCTTAAAGCCAGCCCACAGTGAGTAAAGTTGGACTTTGGACTCTGAATAGAGACAATAGAGATTAAAACCACACCTACCTGTCCAGTAAATCAATAGATTTGAATGATGCTAGCCAGTTAGCTTTGAGCAATGTGTAAGGGCCTCCTCTCTTCTGGACTGCAGAAAGCTTACACTCTCTCACAGCTCTCTTGGCCTGGGACACTGGAGGAGGCATCGATGTGGCCCTCTCACTCTCTCTATCCTAGGTAATGTAGGGCTTCTGGACTTTTGGTGCCTAATATTTAATATGCTTTAATAAATGCTCAACATCAAAGACTGGTGCTATAGCTTCTAATTTATAAGTAGCAATATATTAGAAACTCCAACTAAGTTCTCTAAAACTTGGGACAGAGATAGGCACCCCTATATATTTTCAAATGACACAATATATAAATGCATCAGAGTTTCCATTAGTGGCTACAGTATTTAATTAACACTATTTAGATTTATTTCAGCACCAGACTGACATAGTTTTACTGAAGTTTGCTATTTAATATTTCATTAATTTAAAATTAGGATGAGTTGTCTTTTATCATTTATGGTGTCCACAGTATGCTAAGCATTTTACAGAAAATTAAAAAATATATGGGGCAGCTAGGTTGTGCAGTGGATAAAGCACTGGCCCTAGATTCAGGAAGACCTGAGTTCAAATCCTGCCTCAGACACTTGACACTTACTAGCTGTGTGACCCTGGGCAAGTCACTTAACTCTTCTTGCACCACCAAAAAACCCACAAAAAACCCACATGATTCCTAATTTTGTGAAGCACAAGGTTGTTGTAGAAAGCCTTACACCATCCTTTGTTCCCAAAGAATTCTTTTCCTTCAAATTAGCAAAATGATTAGTAAAATATGGAGAGCTAAAAAATAATCCCCTATCTGTAATTATAACTATAGAAAGAAAATTTCTTTTTCCTGTTACATCTATCAGTGACAGGAGACCCAAATCCAGATTAATAAGGCTTCTTGCTGTGTCTTATTTGAATCCCTGGCAAACAATTTACTGAATTTCCAAGAAAAGTCACTAATTTGTTAAGCAGCTGGCTCACCACCTTCATTAAAAATAAAAATACTGTTTTCCTATAATTAAAATTAAAATTCAGTGGTGATTGACTAGTGATTTACTTCCTAATACTAGGAGGTGGGAAGATTAAAGTTTTGGAGCTTATTTTTGGTCTGTGCAATGTATAGTTCAGCAACATTGGACATTATAGTCCTTGAAATCTATCACAACATTTCCTATGATTGCTTTATTATTTATTAGTTATTTAAACTAAATCCCATTTAACCAGAATCTTGTCCTATGATCTATAAATTGAGTATGATAAATAAGTATCATGTGGAAAGTATCTGATGTTGTACAACTCATTATAACAGTCAACTAAAAATTAGAACTTAGAGAACATAAGAAAAGCAAAATCTATAATTATTGGCAGTTGTGGATATTGTTATGAGAATATTCCACCATTTAATGCAATTATTATCTCTTTTATTCCTTAAGGAAAAGGAAGGAAAAGTGAGAATTTTGAGAGTTTTTGTATACATCCTTTCTTTTAATCTCTCTTTTGCTAGAACATATAGAACAGACATATGACTTATCTAATACATAAATCTGATTTACCATATGGTCAAAAGACATAAAAACTTCTCTTTGTTGTTGTTGTTGTGTTTTTTTTTTTTTTGCAGGACAAAAGTGACTAGAGACTTGCCCAGGGTCACACACCTAGTAAGTGTCAAGTGTCTGAGACCAGATTTGAACTCAGATTCTCTTTTATCCAGGGCCAGTACTTTATCCACTGTGAAACCTAGCTTCCCCCACCCCATTTAATCAGATCTTGTACTTAGAGAAGATTGAATTTTGATTTTGGTAATAAAATGATTTGAGCTAGACTTGTAATATTTAATTTCCTCTATAGATGGAGGTCAGTACCTATGATGCTATATAGTTTTAGAGAGTTGCCTAGAGCACTGAGAGGGTAAAGCAATATGCCCAAGGTCACACAGTCAGTATATGTCAATGGAGAACTGGACTCCAGGTCTTCTGGTTTGATGGTTGACTTGAAAGTCCTCTGTTTCACTAAATGTCCATTTTTCCCCCTGAAAAATTATATTAAATTTTGCTAGGTAGGTGATTCTTGATTGTAAACCTAACTCCTTTGCCTTCTGCTATATTATATTCTAAGCCCTGTGGTTCTTTAATGTGGAAGCTGCCAAATCCTATGTAATTCTGACTGTAGCTCCATGACATTTGAATTGTTTCTTTTTGGCTGCTTACAATGCTTCCTCCTTTATCTGTGAGCTTTGAAATTTGGCTATGATATTCCTGGACATTTTTATTTTGAGAACTCTTTCAGGTGTTGATTGGAGTATACTCTCAATTTCTATTTTGCCCTCTGATTCTAGAGTATCAGGGCACTTTTCTTTGATAATAGACCAGGTCTTTTTTTTTTTTTAATCAAGGCCAATAATCTGGCTCTATTTTCTAAATCAGTTGTTTTTCCAGTGAGAAATTTTACGTTTTCTTCAATTTTTTTTCTTTCTAATTTTTTTATTGTATCTTGAACTCTCTTAAGGTCATTAGCTTCCATTTGTTCAATTCTAATTTTTAAAGCATTATTTTCCTGAGTAACCCTTTGTATTTTCTTTTTTCTAATTCTGTTTTTTAGGGAGTTATTTTATTCAGTAACTTTTGTATATCTTTTTTCATGGTTCTCTTGCATTACTCTTATTTCTTTCCTCAAACCAGGAAAAGCCAAAATAGAGAAAGAAAATTACAGACCTATCTCCCAAATTAATATTGATACAAAAAATTTAAATAAAATACGAGCAGGGCTGGTTCAGTATTAGAAAAACTATCAGCACAATTGACCATATTGATGACAAAACCAACAGAAATCATATGATTATTTAAAAAAAAGGCAAAAGTAGAAATAGTATGGTTCAATTTGCATTCAGAATCCACAGTTCTTTATTCTGGAGGTGGAGAACTTTCTCCATCATGAGTTCTTTGGAATTGTCTTAGATCATCGTATTGCTGAGAAGAGCTAAGTCTATCACAGTTTATCATCACACAATGTTGCTGTTATTGTATACAATGTTATTCTGATTGAGCTCACTTCACTCAGCATCAGTCCACTTAAATCTTTCAAGGTTTTTGTGAAATCTGCCGGCTCATCATTTCTTACAGCACAGTAATATTCCATTATGTTCATATACCACAACTTGGTCAGCCATTCCCCAATTGATGGGCATTCCTTCAATTCCCAGTTCTTTGCCACCACAAAGAGAGCTATTATAAATATTTTTGTACATGTGGGACCTTTTCCCTCTTTTATGATATCTTTGGGATACAGACCTAGCAGTGGTATTACTGGGACAAAGGTTATGCACAGTCCCATAGCCCTTTGGGCTCTCCAGAATGGTTGGATCAGTTCCCAACTCCACCAACAATGCATTAGTGTTCCAATGTTTCCACAGCCTCTCCAACATTTATAATTTTCCTTTTTTGTCATATTAGACAATCTGATAGATGAGAGGTGGTACCTAAGAGTTGTTTTGATTTGCAGTTCTCTAATCAGTAGTGATTTAGAGCATTTTTCATGTGGCAATAGATAGCTTTGATTTCTTGATCTGAAAACTGCCTGTTCATATCTTTTGACCATTTCTCAATTGGGCAATGACTTGTATTCTTATAAATTTGATTTAGCTCCCTATATATTTTAGAAATAAGGCCATTATCAGACATACTGGCTGTAAAGATTGTTTCCCAGCTTTCTGCTTCCCTTCTTGGCTGCATTGCTTCTGTTTATACAAAACCTTTTTAATTTAACGTAATCAAAATCATCCATAATATCCTCTATCTCTTGTTTTGTCATAAATTGTTCTCCTCATCATAGATCTAAAAGGGAAACTATTCCTTCCTCTTCTAATTTACCTATGGTATCACCCTTTATTTCTAAATCATCTACCCATTTTGTCCTTATTTTGGTATATGGTCTATGCCATATATCTTCCAGTTTTTCCTGCAGTTTTTATCAAATACTGAGTTTCTATTCCAGAAGCTAGAGTTTTGGGGGTTTATTAAACAGTAAAGTCATTTAGTGCCTCCCATGCCTAACCCATTCCATTGATCCATTGCACTATTTCTTAGCTAGTACCAAATAGTTTTTTTGACTGCTGCTTTATAATACAGCTTCAGATTTAGTACACCTAGCCCACCTTCCTGTGCATTTTTTTCATTAGTTATCTTGATATTCTTGACCTTTTGTTCTTCCAGATTAAATTTGTTATTATTTTTTGAGCTCTATAAAATATTTTAGGTAGTCTGATTGATATGGTACTGAATAAGTAAATTAATTTAGGTGGAATTGTCATTTTTATTATTATTATTATTTTATTATTATTGCTTAGCCTATCCATGAGCAATTTATATTTTTCCAATTTTTTAGATCTGATTTTATTTGTGTGAAAAGTGTTTTGTAATTGTATTCTTAGGGTTCCTGGGTTTGTCTTGGCAGGTAGACTCCCAAGTATTTTATGTTGTCTTATGTGGGTTTATTTTATATTCTGTAACTTTGCTAAAGTTGTTAATTGTTTCAAGTAGTATTTTGGTTGATTCTCTAAGATCATATCATCTGCAAAGAGTGATAGCTTCATTTCCTCCTCGATTATTCTAATTCCTTTAATTCTTTTTTCTTCTCTTTTTGCTAAAGCTAACATTTCTAGTATAATATTAAATATTAGAGGTGACAATGGACATCCCTGTTTCACCCCTGATCTTATTGGGAATGCCTCTAACTTATCCCCTTTAGTATAGTGTTTGCTCTTGGTTCTAGGTAGATGCTGCTTATTTTAAGGAAAGCTCCACCTATTCTTATGTTCTCTAGTAGGTTTTTTTTTTTTTTTTGGTGGGGCAGTGAGGGTTAAGTGATTTTCCCAGGGTCACACAGCTATTAAATTTCAAGTGTCTGAGTCTGGATTTGAACTCAGGTCCTCCTGTATACAGGGCTGGTGCCTTATCCATTGCACCACATAACTGCCCCCTCTCTAGTGTTTTTAATGGGAATGGGTACTGTATTTTTTCAAAAGCTTTCTCTACATCTATTGAGATAATATGATTTTGGTTAGTTTTGTAATTGATATGTTTGATTATGTTGATTCCTGATATAAAGCTCCCCTGGTCATAGTGTATTATTTTGGTAATGGATTGCTGTAATCTCCTTGCTTATATTTTGTTTAAGATTTTTGCATTGATATTCATTAAGAAAATTAGTCTGTAATTTTATTTCTCTGTTTTGGCTCTGCCTGGTTTAGGTATCAACACCATATTTGTGTCATAAAAAGAACTTGATACAACTCCTTCTTCACCTAATTTTCCAAATAATTTGTATAGTATTGTAATTAATTGTTTTATAAATGTTTGGATTTTCTCCTTCTCCTCCTCTTCCTCTTCCTCTTGTTCTTGTTCTTTTTCTTGGAGAAATGAGGGTTAAGGGGTTAAGTGACTTGCCTGGGGTCACGCACCTAGTAAGTGTCAAGTGTCTGAGGCCAGATTTAAACCCAGGATGGTGCTTTATCCACTGCAACACCTAGCTGCTCCTCTCCCTTCATTTTTGATACTGGTAATTTGGTGTTCTTCTTTCTTTTTTTAAATAAAATCAACCAAAGGTTTTTATATTTTATTGATTTTTTCATAAAACCAGCTCTTAACTTTATTTATTAATTCTGTAGTTTTTTACTTTCAATTTTATTAATCCCACATTTGATTTTCAGAATTTCTAATTTCGTTTTTATTTGGAGATCTTTAATTTGTTTTTTCCCTAGCTTTTTTTATTTTCATAGTTTTCTTGCTTTCAATTTTATTAATTTCTACATTGATTTTCAGGATTTCTAATTTAATTTTTAATTGGGGACTTTTAATTTGTTCTTTTTCTAGCTTTTTTAGTTATAAGCCCAAGTTATTGATCTCTTCTTTCTCTATTTTATTCATGTAAACATTTAGAGATATAAAATTTTCCTTATGAACTGCTGTGGCTGCATCCCATAGGTTGTGGTATGTTGTCTCATTGTTGTCATTCTCTTGGATGAAGTTATTGATTATTTATCTGATTTATTGTTTGACCCACTCAGTCTTTAGGTAGGATGAGATTATTTAGTTTCCAATTAATTTTCAGTCTACCTTTCCATGGCTCTTTATTACATGTAATTTTTATTGCATCATGATCTGAGAAGGATGCATTTACTAATTGTGCCTTTCTACATTTGATTGATCTTTTTGTGCCCTAATACATGGTCAATTTTTGTATATGTGCTATGTACTGCTGAGAAAAAGGTATATTCCTTTCATTCCTCATTCAGTTTTCTTCAGAGGTCTATCCTATCTAAATTTTCTAAAATTCTATTCATCTCTTTAACTTGTTTCTTATTTTGTTGTCAGATTTATCTAGTTCTAAGAGGGAACTAGTTTGGTTTTATTATTTATTTCTTCTTGCAACTCAGTTAACATCTCCTTTTAGAATTTGGATGCTGTGCCACTCGGTGTTTATTATGGATATTACTTCATTGTCTATGGGACCTTTTAGCAACATGTAGTTACCTTCTTTATCTTTTTCAATTAGATCTATTTTTGCTTTTGCTTTGTGATTGGTGGATTTTTTCAAAGATGATTTTATCCTCTGATTCTAAAATATTAGGGGAGTTCTCCTTGATAATTTCCTGGAATATGGTGTTTAGACACTTTTTGATCATGGCTTTCAGGTAACCCAATAATTCTTAAATGATTTCTCCTGGATCTATTGTCCAGGTCAGTTGTCTTTCCCATGAAGCATTTCACATTTTATTCTATTTTAAAATTTTTTTTGATTCTGTTTGACTGATTCTTGGTGTCCCCACAGAGTCATTAGCTTCCATTTCTAATTCTAATTTTTAAGCCATTATTTTCTTTGGTAAGCTTTTGTACCTCCTTTTCCATTTGGTTAATTTCCCCCCCATTTGGCCAATTGTATTTTTCAAGGAGTTGTTTTCTTCATTCAATTTTTGTGCTTCCTTTTCCAAGCTGTTGATAAAATAAAGGCTCATCAGTTAGTGATTGACCTAAGCTTTGAAAGATCCTAAAGGATCCTAAAAGGCAGAGGTCAAGCATGAATACGTTTCACACATCTGGCACAGCCAGATGCACAAAATTAGGAGGTGGAATGTAGCATGTGAGGAATAGCAAGTGACTTTGGTTGTGATAAAATGAGTGATATAAAATAATGTATGAATACATTTTATAAATGTATAATACATTTTTAAAAGGTTGGTTGGAGATAGATTATGAAGGGTTTTAATTAGTGTGATATTTATATTTGATTCTAAAGATAACAGGGAGTATCTGGAGTTTAATGAGTCAGGGGATTATATGTTCGAATCTGTGCTTTAGAAATGTTAATTTAATTAGCTGAGGTGAGAAAAGAATGGAGAACGGTTAGATTTGAGATAGGAAATTAATAAGGAGACTACAACAATAATAGAAGTGATAAGTTATGTGGTACTGAATTAGGGTGGTGGTAAATGGAAAGAAGGGACAGATGTAAGAAATGTTTGCAGGAAAAACTGACAAGATTTTGCAACTGGTTGGAGTTAAAGATGACATCTAAGTTGTAAATCTGGATGACTAGAAGGATGGTAGTTCCCTCAAAAGAAATAGTTAAGTTCACAAGAAGCATGATTTTTAAAGAAAGATAAGTTCTGTCCAGGACATGCTAAGTTTTAGATGGTTAGGAAATCCTTTATATGATGAGGAATGAAGATGAAGCACTATTCTAAGATATTATTGATATATCTATAGGTGTGGGAATTATTTACACAGAAATGATCATTGAACAATTGGAAGCTGACAAAATCTCCAAAATCATCAGTGAGGGAACATGTTCAACAGTGTCAAAAACTATAGAATGGGAACAATAACAACAAAAAGGGTCATTGGACTAAGAGGAAATTGACTTGGGTTAACTCAACTTATTTCCACATTAATTCTCATGAGATATGCACTTATGCCAAAAGAAATGCTAACAAAGTCAATGAGGCAGTTTGGAAATTGAACATTTGATGGTATTGTGTTAATATTTATTAAGGGAAGATAAGCACTAACAAACATAAATTTTAGTTGAATTATAGAAAAAAGAACATCATTGTTCTATGTTCCTTCCATCAGGTTGGGTAAATTATGAATATGATAAAACTCTTAAAATGTTTTTAAAACTTTAGACAAGCCTATGATTGTCAAAATTCTATGATTTCTGAGATGTAGTGCTCTATCCATAAAAACTAGAAAGTTTTATAACAACTAATGATATATATATATATATATATATATATATATATATATATATATATATATATATTTTTAGTGAGGCAATTTGGATTAAGTGACTTGCCTAGGGTCACACAGCTAGTAAGTGTTAAGTGTCTGAGGCCGGATTTGAACTCAGGTACTCCTGACTCCAGGGCCAGTGCTCTATCCACTGCGCCATCTAGCTGCCCCGATATATTTTTGTATCATCATTTTCCTATACATCTGTCTATACAACCATGCCCAAAAAGACAGCAATGCAAAAAATGGGGAGGTGTCAGGGGAGAAGAGCACTTAGATAAAACTAACCAGTTTTATCATCAACCAGTTCAGATATTCTACAACAACAGTCTTCCACCTTTGTAAAGAAGATATTCCCCATATAATTCTTCTTTAGGGTCACACATTTTTATTATAATTTCATAGCATATATTTTCATTTGTTTTGAGAAGGCTTTTCTTTCCATTTACACTGTTGTTGTTAATCTTTTCTTAGTTCTACTTACATTGCTTTAGTTCATGTATTCCTATGATTCTCTGTATTCTTCATAGTTATGTTTTCTCCCAGGATGATTAATGTCCCATTACATTCATCTACCAAAATTTGTTCTTTTGAGAACAAATTTGACAATATACTTTGACAGCTTATCCATTAGGGCATGGTGCTTGTCCTTAAATATTTATTTTGGTTTTTATATACCTTATAGAATCTTTTTAGAGATATTCAACGTGAAGTTTCCCTCTCCCCTTGAATTAACCAGGTCTCTTTATATCCTTGTTGGATTAACTGAATTTGTTCAAAAGCTTTCCAATGACATTTAATCAAAATTATTTTCTTGCTTGATTGCCTCTATCCTTTCTCTGACCAAGAATTCTCCCTCTGGCCATAACTATGAAAGTAGTCTGATTTGGTTTTCATCTACTTTTTAAAAAAATACTGTGACCTTTAATATAGAGTTCACTTAATCCATTTGAGGCTCATTGTGTTATATGGTATAAGAAGAAACAGTTCACTCTTTTAAAATAGGAATGAAAGTTGGGCAAGTTAAACATCAATACTTCCCAGGAAAGGCAGTAGATAACACTGGGATGAATGGTGATAGATAATGACTTTCTATAAATCACTCAATATTAGTTACTCCCCTATAGTAGAAGTGACAGCATATCTGAGTGCTCTGAGAATATATATAGGGCTATAGAATTCTTTTTTTTTTTTTTTTAGTGAGGCAATTGGGGTTAAGTGACTTGCCCAGGGTCACACAGCCAGTAAGTGTTATGTGTCTGAGGCCGGACCTGAACTCAGGTACTCCTGACTCCAGGGCCGGTGCTCCATCCACTGTGCCACCCAGCTGCCCCTGGGCTATAGAATTCTTAAGTTTTTATCCTGACTCCATTATCTAATTGCTGAATGCAATAAGGGTGTAACCTAGGCTATATATCTTTTTTTTTTTTTATAATTTTTTTTTTTTTTTTGCAGGCAACGGAGGTAAAGTGACTTGCCCACGGTCACACAGCTAGTAAGTGTCAAGTGTCTGAGGCCGGATTTGAACTCAGGTACTCCTGAATCCAGGGCCGGTGCTTAACCACTGCGCCATCTAGCTGCCCCCTAGGCTATATATCTTATCAAATGGAAATAATATTATATAATAGAAGTATTATTTACATTATTTTTAAAGAATATAAAGGTATCCATAGATATCAATATTAGAGAAGGAAATGAGTATGTGAGTACATGGGAATAAAAAATACACAACAGTAATTTGCAAAAATTCTACATAAAACAGAGTGTTTAAAATGAGTTCTAAAATGGTTGTAATTAGTAGACATGCTTTCAACTTGTCTACTCTGTAGTAACTCAACAAAAATAATAACCTTTTTGGTGAATGATAATTATGCATTAATTCATTTTCAGGATGATTTTCACATTTTATTACCTTTATTATTTGAAAATGTAATTAAAATTTGCAGATTAGGAACTTTGATATTTTAGGAAATGATGGATTACCTTCCATACAAGATAATTTTTAAAAACATCCTAACTAGCAATTAGGTTGAATTGTTAAAATTTATTGTGGAAAAAAACAGTTATGGGAATTAAATTACTTTTTGTCATGGGAAGAATTATAGAATCAATGAACATATCCCTAATTCCCTATCTCCTATGTTACTCTAGGCAAAGGAAATTTCAGCAAAGAGAAACACCATAGTAGATAAATCACATATTTTAATAATCCCCATGCATATCCATTGATCAAGTTTGAAAATTTATCTCTTTCACAAAATTAAAATACTTAGATGATTGGCTTCTGGGGGCACAGATAGGATGTCGAAAGTTTAATGTAATTTAGAGTATATACATATGTATATGTATATATCAGAAAAGGTTCATAAAGCAAATTGTTGAATAACATCAATTCACTGTCATTACTTCTGTTTCGTTTGATGTAAAATCATTAGCACATGGTAGTACAAAATCTTTTTTCATGGATTAATAACACAATAGATTAATGATTTTAGAATACCAAGTAGAGAAAACATTGTCACATCCACAGAATAATCCGACAATTATTGGCACCTTATTCACTTATTCACCTTGGTATAAGAAGCCCTTTTTAAAAAGTTATATTTATCTGCAACAAATGAACAGCCCTTCAAGCCATTCAGCTTGAGAATTGACAAAGGGAAAAAGGATTTTCCTTTATCCTCAATGATTTTCCTGGACTATTTAGCCCCACCCTGAGAGGATCTGGTTTACAGAATTTTAGACTTAACAAGGGAAGGTAGTAGCCATCTATTCCAACCAATGCATGAATGCAATTTTATGAACATATTAGCTATGCCTTTATCAAAGTCATCAGAAAAAATGTAAAATTGCATAGTTCCCTCAGCCATTTCCATGGAAACTTCATACCAAATTGTCACTAAACATTAAACAATTGATTTTCCAATCTAATTTCTCAGTTTTCTTTTCCACTATTTTGTCAGTTTTCATGGTCAGAACAAAAAAGTAGAATTTGTGTTTGCCACTAAGAATTGTCACCTCATTATGTCACATACCCGTAAGATTATTTTTACTAGAATAATTATTTTTTTAAAAAAAACTGATGTAGAAACACTGACCATTTCATAGGTTGACTTTAATGATAAAGTTTTACTTTGATTTCTTCAGATTTCTTTTAGTCCCTGACTCTTTGCTGACTTATAAACATGGAGTTCCGAATTCATGTAAATAATCCAAATCATATTTCTCTTGTCCACAAGTAAGGAAATTCCCCTTACCAACCAAATGTTCCAACCTGACAACTGTTCTGAAATTTATAATCTTTGAAAACTTCCTGAGGAGAGCAAAGATGGTGGAGAGAAGCCAGGAAGTTACCTGAGATTCCCCATGTTTCCCTCAAAAACAACATAAAATCAAGCCTCTAAACAGATTCTGGAACTACAGAACCTACAAAAAGACAGACACAATCTTCCATTTTGAGATAATTTAGAAGTCTTCAGGAAAAGTCTGTCTCACCTGGGTGAAAGCAGAGGCCAGCTCAGCACAGCTTGGCTCAGCATAAGCTCAGCTCAGCAGAGCTCAGCTGAGCTGAGAGTGGGGCATCTGAGAGTGGTAAGAAGCTTGCAAGAGTGGCCCCCATGCCCCAGGAGCAGACTTCAACTTTATCATTTTAAAGCTAGGCTACAACATGAGTAAGAAACAAAAAAGGAACCTTACCATTGACAGCTTCTATGGTGAAAGGGAAGACCAAAACTCAAACTCATCTGAGTTTGTCAAAATGCCTACAAAGTGGAGACTCAAGTGGGAAGGTGATCTTGTCTCAAGACCAAAAAGCTTTCTTTGAAGAGCTCAAAAAGGCTTTTAAAAACCAAATGACAGGTGTAGAAAAAAAATGGAAAAAAATGAGAGAAATGAGAGTTACGCTAGAAAAAGCACAAGATTTGACTGAGGAAAACAATTTCTTAAAAAATACAATTGGCCAAATGAGAGAAACAGTTGGCCAAATGGAAAAAGCAGTGCAAAAGCTTACTGAAGAAAATAATGACTTGTGGGGACCAATTTTTAATTGGGGAGTGTTAGCTAAGTGGCTCGCCGCAACATTGGGGCAAGGAAGGAGACCGGCAGCCTCCCTCAAAACAGAACAGGATTTATTTTAAAAAGGACAAACTTAAAAACAACAACAACAACAACACAAACAGGATCAGTAGGATCAAGGGAAAGGAAATAAAATGGGGAAAGGGAAATTATACAACCTGAAAAAATACCACCTCCCAGGAATCAGTTGAAAATACACAGCAGAGCTCCTGTCACCTTCTAGTTCCAGCTAGAATGTCGACTTCTCCCCATTCCCAGAAACCCCACACAGTCCCCAACCAATTGTCTGGCCACTCTGACAGTCACATGACTGCCCTCACTAGACTTCCAATCATTATAATTTTGCCAGGCCCATGTAGGTGTCAGCGAGTGGTGATGACATGAGGTGCCAACGCCACGGCAACGGCTACAACCCAGTGGGTAGAGCACTGTGCGGTTTGCGGAGCCCCAGGCCAGTGTGCGCCAAGGCATAAAAACCTCAAATAACAATTATTACATTCCCCCCTTTGTTTCCTCAAGAAACATGGGGTATTTCCTTGATGAAACAATAAATAATAAACAAGAAACAAATTTTTAAAAAATAACAGAATATCATAACCAATGCTAACAAACAATATACTAATAACAATATAGGAAAGGGAAAATACATAGTACAGAAGATGTATATACTAAGAGAAGAAAAACAAAAATGTCAATTTAAAGTCCTTAAAATCTTGTCTTCAAAGGAGGGTTGAGATGTCATCAGGGGAACTGGACTCTGGTCTGGATTCTGGCTGTCTCTGGAACTGCTTGATTTTTATTAATCTTTAGCATAGCATTGTCCAAAAATGTTCAAATTAAAAAATGAATATTCTTCAAAATATACAAAACAAGTTTAAACTTTATATATATATATACATATATATATACACATATACACACACACACAGCATATTGGAGTCCCCCCTTTGGAGGATACTCATATTCATACACAATACGAAATTGAGACAATTATGACATTACTGACACTTTTTACCACTATATGTCTGGATCAAGGCCAAATTTAGTTATGTGTCCATGATGACAGCTGAAAATGTTATGGAAAGGTTACCATACCACATCTCGTGGTGCATAGACATCTATAATTGTGCTAGGCCTCAGGTGGATGGATTCTGACCATGCCACCAG
The DNA here is from genome assembly GCF_019393635.1 of Dromiciops gliroides. NCBI lineage: Eukaryota > Metazoa > Chordata > Mammalia > Microbiotheria > Microbiotheriidae > Dromiciops > Dromiciops gliroides. Next base: position 190,352,298 of record NC_057863.1, read on the forward strand.
ATTGAGTGAAGAAGCCAAGTTAAGTTAAACCAGGTGCATGCATTAGGGCTAACATGACACCAGACCATTTTTGGAGTGAGAGAGGAAGAAACTGAACTATGTCCAGCAATTGTGCTCTACATAGCTGCTCTCATAAGCAAACTATGGACTTCCTGAATGTATTTGGCTGTTCTCTCAGCCTCCATCAGGGCATCTTACATGTATCTGTCTCTCCTCCTGTTGTACATATATTCTCTCCAGGGCCTGCAATGTGGAGTTGAACCATCTCCATTAAGCTCATTGTAAGAGCAATTAGTCTCTGAAATGGTAAGTTTCCATAAATCATAAATCTCGTATTAATTTCACCAAAGACAATTTGATGGTAAAAATGCATGCTACACTGCATAACTTAGGATATACTTGAAATACACACACACACACACACACACACACACACACACACACATATTCCCAAACCATATCCAGAGTATACAGTCACAATGACATACAAATGATAAATGAATGTAAATGGCTGATATTATTAAACATTATTACAGAATCTTCATTAAGCAAGTAAACCACATCATCTTGTCCATGAATTCTCTATCAAGTATCAGATATTTGAAATGATAAACAATTTATCAAAAGGAAATAAAACATCAGTGAGACTCAATATGTTCATTAATTGTCTTATAAATCAAGCAATGTTAGAATATTTTTAAATTGACTAGCCTAATTTGGGGGGCTAATCTGACTGGAAGACTAATCTGGGGACTGTTGACTATTTGGCTATCTGACTTCGTTAATTTAATGTGGGCCATTTATAAAGTTCCACCACACTGCTCCACTCCCAAATTGATAAGCAAAATATTAAGAAGCCTGTTAACTAAATAATCAAAGCAGAGTTTATTTATGAGATACTGTTGAAAATTAAGAATACAGGAAAATAAAATGTACAACCTGACTGCTTTCCTGTGGTCTCTTTCCACTGAGTCTCTTTCCCACCTGCTGCGCCTAGAACTTCTTGAATACAATAAGGGCTTTAGCCGCTTCCGGCCTCAGGGCACTTTCCCTGGTTTGTATTAAGGCCTGTAACCTTCTGTCTGTCTGCTCTGTCAGTTTGCCCTTCGGCCTCTCTTTTGCCTGCTCCTAGTCCTTCTCGTCTTCTCCTGTGTCCTTGTAGTCCCATCTCTAGTCTCCAATCTTTGCTGTCTCCTCAGCTGCCTCTTGACCTCTTCCTGTCCGTCCGAACCCCTGAGTCTTGTCTATCTAGTCCGTCCTCAGCCTGTCCTCTAGTTCGTCTCCTCTCCTTAATCTTGTCTCTCTATCTTCTAACTCCCAGGTCTATATATACCTTTTCTTCTCTCCACTCAAATCTCGGGGCTTCCTTTGCCCCCAAAGACCAAGCTAATCCACCAGCCAGAGCTGCAGCTGGTAGGGGGGCGGGGTGTGCTCTCGAGCCTCATGCCTCAGCACAGGCTATCCAGGATCTTTCAGATAGCTCTGCTCAGGTCAGAGGGAGCTGGGGCTTTTTTCCCCCCAGCTGTCTGTCCTGGCGTCTCGTATAGCCCACAGGGCTTTTTCACTCAGCTGAAGCTGAGGAAGAGGGGGAGAGACCCTGAGGGCCTAAGGCTTTCTAATCTCAGCCTAAAAGTAGGGTCCCCAAATCAAAATAAATTTCCACAGCAATAAGGTTGAATAACCCTTTCTAGAAGAAAGAGCCATGTGCTCTTGGTGGAGAAGTTCTTCATCTTTAGGAGGAAAAGCTTGTTTAAGGTAAGAGCTTATAATGCTAGAGTTTGGGGTATACCACATTTTTTAAACTGGTTCCCCAATTCTCTGCATGCCAAAGTGGCAGGGGTTTCTGAATCATCATTGATTATTCTAATGCTGTCATAATGACCTTTATGGTAAAAAATATGGAGTTCTTTAGCATTGGCTTTTTCTGTACCACAAATGTGCCATAGTGGTTCATTCAACTGGTGAATGATTACATTCAGGTGGTTATGTTTGGCAAAGGCTACAATGGCATCATTCCCAGCACAGATACCAGCTTTTTTCAAATCAGCAACATATTCTTCAAAGGGAATATCTGTTTCTATAAAAGACCCAAAGTCTTCTTTATGACTGAGCGTATAATTGGCAGTTTCTTGTCTGTGTTTGAGATGGTTTCTCAAATGACCTTCTAATTGGTCTCTGAGGGCTCTGAAAAGACAATTTCTATCTCCTGATACCTTATGGAGTTTGAGTCCCAGGGTTTGCAATTGAGTGATAATGCTTGCAAATTGGAACTGCCTATTACCCCTGGGCTCTGTTTGGTTTCTTTTCTCTTTAGCAGCTGGTTGAGTTTTATCTGAAATTACTTTACCCACAAATGGTGCGGGCTTCATGTGGGAACAATGAATTCAAGATTCTTTTTCTCCAATTTTAATAGCAGTAGGACTTGTCAATAATACTCGAAAAGGTCCCTCTCCAGGGGGCTGGGTCCCACCAGTCTGCTGAAAATTCTTAATATATACATTGTCTCCAGGACTTAAATCATGCAAGGAAAAATCTAAAGGACCAGCTTGTACAACAACTCCTGCTTCATGGAGTTCATGTAGCCTGGTTTGTAGTTCCTGTATATAGGAAGCAACAGAAGTATCACCTCCCATCAGTGATGTATAGACTGGGTAAAAAGTTTTAGTTTGGATAGGAGGGTGACCAAAAAGCATCTCATAAGGAGATATGTGGAGTCTTGGTCTACTACACAGATAGAATAATGCCAAGGGTAGAACATCAGGCCAGTGCACACCGAGGCATAAAAACCTTAAATAACAGCTAATAACTTCACGAGACACCAAGAATCTGTCAAGCAGCATGAAAAGATGGACAAAATAGAAGAAAATATGGAATACCTCATTGGAAAAACAACTGACCTGGAAAATAGATCCAGGAGAGATAATCTAAGAATTATTGGACTACCATGATCAAGAAGAATCTAGACACTACATTCCAGGAAATTATCAAGGAGTACTGCCTTGAAGTTGTAGAATCAGAGGATAAAATTATCATTGAAGGAATCCATCGATCACCTCCTGAAAGAGACCGCAAAAGGAAAACTTCAAGGAATATTGTAGTCAAACTCCAGAATTATCAGGGGAAAGAGAAAATACTCGAAGCAGCCAGAGAGAAACAATTTAAATATCATGGAGCCACAGTCAAGATTGTACAGGACCTGGCAGCTTCAACATTAAAGGATCGCAGTGTGGCAGCTAGGTGGTACAGTGGATAGAGCACCACCCCTGGATTCAGGAGCACCTGAGTTCAAATCTGGCCTTAGACACTTGACACTTACTAGCTGTGTGACCCTGGGCAAGTCACTTAACCCCAGTTGCCTCACCAAAAAAGAAAGAAAGAAAGAAAGAGAGAGAGAGAGAGAAAGAGAGAGAAGGTACAGAGATTAAGAGGAAATGGGGACTTCTTATAGAAGCTGGAATTTTTTAAAAAATGGGGCAGCTAGGTTGCTCAGTGGATAGAGCACCAGCCCTGGATTCAGGAGGACCTGAGTTCAAATCCGACCTCAGACACTTGACACTTACTTGCTATGTGACCCTAGGCAAGTCACTTAACCCCAATTGCCTCACCAAGAAAAAAAGAGGATCACAGGGCTTGGAATATGATATTCTGGAAGGCAAAGGAGCTTGGATTACAACCTATAATCAACCACCCAGTAAAACTGATCATTCTCTCTCAGGGGAAAAGATGGACATTCAATGAAATAGGGGGCTTTCAAGGTTTCCTGAAAAAAGACCAGAACTGAATAGAAAATTTGATCTCCAAGTACAAGACTAAAGCGAAGTATAAAGAGGTAAACAAGGTGTGTGTGGGGGCGATGGGGGGAGTTTTTTCACTGAGGTTAAACTGCTTACATTCCTATGAGGTAGGATAATAATTTTAACTTTTGGGATCTGTATCTCTATTTTTTTTTTTTTTTTGGTGAAGCAATTGGGGTTAAGTGACTTGCCCAGGATCACACAGCTAGTAAGTGTTAGGTGTCTGAGGTCGGGTTTGAACTCAGGTACTCCTGAATCCAGGGCCAGTGCTCTATCCATTGAGCCACCTAGCTGCCCCATCTGTATCTCTATTAAGGTAATGTTATTAAATTGACTTTGACGTGATGATATAAGGAAACTTAAGGAGAAGAATAAAAGGAGACTGGGGGAGGAGAGGAAGGGGAAGGTGGAATGGGGTTAATTATATCAAAAAGAACCCATTACAGTAAAGGGAAAGAAGGGAGGGGTGAGCTTTGTTTCACCTTACTCTCATCAGATTTGGTTCGGGGAGGGAATAACATACATTCCCATTTTGTATAAAGAAACTGCTTACTCTTTAAGGAAGCAAAAGGGGAGGGGGGAAAGGGTGGTATTTATAGAAGGGAGGGCAGAAGCTGGGGAAAAAGGGGGCAAGAATAGGAAAAAAGGGAGGGCAGATTGAGGGAGGCAGTGGTCAGAAGCAAAACACTGGTCAGGAGGAATAGGGTTAAAGAAGGGAAAAAAGAACACAAAGAGGAAAAGAAGATGGAGGGAAATAGTTAATAATCTTAACTGTGAATGTGAATGGCAGGAACTCTCCCATAAAATACAAGCAAATAGCAGAATGGATTAAAAATCAGAATCCTACAATATGTTGTTTACAAGAAACACATTTGAAGTAGAGTGATACACACAGAATAAAGGTAAAATATTGGATCAGAATATATTATGCTTTAGCTGAAGAAGAAAAAGCATGGGTTTGGCTAGGTGGCGCAGTGGCCCTGGATTCAGGAGGACCTGAGTTCAAATTTGGCCTCAGAGACTTGACACTTACTAGCTGTGTGACCCTGGGCAAGTCACTTAACCCACATTGCCCTCCAAAAAAAAAAAGGCAGGGGTAACAATCCTTATTTCAGACAAAGCAAAAACAAAAGTATATCTAATTAGGGGCCGCTATATGGCGCAGTGGATAGAGCACCGGCCCTGGATTCAGGAGTACTTGAGTTCAAATCCGGCCTCAGACATTTAACACTTACTAGCTGTGTGACCCTGGGCAAGTCACTTAACCCCAATTGCCTCACTAAAATATATAAAAATATATATACATATATATAAAATTAAAAGAGATAAGGAAGGAAACTACATCTTGCTCAAAGGTATGATAGATAATGAAGTAATATCAATACTAGACATGTATGCACCAAGTAGTATAGCATTCAAATTCTTAGGGGAGAAGTTAAATGAGTTACAGGAGGAAATAGGAAACTGCAATCTGAACCTTCCCCTCTCAGAATTAGATAAATTCAACCACAAAATAAATAAGAAATAAGTTGAAGAGGTGAATAGAATGTTAGAAGAGTTTGATATGATAGATATCTGGAGAAAATTGAATAGATATAGAAAGGAATATACTTTTTTCTCAGTGGTACATGGCACATATTAAAAAATTAATCACATGTTAGGGCACAAATATCTCATATTCAAATGTAGAAAGACAGAAATAGTAAATGCATTCTTCTCAGACCATGATGCAATAAAAATTACATGTAATAAAGAGCCATGGAAAGGTAGACTGAAAGTTAATTGGAAACTAAATAATCTCATCCTTAAGAATGAGTGAGTCAAACAGCAAATAATAGAAACAATCAATAACTTCATCCAAGATAATGATAATAATGGGACAACATACCAAAACCTATGGAATGCAGTCAAAGCAGTGCTTACGGGAAATTTTATATCTCTAAATGCTTGCATAAATAAAAAAGAGAATTGACTGAGGATACTGAGAGGCATAACTGCCCACAGTTATGTGATTAATATGTGTCAGAGATGGGATTTAAAATGGGATATCCTATATTCACACTGGCTCTCAATTATCACAGCTCACTTTTAAAAATTTTCACAAAATATCTATTAAATAATTTGTTATAATTTTTTACCCAGAAATACAAATCAAGCTTATAGACTATAGTTTGAGGGATAAAAAGATCTCTGACAGCCCCTCTGTAATAATATCCATAATTTGTTTAATTACTCTGTAATGTATGTAGTTCACCTGACCTGAACTCCCTGATGGCAGCTAGGTTCTCTTTTACCACCTTCCCACTTATCTTGGGATTTGTTTCCTCTTAACTTCTTTTAATCTTCTCTTCATTCTGAAGATCACTCTCAGTAGAAAAAAACAAGCAAAATAAAAGTTAAGTACTGCTTTCTCTTCTGAATCTCTTATATCATTCAGAAGAACAATTTTAGAATTATTTGCTCCCACTTAGGGACTTCCAATTCTTTCAGCACAAGTAAGTCCTTCCTTACTGTTCCATGAATGCAACATTCCATTTCCAGCATTTGGACCCTAGCACAATATGTCCCTTATTCTTAGAATGCTTTACCTGCTCACCTACATCTCTCAGAATCCTTATTTCCCTTAAAGGCCCAGATCACTTATCATTTACTATGTGAAGCCTTTCCCAATTTCCGTACTCTAGTTGTTAGTACTCCCTACCACTTAAAAGTACCTTGTATATACTCTATATTAATTTATTTGTGAGGCAATATGATACAATAGAAAGATTACAATAGTGTCAGAAGATGTGGATTCAAATTCTGATTCTGTTACCATCTAGTTTCCTCTCCTGTATAATGAGACGGTTGGACCAGATGACCTCTAAGGGCTATTCAAGATCAAAGTCTTCCCTTCTCTCCAAATAGAAGATAATCTTCTTGAAGAAAGAATATTTTTCATTTTTGTCTTCATATTTATAGGACCTAACACAGTGCCTTGAACATCATAGGTATGCATCCACATTTGTATCTTTTGATTATTCTCCTTTTCTTGGGCGCCAATTATGTTATGGGGAATTAGAGTAGGAGTTTGGAGTAGCAGTTTGGGGTAGGGGTAGGGGTTCTTAAGAATTCCTCTTGAAAGAATTACACCCTCTTTAACACGAATCCAATTAGAATAAAATAATAGTTTATTTAGGGTGATAGGGAAAGGAAACCAAGAGAGAAATCCTTGGATTTCTTCTCATGGGGAGAAGAGGTGTGGCTCTGAGATACCTATCTCCTCAAGCAGGGGACAGGCAAATAATTTTATAGAGGACTGTGGAAAGTTCCCTTATTGGGGGGAGACCAACCCCCACTGGTGGTGGCTGGGGGAATTCTGTGAGGGGTGGCTGTGGATCTCTCAAGTCATCTGTCTCCTCCTTAGGCCCCAAAGGCAGCAGCCTCACATACTCTTATCTCCCCAGGGGTGGGGGAGACTGGAATGAAGGGTGGTGGTCCTGGAGCTAGCTCAGTCTTGATCCTGTGCCACTTGGCTCTTTAGGTGTGTCTGTCCTTTGGTTTAGTTTCTCAAGGAGAAGGTTCTTTGATGTACCCCAGAGGACTTCTGTGGTGCTGGGCCCATATATTTGTATTATAACCTTTATTGGAAGCCCTCTTCTTGTGTTGTCTCCTTCAGAAGAAGTAGATTGAAACACAGAGAAGGAGAGAAATTTTATTCCAGTACCCAGGATCAAAAGCTAAACCTCTTTATTTCATATGAAATTACCTTATTTCATGTGGAACAGAAATTAGACTTTTCCAATCTTTTCTTAGAGGACAAAAATAGATTCAATGGATGAAGGTTGCAAGCATTCTTCCACTCTTGACTGTAGAATTATAGGTGATGAAATTCTACTAGCAAAATTGTGAATGATTTGAAATTTTCCATCCCACATTTAGGGCCTGATTCAAACTATACCCAGATTTTACCTCCTTATTTATTATAGAATTGAATCTAAAGCAGTCACTTTCTCCCAAGATTCCCATCATTTCTTCTTAGACACATAGTAAGTCAAAATCACTCTGATTATCAGAATTAGTTCACCTCATTATTTCCTCCACCTTAAAAGAATAAAAAATATCATTGAAGAATATAAAATTTTAAAATCATTAAATATAATGAATAAAAAAATAAAAATATCATTAAGGCAAATCAAGAATTTAACAAGTACTATGTCTCTATCAGATATCTATCTAATGAAAACCCCATCATATACTGATAGGGAGGTTCCCTATCAGTTTTGTTTTCTGTTTTCCAAACTTATGAATCATTCTTTCCCCTTCTAGATGGGTGTTTTTCTATATGCTCCTACTACTATTACTTTTTTTGGGGGGGGGGTTAGGTGACTTGCCCAGGGTCACACAGTGAATTCAGGTACTCCTGACTCCAGGGCCGGTGCTCTATCCACTGCGCCACCTAGCTGCCCCTATTACTTTCTTTTTTAATCAATGCTCACCCATTTTATATCTCTGATTTCATCTATTTTATGAAATTAGTATGTCTTCATGATATAAAGTACTATTATGCCACATCTTTTCCTTCTGAATAAGTTATATCCTTACAGAGATTGGTTCATTACACTCTGCTGCTCAAAAATCTTTAGTAGCTCATTTTTTTCTTGAGTAAAATCTATATTCCTTTGCATTTCTTACAAGGTCCTATACAAACTGGAACCACTTTATTTTTCTAAGCTTCTAATCCTACAAATTCTGTGTTCTCACTAAGGTAGACTATTCTCTGTTCCTAGAAAACAGAAAGAACTATCTCTTCTATAGGGCTTTGTTCACAATCTTTCCTATATCAGGAAAACCTCTTTTCTTCAGTCTGAGGAGTGAGATTGAGGGACAGAGAAAGTAAGTTTAATTCTAGTATCCAGAGGCAAAAATCTAACCCTCCTTATTTCATGTGAAATCATTTCACGTAGTATAGACATCAGACTTGTCCAACCTATTCCAGAGGACAAATATAAGACAAATATAGAAGGTTACAAGAATCTCAAGAGATAGTGAAATATTTATTATATTTGAACAGAGGACAAGAGGATTACTATTTACAAGAATGGATACATAATTCAGATAAGGATTGGTCAGATGACCTCTTTGGTACGTTCTAGTTCTAAGATTCTACCCTTAGCTCATATTTCATAATAATTTAAAGCATGCATATATTATATAACTAAGAAGGATGTTTTAGAGCAGATGTCTGCCAAAGTAGTAGAGTAAGAGATTACTTTATGGTGTGTGTGTGTGTGTGTGTGTGTGTGTGTGTGTGTGTGTGTGGCAATTGGGGTTAAGTGACTTGCCCAGGGTTACACAGCTAGTAAGTGTCAAGTGTCTGAGGCTGAATTTGAACTTAGATCCTTCTGAATCCAGGGCCAGTGCTCTATCCACTGTGCCACCTAGCTGCCCCAAGAGATTACTTTTCAATCATTACCTTAGCCTCTGTACTATTTTTTAAATATTATCTGAGTGCTCAAATACAAGATGCTATTAAAAATCAATCTTCCATTTACTGACTCCTTCATTGTCATTCTGTTGAAATTAACCTCTGGTAATGAAGTGTATAGGCAGGTAGGTAAAATAATCTCTATGAAATCCCATGAACTTCTTTTATATGTACTAGAATTTATCTCACTTTGTCTTTACAACTTTGGTTGCTGTTGGTTTTTTCCCCCCCTTTATTGCTCTTTCATAGAAGAAGAATGGAAAGGATTGTGTTGAAAAAGTTGTTTTCATATAAGCATATTATATACAATTAAAAATACAACCTTCTACCATAATTAGCATTGCTGAATCCCCCCCTCCAAGATGAAAATTAATCAACTGAAGTTTTATGAGGAAGAAAAATCCATCATGTTCTCATAAACGAACATACCTCTTGTTGTCTTAATACTAAAGGGTATTTCGAATGACATCAGGGACCTGTGGATAAGTAATTCTCACAGCTTTACTTCCCCAATTTTAATTATTTTATTTTTGAAAGTGCACTTGTGTATTTTTCATTTCATTTCATTTCATTTCATTTCATTTCATTTCATTTCATTTCATTTCATTTCATTTCATTTCATTTCATGTGTTGTTACACATGGAATGCAAACAGATTAAAATATGGCAAAAATTAAATTGAAGGAAAATGTACTGATATACATTTTGTCATTTCTCCTTAAAAGTTTCTTTTGAGCATTAAAAAAAAATCCCCAATGTATTGTTTTTTTCCTCAATTTGAGTTCTACTTTAAAAACAAGTTGAGAAATTGAACTCTTACTGATATTCCAAAACATGTTATATAATTTCTGATTTTTGCATCCAAAAAAATAGGCATAGATACATACATATTGGAAGCAAACATTTAAAAAATATATACGAACTTATACAATGAGGAGCTGCTCTTTTTTTTTTTTTTTTAGTGAGGCAATTGGGGTTAAGTGACTTGCCCAGGGTCACACAGCTAGTAAGTGTTAAATGTCTGAGGCTGGATTTGAACTCAGGCACTCCTGACTCCAGGGCCGGTGCTCTATCCACTGCGCCACCTAGCTGCCCCCTAAAGGAGCTGCTCTTTTGAAGTATGCCCACATATTACAAAGTAGTAAATAGAAGATATAACAATTTTAAAAATCCACAATATATAGCAATATCATCACAAAATAACATGATTTTTGGTTTAAAATATTTTATTACAATAAAATATATGTAACTTCAATCTCGCCTATCTAATTCTGAACAGAATCAGTTGGGAAAAGTTCAGATGTTCATAAAAAGAAAAAAAATAATGCTCTTAGAACATGGAGGATTCTATTTCATTTAAGAACTAATGTTTTTTTTAGAAAATAAAACTATATTAATAACATTTGCTTTTATACTAGCTAAATTTCGTCCTGTATCCTCTAGCCTTTCAGAGCATCATCCCTCATAATAAAGAAGTTTAAAAGGAAAAATAGGAAAAGAAAAAAAAATCAAGAAAACTAATTAATACACTGAAAAGATATGGCAATATGTGCAATATTCCATACATGTATACATACCTGAAACATATACATTCATGTGCATACCCCACATAGAACACACAAACACATACAGAGATATACAAAGTTGTGTAGGTACTTTGCAAGCATGGTCTTTGAAAATTTGCAGTATTCATTTTCCTCTTTTTTGGGGGGAGGGGCAGAGAATTATGGTTAAGCAATTTATCCATGGTCACATAGCTAGTAAGTGTCTGAGGCTGGATTTGAACTCAAGTCTTCCTGACTCCAGGTCTATCCACTATGTCACCTAGCTGCCCCATAACATTCATTTTTGTGTTCTTCAAGTTGGCTGAGGCAATTTATTTTCTCAATTAGTTTATTTGTTGATTCCCTAGGACTTTCAAAACGAAACATCAGCTATGCATAATAATACATTTATCTCCTTTTTGCCTGTCCTTATGATGTTAATTACTTTCTTGACATATTGCTATTAGTAGAATTTCTAGAACTATATCAGATGATAACAGAAAGAGTAGGCATATTAAGTTCTTTATTGCAGAAGATTCTAAAGTATCCCCATGGCATTTGAGGCCTACTTTTATTTTCAGGTTTATACTTTTTATGGTGTCACCAAGCAATCTGTATTAAACTATGTATAGTACAATTTATATATTTTTTCAAAGCATAAATGAGTGTTATGTTTGGTTAAAGGCTTTTTCTGCATCTTTTGAAGTGGTCATATGGTTTGGGATATTTTATTTTTAATATGATTATGTTGATTATTGTCCCTAGAAATGCATTACTCTCAGAAATAGTCTCTTTATGTACTCTTTCTGCAAATTAGATTCATTTTAATGACCCAGAGTTCAACTACTAAACACGTCTTTGGAAGTTTTCTTCAGTGGAACCCTCTCCTCTCATGCAAGTGATATACTGTCATTTCATTTCTTCTGTTTCAATTCCTCTCTTTTACACTCACCCAATTTCCTGTAGCCATTCCTCTTGCTGATGAATTATGGGAGTCAACTTCCTTTCATTGTTTATCATGGCTTTGACAAATGACACATTCCACTTTATCCTACACATCTCCTCTCATCTTTTATGCACCCTTCAATTTATAAAATATATTTATTCACCTGATAGGGATGGGATTTTCAGGGTTTATTTTGTGATATTCCAATCTTATTTCTTCACTGTCTCTTCTATGTCATTAAATACTTCTTTTATATTTATTCTCTGGTGTTTTAGAAAGCTCCTAATGAATATTCTGTTATTCTTATATTTTAAACTCTATCAATATCTTTCCCTTCTTTTTTTCTCTAGAAACATGGTAAATTATTTTGTCAATTATGTTTTCCTTTTCTAGTTATTATTAATTAACCTTGATTTTGTTTGGGGTATTTGCAAATTAAAGAGTCTACTCACTATACTACTGGGGGATCTGAATCTTCCCCTCTCAGAATTAGACAGGATAGATGTCTGGAGAAAACTGAATGGGGATAGAAAAGAATATACCTTTTTCTCAGCATTATGTGGCATGTTTTCAAAAATTGACCATGTATTAGGGTAGAAAAACCTCACAGGCAAATGTAGAAAGGCAGAAATAGTAAATGCATCCTTCTCAGATCATGATACAATAAAAATTACATGTAATACAGAGCCATGGAAAGGTAGACTGAAAATCAATTAATTTCTAAATAATTTCTTTCTAAAGAATGAGTGGATCAAATAACAAATCATAGAAACAATCAATAACTTTATCCAAGAGAATGACAATAATGAGACAACATACCAAAATCTATGGAATGCAGCCAAAGCAGTGCTTAGGGGAAATTTGATATCTCTAACTGCTTACATCAATAAAAACGAAAAAGAGGAGATCAATGAATCAGGCATGCAACCTAAAAAGCTAGAAAAAAGAACAAATTAGAAATTCCCAATTAAATACTATAATAGAAATCCTGAAAATTAAAGGAGAAATTAATAAAATTGAAAGCAAGAAAACTATAGAATTAATTAATAAAATTAATATCTGGTTGTATGAAAAAAGCAATAAAATAGATAAAATATTGGTTAATTTGATTAAAAAAAAAGAAGAAAACCAAATTACCAGTATCAAAAATGAAAGGGGTGATGTGACCACCAATGAAGTGGAAATTAAATCAAAAATTAGGAACTATTTTGACCAATTGTATGCCAATAAATTTGGCAGTCTAAATGAAATGGATAAATATTTACAAAAAGACAAACTGCCCAGGTTAACTGAAGAGGAAATAAAATTCTTAAATAAGCCCATATTAGAAAAAGAAGTTGAACAAACCATTAATGAATTCCCTAAGAAAAAATCTCCAGGGCCAGATGGGTTTATAGGTGAATTCTACCAAACATTTAAAGAACGATTAATTCTAATATTATACAAATTATTTGGAAAAATAGGTGAAGAAGGAGTTCTACCAAATTCATTTTATGATACAAATATGGTGGTGATACCAAAACCAGGCAGAGCAAAAACAGAGAAAGAAAATTATAGTCTAATTTCCCTAATGAATACTGATGCAAAAATCTTAAATAAGATATTAGCAAGGAGATTACAGCAAGTGATCACCAGGATAATACACTATGACCAGGTGTGATTTATACCAGGAATGCAGGGCTGGTTCGACTTTAGGAAAACTACTAACATAATCAACCACATCAATAAGAAAACTAACCAAAATCATATGATTATCTCAATAGATGCAGAGAAAGCTTTTGACAAAATACAGCATTCCATTCGTTCCTAATAAAAACACTAGAGAGCTTAGGAATAGGTGGAGATTTCCTTAAAATAGTAAGCAGCATCTACTTAAAACCATCAGCAAGCATTACGTGTAATGGAGATAAGTCAGAGGCCTTCCCAATAAGATCAGGGATGAAACAGCGATGTCCATTATCACCTCTATTATTTAATATTGTACTAGAAATGTTGGCTTTAGCATTCAGAGAAGAAAAAGGAATTAAAGGAATTAGAAAAGGCAAGGAGGAAGCAAAACTATCACTCTTTGCAGATGATATTGATGGTATACTTAGAGAATCCTAGAGAAACAACTCAAAATTACTTGCAACAATTAACAACTTTAGCAAAGTAGCAGGATATAAAATAAATCCACATAAATCATCAGCATTTCTATACATGACCAATAAAGTCCAGCAGCAAGAGACAGAAAGAGAAATTCCATTTAAAGTAACAGTAGACAATATAAAAAAAAAATACTTGGGAGTCTACTTTCCAAGACAAACCTAGAAGCTCTATCAACACTATTACAAAACACTTTTCACACAAATCAAATCAGATCTACATAATTGGAAAAAATCAATTGCTCATGGATAGGCCGAGCTAACATAATAAAAATGGCAATTCTATCTAAATTAATATACTTATTCAGTGCCATAACAATCAGAATACCCAAAAATATTTTATAAAGCTAGAAAAATAATAACAAAATTCATCTGGAAAAACAAAAAGTCAAGAATATCATGGGTAATAATGAAAAAAAAATGCACCGGAGGGTGGGTTAGCTGTACCAAATCTTCAGCTTTACTATGAAGTGGCAGTCATCAGAACTATCTGGTACTTGCTAAGAAATAGAGTGGAGGATTAATGGAATAGGCTAGGCACAGGAGACACAGTAGTAAATGACATTTGTAATGTACTGTTTGATAAACCCAAAGTCTCCAGCTTCTGGGATTCATTATTTGACAAAAACTGCCGGGAAAATTGGAAGATAGTATGGCAGAAAATAGGCATAGAACAACATTTTAAACCTTATACTAAAAAAAAGTCAAAATGGGTACATGATTTAGACATAAGAGGTGATACCCTAGGTAAATTAGGAGAGGAAGCAATAGACTACCTTTAGATCTTTGGAAAGGATAACAGTTTATGACCAAACAAGAGATAGAGAACATTATGAAATGCAAAATGGATGATTTTGATTACATTAAATTAAAAAGTTTTTGTACAAACAGAAGCAATGCACCCAAAATTAGAAGTGAGACAGAAAGCTGGGAAAACAATTTTATGGCAGTACTTCTGATAAAGGCCTCATTTCTAGAATATATCAGGAACTAAATCAAATTTATAAGATTCCACATAATTCCCCAGTTGAGAAATGGTCAAGGGATATGAACAGGCAGTTTTCTGATGAAGAAATGAAAGCTATTTATTGCCATATGAAAAAATGCTCTAAATCACTGTTCATTAGAGAGATGCAAATTAAAACAACCTAACACCTATCAGATTGGCTAATATGACAAAAAAGGAAAATAATAAATGTTGGAGAAGCTGTGGAACAATTGGAACACTAATGCGTTGTTGGTGGAGCTGTGAACTGATCCAGCCATTCTGGAGAGCAATTTGGAATTATGCCCAAAGGGCTATAAAGCTGTGCTTACCCTTTGACCCAGCAATACCACCTTTGGGTCTTTTCCCCAAAGAAATCATAAAAAAGGGAAAAGAACCCACATGTAAAAAAATATTTATAGCTGCTTTTTTTATGGTGGGAAGGAATTGGTTTGCCCATCAATTGGGGAATGGCCGAACATGTTGTGGTATATGAATGTAATGGAATTCTATTGCGCTGTAAGAAACAACAGCAGGAGGAGTTCGGAGAAACTTGGAAGGACTTGCATGAACTGATGATGAGTGAGAGGAGCAGAACCAGAAGAACATTGTACTTGTCATCAATATATTATGTGTTGATCAACTGTGATAGACTAGATTCTTCTCACCAATACAACAGTACAAGAAAGTCCCAAAGGACTCATGATGGAAAAGGCTCTCTAAATCCAGAAAAAAAAAAGAACTGTGGAATATCCTGGCACAGAGAAATCATTTGATTCAGAGCTGGAAGGATCCCATGGTCCCCCCCCCCCTCCCCCACTTCCCCATTTTACAGATCAGGAAGCTGAGGTCCAGAGAAAGGAAGTGGACTTTGTGGACATGAACTTGTCCACAGTATTCAAAACTTCTCCATTTGGTATAACTGATGGTTCCATGTATGAATGGTGTGGTGCTGCCTGATGGAGCACCTGCTTTTTCTTATAGCTATGTGGAAGATGAATTGAAGTGGGGAGAGACTGAAGGCTGGGAAACTAACCAACAGACTGTTGTAAAAGTCCAGTCATGAGGTAATGAGAGACTGCACTAGGGTAGTGGTGATGTCACTCAGGAAATTAGAGACAGTAAAAGATGATACCTAGTTTATGAGACTGGGATGGTGGTTACAGGAAAAGAGAAATTAGGAAGCAGAAGGATTTTGGCAAACTGTGAAGGAGCTGTCAGGTGGGAGGAGAACCAGAAATCAAGTTGCAATATAATAATTGTTAATAATAGATTTCTTGGGGCAGCTAGGTGGCAGGGGCAGCTAGGTGGCACAGTAGATAAAGCACTGGCTCTGGATTCAGAAGTACCTGAGTTCAAATCCATCCTCAGACACTTGACACTAACTAGCTGTGTGACCCTGGGCAAGTCACTTAACCCCCATTGCCCTGCAAAAAAAAAAGAAAAAAAATAATAGATTTCTTGGGGGGACACAGGGATCAGTTTCTCAGTACTTCCCCACCTCCAGAAAGTCCAGTTATTGAGAAACTTCAGCAATTCTTATTTGGAACAAACCCAAGGGAACAAAAGAAATGGAGATGGACTCTTTTGTAGCTCAGTGAAGATTAAACCACACCTAAATAATGGACATTGCCTTAAGCAATTTGAATGGTCTTCCCTAATGTCATCTGTAGAGTTTATACCACCTTTAAATCATGACCTGCCTCTATTGAAAGAGTATAAAAATCATGGGAAGAGTTCAGAAGATCTCTTGCCTCTTGGTTTGGCTCTCTCTTTTAGGATAGCATAGATCTTGTGAGCTCTTGTAGGTCTTGTGGTCTTCTTGAGACCACATGCTATCTCTCTGGGAGACAGCATGGGTATTCTGGGACTTTTCTCCTGATCACATTAACTGTCATGCTGAAGCTCTCTCCCTGCTTTCTCTACCACACAGCCTGAGACCATGAGAAATAAGGGAGATGTGGTCAATTCTTTACTGGAATATAATATTACAAACTGATATCTATAGCAATAATAATTATTAAAAAAACACAAAGTGAAATGAAAATCAAGAGAGAAGAGAAAATCAAGAAGAGGCCATGAGATCTGTCAATTGAGATCAGTGCTAACTTTAGATATAGAAGTTTCACTTGAATGTTAAGGTCAGACTAGGATAATAGCTGTTATGATTGGATACCCCTTAGGGTTTTCTAATAATCATTTTAGACTGACACCAATAAAAACAGGTAGAAAAAAAATGTGTGTGTGTGTAACATATATGAGTACATACATATGTGTATGTGTATTAATGTACACACATATATACATACACATACACCTAAGAGTATTGGTGATATCACCACTACTATACATACATATGTACACATACATATGCATATATATGTGAATCCCATGTGTGTATATATGTATATACACATATATGTGTATATATATGTATATGTATATATATGTGTGTGTGTATATATATATATATATATACACATACATATTCTAAGCCCATGTATATATTCTTTCTGGGGTCCTGACTTACTCAAAAGTGCTCAAACTCTGACAGGGTTGGCTATGGGACAGAGAGATTTTTCTACTTCTAAAATTATAATTAATAATATTACAATATCATCATATATGTTTATATATCACATGTATATAGACATATATTTATATAGACATATATACATAAACATACATGCATATATATGGTTTTATATGATAGAGTTCAAAGACAGCATGATAGTATACATACTGAAAGGAAAAGCTATGCATAAATTGGATAAATATTGAATGTTTCCATGTACTGAGAAATGGATCTAATGAATGAAATGTCAGGGTTCAATAATGAAATGCAATATTATGCACCATTCTTTTTCCCAAAGAGATCATGGAAGGGGGAAAGGGACCCACATGTACAAAAGTATTTATAGCTGCTCTTTACGTGGTGGCAAAGAATTGGAAGTTGAGGGGGTGCCCATCAATTGGGGAATGGCTAGACAAGTTGTGGTATATGAATACAATGGAATACTATTGTGCTATAAGAAACGATGAGCAGGAGGAGTTCAGAGAAACCTGGAGGGTCTTGCGTGGGCTGATGATGAGTGACATGAGCAGAACTAGAAGAACATTGTACACAGTAACATCAACATTGAGTGTTGATCTACTGTGATGGACTATATTCTTCTCACCAATGCAATGGCACAGAAGAGTTCCAGGGAACTCGTGATGGAAGAGGATCTCCAAATCCAGGAAAAAAAAAACCAAAAAAACTGCGGAGTATAGATGCTAAATGATGCTGTTGTTTTTTTTCTACTTTGAGGTTTTCCATGATTGCTCTGATTTTTTCTCTTATAACATGACTAATGCAGAAATAGGATTAATGTTATTATGTGTGTATATATATATAACCTATATCAGATTACCTGCTGTCTAGGGGAGGAGGGAGGGAGGGAGAAAAATCTGAAATTGTAAAGGTTGAGAACTATCTTTACATGTAACGGAAAAAAATACTTTATTAACAAAAAAATATATATATTATGCACCATTATGATGTCTGACTTGGGTGACTTTATTTCCAGCCTCTTCATGGTATACTAACTTTTACTATTTTCCTTAAATAGAATGAGCTTAATGAGATAATTATTCTAGTTATTTTATCTATTTTTTTAAAAAAATAAACTATAACTTTAAATTATGTTGTGTTTTAATAGAATTCCTCAGTTAGGCCATTCTAGTTTTCTGCTTTTTTAGACTATATTATGCCCAATAAACAAAGGGAATTATTTCACCATGCCTTTTAAATAAGTTAAAGCATTTATATTTGCTGTTGCATTTTCCATATTCTGATTTTCATCAATTTTTATTCTAAGTAAATACTTCACACATCATGCTTTATCTTATGTAAATACAAACTAGATTTGCTTTGAACAGTGTTATTTGTTATGTGATGGAAATATTTAAGTTTCCCAAAACAATGACCTTCATAAGTGCTTAAGAGCATAAATTTAAAAATGGGGGTCAGAGGGGCTCCAAACCATAAGACACTCATTATTAGTTTAAAAGTGGTTGGAATACTACAAAGTTTTTCTAATATTGAAGCATGCTTCCAGCATTGAACTGTGAGATCCTATCAGGGGCAGGAAGGAACAGGGAAAATAATGTGATAGTGAATGCATTTAATAATAATATTGTGGTTATTATTTGTGTTTTACCAATGGAAAATTTTGAGTATTTTAATTAAAATATATCTCTGTATGTTACATGATTTTATTGTATTTTGAAGATTTATATGAGTGTTTTTAGATGTAATAAATTATCAATATGATTTAGAAAAAAACCTGAGCTAGAAAATTTTTTGCTTGCATTATTTTATGAAAAGAAGTATGAATTTGTTATTATTTTTTTTAAAGATGGTCCTGCTTGGAAATCATTGTTTTAGAGTTAGATAGAGGGTCTGGAATGCCATGATCAGGACTTGACAATTTATTTAGGAGTCAATGGAAAGCCACTGTCCACACGCCCAGAGTACCTACCTAATGTGTTAGTGACTTTTTTTTGGTTCATCTGTTTATGTTTCGTCTCTTACTTATAACCTCATTTCCTGATCATACATATCCTACAGGGCCATTGGTAATAATGTGACACAGTTTGAAATATGTCAACTATTAATTTTTTCATTGTCCTTTGGGTTATTTCTTCTTCCTTAGAATTGTAGTGGCCACTCATAGACCCAATCAACTGAATGATCCAAGCCAGGTTTCTACTACTATTTCTCAGCTTGGCCATAGCTTATTATCCATCTGCAAAACCTAATCAAGATATACACTTTGACAAATCACTTTGATAGGTTGTTATGCAAATAGTACATTATAGTCTGGAAAATGAGTTTCTCATCCACTGTGGTGATGGTGGTAGTAGTGTTCTTTCACAAAACTATGTATTATTTTATTATATATTTTTATGTTATCTGGCCATTTTTTCTAAATAAAATAAATTCAGTTTCATTATATCATATCTAGGACTGAGTTTCAAGCATTGCCTTGACATGACCATTTGAGTGTATTTTTTCAATATGTCATCTCAATGTATTTGTAGTCATACTATCTGCAACAAAAGTATTTGTAGAGAATAGTCTTTCTCCATCATTTGGATTCAAAACTTTTGAATCCCAGTGATAGTTATAAAGAGTTATATTTATATTTATATTTATATATGTAGAGAGAGTATATGGGCATTTAAGTTTGTGTTTATTCCTCTTAAGCTAGTACTTCTGTGTTTGCCTGACCTAGCTTTGAATTTCATGGTGGGTTTATAATTATGAGGAGATATTATTTTAGGCTTTAAAAACTAAAAACAACACAATACAAATTTTTGAGACAGATTTATGAAGTGTGGAAATTTTGATCCTAATGATCATTGTCATTTTGGACATGTTGAAATTCAAATTGAACCACCTTAAATTTGACTATATCTTTTCAATAACATGTCAAATAATGTCTATACTGCATTCATTACCAGTGCAAACCATGTTAGTCTTACTTCCTTTGACTTTCATTTAAACTTTCTTTTCTTTGGCAAAAAGTGGATGGAGGAAAAATGAAAGGGCAAACTGAAACTTATTGAATAATTTTGTCCATTGCTTGCCTAATCCTAGCTAAGTATTGGATCCCCTCACCATGGTGTGGGAGTGTGCCAAAGTTTATTAATTTTTCTGTAACCTAAGTTTCTGACTATTATCTCACACTTCTTAATATTATCTACAATTTAGCCAAACCAAACTATTCTTTAACTCCAATTCTTACTTTTCCTTTTCCCATGTTTCCTTTGTGTTGTTTAAAAATCTAAATGTGGGTTCTAATCTGTCCCCTCAGTTTTTGGGGGAAACTGACTAAAATCACTGATAAATTCACCAAGAGTTTAGGCTTTTAAGGGTTTATTAAAAGATATGATAGTAAAGAGAGAGAAAGATTGAGAATAGATTCCTTATAGCATGGAAATCCTAGCTTTCCTAACTACTCACGTGAAGTTATTCCACCAAGTTGATGTCTCGAACCAAAAAGAGGAAGACCTCCACCAGCGTCCACTTCCTACTTCATGTCCTCTTCCCAGAAATGGGAGGCTTTTCAAGTTGATTGGCTGAGAGCAGTTTCCTGCTGATGCAGCAGTCCACAGCCTCTGAGAATACTCCTTCTCAGGGCTGGCCAAATTCAAATTTAAGATCTAATCACCTCTAAGTGGGCACTCAGTAATTCCTCATTCACACCCAATTCAAACACGACTAAGTCAATCAAGTCAGACCCCTGGGCATCTACCAAATTCCATTATCTTAATACACCTTGTTTACACTTTTCTCCAAGTCTTGAATAGCCTCCAAGTCCTTCTCCATATCCACCTGATAAAGTCTTTCCTAACTTTAATAAAACTTTTATTGGCTTCTCTTCTGCACTTGTTTTAATTTTTAAATTTTAAACTTTTTTTTTTTAGTGAGGCAATTGGGGTTAAGTGACTTGCCCAGGGTCACACAGCTAGTAAGTGTTAAGTGTCTGAGGCCAGATTTGAACTCAGGTACTCCTGACTCCAGGGCCAGTGCTCTATCCACTGCGCCACCTAGCTGCCCCTTGCACTTGTTTTATAAATACAGATAATAGATGTAATAACGTAAGATAATAGATTTTAAACTGGCAACAACCTTAAAGTTCATCTACTCCAATTCCCTTGTTTTACAAATGAGGAAGTTGATGATCATGTCATAATCTCTGTGTCTTTCTCCTATTCTGAATTTCCTCAGAGTAGGCACCCTGCCTAAGTTTGTATTTTCAGTGCCTATTATAGGGTCTTGCATAGTAGGTAGTTAACAAAGATTTGTTGAATTGAAAACATGAGCAAGAATCACAAAGGATGATATAAACATAAGATATTTTAACAGCTAAAGTATATAGAGTACTCATACCAATAAAATCACAGGTCCAACAAAGCATGTTATGAGCTCCCTGTATTGCTACATGTGGAATGTATTTTTTACAAGTACCTTTAGGTCAAAGAGCAACCAATTCAGTTTTTCTAGAATAAGATGACTAGAGTTTTACTTGTATTCAGACAGATGGAAGGGATTGTTGTGGGAAATTCTGATAGAGAAACCCAAACGGCACTCAGGAATAAGGAAGAGCAGTTTAATGACGCGCCAGCCCAAAGCAGAGTAGCCTCTGATACTCGGCCCGGAACAAATGTCCAAGGTGTGTTTTTATATCTCTTAGGTGTAAAATGCATGTAGGTTTTCACAGGTACATTGTGGTGAGCTACTTGGCAGACAGGAAGGCATATTTTGGTAAACAGAGGCATAAGTCAGGAAGTTGGTACTAAACCACAGACTTCAGGGGAACAAACAGTATGTTCCACTTTCATTTTGGGGATCTCAGCTCGGGCCTCAGTTTTATCCTCTGTACTTTCCCATATTATTCCCCCCTTTGATGCCCCCTCTAAACCCCCCAGGTTCTAGAGGGGCATCATCTAGGGCCCACTTAGATCTCCCCACTCCCTCCAGTTCAGGGGACACAGCCATAACTGGGGAAACAAAGTCTGAGTCAGAATAGACAGACAGCTGGGGAACCAGGAAGACAATAAGGCAGATATTCAGGCAAAACAGATATATAGCAAGTGCCAATTCACAGAGGAGGAAAATCAAAATGGTTAAATGAGTCTCATGCATCAGCACAGGAGTCTTGGGAAAGCTGTCTACGTCAGGCAGTTGTCTGTTTCTGGGCCAACGGCCTGATGGCAGGGTCCTGTTGCCCCTTCATGATCCAAAGCTTGTTGGGGCAATCAGGAACCAACTCACACCTCCACCCATTGCTGGGAAGCTGAGCCTTCTTTACTCTGGAATGATGGACCCAGGGAACGATACCTGCAACTTTAAGAGACGTGGGGATGACAAGAACCACTGTGTGGGGGCCGTCCAAATAGGTTGGAGGGATTCCTTCTTCCAATCCTTGACCCAGACGTGGTCTCTCAGCTAGAAACAATACACCAGGTAATTAAGGGGTATAGGTTCCCTTTCTAGAACTGTTCTGTGTAGATGGGCTAAAGTCTTCCCTAGCTGGACCAAGGCTGCATCCTGGGTGAGTTCTCCTATGGCTTTGGAATCATGGAGAGCCGTGGTGAGTGGGATGGTCTCCTGAATAGGAACTCATAAGACGAGTATCCTATGACTCCTGGTGTGCATCTAAGTCTAAGCAGAACAAGGGGTAGCATGTCTACCCAAGACAGACTGTTCTCTTGACAGAATTTAGCTAGGGTAGACTTAAGGGTCCTATTCATACACTCCACTTTCCCTGAGCTCTGAGGTCTGTGAGCAGTATGCAATTTCCACTTGATTCCCAGACCCTTGGCCAGCCCCTGCACCACGGTGGCCATGAAAGCAGGGACACTGTCACTCCCAATTGTTAGGGAAAGGCCATAACAGGGCAAAGTCTCTCAGAGAAGGGCTCTAACCACTTCTGCTGCTTTTTCTGTTCGGGTTGGAAAAGCCTCAACCTAGCCGGAGAAGTGCATATCAAAACAAAAAGATATTTATAGCCTCTGTAGGCTTTAATCTCTGTGAGGTCTACTACCAAATCCTTGAAATGGGCTGTCCCTGCTGGCTGAACCCCCAGAGGTTAACTGGGATCCTGGCTGGGGTTATTCTTAGTGGCATAGTAATATTTCTGAAGCATGGCTTCTAGGGCAGTCTTCCCCAGGTGGGTGAGAACATGCTGCTGGCGATTGAAAGCATATGCGTCCTTCCGAGGGATAAAGAGGTGCCTATCTGGGATCACCCAATTCCCAGTGGTGTTCTGTTGTGCCCCCTCCTTCTAAGCCCAGCCTACCTCCTCTGGGGTGTATGCTAGGGCTTCAGTTTCAGTTTCTACTGGTGCCGATTCCCCCCTTTGCACAAGGAGGTAAATCTCCCTTGTGCTAGCTGATTCTGCTGCCTGCCGGGCTGTCCTGTCAGCAAGATTGTTCCCTTATATGATGGGATTGTCCACAGCCCGATGGCCTTGGCAATGAATGACTGAGACCCTTCTGGGTTTCCAGACAGCCTCAAGCAGTTGCAGGATTTCAGACTGGTTTTTAATATGCTTGCCCCCTGAAGTAAGGAGTCCCCGCTCCTTGTAGATGGCCCCGTGGATGTGGAGGGTTGCAAAAACATACTTTGAGTCAGTATAGATGTTCACTGACATGTTCTCTGCTAGTTGCAGGGTACATATGATGGCCAATAGTTCTGCCCTCTGGGCTGACCACCCCTGAGGCAGGAGCCCTGCCTCCATTACTGCCTCCTGGGTAACGATGGTGTACCCTGCCAGTCGTTCACCATCCCTCATAAAGCTGCTCCCATCAGTGAAGAGTTGGATGTCAGGGTTAGACAGGGGTTGATCAGACAGGTCAGGTCTGCTAGAGTGTATTTCCTTTATGACCTCAGCACAGTCATGTTCAGGGGGCCCCTGCTTGGTGGGCAAGAAAGTGGCAGTCTTAACTGTCTCAACCCGAACTTGGGGGTTTTCATGTAGGAGTCCCTGATATTGGGCCAGACGTGGGTTAGATATCCACCAGTGGCCATGGGAATTCATGAGGGTGATGACAGAGTGAGGGACCCTAATGTAGACAGTCTGTCCCAAAGTCAGTTTATCAGCCTCTTTGATGAGGACAGTAGCTGCCAGATCTCTGAGACAGGGAGGCCATCCTGCTGACACAGGATCAAGGTGCTTGGATAGGTAGGCAATGGGCCTCTCCCACGGCTCACCCAGGACAACTTTGTTCTTCCCAGTGCAAGCTGGGCAAACCCTGACATCCAGTTGCGACAGAATCTGGCTGCCTTGAGGAATTCACGGAGCTGCCTCTTGGTCCTTGGTGTGGGAATGTTGAGAATAACTTTTACCCTCTCTACACCCAAAGTTCGGTGGCCCTGTGTGACAACAAACCCCAAATACTTCACATGGGTTTGGCAGATCTGGGCTTTATTAGAACTATACAAGAGAGGCCACAAGGTCTCTAAGTCAAAGGTCCAATGGTTCTTACCTCAGGTAGAATATTTGGGCGTCATTCTGGCTGCTGGAACTCGCTCTGTCTCTGCTAAGCAAGTCCAGGCTATTCAACAACTCACTGCTTCCTCTACTAAGAAGCAGTTAAGGGCCATTCTGGGAGCAGCTGGGTATTGCAGACAATGGATACCCTCTTTTGGTGAAATTACTAAGCCTCTTATAGCTCTAACCAAAATTTCTGTCCCAGAAACTTTACAGCTGGATTTCCAGCATCTCTTAGCTGTAACAGAATTGAAGCAGGCATTGTTATCAGCACCTGCACTAGGACTCCAAGATTACGGTAAGTCTTTTACTCTTTTTGGGCATGAACAGAAGGGAGTGGCTTCTGGGGTCCTGACTCAATCATTAGGACCAGTGTCCAATAGCTTATTATTCCAGCCACCTAGATTCTGTGGCCTCTGGGGTGCCACCCTACCTCAGGGCAGGAGCGGCTACAGCTCTTTTGGTAGAAAAAGGCTCTGATTTGGTCCTAGGTAATCCTCTTACAGTACAATGTCCCCATGAAGTAGAGGCCCTCTTACTATGCCTTAGAACACAAGCCTTTTCAGATCAAAGGCTGGCTAAGTATGAAGTAACCCTGCTAGGTCATGAAAATATCACTTTAAAATGCTGTACAGTCCTTAACCCAGCAACACTGCTCCTTAACTTACCACTCTTGGGGGAGCCATTGCATGACTGTGCCTCTTTAGTTGATATGGCTGAGAAACTCCGTGATGATCTTTTGGATACACCTTTAGAGAGCCCTAATATTGTCCTCTATGTGGATGGTTCTTCGTTTATGAAAGATGACACCTGTTTCACTGGGGCAGCTGTAGTTTCTGATTATGATATTATCTGGGCAAATTCTCTGCCTTCATATTTTAGTGCACAAGCTGCTGAACTTGTAGCTCTTACACAAGCCTGTAACATAGCCAAAAGGAAGAGCGCTACCATTTATACTGACTCCAGATATGCCTTTGGTGTATGCCATCCTGTAGGCATGCTTTGGCTACAGAGGGGCTTCCTAACATCCTCTGGCAAAGCTATTGCTAACAGAGACCTTATCAAGAACCTCCTATATGCCCTGAAACTTCCCTCTAGTACATTGCCCTGCCCACACAGGGTATAATGATCCTGTTTCAAAGAGGAATGCACAAGCTGATTCAGCAGCTAAGCTCACTGCTTTAGAAGCCCATGAACATGTATTTAACCTCTCACCTTCTGAGGATGTTTCTCTCCACCTAACTTATGATGATTCTGAAGTAGAAAGGTGGAAAAAGAAATTCAACACTAAACAGATCAATGGAGTCTGGATGTCTTCAGATGGAAAACCACTTCTCCCCCAGAAATTCTATCACCGGGTATGACTCTCTATTCAGAAGAAAGACCATTTTGGCACACAAGACATTGTGGACTCAGAAGGACCTGGTTAGCACCTGGTTAGTTAACTAACACAGCATCTCGATTCTGCTTGGGCTACTCCATATGTCAATCTTACAATCAACATGCCTTCCGTGCTAAAGCATATGGATGGCACCCTTTGGCATATACACCTTTTGACCATCTACAAATTGACTTTATTTCTATGCCCAAAGAAGGACAATATCAATTTTGCCTTGTTATTGTTGACCAGCTCACTCGATGGGTGGAGGCTTTTCTTGCCCCAAGAGCAACTGCTGCTTTGTAACCAAAGCTCTTCTTCTTCTTCTTCTTCTTCTTCTTCTTCTTCTTCTTCTTCTTCTTCTTCTTCTTCTTCTTCTTCTTCTTCTTCTTCTTCTTCTTCTTCTTCGTCTTCTTCGTCTTCTTCTTCTTCTTCTTTGTCTTCTTCGTCTTCTTCATCATCATCTTCGTCTTCTTCTTCTTCTTCTTCTTCTTCGTCTTCTTCTTCGTCTTCTTCATCATCATCTTCGTCTTCTTCTTCTTCGTCTTCTTCTTCTTTCTTCTTCTTTCTTCTTTTTTTGTTTTGGTGAGGCAATTGGGATTAAGTGAGTTGCTCAGGGTCACACAGCTAATAAGCATTAAGGGTCTGAGGCAGGATTTGAACTCAGGTCCTCCTGAATTCAGGGCCGGTGCTCTATCCACTGCACCACCTAGCTGCCCTCAAAGCTCTTCTTAAAGAGATTGTTCCCCGCTTTGGGCCACCAGCATGCATTGACCCTGATAGAGATACACATTTTACAGATTCAGTTCTCTCCCAGATTTATTCTTTCTTGGGAGTAACTCCTAGATTTCATACTCCTTACCACCCACAAAGCTCAGGCCAAGTTCAACGTATGAATAAAGAGCTTAAGAGCATGATTGGCAAATTATATACTGAAACCCATTTAAAATTGCTTGATGTTCTACCCTTGGCATTATTCTATCTCCAAGAGGAGAACTCCACATATCTCCTTATGAGATGCTTTTTGCTCACCCTCCTATCCAAACTAAAACTTTTTACCCAGTCTATATATCACTGATGGGAGGTGATACTTCTGTTGCTTCCTATATACAGGAACTACAAACTAGGCTACATGAACTCCATGAAGCAGGAGTTGCTGTACAAGCTGGTCTTTTAGATTTTTCCTTGCATGATTTAAGTCCTGGAGACAATGTATATATTAAGAATTTTCAGCAGACTGGTGGGACCCAGCCCCCTGGAGAGGGACCTTTTCGAGTATTATTGACAAGTCCTACTGCTATTAAAATTGGAGAAAAAGAATCTTGGATTCATTGTTCCCACGTGAAGCCTGCACCATTTGTGGGTAAAGTAATTTCAGATAAAACTCAACCAGCTGCTAAAGAGAAAAGAAACCAAACAGAGCCCAGGGGTAATAGGCAGTTCCAATTTGCAAGCATTATCACTCAATTGCAAACCCTGGGACTCAAACTCCATAAGGTATCAGGAGATGGAAATTGTCTTTTCAGAGCCCTCAGAGACCAATTAGAAGGTCATTTGAGAAACCATCTCAAACACAGACAAGAAACTGCCAATTATATGCTCAGTCATAAAGAAGACTTTGGGTCTTTTATAGAAACAGATATTCCCTTTGAAGAATATGTTGCTGATTTGAAAAAAGCTGGTATCTGTGCTGGGAATGATGCCATTGTAGCCTTTTCCAAACATAACCACCTGAATGTAATCATTCACCAGTTGAATGAACCTTTATGGCACATTTGTGGTACAGAAAAAGCCAATGCTAAAGAACTCCATATTTTCTACCGTAAAGGTCATTATGACAGCAGTAGAATAATCAATGATGATTCAGAAACCCCTGCCACTTTGGCATGCAGAGAATTGGGGAACCAGTTTAAAAAATGTGGTATACCCCAAATTCTAGCATTATA
Source organism: Dromiciops gliroides (assembly GCF_019393635.1). Taxonomy (NCBI): domain Eukaryota; kingdom Metazoa; phylum Chordata; class Mammalia; order Microbiotheria; family Microbiotheriidae; genus Dromiciops; species Dromiciops gliroides. The sequence goes on from NC_057863.1 coordinate 190,380,547, forward strand.
AGATCTTACCTTAAACAAGCTTTTTCTCCTACAGGTGAAGAACTTCTCCACCAAGAGCACATGGCTCTTTCTTCTGGAAAGGGTTATTCATCCTTATTGCTTGATTTATAACACAATTAATGAACTATTGAGTCTTGCCGATGTTTTATTTCCTTTTGATAAACTGTTTATCATTTCAAGTATCTCTTATTGTCATTGTATTAGATAGAGAATTCATGGACAAGATGATGTGGTTTACTTGCTTAATGAAGATTCTGTAATAATGTTTAATAATATCAGCCATTTACATTCATTTATCATTTGTATGTCATTGTGACTATGTATACTCTGGGTATGGTATATATTTCAAGTATATCCTGTTTATATGAAACACATTTGGAGCAGAGAGATCCACAGAGTAAAGGTAAAAGGCTGAAGCACAATATATTATGGTTCAGCTAAAGTAAAAAAAGCAGGGGTAGCAATCCTTATCTCAGACAAAGCAAAGGCAAAAATAGATCTAATTCAAAGAGATAAGGAAACTGCATCTTGCTAAAAGGTACTATAGATAATGAAATAATATCAATATTAAACATGTATGCGCCAAGTGGTATAGCATCCAGATTCTTAGAGGAGAAGTTAAATGAGGAAATAGACAAAAATACTATCCTAGTGGGGTATCTGAATCTTCCCCTCTCAGATATTAGATAAATCTAGCCACAAAATAAATAAGAAAAGTGAAAAAGGTGAATAGAATACTAGAAAAGTTAGACATGATAGATGTCTGGAGAAAATTGAATGGGGATAGAAAGGAATATACCTTTTTCTCAGCAGTACATGGCACATTTTCAAAAATTGACCATGTATTAGGGCATAAAAACCTCACAGGCAAATGTAGAAAGGCAGAAATAGTAAATGCTTCCTTCTGAGATCATGATGAAATAAAAATTACATGTAATAAAGAGCCATGGAAAGGTAGACTGAAAATCAATTGGAAACTAAATAATTTCTTTCTAAAGAATGAGTGGTTCAAACATCAAATCATAGAAACAATCAATAACTTTATCAAGAGAATGACAATAATGAGACAACATACCAATATCTATGTGATGCAGCCAAAGCAGTGCTTAGGGGAAATTTTATATCTCTTACTGCTTACATCAATAAAGAAGAGAAAGAGGAGAACAAAAGAGCTATGAAAAGAACAAATTAGAAATCCTCAATTAGAAATAAATTAGAAATCCTGAAAACTAAATTAGTAACATTGAAAGCAAGAAAACTATCGAATTAATCAATAAAACTAAGAGCTGGTTTTATGAAAAAAAGCAATAAAATAGACAAACCATTGTTTAATTCGGTTAAAAAAAAAGAAGAAAACCAAATTACCAGTATCAAAAATGAAAGGGGTGATTTCACCACCAATGAAGTGGAAATATAAGCAATAATTAGGAACTATTTTGTGCAACTTCTATGCCAATAAATTTGACAATCTAAAGGAATTGGATAAATATTTACAAAAAGACAAACTGCCCATGTTTTTTTTTTGTTTGTTTGTTTGTTTGTTTTTTTTAGTGAGGCAATTGGGGTTAAGTGACTTGCCCAGGGTCACACAGCTAGTATTAAGTGTCTGAGGCCGGATTTGAACTCAGGTACTCCTGACTCCAGGGCCGGTGCTCTATCCACTGCGCCATCTAGCTGCCCTCAAACTGCCCATGTTAACTGAAGAGGAAATAAAATCCTTAAATAAGCCCATATTAGAAAAATAAATTGAACAAGCCATTAATGAACTCCCTAAGAAAAAATTCCCAGGGCCAGATGGGTTTACAGGTGAATTCTACCAAACATTTAAACAAAATTAGTTCCAATATTATACAAATTATTTGGAAAAATAGGTGAAGAAGGTGTTCTACCAAATTCATTTCATGACACAAATATGGTGGTGATACCAAAACCAAGCAGAGCAAAAACAGAGAAGGAAAATTATAGACCAATTTCCCTAATGAATACTGATGCAAAAATCTTAAATAAGATATTAGCAAGGAGATTAGAGCAAGTGATCACCAGGATAATACACTATGACCAGGTGGAATTTATATCAGAAATGCAGGGCTGGTTCAACATTAGGAAAACTATTAACATAATCAACCACATCAATAAGAAAACTAACCAAAATCATATGATTATCTCAATAGATGCAGAGGAAGCTTTTGACAAAATACAGCATTCCATTCATTCCTAATAAAAACACTAGAGAGCTTAGGAATAGGTGGAGATTTCCTTAAAATAATAAGCAGTATCTACCTAAAACCATCAGCAAACATTACGTGTAATGGAGATATATTAGCGGCCTTCCCAATAAGTTTCTGGGGTGAAACGGGGATGACCATTCATGATGACCATTATTCAATATTGTACTAGAAATGTTAGCATTAGCAATCAGAGAAGAAAAAGGAATTAAAGGAATCAGAATAGGCAAGGAGGAAACAAGACTATCACTCTTTGCAGATGATATGATGGTATACTTAAAGATCCTAGAGAAACAACTCAAAAATTACTTGAAACAATTAACAACTTTAGCAAAGTAGCAGGATATAAAATAAATCCACATAAATCATCAGCATTTCTATAAATGACCAATAAAGTCCAGCAGCAAGAGATAGAAAGAGAAATTCCATTTAAAGTAATGGTAGACAATATAAATTACTTGCCAAGACAAACCCAGGAACTCTATGAACACAATTACAAAACACTTTTCACACAAGTCAAATCAGACCTAAATAATTGGAAAGATATCAATTGCTCATGGATAGGCTGAGCTAGTATGACAATTCTACCTAAATTAATGTACTTATTCAGTGCCATACCAATCAGACTACCTAAAAATTATTTTATAGACCTAGAGAAAATAATAACAAAATACATCTGGAAAAACAAAAGCTCAAGAATATGAAGGGAAATAATGAAAAAAATTCACAGGAAGGTGGGTTAGCTGTACCAAATCTGAAGTTCTACTGTAAAGTGGCAGTTTTCAAAACTATCTGGTACTGGCTAAGAAATAGAGTGGAGGATAAAGCACAGGAGACACAGTAGTAAATTACATTAGTAATGTAGTGTTTGATAACCCAAAGATTCCAGCTTCTGTGATAGGAATTCAGTATTTGACAAAAACTGCTGGGAAAACTGGCAGATAGTATGGCAGAAATTAGGCATAGACCAATATCTTACAGATGTAAGATAAAATAAAATAATATAAGTTCAAAATGGGTACATGATTTAGACATAAAAGTCATAGGTAAATTAGGAGAAGAAGGAAGAGTCTACCTTTCAGATCTTTGGAAAGGAGAACAGTTTATGACCAAACAAAAGATAGAGAATATTATGAAATGCAAATGGTTGATTTTTATTACATTAAATTTAAAAGGGGTTGTACAAACAGAAGAAATGCACCCAAAATTAGAAGGGATGCAGAAAGCTGGGAAACAATTTTTATGGCCAGTATTTCTGATAAAGACATCATTTCTAAAATTTATCAGGCACTAAATCAAATTTATAAGAATCCAAGTCATTCCCCAACTGGGAAATAGTCAAAGGATATGAACAGGCAGTTTTCTGATGAAGAAATCAAATTTATTTATTCCCATATGTAAAAATGCTCTAAATCACTATTGATTAGAGAGATGCAAATTAAAACAACTCTGAGGTACCAGCTGACACCTATCAGTTTGGCTAATATGACAAAAAAATAAAATAATAAATGTTGGAGAAGCTGTGGAACAATTGGAACACTAATGCGTTGTTGGTGGAGCTGTGAACTGATCCAACCATTATGGAGAACAGTTTGGAACTATGCCCAAAGGGCTATAAAGTTGTGCATACCATTTGACCCAGCAATACCACCTTTGGGTTTTTTTCCCAAAGAGATCATAAAAAAGGGAAAAGGACCCACATGTACAAAAATATTTATAGCTGCTCTTTTTGTGGTGGTGAGGAACTGGAAATTAAGGGGTTGCTGAACAAGTTGTGGTATATGGATGTAATGGAATTCTATTGTGCTGTAAGAAATGATGAGCAGGAGGAGTTCAGAGAAACCTGGAAGGACTTGCATGAACTGATGATGAGTGAGATGAGCAGAACCAGAAGAACATTATACACAGTATCATCAACTTTATGTATTGATCAACTGTGATAGACTAGATTCATCTCACCAGTACAACAGTACAAGAAAGTCCCAAAGGACTCATGATGGAAAAGACTCTCCAAATCCAGAGGAAAAAAAAAAGAACTGTGGAATGTGGATGCTAATTGGACTGTACTATTTATTTTTGTTTTTGTGCTGTTGTTTTTCTTTTTTGAAGTTTTTGAAGTTTTTCCTTTTTGCTCTGATTCTTCTCTTATAACATGACTAATGCAGAAATATGTCTAATGTTTATGTATATGTATATATATATGTATATGTATATAACCCATATCAAATTATCTGCTGTCTAGGGGAGGGAGGTAGGGAGGGGAGGGAGGGAGAAAAATTTGAAATTGGAAATCTCATATAAATAAATGTTGAAAACTATCTCTACATGTAACTGGAAAATAATAAAATACTTTTATTTAAGTAAAAACAAACAAAACAAAGCTATATGTGGTCATCTCTTTTCTGTCCCAATTTTGGGGAAAATTAGCTTGGATTTCTAATATATTTGTTACTTATACATTAGAAGCTTTAGCACCAGTTTGGCGGCATTAAGCATTTATTAAAGCATACCAACTATTCATAAAGAGAGAACACTTGGCTCAGAAAGTTAAGAAACCTATTTATCCTAGAGGAGAGATAAGAACTCAGCCTGGCCTTCTTCCTGCAAGTCTTCCACCATGAACATGTCAGAGAGCCAAACTGAGAGTGGAAACTTCCTCTAGGTCCAGAGGAGAGGCAGCCCTTCCACACTGCTCAAAGCTAAACTCCAATCCATTGTACCACTGGCCCTGAGTGTGGTCCATGAGCAGAATGGGCTGAGGTCAGGGTTCAGAGAACACAACCCCTGAGGGCCAGGCCTTCAGATAGGTGTCGTTCCAATTAAGTTAACTCCAAGTGAGTCAATCAGCAAAGTCAATTCAATCAATCTTAATATAATCCCCTCAAGCAGGAGGCTTCTGGACATGCCCAAACCCATTATTTTTTCCACACAAGACATAAGTCAGGACAACTGGAGATGACCCTGGATTCAGTGGGAGCCCCTGGCCCTTTTAATTTAAGGTATATTCTAAATTGCAGTTTGTCTGAGGCAATATCCATTCAATAATGAAATTCAAGAATTGAGACAAAAGATGGCCTAGTTGACTTCCCCAAATTTTTTAATCAGTCTGGGAGGGGAATACCTTCAAGGGTTTTTGGCCAGAACAGAAGGCCTACAAAACCATGAATAATAATTTGACCAAGAAATACTATTACTAGGCCTATATCTTATAACAACAAAAAAATTAAAAAAGGAAAAGGAGATATATAAATGCACACACATATGTGTATATATGTATGTATGTATGTATACAATGTACTTAAATATATATAAATGTATATTGTTTCCATAATTTGTTTCCTCTTTTGTTCATGTATTTTATATTTCTGTAAGTATTCATCTGTTCCCACTAGCTTATCAGATTTGTTGGCATATAATTGTGCAAAATAGTTTCTGATATTTTCTTTATTTCCTCCTTAATTGTTTGAGATGTTTTTTCATTTTTATACATTCATTTCAGTCTTCCTCTCTCTTTTAACAATTGGATTAGGGGCAGCTAGGTGGCGCAGTGGATAGAGCACCGGCCCTGGAGTCAGGAGTACTGGAGTTCAAATCCATCCTCAGACACTTAACACTTACTAGCTGTGTGGGGGCAAGTCACTTGACCCCAATTGCCTCACTAAAAAACAAAAAAAAAACAATTGGATTAACTTTATATTTAATTTTAAAAAATAGTCCCTAGCTTTATTTATCAATGCATTGGTCTTTTTGCTTTCACTTTTATTAAATAAATAAATAAATGAAATAAATTACAAGGGGCAGCTAGGTGGCTCAGTGGATAAATAACTGGACCTGGAGAGACCAATTCATATTTTTCTTGGAAGCTTAGGATTTAGGAACTTTGACTTTGTTATCTTCTTCTGAGTATAAATTTTTATCTTCCTTGTAACCAAAGAAACATTCTAGGGTCAGCATTTTTTTCTGTTTGCTCATTTTCTCAGCCTATTTCCTGACTTTTAGCTCTTAATTAAGGGGTGACACTCCTTCCAGGTTGGAGAGTGCCCTGTTCCAAGCCTCAGGGGGTTTGTGCAGCTATTTTCAGAGATACTTCTAGGAATTTGTAAGTTTTTAGTTCTTCCAAGGTGGTATGATTTAAAGAGAGGAATATTGACTATGCTCATGGCCTGTGCTCTGGTCTGCAAGCAAACATAGGCCTGCTTTTCTGCCCTGGAACTATGAACAGAGTTCCCCTCCACTGTTTCTGCAAGCTCCAGTGTGCTTGTGTTCCTCTCCAGCCTGGGACCACTATCCTAAACTGGGACCTGGATCTTAATATGGGCTAAACAACTGAGTCCTGCCTCACTGCTGGCAAAGAGATCCCTGTAATCTTTTTGGCCAATTGTTTGACTCCCTTACCATCTGTGGCCTGAGTTCCAGAAGCAGTTCCTGTGGCTGCTGATTCGGAGCCTCCCAAGGCCTACTCCTGGTTTGCTGTGTCTGGAATTGGGTCTGCGCTGGTGTAGCCTGCACTGGGCTGCACTCCACTCTCACAGCGGTACAACAGACCTTTCCTGCTGACCGTCTAAGTTGTCTTTGGCTAGAAAATTATTTCACCCTGTCTTTTTATGGGTTCTGGTGCTCCAGGAACTGTCATGATTTGAAGGTATTTGGAAGGGTCTTAGGGAGAGCTCAGGCAACTGCCTTTCCTGTGCCATCTTGGCTCTGCCCTCTATCTTGCTTTACTTCTTTTTTATGTTTTGAATAGAATTTTATTTTCCAAAATATATGCAAAAACAAATTTTAACATCAATTTTTTAAAACTTTGTGTTCCAACTTCTCTTGCTCCCTCTATTCCCACCCCCTCCCCAAGAACTCAAGCAAATCAAAATAAATTATACATGAGTAGTCATGGAAAAGATTCCCATATTAGCTAGTTGTGAGAGAAAACAGTAAAAAAAAACCCCCAAAACTTCAGGTTAAGGAATTGTCAAAGAGGAAAAGAAAAAAAAATTAATATGTTTCCATCTGTTTTCAGATACTATCAGTTCTTTCTCTGAAGATGGGCTGCAATCTTCATAAATCCTTCAGGGTTATATTGGATCCTTGCCTTGCTGAAAATAACCACATGCTTCCCAGCAGATCATCCCCCACTATTGCTGTTATTTTGTATACAGTACATTTCACTCTGCTTTAGTTCATGTAGGTCTTTCCAGGTTTTTCTGATAGTATCCTATTCATCATAATCTGTATATAGTACCTTAAGTTTGACAGAGAATTTTCTTCATAATAGCCCGGCAAAGTAGGCACCATACATTTTGCCATTACAATCAATCCCACTCCCTTCCCATGACATTTTTACCTATTCCTCCTCAAAAGTGTTTTCCTTCTGACTATCCTCTCCCCAGCTGTGCACTCCATTTTTTCAACCTTCCTTCCTTATCCTCCTCCCCTCCTACTTTCTTGCAGGGTTAAATAGATTACTCTTCCCAATTGGGTATGAATGCTATTCCCTCCATGAGCCCACTTCAGTGAGATCAGGGTCCCTGAGCTAATTCTGTATTCTAAATTTTTCTTCCTCTCTCCCTCCTCAACCCTCCCTATGAGATCAAGCAATTCAATATGTCATACTTGTGCAGTAATGCAAAACATCTTCATCTTCCTTGAAAGTGTTTTACTTTTTAATGTTCTCTCCCCCATCTGCCTTTCCCTCCCCCCCCTCTGTTATCTCCCTCCCCTCCCTCAGGGAAAAAATATATTACTATACCTACTTGGGTATGTATGTTAGTCCTTCTTTGAGCCAATTCTGATGGTGTTAAGGTTCACTCACTCCCCAACTCCTTCCCCCTCTTCTCTTCCCCTCCATAAGCTTTACTTCTAATCTTATTGGAAGCAACTAACTTTTCTAAGTTTTCTCCATGACATTTGCTTGCAAATTTATCTATCTATATATCTATCATTAAGGAAAAAGTCATTTATTCCTGTGGCTTCTGGAAGTTTTAATTGAACTAAGTACCGTATTTTCCAAAATCCTTTTCCATAAATAATGATATAATCAGGGGCAGCTAAGTGTTAAAAGTGGATAAAAAAGTGGATAAATAAGTGCATAAAGCATTGGCCCTGGATTCAGGAGGACATGAGTTCAAATCCAGCCTCAAACTTTTCTTTCAAATATTCATATAAGTTAATGTCAAGGACAAACACAATTGGGACAGAAAACATTACAATGTAATACAATTGACACTAGCTGTGTGACCCTGGGCAAGTCACTTAACCCTCATAGTCCCACAAAGAAAACAAACAAAATAAGAAAATAATGATATAATAATATAGTTTTAAGTATTGGAGTAAGAATTTAGTGAAAGAAACAAAATCTTAGAAGTAATTGGTATATAGAGACCTGCTTCTTAGGAATTAATGGTTTTGTCATACTCTGTACTAGGTAGGGCAGATTTGGATTATTCTGCTCAATTTTTGGTGATACATTTTAAAACTGGAGTGTAATCCACATGAAGTGACCAGAATAGTCAATATACTACTTGTATACCAGGAAATAGCCTGGGAGATGACTGAGGGGTGGAGGGGAAGGTTTGGTGAAAACAAAAAAATAAAATTTAGGAAGGGTAAGGAGTAAGGAGAGATGGAATGATAAGTTATAGTTTGATAGAGGGATTTGGGTTTTTTTTGATAGTTGAATAGGAATACTGTAGGTTGGGGTGATTATAAATATTTTATATAAATATTCTAACTATATGCAGATTCAGAGTTAACATACTTCTATATAAATTTTTAAAACATCTTAGAAAACAACTTAATAAGTCAGCACTTTCATAGGTTAAAGAAACAGTTTGATGCTGTTAAATGATAAGTATTCTCAATTTTAATTACTTACTAAGCTTTCAAAATAGGTGGTTAATAACATTCATCGGTAGGTATTCTTATCAATGAACATAACTGTAGGGAGTCATAAACATTATGGTCTATCAATGAACCAAGAGAACTGAAATTTTCATTAAGTGGAAAATAGTCAGGGACAGGTAGGTGGTGCAGTGGATAAAGCACTGGCCCTGGATTTAGGAGGACCTGAGTTCAAATCCAGCCTCAAACTTTTCTTCCAGATATAAGTTAATGTCAAGGACAAACACAATTGGGACAGAAAACATTCCAATGTAATAACTAATTTGTAGCAGTACAACTAAAAGTAGAAATCCAACAATTTTAGCTTGAGATAAAAATATTATCTTTAGCTTTCTGAGGGGGGAAAGCTTCATAATAAATGGTATTTGCACAGAGATCTAATATACCATTCATTCTAAATTTAATATGAATTACATTACCAACTAGGTAAGTATTGCAAAGAATTGTTATTTGAGGTTTTTATGATCCCATCTTTTGCCTAGAATTAAAAAAAAAATACCTCAGCTCGAGCACTGGCCTCTGGGGCTCCGCAAATGGCACAGTGCTCCACCCACTGGTTGTAGCCGTCACCATGGTGCTGGCACCTCACGTCATCCCCACTCACCGATGCCTACATGGGCCTGGCAAAATAATAATGATTGGAAGTCTAGTGAGGGCAGTCATGTGACTGTCAGAGCGGCCAGCCAATTGGTTGGGGGCTGCTGGGGTTTGCTGGGAACGGGGAGGATAATTCGCCATTCTAGCTGGAAGCTGGAAGGTGACAGGAGCGCTGCTGTGTATTCTCAGCTGATTCCTGGGCGGTGGAATTTTTTCAGGTTATTTCCTTTCCCTTGATCCTACTGATCCTGTTTGTGTATGTTTTTTTTTCTAAAGTTCATTCTTATTAAAATAAATCCTGTTCTGTTTTGAGAGAGGCTGCTGGTTTCTTCCCTTGCCCCAATATTGCAGTGAGCTGCTTAGCTAACACTCCCCAATTAAAAATTGGTCCCCACAGATTTTGGCAAGTCAGCCAGGAGTTGAATAACCTAGTGAATTTCTTTAACCCACCCCCCTGCCCCTTATTTGGCCATGAGCCAATTAACCTGGGGGACCTTCTTGCCCCTCCCCCACTGCAATCTCCCTTGCTCTTAAAAAACCTTAGTGTTTATCTTGCTGGTCAGAGAAAAACCAGTCCATTTTGAACTGCACCATGATTGAATATTTGGCTCCCCCCCTTGTATATTCTAATTGGCATATTTTGGGACAGCATATTGTCCAGATTTAAACTACTGGCCTGCTCAATACTTATTCATGGCATTGCTGGTTTCCTCCTCAGAAACACAGTAAAAAATCTTTGGAACAATGGTATGGGAGAGTTTATCTTTCCCACTGAGCACATATCCAATATTACTGGAAGCATTACAACTAAATTTGAACTTCACTATACTACAATAATTATAGCTCAAATGGCTATAAATTTTATTCTCGTTATTGTCATTATTGCAATGTGGTATTTTTTCCAAAAATGCTATAGAAGAAGGGATATAACCATAGTAGACCACATGTTCAGAGGGATACCAGTACAGGTCCCTCTATTGGAGATGACCTGAATTCAGAAATAGATTTAGACCAGTGTTTAGAATCAGATCAACAGAAACTGCTCCCCCTACAGAATGTTACAGCCCACAGAGGAGCACGGCGTAAAACATATAGCCCATTCAGTCCAAAGGATCTGAGTGCATGGAAGAAACTTATACCTAGGTTTGATCCGAATCCGAAGTAGTAATTTCACAGTTAATACATATCAACCCACTTGGGCCGATGTCACTAGTCTTATGGAAATTATACTATCCCCAAGTGAAATTGCAGATATTGTCACAGCAGAAAATTCCTTGGTGGCCTCTGGGGAAGCTTTAACAGAATGGCCTCTCCAGGAGCCAAACTGGGATTATAATGATCCACAGCAATTCCAAGAATTAAAAAATGCTAGGGATGGGGCAGCTAGGTGGCGCAGTGGATAGAGCACTGGCCCTGTAGTCAGGAGTACCTGAGTTCAAATCTGGCCTCAGACACTTAACACTTACTAGCTGTGTGACCCTGGGCAAGTCACTTAACCCCAATTGCCTTACTAAAATTAAAAAAAAATGCTAGGGAAATGCTACTGAAAGAAATGGAATCCTGACAACCGGCAAAAATTTATCAAACTTGCTCAGGAGTCTAATGAACTAATAGATTTTATGAGAGGCTTTGTGAAGCTGCTAGGCAATTTACAAGACTGGACCAACTAGACTCAAAAGACTCCTATATTGTACGTAATACGTTTGTATATCAATTATTGCCAGAGGCTGACGCTAAAGAACTCCATATTTTCTACCATAATGATCATTATGATAGCATTAGAAGAATCAATGATGATTCAGAAACCCCTGCCACTTTGGCATGCAGAGAATTGGGGAACCAGTTTAAAAAAATGTGGTGTACCCCAAATTCTAGCATTATAAGCTTTTACCTTAAACAAGCTTTTCCTCCAACAGGTGAAGAACTTCTCCACCAAGAACCCATGGCTCTGTCTTCTAGAAAGGGTTATTTGACCTTATTGTTTGATTTATAAACAATTAATGAGCATATTGAGTCTCTCTGATGTTTTATTTCATTTTGATAAATTGTTTATCATTTCAAGTATCTGTTATTGTCATTGTACTAGATAGATAATTCATGGACAAGATGGACAAGATGATGTGGTTTACTTGATTGATGAAGATTCTGTAATAATTTTTAATAATATCAGCCATTTACATTCATTTATCATTTGTATGTCATTGTGACTATGTATACTCTGGGTATGGTTTGGGATTTTATATATATATATATATATATATATATATATATATATATATATATATATATATATATATATATATGTATTTCAAGCATATCTTAAGTTATGCAGTGTAGCACGCATTTTTACTATCATATTGTCTTTGGTGAAATTAATATGAGATTTATGATTTATGGAAACTCACCATTTCAGAGACATGCAAGATACCCTGATGGAGGCTGAGAGAAAAGCCAAATAAATTCAGGAAGTCCATAGTTTGCTTATGAGAGCAGCTATGTAGAGCACAATTGCTGGACATAGTTCAGTTTCTTCCTCTCTCACTCCAAAAATGGTCTGGTGTGGGGCAGCTAGATGGCACAGTGGTTAAAGCGCTGGCCCTGGATTCAGGAGTACCTGAGTTCAAATCCGGCCTCAGACACTTAACACTTACTAGCTGTGTGACCCTGGGCAAGTCACTTAACCCCCATTGCCCCACAAAAAAAAAATGGTCTGGTGTCATGTTAGCCCTAATGCATGCACCTGGTTTAACTTAACTTGGCTTCTTCACTCAATCTGGTGGCATGGTCAGAATCCATCCACCTGAGGCCTAGCACAATTATTAGATGTCTATGCACCACAAGATGTGTGTGGTAAAAATTATTTGTGGTAAAGATATATATCAGAAGTTTTAGCTGAATCATTTGAGAGATTGTGCATGCTGCTGAAGCTCCTTTTGAAGGACCTCCCTTTTGGGAAGGAGAACATGAGGAACTTCAGCACGCAGACTTAAAAGTGAGGGCAGGAATGGAAGTTCTCTTGGTGAACTTAGCAGTGACGGAGTGAGATTGAAAGGAGAGCACGTGGTTTGGTGTTTGGTCTTTTCAGGGATTTGTGGTCTGGTGGGCAGTTTGGCATTTGGTGAGTTTTATAAAGGAATAGACTAAGCTTAGATCTAAGATTATTCATTTGTATTTCTCCTTCCTTATTTCCCTAATTGGTTTTAGCTCTTGTTGTCTAATTAATTCCCAAGCAACAAAAAACAAACTGATTCCTCATAGATTAAAGCTCAGTGCCTCTTTTTTCTTATTGGCCTGTGATCTATCTATCTATCTAACGGAAAGTTAAAGGGGGAGATTAATGCTCCATATATCCAATTTTGCTCCCACAGTTTTGGCGACCACAAAGGGACCTTAAGGACCACTCCCTAGTTTGGCCAGGAGTCAGCTAATTTGGTGGACTTTCTCTTACCCCCCCCCCCACTGACTTTCCCTCATTTGCCTAATCTCCCTTGCTTTAAGCCTCTAAAAGCCTTGCTTTAAAGAGAAAAGCTGGCCCAGTTTAAAGGGCAACATGCTTGAATATTTTGCTTTCCCTTTGATTTTTCTCATTAGAATACATTGGGACAGCATAAAGTCCCAACTTAGAGGAGTAGTTTACTCAATGGTCCTTCATAACATAATTGGGTTTTTCCTCATTCAGGGAGCAAAAAGTTTTTTGTATAATAGTGTATTTTGTATAATAAAGAAATAGCTATTCTAGCTGGAAGCTGGAAGGCTACAGGAATGCTGCTGTGTATTCTCATCTGATAACGGGGGGGGGGGTGGTGGTGGTATTTTTTCAGGTTGTATAATTTCCCTTTCCCCATTTTATTTCCTTTCCCTTGATCCTACTGATCCTGTGTGTGTGTGTGTGTGTGTGTGTTTTTAAGTTCATTCTTGTTAAAATGAATCCTGTTCTGTTTTGAGGGAGGCTGCCAGTCTCCTTCCTTGCCTCAATATTGTGGCGAGCTGCTTAACTAACACTCCACAATTAAAAATTGGTCCTCACAGTATGAATATTCAGAAACTTACCTACTTTTTCAAATCATAAAAATAAAAACTTCATTGTGAAATGGAATTTTAAAATTCCTATCCAATCTTTAAAAAAAAATGACACATGCAGCTTGCCACATGGAATGTGGCAATGGAAATTTAGAATTTTAGAAATTTAGAAATTTAGAATGGAAATTTTAACAGTGTTAATCCTATAATCAATTATCCATAAATTACAGGCCAGTGTTTACCCATTTTAAAGCAGGTTTGTACTATTCCTAAATGGAATAGTACATTTTGTTGTAGCACGATAACTATTACATTATTTCTTTTTTTTTTTCAGGTTCTCAAATCCTTTTATTTTTCTCTTTCACTCAGCACTTTTTCCAGATATGGATTTTGATAATTATTATAAAATTTTTGTTTTTTTTTTTTTAAATCAGGGCAATGAGGGTTAAATGACTTGCCCAGGGTCACACAGCTAGTAAGTGTCAAGTGTCTGAGGCCAGATTTGAACTCAGGTCTTCTTGAATCAAGGGCTGGTGCTTTATCCACTGCACCACCTAGCTGCCCCCCTGATAATTATTATTTTAAGAGAGGCAGTAAGGGCATGAACACAGAAGCAAGAGTCAGAAGACCAAACTTCTCTTCCTACATTTGTCCTTTTAAATTAGGTTTCTCAAACATGCCCTTTGCATGTTGAGACAAAGTTTCAGATAATAATAACCTTATCATAGATGTAGCCCAGCCTTTCTGAGAGAGATCTTATGATCAGAGGCTCAACCTCTGTTGTAAAATTAACTCTTTAGTCTCAGATAAACTGGACAAAGCACTGCTGTAGGAGGCAAGAAATACTGAAGGAAAAACACACATGCAAAACCCTACTAGTCAAGCTCCCTCCCTGTTATCAGAAAACTAGGCATAATATGAGTGGGATAACCCACAAGGGACATTCCTTGGAACATGCACAAACATCCTGCTTGGTTCTATAGCAAATAACTACTCAGAAACATAGAGCTCCAAGGTTCTCTCTCTCTCTCTCTCTCTCTCTCTCTCTCTCTCTCTCGCTTATTTGCCCCAAATTACAGGTAAAAACAATTTTAATGTCCATTTTCAAAACTTTGTGCTCCAAATTTTCTTCCTTCCTTCCTCCCTTACCTCCCCCATAAGAAGGCAAGCTATTCAGTATAAGTTATACATGTGTAGTCATGTAAAACATTTCCATATTAGGTTGTGAAAGAAACAGACAAAAAGCCTCAAGAAAAATAAACTACAAAATATTATGGTTCAGTCTGTATTCAGATATCATTAGTTCTTTCTCTGGAGATGGATCACATTTTTTATCATAAGTCCTTCAGAGTTGTCTTGTATCATTGCATTGCTGAGAATAGCAAAGAACAGCTGATCATCTTACAATATTGCTGTTAGTTTGTATACAGTACATTTCACTTTGCATCAGCTCATGTAAGTTTTTCCAGATTTTTCTGAGAACATCCTGATCATCCCATAAAAGTGTTGCCATTTGTACATTTTTTTGTACATATAGGTCCTTTAACTTTTTGGGTTTTATCTCTTTTTGGATACTGAGAGTATCCATGGTTTTATAACCCTTTGGCCATAGTTCCACATTGCACTGCAGAATGTTTGAATCAGTTTACAACTCCACCAACAGCACATTAATATCTCATTTTCCCCATATTCCGTACAACATTTGTAAATTTCCTCTGTAATTTTCCAATAGGTATGAGGTAGTACACCAGAATTGTTTTGACTTGCATCTTTCTAATCAATGATGAGTTAGAGCATTTTTTCATAGCTTTTATTATTTCATTTGAAAAGGGTTCATATCTTTTAATTATTTATCAGTTGGGGAATGGCTCTTATTGTCTGACTCAGTTCTCTCTATGTTTGAGAAATTAGGCCTTTATCAGACAAACTTGCTTCAAAATTTTTTCACACTATTGCTAGGTGTAGCTAGGTGGCACAGTGGATAGAGCACTGGCTCTGGATTCAGGAGTACCTGAATTTAGATCTGGCCTCAGACACTTAACAATTACTAGCTGTGTGACCCTGGGCAAGTCACTTACCCCCCTCCCAAAAAAAACCTTTACTATTGCTAACTGTATCTCTCTCCATTCTATTCCCTCCCCATTACATTTACTCTATTCTCTATCCCCTTTCACCCTTTCCCTCCTCAAAGGTGTTTTGCTTCTGAGTGACCCCTGCCCCAATCTGCCCTGCTTCCCCTTATCCCCTTCCCCTCCTACTTTCCTTCAGGGTAAGACAGATTACTATACCCAATTGAGTGGGTATGTTATTCCCTCTTTGAGCCAATTCTGATGAGAGACAAGTCACTCACACCCCAGAACCTTCCCTATCTTCCCCTTCACTGCATAAGCTTTTTCTTGCTTCTTTTATGTGAGATATTTTATCCCATCCCACCCCTCATTTTCCCTTTCTCCCAGTGCATTCTTCTCTCACCACTTCATTTTATTTTTAAAGATATTCCTTCTTATTCAATGCACACCTGTGCCCTCTGCCTAAATACATCCATCCAGATGCCCTAATAATGAGAAAATTCTTATGAGTTACAAGTATCATCTTCTGATGTGGGAATGTAACAGTTTAACCTTTTAATATCCTTTATGACTTCTTTTCCCTGTTTACCTTTTTATGCTTCTCTAGAGTATTGTATTTGAAAGTTAAATTTTGTATTCAGCTCAGGTTGTTTCATCAAGAATGCCTAGGGGGCAGTTAGGTAGCAGGGGGCAGTTAGGTAGCACAGTGGATAAAGCACTGGCCCTGGATTCAGGAGGACCTGAGTTCAAATCCAACCTCAGACACTTGACAATTACTAGCTGTGTGACCCTGGGCAAGTCACTTAACCCCCATTGCCCTGCAAAAAAAAAAAAAAAAAAGAATGCCTGAAAGTCCTCTATTTCATTGAATACCCATTTTTCCCCCTGAAAGACTATAGCCAGTTTTGCTAGGTAGGTGATTCTTGGTTGTAATCCCAGTTCCTTTGCCCTCCAGAATATCATATTCTAAGCCTTCCAATCCTTTAATGTGGAAGCTGCTAAATTTTGTGTTCCTGTGATATAGCTCAACAATACTTGAATTGTTTCTTTCTGAATGCTTGCAATATTTTCTCCTTGACTTGGGTGCTCAGTAATTTCGCTGTAATATTCCTGGGAGTTTTTATTTTTGGATCTCTTTTAGGAGGTGATCGGTGGATTCTTTTAATTTCTATTTTACTCTCAAGTTCTAGAACATCAGGGCAAGTTTCCTGGATAATTTCTTGGAAGAAGATGTCTAGTCTCTTTTTGATCATGGCTTTCAAGTAGTCCAATTTTTTTCAAATTATCTCTCCTGCATCTATTTTCCAGGGCAGTTGCTTTTCCAATGAGATATTTCACATTGCCTTCTATTTGTTAATTCTTTTGGTTTTGCTTCATTGTTTCTTGATTTCTCATAAGGCCAATAGCTTCCATTTACTCAGTCCTAATTTTTAAAAAGCTATTTTCTTCAGGGAGATTTTGTACCTCATTTTCCATTTGGCCATTTTGACTTTTCAAGGCATTTTTTTCCTCATTGGCTTTTTGTACCTCTCTTACGAACTGGCCTAGTCTGTTCTTTTTTGTTTTTTTTAATGAGGCAATTGGGGTCAAGTGACTTGCCCAGGGTCACACAGCTAGTAAGTGTTAAGTGTCTGAGGCCGGATCCGAATCCAGGTACTCCTGACTCCAGGGCCGGTGCTTTATCCACTGCGCCACCTAGCTGCCCTAGTCTGTTTTAAGGTATTATTTTCTTCAATGTTTTTTGAGTCTCCTTTGTGAAGCAGTTGACTTTCTTTCATAACTTTCTTGCATCACTCTCAGTTCTCTTTCCATTTTTTCCTCTACTTCTCTTACTTTATTTTCAAAATCCTTTTTGAGCACTTCTATGGCCTGAGACCAATTTATACTTTTCTTGGACGCCTTGGATGAAGGAGCTTTGACTTTGTTATCTTCTTTAGAGTATGAATTTTGATCTTCCTTTTCACCATAGAAACTTTCTCTGGTCAGATTTTTTTTCTGTTTGTTCATTTTCCCATTTTCCCATAAAGAAATTACTTGACTTTTTACTTTGTTAAAGTGGGGCACTTCTTCCAGGGTGGAGGGCACACTGTCCCAAGCTTCAGGGGGTTTGTACAGCTCTTTTCAGAGGTACTTCTAGGAATTTGTAAGTTTTTGGTTTTTTCAAATGGTATGATTTAAGGAGAGGTATATTGACTACTCTCCTGACCCGTGCTCTGACCATATCATGTCAAACATAGGCCTGATTTTCTTCCTTGGAATTATGAACAAAGTTTCCAGCTGTACTGTGGCTACAAGTTCTGATGTGCATGAGCTCTTCCCTACCTGGGACCACCACCCAAGACTGTGACCAGGATGGGCAAAACAACTGTTAGACTCCCTAACTGTCTGTGGGCTAAGAGTTCCAGAATCAGTTTCTGATGATGATTCAGAGGCTCCTGAGGCCTGCAGGTCTGTGCTGGGACTGGGACTGTGCTGCCATGGCCTGTGCTCCACTCTCACCCAGGTGGGACAAACCTTTCCTGCTCACCTTCTAACTTTTTTTTGGCTAGAATAGCAGAACCCTTTTGTGGGTTCTGCTGCTCCAGGAATTGTATTATGGCATTATTTGAAAGTATTTGGTGGGGTATTGGGGCAAGCTCAGGGAAGTTACTGCCTTTCCTCCACCATCTTTTATATGATTTCTTTTTGACTAATTTTCTCCATCTGTAAAGGAAGGGGTTGAACTTACTAGTTAATGCATTATGCTTCTGTCAGTACAAATGTACTATAATTCTGTGATTCTATGACAACAGTCTAATGTTAATCTGGACGTGCAGTAAGGAAAACCTGAATTCAAATCTAGCCTCAGATATTTACTAGATGTTTGATCCTAGGGAAATCATTTAAGTACTATTTGCCTCAGTTTCCTTAGTTATAAAATGGGAACAATAATATCTTATATTCTTATGAAGATCAAATGAGATAAAATGTATAAAGTGCTTAAGGGAAAGGGAAAAAGGAGGAGTGCAGCCTAGGGTAGACAGTTTCCAACTAAGTTGGCAGGAGGCTCTTAGCCACAGCACCAATTCAGCAGCTGAGACCCTGTAGTCCTGGTTCAGCATACTAGTGGCAGAGTAAGCCAACTGTGAGGCATCAGGACAAGAGGTAGGACTAGGCCAGGCCACCCCAGTGCAGTGAATAAGCCATGAGTTCTTGAGGTCCCAAAGAGAAAGCCAGTGAACAAGCCCCTGGTCCCTAGCACAAGAATCCTGGGACAGTATCACTTGTGCCCCAGGAGCAGAGCTCGACTCTAAAAGTCACAAAATAGTCTAAAAAGTGAGCAAAATTACTATGGCAATAGTGAAGACCAAAACACAAACTCAGAAAAGGAGAACACTCAAAATTACTACATGTGAAGTCTCAAAGAGGAAGATAAATTGGTCTGAAGATCAAAAAAACTTCTTGGGGCAGCTAGGTGGCACAGTGGATAGAGTACCAGCCCTGGATTCAAGAGGACCTGAGTTCAAATCCAGCCTCAGACACTTAACACTTAACCCTGGGCAAGTCACTTAACCCCAATTGCCTTGCCAAAAAAACCAAAAAACCAAACCAAACAAACAAAAACAAAACCAAAAAAAGTTCTTGAAGAAGCTCAAAAAGGATTTCAAAATTCAAATAAAAGAGGAAAAGTTGGGAAAAGAAGTGAGAGTTATGCAAGAGAGAGTCAACATCTTGGAAAAGAAAGGACAAAAAATTGACTGAGGTTAACAATTTTTTAAAAATATAATTGGCCAAATGGGAAAAAGTCCAGTGAAATATACAACTTATTAACAAGTAGAATTGGACAAATGGAAAAGGAAGTACAAAAGCTGACTGAAAAAAATATTTCCTTGAAAATGATAATTGGGCAAGTGGAAGCTAATGATTTTATGAGACATCAGAAATCAAAAAGAATCAAAAGAATGAAAAAAAATACCTCATTTACAGGGAATAAAAGAAGAAAAAAACAACCTGACCTGGAAAATAGATCCAAGAGAGATCATTTAAAAATTATTGGGCCACCTAAAAGTCAAAATTAAAAAAAAGAACTTGCACAGTATATTTCAGGAAACTATCAAGGATAACTGCCTTAACTCTATCCACTGCCCCACCTAGCTTCCTCTAAACTTATATTAAACACCTACCATGTGGAGAGTAGTGCAGTGGACCCTCAGGGAGATGCAAAATTGAGAGGGTAAAAGTCATTGAAAGAATCCACCTCCTGAAGGAAATCCCAAAATGAAAACTCCATAGAATATTGTAGCCAAATTCCAGAATTATCAGAGGAATGATATAAAATAGTCTGGAAAATACTCCAAGCAGTCACAGATCAACAATTTAAATATCAAGGAGTCAACATTACACAGGACCTGGGAGCTTCAACATTAAAGAATCAGAGTTCTGCAGGCAGCTAGGTGGTGCAGTGGATAAAGCACCGGCCCTGGATTCAGGAATACCTGAGTTCAAATCATACCTCAGACACTTGACATTAGCTGTGTGACCCTGGCAAGTCACTTAACCTTCATTGTTCTGCCCCCCCCCCAAAAAAAGAGAATCAGAGTTCTTGGAATATGGTATTCCAGAAAGCAAAGGATATTGGATTGTAAACAAGATTGGATTGCAACTACCCAGCAAAATTGAACATAATCTTTCAGGTGGAAAAATGAACATTCAATAACATTCAATAACCTTTCCTGATGAAAAGACTCAAATGAATAGAAAATTAGATTTTCAAAAACAATACTCAAGAAAAGTATAAAAAGGTAAACAGGGAAGAAAAAGAACTTGTTATTCAATAAGGTTTATTTCCCTACAGAGGAAGATGATACTTATAAACTTATAAACTCTTGAGAACCATATCTCAATTTGTTCAGATAGTAGGAGTATACATAGACAGAGGGTGTGGGTATAAGTTGACTTTGATGTGATATTAAAAAAAAAATTAATGGGTGGAAACAAAAGAATGTACTGGGAGAAGAGGAAAGGGAAGGCAGAAAGGAGTAAATTACATCACATGAAGAGGCACAAAAGAACTACTCCAGTAGAGGGAAAGAAGGGTGAGCATTGTTTGAACCTTACTCTCATTGAATTTGGCTCAAAGAGGGAGTAACAAACACAACCCTTTTGTGGGAATTTATTGTGAGTTGGGGACCCTGCCTTTGGGCTGAGATTAAAAAGCCTTAGGCCCTCAGGAGTTTTCTCTGTGTAAGAGGAGCTAGTGCCCCTCCCCCTCCACCTCAGCAGAGCAGAGAAGCCCATGGGTCTTAGAGAACACCAGCTGGGTGGACAGCTGGGGAAAGCCCCAGCTCCCTCCACCCTGAGGGGAGCTGCCCCGGAGATCCCATGCTTGTCCTGCCAGGCCCTGGGTGTGCGGCAGGAGGCATGGTTCCCTTGAGCCCTGGGTGTGGTATGCATGGGACACTCGAGCCCTCCCTCCTCCCCCAGCGCAGCCAGCAGATTAGCTTGGGGGTGCAGGGAGCCCAAGGTTTGAGGGGAGAGAAGGAAGATATATACTGGGGAGTTAAACTAGGAGGACGGACAGAAAGAGGATGGACAGAAATAGGGATGCCAGAGGACGCCAGAGGACTAAGAAAATGCAAGGAGGTTGGTGAGAGATGGCTAGAAACACTGAGAGGTTGGTGAGAAAGGGATGCTAGAGATGCTGAGGGGGGCGGACTGATGGAGCAAGTAGAGAAGATGCAGGGGTGTTGAAAAAGTGAAGGGGGCTTGGAGTTAGAAGAAAGGAGCTGAGCAGTGAAAGTGAAGCAGGGGAGCTGGAGTGAAGGAGAAAAAAGAGTGAAAGTTGGAGAGGACTGGAGGTAAACAGGTCCAAACAGCATACCCTCAGGCAAGAGGCAGCAACAGCCCTTATTATATTAAAAGCAGTAAGGTCTCCTATAACTGCATTTCTTATCTCTTACATTTATTTTTATAAGTAAACCCTTCTTTGATTATTTAATTAAGAGGCTTCTTATCAATTTGGGAGTGGAGTAGTGTGGAGAAATTTTTAAAAGGCCCTAAGAGATTGGTTTAGGAAATTAATAGCAGTCAGATAGCCAGCCAGTCAAACATCCACAGATTAGGCCCTGCAGTCAGATTAGGGCCCAGTAAGTCAGTAAAAATATTTTTGCACTTTGGGTATAGAAATTTATCTTACCCTATAGGATGAAATTTTGTCTTCAAAAGGAATATTTTCATGCTTATTTCTTTGAATTGAGGGTTAATTATTTTTACAAAAGAAAGGTGAAAGAAAAATGGGGTGTAGATGTAGAAGGAGAAGGGAGGTGGGGTTGATAGAAGGGAGGGCAGATTCAGGGAGGCAGTCTTTAGAAGAAATACTTTTGTATAAGATTTGTTGTGACACTTTGTTTCACAGAAAACAAGAGTTGACTTAAAAAAGATAATGTGAAAGGGACTCTGATTTAATTGGCATAAAGCCAAGTTGAACATTTATAATAATTGATATTCCAGGAAGCAAAGAGTTTGACATGAGTAAACCCTGATTTATTTCAGAGATAGTATCAATAGAAAAAGTACCATGAGAACTTTTTGCTAATTTCTCTGTACAGACAAGTACAAAGTCTATTCTTTCTCTTTATGAATAAAACTATTGATACAGGAAAATCTGTGACCTGGTTAACATATTTCAACATTTCAGTACAAATAGTAGGCAAGATTAGAATTTAGAAAAAATGTTTCAGGTGCTTTCCCTGTGTCTCATTTTTCTCATCTATAAAACCATATGACCTCTGAAGTTTTATGTAGTCTAAGGTCTATTATTCTATTATTATCATTAGTCTAGTGGACTATAAGAAGGGTAGGAAAAATGAGATCTGTGATAAAGGGAAGAAATAGAATGTATCAAAGACAGAAGAGAAAGGAAGGAACTACCAAAAATCCAAATATATTTACAAAAGTATGGGGAAAACACAACTCAGGGTGGGAATACATAATCCAAATGGGCCAAAAATGTACAAGTGTAGAGATAAGAATTATAGGATTTGATGCTTGGCATAACTGTACATGTATGGGATGCTAGCCAATGAGCTTTGAACAGTGTTAATGGGCGGTCTCTGCTCCTGCCCTCAGCGAGCTTGCGGTCTCTTGAAGATTGGAACTGGACAATCAGCAAAACAAGTTCTGATTGGTAGTATTTCCTGATCTCCCACTGAAAATTTAACAATTAGCTCTCTGTCGGCTCTAGCACAGCAAGCAACCAGGCCTGTTCTAGTTTTCCTTCTAGTCTCTGCAGGAGCAGAATGGTTTCCAGGTCACCAGCCAAGGGTGGGCAGATCACTGGTTCTCTGTAAATGATGAGCAAAAGACTACAGGGGTACAGTTGATATAATTTAAAGGTGGAGGCTTCTTTCTACTTTGGAAAATATCCCAAAAGGCGGATTTATGTGAGCTGTTGCTGCATGAAGTAAACAGAGCCCGAGAACAATGTGAACAATAACTATGACAATGTAAATGGAAAGATCACTAAATAGGAAAATGAACTCTGAATAATCGAAAAATCCAGCTGTGGTCCCAAAGATGTTAATGCAACCTCTAGTGCTCAGAACAATGTCTGGCGCATAGTAGGCACTTAAGAAATGTTTGTTGACTTGACTTGGCTCTTTCTGGAAGAGAGGTGGGGGACACAAGGGCAGAATGCTGTTTACAATGTCAGGCACCAACTGAGGTCAGGTTTTGGCTGGGATCCCCCTGGGTCCAGGGTGGATACTTTGTCCACTGTGCCACTTAGTTGCCCCATGATGATATCTTTAGGGTTAAATTGAGGAGTGAGAGGAATGCATTGGTGGTGGTGGTGGGGAAGGGCAGAGGTAGCATAGGGTGAAATCCCACATCAAAGAAACAGGAAAGGGCTTAAGGAGTGGGGGAAGAGATGGGGGCGGGGGGAGCAGGGCAGTAAATGAACTTTACACTCATCAGAATTTGCTCAAGGAGGGAATAACACACACTCAATTAGGTGGAGCAATCTATCTAACTCTGCAGGAAAATAAGAGTGGAAGGGGATAAAGAGAGAGGGGCAAAAGAAGGGAGGAAAGATTGGGGTAGGAGACAGACAAACAAATCCCTTTTGAAGAGGGTTAGCATGAAAGAAGATAGATAGTAGAGTAAATATCATGGGGAAGGGATGAAGGGAAACAGTTAACAATAGTAATCATGAAAAAGAGAAAAGGGGGAAAATTGTACAAAAATATTTATAGCAACTCTTTGTGGTGGCTAAGAATTGGGAATCAAGGGAATGTCCATCAATTGAGGAATGACTGAAGAAGCTGTGGTATATGATTGTATTGGAATGGTATTGTGCTATAAGAAATGATACTAGAAAAACCTGAAGAGACTCATATGAACTGCTGTATAGTGAAGTGAGAAGAACTGGGAGGACATTGTGTCTATACACAATGACAGCAGTATCGTTTGATGAGCAATTGTGAATGACTTAACTACTCTCAGCAGTACAATGATCCAAGACAATCCCAAGGGACTAATGATGAGGCATACTATCCACCCCCATAGAAAGACCTGATAAAAAGAGCACTTGTTGATTGTACGTGTATAACCTGGTTGATGTCTTGTGGAGGAGGAAGGAAATGGAAGGAGGGAGAAAAATTTGGAATTCTAAATCTTATGAAAATGAATGTTGAAAACTACCCTTATATGTAACTGGAATAAAATAAAATAAATGTTTGCTACAAAAACAAAAAGAAACAAACAAACAAAAAAACAATGTCAGACACCAAAAACAAATTGCACATGTATGACTTATATTGAATTGTTTGATTACATAAGGAGGGTTGAGGGAGGAAAAAAATTTAGAACACAAAGTTTAAAAAAAAAATTATGTGAAGAAATGATAAGCAGGTGGATTTCAGAGAAACCTGGAAGGACTTACATGAATTAATGCTGAGTGAGATGAGCAGAACCAGGAGAACATTGTACACAATATCAACAACATTGTGAGTTGATCAACTATGATAGACTTGACTCTTCTCAGATAGTTTCAAAGAACTCATGATGGAAAATGCTCTCTAAATCCAGAAAAAAAAGAACTGTGCAATCTAAATGCAGATTGCACCATACTATTTCTACCTTTTCCCCCCCTTTTATGAGGCTTTTCCCTTTTGCTATGATTTTTCTTTCACAGCATGACAGAAATATGTTTATGTGATTGTACATATGTAACCTATATCAGATTGCTTGCTGTCTTGGGGAGAGGGAAGGGAGGGGAAGGAGTGAGAAAGCTTTGAAACTAGAAATCTTATAAAAACAAATGTTGAAAACTATCTCTACATGTAACTAGAAAATAATAAAATACTATATTAAATTAAACAAAAAGTAAATTTAAAAAAAGAATTATAGGATGTGGAAGAGGAACTGGATACAATTGTACTACAATTGTTCAAAAACAAATGTTGAATACCAAGGGAAAAGCTTTTTATTTGAAGAAACTGAGTTTGAAGATGAGGAATATATAAAGAAGTGAGATATTTCTTTACCATGTATGATATAGATATTTTGATTGGATGATATGTAATCATGGATATAAATCAGAGAGGGTAAAATATCAGATTTATGAACATGTATATTCCAGTAAAGCCATGATTCTCAAAGTATGATCTGGTTCTATGAGGTCAAAATTATTTTCATAATAACATTAAGATATTTTAATTTCTAACGGGGTAAAAACCAATAAATAAAAGGTCTTTGGGAAGTCATCAATAATTTTAAGAGTATAAAGGGGTTCTAAGAAAAGAAAAAGTTGAGAACTGCTGTCCTAAATTATTGTAACTGGGGAAATTAAGGATATAAATAGTTTGTAAAAGAAATGATGCTGTTGGGAAGGGATTTGTATTGCATCTTAGAACAAGAGCTGGTGCCTTAGCACATGCATCTATCTCTGAAGAGAATGCAAAAACAATCATTTTATAATTGCATTTGTGTGGATGGGATAATTGAATTATTCATAAGATCATGAGATTATATTGTTTCCATATGGCATTATAGCTGATTTTTTACTTTTTCAATAGGCCACCTTCCATTCAAAAGGTCATTTCTGATGTTCAATTCAGAAACCATCTACTGTTTGACATGATGCATAAAACATTTTTCCTTTCTTTACTAGAAACTACTGTAATCATCCTGTATAATGCAGAAGAGAAAATGCTGGTTTGAAAGAGGAACATGGCTCTGCAAATTACTACCCATGTGACCCTGGGCAAGTCACTTAGCAATAGTTAGCATCTATATATGGCTTTAAAATTTATAAAATACTTTACATATATTACCTCATTTGATGTTCACAACAACCCTGTAATATATAAGCTGTTATCTTCATCTTAAAGGGAAGTGAGGTGTAGAGAGGTAAAGTGACTTCCTCAGGGTCACATAGCTAGTGTTTGAAATATGATCCATGCTAAGCTGCCTAACCAACCTTTCAGGGCCTCAATTTACAAACATTTAAAATATTGGGGGTAGTCTAGATCAGAGGATCAAGGCCTACAAGCTTCAGAGCCAATTTAAGGTATAATTGGGAAATATTTATCAAAATCAATAAAAATGTAATAGAATGCAGATAATGTGGTTTTCTAAGTCAATATGCAGCCACAAAGAATATTATGTATGGATTAGTGGTTCCCATTTTCTATTTGAATTCAATACCACTGGACTCAGATCTCTTCTAGCTCAAAATTTATGGTTCTATCTTAATTCATTTTGCATATTTATTGAGCACCTTCTCTGTGCCACAAAAGTAGAAAAACTTATGCCACAGCTATCAGGAGGTTAAAGTATGGCTGAGAACATAAAACTGACATGTACAAAAAATTATATGAAATTTAGATATTAAAAGAGGTTTTTTTCTATCAAGTCCTACTCTGATGTCTTATTGGAGTATGGAGGTTTCCTCAAAGGCTATGCAACTAGACTGTAAGCTCTAATGAGTTCTACAGTTCTAGAAAGGTTGTAATTGTAAAGGGTATTGAAGAATTAATATATAAGGTATCTGAGGGAAAGAAAAATACAAAAGTAATAGGAAAAAATCTGAGACTTTATTAATTCAGACAAAGGGGATCAGTAAGTTCTAACCCACATCCCAACTTTCCCACTTATAAAAAACGTTATAATGGCCACACAGAATGAGGGCATTTTTAATGAGGGTATTAAGAGGGAACAAGTAGGCTTTTGCAAGTGATATTCAATAATGAATCACATATTTATCATTTCACAATAGACTGATAATGGAAGAAAAAAATTTAATTCTATAAAACAAAACATCTTCTTATTAACAAGGTGTCTCCAGTCTATATATTAAATCACATAGTATTCTTTGAATTCTGTAACAACAGAAATAATAGAACCTAGTTCAAACACTTTGTGGTCATAAACTTTAATAAAAAATATGGCTGCTTGTCAAAGGTATTTGTCGTTGTGATCGAGCACAAAATCCAAGATGAAGTGGTTAAGGGGGGGGGGAGTTCATTATGGATGGTGAACCAGTTTTGAAGCTCTTTTTTGTAGGCATCATTATGCTCATTGCAGCAAGGTCTGGAATATTGCAGAACCTTTTGGAAAAAGATATGGAATCACCGAAAAGAGGTTTTTGTTTTGTTTTGGTTTTTTGATCATTCACACAACAGTGGATGAAAAATTTTCTTCCACAACAGTCTATGAAAAAAATTTGTTTCCCAGATTACATCATGCGCATGGATGCCCGTTCCCAACATTGTATGTGTATCTGTGACAAACAGTATAGGTAGATAATGAGCTTGACTCAGAGTTGAATCAGAGAAAAAGAAAGAGACTAAATTGTTTTTTTAGAAAATAATAGAACTCTTTTGGTGTCAGCGTGGCAGTGGTCGGTTGTGCGCATGTGTGGGCATGGCACCATTCGAATGGTGGTGGGGTCCGGGCATGAAGCAGTGGTGGGGGAAGTGGGCAGGACAGCAAAGCCATGCTGGCTTTGGTGGTGTCAGTGATCTCATGATTCCTGGAGGAATAGATGAGCACCACTCCAGAGCGCCTGAAACTCCTGGACACCTACCTGTTCTACATCCTGCTGAACTGGGTGCTGCAGTTTGGTTAGTGCCTCCTCGTGGGGACTTTCCCTTCAACTCCTTCCTTTCTGGCTTCATCTCCTGTGTGGGAAGCTTCATCCTGGTGGTCTGTCTGAGGATACAGATCAACCCACAGAACAAGGGAGATTTCCAGGGCATCTCTCCACAATGAGCTTTTGCTGATTTCCTCTTTGCTAGCACCATCCTGCATCTTGTGGTCATAAACTTTGTTGGTTGAATCCTTCCCATTCACTGAAATAAGGAGAAATAAAGAACAATGTCTTCACTTCATTGTTTCCTTGGATAGAAATGACAGAAGCTTGAGGACAAGCAGATTTTCATACTTCAGACGTAAAACTTATTGCAGACATTTTCTTTTTAAATTCAAGGTGGGAAACACAGGGAAGATTCTCTGCCATACTTTGTAATGAACATTTAAAACCATGACCTCTGCCATCCCCTCAATGTAATAACCTGTTTGCCTTCCAAATAAAGTGCTTCTTGTTAGTCCTCAAAAAAAAAATAGAACTCTTTTAATGACTCTAAGCTTCCCATGAAAGCAAAGTTACACCTTAATCCTAACATTCTAGCAGAGTTGCAATGAGACAAGGGTACAAAATTCTCCTAGGAGAATAAAACAAAGAAGATAATGGCAAGGTGTAAGGTGGATGTGAGCAGGCTGAAATATAACCAATGAGAAATTCCTAAGAAGAACAGTTAAAAGCAGGGGCAGAGCCAAGATAATGGAAGAAAGGCAGTGATTTCCTGGAGCTCTCCCTGAGACCCCTCCAAATACCCTCAAATAATGCCATAAGACAATTCCTGGAGCAGCAGAACCCACAAAAGGATAAGGTAAGATCATTTTCCAGGTAAAGATAGCTTAGAAGTTCAGGCAGGGAAGGTCTGTTGTAACAGGGTGAGAGTGGAACACAGACCTATATTGGCAGCACCATGCAGACCCAGCTCCAACACCTGAGAAAGAGGCCTTGGGAGTTTCTGAATCAGCTGTGGCAGCAGCTTATTCTGGAAGTCATCCCACAGATAGTTAGAGGGCAAGAGAGGTATGTTTACCACTTCCCTGGCCTGTGATTGCTTGCAGACCAGGGCACAGGCCAGGGAAGTGGTAAACATGCCTCTCCTTAAATCGTAACACCTTGGATCCCATGAAGCTTGGGACAGTGCACCTGGGAAGCAGTACCCCACTTTAAGAAGGCGTTAAAAGTCAAGAATAGACTGGGAAAATGAGCAAACAGAAAAGAAATGCTGACACTAGAAAGTTTCCAAGGTAACAAGGAAGATCAAAAATACATCCTGAGAAGAATTCAGAAAAGTCAAAACTCCTACATCCAAAGTTTCCAAGAAAAATAGGAATTGATCTCAGGTCATAGAAGTGCTCAAAGAGGACATTGAAAAGAAAATAAGAGAGGTTGAGGAAAAAATGAAAAGAGAAATGAGAGTGATGAAGAAAAATCATGAAAAAAGGTCAACAGCTTGAAAAAACAAATTGGCCAGATGAAAAAGGAGGTACAAAAGCTCTCTGAAGAAAATAATTGCCTTGCATCCAAAATTAGAAGAGATGCAGAAAGCTGGGAAACAATTTTTATGGCCAGTACTTCTGATGAAGGCCTCATTTCTAAAATGTATAGGGAACTAAATCAAATTTATAAGAATCCAAGTCATTCTCCAATTGAGAAATGGTCAAAGGATGTGAACAGGCAGTTTTCTGATGAAGAAATCAAAGCTACCTATTCCCATATGAAAAAATGCTCTTAAATCACTATTGATTAGAGAGGCAGATGAAAACAACTCTGACAGAGGCAGCTAGATGGCGCAGTGGTTAAAGCACCGGCCCTGGATTCAGGAGTACTGAGTTCAAATCAGGCCTCAGACACTTGACACTTACTAGCTGTGTGACCCTGGGCAAGTCACTTAACCCCAATTGCCTGCAAAAAAAAAAACCAAAACAACTCTGAGGTACCACCTGACACCTATCAGATTGGCTAGTATGACAAAAACGGAAAATAATAAATGTTGGAGAAGCTGTGGAAAAATCGGAACACTAATGCGTTGTTGGTGGAGCTGTGAACTGATCCAACCATTCTGGAAAGCAATTTGGAATTATGCCCAAAGGGCTATAAAGCTGTGCATACCCTTTGACCCAGCAATACCACCTTTGGGTCTTTTTCCCAAAGAGATCATAAAAAAGGGAAAAGGACCCACATGTACAAAAATATTTATAACTGCTCTTTTTGTGGTGGTGAGGAACTGGAAATTGAGGGTTTGACCATCAATTGGGGAATATCTGAACAAGTTGTGGTATATGGATGTAATGGAATTCTATTGTACTGTAAGAAATGATGAGCAGGAGGAGTTCAGAAAAACCTGAAAGGACTTGCATGAACTGATGATGAGTGAGATGAGCAGAACCAGAAGAACATTACACATAGTATCATCAACATTATGTGTTAATCAACTGTGATAGACTAGATTCTTCTCACCAATACAACCATACAAGAAAGTTCCAAAGGACTCGTGATGGAAAAGGCTCTCCAAATCCAGGAAAAAAAAAAGAACTGTGGAATATGGATGCTAATTGAACCATACAATTTCTTTTGTTTCTGGTGCTGTTGTTTTTCTATTTTGAGGTTTTTTCCTCATTGCTCCGATTCAAATATGTTTAATGTTTTACACACACACACACACACACATATATATATATATATATAACCTATATATATATAAAACCTATATATATATATAAAACACACACACACACACACACACACACACACACACACACACACACACATATATATATATATATATATATATATAACCTATATCAGATTACTTGCTGTCTAAGGGAGGTGGGGAGGGAGAAAAAAATTGAAATTGGAAATCTTATATAAACAAATGTTGAAAACTATCTCTACATGTAACTGGAAAATAATAAAACACTTTTATTAAAAAATAATTGCTTAAAAATTAGGACTGAGAAAATGGAAGCTAGTGACTTTATGAGAAATCAAGACACAATAAAGCAAAACCAAAAGAATGAACAAATAGGAGGCAATATGAAATATCTTCTTAGAAAAGCAGGAGAGATAATCTAAAAATTATTTGACTACATGAAAGCCATGATCAAACGAAGAGCTTAGAAATCATTTTCCAAGAAATTGCCAGGGAAAATTGCCCTGATATTCTCAAAGCAGAAGGTGAAATAGAAATGGAAAGAATCCACTCCTGGAAGAGATTGCAAAATGAAAACTTCGAGGAATATTATAGTCACATTCCAGAGTTCCCAGGTCAAGGAGAAAATATTGCAAGCACCCAGAAACAATTTAAGCACTGTGGAGCCCCAGTCAGGATAGCACAAGATCTAGCAGCTTCAATATTAAAGGACAGGAGGGCATATAATATGATATTCCAGAAGGTAAAGGAATTGGGATTACAACCAAGAATCACATATCCAGCAAAACTGCGTATAATCTTTCAGAAGAAAAAAAAATGGCACTTCAATGAAAAAGAGGACTTTCAGGTATTCATAATGAAAAGACCTGAACTGAATGGAAAATTTGACTTTCAAATACAAGGTCCTAGAGAACCATAAAAATTTGGAGTTGGGGGACATACCTGGGGTCGTGCAGTGGGTGACTGTTTTGTGTATGAGGCTGTATTGGAGCTGGGATCCCCCTGGGTCCAGGGTGTATGCTTTGTCCAATGTGCCACCTAGTTGCCCCATGATGACATCTTTAGGGTTAAATTGAGGGGTGACTGGAATGGACTGGTGGAAGGGGAAGGGCACAGGTAGCATGGGGTGAAATCCCACATAAAAAAAAAAACAGGAAAGGGCTTATAGAGTGGGGGAAGAGATGGGGGAGGAGCAGGGCAGTAAATGAACTTTACACTCATCAGAATAGGCTCAAAGACCTTAATGTCATCAGAGTTGGCTCAAGGAGGGATTAACACATACACACCCAATTGGGTAGAGTGATCTATTTAATCTGGGCAGTAAATGAGCCTAACACTCATCAGAATTGGCTCAAAGACCTTAATCTCATCACAATTGGATCAAGGAGGGAATAAACACTCAATTGGGTGGAATAATCTATCTAACCCTACAGGAAAATAAGAGGGGAAGGGGATAAAGAGAGAGGGGCAAAAGAAGGGAGGGAAGATTAGGGGAGGGGAAAGACAGAAGCAAATCCCTTTTGAAGAGGGATAGGTTGAAAGAAGATAGATCATAGAGTAAATATCATGGGGAAGGGAATAGGATGGAGGGAAACAGTTAATGCTAGTAGCCATGAAAAAGGGAAAAGGTGGTGGTGGTGGTGGTGGTGGGGATTGTACAAAAAATACAACTCTTTGTGGTTGCCAAGAATTGGGCATCAAGGGAATGTCAATCAATTGAGGAATGACTGAAGAAGCTATGGTATATGATTGTAATGGAATGGTATTGTGCTATAGGAAATGACAAACAGGATGATCCCAGAAAAACCTGGAAAGACTCATATGAACTGATGTATAGTGACATGAGCAGAACTGGGAGGACATTGTGCTTAGTGACAGCACTATTGTTTGATGAGCAATTGTGAATGACTTAACTACTCTCAGCAATACAATGATCTGAGACCATCCCAAGGGATTGTCTATCCCTTGGACTATATCCACTCCCATAGAAAGACCTGATAAAAAGAGCACTTGTGGATTGAACATATATACCTTATAACAGGTTGGTTGCTGTCTTATAGAGGGGGGAGGAAAAGGAGGAAGGGAGAAAAATTTTGAAGTCTAAATCTTATGACAAATGTGGAAATTTATTTTGATTTGGGGACCCTACCTTTGGGCTGAGATTAGAAAGTCTTGGGCCCTCAGAATTTTTTCTGCATGGGAGATGCTGGTGCCCCTCCCCCTCTGCTTCAGCTGAGCCAAAAAGCCCCGTGGGCTGTACAAGACACCAGGTCAGACAGCTGGGGGAGGGATCCCCAACTCCCTCCACCCTGAGAGGATCTATCTGAGAGATCCCGGGCTCGTCCAGGCTGGGCTCTGGTGTTGCCCGTGCCGAGGTCCCAGGTGCACAGCAGTGGCAAGGGCCCCTGGAGCCCTGGGTGTGGTATGCACAGGAGGCTCGAGCACATGCACCCCCCCCCCCCAGCCACAGCCCTGGCTGGCAGATTAGCTTGGTGTGTATGGGGGCACAAAAAGCCCCAAGATTTGAGTGGAGAAAAGGAAGATATATATATAGACCTGGGAGTTGGGGGGGGGGGCAACTGACAAGATTAGAAGAACAGAGAGGGGGACTGACAAGATTAGAAGACCAAAGAGGGGCTCACAAAGGAGCAGGAACAGAGAAGGACACAGGAGATTAAGAGGACAGGGGAAGGAGAAAAAGCTAAGAGCAAGAAGGAATGGAATGGAGAAGGGGGGCTGACAAGACGAATGGAACAGAGAAGGACACTGGAGCACTAGGAGAACAGAAGGACAAGTCGGTGAGAGAGAAACACAGGGGTTCAGCTGTGGAAGTATGGAGAGGAAAGTTAGATGCAAGGGGATCAAAAGTGAGAGGGGCTGAGCAGTGAAAGTGGAACATACCATAAGGAAAGAGGTGGCAATGACCCTTATTGTATTAAAAAAGTTCCAGGCGCAGCAGGTAGAAAGAGACGCCACAACGCAGTCAGGTTGTACATTTTATTTCCCTGTATTCTTAATTTTAAATATGATCTCATAAATAAACTCTGCTTTGCTTATTTAGTTAAGAGGCTTCTTAATCTTTGCTTATCAATTTTGGGAGTGGAGCAGAATGGTGGAACTTTATAGATGGCCCATATTAAGTTAATAGCAGTCAGATAGCCAGTTAGTCAAAAGTCCCAGATTAAGTACTCTGGTCAGATTAGGCCCCCCCTAAATTAGGCCCAGCTAGTTCAAAATATTTCTACACAATGAATGTTGAAAACTACCCTTACATGTAACTGGAAAAAAATAAAATAAACGTTTGTTGCAAAAAAATAAATAAGTAAATAAAGAAACATTGGAAAGATGGACTGAAAATTAATTGGAAACTAAATAATCACATCCTAAAGAAGGAGTGGGTCAAACAACAAATCATAGAAATAATCAATAACTTCATCCAAGAGAATGACAACAATGAGACAACATACCAAAACTTATGGGATGCAGCCAAAGCAGTTCATAGGGAGAATTTTATATCTCTAAATGTTTACAGCAATAAAATAGAGAAAGAAGAGAGTAATGAATTAGCCATGCAACTATAAAAAGTAGAAAACAAATTGAAAATACCCAATTAAATACTAAATTAGAAATCCTGAAAATCAAAAGAGAAATTAATAAAATTGAAAGTAATAAAACCAGAAAAAATCAATAGAATAGATAAACCTTTGGTTAACTTGATTAAAAAAAATAAAGAAGAAAACCAAATTGTCAGTATCAAAAATGAAAGGGATGAAATTGGCACCAATGAAATGAAAATCAGAACAATAATTAGGAGCTATTTTACTATGCCAATACTATTTTATTATGCCAATAAATTTGATATTCTAAATAAAATGAATGAAAAATTTCAAAAATATAAACTGCCCATATTAATAGAAGAGGAAATAAAATCCTTAAATAAGCTCGTTTTAGAAAAAGAATTTGAACAAGCCATCAAGGAACACCCTAAGAAAAAAATCTTCAGAGCTAGGTGGGTTTATAAGTGAATTCTACCAAATACTTAAAGAACAATTATTTCCAATACTATACAAATTATTTGGAAAAATAGGTGAAGAAGGAGTTCTACCAAGTTCGTTTTATGACACACATATGCTATTGATACCTAAAACAGACAGAGCCAAAACCGAGAAAGAAAATTATAGACCAATTTCCCTAATAAATATGGATGCTAAAATCTTAAATAAGATATTAGCAAAGAGATTACAGCAAGTGATCACCAGGATGATACACTATGACCAGGTGATATTTATACCAGGAATGCAGGGCTGGTTCAACATTAGGAAAACTATTAACATAATCAACCACATCAATAAGAAAACTAACCAAAATCATATGATTATCTCAATAGATGGAGAAAATCTTTTGACAAAATACAGCACTCATTCCTATTAAAAACACTCAGAGCATAGGAATAGGCAGTATCTACCTAAAACCATCAGTAAACATTATATGTAATGGGGATGTTAGAGGCCTTTCCAGTAAGATCAGGGGTGAAACAGGGATGTCCGTTATCACCTCTATTATTTAATATTGTACTAGGAATGTTAGCTTTAGCAATCAGAAAACAAAAAGGTATTAAAGGAATCAGAATAGGCAAGGAGGAAAAAAACTATCACTCTTTGCAGATGATATGCAGATAGAGAATCTGCTAAAAAAACTACTTGAAACAATTAACAACTTTAGCAAAGTTGCAAGATGTAAAATAAATCCACATAAATCATCAGCATTTCTATACATAACCAACAAAGTCCAGCATCAAGAGATAGAATGAGAAATTCCATTTAAAGTAACTCTAGACAATATAAAATACTTGGGAGTCCACTCGCCAAGACAAACCTAGGAATTCTATGAATACAAATAAAGTATCAATTGTTCATGGATAGGCTGAGCTAATATAATAAAAATGACAATTCTACCTAAATTAATTTAATTACTAATCAAACTATCTAAATGTTATTTTATAGAACTAAAAACATAATAACAAAATTCATCTGTAAGAACAAAATGTCAAGAATATCAAGGGAACTAATGAATAAAAATGCACAGGAAGGTAGGCTAGTTGTATGAAATGTGAAGCTATACTATAAAGCAGCAGTCATCAAAACTATTTTGTACTGGCTAAGAAATAGAGTTGTTGATCAGTGGAATAGGTTTCACACAGGAGTCACAGGAGTGAATGCCTATAGTAATCTACTGTTGGATAAACCCAAAGATTCCCGCTTCTGGGATAGGAACTCAGTATTTGACAAAAACTTCTGGGAAAACTGGAAGATAGTATGGCAGAAACTAGGCATAGACCAACATCTTATACCGTATACTAAAATAAGGTCAAAATGGGTGCATGACTTACATATAAAAGGTGATAACATAGGTAAATTAGGGGAAGAAGGAATAGTTTCCTTCTCAGATCTATAGAGAGGAGAACAATTTGTGCCCAACAAAAGATAGAGAATATTATGAAATGCAAAATGAATGATTTTTAGTACATTAAAATAAAAAGTTGTAGAAACAGATGCAATGCAACCAAAATGAGAAGGAAGACAGAAAGCTGGGAAACAATTTTACAGCCAGTGTTTCTGATAAAGGCCTCATTTCTAAAATATACACATATATTCATTCCCCAAATGAGAAACTGTCAAAGGATACGAATAGGCAATTTTCAGATGAAGAAATCAAAGCTATCTTTTGCCATATTAAAAAATGATCTAGAGTGAGCGGCACGACCTGGTGGGTATAGGCAGTGGCTGAGGCAGCTGAAGTGGCCGGGGTGCCTGGGTGCCAGGCCCTGGCATGATGATGATGATGATGATGATGGCTCTGAGCAAGACATTTGGCCAGAACCTGATGAAGTTCCAGCTGGAGGAGGATGGAGAGTTCTACATGATTGGGTCCGAGGTGGGGAGCTACTTGTGCATGTTCCAGGGGACTCTGTACAAGAGCTACCTCTCCCTGTGGAGGTGTCTTGCCACTATGGAAGAGAGGAAGATAATTGTGGCGTCATCACATCGTAAAAAATCCAAACCTAGCACTAAGGATATGGTTATACCACCCTGGCCACAAGCATGACCCTATTTAAAAGCCTCCAAAGTTGAGGAGATATTTGATGGGAATGATGAGAAGTACAAAGCCATGTCCATAAGCCCGGAGCCTGCCACCTATCTCAGGCAATAGAAGGCAAAGAAGAACAACCAGTGTGTCCCTATGTTACCCAAGAGCTCCCACCATCTGGACGCCATACCCTGATGTTGGTCATCATTTGGAATTGCATGGGCAGAGATAAGAAGAGGACTTTCCCCTCTGCTTTGATGACCATGACCCTGAGGTAATTCATGGAAATGCATCCCAGCCTGAGGGTCTGGTCCCCATCAGGCTGGACATAGAGATCTTCGGGCAGAAACTGAGGGATGCTCTCAGAAATTCTGTGCAACAACTTAGATCTGAACCTCCTGACCTTCGTGCCTGCCATTGCTTCGGCCATCCGGCAGCAGATTGAGTCCTATCCAACTGACAACCTCCTGGATGACCAGTCAGACCAGTGAGTCATCATCAAGCTGAATACCCATGTGGGAAGCATCTCTCTGGTGGACCATTTTGAGTGGGACATGTCCAAGAAGGAGAACTTGCCAGAGAAGTGTGCTCTGAAACTTTGCTTGGAGCTCAACCTCAGCGGGGAATTCATCACCAACATCACATACAGTATTCGGGGCCAGCTGAGCTGGCATCAGAAGACTTATGCTTTCAGTGAGAACCCTTTGCCCACAGTGGAGATTGTGACTTGGAACACCAGTGATGCTGACTAGTGGTGCCCCCTGCTGGAGATCCTGATGGATGCCAAAATGGAGAAGATCAGGGACCAGGACAGAAACACCAGGCAGTTTGGCCATGTAGGGACCAATTTTTAATTTGGGAGTGTTAGCTAGGTGGCTCACCACAATATTGGGGCAAGGAAGGAGACCGGCAGCCTCTCTCAAAACAGTACAGGATTTATTTAACAACAACGAACTTAAAAAAACACAAACAGGATCAGTAGGATCAAGGGAAAGGGAATAAAATGGGGAGAGGGAAATTATATAACCTGAACAATACCACTGGCCAGGAATCAGCTGAGAACACACAACAGCTTCCTGTCGCCTTCCAGCTTCATGCTAGAATAGCGGAAAACATCCCTTCTTCCCAGCAGACCCCAGGCTGACCACACACAGCCCCCAGCCAATTGGCTGGCTGCTCTAACAGTCACATGACTGCCCTCACTAGGTTTCTAATCATTATAATTTTGCCAGGCCCATGTAGGCGTCGGGGAGTAGTAATGACGTGAGGTGCCAGCGCCATGGCGACAGCTACAACCAGTGGGTGCAGCACTGTGCAGTTTGTGGAGCCCCAGGGCAGTGAGCACACTGAGGTTTTTAAAAAAATTCTAGCCAAAAGATGGGGTCATAAAAACCTCAAATAACAATTCTTTACATTCCCCCCTTTGTTTCGTCAAGAAACACAGGGTGTTTCCTTGATGGAACAATAAATAATAAACAATAAATAACAAAATATCATAACCAACGCTGACAAACAATATACTAATAACAATATAGGAAAGGGAAAATACATATTACAGATGATGTATATAGTAACAGAAGGAAAAACAAAAAACAAAAATGTATATTTAAAGTCCTTAAAATCTTCTCTTCAAAGGAGGGTTGAGATGTCATCAGGGAAACTGGACTCTGGTCTGGATTCTGGCTGTCTCTGGAACTGCTGGATTTTCATTAATCTTTAGCATAGCATTGTCCAAAAATTTAATAATGAAAGTTCTTC
This sequence comes from Dromiciops gliroides, assembly GCF_019393635.1. Taxonomy (NCBI): domain Eukaryota; kingdom Metazoa; phylum Chordata; class Mammalia; order Microbiotheria; family Microbiotheriidae; genus Dromiciops; species Dromiciops gliroides. Next base: position 190,418,968 of record NC_057863.1, read on the forward strand.
AAAATATACAGAACAAATTCTTGACTCCCCCGAGAGTAGTAAGTTAAGGAGCAGTGTTGCTGGGTTAAGGACTGTACAGCATTTTAAAGTGATATTTTCATGACCTAGCAGGGTTATTTCATACTTAGCCAGCCTTTGATCTGAAAAGGCTTGTGTTCTATGGTGTAGTAAGAGGGCCTCTACTTCGTGGGGACATTGTATTGTAAGAGGATTACCTAGGACCAAATCAGAGCCTTTTTCTACCAAAAGAGCTGTAGCCGCTCCTGCTCTGAGGCAGGGTGGCACCCCAGAGGCCACAGAATCTAGGTGGCTGGAATAATAAGCTATTGGATATTAGACAGGTCCTAATGATTGAGTCAGGACCCCAGAAGCCACTCCTTTCTGTTCATGCACAAAAAGAGTAAAAGACTTACTGTAATCTGGGAGTCCTAGTGCAGGTGCTGATAGCAATGCCTGCTTCAATTCTGTTATAGCTGAGAGATGCTGTGAATCCAGTTGTAAAGGTTCTAGGACAGAATTTTTGGTTAGAGCTATAAGAGGCTTAGTAATTTCACCAAAAGAGGGTATCCATTGTCTGCAATACCCAGCTGCTCCCAGAATGGCCTGCTTCTTAGTAGAGTGAGCAGTGAGTTGTTGAATAGTCTGGACTTGCTTAGGAGAGACAGAGTGAGTTCCAACAGCCAGAATGAAGCCCAAATATTCTACCTGAGGTAAACACCATTGCACCTTTGACTTAGAGACCTTGTGGCCTCTCTTGTATAGGTCTAATAATAAATGGCAGCTGTCTTCCTGACAAGTGTCAGCATCAGGGGAGGCTAAAAGTAAATCATCAACATACTGCACTAAAGTGGAATCTTTAAAAGTAATAGAGGCCAGGTCCTGTTGTAAAATTTGATAAAATAACATAGGACTGTCTACAATTCCCTGTGGGAGTCTAGTCCAGGTCCACTGTGTATTTATCCAGGTAAAGCCACATAAGTACTGGAAGTCCTTATGCACTGGTATAGAGAAAAAGGCAGAGCAGAGGTCTACCATTGAGAAACATGTAGCCTCACATGGGATTGAAGAAACTATGGTGGCAGGATTAGGAACTATAGCATGTCTAGAAATAACATAATTATTAATTGCTCTAAGATCTTGTACAACACAATAAACAGGTTTGACATCTGAGCCAGGCTGGGTTTTTTTTTTACTGGCAAAATGGGACTATTACATGGAGAATGATGGCATGGGACAATAATGCCCTGAATTTTCAGAGCCTCAATTATAGGGGTGATCCCTTCTATGGCTTCTGTAGACAATGGATACTGTGGAATGGATTAAGGTGTTCCCCCTTTAACTTAAATTTTTTTTTTTTTGGTGAGGCAAGTGGAATTAAGTGACTTGTCCAGGGTCACACAGCTAGTAAGTATTAAGTGACTGAGGCTGGATTTGAACTCAGGTCCTCCTGAATCCAGGGCCAGTGCTCTATCCACTGCACTACCTAGCTGTCCCCCCCCCCCCGCTTTAACGTTTATAGCAACAGGCATAGCAGATTTAAGGAGCCCTACTTCAGTAGAGGATGAGGCACATAGGGACTCAGGAATGTCAGTGGGGATTTTGGATATATCCCCTACTGCTCCTTGAGCATCTGCAATCAAAATTGGTAACAAATGAACAGTATCCTCTGGCAACTGCAGAGAGGCAGCCCCATCTGGAGCACAAGATATGGTTGCTCTAAGTTTACAAAGGAGATCACTACCTAATAAATTTACAGGGGAATGAGGCATAAGTGAAAATGAATGTTCTACAGTTAAAGGCCCCATAGATGCCATGCAAGGGTTTAATTCTGCCACTCTTTGGGCCTTACCTGAGACTCCTACCACATTTAAAGAACCAATAGCATTGCAACCAGGGTCTGGATTACACACTAAGACTGATTTAGAGGCTCCTGTATCTAACAGACAATCATAATATGTGTCCCCAACTTTGAGGGTTACATGGGGTTCGTTACTTGGGAGAGGTGAATGGATTGGTAAAAGGGGGTTCGAAAATTCAGGATTTGGAAAAGTAAGGCTTTCTGTATTTATTTTCCACTCCTCCCCTGGACACCGTCAGTCCTGTGTCTCCTTCTGAGGGATTCTAGAGTTACCCTGATTCTGATTCTGTCCTTCTGTACCTCCCTGATAGGGTCTATGATTATACTGATTCTGGTTGCAATAAGGCCTGTAATTATGTTGGTAGTTTCCTTTCTGGTAAACATTTCCATAATTATTCTGGTTTCTCCCAAAAAATATATTCCAGATCATCAGGTACTGCCCACCTGAGTTATTGCTTTCTAATTCTACATTCTTTCAATGAGTGTCCTTGTTTTTCACAGTACTGACACACCTTAGGGGTTTTGTACTGACCTTTAAATGCCTCACCTGAAAGTGCTGGTGCCAGAATGCTTTGCTTAGCCATATTGTCTTCATTTGCCTCAAAGATATAGGTGGCAATTTCTTTAAGCATTTTTACAGCCATATCTTTCCAGCCTGGACACTGTGTCATAAAAATTTATGGATTTCTGGCAAGGATTGATATACAAATGTATTCCGTACAATATAGGAATCTTTTGAATCTAGTGGGTCCTGTCTTGTAAATTGCCTAGCAGCTTCACAAAGTATTATCACAAAATCTATTAGGTTGTTCATTAGGCTCCTGAGAGAGTTTAAAAAATTTTTGCCAGTTGTCAGATTTCTTAGAACAGTATTCCATTCCTTTCAGTAGCATTTCCCTAGCATTTTTTAATTCTTGGAATTGCTGTGGATCGTTATAATAACCAGTTTGGCTCCTGGAGAGGCCCTTCTGTTAAAGCTTCCCCAGAGGCCACCAAGGAATTTCCTGCTGTAACAATATCTGCAATTTTACTTGAGGATAGTATAATTTCCATAAGACTAGTGACCTCCGCCCAAGTGGGTTGATATGTATTAACTGCAAAATTACTGACTTTGGATTCTGATCAAACCTAGGTATAAGTTTCTTCCATGCACTCAGATCCTTTGGACTGAATGGACTATATGTTTTATGCCGTGCTCCTCTGCAGGTATGGTCTGTAACATCCTGTAGGGGGAACAGTTTCTGTTGATCTGATGCTAAAGACTGGTCTAAATCTGTTTCTGAACTCAGATAATCTCCAATAGAGGGACCTGTTCTGGTATTCCTCTGAATATGTGGTCTACTATGATCATATCCATTCCTCTATTTACAGTTTTTTTGGAAAAAATACCACATTGCAATAATGATAATAACAAGAATAAAATTTATAGCCATTTTGAGCTATGATTATAGTAGTTCAAATTTTGTTGTAATGCTTCCAGTAATATTGGATATGTGCTCAGTGGGAAAGATAAACTCTCCCAGTGTTTCTGAGGAGGAAACCAGTAATGCTATGAATAAGTATTGAGCAGGCCAATAGTTTAAAGCAGCACAATATGCTGTCCCCAAATATGCCAATTAGAATATACAAGGGGGAGCCAAATATTAAATCATGGTGCAGTTTAAAATGGACTAGCTTTTCTCTGACCAGCAAGATAAACACTAAGGTTTTTTAATAGCAAGGGAGATTGCCTAAGGGGGCAGTGGGGAAGGGGCAAGAAGGTCCCCCAGGTTAGTTGGCTCATGGCCAAATAAGGGTGAGCAGGGGTGGGTTAAAGTAATTCACTAGGTTAATCAACTCCTGGCTGACTTGCCAAAAACTGTGGGGAACAATTTTTAATTGGGGACTTTTAGCTAATCAGCTCGCTGCAATATTGGGGCAAGGAAGGAGACAGACAGCCTCCCTTAAAACAGAGAAGGATTTATGTAACAACAACAAAGTTAAAAAAACACAAACAGGATCAGTAGGATTAAGGGAAAGGAACTGAGCATTCTCTTTCAGGGGAAAAGATGGATATTCAATGACACTGGGGACTTCCAAGGTTTCCTGAGGAAAAGACCAGAACTGAATAGAAAATTTAATCTTAACATACAAGATTCAAGAGAAGTTTAAAAAGGTAAACAGGGGAAAAAAATGTTACTCACTTGGGTTAAACTGTTTACATCCCTACATGGGAAGATAATAAAACTTGAGAATTGTAAATGTATTTGGGTAGACACAGGGATTATACACAGAGGGTATAAATATAAATTGTCTTTGATGTGATGACATAAAGGAAATTAAGGGGTTAAAAAGGGAGCCTATAGGGAGAAGAGGAAAGGGGTGGTAGAATGGAGTTAATTACATCATATGAAGAGGTGAAAAAAAACCTATTACAACAGAGGGAAAGAAGGGAGGGGTGAACATTGTTTCAACTCTACTCTCATTAGATTTGATTCAAAGAGGGAATAACATACATTCATTGGGATAAAGAAACTTAGCTTATTCTTGAGGGAAATAAAAGGGTAAAGGGAAGTGGGGATTGATAGAAGGGAGGGCAAAAGCAAGGGAGAAAAGTGTAAAGAAAAGGGGGGTGATAAAAAGGGAGGGCAGATTGGGGGAGGCAGGGGTAAGAAGCAAAACGTCGATGAGGAGGAATAGGGTGAAAGAAGGGGGAAAAGTACAAAGTGGGTAAATAGAATAGAGGGGAATAGACAGTAATAATAACTGTGAATGTGAATGGGATGAACTCTGCTATGAAATGGAAGTGAATTGCAGAGTGGATTAAATGCCAGAATCCTACAATATGCTGTTTACAAGAAATACATTTGAAGCAAAGAGATACACACAGAATAAAGGTAAAAGGCTGGAGCAGAATATATTATGCTTCAGCTAAAGTAAAAAAAGCAGGGGTAGCAATCCTTATCTCAGACAAAGCACAGGCAAAACTGGATCTCATTAAAAGTGATAAGGAAGGAAACTACATCTTGCTAAAAGGCACTATAGATAATGAAGCAATATCAATATTAAATATGTATGCACCAAGTGGTATAGCATCCAAATTCTTTTTTTTTTTTTTTAGTGAGGCAATTGGGGTTAAGCAACTTGCCCAGGGTCACAGTATTAAGTGTCTGAGGCCAGATTTGAACTCGGGTCCTCCTGAATCCAGGGTCGGTGCTCTATCCACTGTGCCATCTAGCTGCCTCTGTATCCAAATTCTTAAAGGAGAAGTTAAATGAGTTACAAGAGGAATTAGACAGTAGTACTATACTAGTGGGGGATATGAATCTTCCCCTCTCAGAATTAGATAAATCTTGCCACAAAATAAATAAGAAAGAAGTGAAATAGGTGAACAGAATACTATAAAAATTAGACATGATAGATGTCTGGAGAAAATTGAATGGGGATAGAAAGGAATATACCATTTTCTCAGCAGTACATGGCACATTTTCAAAAATTGACCATGTATAAGGGCACAAAAACATCATAGTCAAATGTAGAAAGGCAGAAATAATAAATGCATCCTTCTCAGATCATGATGCAATAACAATTACATGTAAGAAAGAGCCATGGAAAAGTAGACTGAAAATCAATTGGAAACTAAATAATTTCATTCTAAAGAATGAATGGGTCAAACAACAAATCATAGAACCAATCGATAACTTTATACAAGGGAATGACAATAATGAGACAACTTACCAAAATCCATGGGATGCAGCCAAAGTAGTGCTTAGGGGAAAATTTGTAGCTCTAACTGCTTACATGAATAAAAAAGAAAAAGAGGAGATCAATGAATTGGGCATGCAATTTAAAAATCTAGAAAGAGAACAAATTAGAAATCCCCAATTAGATACTAAACTAGAAATCCTGAAAGTTAAAGGAGAAATTAATAAAATTGAAAGCAAGAAAACTATAGAATTAATCAATAAAACTAAGAGCTGGTTTTATGAAAAAAACAACAATAAAATAGATAAAATATTGGTTAATTTGATTTAAAAAAAGAAAAGAAAACCAAATTACCAGTATCAAAAATGAAAGGGGTGATGTGACCACCAATGAAGTGGAAATTAAATTAATAATTAGGAATTATTTTGCCCAACTGTATGCCAATAAATTTGACAGTCTAAATGAAGTGGATAAATATTTACAAAAATACAAATGCTCCACGTTAACTGAAGAGGAAATAAAATCCTTAAATAAGCCCATATTAGAAAAATAAATTGAACAAGCCATTAATGAATTCCCTAAGAAAAATACCCAGGGCCAGATGGGTTTACAGGTGAATTCTACCAAACATTTAAGGAAAAATTAATTCCAATATTATACAAATTGTTTGGAAAAATAGGTTAAGAAAGTGTTCTATCAAATTCGTTTCATGACACAAATATGGTGGTGATACCAAAACTAGGCAGAGCAAAAACAGAGAAAGAAAATTATAGACCAATTTCCCTAATGAATATTGATGCAAAAATCTTAAATAAGATATTAGCAAGGAGATTACAGCAAGTGATCATGAAAATAATACACTATGACCAGGTGGTATTTATACCAGGAATGCAGGGCTGGTTCAACATTAGGAAAACTACTAACATAATCAACCATATCAATAAGAAAACTAACCAAAATAATATGATTATCTCAATAGATGCAGAGAAAGCTTCTGACAAAATACAGCACCCATTCCTAATAAAAACACTAGAGAGCTTAGGAATAGCTTGAGCTTTCCTTAAAATAGTAAACGGTTTCTACCTAAAACCATCCACAAGCATTACATGTAGTGGAGATATGTTAGAGGCCTTCCCAATAAGATCAGGGATGAAATAGGGATGTCCATTATCACCTCTATTATTCAATATTGTACTAGAAATGTTAGCATTAGCAATCAGAGAAGAAAAAGGAATTAAAGGAATTAGAATAGGCAAGGAGGAAACAAAACTACCACTCTTTGCAGATGATATGATGGTATACTTAGTGAATCCTAGAGAATCAACTCAAAAATTACTTGAAACAATTAACAACTTTAGCTTAGTAGCAGGATATAAAATCCACATAAATCATCAGCATTTCTATATATGACCAACAAAGTCCAGCAACAAGAGATAGAAAGAGAAATTCCATTTAAAGTAATGGTAGATAATATAAAATACTTAGGAGTCTACTTGCCAAGGATTAAGGGAAAGGATTTAAAATGGGGAAAGGGAAATTATACAACTTGAACAACACCACCGCCCAGGAATCAGCTGAGAATACACAGCAGCTTCCTGTCGCCTTCCAGCTTCAAGGTAGAATGGTGGAAAACCTCACTTCTTCCCAGCAGACCCCAGGCTGACCACACACAGCCACCAGCCAATTGACTAGCTGCTCTAACAGTTACACGACTGCCCTCACTAGGCTTCCAATCATTATAATTTTGCCAGGTCCATGTAGGCGTTGGTGAGTGGTAATGACATGAGCTGCCAGCACCATGGTGACGGCTACAACCAGTGGGTGGAGCACCACGCCATTTGTGGAGTCCCTGAGGCCAGTGTGGCTGCTGAGTTTTTTTTTTTAATTCTAGTCAAAAGATGGGGTCATAAAAACCTCAAATAACAATTAATTCTTTACAATGATAAACATAAGCAAAAAGACTACCTTGAAGACAACTCTAGCTTATGAGTCAATATCTATTAGAGAAGACTAAGTGAAGGAAAAATTCTGTAATATATTTTACAAGAATTCTCCAAAGCAAGTTAGGCTACAAATTGATATTAGATGATTACAATGTAAACATGACATCAAGAAAGAAGTGGGGAGTGATAAATATGGCACAGGAATAAAAAACGAAAGGGGCCAAAGATCCATAGAATGTTCTGAATCTTTGTGCTGCATGAGTATTTTTTTTTTTTTTTTTTTTTTTTTTTTTTTTTTTTTTTAGTGAGGCAATTTGGGGTTAAGTGACTTGCCCAGGTTCACACAGCTAGTAAGTGTTAAGTGTCTGAGGCCGGATTTGAACCCAGGTACTCCTGACTCCAGGGCCAGTGCTCTATCCACTGCACCACCTAGCTGCCCCGCATGAGTATTTTCTAAATAAGGGTCTAAATATGGTAAGCAATAAACACATAAAAATAAAATTGAATATAATAGAAAAGAAAAGTTTGGTTACTTATCTAATTTCTAATTCAGCTGTCTATATGTAGTTAGGCCATTGATAATTTAGAGGAAAGGAAAAATTAGTACAAAATTTAAGTACATAAAGATGACAGGAATATATGGAATATTCTAAACTAGTCTATTCAAATGAGCTATTGAAGCTGAAAATGAGAAATGAATGTTGTAACATTAAAAAGTTGATAACTTTTTCAAAAGAAGTTTAACTGCCGTGAAAGCAATTGACATAAAGGGGAATTTAACAAAAGAGACCAGAAACCATCTTGGTTAAAACAAAACAAAACACAATAGTTTGTTTTATGAAGTGAAAAGACATGGAAACCAAGGACAATAGTATTTAAGAATATCAGATGACTTGTAAAACTTTATGACATAGAGAGGATAGGAGATTACAAAGCAGCTTTGCCTCACAAATCTATAAAAAGAGGTGGAAGCGGGGGCAGCTAGGTGGTGCAGTGGATAAAGCACCGGCCCTAGATTCTGGAGGACCTGAGTTCAAATCTGGCCTCAGACACTTGACACTTACTCTGTGACCCTGGACAAGTCACTTAACCCCCTTTGCCCAGGGGAAAAACAAAAAAAAGAGGTGGAAGCAAAAAGAAGTCGGCTAAAACCAAGCCAAGCACAATAATCCCAATCCAAACCAACCAAGTGAATGCATTCTATGTACAAAGAGCTGGGCTTGATGCTTAAGAAAAATGAAAACCAGTCCCTGGAAGAACCTTTACAGAAGTTGGATGCAGGAAAACAATTTTTTTCAAAGAATGATTTTCTAAGAATAATGTAATGAAAGTAGAACCACTGCATTTAGACTCAGAACAAGAGGTGATATATGAGTTATTGGAAATGACACTTGGGATAAAAATAGGAATACACCTAGTTGCTCCAGAATAAATCTATGCTAGAAACTTTGTAAATTATTCTTAAGGTTATAGACTCAGTACAGGAAAACATGCCTGGAAAAACTCTCCTCCAACAAGGTGTCTCCCATGTGTACATGTAAAGAGGTAACTTTATTCAATGATCCTCTGATTATATATCAAGTGAAGAATAAAAAAAGATAAAACTATATCTTTATCATCTATCTCTATCTCTATCTCCATCTCCATCTATATCCTATATCCGTATCTGTATCATTATCCATTTCCATCTCTTTTTCTGTCTCTGTCTTTGTCTCTCTCTGTCTCTCTCTCTCTATATATATATCTGTATCTATATCTATTTTTCTGTGTATATGTGTGTGTATATACAGAGAAGAGGATACAGTCTTGAATGAAGCAAGGGACAGGATTCTAGGCATGGAGTACCGTAACTTAGATGGGAAATAGGATATAATCTATGACAGAGAAGGACACCTTGGATAGAATGTATATGGGAAAAGGTGTATGCTATAATGATACTGGAAAGTGAAATAATGACTTTCAAAAGTTAAATAGAAAAGAAAAAAGAAAAGTTTACATTTCATCCTAGAAGTAATATAGATCCATTCACAGATGGGTACAACCTTCATTGGGATTACATCACAGACTCTGATCCAGCATGTCTTCTTATCTATGTTATTCTTATCCATTTCTGTTCACAAAAACTTCCAAAAGTTTAGACTCATAGGCCTAAAAACCCCATAGGTTTTTTTTAACATACCCTAAGTTTTAGTGACATGCTCCACTGGGTTGCCTATCTGTTATCCCAGATTTCTGCTCATATGATTGATCCATTTGCTTTTTTAAATTTAAATTTCCTGGATATATATGTTGAAGCTATATTATACCCACTATAGCCCTTTCTAGGGCTGCTTTCCACCTGATTCACTCAACTGTCACCTGCGGCTCCAAGCAGATGGGCTAAACCAGGTTGAGGATAACTGAGGGGTCTCCAAACCTTTGGTGAGTTGCGGGGGAGGTCTACCCCAAACATGTGAAGACTTTCTTTGATGGAATGGGTAGATTAAAAACAATATGTTCCAATGGCCATTGTGGAATGCTTAGAGCTTACTTAGACATTGGAGATGACAAGGTCATCCACTGCATCCTGAGCCATTTCCAGTTGTTTTGACTTTGTCTTGTCACTTGCCTCCAATGACTCTGGAAGAGAGAGTGAGGTTGATTGATGACTTTGGCAACTCTGCCTCACTTATATCCAATTTATGTGTGAATCAAAATATATCACTGTAAAACTTTACCATTTTTACCTACCCTAAAGTTTTGTGGTGACAGGTAAGTGAAGAAACAGCAGGTATGCATACACTAGGAACTGTAATCACAACCCTGCCCACAGGAAGCCCAGGCCATAGAGTCATCTTTCTGTACTGAAACAACAGTGGGATTCAGCAGCCCCTGGGGTGCCTGAGCAGATTTTTAAAGGACCACACTGTTCACCTTCTGGTTTGAGGAAGGGCTAGAAAAGGTATCCTAAAAATTGTCTCTTCCCTGGCCTGCTGATCTCACCGAGGAGTATAATCAGAAACAGCAACTACTGAAGACTTGTGCATGTCATGGCATTTTCTGTTTACCTAGGTGCAATAAAACTTCATGGATGCACCCTGGAAGCAAACATTGACATTTAATAGACTATGTCATTGTAAGGAGAAGAGACTGAGAAGATATGAGTGACCAAGATGATGCTTAGTACAGAGTGCTGGATTAAGCATAGACATCCTTTCTAAGCTCAATATTCACATTAAACAAATGCAGTAGCCCAAAGGAAAGACAACAAGCAGAAGGCAATTTCAACAGATTAGAGTGCTTCTCCCAGAGACAACAGTTTGTTGCCAATGTGGAGGGAAAGCTGAACCAACACACAGTTGGCGACAGTGGAACAGAAAAGGAATGGGCACCTTTCAGAGATTTGGTGTACAGTATCACATTTACTCATGTGGGTCAGAACAATTGGAAAATTCAGAAGCTGCTAAACAAAAAAGAACTCCACAGAATTTACCATCAGGATAGTTTATCTTTCTCTGAGAAGGCAGCATTTAACGCCAATAAAAGTAAAGTACAAGCAAAGCTTAGAGAGATACAGTATTCTTGGCTCAGTAAGAAGGCATATAAAGTTCTGTTGTGTTGGGTTTTTTCTGGGAAGGGGGGGTTGTCAGGGCAATGTGTGGTTAAGTGACTTGCCCAGGGTCATACAGCTAATAAGTGTCAAGTGTCTGAGGCTGGATTTGAACTCAAGTCCTCCTGAATCCAGTGGATACTTTATCCTGAATCCAGGGTTGGTGCTTTATCCATTGTGCTACCCTTGAAGTTCTGTTTTATGCTGATAGTAACAGTTCAAAGCACTTTTATCATTCCCTGAAGGCTATTTATGAGCCAAAGACCTATGAGACATCTTAGCTATTCAGGTTTAATAATGAATTCACATTGATTAGTGATAAAGACATGATCCTAGAGAGGTGGGCTAAACACGTCTACAGTGTTCTTAGACTGTCATCAATCACTGCTGAAGCCAAATGACCAAAAACCTTAGATTGAAGTTGATTCCTCTCTAGCCAAAACTTCCAACTGAAAAAGAGGTTTTGGAAGCAATTAGGCTTCCTCTCATGTGGCAAAGCAGCTAGTGCTGGTTCTATTCCATCTGAAATCTATAATGCAGGGATCCATTGCTTATGCAAAAGCTGACAGAAATCTTCCAGGTTATATAACAAGAGGAGGTTATTCCCCAGGAGTTCAAGAATGCCTCCATTATCCATTTCTATAAAGATAAAGGAAATGAATTATCTTGTGATGAACAGAGGGGGAGGAGGATGTCTCTCTTTTAGTCATTACTGGCAAGATTTTTGCTAGCATCCTCCATAATAGGCTAATCTACCTGAGAGCCAGTGTAGCTTCAGAAAGGGCAGAGGAATAGTTGGAATGGTGTTTGCTGCCCAACAACTTCAGAAGAAATGCCAGGAGCAGAATGGAGGTTTGTGCACAACATTCATCAATCTGATCAAGGCCTTTGAGGACTTGTGGAAAATTATGTCAAAATTTGGTTGCCTGGAGAATTTCATCAGTATTGTACATTGGTTTCATGATATATTTGCCCAGGTTCTGGATAATGGATGATACTCTTGCTCTTTTTCAGTCTCCAGTGGAGCAAAGCAAGGCTGTGTGCTTGTTTCCATGATTTTTAGTATGATGTTTTCAGCAATGTTGTTGGGCAACTTCAATAAAGACAAAACAGCATCGAGGTCAGCTACTCCACTTAACTTGAAAAGGCTACAAGACAAAGACCAAAGTGGAGGGAGAATTGGCATGGTGATTTTTTCCCACAAGTCCTTTGAGGCTGAGATACAACAAAGTATGGATCCATTCTCTGCTGCTTGTGGTAATTTTGGCCTAACAATTAACACCAAGAAAACAGTTTCTCTACCAGCCAGCACCACAACAACCATATGTGGAACCATCTGTTACTGAAATGGAAAAATACTGAATGTAAGTGAACTTTACTTACTTTGGCAGGATAATTTCCAGGGATGTAGACATAGATGGTGAGGTTGCTGCATGCATTGCTCAATCTAGTTCAGTGTTTGGGAAGATCCAAAGGAAAGTGTGGTAGAAAAGAGGTATCATACTGACTCCCAAACTGAAGGTCTACAGGGCCATTGTGTTGAGCTCATTGCTGTATGCCTGTGAAACCTGGACAGTATAGCAGTACCATGTCAGGAAACTGAACCATTTACATTTGAATTGTCTTAGCAAGAAATCACCTAGCCAGATAATGTACTGGAAATAAGGATGAAAAGAAAAACTTGGTCAAAGGGGATTGTTGAATTTGGGCAAAATAAAATCTTGAAATTTATATAAATATACCTAGCCTGAAAGAATCAACCATGTAATAAGATAGTCAAGTAGAGTTTAAGTTTCTGCCAAATAGTCAATTAAAATGTCATTTAAAAAATGTCATTAAAAGTGTCTGATTCTTCACTTTCTATTGATTGTTCCAGATGGTGTCTATTTAGGAGCAAACGTGTTAGTATTCATTTTCAGATGAGATATATCTTTTGCCTCAATGGGAAATAAAAAATGTGGAAACACTACTAAGCTATCACAATTTAATAAATTATGGAGCAGAGAATCTGAGCTGGTTTAATTGTACATTTTTTCAACTTCAGATTTCGACAGATACCTAAATGTTCCACAAAAAAGGCACCCGAGTAAATTATTAAATTATATACATCACAATAGAAAAAGATTTAAATCAACTTGAGAGGCTTACAACCTCCATTAAAAAGCACAGGAGTGGGCAGCTAGGTGGCGCAGTGGATGAAGCACCAGCCCTGGATTCAGGAAGACCTGAGTTCAAATCCAGTTTCAGACATTTGACACTTACTATCTGTCTGACTCTGAGCAAGTCACTTAACCCTCATTGCCCTGGGGGAAAAAAAAGTAGTGGAGAAGATTCCTGAAATAAGGGATTATATGTCAGGAATATTTCATTTCGATTTCAGCTGTTTCTCTAAGTTACAAAAATAGTAGCAATATTCAGTATTTGGTATGTCTTTTTATTTTCCCGTTTTAAGTAAGCTTGCTTTTTAAAGTGAGACAAAATGACTTATTTTCTGTGTAGTTAAATTAGATGCCAAATATTTCAAAGATGAAAGAGCAGCTAATGAGGGTGTAATATTAAAATGTCAAACAAATACATACCATTTTCTGTCTTCTTCCTGACTCTGAAATAGTCTGCTTTTAACTATCATGATCTATTTGGGTTTGAGCCTGTTGTTCCCTTTTCACAGTTACTTTCAGCTATTTTTCTTTTTCTTTTCAAGTCTGTACTTTTCTTGAGGAAGCAAAATTTTAATTACTTTTCAGATTTAAATCAAATGAAATACACTTTTGGGGAAGGAGTTGAATAGTTCCACCCTATTCCTTTGATGAAGGAAGGAAGCTTAGAATACAGCAACAAGGCACATGGTAATCATCTTCTTTGAAATTATTTCCACTAATAAAACTATATCAATTTCTGACACTGAAATATTTGTCAGTCTCAAGGACTTTGGTGGTGAGAACAATGTTTTAGATTTCAGTGGCTGGGACTGCTGAGGAGGCAAAGTAGTACAACACTCACAGAGGATGTTGCTAGGTTCCATCTCTACAAGGTTTCCTTCCCTGAACTGTGGAAAACGTGAATAATAATTCATACAATATTAATGGGTTTGTCTGGAGGTTTCCCTAGGAAAGCCTCTTGATTGTCAGTATGAACCCTGGCAAGTTATCTTTGATATCCTGTTTTACCTGGTGTAACGATTGGAATAATGCCACCTGCTGGATACTTACTGTAGAAGAGTTCTGCCCATGAAGGGAAGGTCTTTGAGGGCAAGACCAGGAGTCTTTTCTTCAGGATTCAGGAAGTGACGCGGACTAGTGGGAGGAGGAAGGAAGAGACTGGCGCTCAGTCTCGCGCTCTTTCCTGGGGACGCTGGTGGAGAAGGGAGCTAAAAATGTGCTCTCCCTTTAATAGATAGAAATCTAGGCCTTTCTCTCTCTCTTTACCAAATTCTTATTCTCCTTAATAAATGCTTAAAAGTCTAACTCTTGCTAAAGCTTATAATTTATTGGCGACCACTCATTAGATATTTTAGACAGTTTAGCTAGAATTTTAGCCCTTAACAGATGGCTGACCACGAAGAGGAAAGCTAAACCTCAGTCTTCTGATCTTCTGGTTGGGTAAGAAATTTCCCCTCCCTCTCCCTTTAACTGCTCAGTACTGGTGTACTGGCTGTGTTTTCCTTTAAATTTTTTCGAATGGACCTTTTAAACTCCCTAATTATCCTATTTTTGATTTTAGTCTGTTTAACCAGACAAATGGGAGATAAGATCATGTTAATGCTTTGTTTTTGTGGATTTTCTATTTTTCTTTTTATTTTTGTTAAAAGAGCCAGCAACTTACTCACACAAGGAAATATCTCTCCCTCTCCCAACCATGCTTTTTCAGAGAAACCTGAAGAGATTCCCGCAGCTTTTCCCAGTTCTAACACTAATTGTTGCTTTAATTTTGCATGCCTGGAGGCAATGACCCACCCTCTAGAAGCTTTTAATCCCCTAGCACCTGGAGGCAAAGTGGGGGAAGAGGAATCCAGGCCTGAGTTCAAAATCAAGTCTGATTCAAATTGCGCTGGTCCCTCCCCTCCTCTCCAGACCCCACCCTCTACTCCTCCCATGGCCAAGCCCATTGCTTCCCCTGCCTGGGAAGTCCAGAGAACTGATGCGCATGCTCAACTTTCTGTACCTGCATTTGCAGCTTCAGGCTCAGCCCTTCCCCAGGCTGGCTGTGCTTCTGAGACAACCTTAGAAAACCCTTTAAATTCCAGATATACTCGTTTTGTTCATAATTTTGCTAACCTGCTTTTGTCTTTAATTAGTAATCTTATAAAGCATTTGTATGGTGAAAAGACTGACAGACAATATAGAGGGGTTAAAGAAGAAAAACTTAAGCTGAATAAGAATGACAACCATCAACATAGTTCAAGACTCTGCTTCTTTTGCCATGGAAGGGTATATATTTTAGAGAAATGTAGAAGTAAGCAGCAAGGTATTGATATGAGTGTTGGGGATTTTAGATATCGGAATCAAAAGTGTTCTGAATTCACTCAGAGTATTAATGTCAGTTCAGAGGTTACATAGGATTTCTATGCTATTACACCTACATTTTGAAATTAATGGTATGGGTTTATTTTCATAGAGATTTTCATGCTTTTGAGATTGTGTCTTATACCTAGTTTCTAAAACAAGGAGAATATTTGTAAAAGCTTTTTATAGTCATGTGATCAAGTTTATATTGTATAATACTCTTATTGATATTAAGTTCATATTCATTTAGATTTCCTTAGTTTGAATTTCATTGTCTTTTATTGTTCCACGTGTATCTTCTTCTATTCATTCATCTATCTAATTTTGAAACATGGTTTTGATTTCATAATACAATGTTAATTCTAGGAGTATTGTGCTCCCATATTCTGAGTTATTTGTTTTTGTTATTTTTTCTCAACTGATTATTTGATCAAACTCTTTAAAGCATTTCCCTAGCAAATTGTTTGCCATGGCAAGTGTAAATTGATTCTAGAAGTATTATTTTTGATAAGCATATTCCAAAAAAAAAAAAAAAAAGAGGGGAACATTTGTAAAAGTTGTCTTTGAGATTGTGTTGTGCTTTAACTTGTATTTAAATATGTTCAGATTTTTCAAAAAAGTAATTGTATGCTAAGTAAAAAAAAAGGTATTATTTGCAATTGTTGCATAATTATATATTATATTCTGAGTCAAGATGTATTCACATTTTTTGCAATCATTTATTATCCTCAATTTTTAAATCCATATGAGACTTGGATTATGGGAACTTATCATTTAAGACATTAATTGCCTTTATTCTGAGTTATCAGATGCCAGTTGGCCAAGGTGCCATCCAATCACAAGAGGAATACATGCAAGAGCAGACACTGAACTGTCACATGAGGGGAGACATGCATGAAGTCAAGGTATGGCTGAGAGAACGGCTTTTGACAAATGTTGAGGTTGGATTCTCTTGGTTTAATATTTTATTTTATTTTTCCCCACAATATTGTACAGATGGCTGGAAGTATTCATCCCACCCATCTCACTCCTACACCTGGCTTCTATGCTCCCTCCTATATGCCTGATGCCATGGACATCTCAATCCCATGCATCTGATTAAGTCTGACTCAGTGTCCTCCAATATGTTCGGTGGCATGGACATATATTCCATCCACCTATTTTAGACCTGGCATACTGCATGGGCAGTATATATTGCTCAAGTGTGGGAATGCTCATATCCCATCATTTCTCTGTTCTTTTATGGTAACCCCCATAATTATCTCAGGTGTCATGATAAATACAGTGTTGAATTTGGCCTTGACACCTGTTACCAATTATATTAGATTTTCTAATTTCTCATAATGGCATGAGGATAATTAGGCAGATGATGCAAAAAGTGATGAAACAAAGATAAAAATTATTTAAAAAAAATTAATATCACAGCAATTGTCTTCTCAATTACCCTCCATAAGGAGGGACTATAGTAATACTATAATTTTAAAGAATGTTTCAATTTTTGTTTTATTATATGTTTCATGTGTAACAACTAAGATTCTGAATTCCCTTAGACATGTTTTTGAGAACTTTCATTGTTTGATTTGATTATTGACAAAGCTATTTTAAAGTTGTGTTAAGCTCAATTTTGTAGGAAATTTTCCTGGCTGATTACCAGCATCCACACATCAACCCCTGAAAAGACTTCCATTCCAGGACTACACCTAGAGGACATCTGAGAAAAGACTTTCAGAGACTTTAAATGAACAGTTTTGATTTGTTGTTTTTGTTGTTTTTTTTCTCTTTCTGTTATAATATACACCATCTGTAACATGTATTCTCTGCAGAGGCCCTCCCTTTGCAAGACTAATGTCAAAGCGTCGGTTCATGAGGACAAAAAAAAAAAATCGCCCCTCTGAACAAAACTTTCCTCTCTTCCTTTTCTATATTGTTGTTCACATATTATTAGTTAGCAATAGTTATTATATTCTTTTTACTGTTCCGTCAAGGAAACATTTTGTTTCTTGAGGAACAACAGGGGGGACTGTAACGATTGGAATAATGCCACCTGCTGGATACTTACTGTAGAAGAGTTCTGCCCATGAAGGGAAGGTCTTTGAGGGCAAGACCAGGAGTCTTTTCTTCAGGATTCAGGAAGTGACGCGGACTAGTGGGAGGAGGAAGGAAGAGACTGGCGCTCAGTCTCGCGCTCTTTCCTGGGGACGCTGGTGGAGAAGGGAGCTAAAAATGTGCTCTCCCTTTAATAGATAGAAATCTAGGCCTTTCTCTCTCTCTTTACCAAATTCTTATTCTCCTTAATAAATGCTTAAAAGTCTAACTCTTGCTAAAGCTTATAATTTATTGGCGACCACTCATTAGATATTTTAGACAGTTTAGCTAGAATTTTAGCCCTTAACACTGGTTTATCTCCACTGGATATACATAAACACAAAATATAGAAGAAAAGGAAAGGGATGGAGCTAACTGAAACATGTTTTTCTAAAGTGACTTGGCCTTAATGTTTATAGATCCAGAATTTTATTGTCAGTGGCACTCTACACAAAAATGCTGTATGATGTTGAAACTATAAATTGTTAGTGTTTTGAAATACTCTGTCCAGTGAGTTAATAATCACCATCAGGCAACCTTACTTGAATAAATATGATAGAGTGAGCCAAAGTATCTGAGTCAAACTGTAATATTGGCCATAACTGCCAGGTGATAGTCATGATATTCATCACATTTTGACATGATTTTCATTCCTCTAAAACATGTGTATTTTTCTACAATATAAAGCATTAGTCTTTTTATAATAATTTTGAACTATTGCCAACATGTGGGCCTGTCTCCCTACAATGAAGACAAGCTGTTGGGACAAGGAATTTTTGCTGCCTTTTTTTTTTTTTAGTTAGGCTGCTAAGATTAATTAAAGTAACTTTGTCTGCAAAGAATATGCTATTAGGAACTTGCCTAAATTTTGTGTTTTTTTAGTAAATCACTAGGAAAGTGCACTGTCTATTCTATCGTGATCATGATCTTTGAGAGAGAGAGAGAGAGAGAGAGAGAGAGAGAGAGAGAGAGAGAGAGTTACCAGAGTCATAGTTTGATTTCTCAGACTTTCACTCTTAGGGTCACTCCATCTTTCTCCAAATTTTGTCACTATAGAATTCTCTGTTAGTGACCCCAATTAGATTAATATTATTTAATTGATTAAGTATATACTTCATATATTTAGAACTGTATGGAGCAAACTGCCTCAGTTTACCCAAATAACTCGAGGAGACCACCAAGTCAAGCAGAGACAGATTTATTACATTCCCTTAGGAATGCCCATGGTTCAATACCTGAACCACGCCAGCCAATACATTCCTTTACCTTATATAGGAATGTTGGTCAGAGGGGAAGTCCCCACGCACACTAGGTCGAGCTCACAATCTAACATCCAATCCTGTCTCACCCAGGGTGCGTGTTCAGCTCGTGATCAATGTATGGAGACATGCATATGTGTTCCAGGAGCAAGGGGGAAAAGGGGAGGGGGAACAAGGTCAAACCAAAGGAAGAGGAAACAGGGGAGTGACAGTCAGATGTTTCAGATCTCACAATTCCCACTGACTCCCCTCTCCCGGCCCCTGTCTCTAAAGATATTCAACCTGAATAACAGGAAGAGTCACTCAGGTGCTTCAGCATTGTTCTGTAGTTGTGTTAATTCTAGAAGGATGACAGGGTTAAAATTTATCTTCGGCTATGTTGGGAAGAAAAGAACAATCCATTGTTGGGACCCCAGGGCCAAGGGGATTCTGCTCTGAGAAAAAGAGACATGTCACTTAACATCTGGTCTCAACTCAATTGCTGCATCCTGTGCCGATCCCCATCCTTTCTTCTTGAGTCCCGAGTATTGAATTGGTGGGCAAACTCCCTGACCCACTGACTGGGGTTCTGACACATGATGGATTGCAGACAAAACTAATATGTAGCTGACAAGTGGGGAGACTAAGCAGAAGTAAAAATACTGTTAATTGGCAATAAAACTTAAAGGAGACAGTGAGAATTTGACAAGCAATAAACTTCTAAACGAACTATACTGGGGCAGGGCTGGGTATCTTCCAGACCCCATCCTCAGAGTTTAATCTGACTCAAATCCATAATCATATCATACAGAACAAAGTGCAGATCAGAGTGAGTTGGGCCAGGAAAAGGAAGAAAGAGAACAGGACTGATTACATTTGGGAAACTGCACAGTAGCTGTAATTATTGCAATCTGCTCCCTGATAAGAAGATCTGTCTTTTCAACAATTGTTCTTCTAGTGGTGCTCTATGTAGTGAATCTTGGAACACTACAATCACTAAGGAATCAAATTTGCGCATGACTCAAAAGACAATAGAGAGGCATGTGACAATTAAAAATGTGAGAGACATAGTTTCTGGGTAAGTTAATCATTTTATTAATAGTCCAGCAGGTTATTAATAAAAGGATGGTCCCTGACTGTCTTGTTCAGACCAAAGACCTGTAATGGTGGTGGGGTCACAGATTATAAGCCTTTTGAAGAGAAGGTGTTCATGACTGATGGCTGATCACCTCTGATTAGTCAACTTAATTTGGAGGTAGGCTATATTAAAATAAAGGGATAATGTCAGACCCCCCAGCCTTGGGTTACCTATCCAAAGAATGCATATCCTCTTTTAAAAGATAAGCTGAGTAGCCCCTCATCAGAAAACAGGCCTTCATATCTAAATAAAATGTCTATCTGCTGGGGCAGCTAGATGGTGCAGTGGATAGAGCACCGGCCCTGGAGTCAGGAGTACCTGGGTTCAAATCCGGTCTCAGACACTTGATACTCACTAGCTGTGTGACCCTGGGCAAGTCACTTAACCCCAATTGCCTCACTAAAAAAAAAAAAATGTCTATCTGCTTAACAGGACACCTTTATGCCAGACCAAATTTTTATGGCCCTAACAAGAATTTAGAAAGGTTGATTTTTATCTTATCAAGGTTTACAGCTGTGACCAAGATCAAGGAGAATTGACTTTATTTTATCAAGAAGGACTTTGGAATGAGGAAAGTCAGGATTGAATCTCCAAGATATTTTTTACAAAAAATAATTTATTACAGACACATGGTGGACATAAGTATATTGCTGCATATTTCGTGTGATGACTAAAGTAGTGAGGAAATGGTATGACTAGAAAAAAATTAGGTCGACTTATCTTATCTTACTGAGACACAAGCCTTCATGCCCTCCATGCTGTGTCCTCACTATGCTACTTTCAAATGCTACCCGCCTTCCAATGCCACTTTTTCATGTGTCTTCCTAAGACAGGAACTCTTTTACTTGCTTATTTTTTGGTGTCTCCAGTGCTAAGTACACTTAGCATACTTCTTGGCATCTAGTAAATGTTTTTTTTAAATGCTCTATGTATCATCACAGGTTGCTTTTTTGTACTATCTGATATTTTTCTATGTATTTTGATCAAAGACATAACTTAGTTTCACATACAAAAATGCTTTTTATTAGGCAAATGTAAATAATAGATTTATCTAAACTCCTACATCCTAGACAATATTGACCAACTGGCATACTTGTTCTAAGAGATGATTCATAGTAATTTTAAGGATCAAATTTTTGAAATATTGTGATGTCCCAACTAAATCAACCACTTGCTTTCCAAAATTTCCATGTCTTTATTCCTTTGACAGGAATATGACATATATCCCAAAAGAAAAAAGTGTTTTTGTAATTTTTCTTAGTATTTTGTCATGTTTAGATTGCCTAATATGGAGGCATGATCATGGAAGACATTAGGGACCTGCTTCTGAGAGATGACATTGAGTACTTCCCTACCCTGAGCACCCTATCCAAAACAGTCTCTGACTTTAAAGGTACAAAACTTCAATGCTCTCTGTCTTTTTTCATGTGGTGTTCAAACAAGTAAAGGTAAAAAATACCATCTATATGTGGTATTGTGTATATGTAATATATATATATAATGTAATATATAATATAATGTAATATGGCCTATTTAAAGGGGTTTTTCTGATTATAGTCAAACTAAAATTTTTATATTAAGTTCATAGAAAATTAAAACTGTAAGGAAATTTAGAAATCATCTAGTCCAACAATACATTTTGTGGTTGTTGTTTTCTCATTTCAATCATATCCAAAATGAACAGGAAGCCGTGGAACCTTGGGGGTTTTCTTGGCAAAGATACTAGAATGATTTGCCATTTCTTTGCCAGCTCATTTTACAGATGAGGAAATTCAGGCACACAGGGCTAAGTGACTGGCCCAGGGTCACAAGTGTATGAGGCTGAATTTGGTCTCAGGTCTTTCTGATTGCAGGCTGTACACTCTATCTACTGTGCCACCTAGCTGTCCTGACAAGACATTTTACAGATGAGTAAAATGAGATTAGTGAAATGAATCCACTTGCTCTAAATCAAAAGGGTCATTAATGTGGGTGAAGCTGGAAGAAGCTGGAAACAAAGACCAATCAGGTCTCAGAATCTTTTGAGTTTTTGTTGTTGTTGTTCATCTTTCATTCTCAAATAGGGTGACTTGTGTGTAACTTGTTTATGAGTAGGACAGAGCTACAGAAAGTCATCAGCCTCATTCTTTTCTCCAGAGTCATCAAAGTCCAGTGGCAAAACAGAGATCAAGACAACTAGCAACAGGTCAATCTAGGAAGGGAAGACCCTCAGAGTTTCTGGCCAGAACAGAAAACAGTTGCTATTTCCACTCATTCAAAGCCATCAAAACCTAAACAATGTAGTATATGAAATGGGATACTATTGTGCAATAAGAAATACTAAGCAGGCAGATTTCAGAAAAACCTGGAAAGACTTGTAGGAACTGATGCGAATTGAAATGAGCAGAGCCAGGAGGACATTGTACACATTTATCAACAACATTGCATGACGATCAACTATGAATGGCATGGTTCTCAGCAAAATAATTATGTAAGATGAAAATGCCATCCATATCCAGATAAAGAACTGATGGACTCAATACAAATAGTTTTTTCACTTTATTTTTTCATGGTCTTTTCCTATTGATTTGTTTATTATTTCATAACTATGATTAATATGGAAATATATTTTACATGATTATATATATGACATATGTACATATTTGACCTATGTCTTCAAAGGAAGATGGGAGGGGAGGAGGGAGAAAAATTTGGAACTCAAGACTATAAATAAAAATGTTTATTATTTTAGAAATGAATGCTAAAAATTATCTTGAGATATAATTGGGGAAAAATAAAATACTATTTAAAAAATTAAAAACCTAAACAATGAGCTATAGAGGTGTGGAGTGGGGCTATTATTGGACATTCAATAAAAGCCAGAGTGGTTTAGATTTTAAGGTGAAGTCAAGTACCTCTATTTAAAACACGATGGACTTTTAACAGTCTGTATTTTTAAAGCTATATTTCACAAAATAAAAAAAAATACATAAACCTGAAAAACATGAAGGACAAAAAAGTAAATTGTCCCAGCTTTGGGGGGGGGAAAGTAATAAAATAACATTCCCCAACTTATGTTGGGTCCTGATAGGTCAGTAACTACTACTGTCAGATAACATGGTATAAAGACAGTTAATAACAAAACATTCTAGTAAGAACCTAGTCATTCCTTACTACAAATACGGCATTCAAGGGAGGGGCAAGCTTAAACTATGGCCACTGTAATTGTAGTGAGGCACCTTAAACACTAGTTTGTTTGTTTGTTTGTTTTTGCGGGGCAATGAGGGTTAAGCGACTTGTCCAGGGTCACACAGTCAAGTATCTGAGGCCAGGTTTGAACTCAGGTCCTCCTGAATCCACTGTGCCACCAAGCTGCCCCCTAAACACTAGTTTTTAGGGAAAACTAATCCCCTTTCCAGGAAGTAAACAGGAAAGGATGGCCTAATCCATGTTGTGAGGAAACATAACATGTTCTATTAACTCTTCCTACTCTCATACAAAAATACAATCAAATATATATGAATAATATCTAGTAAAATAAAGAAGTATATGATAAGTGCTAAATGGCTGCAGGAAGGAAAGATCCACAAGGATCCACAGTGTTCAAGACTTCATAGAAAAATTGAAATTTGAGCTGAGCTTTGACTTGAGTTAGTTTTCTTTTCTTTTCTTTTTTTTTTAGTGAGGCAATTGGGGTTAAGTGACTTGCCCAGGGTCACACAGCTAGTAAGTATTAAGTGTCTGAGGCCGGATTTGAACTCAGGTACTCCTGACTCCAGGGCCGGTGCTCTATCCACTGCGCCATCTAACTGCCCCCTTGAGTTAGTTTTCTAATAGTTGGAAAAGAAGGATGAGGGGGATTCCAAGTTAGGGAAATGATATAAGGAAATATTTGCAAAGTAAAATATGCATGGCATGTTCAATGGATTATTAGAATTACAGATGTACTGGAGCAGAATATTCTTAGAAGGAAAGAGAGGACAGCTAGGTGGCACAGTGGATAAAGCACTGGCCCTGGATTCAGGAGGACCTGAGTTCAAATCCAGTCTCAGACACTTGACACACTTGCTAGCTGTGTGACCCTGGACAAGTGACTTAACCCTCATTGCCCTGGAAAAAACAAAAAACAAAAGGGAAGAGAGAGAAGTTTGGAGAGGGAATTTTGAATTATAGAAACTCAATTCAAGTCCTAGAGATGTCCTTTAGACAATGGGGAACTACTGATGTTTTTGGAGCCAAGGAATGACATGATGATAAAAGCATTTTAGAAAACTTAATCTGGCAGTGATTTTAAGACTTTATAAGTTATTGAGGTGGTGTGGAGAAGAGGTGACAGGTAAAGAAATTATCTAAAAATGTTTTGTGGTAATACAGACATGAACTCATGAGGGCCTGTAGTAAGGAGTAAGGTGGTAGCGGATACACACACACACACACACACACACACACACACACACACACACATATAATCAAAGGTCAGAGAAACATTAATAGAATTTCCAATCTAGGAAGAGGTGCTATGGAATAATTGAAAGGGTACTGTATCAAAAAATTGTTACGGATTTGAATAATTGAAATCCTGCCTTTGACTATTACCAGCTATGTTGCTTTGGGTAAGCCCTTTAATGTTTCAAAACTTTAGTTTTGAATGGAGACAATAACTCCCATGGTACTTAACTCACACTGATCAGGTAATGACCACATGTGATAATGAATAAAAATGCTTTGTAAATATTAAAATTACAAATAAATATTAGTTATTGTTATTATTTTTCATAGCACTAGTTTCTACTTGCAGTGAAATATTATGCCAATTTTCAAGGCTGTTTCCCTACCCCATTACTTTTAAATCTCACAAAATATTTTAACCTAATTCAAAGTAGCAAAATGACGTACAATTTATCAATCATTATTATGTTTTTGGCTATGTGTATATGAATATATGCTTCTATGTTTATTTATATACACATATAAACATACATACTCTTTTATATGCACATACATGTGAAAAAATGAAGGAAATTATTAAATATTCCCAAATCTTCAAAGCAGGAAGGTCATTAAAAAAAGAAGAGAAGAGGGAATTTAGTATCAAACTATATCTAGCAGCCAGATAAACCAGAAGTCAAGTTTTCTATTTGCTGTGGCTGATGCCAATGAGAATGTAAGACAGAATTTGTACCAGCTGATGTCTGTCAACTGTGAGAACAACATAAGGGCAATATGATAGTCAAAACAGGATGAAACTGTAGTCTAAACAAGATGACACATGCATTTGTATAATTAGCAGTATCAGCAAAAGGAAAGTAGTCTGAAATATCCTGTCAGTTGTCCAAAAATAGGAGAAAGCCTTCACCACAGTCATATTGAATCAGAACCTGGCTAAAAGAAATTAAAGCAAGAGGTTGGGAGGATATCATTGGCAATATGAAAGATATATGAAAAGAGTGGTAAAATTTTATTAATATATCTAACTTATCATCCATATCACATTCCCCAAAAGTAGATATAAACATTTTATAAGCATCTAAACATTTGCATAAACCATACCAGAAATATAGGAATACCATACTTTTTGAGAATAAAGATATAAATAATAAATAAATAAAATTTAAGCTTGCTGACTAAATTATTTGGAGAATTATGACAGCAGAATGTAAGGTGAGAAAGCATTTAATTAGGAGAACTTTCCATAGTATTTTGGACCCTTTGTAATTTGGTTTCCTACCACAGCATTCAACTGAAACTGCCATTACCAATGTTAAAGAGTGACCTCGTAATTGTCAAATCTGATAGTTGTTTCTCAGTCTTCA
The DNA here is from genome assembly GCF_019393635.1 of Dromiciops gliroides. NCBI lineage: Eukaryota > Metazoa > Chordata > Mammalia > Microbiotheria > Microbiotheriidae > Dromiciops > Dromiciops gliroides. The sequence goes on from NC_057863.1 coordinate 190,444,797, forward strand.
TCCCTCTTGATCTCTGTTGTATCACTGTTCACTTCTTCCTCCTGGATACTTTTCAGAGACACTACACTCTCCTGACCATGCCTTGGTTTCCTTTGCTAGTTTGTAGTATTCATACTACATTCTTTAAATATGGATGTTCCCCAAGGCCCTATCCTTGAAAATTTTTTCATTTCTTTCTATAATCAATCCTTGGTATACCTTACTTGCTCTTCTGTATTTGTTTATGATGTCCATGCCCACATACTGCCCCAAGCTCTCCCTTGACCTTCAGACCTAGATCATCAAATACCTCTTAGACATTTCAAACTAGATGTCCTGGAGACATCTCAAATTAAAGAATGTAACCTCCCTTAGAATAGGGTTTATTTCATTCTTTGTATATCCCAAGCATCTAGCATATAGTAGATGCCCAATACATCCAATTAATTGATTGGTAGATGGATGTATCTTACATGGATTGCTTACTTCTATGAAATAATATTAATATTCATGGTTCACATCACTATTGTTGACAATTTAAATTACATAGTCATATTTGTTACTTTTATTTTCATAATTAGGTATAATTGATGAGTTGTTCCTTGAAGAACCATTGAAATGTATCATGCTTTTCAGAGAAGTTCATTATAGATATGTACATTAAAATCATTTAGAACTCATTCTATTGTTTTGTTTAAGAAATAAGATACTTAATAATATTTTTTAAAATTTAGAAAGTCTTTCAGAGTTTAAACAATTCTAATTACTTCCTATTACAAAATCTCCTTTACATTATGGGGTAGGGAGAGAAATGTGACAGAGACATCAATAGTTACAACTGACTCCAATACATTTCATTTTAAGAGCTCTAATTTTTCTTTTCCAGCAACATTTTTAGAAAAGATCCCATAATGTCAATACCACTAGCAGTCTCTAAAGGCTCACCAACTCCTTCTCTCTGATGACATGTAGAAGAAAAAACATTTTCCTTAGCAAATGATTAAATTTTTTGTTTGTTTGTTTTGTGAGGCAATGGGGGTTAAGTGACTTGCCCAGGGTCACACAGCTAGTAAGTGTTAAGTGTCTGAGGCCAGATTTGAACTCAGGTACTCCTGAATCCAGGGCCGGTGCTTTATCCACTTTGCCATCTAGCTGTCCCCTAAATTTTTTTTAAAAAGGCTTTTACAAAGAAGCAAGAATACAGAAATTAAAAGGGAAGAATTAGAGAGCACAACCACGTTCAAGTCCAAATAAGTAGGTATATTATACAAAGTAATTCTTTAAGAACTCTTATTGAATGAGTGGGGTATTATGACAAAAAGAACATTAAATTTGGCACCATGAAATTCCAATACCAAATTAGATCTTTTGTTCTGAGAGATAGCTAACCTGCTTGGAGCCAAGATAGTGGAGTAAAAAGTAAATCACCATGTTACTCCCATATTAACCTACAAACAACCATAAAATGTGGCTCAAAACAAATCCTGGAACAGCAGAACCAACAAAAAGATAGGATGAAACAAACTTTCATCTAAGAAATTTGGAAGATAGACAAGAAAGTTCTGTCTCATTCAAGAAAAAGGGGAACACAGTTCAGGACAAGAAGCATCCCAGGAAGCAAGCTCCACCTCAGCAAACAAGTGTGAGATCCTGAGTCCCAGTTTGGTGGAGCAGATAAACATAAACACCACTACACCCCCCACCCCCATGTGCCTTAGCATAACTAGGGGAACCAGCAGTCTCCAAGTCTGAGAACTGCCAGGTGCTTCAGCATTGTCCTGGACAAACAGGCATCCTCCAGCAGCCAGACTAAGTGTTTCAGCTTGTTCTCAGGCAAACAGGCAGCTGCCAACCTTAGGGTGCCGAAGAAAACAGGTCCCATGTCTTCAGCATAGTTCTGGGCAAATAGCCTCTAGCAGTCAGACCTCCATATGCTTCAGTGTAACCCCAGGAAACTCAGAAACACACAAGATACCAGCATTAGGACCCCAGCTCAGTACCAGGTAAACTGCCAGACACCTATGGCCTCCTACAGTGCCAGTCATCCCATCCAACAACACCCCCTCAGTACAGCAGCAGAAATGAGTATTTTGTGTGGGACTCAGGCAACATCAGTGCAGCACCAGGTAAACAGCCAAGGCCTTCAGCCCCTAAGACAAGAAGCCTGAGACAGTGCCCCTTCCACCCCCAGGAGCGGAGCTTAAATTTAAAAGAAATACAAAACAAAAGAAAACAAAAAATGATGAGCAAAACCCATCATCAACAACAAATAATCTGACCATAGAAAGTTATTATGGTGACAGGGAAGATAAAGACACAAATTCAGAAGAGGACAACAATGACAAAACACCTATGGGAAAAACCCCAAAGAAAAATGTGAAGTGGTTTCAAGCCCAGAAAGAACTAATGAAATAGACCAAAAAGGAGCTTAAAATCATATAAAAGAAGTAGAAACAAAATTGGGAAAAGAAATGAGTGATGCAAGAGAATTATGAAAAAAATCAACAGCTTGGAAAAAGAAAACAACTCCTTAAAAAAGTACAGTTGGCCAAGTGGAAAAAGAAGCACAAAAGCTAACTGAGGAAAACAACTCTTTAAAAGTTAAAATTGGACAAGTAGAAGCTAATTATTGAGGAGCAACAATATCAGACTCATTGGACTAACTGAAAGCTGTAATCAAAAGGAGCATCATTCACAAGGCAAAACACTTCTCTCTCTTCCCCTAGATCCTAGCTAGGCTTTCCTATCTTTCAGAGTCATGTGCACTCTCTTTATTAATATTTAATATGCATTAATAAATGCTTAATGCCCCCAAACTGGTGCAGTAGTCTCTAATTTTTAAGTAACAAATATATAATAAACCCCAGCTAATTTTCCCTACACTTGGGACAGCAATAGGGCAACCATATATAGTTTTATTCACCACAAATCATTGTTTACAAGAAACACACTTGAAGCAGAGACACACACAGAGTAAGGGGCTGGAAGAGAATCTATTATGTTTCTGCTGAAGTTTAAAAAAAAAAAAGCATGGGTAGGAATCCTGATCTCAGACAAATCAAAAGCAAAAATTAACCTAAGCAAAAGAGATAAAGAGGAAAACTATATCTTGCTAAAAGGTACTATCAACAATGAGTACTATCAATACTAAACATATATGCAGCAAATTCTTTTTTTTTGTTTGGAATTTTTTATTTTAGTTTTCAACATTTGTTTACATAAGATTTACAATTTCCAATTTTTCTCCTTCCCTCCCCTCCTTCCCCCCTCCCCTAGACAGCAGGTAATCTGATATAGGTTTTGTATATATATATATATATATATATATATATATATATATATATATATATATATATATATATACACACACATACATACATACATACACACATACACACACATATATATGTATCTGTATATATAATAACATTAAACATATTAAATTCCAAATTCTTAAGGGAGAATTTAAATGAATTATAGCTTCATGACCAAACAGGAGATAGAGCATTGTGAAATATAAAATAGATAATTTTGATTATATTAAATTAAAAAGTTTTTGCACAAACCAAACCAATGTAACCAAGATTAGAAGGAAAGCAGAAAGCTGGGAAACACTTTTTTAATAGCCAGTGCTTCCGATAAAGGCCTCATTTCTTAAATAGGTGAATCAAATTTATAAGAATGCATGTCATTCCCCCATTGAGAAATGGTCAAAGGATATGAACAGAAAGTCTTCAAATGAAGAAATCAAAGCTATAGCCATATAAAGAAGTACTCTAAAAAACTTTTGATTAAAGAAATGCAAATTAAAACAACTCTGAAGTACTGCCTCACACACTTCAGATTGACAGGAAAGGAAAATGATAAATGTTGGAGAGGATGTGGGAAATTTGGAACCCATGCACTGTTGGTAGAGTTTTGAACTGATCCAACCATTCTGGAGAGCAATTTGGAACTATGTGAAAAGGGCAACCAAACTGTGCATATCCTTTGTTCTAGCAATACCCCAACTAGGTTTGTACCCTGAAAAGATCATCAAAAAGGGAAAGAGACTTACATGTACAAAAATATTTATAGCATGATGGATTAGAATTGGACATTGAGGGGATGGATGTCCATCAATTGGGGAATGCCTGAACAAGCTGTGAAATATAACTGTCTTTTCTTTCGCTAATCGAGAGAACCTTTCCACTTTTCTTGTTCCCTCCCTGTGATCACTGACAGCATTGCAATAAAACTTAGTAAACTGAGTCACTGAGTCTTGTAATTCTTTTGGGACAACTCACGATCAATTTGACCCTAAATTTCCTGCCCACATCAATATTATAAATATGTGTTATGATTTTCCAAGCACTTAACTTAGAAAATCTCTATGAGGAAAGCAGTTATTATTCCTGTCATAAATAAAAATACTGGCTATTGGCTAATCAGAATAATATTAACAACAACTTATAATTATGTAGCATTTATTATGTGTCTGGCACTCTGCTAAATTTTTTACAATTTTCATCTCATTTGATCCTCATAGTAATCCTGGGAGGCATATGCAATAGCATATGTGAGAAAATAATTATTAATAATGGATTTCTTGAGAGTACCTAGAGATCAGCCTCTCAGACCTTCTCTTCTCCACACACACTCAAAAAAGACCAGTTATATATATGCTATGTTATGTTATGTTATGTTGTGTTGTTATGTTAAATATATATAATTTATAGTTTATATATAATTACTGCATATAAAATTATAATTTATATAATTATAATATATAATGTAGTAATCTTATATAGCTACATAATATGTGCAATATATTATATAATTATATGTTATTATATAATATTATATATTACATATAGCTCATTGAAGGACCACACCTGGATAATGAACTTTGCCTTGAGCAATTTCGGTGGGGGTCTTTTACATTTTCCCTGATGTCCTTTGTAGAGTTCATTTTAATTTAAACCACCTTCAAGTCATGTCAACCAATGGAATAGAATGATGCTAACCAATGTATAATTTGATCAATGCATTGTGGTAAATAAAAACTTATGGGGTGTCCCTATAATTGTCCTAAGTCAAGGGAACATTAGCTGGCGTTTATTATATATATTTTTACTTAGAAATTAGAGACTACTGCAACAGTTTGGGGGCATTAAGCATTTATTAAAGCATATTAAATATTAATAAAGAGAGTGCACATGGCTCTGAAAGATAGGAAAGCCTAGCTAGGATCTAGGGGAAGAGACAGAAAATGGGCCATGTCTGCTCTCATCAAGTTCCAGGGCCAAGAAATAGATCAGTGAGAGTAAGCTCTCTGAGGGAAGCCCAAGAGGTGGCCTTTAAAGACTGCTTAAAGCTAATTGGCTAGCATCATTCAAATCTATTGGTTCACTGGACTTGAGGGTGGTTTCACACAGTTGTGCTAATGTCAGAGTCCAAAGAACAGATCCTCTGGCAGGAACAAGGCTTTTAGGTGGGTGTGTTTTTAATCCCCATTCACAGTCCCTGGTCCCCTTGGATGACTCTGGGCCAGTCTTAAAAGGTCAGGCAGTTAGACCCTCTAGTGAGGGGGTTTCTGAGAATCCCAAAACCCCATTATTTTCTCACAGCATAATGACCTGCCTCTATCAAAAGAGGATAAAAACTCTTGCAAGAGGCCACAAGTTCTCTCTTGGCATACACTTAGCTCTCTGACATTCAGGTCTTCTGAACTTTCTTGGGTCTCCTTGAGACCACATGCTGTCCCTCTGAGAGACAGTATGAGTCTTCTAGGACTTTTCTCTTGCTTCTGTTAGCAGGCATACATACATACATATACATATACATGTACGTGTATGTATACATACACATACAAACATATATGCTTGCTGCCAAAACTTATATAGTTCTAGAAAGGGAATCCAAAGGTCTACTTAATATGGTCCTTACATCCAGTTTTGCACCCAGAGCATCAGATGGAGATAGGGAAGCAGTCCAGCCAAGGAGAAGACACAGAAGCTTTGGTGGAAATTGCTTTATTCTAAGAATATTGGTTTAAGTACCATTGAAGGTCAACTCTTCCATAGGGAATAGAAGAAACTTCTTTAATTCGGTTTTTTGAACTCCCTCTCTTTCACAAAGAGTCAGACACGTTTAGAATAACACCGAACCTTGGGACCAACTTGATTAGATCAAAAATTGAGAACATCCCATTCAACAGGACAGGCCTAGAGTGCTTCTTTCTTTAGTTTCAGTTTCTACTCAGTAAGAGCATTTTAGGAATGTTCAAGAAAGGGAATCCAAAGGTATACTAAATAAGCTCCTGTTTCTTGAATTCTTCTACCTAAGTAAGGTAGAAGAATTTGGACAAAAAGATTTTAACAATTTTACTATTCTCTCACCAGTAAAACTATGTTATCACAGAGCCATTATTTATTTCCCAGAAGCTAAATAATTTAGAAACCTATTCTCAAGGCATTCTCTTTTTTTTGTTTGTTTGTTTTTTCTTGAATAGCATTTTATTTTCCAAAATATATGTAAAAACAAATTTTGGCATCAATTTAAAAAAAAAACTTTGTGTTCCAACTTCTCTTCCTCCCTCCCTTCCCACTCCCCACCCACAAGAACTCAAGCAATTCAAAATAAGTTACATATGAGTAGTCATGGAATACATTCCCACATTAGCTAGGTTGTGAGAGAAAACAGTCCCCAAACCCCAAACTTCAGATTAAGGAATTGTCATATACATACATACATATCTATCTATCTATCTATCTATCTATCTATCTATCTATCTATCTATCTATCTATCTATCTATCTATCTATCTTTACCTACTTGAGTATGTATGTTAGTCCCTCTGAACCATTTCTGATGATATTAAGGTTCACTCACTCCTCAACTCCTTCCCCTTCTTCCCCTCTCCTCCATAAGCTTTTTTCTTGTTTCCTTCATGTGAAATATGTCTCCCCTTCCCCCTCCTCCAGTCTATTCCTCCTACATTTCAACCCTATTTTAAAGATGTCATTATGGCACAGTGGCACAGTGGACAAAGCATCAGCCCTGGACCCAGGAGGCCCCAAGCCCAAATCTGTCCCCAGACATAAGACACCCCACAAAGAACAAAACATAACTGCTTTACTGATATCATCCCTTCATATTCAGTTCAGACCCGTGTCTTCTGTGAATTCGTTACTGAGAAAGTTGTTATTAGTGTGATAAAAATTATTTGTGGTAAAGATATATATCAGAAGTTTTAGCTGAATCATTTGACAGATTGCACATGCTACTGAAGTGGCTTTTGAAGGACCTCCTTTTTTGGGGAGGAGAATGCAAGGAACTTCCAGTACGTGGACTTAAAAGTGAGGGCAGGAATGGAAGTTGTCGCTCTCTGGCTGTTAAACTTAGCCATGGTGGAACACACAGGTGAGAGGAGTTGAGAAACACATGGTTAATGTTTGGCTTTGCGTGTGCTGTTTCTCGGCCTGGTGGGCACTTTGGGATTTGGTGAGTTTTATAAAGGAAAATAGACTAAGCTTAGATCTAAGATTATTCATTTGTATTTCTCCTTCCTTATTTCCCTAATTGGTTTCAATTCTTGTTGTCTAATTAATTCCCAAGCAATAAAAACTGATCCCTCACAGATTAAAGCTCAGAGCCCTCTTTTTCTTAGTGGTCTAAGATATATATATATATATATATATATATATATATATATATATATATATGGGAAAAGTTAAAAGGCGGAGTTTAATGCTCAGTATGTCCAATTTGGCTCTCACATTAGTTAGAAGCACTATCTTCCCATGTAGGAATGTAAACAGTTTGATCTTTTAATATCCCTCATGAAGTCTTTTTCCTGTTTACCTTTTTATGTTTCTCCAAGGTCTTGTATTTGAAAGTCAAATTTTCTATTCAGTTCAGGTCTTTTCATCACAAATGCCTGGAAGTCCTCTTTTTCATTGAAGTTCCATTTTTCCTCTGAAAGAGTATACACACTTTTACTGGGAACATGATTCTTGACTGTAGTCCCAATTCCTTTGCCCTCTGGAATATCATATTCCATGCCCTCTGGTCCTTTAATGTAGATGCTGCTAGATCCTGTTTTAGACTTATTGTAGGTCCACAGTATTTGAATTCTTTTTTTCTAGCTGCTTGCTGGAAGCACTGTCCGCTCCTCTCTCAAGGCATTCTCAAGGTTTCGTTTAATAGTAGCTACATTTAGCAGGTTCTTATAGAAATGTTTGACAATGATTATGATGATCATGATGAGGATAGCATTTTTATAGTTTTCTAACATTCAAAAATACTTTATATATGTTATTTAATTTGATTATTACCAGAAATTTAGGAGATATGCATTATTGTTATCTTCATTTTACATATGAGGAATCTTAGACTGAAAGAAATTAGTTTATTTGCCCTAGGTCACAGAAGTAAGTATATTGGCAGAGACTTCCTGGGGTGGAGCCAAGATGGCAGAGGAAAAGCAATGAGTTCTTGACCTCATGACACAATCTCTCCAAAAAACATTCAAATAATGCCATAGGAAAATGCCCGGAGCAGCAAAACTCACAGAAGAATGTGCTGAAACCATCTTCTAACCAAGAACAGCTTGGAAGGTCAGAAGGAGGGAGCTGCTGTGCTGATACAGGAGTTGAACCCAACCCCACAGTCACCCTGACACATATCCAGTCCCAGGAAGGCCTCACCAGAGAAGGAGATCCCCAGAGCCTCTGAATCAGCTGAAGTACCAGTGTCGTCTGGAATTAAGCTCACAGTCTGGTGAGAGGGCTGAACCCTGGGCAGGGGGGAGACAACAGGGGTCTATGATGGTGATGAGGCAGAACTTGGATTTTTCTCCCCTGCTGAGAACCAGGAGGTAAGCTTGAGTAGCAGTGACCCAGGTGGGGAAGGGGTACAAGCTTGTCAGAGCTGACAACCACAACACACAAAGCTAGTTGATTAGCAAGTTGGTCTGGGGTTATCTACGGACCAGGGAATAGGCCAGGTGAGTGAAGAACCTGATCCTCCTTAAATCATACCACCTGGGACTTCTTAAGCTTGGGATACTTCAGCCTGGAAACAGTGCCCCACTTTAAGGAGCTAAAAGTCAAGTAAAAGAAAGGTAAGATGAGCAGACAGAGAAAGGTGAGGACCATAGAAAGTTTCTTCAGTAACAAGGAAGACCGAGGTGCACCCTCAGAGGAAGATGTCAACATCAGGGCCCCTATATCTAAAGCTTCTAAGAAAAATATGAATTAGTCTCAGGCCATAGAGGCGCTCAAAAAGGACTTTGAAGATAAAGTTAGAGAGGTAGAGGAAAAAATGAAAAGAGAAATGAGGGTGATGCAGGAAAGACATGAGAAAAAAGTCAACAGCTTAAAAAATCAAATTGTCCAAATGGAAAAGGAGGTACAAAAGCTCTCTGATGAAAATAATTGCCTCAGAATTAGGATTGAACAAATGGAAGCCAGTGACTTTATGAGAAACCAAGACACAATAAAGAAAATCCAAATGAATAAAAATATATAGGGCAATGTGAAATATCTTCTGGGAAAAACTGCTGACCTGGAAAATAGGTCCAGGAGAGATCATTTGAAAATTATTGGTCTACCTGAAAACCATGATCAAGGAAAGAGCTTAGACATCATCTTCCAAGATATTCTCAGGGAAAAATGCCCTGAAATTCTAGAAGCAGAAGCTAAAATAGAAATTGAAAGAATCCACTGATCAACTCCAGAAAGAGATTGCAAAAGGAAAACTCCTAGGAATATTATAGCCAAATTCCAGAGCTCTCAGGTCAAGGAGAAAATATTGCAAGCTGCCAAAAAAGAAAGAATTCAAGTACTGGGGAGCCCCAGTCAGGATAGCACAAGATCTAGCAGCTTCTACATTAAAGGACCAGAGGGCATGGAATATGATATTCCAAAGGGCAAAGGAAATGGGATTACAACCAAGAATCACCTACCCAGCAAAACTCAGCATAATCTTTCAGCAGATAAAATAGGACTTTAATGAAAAAGACTTTCAGATATTTGTGATGAAAAGACCAGAAATGAATGGCAAATTTCAAATACAAGACCCTAGATAACCATAAAAAATTGGAGCTGGGGGACATACCTGGGGTTGTACAATGGGCAACTGTCTTGTGTCTGAGGCCGGGTTTTGGCTGGGATCCCTCTGGGTCCAGGGGTGATGCTTTGTCCACTGTGTCACCTAGCTATGTGATGACATCTTTAGGGTTAAATTGAGGGGTGAAGGGAATGCACTGAGGGAGGGGGAAGGGCAGAGATGAAATCCTACATAAAAGAAACAGGAAAAGGCTTATGGAGTGGGAGAATAGATGGGAGAGGAGCAGGGCAGTAAATGAATTTTACACTCATCAGAAAAGGCTCAAAGATCTTAAACTCATCAGAGCTGCCTCAAGGAGGGATTAACACACACACCCAACCCAGTGGAGTAATCTATTTAATCTGGGCATCAGAATTGGCTCTAAGACCTCAATCTCATTAGAATTGGCTCAAGGCAGTGGATAAAGCACCAGCCCTGGAGTCAGGAGTACCTGAGTTCAAATCCAGCCTCAGACACTTGACACTTAATAGCTGTGTGACCCTGGGCAAGTCACTTAACCCCAATTGCCTCACTAAATATATATATATATATATAAAGATGTGATCTGAGATTTTCCTGAAATTACAACCACTGACTTCCAGGGATGGTCAAGAAGGTGGAATAGATAAAGCACTCACCTGGGCTTTCCCAACATTCCCCTCTTAATAATTTTGAAATAACATCTCAAATAAAATTAAAGGGTGGCAGTCAACAAAAAGTTGAGGAATTCTTCTGGCCCAAGACAACTTAGGATGTCAGAAAGAGAGATCTATTACATGGGTATGTAGGCTGGTCTAGCCTATATGGATAAAACACTGGTAAGGGGATCAAGTTTGAGCAACAGAAAGAACAACAGCTTCAGGAGTTCCCAAGCCAAAGCTAAGGAGACCTGTAAACTGGTCAGAAAGAGACTATGGAGGATCCTTTTAGTAGCACTGTATACAGAATCAGATGGCAATTCCATTGCCTATATTGGGTCATAGTTCAAGGGCAGAGGGGAGCACTTTCATTCAAGAGGAAGTGGGAACATTGAGGGTCAACTATTTAGGAACTCCATTGCCTATACTAATTTCTGAGTCATAGTTCAAAGGCAGAAGGAAGCACTTTTAGTCAAGAGAGAGTAGGAACACTGAGAAGCGGCATTTCTTTGGTCACAAGGGATCAGAAACTCTGAGAAACAGCATCACTTCTGGTTTCAAGGGAGTAGGGGATGTGAAGAGCAATATTGATTACAATAACAAGAGATCAGAAATACTTCCAAACTATATCAAAAACTTCCAAACCTCAAAAACTAGCTCTGAATGTGCTGAACAAACCTAGAGCCTGAAACAGGGAAACCACACTGGAAACAGTGTCCAATACAACACAAAGTTCAAGAAATATGGTAGAAAAAAATGAGCAAACAACAACAAAAAAAGAACCTGACAAAAATATATGACAACAGGAAAGATCAAGAAAAAAACTTAAAATATGACAAGTTGAAAACAGCTACAAGAGACCCACAGAGAAAAGTCACAGAAAAAATAAGAACTGGACAGAAGCTCACAAAGAATTCCTAGAGAAGCTAAAAATGCATTATCAAAATAAGATAAGACTGGTAGAAGAACAATTATGTAAATGCAAAAGAAGAAAATTATATTTTATAAAAGCTAAGTAAGGGAGTGGCTAGGTGGTGCAGTGGATAAAGGACCGGCACTGGATTCAGGAGGACCTGAGTTCAAATCCGGCCTCAGACACTTGACACTTACTAGCTGTGTGACCTTGGGCAAGTCACTTAACCCCCATTGCCCCGCAAAAAAACCAAACCAAAACAAAAATAACAAATGAAAAGCTAAGTAAAAGAAGCAGAAAGAAAAAAATCTTGGTAAAAGAGGCATAAAAATGCTGAAGAAAATAAAATAATACTTTAAAAAACAGAATTGACCAAATGGAAAAGGAGGTATGAAAATTATCTAGAGAAAATTATTTAAAATTAGAATTGGGCAACTGGAAGCTAACATCTCCATGAGACATGAAGAAAAAAGTCAAAGTTTGGGGAAAAATAAGGTGAAATATCTCATCAGAAAAAACAAAAAATAGAGGAGAGATAATTTAAGAATTATTGGACTACCTGAGAGCTATAATCAAAGGAGCCTAGACATTGTATTTCAAAAATTATCCTAGAACACTTCCTTGATGTTCTAAAACCAAAATGTAAAATAGAATTTTACATTTACATTACACTGATCACTACCAGAAAGAGCCATTATCTAATTAAAACTACCAGGAATATTGTGGCCAAATCCCAGAGCTCATAAGTCAAAGGGAAAATGCTTTAATCAGCCAGAAAGAAATGATTCAAATACTATGGAGTCACATAAGATTTAGGAACTTTCATGTTGAATATAATAATCCAGGGCAGTTAGGTGGTACAATAGATAGAGCACCGGCCTTGGATTCAGAAGGACCTGAGTTCAAATCAGACACTTAACACTTACTAGCTGTGTGACCCTGGGCAAGTCACTTAACCCCAATTGCCTCACCAAAAAAAAAAAACACAAAACCCACAAAACACAAAAACAGAATATAATAATCCAGAAGGCAAAAGAACAGGAATTATAAACAGAATAAAAGGGCCAGCCACCAGAAAGACTCTGTTACCATATCAACTCAGCAGCTAAACTCAACACCCAGTGGTCATTTGAAAGAAACTTGAAGAATGTTTGGAAATTGACTGTACATACAGGTTGAAGGGAAGTAGAGAGTTAAGTTTGACATAAAAGTTACAAATCTGAATGACTAGAAAGACATTGGCATCCCTAACAGAAAGAGAAAAGTTCAGAATTGGGGTGAATTTGAGGGGAAACATTTCAAGTTTAGATGTGTTGAATTTGAGATGCCTAAAGGAGATGCAATTTGGAATATCCAATAGACAGCTGGTGATATATGATGAGTGTTCAAGAATAAAGTCTAAGGCCAAAACATAAATATAAAGGAATCATCTTCATAGAAGATGATTAAGCCCCCAAAAGCTGATAAGGACACCAAGATAGTAAAGAATCAAGAGACCCTAGGACAGCCCCTTGGGTGTCAGGGGTTGAGACATGAATGATAATCCAACCAAGAAAACTGAGGAGTGCTCCAATGAGTAGAAAAACAAAGAAGTGTCATAAATTATTAATTGTGGCAAATTTGGTAGAGGTAAAGAAGTGTAAGGATTGAGAAAAGATCATTTTTTAAAAATTGTGTTGTCATAAATTTTTTGCATGATACAGTTAGTAGGCAGATTTCAAATGATTGGGAAATAAATAAGAGTAGAGAAAGTGCAATCAATAAGACTAGATTTCTGTAGTTTTTCCTAGCAGTTTTCCTATGAAAACTAGGAAAGATATAGGATGATAGTATGAGGAGTTAAATGAATTTCAATATGTAAGTCAATGTTCTAGAAATAGCCTAACTCCTCAGTTACTCAGTTCTACTTAGTTCTTACAATCTATTCCTCTAGTTTTTTTCAGCTATAGATAAAGGATACATATACTTTTGATTATGCCATTATATACAATTATTTCACAATTTTTTCAATGCCAAGAATTTTGAAATTCCTTTATTATAAATTTTTATCCTTCTATCTCTCTGGATTCCTAATTCCTACACTCTCCCCAGCCCATCATACCTGATCTGGTTATACATATATTACATATGTGTGTATAATACATATGTAATATAATACATATTTTATGCCTATATATAATGCAATGCATATATGCATTATATATATATATGCATAAAACACCATGCATGTCATATATCATATCATATTGTAACGATTGGAATGACGCCACCTGCTGGAGACTTACTGTAGAAGAGTTCCGCCCATGAAGCGAAGGTCTTTGAGGGCAAGACCAGGAGTCTTTTCTTTGGCGTCAGGAAGTGACGCGGGCTAGTGGGAGGAGGAAGGAAGAGACTGGAACTCGCTCTGACTCTCTGGCCTTTGGACTCTGGTGGAGAGCGGAGCTAGAAATGTGCTCTCCCTTTAACAGATAGGAATCTAGGCCTTTCTCTCTCTTTACCGAATTCTTATTCTCCTTAATAAATGCTTAAACGTCTAACTCTTGCTAAAGCTTATAATTTATTGGTGACCACTCATTAGATATTTTAGACAGTTTAGCTAGAATTTTAGCCCTTAACAATATCATATGTGATAAAATAAAATTTAGACCTCCTGTTTTCCAGAGCTAAGGACCAGCAAGTAAGCTATGCTCTGAGCTTTGCAAAACAACAATCCATTGCAATCACCCTCTGGATGATCTCACCCTCTGAGTTAATCACATAATTCACCAGATGTTGTCTGATCTAAGACAAGCACTAGACAAATTCAGAAAGTTCTGTAATGAATCAAACTTGTCATATATTTGCTGCTCCCTCATAGTTAGGGCTACAACTCACTGGTCAGCCAATATTGAGATATCCCCACACTGCCTCACCCCCCACACCCCACTAGGGGCAGGTCCTCAACATGTGTCTATAGCATCCCCTTTTTTGCAAGCCTTTTTCATCACTCTGAAAATAAAACCTCTCTAATTCCTGACTCATCTGTATAGCTCTGGCCATTTCATCTGGTTAGAGAACATTTCTGTCTGGTTGACATTTTTTTTGTGTGTGTGAGGCAATTGGGGTTAAGTAATTTGCCTAGGGTCACACAGCTATTAAGTGTCAAGTGTCAGGTTCTACAGACTCCAGGGCCCGGTGCTCTATCCACTGCGCCACCTAGCTGCCCCTGGTTGACAATTTTGATGCAAGAAGTAGGATTGGACATGGAACCAGGCCAACTGGACTTTCCAGAACCAGCAGAAGGCACCACTGGAGATTTCTTCAGAGTCCCAATCCTCCTTGGGTAGATACTCCATGAGGCCTCTTTCTCCTCCAATCCATTCTTAGCTCTCACCTTTGATCAAGCCTGCCTTTTCTTTGTGAGGAAAAACCCATGGGACCCTTTGGTGATTCATCTTGTATGACTCTCATAAGATGGATGTCCTTTCATAACTTACTGCTGGCACACCTCTGGTTAAATTTGAAAACTGTGCTGGCACACTTCTGGTTAAAATTTGCAAATGACATTGTCTCTTTTTTTTTTTCTTTTTTTCCTCTGCACACTTCTGGTTAAAATTTGCAAACGGAGTACCTCTAGGTTTTGTATATCCCCAATAAAATTTGCAAATGGTGTGCTTCTTTTGAAATGGTTAAAGTTATGTTGAGATTACAATTGTGCACTTTGTGAATTTGTGGTCTAATTTTCTTTGTGGAATGCTGCCTGTGTTTGTTGTTTAAGTGATATTTGTGTGAAACTGAGAGCTTTCTGTCTGTCTGTATCTTTCCTGTAATTTTGTCTGTGTGTTTTTGTCAAATATCTGTGTCCTGTTTGTGCTGTTTGTACATTCTGTTACCTTGAAAGATTTAAGATGCAGTCAGCCAGAAAAAACTTCTAAGGGCTGTAGTTTAGGACACTGGGAGAAATTAATGAGCTTTCATATTTGAAGTGTTAGAAATGCAGCTAACCATTCATAATGTTGCACAGCTCTAGTGTTGGCAGCCCTAGTGTCGCTAGCAGGTTACTGTTCAAAAATCCCAAGCAGGCAGCAATTGGTGAGTGAAAGCTTTATTCATCTTCATGAAGATGGGCACTCTTCTGAATGTGCTGGAGAGTGCACTGAAGTGAGGTTCCTCACCTCTATTTATACCCCTCAAAGGGTCCCCTCCAACCAATCACATTAAGGCCTTTTGATACCCCTCATTTCAGTTATTACAGTTATTACAGTTGCTATTTATACAGAATAACAGTAACAGCCTAAGAATCCATCAGGTGGTACCAGTTAACCAATCAGATTTTATAAATTATGATACTAGGCCTTAACCTATTCTGGGCAAGAGTGTTGCTCCCCCACCCCACCCCTTACTTCAGAACAACACTGTGTTAACATACATAACTCTTCAAGAAAGAAAACCTGTCTTGGGGTCTGGCCAATCAGATTGCTCCGTTTACCCACCAATCAGATTGCGGCCTTAGACCCCAACCCTATGCTGGAGTAAGAATGTCCCTGTTCCCCACTAAACAGTGCTTGTGTCAACATAACTTTTCAAAACAAAACTCAAGTCAGGGCTCGAGCTCCCAGTCACATAGGGATCACCTCAGGCACCTGAAGGTGAACTCCCAGCGTAACCCGACTTCCACAAAACTCAGGCCCTTCTTCAGGCTCTTATTGGGATTACAAGTTGGAATTACAAAAACAAAGTAAGATAATTACAGTTTATACAACCACTAAAAACATCTTAGCAGATCCAGAAGGTTTGAAGAAAAAGCATTAAGGAGTTTGGGGATTAATCATTTTTAAATTGCAGGGAGAACTCCTGGGATTTGGGGTTATTCCAAGAAATATCTGAGTAAGTTTTGGGGTAACTCTCTGTAGAATCTTCCCTTCAAGATTGATAGCTTCATTGTTCTAGGACAATGAAGGAAGGCAGATAGTTTGGAAGAAAGCCCGGAGTGCAAAAATGAAAAAAAAAAAGTAAAGGTTTGCACTTTACTGCAAATGTTGTAAGCCCTTCCTTGACATTTATGACCATGAAAAGAGAAAAAGATTGTTTAAATCAAAGATCACTTTGATTTTCATTTGAAAATCTTGGTTATTATGAAAGTGATTTAAGGTGATTTAAAGATGTAGCCTCAGTATATTAATGATGAGTCAACTATCAGGTATTTGCTGTATGTCTGAAACAAAGAATAAATTAAATGTTAAATGTTAGGGAAACAAACATCAAGAAAGATATTCAAGTCTAAGTTATGGTTAGTGAAATTTTGTTATTTAAGGTAAAAATTTCTGGGACTGTAACTATTATTTTGAGCTTGGCTTATATGGATAGTTGTATTGTCATAAAGCCAATAGTAGAAAATGGCAGATGCTGCAGTTTGGGAGCTACTAAAGCTAGTCTGTGCCTAAGAAAAGTTTTGAGGATGACTTTGGCATGACCCAAGGTAGGAACTTCCTTTCTGAAAAGGAAAATTCCCACCTGCTTAATACTTAGCCTTGCTTCTAAAACCCCAACAGCATGATTGGCTGTCAGATATAACTCATGCCTGGAATCAAACAGAGATAAGGTAATTTTCCCCCCATTGTGATATGACATTATTATAACTATGTTCTTTTTCTTTTTGTAGCAAGCTTTTATAATCAAGAAGTTTTGTAAGTACGATACTAAATCTATTAAATAATTGATACTAGAACATCTCTGAGTTACTATTATAAGATATGTGTATTTTACTATTGAAAGGTGCAAAAATTTTATAATTTTAATCTGTATTTGTGGTCAAATTATAATATAGAAATGATATGCTCCTAAGGGTGAAATGTTTAGGCAAAGTAATAAGACAAAGGTGTAATGTAAAAGTTTTCTAAATAAATGGAATAGAAAATTTTGAGAAAATCAACAGGATTAGACCTTTTTAGGAACCATATATAGATAAATATTATTGGCCTCTAAATTTATCTGTCATAAAAATTAAGGCTTTCAATATGTTTTAGTAATAGGTTCTCAAAATTGGATGAAGGCTTTATTAAGTAAGCATTAACTGGATTTTACACATAAATTGTACTGATAATGGTTTAAAAAAAGTGAAATTATTTCCCCATTTTTAAAGTATCTGTCTGATAATATTAAAAGCCAGGAGAGTTAATTTTACAATTGGACTCTCATAAATTTTTTAAAGACTCTTATATAAGATACAGGATTTAGGAAAGGATAGAACAGCAAATGCAATATATAAACTGAAATTCTCTGAAGTTTCAAAACTGGAGAACCAAATTTAAGTGATTGTACTAAGTATTTTCACTAGCAGAACTACCTACGAACCTCCAGGTTTGGAACCAGAGAAGCAGAGCCCCCTTCAGAGTTGTCCTGAGAATAAAGCCTATTGTCCCAGAAAAGAAATCTACGTGAGACATCTGGGACTGTGCTGGTTAAATGGATATTGAAAATGCGTTATTAGGATACAAGGAGACTTGATGTTAGTTAGTATTGCTAGTAATTATAGTTTTGCTGTGGTCTTTTGTTTCAAGACATTTGTGTTTAAATTTTCTTGGTTACCTTGGTGACCTGTAAATCTCCTTTCTTAAAACTAGTCTGTCATGAGCCCTCTAAGCAGTTTGATATGTAATATGACATTAATGTGTTTAAAATTAAATATAGTTTTCATACCCATCCTCCTACAAGATAATAAACAGGTCAGAGACATCAATAATATCTCTTACAATTTGTTCACCCAGATCAGAGATGGCTATTTCTGCCTCCCTTATCAGAAGTAGGTACCTCACAGAAACCAGATCAGAGAATGGATAGGAAAAACATAATAACAATTTATTTTGTCCCAAGAAGAAAGAACCATGATCATGTTGGAGACCCCCCTCCTCAGAAGGGAGCTCTGAAAACTCCCCATTTTTGAGGGTATATATGGTTTTTTGGTCCACATGGTGTTGTCAGGTTCAATAGTGTGATACAGAAGCAAAGGCAGTTTAACAATTTCAGTTATAACAAGTGTGGAGGAAATACTGAAATATCATGATAACATTACAGGATTCCAAAAAAGGGATGAGGATGCCCAGACGTCACCATAAGGTAGGGACTTACTATCCTGAGGGAAAAGAAGTAACTAGGTAGGAACTTTTATCTGCTAGCTATCTGGGTTCAGCGTTGGAGTTCAGTTGAAGGACATTTTGGTTCCTATTAATCTAGGGATTAATAAAAAATACTTTTGGATAAGAAGGCACCTCCATTAAATTCAGGTGATACATATATTCATACAAATGCAAATAAGATTATGAATTTATGAAAAACCATATTGCATTGTTTGAACCTTGTGTGATTAGGAAACTGGACCATCTTTATATGCAATCGATCATTGTTTCTAAGGGCTCCTACCAGGTCTTTCTGACTTTCCACAGCTGCCAAACTGGTGGGTATGTACTTCTGGAAGAAAGCCCCTACTCCTGAGTAGACTGCAGAACCCTCTAGGGACTTCAAGGTTCATCTAGTATAAACCCAGAAGCAACCAATTTTCAGATGAGACAGCTGTCCCAAGATTACAGACAGAGACTGAATATACTATTAACCTGAAAATTAATGAAACAATCAATATAGGAGAAATAAGGTCTTTAATCAGGGCAGAGGAGCTATAACCTGGAGTATTGCAAAGCAAGAATGCTAGGAATACTCAAAGATGGGGACTGAGGATAGGGTTTATATAGAGTAACAGAACAAAAAGGAACTAGGAGACTGCCCTTGAGTTAACTACAGAAGCTACTTAACTCTAAATAGAAACTACTTAATGTAAATGGGTCCTTTTACATAATAACCTAAAGTCCAAGGAGTAAGGTAGGGAATCTTTGGGAGGGGATGAGTTTGTTTGGGGGAGACCCATAAAACAATCTAAAGTCTGGAATTGACAAGGATTGGTTAGCCTCAGGCAATTCATTAGCCTGGGAATGGGGAATAGTAGGTGGAGATCAGTCAGTTCTCAGTAAATTGAAATTATCAATACTATCCTAGTTTTTTCTCCTCTTCCCTTTTGTCATGTGCCCATCCACATAGGTTTACTCTGCACAATTCTCTGGCCTCTCCAATCTATCCTCTACTGATTCTTCTAAAGCACAGGTTCACTATCATTTATCAACTCAATAAACTCTGTTGGTTCCCTATCACCTCCAAAATAAAAATACAAAATCCTCTGTTTGGTGTTCAAAGCCTTTCAAAACCTACATTACTCCACCTTCCCAGTCTTCTTACACTTTACTCTTTGACCCAGTGACACTGACTTCCTTGCTGTTCTTCAAACAAGATACTTCATTTCCTGACTCCAGGCATTTTTCTTGGCTGGTCCCCATGCCTAGTGATATTTTCTCTCTTCATCTCATCCTCTGAGTTTCCCTGGCTTCCTTCAAATCCCAGCTAAAATCTCACTTTCTACATGAAGCCTTTCCTAAGCTCTCTTAATTTTAGTTCTTTGTTGATTATTTCTCATTTATCCCGTATATAGCTCCCCCCATAGTTGTTTTCTTGTTGTTTCTCACATTAAGAAACTCTTCAAGGGCAAGGATTGTCTTTTTTTGTCTTTCTTTGTATCCCCAGCACAGAGGCTGGCATATAGCATGCACTTAATACATGTGACTGATTTCTAATGAGTTCTGTTTTACCAAATGAAATAAACAAAAGTTGCCAAGAAACATTAATTACTGACAGAAAGTCAAAGTGAGATCAAGATTTTATTGCAGATAATCTAAAATGGATTTCAATTTAAGGAACTTTTTTTTTTTTTTGAGATAATCCCTACCTTCAAAAGTCTTCTGTTTTGTAGGGATTATGTGCATTTGTATTTGTATCCCTTACACTTATCTCAGTGGCTGGCATATAGAAGGTACTTAATAAATATTTGTTGATTGATTGATACCCAGATTAATAAGTACTGAAAAATTACTAACAATTAATGGGATAAACCTTCACTAAGGAAATGACAAATAATCTGAGCTTTGTTAAATAAGATAAGAATTCTAAGAGACAGAGGTTTTTTTAACTGAGAACTGAGAGTTCATTCTAGGCACAGGGGTCCCCTTGTTAAAATACACAGAAAATAGGGATGTAAAGTCAAATTCAGAGAAATAAATAGTCCAATTTGGTGGAAATATGGAGTTTGTGAAGATAGAGTAGTTTATTTAAAATAAGATTGGAAATATATTTTAGACTAGTATCATGAATATGTGGGGCCTTAAATACCAGTGTATAGATTTTTTTAAATTTTATAATAATAGGGCATTAGTGAGAATTTTGAAGCAGGAAAGTGACAGGATCTTGGGAAAATAATTTTTATAGCTACATGTCAAATGAAATAGAAGAAAAACTAGATGCAGGAAGACAAATTTAAAGGCAGTTAGAATAGTCCAGGCAATACAGATGGGGACAGATACAATGTAATATGTGCTATCCAGAAGGTAGAAAAAGGACTAAGCAAATATATAACAATTATTTCTGTTTTTGACTGTGTCCCACTTCCTTCCTCTATAAGAAGGAACATGCTTTGACCAGTATGTCTTAGATAGGCTAAGAAGAGAGAAAAGCTGAAGTTGAGGTTACGCACCTGAATGATTAGAAGATAGAAAATTTAAAGATATTCAGTCAGAACGTGGCTTCCCATCAACTGGGGGGATGACTAAATAAATTGTGGTACATCAATGTAATGAAATAAACATTCTATACATATTCTTCCCCCAATACCATTAAATGGTTCTAAGAAAACATCACGTTTGGCAAAAGCGGGGTGGTGTTTCGGGAGAGGTTAGTCACATAAACAATATAAAATATGATACAAACAATGTAAGAAGAACCATGAAAACAGTACACCCACTGATCACAGCAATATGTGTGTGTGTATGTATATGTATATGTATGTATGTATATCTATATATGTGTGTGTCTGTGTGTCTGATGAAAATAAATAAATAAGGACCACAGTTGACCTTGGGGAAGAGTTGAGAAATTGAACCTCCCCTATTCTTTGTTTCAAATATGAGGAACTGTGGGTGTACAATATTGAATATACTATCAAACATATGTTTGATATGATACATGTGTTGGTTAGTTTCCCTGAAGTTGTTTTTCCCCTTCCTTCAGTTTTAATCTTTATTCCAAGATATAGCTCATTGCTCAGGGTAGGAGGATATATATATTTGGAAAGAAAGGTATAGTAAGAATATGTCTTGAAATATTCTTTCCAGGTGTACTATTTCAACTTTTGTATATAGTCATATATACAATGTATATGTGTGTGTGTGTGTGTGTGTGTGTATATATATATATATATATATATATATATATATATATATACACACATATATATTATTTAGAATATAGTACATTATAACCATTATAATTTGCATTTGTGGTCTATAGTTATACAAAACATAGTAGAATAGTTTGAATAAGCGGTCTAATAATATATTTTGGTCAAAGTAGCACAATTGACAGTTTTAAATGTTTATCAGTTACTCCAGTCATATCATCTTCTGGAGAGATGAAGCTGATGGCTTTCCCCAAATGTTAAGGCTCCTAACACACTCAAATCTCTTCTGAACCTGTAATTCTACTTCTGTATTATTCAATCAGTTATTGTAGAAATGTTCTCCAGAATTATTAGATTATGAATTGAAAGAAATTTTAAAAGCTAAATATGCCTAAAATCCTTCATACAAATCATAGAGAGATGAAAGGAAAAGTTATGTTATACTATTTTCTTCCCTGACTTGAATGGGAACTAAATTTTCTAGTTTTGAAGAAGTAATCAGTTATTCAAGGTGTGCATTTTGTACTCCTCTTCTTTGTTCTGTCATTTATAAATGAAACTGCTTAAATGCTTCAGGAAAAGTTTTCTTTATGACATTTCAGTATTGGCAGTAAGAAGAAAATATTGAATGCTCAAGTGAACTGAGTTCTAAGACTTAGTTGAAACTCACACTTGGTTAAAACAAGTAACTTAAAGCATTTGGACAAACATTCTATAGGCATTCTTCCTTCATTATCATTAGTTACAAGAAAAAATGATGTTTGAGGTGGGGTAAGCCTATAGGTGGAAGCTGGTGATATAGAAACAATGTTACAAATGGGAAATGGAACCAGATTCCATGAATTTGTAGTGGAGTTGTTTTACATTAAATATATTATTGTAAAGTTGATTGTGCCAATACTATGCCATGCATATGGTTTCCCACTATCTAAGATAATATGGTGCTATAGCATCTGCATCTATTTAAAATTATGTTCTATTATTTCATTATTATATGTTTTTCTCTCAGAGAAGAAAAGATTATCTACTTAGACAAAGACTATAACAAAAATTCAAGGAATTGCATAAGCATTTTATACACCACACAGATGCCTTTAAAGGTAATTCTATATGTTTCTTCTACAACAAGCTAAGAAAGTAACTTTTCATGGTCCTATATGAGTCAGTAAGTTCCAATAAAAGAAAATACTACTTGCATTTATTAAGTAAAAATATGAGGTTTTTGAAATCTACATGCAGAAAATAAATGTTTCACAACATAAAAAATAAAGCACTTCTCTTCTGATAAGATTTCATAAATCTAAGCACTTCATCCATCTACACACACATATATTTTTTCCCTTTAGCTATGTTAATAGTTTTATTTGGCAACTTAATGTTTTCCTTTTTTCATCTAACAGCAGGTGAAAGGATTCATAAATCTGAAATCTGCCATGAACAGTTGCCAATGAATATTCATATAAGGAATGTCTGATTGCAGTTATTTGACATTTTTATTTGATTTCCATCAAGAAGGGGAAAGCTTTGTTTCTTAATTCATAATATATTCCATTTTGTGTCTCTGCATTATATTACTGGTTAAATTATTTTAATTGACCATATCAAACAACTATGTTGCTTGTTAAAAGTATGAATATTTGGGATACTTCAGAAAACATATTTTCTAATGACTAATAAACCATTTCATACAATTCTGATAGAGTAGGATAATTTCAAGTACTGGCTAATGCATGGTAAAAACAAAAGGATCTAATTCTGAGAGTCCTCTGTTCTTATCTATATTTTTGACACCAGTGATATGATGAATGTTGGTGTCTCCCTACAGAAGCTATCAATCAAATCTCTCTTAGCATAACAAGTGGGGGAACAGAAGACATTTACATTTAGTAATATATATCAGTGATCATTCTGATCTGAGCAAGAGTATCCAGAGAGTTCTGCCCCAGATAGCATGGACTCAAAATAATTCTCATGTTATCTTCTTAGGGGTGTGTGTATGTGTGTGTGTGTGTGTGTGTGTGTGTGTGTGTGTGTGTGTGTGTGTGTGTGTGTGTATGTGACAAGATACTGGTCTAGCAGCATCTTTCAATGCAAATGATAATTTGTATTCTTTAATTTGGTCCTCGATGCAGTATATGCAAACCTCTCCAAAACTACCCATTACTTCTCTACTATTGCATATATACAAATATATAGTAGAAATCAAATTGTACCAAGCTACAATATAAGTTTCTCTGTCTTGACTCAAGTGCCACTGAATCAATGTTTTATTATTCTAGAGAATCATGGTTTTTAAAAACCATATAACCTTGTAATCCAATACAAAAAGTGATTTGATTGGCATAGCTTTCTTTAACAATAGCTCTATATTAATGAGTTTTGTACTGTTTATTTGTTTGTATTTTATTTTAGGCAATGGGGGTTAAGTGACTTGCCCAGGGTCACTCATCTAGTAAGCGTCAAGTGTCTGAGGCCGGATTTGAACTCAGGTACTCCTGAATCCAGGGCCAGTGCTTTAACTACTGCGCCATCTAGCTGCCCCATACTGTTTGTTTTTTAAGGCTGGAGAAGAGAGATTCTTTTATCTGCTCCCTTTATCTCCTACTGGAGCAACTACATAAAAAATCAAAATAGCAAATTATTTATCAAATAAAAAGTAAAAAACAAAAAGATCCTTGAGTTTGAAGAAGAAAAAAGAGTCTCATTTCTGATTTCATTTCTTACTTTGATTTCAAAGCATTTCTCTTCAGAATGAAATAATCTCAGAGATTCATCAAAAATAGATCACAGGGGCAGCTAGGTGGCGCAATGGATAGAGCACCGGCCCTGGAGTCAGGAGTACCTGAGTTCAAATCCGGCCTGAGACACTTAACACTTACTAGCTGTGTGACCCTGGGCAAGTCACTTGACCCCAATTGCCTCACTAAAAAAAAAAAAAAAAAAAAAAAAAAAAAGATCACAGAGGCAGCTAGGTGGCACAGTGGATAAAGCACCAGCCCTGGAGTCAGGAGGACCTGAGTTCAAATCCGGCCTCAGACACTTGACACATACTAGCTGTGTGACCACTTAACCCCAATTGCCTTAAATAAATAAAATTTTTTAAAAGTAGATCACAATAGATTAAGCAAATGTCCCTTTTTGACTGAGTTACTAAACCAGGAAACCACGGTAATGCTATAAGCGTAGTTGACTTAGATTTTAAAGGAAGTATTTGATTAAGTTTCTCAAAATATTCTTGTAGAGAAGATGGCCCTGATGTACCCATAAGTAAGAGCCAAATTTGGTGGATTTGAGTAATTAGACCCTAAGAGTCGTAATTAAAGGTTTGAAATCAAATAGAAAATGTTTCCAGTTGACTTTCCAAGTTATTTCTGTGCTATTAAGCATTCTTTCTAATAACTTAAAGGTATAGATAGAGTTAGTATTAAGTTCAGAGATAAACAGTCAACTTATTGAATGATGTAAATCAATGAAAGATTGTTATTGGATGGACATTTGGCCAAATCTAATGCAATTAATATTAATAAGGATACATTTCAAATCTTACATAGTTGTTTTATTTTTAAATCACCTTTGCAAAGTACAAGAAGGGGGAAACACAATTAGAAATCACTTTGTTTGGAACAAGACTGGGTCTGAGTAGACTGTAATTTTCATGAGTCAATAGTGTGAAGCCAACCAAAAGAAGCTAATGTAAGAGATTAATGTGAAATAAGTGATACATGGCTTCCAGAAATAAGAAATTTGTAGACCCTAGCCAGACTATATAAAGCATTGAGTTTAGTTCTTTTACAAAGCTAGAGGACTCTATTTCTAGCAATATTTTCATTTTCGAAAACCTTCAATCACCACAAATCAAGTTGATAGGTCCTATGGAATTTTACTATTGTTAACAATAAAGACAGGAAAATATTTGTCAAATATTTATCACTGTACATGCTATTAGGAGGAGTTATGAAATAGATGGTTTAAAAAAGTGAAATATACATAAAACAGAAAAATACAAAAAATATAAAATAATGCATGACAATATATAATTTTCTGTATGGAATATGGAATCAGCAATAAATGCTGTAGGAGTAGAGGAGGTGTTCTGGAATAATAATATTATTTATGGCATAATAAAAAGTGTCTATGTTTGAATAATGCTTTCCTTACAACACTGTGAGGCACATAATGAAAATAACATTATTTCTATTTAAAGATAAGGGATCACAATCAGGCAGGTTAAATAGCATGCTGGTAAATGCAATAGCCAAGATACAAAAAAGGATTTCAATTTCAAGTTTGCTTTAATTCTCACTACACCACATTGCCTCTCCCTCCTCATAAGTCACAACAGCTCAACATTAGAAGATGGGTAGGATGTGGGGGGAGGGGGAAGAAGGAAGAACAAAATTTTCCAAGTGACTTAAAAACAACACAGGCAAAATCAGGAAGGAAGGAATGGGTGATCACATCTTATATGAAGTATATTTGTTGACTGAAGGGAGTTGAAGTAAATTATATGTAAACACCCTTCCAATTATAACACATTAAATTATGTTTTAGTTTTTCATTCAATTGCAAGTTCCTTGAAATCAGGTTTATGTTTTATCTTTTTAGTTCTCCAGGGACCTGCATGTAATCTTTCTTTAATAAATAATTGTTTAATTGTTTGCTTTTGACTCATCTGTCTCCTTTGATGGATTTTCACCAAGTTCCTAGCCATCAGTTCTGGGTGTCTCAAAGGTTTTGTCCTGGGACCTCTTCTCTTTTCCCTTTATACTATTTTACTTGGTTTACATCAGCTACCATGATTCCAATTAGCATCTCAATTCTATCAAACCTACTTGTTCAGACTTAACTCCTCTTTCAGGCAGCTAAGTGGTATACAGTTGATAAAATGTGAGGCCTGGACTCAGGAAGACTCACATTCCTGAATTCAAATCTGGCCTCAGACACTTACCAGCTGCTTAGTTTTTCAGCTATAAAATGAGCTGGAGAAGGAAATAGCAAACCACTCTAATATCTTTGATGGGAAAATTCCAAATGGGGCTACAAAGAGTCAGACTTGACACAAATGACTTAACAACAATAAAAACTTCCCTTTCATTCTCCAGTCTTGCATCTTCAACTCCCTATTAAACATCTTTGATTGGATGTCCTGTAGACATTTTAAACTCTACACATCCAGAACTGAACGCATTATTTTCCTCCCAAACCCTTCTCTACACTTTCCTATTACTGCTTAGGGGACCACCATCCTCCACATCACCTAGAAGCTGGTAACCTAGATGCTATTCCCAACTCCTCAGTCTCTCTTATCCCTGCACCACCCCATAGCTAATCTGTTGTCAAATAATATCTTTCATATTTTTTCTCCTCTTCTTTCATTACTCTGGTACAGGACTTAATCACATTGCACCTGGACTATTTCAACAGCTGGTTGGTCTCCCTGCTTCAAGTCTCTCCCTCACTTTGTCTAGTCAAACTAGTCACATTGTCTAGTCAACTACCAAACTGAACTTCCAAAACCCAGGTCTGATCATGCGATCACCAACCCATTCACTAAATTCTTGTAGCTCTCTATTAGTTCCAGGATCAACTATAAAATCATCTGTTTGGCTTTTAAAGCCCCTTCTTAGGTTTCAGGTGTTTATTCCATTGCACATACTTTGAGATCCAGTGACAACAAATCCTTACCCATAACACTCAATTTTCAGATTACAAGCATTTTCACTGACTGTCCCCCATACTCTTTGTTATTGTTGAGTCTTTCAGTGCTATTGAGTCATTTTAGTCATGTTCAACTCTTCATGACCCCATTTTGTGTTTTCTTGGCAGAGGTACTAGAGTGATTTGCCATTTCCTTCTCCAGTTAATTTTATGAGTAAGAAAACTGAGTGTTAAATGACTTGGCCAGGGTTACCTAGTTAGTGTCTGAGGCCAGAAGATGAGTCTTTCTGATTCTAAGCCCAGTGCTCTATCAACTGTGCCACATAGCTTTCCTTCTACCAATAGCTATCCTGGCTTTTTTCAAGTCTCAGCTAAAATTCAACCTTCTATAAGAAGTCTTTTCTAATTCTCCTTAATCTTAGTGCCAAAAACACTAGCCCTGATTTATACTAGCTAGCAAGCTAGATCTATCTATCTATCTATCTATCTATCTATCTATCTATCTATCTATCTATCTATCTATCTATCATCAATTGTTTGTACATAGTTGTACATATTTGTATGTGATACATCTCACCTCTTATAGAGTGAGAGCAATGAGAACAGGTGCTATTTTGGGCCTTCACTTAGCAAAGTGCTTGGCACATAGTAGGCATTTAATAAATGTTAGTCTACTGCCTGACTGCCTCTGTAAAATCACCATTTTTTCCCACTAAACTCCCTCTCTAGTATTAATATTTCCTAATAGATCAGAGTAAGGAATGGGAAAGGGGAGGGATGAAAAAGGATTACTACTCTGGTTAGCAAAATAAGATTGCTCCCCCAAAATCCTACACCTAGCTCTTTGTTCTGTTTCTTCTCATCATGCTGCTTAGGAATATAAAGGTAGTTTTTCTTATGTATTCTCTGGCAATTGTGCTGCCATGAGCTGTGAACTATGTATATCTCTTTATTCCACCTGACTCTGTACTTGGAAGGGCCAGAATAAACACTGGACATTGTGACAGCAAGGAATGGAGAGATTTATCGGAAAGTAGTAATCAGGGTTAGAATGAAAGGCACACAGGGTATTGCAATAGTTTTGAGATTCCTGCTGGGCCTATGTAATAGGCCAGGTCCACACTGGTCCCAAATGAAAATTTACTCAAAAGAAAAATTGAATCAGTAGAGCAAAAAAAATAAATAAATAAAAGAATAATAAAATAAAAAGAATGATAAAAATAAAACAAATAAAATCTCATTTTACTAAATATAAATGGATCCTCTATAAATATTTGTCAACTAACATGAATAATAACAGATCTGTAAACTAACATGGATAATAATCATGGAATTTGAGAATTGGAAAGGTCTTCAGTGGCTATCTAGGTTATCCTAACCCAATCTGCTAGGACATACATTGTAAAGTTTATCTCTCCCAGTCCCCATCCATGAGGAAAGATTCAGGTGAATATAGAAGCTCATACAAGGAATAAACAGTCTGTCAAGTCTGAAGAGTTAAAGTCTCTTCTTGATAACAGTTTATAAACCATCAGCACAACAATAATTAGTATTTATATTGAGCTTTAAATTTTAAAAAGCATTTTATAAAAATCATTTCATTTTGTTCTCACAATAACCCTGGGAGGTAAGAGCTATTAATATGCCCTTTTTATAGATGAAGACACTAAGAGAAAGGTCAAATGAAATGACTAGGGTCACATAGCTTGTAAATGTCTGAAGCTAACCTGAGCTCTTCCTACCTCCAGGTCTAGGACTCTACCCATTGTACCACCTATCTACCTATATAAAATTATACAGAATTTACCAAAAGTAAGCTTTATGCAATTACCCTATCTTCCTTCCTTTTCTCTATGATATGCACTTTAAATCATGAAACCTAAATAGCCTACTTTGTCTAAATCCTGGCTACAAATTTTACTCACACTGCTTGGTGATGGGTCAATTGCAGCTAAGTTCAGAGATTGATTATTGTTAGTCACCATATGGTAGATGTCAACAATAATGAAACCACCATCTCCCTGAATTGCAAATAAAAGTTTGAGTTGAGATCTTGACTTGAGTGTTTGTTTCTGAACCTGAAGAACAAGCCTATGACAAATGTGAGTCAAACATCTTGTGTGAATTGTGTTCTTATATTTCTTTGTGTACACAAAGAACAATACATACTTTGTGTTAGTTAGAACTTGGACTCCTATATATGGAAGAATTTCTGTCGTCTAGGAGAGCAGCAGGTTTATAATATATATATATATATATATATATATATATATATATATATAATATATGTATTGTCTCCTTGTGATAAAGTACTGTTTATTTATTGATTGATTTTGTGCTGAGTAAGAATTTGTCAGTGGGTGGGGGTTCAAAGCCAGTAATGATTACAGAGATCCACAAATCCATATACTTCTTGAAAAAAAAAAGCCTACATGGCCCCAATAGAGGACATCAGGGCTAAAGAGATATATAGATGAAAAAATGTTCTTAATCACTACTGATTAGAGAAATGTAAATTAAAACTACTCTGAGGTACCACCACCTCACACCCTATCCAACTGACTAATATGACAAAAAAGGAAAGTGGTAAATGTTGGAGAAGATGTGGGAAAATTGGAACACTAATACACTGTTAGTGGAGCTGTGAACTGATAAAAACCATTCTGGAACCATTTGGAACCATGCCCAAAGGCTTTAAAATTGTTCATACCCTTTGACCCAGCAATACCACTACTAGGTCTATATGCCAAAGAGATCATGAAAAAGGGAAAAGGACCCACATGTACAAAAATATTTATAGCTGTTCTTTTTGTGGTAGCAAAGAATTGGAAACTGAGGGGATGCCCATCAATTGGGGAATGGTTAAAGAAGTTGTGGTATATGAATATAATAGAATACTATGGTACTGTAAGAAATAATAAGCAGATGGATTTCAGAAAAACCTGGAAAGACTTACATGAATGGATGCTGAGTGAAATGAGCAGAACCAAGAGAACATTGTACACAGTATCAACAACATTTTGTGATCAACTGTAACTTAACTCTTCTCAATGATCTAAGAAAATGTCAAAGGACTTATGGGGAAAAATGCTCTCCACATCCAGGAATGAAGATTGAAACATACAATTTTCACTTTTGTTGTAGCTTTTTTGTTATTGTTCTTGCATTTTTTCTTTTTGTTCTGATATTTTTCTTACTGCATGATTAATGTGTAAATATATTTAACATGATTGTAATATATAATCTATATCAGATTGCTTGCTGTCTTGGAGAGGGGGAAAGGAAAGGAGGGTGGGAGAAAAATTTGGAACTCAAAAAATATCTTCACATGTAATTGGAAAAATAATTAAAAATAAAACAAAATTTAAAAAAATACTTGGGGGAAAATAAAATTCTAAATAAATTGGAAAACATGTAAAAAGACAATTTGAGGAGACCCCAGGAAAGACCTGACCTCTTATGGGTTCAGTTACTGTGATGAGAAGGAGCTAGCACACATCTGAAATTTTATTGCAGTAGTGAGGAACAAGAGCCCTACTGATGTGGGCATTTGCAGGAGAACAGAGTCCTTGCTTTCAGTTTCCAGTGCAGAGAGGACAACTGTAGTTTGCAGCTACCAGAGTGATGAGAGGAAGCAAGATCATTTGTGGGACAAGGTAGCTGAATGACTAGCCATTTTACTTTTCTGCAGAGTCAGAACTGAATATGCATACAAAAAACATAAGCCAGATAGAACCTGGCCTATCTCCATTTCCTGGTAATAACCAAGGCAAGAACTTCTATTCTGAGTAGGGAGAGCAATAGCACCATCTACCTATTCTCTCCATTGAGGGTAACATGTGGCTGTGAATATGGTGCCTCTGTGTCTTCTCTTCTTTGCCTTTGCTCTTTCCAGTTACACTGGTTTGATATACTTGCTCAATTAATACTGTGAAACTGAAAAAAACCCTCCTTTTCCAAATTCTGGCCTATGCATGTCCATCTATTTTAAAATGATGTGAAAAGCATGTTTTTTGCCATCCATTTCATTATTAAATATAACTTTGAAGTATGAATTAAGTTCATTTCAATTAACTTAGTTCTTCAGCTACAGTTGCCTAGAAGCAGAAGGCAGAGTAGTGGACCTTGGTTTGGAATCAGGAAGATTCTAATTTAAATTTAGTCTCAAACACTTACTAGTTATGTGACCCAAGGCAAGTCACTTCTTGTTAAGGGCTAAAATTCTAGCTAGTCTATCTAAAATATCTAATGAGTGGTCGCCAATAAATTATAAGCTTTAGCAAGAGTTAGACTTTTAGGCATTTATTAAGGAGAATAAGAATTTGGTAAAGAGAGAAGGAAAGGCCTAGATTCCTATCTATTAAAGGGAGAGCACATTTCTAGCTCCGCTCTCTACCAGAGTCCATAGGAAAAAGCCCGAGACAGAGCGCTAGTCTCTTCCTTCTTCCTCCCACTACCCAACGTCACTTCCTGATGCCTTGCCCTCAAAGACCTTCCCTTCATGGGCAGAACTCTTCTACAGTAAGTCTCCAGCAGGTGGCGTAATTCCAATTGTTACAGTTCCCCACTTTGTTTCCTCAAGAAACGGGACGTTTCCTTGATGAAACAGTCAAAAATAACAGAATATAATAACTTATGCTAACTAACAATATGTTAATAACAATATAGAAAAGGGAGAGAGGAAAGTTTTGTCCAGAGGGGCGATTTTTTGTCCTCATGAACCGACGCTTTGACATTAGTCTTGCAAAGGGAGGGCCTCTGCAGAGAGTACATGTTACAGATGGTGTATATTATAACAGAAAGAGAAAAGAAAAAAAAAACAAAAACAACAACAAAACAAAACTGTTCATTTAAAGTCTCTGAAAGTCTTTTCTCAGATGTCCTCTAGGTGTGGTCATGGAATGGAAGTCTTTTCAGGGGTTGATGAGTGGATGCTGGTAATCAGCCAGGAAAATTTCCTACAAAATTGAGCCTAACACAACTTTAAAATAGCTTTGTCAATAATCAAATCAAACAATGAAAGTTCTCAAAAACATGTCTAAGGGAATTCAGAATCTTAGTTGTTACACATGAAACATATAATAAAACAAAAATTGAAACATTCTTTAAAATTATAATATTACTATAATCCCCCCTTATGGAGGGTAATCGAGAAGACAATTGCTACGATATTAATTTTTAAAAATAATTTTTATCTTTGTTTCATCACTTTTTGCATCATCTGCCTAATTATCCTCATGCCATTACGAGAAATTAAAAAATCTAATATAATTGGTAACAGGTGTCAAGGCCAAATTCAACACTGTATTTATCATGACACCTGAGATAATTATGGGGGTTACCATAAAAGAACAGAGAAATAATGGGATATGAGCATTCCCACACTTGAGCAATATGTACTGCCCATACAGTATGCCATGCTTAAAATATGTGGATGGAATATATGTCCATGCCACCGAACATATTGGAGGAAACTGAGTCAGACTTAATCAGATGCATGGGATTGAGATGTCCATGGCATCAGGAATATAGGAGGGATTATAGAAGCCAGGTGTAGAAGTGAGATGGGTGAGATCAAAACTTCCAGCCATCTGTACAGTATTGTGGGGAAAAAGAGAATAAAATATTAAACCAAGAGAATCCAACCTCAACTTTAGTCAAAAGCCATTCCCTTGGCTATACCCTGACTTCATGCATGTCTCCCCTCATTTGACAGTTCAGTGTCTGCTCTTGCATGTATTCCTCTTGTGATTGGATGGCATCTTGGCCAACTGGCATCTGATAACTCAGAATAACGGCAATTAATGTCTTAAATGATAAGTTCCCATAATCCAATTTAATTCAAATCCAATTAATTTAAAAATTGAGGATAATAAATGATTGCAAAAAATGTGAATACATCTTGACTCAGAATATAATATACAATTATGCAACAATTTCAAATAATACCCCCTTTTTTTAGTATACATTTACTTTTGTGAAAAATCAGAACATATTTAAATACAAGTTAAATCACAACACAATCTCAAAGAAAACTTTTTTTGAAAAAAGAAAACTTTTACAAATGTTCCCCTCTTTTTTTTAATATGCTTATCAAAAATAATACTTCTAGAATCAATTTACACTTGCCATGGCAACCAATTTGCCAGGGAAATGCTTTAAAGAGTTTGATCAAATAATCAGTTGAGAAAAACAAAAACAAACAACTCAGAATATGGGAGCACAATACTCCTAGAATTAACATTGTATTATGAAATCAAAAACATCTTGCAATTTTTCAAAATAGAGATAGATGAATGAATAAAAGAAAATACACATGGAAAAATAAAAGACAATGAAATTCAAACTAGGGAAATCTAAATGAATATGAACTTAACATTAATAAGAGTATTACAAAATATAAACTTGATCACATGACTATAAAAAGCTTTCACAAATATTCTCCTTGTTTTAAAAACTAAGTATAAAACACAATCTCAAAAGCATGAAAATCTCTATGAAAATAAACCCATACCATTAATGTCAAAATGTAGATGTAATAGCATAGAAATCCTATGTAACCTCTGAACTGACATTAATACTCTGAGTAAAGTTAGAACACTTTTGATTCCGATATCTAAAATCCCCAATACTCATATCAATACATTGCTGCTTACTTCTACATTTCTGTACAATATATACCCTTCCATGGCAAAAGAAGCGGAGTCTTGAACTATGGTGATGATTGTCATTCTTATTCAGCTTAAGTTTTTCTTCTTTAACCCCTCTATATTGTCTGTCAGTCTTTTCACCATACAAATGTTTTATAAGATTACTAATTAAAGACAAAAGCAGGTTAGCAAAATTATGAACAAATCGAGCATATCTGGAATTTAAAGGGTTTTCTAAGGTTGTCTCAGAAGCACAGCCAGGCTGGGGAAGGGCTGAGCCTGAAGCTGCAAATGTAGTTAGAGAAAGTTGCGCATGAGCATTAGATCTCTGGACTTCCCAGGCCAGGGAAGCAATGGGCTTGGCCATGGGAGGAGTAGAGGGTGGGGTCTGGAGAGGAGGGGAGGGACCAGCACAATTTGAATCAGACTTGATTTTGAACTCAGGCCTGGATTCCTCTTCCCCTACTTTGCCCTCAGGCGCTAGGGGATTAAAAGCTTCTAGAGGGTGGGTCATTGCCTCCAGGCATGCAAAATTAGAGCAACAATTAGTGTTAGAACTGGGAAAAGCTGCGGGAATCTCTTCAGGTTTCTCTGAAAAAGCTTGGTTGGGAGAGGGAGAGATATTTCCTTGTGTGAGTAAGTTGCTGGCTCTTTTAACAAAAATAAAAATAAAAATAGAAAATCCACAAAAACAAAGCATTAACATGATCTTATTTCCCATTTGTCTGGTTAAACAGACTAAAATCAAAAATAGGGTAATTAGGGAGTTTAAAAGGTCCATTTGAAAAAATTTAAAGGGAAAACACAGCCAGTACACCAGTACTTAGTTAAAGGGAGAGGGTAGGAGAAATTTCTTACCCAACCAGAAGATCAGAAGACTGAGGTTTAGCTTTCCTCTTCGTGGTCAGCCATCTGTTAAGGGCTAAAATTCTAGCTAAACTGTCTAAAATATTTAATGAGTGGTCGCCAATAAATTATAAGCTTTAGCAAGAGTTAGACTTTTAAGCATTTATTAAGGAGAATAAGAGTTTGGTAAAGAGAGAAGAAAAGGCCTAGATTCCTATCTATTAAAGGGAGAGCACATTTCTAGTTCCCCTCTCCACCAGCGTCCTCAGGAAAGAGAGCGAGACTGAGCGCCAGTCTCTTCCTTCCTCCTCCCACTAGCCCGCGTCACTTCCTGACGCCAAAGAAAAGACTCCTGGTCTTGCCCTCAAAGACCTTCGCTTCATGGGCGGAACTCTTCTACAGTAAGTCTCCAGCAGGTGGTGTCATTCCAATCGTTACAAAGTTAAGGGTGTGAGACAGACAGTGGAGACAGAAACTGGGTTTGGAGATTCAAATGCTCGGATAGAATGGGTCAGTGCTTTGGGAAGACCAGCTGCCCATACTCTAAGTCCAGATTTTAGCCTGGAAGGGTTCTGGTGTCTCCTTCAATTATACCAGAACGGGTTGGCAAAGGGTGAGAGTTGCAGGGATTTGGAAAAAGGACAGCAACTCTTTCTAGGTTTTGGGTGTGCTATGGTGCCAGGTGGTTAAAGTCTGTAGGTACCAGGTGTGCCAAGGTGCCAGGTCCACCAACCAGTGTGCCAGGAGGTTAAAATCTGTAGGTACCAGGTGTGCTAAGGTGCCAGGCCTGCCAACCAGGGTGCCAGGCAGTTAAAGTCCATAGGTACCAGGTGTGCCAAGATGCCAGGCCTGCCAACCAGGGTGCCAGGTGGTTAGAGTCCGTAGGTGCCAGGCGTGCCAACCAGGAAGCCAATGAGTTGTGTCCAAACATTTTTCATCCCTGATCCTCCCCTGAGCTGACCTATGGTGGTATTGTGGTGGAAGACCAACCTTACTCCCTAACTGGGCTGGGACTTGTGGCTTGGTGTGGCTGGTCACCCCCTTTACCATGGCATCTGAGCATTTCTCCAAATCTGAGTCTAAATCAAGAAAGAATAGCATAGAATTCACAGATTTAGACCAAAAGGCAGAGGAGATATTCAATAAATAGAATGAGAGGAGACAAATAGTCAAAAATAAAGAGGAGGGATTGTGAGAAATGGGTAGTTGTCTCCTCTCAGTGTGGATATAACAAGTCAGTCATACTCCTCCTGACCTGTTTGTAGGACAAAGGTCTCAGATTCCCTCCTCCCCCTCAGGTTAGCAAGGTCACATGGTTCAAGGAGCCCTGGTCTCAATTAGGTCCTCTCCAGAGTTCTGTCCATATAATGAAGTATAAGGTCCACTCCTGAGTTATGCCCATACAAGGAAGAGGGGTGGGAATACTGTGTTCCTATTAGCTAGTTTTTGTGCGAAGATTGTAACCCTGACTAGTGATGAAAAAGGGGAAGGTCCATTTGCGTTAGGGACTAGGGTATAAAACAGGGCCTGCGAGCCCCCTTTCGGGGCACCCACTAGCTGCACACTAGGGTGCCTCCTTCTCATGAGAATGAAATAAAGCCTTTGTCACTTCAAAAAAAAAAAAAGAAAGTTACTGTGGCAACAAAGCATATCAAAATGTAAATCCAGAAGAAGATAACAAAGTCAAAACTCCTAAATCCAAAGCTTCCACGAAAAATATAAATTAGTTTCAGGCCACGGAAGGGCTAAAAAAGGACTTTAAAAATAAAGCAAGAGAGGTGGAGAAAAAAATGGGAAGAGAAATGAGTGATGCAAGAAAGTGATGTCATGGAAAGGGGAGAGGGACCCACATGTACAAAAATATTTATAGCTGCTCTTTACATGGTGGCAAGGAATTGGAAGTTGAGGGGATGTCCATCAATTGGGGAATGGCTGGACAAGTTGTGGTATATGAATGTAATGGAATACTATTGTGCTGTAAGAAATGATGAGCAGGAGTAGTTCAGAGAAACCTGGAGGGTCTTGCGTGGGCTGATAATGAGTGAGATGAGCAGAACCAGAAGAACATTGTACACAGTATCATCAACATTGTGTGTTGATCTACTGTGATGGACTATATTCTTCTCACCAGTGCAATGATACAGGGAACTCATGATAGAAGAGGATCTCCAAATCCAGGAAAAATAAAAAGAACTGTGGAGTATAGATGCTGAATGAACCATACTATTTCTTTTGGTTTTGGTGCTGTTGTTTTTCTATTTTGAGGTTTTTCGTCATTGCTCTGATTTTTCTCTTCTAACATGACTAATGTAGAAAAATGTTTAGTGTTATTATGTTTTGTAGCTCATAAGAACTTTCTCATTATTAGGGCAGTTGGGTGAAATATATATACATATATAAACAGAGCATACAAGTATGTAATAAATATGAAGGGATTATATCTAAAAAAATAAAATTAAGGGGTGAGAGAAGAATTCATTGGGATAAAGGGAAAGGTGAGAGGTAGAAGGGGGGTAAATTATCTCACAAAGAAGAAGTAAGAAAAACCATACACAATGGAGGGGAAGATAGGGGAGGTGAGGAGAAGTGAGTGAAACTTACTCTAATCAGAATTTACTCAAAGAGGGAATGACATACAAACTCAATTGTGTATAGAAATCTGTCTTATGGAAAGAAATCTCTTACTGAAGGGGAAGGGGATGGGGGATGATAGAAGGAGGGCATATTGAGGAAGGGGGTAGTCAAAAGCAAAACACTTTTGAGGAGGAACTGGGTGAAAGGAAATAGAATAGAATAAATGGCACAGGGAAGGAACAGGATGGAAGGAAATAACATTAGAAATAATAAATGTGAAAAAAATATTTTGAAGCAAGTTTGTCTGATAAAAAGGCCTCCCTTCTCAAATATTTAAAGAACTGAGTCAAATTTATTAAGAGTCATTCTCCAATTGGTAAATGATCAAAGATATGAACAGTTTTCAGATTAAATAATGAAAACTATCTATAGCCATATAGAAAAAAATGCTCTAACTCACTATTGATTGGAAAGTTGGAAATCAAAATAATTCTTGGGTACTACTTCATACCTATTGGGAGCAGAGGAGCATGCCAAATATTGCAAGATATATGGGGAAAATGAGACATTAATGCACTGTTGGTGGAGTTGTAAACTATTTCAACCATGTTGCAAAGCCATTTGGAACTATGGCCAAAGGGCTGTAAAACCATGCATACTCTTTGATCTAGCAGTACCAGTATTAGATCTCTATCCAAATGAGATAAAAAACAAAAAAAGGAAAAGAACACATATGTACAAAAATTATTTAGAACAGCTCTTTTCTGGTGGTAGAGAGGTGGAAAATGAACAGGTGCCCATCAATTGGGGAATAGCTGAAAAATTGTGGTGTGCTATTGTGATGGAATACTATTGTGCTGTAAGAAATGATGACCAGGATGCTCTCAGGAAAACCTGGAGTTATATGAGCTGATACAAAGTGAAATGTGTTGTGTGCAAAGTAACAGCAATGCTGTAAGATGATCAACTATGAATGCATTGTTTGGCTAATCTCAGAAATTTAATGATCCAAGACAACTCTGAAGGACTAATGATAAAACTTGCTATCCATCCCCAGAAAAAGAACTGATTCTGTCTGAAAACAGACTGAAGCATTTTTTTAAACTTTTTTTTCTTGAGGCTTTTTTTTGTTTCTTTTATTTCACAACATGACTAATATGGAAATATTTTGCATGACTACACATTTATAACAATATTTAATTCTTTTCTTTCTCAAAGGGGAGTGGGGAGGGAGGAAGGGAGATTATTTGGAAGACAAAGTTTTAAGAATGGATGTTTAAAAAGTTTTTACATATAATTGGGGAAAAATAAAATGCTAAATTTATATATACATACATATATATACATATATATACATACATATATATATGTATATATATATATAAAAGACATTACTATGTGCCAGCCATTGTCCTAAATGCTAGGGATATTGGACAAATGTCCATACAAAGAAGGGCAAAAAATAGTTCCTGCCCTCAAGGATCTCACATCTTAAAGAGGAGACATGCAAATAATAATAAATGTAGAAGATATTTACAGAGTTCATTTCTTCTGTCTTCACACAAACAAGTGGCCTTTTAATCCACTTTTATCATGAGATTACTGTTATAAATTCATTTTTCATGTGAAATTGAAAATGGTGAAAATAGAAAAAAACTTTTCAGAAGTTCTCTGTTTATGTTAAAAGTGATCAATGGAAAATAGTAGTTACTTAGGCTACTCATAAATATAGGAATTTGATTATCAGATCCAAAATTTTATATATATATACACACACACATACATATATACACATACATATATATATATATATATATATGTATGTATGTATTTCCACAAGCTAATTACCTTATTGATTCAGGTCAAAGAGGCAAACTGTTGAAACCCTGTGTTTTTTTTCTTTTTTTCATAATTTTTAATTTTATTCTTAGTTTATGGAATGAAACAAGCATTTTCAAAAAATAGTATAATAAAAAGTACAATTGTACATGAAACTGCAATTCTATCATGCACTAATTGCATGATATATAAATTTGTGATAAAGTTATGATGTAAATTTCTTTTCTTTTTTTCTTTCCCTCCTAGAGATGGCTATCATTAGACACAAATAGGTATATATGTAAAATTATTCTTTACAAACTTCTGTTTATTAGTTCTGTCTCTGTAGGCAGGTAATGTCTTTCTTCATATATCCTCTATAGTTAATTTTGATATTTATACTAGTCTAAATGACTTATTCACCCTATGTTATTTTTTAATATTTTTTAGTGAGGCAATTGGGGTTCAAGTGACTTGCCCAGGGTCACACAGCTAGTAAGTGTTAAGTGTCTGAGGTCAGATTTGAACTCAGGTACTCCTGAATCCAGGGCCGGTGCTCTATCCACTGCGCCACCTAGCTGCCCCCAATGTTATTCTTCAAACAATATTGCTATTACTGTATACAATATTCTCTTGGTTCTGCTCATTTCACTTTTCATTATTTTATGCAAGATCTTTTTTAAAAGATCTTTGAGCTCATCATTTCTTATAGTACAGTAGTATTCTATCACAATCATATACCACCATTTGGTCAGCCATTCCTCAATTGATGGCCATCCCCACAATTTCCAGTTTTTTGCCACCACAAAGAAAGCTGCTATAAATATTTTAGAACATATAAGTTCTTTTCTTTTTTCCCTAATCATTTATGGAAATAGACCAAGTAGTAGTATTGCTGAGTCAAAGGATATAGGCAATTTAATAATTCTTTGGGGATAATTCTAGATTTCTCTCTAAAATGGTTGGATCACTTCACAATTCCATCAATAATGACTGTGTCCCAATTTTCCCACATCCCCTCCAATATTTGTCACTTAGTTGATCAACTCACTCATGGGTGCAGGCATTTCCCAGCCCCTGAGCCACAGCTGCCTTTGTTGCCAAAATTCTTCTTAAAGAGATAGTACCTCGTTTTGGCCCACCAGCCCGCATTGATTTGGACAAAGGCACACATTTTACTGATTCGATTTTATCCCAAATCTACTCTTTCTTGGGAGTAACTCCAAAATTCCACACGCCCTACCATCCACAAAGTTCAGGCCAAGTTGAACGTATGAATAAAGAGCTTAAGAGTATGATTGGCAAATTATGTACTGAAACCCATTTGAAATGGCCTGATGTTCTACAATTGGCATTATTCTATCTACGCAGTAGACCAAGAGGAGAACTTCATATATCTTCTTATGAAATGCTTTTTGGTCACCCTCCTATCCAAGCTAAAACTTTTTCCCCAGTTTTTACATCACTGGTGGGAGGTGATACTTCTGTTGCCTCCTATATACAGGAATTACAGACCAGGCTACGTGAACTCCATGAGGCAGGAGCTGTGGTCCAGGCAGGCTCATTAGACTTTTCATTGCACAGCCTCAACCCAGGAGATAAAATATATGTAAAGAATTTTCAGAGAACCAGTGGGACCCAACCTGCCTGGGAAGGACCTTTTCAGGTATTACTGACAACTCTTACTGCCATTAAAATTGGTGAAAAAGACTCATGGATTCATTGCTCTCATGTAAAGCCTGCACCATTCATAGGTGAAGAGATTTCAGATAAACCTGAAGTAGAAGCTAAAGAGCAAAAACCCCTAATGATAGCAACTGTTAAAGAGCAAAGGGAGCCCAGAGGAAATAGGCAGTTCCCATTTGATAGTCCCACTGATCAGTTAAATGCTTTGGGAGTCAGTCTTCATAAAATATCGGGAGATGGAAATTGCCTTTTTAGGGCCTTAGCAGACCAGCTAGAAGGTCACTGTAGGAATCATCTCAGACACAGACAAGAAGCTGCTTCTTATATGATTAATCATAGACAAGAGTTTGAGTCTTTTAGAATAAATGACTCCCCTTTTGAAGAATATGTTGACGAATTAAAATTTCCAAATTCTAAGGAGGAAATGATACAATTGTAGCGTTTGCTAGACAGCATCAGGTGAATGTGGTAGTTCATCAGTTAAATCAGCCCTTATTGAAAATCAGTGGCACAGACAAAACTGATGCTAGAGAACTCCACATTTTCTACCATAAAGAACATTATGACAGCATTAGAAAGATCAATGACATTTCATGGAGTTCACCCCTGCCACTTTGGCATGCAGAGAATTGGGGAACCAGTTAAAATAATGTGGCATATCCCAAATTCTAGCAGCTTAAATACCTTAAAATTTAACAAGCATTTCCTTCTACAGGCAAAGCACTGAAGCACATGGCCTGGTTTTCTGGCCCACCTCAATCTCCCTCACTTTTTCCCTACCCTATATTTATTTTTTTTTAATCCTTTTTGTTTTGACTTTTGAAAGGCACTGAAAAGACCTGGAATTCACCACACCTTTAAGTTCTTTAAGAGCACAAAAGAGTGCCTAGCGAATCTTTTGCTTTTTATTTTTGTTTTTGGTTTTGCTTTGTTTTTTGACTTTTGTTTCTTTTGCTTTTCTTTAAAACTCAATTTTGTGGGGCAGCACTGGCCTTGGAGTCAGGAGTCAGGAGTACCTGAGTTCAAATCCGGCCTCAGACACTTAACACTTACTAGCTGTGTGACCCTGGGCAAGTCACTTAAGCCCAATTGCCTCACTTAAAAAAAAAATTAAAACTCAATTTTGTAAACTTAGTGACTTTTCAAAGACATTTTAAGTATATGCTGTGGGTGAGGCCATCAGGCCTCAGAAGCTGTCAGAATTCTTTTTTTTTACTCTTTTTTTTTGAGAGAACCATGAGTTCTAATGAGTTTTTTTTTCTCCTTTCTCTTTTATGGTATTCTGTTTAACTAAAAAAGAGGGTTATTGAACTCAATTGCTTGATACCTCACTGAAAATAATGAATATTGAATCTTTTCTTTTTTTTTTTTTTTTTGCAGGGCAATTGGGGTTAAGTGACTTGCCCAGGGTCACACAGCTAGTAAGTGTTAAGTGTCTGAGGCCAAATTTGAACTCAGGTACTCCTGGGCTGGTACTTTATCCACTACGCCACCTAGCTGCCCCTGAATATTGAATCTTGCTAATTGAAGTCTTATTTCTTTTTGATAAATTAATCACCACTTTAAGTATCTGCTACTGTTATAATAGAGAATTCATGTATAAGATGATGTGGTTTACTTGCTAAAAGAAGATTATGTAATAATGTCTAATATAATCAGCTATTTACATTCATTTATTATTTATATGTCATTATACTCTGTGTATGGTTTGGAATTATTGTATATATCACTAATATATTCTCAGTTATGCAGCATAGCATGCATTTTTACCATCATACTGTCTTTGGTGAAATTAATATGAGATTTTGGAAGTATGGAAAC
The DNA here is from genome assembly GCF_019393635.1 of Dromiciops gliroides. Classification (NCBI taxonomy): domain Eukaryota; kingdom Metazoa; phylum Chordata; class Mammalia; order Microbiotheria; family Microbiotheriidae; genus Dromiciops; species Dromiciops gliroides. Next base: position 190,487,780 of record NC_057863.1, read on the forward strand.
TTATCATTTCAGAGACTAATTTGCTGTGAACTCTGATGCAGGCCCTGGAGAGAATATATGTGCAACAAAAAGGAGAGACAGGTATACGTAAGTCCATGGTTTGCTTATGATGGTGACTATGTAGAGCACAATTACTAGGCACAGTCCAGTTTCATCCTCTCTCCCTCCTAATATAACCTAACTTAACTGAACTTATTTTTCTTTTTGTCTCACTTAGTTGAGCTCACCTGTGGCCTAGCACAATCACTGGCTGTCTCGGAACCATGAGATATGGTATGATAACCTTTCCATAACATTTTCAGGTGTCATGAACACATACTAAATTTGGCTTTGATCCAGACACATGGTGGTAAAAAGTGTTACAGATTGCATAACTACCTCAACCCTTTATTAGAAGTCTAAGGATATAAAGGAGGGAATGTAATGGAATTTATTAATTTGATCATTGACAATGCTATGCTAAGGTTTAGTAAAAATGCAGCAATTCAAACAGTTAAAGAAAAGAATCCAGCTTTCCAGACCAGAGTCCAGAATCCAGTTTTTCCAGACCAGAATCCAGACCAGAATCCAGTTTCCTCCTGATGACATCTTACCACTTCAAGAAGACAAGAGAACTCAGAGACTTTATATGAACTGTTTTGTTTTGTTAGTTTTTACAATCTCCTTTCTGTTATAATATACACCATCTGTAACATGTACTCTCTGCAGAGGTCCTCCCTTTGCAAGACCAATGTCAAAGCGACGGTTCATGAGGACAAAAAAAACACCGCCCCTCTGGACAAAACTTTCCTCTCTTCCTTTTCTATATTGTTGTTAACATATTATTAGTTAGCATAGATTATTATATTCTGTTATTTTTTACTGCTCTGTCAAGGAAACATTCCGTTTCTTGAGGAAGCAAAGGGGGGAAATGTAAAAAAGTGAAAGTTTTTAACGGTCAGTTAGGATAACTGATAGACACCAGTTTTCGAAGGACCCCCCTTTTCGGGGAGGAGACCATGACGAACCACCAGTCCGTCTGCTAAGCACTCCACTTCCGGGGTGCGAGCTTAAAAGGCAAGGAGAGAACGGAAGTGAGGTCTTTTTCCGCTCTCCTCGTCTGCTGACTTGTGCTGCACACACAGATGCTGACTCAGGTTTGACTCGGCCTGGTTCTCCATAACAGCATGTGCTTGATGCTGCTCTCAGCCTCAGAGGTGGCCTTGGGTTCTTGGTGAGTTCTATACGGAATACAGACTAAGCTTAGATCTGAGACTATTTGTTTTTATTTCTACTTTCCTATCTCTCTAATCAACATCACCTTGTAATTCCCAAACAATAAAAGCCCTAACTAAAGATCAGAGGCTTCTTCTACTTACTGGTCTGGGAGATAAATAAGGGAAAGGTTAAAAGGGAGTTTAATGCTCTTGTATCCAATTTTAAATCTCACACTCCTTCAATCAATTAAGACAATCTGGCAGGTATAAAATTATATCTCGAAGTTGTTTTAATTCATATTTTTCTAAAATGTTTACAGTATTTTTATGACTAAAATATTTTGATTTCTTCATTGGAAAACTGCTTGTTCATCTCAATTGGGGAATGATTCATATTCTTATAGTTTTGACAAAGTTCTTTATATATTTGAGATATGAGACATTTGAGAAACTGTCTATAAATTTTCCCATGGTTTTCAGCTTATTTGTGTTTTTTTGTGCAAAAACTTTGCACTTTAAATTGAGATTGTAATTATCCATTTACACCTAACTTTGTTCTCTGTCTTGTTTGTTCACCTATTCATAAGTCTAACAAGCAATATGTTCCATGTTTTTGTAATATCTCCCTTTATATCTGTCATGCATCCATTTTGACTTTGTCTTAGTAAATGTGTAAGATACTTGTCTATGATTAGTTTCTGCCATACTGCTTTCCAGTTTTCACAACAATTTTTACAAAGGATTAATTTTCATCCTAAAATTTGAAGCCAAATAATTATAAAATACAAGGTTATTATGTTTATTTGCTGCTGAAAATTGTATGTCTACTCTGTTCCATTGTGCTTTTTTTCTATTTCTTAGCAATTTCTTCTATTTTGATAATTACTGCCTTATTATAAGGCACTTTAAGATCTGGTTTGGCAAAACCGCCTTCCTTTACTTCCTTTATTTTCTTTGACATTTTTGAATTTTTGTTCTCTGAAATGAATTTTATTATTTTTTTCTAATTTGGCAAAATATTTTTGGTAATTTAATTGGGATGGCATTAAATATATAAATCTCTTAAGGTAAAATTGTCATTTTTATTTATTTTATTTTTTTTAGTGAGGCAATTGGGGTTGTGAGCCCAGGGTCACACGGCTAGCAAGTGTTAAGGGTCTGAGGCCGGATTTGAACTCAGGTACTCCTGACTCCAGGGCCAGTGCTCTATCCACTCTGCCATCTAGCTGCACCCAGAATATAAATTTCTTTTTTTGAGGGGGGGAAGGCTGAGGTAATCAGGGTTAAGTGACTTGCCCAGGATCACACAGCTAGTACCTGTCAAGTGTGTGAGGCCAGATTTGAACTCAGGTCCTCCTAAATCCAGGGCTGGCGCTCTATCCACTGAGCCACCTAGTTGCCCCTCAAAATTGTCATTTTTATCATATTGGCCCTGCCTAACCATGAACAATGAATATTTCTCCAATTATTTAAGTCATTTTATTTTTATAAAGTTTTTAAAAATAATTTTGACTATAAAATTTCTGGATTTGTTTTGGCAGGTGTCCTCCCAGTTCTTTTATATTGTCTAGATTTATTTTACGTGGGGTATTCTTTACTATCTATTCTTGCAGGGCTTTGTTTATTACTATTGTCATTATTTTACATCTGTACTGTTTAAATTTTTCCCCTTTGATTCCTGGGTTATTCCCAACATTTCAATTAACCACCATAAACACAAAGATGGCATACCTTGCTACTTGCTCATCATCAACTAGTTCTTACTGGTTACAAGGTCCAGAAAAGCAGGTCTCCATACCACTTCTAACTACTGAAAGATGAAATTATCAGTTTCTCTAATTTCAGCAGAGTATCTTCCATCACTGTCTACATAAAGTCCCTAGTCTCTTTCCAATGTGGTTTCTCAGGCTCAAGAGTAAAACAAAGGAAATCCAGATTTATCTGGCTACTTGATCTAGCTGTTCTGCAGGCAGCTTTGGTGAATACTTGCAAACCATATGTAAATAGTCCCTCCCCATACTTCCTGGAAATACAGGACTTTGTAATCCTGCAGTGGGACAGGTGCTATATCATTTTCTGCCTCTGTGACAGCTATTGCTTCTTACTAACCATTTTTAAAATGCCTTTCAGTAATTTTAAGCGTATCCTGCCACTTTTTTTTGTCAACACTCCCTTTTAACATGTTCTGCTCACTCTTTTAGGTGCAGACTCCTCCATTATCCTTGCAATGGTTTTTACCATGTTTCTTATTAAGTATTTCTTGACTATACAACTAGGAGTTAGGTAATGACTCTAGAGTTATGGGTTGTTAATGACTCAGCACAAAGAATGTTTCTAGAAGCATTTGGATTTATTGATATATAATGTTTAACCTTGGACTCAGTGCCCCAAACTATAAACTTATGTTGTTGCTCTTTGGTCATGTCTGACTTCAACTTTAGAGGTAGCTTCAAAGTAATACATTTCTTTGGCTCTTCTAGACTATACTCAATTTATTTTGTTAAATCTCAGACTATAACATAGATTTGTCTCATGTACAGCTCTCCAAAGGTAAGAGTAAAATGGTGTTGGTTCAATCACTCAAAGCAACAAAGAATATTCATTACAAGAAAACTATTTCACACAGAGAAAATGCAGAAAACATATAAAGCACTCACAGTAGCCACTGAAAATATTATAAATTGCCTTCCATACCACCTTCTTTCCAGGAAGGTGAGTTCTCTAGAATTTTTATATTTTCTGGGATAGGAAAGACAAAGAGGGTTGCTTTCTCATTGGAGTTGAACCAGATGAACAACTCACTGTAATAGCAATTTCTAGGTCTTTAGTTCCCAGACATACCTATTGTGACTCAAACCCTATTTATGACTATAATAATAAAGAAGTCTGCACACAATCTGTACACAGTCTTGTTCTCCTGGCTCTACCAGAAAAATTCCCTCCTGATCTGTCTGGGAGGGTAAGCTTTAGGAATTCTTGATAAACCTCTAGAAAGCTGAGTTTCAGGACCTTTACTCACTTATGTGTTGCCCTTCTCTATAGACACTATCTCTTGAATTTAGAGATTATATGAATGCCTCTCCATTTCTGGGACTAGGAACTCAAGATCTGAAAGATTTCTTAAAAGCCACGAGGTTCATAGGTAAGAATGATATGTAGCTGAATTGAGTCCTTTACCTAGAGGCTGCCATTAGCAGTTTCTGGGGGAAGTAGTATGACTGCACAGGATTCCTTCTACCCACTCACCAATCCACAAGACCTAAGATCTAATTTTGCTGTTAACTATATGTGTTCAGCACTTTCAAAATAGTTTCCAAAGATGTTCTACTCTGCAAATTATTTCATTTTTTACAGACCCACCAAAATGTGTTGACTTTGACTTGATACATTAAGAACCAACCAAGTAATTTCCTCAATATCCAGGAAATAGTTGAAATCCTCTTTTATAATGTAATAAACATTTTTATTTATAGTTTTGGGTTCCATTTTCTATCCCTCCTTCCCTTCCTCCCCTAGTGGGTTATACATGCATGATTATGCAAAGTCTTACCATATTTGTCATTTTGTTAAAGAAAACTTGACTAAAAGAAAAAAATAAAGTGAAAAATAGCATGCTTCAGTCTGTTACATCAATATTAGTTCTTTCTTTGGAGGTGGATAGTATGTTTCATCAATAGTCCTTTCAGACTGTCTTGTATTGTATTGTTGAGAAAAGTCAAGTCACAGTTCTTCATCAAATAATATTGCTGTCTCTGTGCACAATGTTCTCTTCATTCTGCTCACTTCACTATACATCAGTTCATACATGTCTTGCCAGGATTTTCTGGAGTCATCCTCCTTGTCATTTCTTTCTTTCTTCCTTTCTTTCTTTCTTTCTTCCTTTCTTTCTTTCTTTCTTTCTTTCTTTCTTTCTTTCTTTCTTTCTTTCTTTCTTTCTTTCTTTCTTTCTTTCTTTCTTTCTTTCTTTCTTTCTTTCTTTCTTTCTTCCTTTCTTTCTTCTTTCTTTCTTCTTTCTTTCTCCTTTCTTTCTTCCTTCCTTCCTTCCTTCCTTCCTTCCTTCCTTCCTTCCTTCCTTCCTTCCTTCCTTCCTTCCTTCCTTCCTTCCTTCCTTCCTTCCTTCCTTCCTTCCTTCCTTCCTTCCTTCCTTCCTTCCTTTCTTTCTTTCTTTCTTTCTTTCTTTCTTTCTTTCTTTCTTTCTTTTTGGTGAGGCAATTGGGGTTAAGTGACTTGCCCAGGGTCACACAGCTAGTAAGTGTCAAGGGTCTGAGGCCGGATTTGGACTCAGGTCCTCCTGAATCCAGGGCCAGTGCTTTATCCACTGCACCACCTAGCTGCCCCTCTTAAGTGTTTTTTGTTGTTGTTGTTTCTTTTTTCTTTTTTTGGTGAGGCAATTGGGGTTAAGTGACTTGCCCAGGGTCACACAGCTAGTAAGTGTTAAGTGTCTGAAGCCAGATTTGAACTCAGGTCCTCCTGACTTCAAGGCCAGTGCTTTATCCACTGTGCCACCTAGCTGCCCCTCTTTAGTGTTTTTAATAGAAATAGGGGCTGTATTTTGTCAAAGGTATTTTATGCATCTATTGAGATAATCATATGATTTCTGTTGCTTTTGTTATTGATATGGTCAATTATGCTGATAGTGTTCCTAATATTGAAGCAGCCCTGCATTCCTGGTAAAAATATCAGCTGGTTATAGTGTATGATCCTTGTGATGTATTACTGTAATCTCTTTGCTAGTATTATATTTAAAATTTTTGCAACAATATTAATTAGCAAGATTGGTCTATAATTTCCTTTCTCTGTTTTGACTCTTCCTCATTTGGGTATCCACACCATATTTGTCTCATACAAGAAATTTGGTAGGACTCCTTCACTTATTTTTTCAAATAATTTATATAGTATTGGGATTAATTGTTCTTTAAATATTTGGTAGAATTCACTTGTGAATCCATCTGGTCTTGGGAATTTTTTCTTAGGAAGTTCAATTTCTTTTTTCTAAAATTGGGTAAGTTAAATATTTTTTTTCTTCTAATCTGGGTGATTTATATGTTTCTAGATATTAATTTCATTTAGATTGTCAAATTTATTGGTTTATAATTGGACAAAATAGTCCCTAACAAATGTCTTAATTTCTTTTTTCATTTTTGATATTAGTAATTTTGTTTTCTTCTTTTCTTTTTTTTTGATCAAATTAACCAATGGTTAATCTATTTTATTGATTTTTCATAAAACCAGATTCTAGTTTTATTTATTAATTCAATTGTTTTCTTACTTTCAATTTCCTTAATCTCTCCTTTGATTTTCAGGATTTCCAATTTAGTATTTAGCTGAGGATTTTTAATTTGTTTATTTTCTAGTTTAATTTTTTTCATTGCATGCCCAATTCATTGATCTGTTTTCTCTCTCTTTCTTTCTCTCTTTCTCTCTCTCTCTTTTTTGACATAAGCAGTTAGGGATATAAGTTTTCCCCTAAGTGCTACTTTGGCTGCATCCCATAAATTTTGATGTGTTGTCTCATCATTGTTATTTTCTTTAATAAAATCATTGATTTTTTCTCTGATTCACTTCTTTTTTAGGATCAAATTATTTTATTTCTAATTTTTAAAATTTATTTATTTATTTATTTTGTGGGGCAATGAGCTTAAGTGACTTGCCCAAGGTCACACAGCTAGTGTCAAGTGTCTGAAGCCAGATTTGAACTCAAGTCCTCCTGAATCTCTTTCAGTTGTCCATTATTGAATGTAATTTTTATTGCATTATGTCTGAAAATGATGTGTTTACTATTTCTGCTTTTGTGCATCTAGTTGTAAGATTTTTATCCTTTAATATATGGTCAATTTTTGCATAGATCCAATATACTGCTGAGAAGAGGGTATTTTCCTTTTTATTCCCATTCAATTTTCTATAGAGATCTATCATATCTAACTTTTCAAGATTTTTGTTCATTTCCTTAACTTCTTTCTCATTTACTCTTTGGTTTGATTAATCCAGTTCTGAGAGGGGAAGATTAAGATTCCCTACTAGGATAGTTTTATTATCTATTTCCTTTTTAATTCTTTCAATTTCTCCTTCAAAAATTTAGATGCCATACCGTTTGGGATATAGTGTTGTTTAAAATCTAAATAGTGGGTCCTAATCTACCCCCCCCCAGTCTTGGGGGGAAGCTGGCTAAAATCACTGATAAATTAAGCAAGAATTTAGACGTTTAAATATTATATATATATATGTATGTATGTATATTATAAGTTAGTGAAGAGAGAGAGATTGAGAACAGATTCCTTTTAGCATGGAAATCCTAGCTCAGATCTAATTCAGTATAGCCAGAGAGAAAGAAATCAGTTTCCTTTCTTAGCAGCCCACTTGAAATCTCTCACCACCACCAAGCTGGTGATGCCACCACGCTCATTCCCTGGATTAAAAGAGGCCGATCCTTAACAGCTTCTCCCAGAAGCCATCTGTGAAACAGGAAGCAGGGCTGTCCATACACACAGCTCCAAGCTAATTAGCTAGTAGCTTTGATTGACAAGTCCCACGGGTGGTTCTTCCAGAGACTCAAGTCACATAGTCTCTAAATCACATGCTTTCCCCTCATGGTGGAGCTTCCCTACAGGATCTCTCCAGCAGGGGTGCCATTTCAATTTTCTCTCTGTGTGTCTGTCTCTCTCTCTGTATATATATATAATTATTAACAATCCCCCACCCTGAGAGAGCCTGGCTGAAAGTCAAGTCAGCATCAGGAAGTTCCTTGTTCCAGCCAGAGGATCTGAATTCTAACCTTAGCAAGCTCTATTCATGGACCACCTTCAAGTCATGTCAATCAATGGACTTGAATGCTACCAGCCAATTAGCTTGATTATGATGACTATTTCTCTCCATGTCATTTTTCACATATTTATCCCCCCCACTCTTACCCCCACCCTTTTCCTTCTCACAAGTGTTTTACCTATGATCAATTCCTTCCCCAATATCCCCTCCCTTGTATGTATAGCCCCCCCCCCCCCGCCTTCTACTATCCCCTTTTAAAACTTTCTTATAGGGTAAGATAGATTTCTGTATCCAACTGAGTGTGTTTGTTATTCGCCCTTTGAACCAACTTTGTTTTGGTTTGTTTTTGGTTTTTGGTTTTTTTGTGGGGCAATGGGGGTTAAGTGACTTGCCCAGGGTCACACAGCTGGTAAGTGTCAAGTGCCTGAGGCCGGATTTGAACTCAGGTACTCCTGAATCCAGGGCCGGTGCTTTATCCACTGCACCACCTAGCCTCCCTTGAACCAACTTTAATGAGAGTAAGGTCTAATCTTTGCCCATCCTCCCCTCTTCTCCTCCATTATGATCATTTTTTCATGCCTCTTTTTTTGTATGCGTGGGACAAATCACCCCATTCAATTTTCCCCCTCTTTCTTCTTCCATGAAATGTCTTTTTACCTCTTTATTTCATTTTTGGGGTTTATTTTGTTTCCATCAATGTCACCTTGTAACCACACTCTTTGTCTACATATACTCCTTCTAATTATTCTTATAATAAAGTGGAAAAAACTTACAAATATTATCGTCTTTTGACATCACTTTATGAACATACCTTCTCTGTGCATATACTTCTAATTGCTCTAATAATTATTCTTATAATAAAGTTGTTAAGACTCAGAAATATTATCTTATCATGTAGAAATATAAACAGTTTAACTTTATTGAATTTCTTACAGTTTTTCTTTCTTGTTTTTTTTTTTATGTGGAGTTTTCATTTTGAGATCTCTTTCAGGCAATAATCAGTGGATTCTTTCAATTTCTATTTTGCCAGTCTCTCCTCTGGGAGGTCTCAGAGTTGGGAACTTGCTGCTGACCAGTCTTGGGCAGGGCTTCACCACTGGTCAGCAGTGGGTCAAAGCCTCCCTGGTAGTCTATGCTAGCTTTGGGGTGCTTGTTCAGGGTCCCTGCTATGCCGCCCAGACGGCACACCTGTCCAGGGAGCTGCTGGTTTGCAGGTGGGTGGTGTCTCACTGATGGATTGCCCCAGGTTCAAAGCCCTGCTTTAGGCCCCCTGCTGTGATCCCAGAACCAATTGCTGCTGCTGCTGCTGCTCTGAGCCTCACTGACCTCCCACCCAGGTAAGACATACCTTTTTCTGCCAGATTGGTAGGCTGCTTCCCTACTCCTGGGATGATTCGGAACCAGTTTTTTGTTGGTTTGGAGGGGGAATTTGGGAGAGCTCCAGTGGGTTGCTTCCTCACTCTAAGATGAGAAAGTCCTCTGAAATACTTGTAACAGTTACTGTCACAGGGCACATAGCATACCCTACAAAGAGGGATACAATCAATTCTCTGTCACCTTCCCTTCATCAATTTGATCTAAGAACTTCTTGGATCAACCTGCTTCAAATGTTGCCAAAAGTAATAATACAAGACAGCCCAAAAGATGTGCCACCACTAAAAATGTTAGATACTAAAATAATAGATGGCCTAATCCATTACATCTTCCACCCATTTAGCTGCTTGTTCTAAGCTCCTGCAACAGATGAATCATAATAATTAATAAGATATGATGATGATGATGGTGATATTTATATAGTACTTTAAGAGTTACAAAACATATCATCTCCTTTGATCCTCATAATAAACCTGAGAGGTAGTTTCTAGTATTATCATCATTTTACAAATAAGGAAACTGGGTGAGAGAAATTATGATTTGCTCATGGTCACATAGCTAGTAAGTATCTGAGGCTAGATTTTAACTCAGGTCTTCCTGGTGCCAAGTCCAACACTTTAGTCACACAGTAACACATTAATAGTGACCATTTATATAGTTCTTTAAGATCTATAAAGTCCTCTGCATATGTTAATTCATTTGATCTTGACTGACATAAGGCAGAGTCACGATCCAAAGGTGAAAAGTCTTTGATCATCTCCTCTAAATAAATAAATAGGTAAATAAAAGTAGATAAATACCTATTTCAAATGTAATATTGTATTTTGATTTAAGGGGCATGTTATATCTACAGGTAGAATTTTGGAATCAATTTTATTTAGTTACCATTTTACTAGGTCTGGCAACATAAATTTAACTGTTTTATATGTGGTGACAAGTATAAAATAGCTTCTTGTATAGGCTCTTTCTTTTAAACCTTACCGACCAAATTATGGGCAATTGCTTTTGTTTGATATTTCTATATTTTAAAGGTTGCCTTGAGGGTATGTTCTACTCCATTTAATTTGATCAAAGGGGGAAAAATCCTTTTTTTTTTTTTGGTGAGGCAATTGGGGTTAAGTGACTTGCCCAGGGTCACACAGCTAGTAAGTGTTAAGTATCTGATGCCAAATTTGAACTCAGGTCCTCCTGAATCCAGGGCTGTTGCTTTATGCACTCTGCCACCTAGCTGCCCCAAAAATCCATTTTTTCCCTCAAAGAACTTTCAGACCCTTAAAGAAGAGTGTTAAATGAAGAGTTTTATATAGATTTTATCTACCACCAATGACTACAATCACCAAACCACCATTGCCACCCCCTACCAGTCTTAAGAAATCCATATTCTTTAACTTAACAGGGAATTGTTTTAGAATAGTGGGATAACAAAAAAGACCTTGTAAGTATGCATTTAAAACTTTCTTAAAAGCCCAGAAGTGTTTGTTTACTTATTTCAAACAGTTAACATATTTAAAATCTATGGCATAATTGGAGATTTCTGATCAAACCAATAGTCATAATCAAGGAATAATAATTTTTTTTTAAATTTTAACTTATGAAAGTATACTGTGTGCTCATTTACACCCTAGATTTGAATAAAAGAGTTATTTGTGAGACCACGATTGGACCTTAATTTTTATTTATTTATTTATTTAATTAATAAAGTATTTTATTTTTTTCCCATTACATGTAAAGATAGTTCTCAACTTTCATTTATACAAGCTTTCCAATTTCATATTTTTCTCCCTCCCTCCCCTCCCTCCCCCCTCCCCTAGACAGCAGGTAATATGATATAGGTTATATATATGTATATATATATATATGTATATATACACATATATATATATATATACATAATGACATTAATCCTATTTCTGCATTAGTCATGTTATAAGAGAAAAATCAGAGCAATGATGAAAAACCTCAAAATAGAAAAAACAACAGCACCAAAAACAAAAGAAATAGTATGGTTCATTCAGCATCTATACTCCACAGTTCTTTTTTTTTTTTCTTGGATTTGGAGATCCTCTTCTATCATGAGTTCCCTGGAACCATTGCATTGGTGAGAAAAATATAGTCCATCACAGTAGATCAACACTCAATGTTGATGATACTGTGTACAATATTCTTCTGGTTCTGCTCATCTCACTCATCATCAGCCCACACAAGACCCTCCAGGTTTCTCTGAACTCCTCCTGCTCATCGTTTCTTACAGAACAATAGTATTCCATTGTATTCATATACCACAACTTGTCCAGCCATTCCCCAATTGATGGACATCCCCTCAACTTCCAATTCCTTGCCACCACATAAAGAGCAGCTATAAATATTTTTGTACATGTGGGTCCCTTTCCCCTTTCCATGATTTCTTTGGGAAAAAGACCCAATAGTGGTATTGCTGGGTCGAAGGGTATGGACAGCTTTATTGCCCTTTGGGCATAATTCCAAATTGCTCTCCAGAATGATTGGACCTTAATTTTGATGCCAAGAAGATAGCTTTGCCTCAATGTTAATTTTTTTTTTTTGCTTACTGTTGAGAAAATTGATTTTTCCATCACCAAATAAATACTTTAAGTGCAGTTTTTTTAAAAAGCACTACTATGTCCACACTGGTTCTTCATTCCCTTTATGTACTTCATTTGCCTTTATTTTAGGATTTCATCTTTTATAACCAGTTTTTAGTTGTAAAATTAGCAAACTGTCTTCTCTTTAACCTTTCACTGAGTTTGTGGTAAAAAAAACTGGAGATGATGCTTTTAATCTTTTTTTTATCAATTATGAGGCTTACTCATACATAATCAAGTTAGGGTAAATTTAATAATCTATAGAAAACAAGAGTAGTAGCACCTGCACATCTCAACAGCTCCATTTTAGTTTCCTACAAAAAGATTTTCTCAAAGGGCTGATTTTATTTTTTGAATCACATGTTAATTGTTCAACCATTTCTACTAACTTAATGGGGTAAAGGCAATGAGTTATAAATATATAATGAAATATGTCACAATCAGACATAAGCCCTACTTTCAAAGGCAAATTTTGACCACTAGATATTTGCTGAATAGAAATGGAAGGAAACCCACCAAAATAACAATTGGTTAATTTTCTTCTCTATGAAATCCTTAATTAGCTGACAATAACTATAAGTTACATAGTGCTTTAAAGTTTAACACTGGGAATATCATGACAGACAAAAGACTCTAAGAGGTAGTTCACAATCAACTAGGGAGGAGAAACAAGCGGCAAGTAAATATGTACAAACAAGCTACATACAAAAAGAAAAATATGTACAAACAAGCTACATACAAAAAGAAAAAATAGGAAAAAAATTAAATGAAGGCACTAGAATAAAGAAGAATTGGGAAAGGCTTCCTGCAGAAGATGATATTTTGTTTGGGACTTAAAGGAAGTCAAGAAATAATACAGTAGGCAGTGACAAGGAGGGAGAGAAGTACAAGAATGGGGAACATCCAGAGAAAATGTCCATTTTACAAAGCATTTTTCATATGTTATCTCACTTCATTTATTTTCTTTAATCAAAAGGAAAATATTCAATCACAATCTCACTGGAATTTCACCTGTTTTGATATTAAGAAATCATGAGAAGTACATGATTAGTTACTTTAGATCCAGGATATGTTTGCTTAGTGGTCCAGTACTCATTTAGGAATGAGGTCATTTTGGCATAAGACAAACCTGTTTATACCAAATTGTCTACAGAAGATAATATTAAAACTAATTCCAAAGAAATACATCCACATCATTTCCCCATCTTACTTGGTAAGAGAAAGGCCAGATAGTGTGGTTATCTTAGTTTTCATAGTCTTGGATACCCTAATTTCTTATGTTTCTCATTGACAGTTATTATTGACAATAAATATCCAGCTCATTTTTTAAACTTCCATAATAACCTACATTTTGACAGATAGTGAGAAAAATATGGGTATAGAGTGTCATTTTAAAAACATTATGGTTTCCTTAGTCTGTGGTTTTTCTGAGTTCAAACTATATTTAGACCATTATTCTTTTATTTGAATACTGTCAAAGTCTTTAGCATTTGTAAAGATTTTGTTTACGAATTTTTTCTTCTGGCTTCCAAATCATCTGAATTAATTTACCTCTTTACCTGTCATTGTGCCCTGGTACTACTAATTTCCTCTTTATGAGTCTCACTTTCCTCATGTACAAAATGAGGAATTTAGACTAAGTGACTTCTAAGGTCCCTTCTACTTAAAAATCCTTTAATCCTATGAATATTGTTTTTTTCCTCATTCAAGTTGTTGGCAATCTTTGTTCTTTAAACAAAAGAAATCATCAGCATTAAATTCTCTCTTTTGATCCAAATACACTATTTTGTATTGTAAAGGGCTAAAATTCTAGCTATACTGTCTAAAATATCTAATGAGTGTTCACCAATAAATTATAAGCTTTAGCAAGAGTTAGATTTTTAAGCATTTATTAAGGAGAATAAGAATTTGGTAAAGAGAGAGAGAAAGGCCTAGATTCATGTATCTAATAAAGGGAGAGCACATTTCTAGCTCCCTTCTCCACCAGAATCCTTTGGAAAGAGAGGCCATTATTATTTGCAGAGTGTGGCAAAATGTGTTTCCACACCTGGATATCCTTCTCTACACTGGCTGCCTCTCTGGTAATTTTAGCATTATGCAGTTGAAGTCAATTTTTAAATCGATTAAACCAACCAACACTTGCAGCAAAAGTTTCTTCACTATCCACTTCATTTCCATTTTCTTTTACTGCCTTAAATAAGCTTGAAGCTTTTGTCTGAATGGCTGCTCTCAGAGGAATACATTTTTTTTATTGCAATCTTCAATCCATACAGCTAACAGATGCTCCATTTCTATTATTGTAATACTTCTATTCCTTGTAGTTGTTTGCAAACCACAAAAAGTTGATGCAACTTTGCCTTTTTTAAAAAATTTCACCTGCATGTTTTATAATATTCCATACTGTAGATTCAGGCATTCCTATATCTCTTCCTATTTTAGAGTTACTATGACCACATTCATGTTGTTCAATTACATCAAATTTTTGTTCTAATGTCTCTTCTTTTTTGTGTTGGCAATATTACCACCTGAAGTGTTCTTCCTTTCCTCCATTTATTCCAATCATTACACTATAGTCATTAACATATTAATGTAACTATCCAACATCCATAGCCTGCAAATATAGCAGTGAAAATCTGACAGGTTATCAAATACCCTCAAAATGTTTAAACTATGATTTACTTTGTAATAAGTTGTTCATAACATACAGATAATTGGATACCAAAAATTATTCATATTAAAAATCAAGAAATCAACTAAATCACAAATATTATAAATGTAGTAAAACTGAATTATTGAAACACCTAGATGTACCTATTGTTGAGAAACAGATTTTATATATTTTCCAATTATTGGCTTTGAAATTCAACATGTAATAAAAATTTAAATTGTACAATGTATTTGGATGAAAATATATCTGACCAATAAAGTGGATGAAGTGCTAGCCCTGGATTCAGGAGGACCTGAGTTCAAATCCGGCTTCAGACACTTGACACTTACTAGCTGTATGACCCTGGGCAAGTCACTTAATCCTCATTTTCCTGAAAGGAAAAAAAAAGAAAGAAAATATATATGACCTCAAATATTTAGTTATATGAATGTTTCTAAAATGTTTTGTATCATTAGGAACATTATGAATATCTAAAACTATCATGAATAAGAAACTATTTCATATACTAGTTTTTAAGAATGAGGTCAGTAAGGGGCAGCTAGGTGGTGCAGTGGATAGAGCACCGGTCCTGGAGTCAGGAGTACCTGAGTTCAAATCCGGCCTCAGACACTTAACACTTACTAGCTGTGTGACCTTGGGCAAGTCACTTAACCCCAATTGCCTCACTAAAAAAAATTTAAATAAAAATAAAATAAAATAATAAAAATAAAATAAAATAAAATTTAAATAAAAATAAAAAAATAAAAAGAATGAGGTAAGGATGAGCATGGATATTAAGAATCCAGAAAAAATATTACTTAGCATTTTATTTTACAGATTCCTATTAATGATACAAGTCTACACAGCACTTTGTTGTGACTTTTTAAAAAAAATCATAGCATGACTAGAGTATGAATTTCATTTTAAACATAAAATTTTTATGTAGTAATACATGGAGAGAGAAAAGAAGTCCTAGATCCCACCTGTGTAAAAGGTACTCATTTGTGTTGGTCCTGATCATGGGTAATAAAATAATGACATTTGCTTCAATAGTTTTAGTTACCCTTTTAGGATATGGTTGTTTATCCTTGTATGCTCTCTCTCAAAGGGATCCTTTGTCTTTTATCCCATTCTTAGCTCTCAATGAAAAATTAACTTTTTTTTCTGTCTCATTAGGAGAAAAAAGAGCTTGCGTAATCCAATCTCTACCTGCTGCCATCTTTCCCACTAAGCAAAGATTTGGCAGCTATTTGATTTTTGTTTAAACAGATTCATAAGTAATAGCAATAATGGTAAGCAATAAAGGAACAAATTTTTCATAAGGAACAGCTGCTGAACATCTTGTGAAGATGTATAGTGTTGGCTTCTAGCCCTCCCACAAAGGAAGCAGGGAAAAACAGTTAAGGGGATATGAGCTAAAAACTAAATCCCTCTTTAGCTGGCAAAGTACAAAACAGGGAGGAAAGGGGCAAAAGCTTTCAGCTGTGCAACATTCTCACTCAGAATGCTCCAATCAGTTTTGGGGTGGTGGGAGTACCTCCTCGGGTTTCTATCATTTGCATCTACTGCCCTAGCTGGTAATTGTCTTAAGGGAAGAGGGCAAAAGGGGGTAGATACGTAGAGATCAAACAACTGGTCTACCAGGTACCCTACCTCTGTATGACTCAACAGGTAAATATTCCCCCTCTTTTTCCTACTGTCATCTTTTAACACCAAGTATACACATCTTAACTCCTGTGATCTCTGTGTAAAAGTATGTTGGCTGCTGTAGGCACACCTGGAGTCCTGAATCTATCTGGCAGTACTCATTCTCTGGGTGGGCAAGAGGTGAAAGTTTGCATTCAAATTGAAAATATCTCCTCTTCATAAATGGTTATCAAAATTCTTCATAATTGAGACTAACACATGATAATTATTTCCTAAATCTCCTCATCTCACTCTTTTTTTGTTTGTTTGTTTTTGGGTTTTTTTGCGTGGCAATGGGGGTTACATGAGAGAATATATCAGTCATTCCTAAAGTACACATGGCAGTAATAGATAGTAAATAGAGTTGACACTAAAAGCAAATGAAGTAGATACACATATATGTGTGTGTGTGTGTGTGTGTGTATGTGTGTGTGTATGTGTTGTGTGTACATTAGGGATAGGACTGAAACTGGAATTTTGTTAAGATAAGTAGACTCTAATGAGGAAATTCCCTACTCACTATGGATAGACACTGTACCTACAACCTCTAGTCTGGGACATCAAGAGATTAATTTGCAGGAGCTCAACAATAAATACTAGGGAGACAGGACTTGATCCCAGGTCTTCCTACCTCTGAAGCCAACTGTGAATTATGAATTATTCTCTTTAATGAAAGAGATAGGAACTAGATTTGTGGTTTCATTGGTAGAGGGACCTCCTGGATGGGGAAACTCTACCAAGTTAGGTCAGGAGCTTCCCTGCAACTCAATGTCTCAAAGAGTGGTCTAGGACACCGAGAGGTTGTAACTTGTCTTTAGTCATGAAGACTGTATGTCTCAGAAGGTGGGCTTTTCTTGAACGTAGTCTTCCTAACTCCAAAGTTTGTTTTGTAGCTAATATGCAACACTGCCTCTTACTTTAAATATTACTTTTAATATTTTAATATGAGAAGACCTCACTTCTCTTGGTTATGTAGGTATTTATTTTGTGATATTAAGTTATATGTGTTATAGATTCAAGGGCATTTATTATAATAATAAAAACTGGGAGGGGGCAAAGGAGTCACAATTCTCAGCCCTGATGCCAGAAGATAAAGCTAACTTCCAAGGTACCCAGTGTGATACAGTATAGGAGGCAATGGTCTTTGCATTCAGAGCTGGTTTCAAATCCCATTCTCCATGATATGTAGCACTTTATAATTTGCATGGTATTTACAAATACATAACAGAAAACATGTCTAGCTTACCTGAACTAAAAGATAGAAAATTATGCTAACTTTATGTAGTTCCTCTCTAATCAATGGTGGGTTTTTTTCGTGTTTTTGTTTTTTGTTTTTTTGGTGAGGAAATTGGGGTTAAATGACTTGCCCAGGGTCACACAGCTAGTAAGTGTTAAGTGTCTGAGGCTGGATTTGAACTCAGGTCCTCCTGAATCCAGGGCTGGTGCTCTATCCACTGTGCCACCTAGCTGACCCTGATCAATGGTGTTTTAAGGAGGAAAATCTTGATAGAAATTCTCTCTTTGAAAACATCAAACCAGAAGACCAGTGAAATAGATGTAAAGCCTTTTCATTTGTTTATATTGTAAATATTTTTAATTCAACAAACTTTCCATTAAAACAAATTTGTGTGAAGTGTGGGGAATGATAAACATTTTTATTAATCCTTCATTTTCTGTATGATAATGTAAACATTTGTTACCTTGTATGGTATCTTAATTCAATACATAAATGATGGCACACGGGAAAAAAATTATCTCTTTTTTTGTTGTTGTTTGTTGATTTGTTTGTTCATTTTGCAGGGCAATGGATGTTAAATGACTTTCCCAGGGTCACACAGCTAGTAAGTGTCAAGTGTCTGAGGCTGCATTTTAACTCAGGTCCTCCTGAATCCAGGGCTAAGCTGCCCCAAAAAACATTATCTCAATCCTCAAAAAGAACTTTGTGAGGTACTAACAAACTCTTGGTCTCAGTTTACTCTTCAATATAATAATGAAGTCAGGCAAAGGGCATCTGCAACTATAACATTCTATGATTAATAACATTAAAAAAAACCAGGTACAATAGAGGCTTGCACTTTCAGCATACGTCTAGTTTCAAGTTCAGAAGATGGGGCATTTTTCTTACATACCTCAAGACAAATGTTAGTATGATGATGCAGTATTTTCTCTCCATGGCCCCCAAATAAGAAAATGCATGGGTGGGAAAACTCTGGAACTTGATAATGAATCTTGCACATTTTCCTAGATTTCATTTACCTAAGAGGGATATAAAACTGACATAAGAAAGCTAATTTTCTTAAATGTGTACTGCATCAAAATGTGGGTCACTGCCCTACCCCACTTACCATCTCCCTTGTAAACTTGCAACATGACATATTTCAATTTCCTAGTTTTTGTTATAGATCTACAAACATCAATAAATCATTAGCATTTAGATGATATGACATTAAAGGTACTCTTACGGGGCAGCTAGGTGGCGCAGTGGATAGAGCACTGGCCCTGGAGTCAGGAGTACCTGAGTTCAAGTCTGGCCTCAGACACTTAACACTTACTAGCTGTGTGACCCTGGGCAAGTCACTTAACCCCAATTGCCTCACTAAAAAAAAAACAAAAAAAAAAACAAAAAAGGTACTCTTACAACTTTTACCATACCTTTTCTTTGGAAAGGGAATAATAAAAAATGCATTTAGTAACATAATAAACCTTCTCACTTTTTTTTTTTTTTAGTGAGGCAATAGGGGTTAAGTGACTTGCCCAGGGTCACACAGCTAGTAAGTGTGTGTTAAGTGTCTGAGGCCGGATTTGAACTCAGGTACTCCTGACTCCAGGGCCGGTGCTCTATCCACTGCGCCACCTAGCTGCCCCTTCTCACTTTTTAAAATAGTATTTTTTCCAATTACATGTAAAGATAGTTTTCAACATTCATTTTTTGTAAGATTTTGAGTTCCAATTTTTTCTTCCTCCATTCCTTCTCTTTTCCCTCCCAAAGCAAGCAAGCAACCTGTTTTAGGTTATACATTACAACCATGTTTAACATATTTGCACATTAGTCATGTTGTGAGAGAAGAATCATAACAAAAGGAGGAAAACCACAAGAAAGAAGAAATAAAACAACTACTACAAAAAGTGAAAATAGTGTGCTTCAATCTGCATTCAGACTCTCTGGTTCTTTTTCTGGATGTGGAAACCATTTTCCTTCATGAGTCCTTTGGAATTAGTCTATCAAATTGATTGCCACATAATACTTCTATTACTGTATACAATGTTCCCTTGGTTCTGCTTACTCAACATTAGTTCTTATAAGTCCAGATTTTTCTGAAATTTCCCTGCTCATCATTTCTTCCAGCACACTTGTATCCCCTTGCATTCATATATGACAAATTGCTCAGTCATTATTCAACTGTTCCAATTCTGTGATACCATAAAAAGAGCAGCTATCAATATTTTTGTATATGTGGATCCTTTCCCCTTTTTTATGAAATCTATGGGTTATAGACCTAGCAGTGGTAATGCTGGTTGAAAGGGTATGCACAGTTTTATAGCCTTTTGAGCATAGTTCCAAAGTGCTCTTCAGAATGGTTGAATCAGTTCACAAGTCAACCAACAATTTATTAGTTTTTCTTGAACATATATAATTTTTCTTTTTTGTCATATTAGTCAGTCTGATAGGTGTGAGGTGGTACCTCAGAACAGTTTTAATTTGCCTTTCTTCAATCAGTAGTGATTGATGACATTTTTTCATATGGTTATATAGATAACTTTGGTTTCTTCATCTGAAAACTGCCTATTCATATCCTTTGACCATTTCTCAGTTTGTTTGGGGGGCCTTGTGACCTGTATAGGGAGGCTAGGTCACTGAAAGAATTGGAGGCTCATCAAATCTTATAAAATAAAAAAGAAATTTATTAGGAGAGAGGAATATATGATTGGGGAACAGATCACTATGGAGAATTGTCCCATTGGAGTAAGAGAAGTCCTGGTCTTTTGTATCTTTACAAAACAAAGAAAGGGAAGGGAATTACAAGGCAAGGGGAAATGCAAAAACTGGGGCCAGATAACTAAGAGGGGATCTTTGATAATGGGGTATCAGTAGTATTGTTTATCAGTATACTGAGGTCATGTCTTACCTGAGGTGGGAGAGAGAGCTGTTTTTCCCTTGACCTTGGGAGTTGGGATCTTTAAGTTTCTTGGGGTCCTACTGTATTCCCATAACAAATTGAGGAATGACTTGTACTATTATAAATTTGATTCAGTCCTTTTTTCAGTTCTCATTTGAGAAATGAGGCCTTTATGAAAACCACTGGCTTTAAGAATTGTTTCCCTGCTTTCTTCTTTCTTGATTTCATTGGTTTTGTTTGTGCATAAATTTTTCAATTTAACATAATCAAAATGATCCATTTTGTATTTTATAATGTTCTCTGTCTCATTTTTGGTCATAAATTATTCCCTGTTCCATAGATCTGACAGGTAAAATATTTATTCCTTCTGTGTTTTATAAAATTTAAGCTAAAGTTTTGTTTTGAAAATTAATTACTATTGCACCAGTTTGGGCAGTAAGCATTTCTTATTAATTAACATTATATGCCAATAAAGAATGGAGCACATGGTAGAGAAAATGGGAGAGAGCTTTAGCATAGCAGTTAACTTGAGCAGGAGAAAAGCCCCCAAAGACTCAAACCATCTCTCAGAGAGAGCACATGGCTCCAAGGAGACCCAAGAGAGTTCAGAAGCCCTACATTTTCCTGTGAGGGAGAACCAAACCAAGAGCCTGTCCAGATAGAGAGAGTTCCTGTTGTGGCCAAAGGTCATTTGATAGAGGAAGGTCATTATACATTGATCAAAGCTAAATTCTTAACATCATTCAATTCCATTGGTAGACATGACTTGAGGGTGATCTAAATCAAAATTGAACTCTACAGATGACATCAGAGAGAAGACCTTCACTCAAGTTGCCCAAGGCAAAGTTCATTATCAGGCATGGTTTGATCCTATCAATCCTTCATTGAGCTAGACAAGAGTCTCCATTTCTTTTGTTCCCTTGGGTTTGTCCCAGACAAGGAGAACAGGACTTTCTGGCTTGAAGGGGGGGAGGTGGTTGGCTGATCTCTGGGTTCCCCAAGAAATCTATTATTACTAGTTATTTTCTTACACTTCCTTTTCTAATTTTCCTATGGTATCACCCTTTATGTCTAAATCATATAACCATTTTGAATTTATTTTGATATAAAGTGTATAATATTGGTCTATGCCTATTTTTTGTTATACTATTTTCTAGTTTTCCCAGCAGTTTTCGTCAAATAGGGAGTTCTTATCCCAGAAGATGGAGTCTTTGGATTTATTAAATAGTAAATTGATATATTCATTTACTACTGTGTTTTGTGTGCTGAAATTGATCTACCAAACCACCACTATTTCTTAGCCCCATAATTTTGATGGCTGCTGCTTTATAATATAGTTTTAGATATGGTATGGCTCTCATTTTTGAATATATAAGACAAGTGAGAAAAAAACAACAAAAATGCAGGTGTATTAGCTTTATGACCTTTGAAATAGTTTATGGTGATTTAATTAAGGACACTGCATATTAACTATCTCCATGCTCTTTTAAACATAATAATATATTCTTCTTAAGTACCTAGTGTGAGTGAGATTTTCCCCATCCTTTAGTTATAAAAGATTCACCATTAGTTATGTGATTTAACTAAGATAATAATCTAATAAGATATTAACTAAATCTAATAAATCTAAATCTAATAAGATATTAACTAAAAATTGTAATTTACTATATATTATTTTATTACAATTATTTTAAATAGGTTGTCTCTCTTCTACCTTTCCAATGTCAAGCATTAAGTAATATCACAAGATACAGTAGTCAGCAATACTATATTTTAGAAAACAAAAGAGAGATTCTTCACTCAAGGAGTTCACGCAGCTCACCAGTGGCATGCTTGAATAATAGGAAGGGGTCATGCAGCATGATTATGACCCACCCTGTTGTCATCATAAGACATAGTGACATTATGGTCACTAGGCAGTTTCCCATATTTCCTAAGAATATGCTTTAATTTTAGAAGTGCAACTAATTAAGATTGATACTATGTTATGTAAGTGTAACTTTTGGAAGAGCATATAAACCCATGGATTTTGTAACTCTGGGTCTTTCAGGTCCAATCCCTGGATGACTGGCTTTATTGGTGGACTAAACCTCTCTCAGTAAACCTATTGGCTTTATTGTAGGACTAAAATTCTCTCAATAAACCTATTTGCTTCAGCCTGGAAACTTTGTTGTTTCTTTTCCTCCATTGGACTTAGAAATTTTCCCGACACTATGAAAATGTTGAATGATATTGGTTGCTGCTAACAATAACTTTATAAGTACTGCTATACTTTTGTTCTCTATGTATATAATCTATTTTGTACGTATAAAATATATACATGATATATAATATACAATATGTGTATATATAAATACATACATATGCTGCAAGGATTTTTTTTCCTAATTTATCTATGCAATTCTGCATATTATCTTTCCAATTCTGTTAGATAAAATTCACTTAACCATTAAGACACTTTTGGAAATCTACAAGACTTAATTTTTCTTTCAAGGAAGTAGATTAGAATTGAGAAGCATACCTATGATTGTGCATATATTATCTAGACTGATTTGAGAATGTAAATTCTCTGCAACATAGTACATGTAAAGTATGTGCCTGGCTCACTGCAACAGTGATTTGGAAAGGGTCTTTCAAGACCAGACTTTGGCTTTAGTCTGAATGGAACTTACCAGGGGTATAATTATCACTGAATGGCTATTGGTACATATGTAAACCTGATGGAAATAATGACAGGTCTATAACTCAGCAGTATGTCTCCACTTTCCCCCTTTTTAATGGAAGTTGTAGTCCTGACTCAAAGATGAAAAATTATAACACCTGGAGATTTGTCACAAATGTCACTGAAATACTAATCAAGATGTCACAGAGAACAACATGGTTTGATTTTTCTGTATTTTCTATAGATTGTGTTCCTCTTATTTCAAGAACATAATTTAAAAATGGGTATTTGTGTTCTGAACAACAAGACCTGTTCAACCAAGGACAACTGTGATGACTTGCTTTTTTGTGTGGACCTGAACACTGCGTTTTTTTCTATAGGCACAAATAAGTACAAAACCATGAATGTATGGTTTAGAAAGTTTTTAAGGATTTTTGCTACCCTTTGAATGAGGAAGGGGACCAAAAGCCATAGGATCTTTTTTTTTTTTTAATTAATAGGTACCAGCAAAAAATATTATAGGTTTACTTCCTACCCTAGGCGTCAACTTCAAAAGATATAGGAAGCTTATAATGCTGGAAATAATAGACATCAAAAAAATTTGAAATATTCTTATTAATAATTTCTATTAGTTAATTACTTTGAAGGGAGAAAAATTCAATAAGAACACTACTTTTTTTGTTATACAACTTGTGTGTATGATTTATTAGGAGGGAGGTTTGTATTCTACCAAAGTTCTCTGAGATTTCAGCTATATGTCACAACAGATTTTTGAATTGAATATATTTATGTGGCTAAAAATTGCTTGCAGTTAAAATGTCCACATAGATATGACTTAGAATTATTGATAGTGCTATTCGTGTAAAAGAAATTAACTCATTATTCATATTTTCTCTATGCTGGCTTTTGTGGCTTTCCTTTACATCTGTGTCAACTCTGTTATAGTTATGTGGGCCAGTCATCAATGGTAGTACACTAAGATCCACACTAATATTAATTGGAGTACATAATAACAAGATAAGAATTTTCTAGATTTTAACTTACTTATGTTAATAACAAAATATTGTCTCAAATGGATATTTCTTCCCTCAGTATCAAAGTTCTCTTTAACCAATGATTTCCTGAGTTTATTCCAGATTCCTCCTAGCGAGATAACACTGACATGGACGTTAACCCTTTAGAGGCTTTGGCAACCAAAGACACTGTTTAGTCTTCAGGGGAGTAATTGAAGTACACATTAAACATTGTAAAGGTTAATTAATGTCATTTTACAATGGGATAAGTCAATATTTAAACCTTTGCCAAGGCAAAGTTCATGTGCAGTAGGGCAAAGAAAAAGCTCCATAAATATTTTAATAATTTCTGAACTGGATTTAAGATATTGTAAGTAGGTCTCTTGAGTCACCCCATTCTAAATCAGGTTGATAATTTATAAATGACCCCTGGATCAAACCCAAGTTTCCTCAGCTTTCAGATATTAGGGACTTTTTTTTCTTAGTCAACACTATTTCTTAAATTCACAACTGAGCCCTGGATTGCTAAATTAAACCAGAATAATTCTTCTTTATTTTGTTTTCCAATGAAAACATGTATATATATGTATATGCATGTGTCTGTGTATGTTTATGTGTATATGTAATCTTCAACATAATATGCTTTCAATAACACTACAATGCATATTTTAAGTACCCTTTCAAAAAGTTTAGATTGAGTAAACTCTTCTTTAGCATTTAAAAATCTAATTTCTGAAGAATTTGCATTTTATTTACGATATTTTTCTTCTGCTGAGTGTTTTACTCTATTAACTGAATATTTATTGAGAATTTTTATTGAATTAACTGAATTTTTAAAGACCTATTATTGCCTTTCTGAAGTTTTTTTAAATCCTGAGGACCATTAAGTGTAGCATGCAGCATTGATTCAAAATTTGCATGAAATGAATATTCAGCAAAGGTACAACACCAGGCAGTGAGAAGTCTGTCAAGCCTGAGAAGCACAAACTGCTTTTGCATTAAGAAACTAGGAAACTATAACAATAGTTCAAGCCTTGGTTTTTTGGACTGTCTCAAGAGCAGTATCAATGTCTTTTTTTTTTTTTTTTGCGTGTGGGACAATGAGGGTTAAGTGACTTGCCCAAGGTCACACAGCTAGTAAACTGTCAAGTGTCTGAGGTCAGATTTGAACTCAGGTACTCCTGAATCCAGGGTAGTGCTTTATCCACTGCATCACCTAGCTACCCCCTCAATGTCTTTTTTTTTTTTTTTTAGTGAGGCAATTGGGGTTAAGTGACTTGCCCAGGGTCACACAGCTAGTAAGTGTTAAGTGTCTGAGGCCAGATTTGAATTCAGGTACTCCTGACTCCAGGGCCAGTGCTCTATCCACTGCACCACCTAGCTGCCCCATCTTTTTTTTTTTTTTGATGAAAGTATTTTATTATTTTCCAGATAGTTCTCAACATTTGTTTATATAAGATTTCCAATTTCAAATTTTTCTCCCTCTTTCTCCTCCCTCCCCTCCTCCCCTATACAGCAGGTAATCTGATATAGGTTATATATATATATATATATATATATATATATATATATATATATATATATATATATAAATATTAAACATATTTCTGCATGTCATGTTATAAGAGAAGAATCAGAGCAAAAAAGGAAAAAAACTTCAAAAAAGAAAAACAACAGCACCAAAAACTAAAGAAATAGTATGGTTCAATCAGCATCCTATATTTCACAGTTTTTTTTCCCCTGGATTTGGAGAGCCTTTTCCATCATGAATCCTTTGGAACTTTCTTGTACCATTGTATTGGTGAGAAGAATCTAGCCTATCACAGTTGATCAACACATAATGTTGATGATACTGTATATAATATTCTTCTGGTTCTGCTCATCTCACTCATCATCAGTTCTCTGAACTCCTCCTTGTCATCACTTCTTACAGCACAATAGAATTCCATTACATCCATATACCACAACTTGTTTATCCATTCCCCAATTGATGGGCAACCCCTCAATTTCCAATTCCTTGCCACCACAAAAAGAGCAGATATAAATATATTTGCACATGTGGGTCCTTTTCCCTTTTTTCCTCTTTGGGAAAAATACACAAAAGTGGTATTGCTGGGTCAAAGGGTATGCACAGCATACCTTTTCATAACACTTTGGGTATAATTCCAAATTGCTCTCCAAAATGGTTGGATCAGTTCACAGCTCCACCAACTTTCCTACAGCTTATCCAACATTTATTATTTTCCTTTTTTGTCATTTTAGCCAATCTGATAGGTGTTAGGTGGTACCTCATAGTTGTTTTAATTTTCATCTCTCTAATCAATAGTGATTTAGAGCATTTTTTTATATGGGAATAGATAGCTTTGATTTCTTCATTAGAAAACTGCCTTTTCATATCCTTTGACCATTTCTCAATTGGGGAATGACTTGGATTCTTCTTTTTTCTTTTTTTTTTTGGTGAGGCAATTGGGGTTAAGTGACTTGACCAGGGTCACACAACTAGTAAGCATTAGGTGTCTGAGGCCAGATTTGAACTCAGGTCCTCCTGACTCCAGGGCCGTTGCTCTATCCACTGCACTCTCTGACATGGATTATTATAAATTTGATTTAGTTCCCAATATATTTGAGAAATGAGGCCTTTATCAGAAGTACTGGCCATAAAAATTATTTCCCAACTTTCTGCATCCCTTCTAATTTTGGATGCATTGCTTCTGTTTGTAGAAAAAAATTTTTTAATTTAATGTCATTGAAATCATCCATTTTGCATTTCATAATATTCTCTATCTCATCTTTGGTCATAAACTGTTCTCTTTTCCAAAGATCTGAAAGGTAGACTATTCCTTCCTCTCCTAATTTACCTAGGGTATCACCTCTTATGTCTAAATCATGTACCTATTTTGAACTTATTTTGCATAGATGTTGGTCTATGTCTAATTTCTGACATACTATCTTCCAGTTTTCCCAGCAGGTTTTGTCAAATACTGAATTCCTCTCCCAGAAGCTGGAGACTTTGGGTTTATCAAACAGTACATTACTAATGTCATTTACTACTGTGTCTCCTGTGCCTAGCCTATTCCATTGATCCTCCACTCTTTTCCTTAGCCAGTACCAAATAGTTTTAATGACTGCCGCTAAAGCTTCAGATTTGGTACAGCTAACCCACCTTCCTGTGCATTTTTTTCATTATTTCCCTTGATATGCTTGACTTTTTGTTTTTCCAGATGAATTTTGTTATCATTTTTCTAGCTCTATAAAATATTGTTAGGTAGTCTGATTGATATGGCACTGAATAAGTAAATTAATTTAGGTAGAATTGTCATTTTTATTATATTAGCTCAGCCTATCCATGAGCAATTGATATCTTTCCAATTGTTTAGATCTGATTTGATTTGTGTGAAAAGTGTTTGGTAATTGTGTTCATAGAGTTCCTGGGTTTGTCTTGGCAAGTAGACTCCCAAGTATTTTATATTATCTACCATTACTTTAAATGGAATTTCTCTTTCTATCCCTTGCTGCTAGACTTTGTTGGTCATGTATAGAAATGCTGATGATTTATTTGGATTTATTTTATATCCTGATACTTTGCTAAAGTTGTTAATTGTTTCAAGTAATTTTTGAGTTGATTCTCTAGGATTCTTTAAGTATACCATCATATCATCTGCAAAGAGTGATAGTTTTGTTTCCTCCTTGCCTATTCTGATTCCTTTAATTCCTTCTTCTTCTCTGATTGCTAAAGCTAACATTTCTAGTACAATATTAAATAATAGGGGTGATAATGGACATCCCTGTTTCACCCCTGATCTTATTGGGAAGGCCTCTAACTTATCTACATTACATATAATGCTTGCTTATGGTTTTAGGTAGATATTGCTTACTATTTTATGGAAAGTGCCACCTATTCCTAAGCTCTCTCATGTTTTTATTAGGAATAGGTGCTGTATTTTGTCAAAAGCTTTCTCTACATCTATTGGGATAATTACATGATTTTGGTTAGTTTTCTTATTGATGTGGTTGATTATGTTAGTAGTTTTCTTAATGTTGAACCAGCCCTGCATTTCTGGTATAAATTCCACCTGGTCATAGTGTATTATCCTGGTGATCATTTTCTGTAATCTCCTTACTAATATCTTATTTAAGATTTTTGCATCAATATTCATTAGGGAAATTAGTCTATAATTTTCTTTCTCTGTTTTTCCTCTGCCTTGTTTTGGTATCACCACCATATTTGTGTCATAAAACTAATTTGGTAGAACTCCTTCACCAATATTCTGCTCCAGCCTATTACCTTATTCTGTGTGGATCTCTCTGCTTCAAATGTGTTTCTTGTAAACAGCATATTGTAGGATTCTGGTTTTTAATCCACTCTGCAATTTGCTTCTGCTTTATGGAAGAGTTCAACGCATTCACATTCACAGTTATTATTACTAACTGCCTATTCCCCTCCATTCTATTTACTCCCTTTGTACTTTCCCCCCTTCTTTCACATGATTCCTCCTCCTCACAAACATTTTGTTTCTTACCCCTGCCTCCCCATATCTGCCCTCCCTTTTTATCACTCCACTCCCTTTTCTTTACCTTTTCCTCCCTTGCTTTTGCCCCTTTTGATAAGTCCCCCCTTTCCCCTTACCCTTTTACTTCCCTAAAGTTTCTTTATCCAAATGAATGTATATGTTATTCCCTCTTTGAATCAAATCTAGTGAAAGTAGGGTTGAAACAACGTTTACCCCTCCTTTCTTTCCCTCTATTGTAATAGGTTTTTTTTCACCTCTTCATATGATGTAATTCATTCCATTCTACCTCCCCTTTCCTCTTCTCCACATAAACTCCCTTTTTAACCCTTTAATTTTCTCTATATCATCACATCAAAGACAGTTTATATTTATACCCTCTGTGTATAATCCTTCTGTCTGCCCAAATACATATACAGTTCTCAAGAGTTATAAGTATTATCTTCCCATGTAGGGATGTAAACCTTTTTGAGTAACATTTTTCCCCATTTACATTTTTAAATTTCTCTTGAGTCTTATAAGCTATTTCAAATTTTCTATGCAGTTCTGGTCTTTTCATCAGGAAACCTTGAAAGTCCCCAATTTCATTGAATCTTTTCCCCTGAAAGAGAATGCTCATTTTTTTCCGGGTAATAGATTTTTGGCTGCAATCCAACCTTCTTTGCCAAGCCTCATGATCCTTTAATGTTTTGTTGTTGTTGTTGTTGTTGTTGTTTTTGCGGGGCAATGGGGGTTAAGTGACTTGCCCAGGGTCACACAGCTAGTAAATGTCAAGTGTCTGAGGCCAGATTTGAACTCAGGTACTCCTGAATCCAGGGCCGGTGCTCTATCCACTGCGCCACCTAGCTGCCCCCGTGATCCTTTAATGTTGAAGGTGCCAAGTCCTGAACAATCCTGACTGTGGTTCCATGATATTTAAATTGCTTCTTTCTGGCTGCTTGGAGTATTTTCTCCTTCACCTGATAATTCTAGAATTTGGCTACAATATTTCTTGGAGTTTTCCTTTTGGGATCTCTTTCAGGAGGTGTTCAGTAGATTCTTTCAATGATGATTTTTTAAAAATATTTTTATAATTTTTTTAATAGTGAGGCAATTGGGGTTAAGTGACTTGCCCAGGGTCACACAGCTAGTAACTGTTAAGTGTCTGAGGCCGGATTTGAACTCAGGTACTCCTGACTCCAGGGCCAGTGCTCTATCCACTGTGCCACCTAGCTGCCCCGTCAATGATGATTTTATCCTCTGATTCTATAATGTCAGTCTCTTTAATAATTTCCTGGAATATGGTGTTTAGACTCTTTTTCTGATCATGGCTTTCAGGCAGTCCAATGATTCTCAAATTGTCCCTCCTGAATCTGTTTTCCAGGTCAGCTGTCTTTCAATTTGGTATTTCACATTTTCTTCTATTTTTTTTTCATTCTTTTGATTCTGCTTGACTGATTCCTGGTGTCTCATTGAGTCATCTTCCAACTGTTCAATTTTAATTTTTAAGACTGTTTTCTTCAGTGAGATAATGCACTGTTTTTTTTCCATTTGGCCAAATTAATTTTTTAAGGAATTGTTCAGTCAATCTTTGTGCTTCCTTTTCCAAGCTGCTGAGTCTTTTTTCATAATTTTCTTGTGTTGTTTTGATTTCTCTCCCCATTTCTCTCAATTGATTTTTAAAATCCTTTCTGAGCTCTTCCAAGAAGGCTTTTTGTTCTTGAGACCAATTCATCTCCCCTCTTGAGGTATCACATGTAGGCAATTTCGGAGTATTGTCCTCATCTGAGTTTGTATTTGCCTCTTCCCTGTCTAAACAGAAACCCTCAATGCTGAGAGCTCTATTTTGTTTCTTACTCATACTGCAGCTTTTTTTTTTTAAGTTGAGGTCTGCTCTGGGGGTACCAGGTTTCCTGTTTCAAGCTTCTTGTGCTGGGGTATAGGGGCTGTGCCATTGGCTCTCTACACTGAGGCCTCTATGGCTTGTTGATTTCTCACCACCCTTGGCTTGCTGGCTGTGCACTTGGATCAGTAGGCCAGGTCACGCATGTCCTGTGGGTGGCCCTCCAACTGGCAACCTGCCCTCTCAGGCTAGTGCAGGTGGGTTTCACCACTGTCCTGCTGTGCCACCAGCTTGTTGAGCCAAGGTCCAGGGGCTTCAGTTGCTTGGCTGTGGTCCACAACTTCCTGCTGACTTGCCCAATCCTCTCTGTGCTGCACTGCCATGCACTGAGCCTCCCTTTTGCCTGAATGAGACTGACCTTTCCTGAAGACTTCTAAATTATCTCTGGTTGGAAGACTGTGTCTCTCTGTCTCTTTGCAGGTTCTGTAGTTTCAGCATCTGTCCAGAGGCTTGATTTAATGTTCTTTTTGAGAGAACAGAAGGAGAGCTAAAGCGACTCCTTGGCTTCCCTCCGTCATCTTGGCTCCGTCCCCTCAATGTTTTTTTAAAGAAAAAAAAAACTAGCCTTTGTGGCAAGATCTTCTAGTCTTACAGCCATGAGTCCCAGATGGATTAATAGTATATAATTCTCCTACCACAATGAAGTTTCAGTGACCTAGATATTTTTACTAATTCATATAAGGTAACTTAGTGTTATGGGCCCATAGCACCCCAGAAGTTTTCTAGGGCATTAAAGAACCTTCTCCTTGAGAAACTAAATTTGAGGACAGACACACCTGCATGGAACCAGATGGGACTGAGCTAGCTCTGCCACCCCCACCCTTCATTCTATTCTCCTTCAACCTTGGGGCAATAAGTTTGGGTGTGGCTGCTTCCTTTGTGTCCTGAGGAGATGGCTTCAGAGATCTGTAGCCACCCGTCACCCAATTCCTTCCAGCCACCACCAGTGGGGGATAGTCCTCCCTCACTAAAGGAACTTTCCAGTCAGATGGTCACCCCCATCAGTCCTCTATAAAAGTACCTGTCAGTCTCCTGCTCAAGGAGATTGGTATCTCAGAGCCACTCTCTCTGTGCCATGCCTTTCTCCCCATGAGAAGTCCAAGGACTTCTTTCATGGTTCCCTTCCCCTTCCCTTTCTTCTAAATAAACTACAATCTTATTCTAATGGCTTTTGTGTGCAAGAGGGTGTAATTCTTTAAAGAGGAATTCCTAAGGACCTCAACCCTCTACCCCTACCCCAAACCCCTACCCCATTTTCCTCATGACACTTAGCTTATAAATATGGTCACTACTTTCCCCCAAATAGAAACAAAATAAAAGTACTATTTATATTTTGTTTTTAGATTCAACCTTTGAAAAGATATCACCACTTGCAATTTTTACCTAAAAATAACAGTGATTTTAGCACTTCATTTTCAGCATCTGTTACTTTATTGCATCATCATACTTGAGAAAGAATACCTTCAAGTAACAAATATTATAAAAATAGAAAAATATGTAAGGTTCTATTATAAATAAAATTATATCAAATTATATATTCACATATAAGAAGGTTCTATCATGACTAAGTTCTGTCATTCAATTAGAATTCATTGACATGCAAAAAAAATTTTAAAATGAAGAAACACAACTATCTTAAGTGAGGCAAGGAACCATAAAAGTTTTGCTATTAATAACATTAATATTATTAATAGTTACTATTTATATTTATTTACTCTCAATATACTTATATAAAGTTATATTCTAATAATAATTAATATTTAACCATTAAATCAATCAATTAACAAGAATTTATTGAGCACTTTCTATGTGCAATGTACTGCCTAAGAACTGGGAATACAAAGAAAATCACCCTCTGCTAGCAGTATACATGCTAATGGAGAAGGTTGTTATCTGTCTTTTCATATTTTAATATATACATTTTAGTAAAACTCATTCTTATAATATTATCTATATCTTGAAACCAAATTCTTATTTTCCCAGGATAGAAATTACTCTCTGTGCCATGCCTTTCTCTCCATGAGAAGTCCAAGGACTTCTTTCATGGTTTCTCTTCCCTCAGGGAGGGGGGAGGAGAGGGAGGGAAGGAGGGATAGAGATTAGAACTGAAAACTATCAACATAATCAATTAAAAACAAACAAACATTAAAAGGCCCTGGATCTTAGGTCGATTTTTAATGTTTGTTTTTAATTGATTATATTGATAGTTTTCAGTTCTAATATCTATACCTCATTAAAAGTTGACCTAAGATTTTTAAATAGAGGTGTGACATGGGCAGATCTGTGTTTCAAGAATGCAATTTGGCAACTGTGAAGAAGAGATTTGAGGAAAGAGAGAATGGAGGAAGGGATATCAATTAGTTGACAGCTAAAATATCTCAGGCCAGAGATGATGAAGGCCTAAAATAGGGAAGAATCTTTAAAGAGAAGAGAATGAATTTGAGAGCCAGTAGGGAGGTAGGATAGATAAGGCTTTGTAACTGATTGGATATGGGAGTTGAGGGAGTGTAAAAAGTCAATGATAGGGGGCAGCTAGGTGGTGCAGTGGGTAAAGTACCAGTCCTGGATTCAGGAGGACCTGAGTTCAAATCCAGCCTCAGAAACTTGACACTTACTAGCTGGGTGACCCTGGGCAAGTCACTTAACCCTCATTGCCCTGCAAAAAAAAAACCCAAAAAGTAATCATGGTTCCAAAGTTGAAAGATGGTGGTGTCCTCAGTAGAAGTTAAGAATGTGCTAAAATTGTGGAAATTTTTAAAAAAATTTTGAACTTCAGAAATAAAATGAGCATTTCCATAACATTAGAATAGGAAAAAATGAAACTGCCAATCTGCTATATATAATTTTCTATTCCTTTTAAATATATAATAAAGTTATCATTTAACAAAAAAAAGAAAGGGCTCAAAATTTTCACAACTTTCCAGATAACTCTTCTTTTTCCACCAGCAACTCAGCTTGATTTCTACAGAACTTCTTTTCTGTATGTTGTCTTCCTTTGTTAGATTGTAAGCTTCTTCAAGGCAGGGACTGTCTTTTTCCTTGTTTTGTATTTCCAGCATAGTATCTCGTACATAGATACTTAGTAAATGTTTATTTAATTGAATTGGATTGAATGCTACTTTCAATTT
Source organism: Dromiciops gliroides (assembly GCF_019393635.1). NCBI lineage: Eukaryota > Metazoa > Chordata > Mammalia > Microbiotheria > Microbiotheriidae > Dromiciops > Dromiciops gliroides. The sequence continues at coordinate 190,521,356 of NC_057863.1, forward strand.
AGATTTCATTTACTTACTTTGTAACATATTGATGAGCAAAAATGTTAAGTTATCTGGATATTTTATTCATGACTAACAAAAAGAGAGAGGATAAAAAGAGAGGAGAGGAATGTTCCTTTCTATATTGCATATAACATATAGGTAGAACTTTGCTCAGTAGATTGTCCTATTTGCTGAAAGTGACAAAAATAGGAATAATTAAATTGAATAGATAGATCCTTAACTAAAACTCCATAATGATATTTTGAAAAATAGGGAGAATAAAAAATTTGGTGCAGACTAAACATGGTGCCTGGGAAGAAAGTTTAGGACAGTAGAAAAATGGTATTGATCTTTTTTGTTGTCATTCAGTCATTTCAATCATGTACAGCTTTCTGGCTAATGAATGTAGAATTACTATACCTCTAGTTCACAGGCTATTAAGGAAAGACAACAGGAGTCAAAGAGAGTGAACTGCAGTCATTTTTACTCTTGCTATTTGTTACCTTAGCTTTGGATGTTTTTCTAGACCAGTAAGCCACATGTTCCGAAGGAGAATGAGCTGCTAGGGAAACTCTGTATACAAGAAAGGTTACAAAGAGATTTTTACCAACATGTAGGAGATCCCTCAGTACATTGCTGACTGTTCATCCTTCTAAGCTTCCCAACACTACCTGTCACGTGTATATGCATATATCTCTCCCTATATATATAGATATATAATTCTCCATGTACATGCACGTGTGTGTGTGTGTGTGTGTGTGTGTTTATTTCACTTCTGGAGTACAAACTCAATGAAGGCAGGGAGATATGTTTTGAATATCTTTGTAAATGCCTCCCCTCCTCATCATCCCAGCCTAGCAAAAAATTTTACACTTAGTAAGAGCTAAAAAATGATTATTCAATGAGTGAACTATTTTGAAGGGGTATTCTAAAGATTCTAATATACCTATAATCATAAAATGTTATATCTGTAAATGTACCCTAGAAATTATCTAGTCTAACCATATCATTTTGCATATGAGGACACTGAGGTCCAGAAATGGCAAAACCAGAGATAGAACCCACATTTTCCATGACTGGTCAATTTTTCTTTACAATACATGACAGTACTCTTTGACAATGGGAATTAAGCTCAAAGTTCAATTGCACTGGAAGTTTACCTTTAAGTTACACCCTGTATGCAAATTATTTAAACTACAATTGCTCATAAAAAAGGAGTTCCATCACATAATTCTTTTTTTTATAATCACAAAGCAGATTATTTAGCATATACTTGTTTGAGAGTTAATCTAAATTTAATATATACTATATATATCATTATATATCATATATGATAGTTAATTATATTAGTGTTCACTAAACAATACTGAAAGAGGATAAAACATCTAATTTAGATGTTAGACCATATGCTTCTATAAAACATTTCCTTAAAGTTTGTTTTAATTTATTATGACAGTCCACATCCTTGGGTTAATTACTTTATGAATTTTACACAGAGGAACCATCATGATGGTATGCAAGAAATGTTTCAGAATATTATCATTAATACCATGTTCCCAATTTTCTGACACCACTCTTAGGTTCATATTTTATGGTTCATACAAATGATCCTAAACCTCATAGTCATTAGAAAATATATTGAGAAATGTGGGTTCTTTATTCTAATATTTCTGAATAATGAAAATAGTTCAGTATAATTAATAGTGTAATTTGCTAGTTTTTGCACTCATCTGAGGCATCTGAAGCTTATCTCAAATTTTGCATTGGGTTTAGAAGAGAGCACATGAGAAAAAATTTGTTTTAGGATTTATTTTACTCCATATGAATTAATGTTGCTGACTATCCATTCACCTTATCTGGTAGCAATACAAATAGCCTAATTAAATTCTGATGTCCAAGAACAAAACTTATTGTTGAAATGCCAGAATACTAGCATTGTTAAAAACCTTAAATGGGGAGTCTATAGCTTGTCTTATATTCTTTCAAAATATCATTATGGAGTTTCAGTTAAGGATCTCAATTTAACTATTCATAGTGTTTTTTTAATTGTTTAATTATTCATATTGTTGTCACTTTCAGCAAACATGACAATATACTGAGCAAATTCTACCAGAAGAGCTATATGCAAGTTCATTTCTATAAAGACCTTTCTATAAAGCCTTCTCACCCTTTTACATAGTTACTGTATCTACAATAATTAATAAACATTTTCAATATCCCTGTGTGAACATACTATATGGTTTAATTACTTGTCTGCTTAGCATTAACAAAAAAACAACCCAAACATTATAAATCAAACAAGTAACACTTTATTTTTATTCCCCTGGCAGATAAAAGAGTTCTTATATGTAGTAATAATTGACCTTGGAGAGGTCAATTTTAAAATCCTTTGCTTGACTTTTTTTTTAAATTAGTGAGGCAATTGGGGTTAAGTGACTTGCCCAGGGTCACACAGCTAATAAGTGTTAAGTGTTTGAGGCCGGATTTGAACTCAGGTACTCCTGACTCCAGGGCCACTGTGCCACCTAGCTGCCCCTTGCTTGACTTTTAAAAGCTTTCAAAACCTTGTCCCTTTCTACCCTTCCAATCTTCTAAAACTTTATTCTCCTCCACACACTCTATTCTAAAATTCAGGAGCACTGTGCTTTTGCTGTTCTTCAAACATGAGATTCCATCTCCTTTTGATTTCCTGTTTGCCCTATGCCTGAAATGCTCTCTCTCCTCATTTTTATCTCCCAACTTCCCTATCATAAGTTCTTTGAAAAACTAGATCATAAGTTTCTTAAAGAGCTAGGTCACAAGTTCTTTCAAGAGTTAGATAAATTATTTGAGGGTAGAGACGTCCCCATACTTCTTTTGCTCTCTTTGGTAGTTGCTGACACAGAGCCTTTGTGCATAGCTGATTAGATTGTTGTTTAATTAATTGATTATCTGCACAGTAACAAAAAATATGTTCAAATTGGTTGAGTGCCTACCCTCTTATTGTCTCTCAAAGAAACTTTTCATTTAGAAGTGTATGTTCTTGGGCACAGAAGACACAGTAGTAAATGACTATAGTAATCTACTATTTGATAAACCCCCAAACTCCAGCTTCTGGGATAAGAACTGAGTATTTGACAAAAACAGCTGGGAAAACTGGAAGATAGCAAGGCAGAAACTAGGCATAGACCAACATCTTATATTGTATACCATAATGTCAAAATGATTTAGACATAAAGGGTGATACCATAGGTAAATTAGGAGGGCAAAGAAGAGTTTACCTTTCAGATCTATGGGAATGAGAATTTATGACCAAACAAGAGATAGATAATATTATGAAATGCAAAACGGATGATTTTGATTATATTATTTAAAAAGGTTTTTCACAAACAGAAGCAATGCAGACAAGAAACATTGTACACAGTAACAGCAACATTGTGTGATGATCAACTGTGATAGATTAACTCTTCTCAGCAATACAATTCCAACGGACTCATGATGGAAAATGTTCTTGATATCCAGAAAAAAGAACTGTGGAATCTGAATGTAGATCGAACCATACTATTTCTACTTTTTTTCTTTTTTGAAGTTTTTCTCTTTTGTTCTGATTCTTCTTTCACAACATGACTAATACAGAAATATATTTAATGTGATTGTACATTAAACAACATAGGGTATGTTTAATGTGACTGTACATTAAATAACATAGGTTATTTAATATAACCTATATCAGATTGCTTTCTGTCTTGGGTAGGGGGTATAGAAGGAAGGGAAGGAGAAAAATTTGGAACTTAAAATCTTATAAAAACAAATATTTAAAACTATCTTGATATGTATCTGGAAAATAATAAAACACTTTTATGATTAATAAATACATAAATGAAAATTGTTAAAAAGAAGTGTATGTTTAAGTTGGTAGCTCTTTCACTGAAGCAACATGTGGAAATGGAGAGAATATTAAACTTTGAGTGGATTATCAAAGGTTTGAATCCTGTTTAATCATAGTATAACTCTAAGCAAGGCACTTAGCTTCTCCGTCTTATCACTGACAAAATTAAGAGAATATTTTACTACTTTACAGAATTATTGGAAACTTTAAATGTAGGCTTCCTTATGAGCAAGTTTCCATTTGAATTGATAGGTAAGAAGAATTTCATCAAATATGGTGTTTGTTAGAATATTATTAATGACACCTACGAAATAGGCAGCATATGTATGATTATCACCCTTCTACAAATGAAAAAAATCTAAAATTCTGAGGAGTTAAGTGAGTTGCTCTTCATCACATAGAAAGTGACTGAAGAGAGATTTTTTTAACTTTCATTTTTTTCATTTTTTTAATTATTAAGAACTAGACAATATTTTACACATGAGGAAACTGATACAAACTGGATCACACAAGTAGTATTTATTTGAGACCAAATTTGAAATTAGGGAGAGAATATATCTATGCTCTAATTAATGATTATGGCATATCACCTACTAACAGTCTAACTGGAAAAGATGAATAAACAAAAATCAGTGTATTAATAGCTGGTGGCTTAATCACATATATCTCTTTCATATACTAACATAATATTTTATGTGCAACTGCCATAATTTGTGCAATCTGATTCAGGGAAGTAATAAAGTCAGTAATGTTCATTAAGCACTAGGCAAAAAAAAAAAAGGGGGGGGGGAGGAACGTATAGTTTTTGTTTTTGTTTTTTGTTTCGCAGGCCAAGGAGGGTTAAGTGACTTGCCCAGGGTCACACAGATAGTAAGTATCAAGTGTCTGAGACTTAATTTGAACTAAGGTCCTTCAGAATCCAGAGTCAGTGCTTTAATCCCCTGAGCCACCTAACTACCCCAGGAACTTATACTTTAATGGAAGTGTTTGGACAGTATGGAAACAACTACATACAAAGAAGATACATACAGGATATGTTGAAGTTATTCAACAGATAAGGTATTAGTTTTTAGGAGATCAGGAAATGCCTTTTGTAAAAGGTGGGATTTTACCTGGGACATGAAAGAAACCAGGAGGCCAGGAAATGGAAATGAAGAAAATGAGAATTCCAAGCATAAAGGACAGCTAATGAAAATGTCCAGAGTTAAAAGATGAAGTATCTTGTTTGAGAAACAAGAAAAGATAAGGAGGGAGAAGGTTATGAAATGTTTTAAATACAAAACAGAGGATTTTTTGTTTGATCCTGGAGGTGACAGGGAGAACAAGGGAACAACAGTATTTTTAATCCAAATATCACTTCAATTTTATGATGAAATAAGTTCTTTCATAAGCATGATTTGGCCAGAAAGTATTAAAATTGGTTTGTATTCTTATCACCACTTTAACTGGTAGCAAGAAGAGATTACTAAGTATATGATGAAATTAGAATGAAAAAAATATTTCCCATAATAAATATTACTATACTTGGAAAATCAAGCAAGGATGATAATAACTGGAATTTTTACAGGATTTTTAAACTTGCAAAATATTTTATACTCTGTGTCTCATTTGATATTCAGTACTACACATATCTTATACCCCCTCCTTTTTTTAACCTAATTAAAGAAGCTCAGACTTAGAGCTGTTAAGTGCACTTAAACATGAGAGATGGGATACTTGCACAACCCACTATCCTTTGTTATTAAACTGAATCCATTAATAAACAGGACAAGGTTTAGGGAAGGTAAACTTTTTAAATTCCCATAGAAAACTCAAAAATGAAATGACACAATAATCCATGGAAAACTAAAAGGAACTATGGTTATCTTCAGTGGTGCTATGTTGAAATCTGGGGTCTTCATTCATACTATACTCTATGTTTGGAATGCCCTTCTCTTTCCCCTATTTCCTAGGGGAATATTTTCTTCCAGTACTTTAATATAAAGTTAAATGATAGATACCTGCTTCAAGAAGTTTGTTCTTTGTAAATAATATCAGTAGTCAACTCCACCACTATGTTGGGATTCATATTGTCTCAACCAATAGAATGTAAGCTCCTTAAAAACAGTAATGATTTCATTTTTATCTTTTTATCCCCAGAATCTTTCACAGCATTTGTCACATAGTAGATAATTGATAAATTTTCTTGATAGATTAATGTATATATGAAAGCACTAATTCAACAAATTAATTGTTATATTAAATGAATAGAATAAGTATTTTATAGCACCTATTATGTACCAGGAACTGTGCTAATCACTTTTTACAAATATTATCCCATTTGATTCTCACAATAGCTTTGCAAGGTAAGTGCTATTATTACCTCATCTTGTAGTTGAAGAGACTGAGGCAGACAGAAACTAAGTGACTTGCCTAAAGCCACGCAGTAAGTGCTGTTGGCTAGATTTGAATTCAGTCCTTTTTAACTCTATGTGCAGCACTCTGTCCAGCTGTTTCCTCTAAGAAGATGATTGAAAGAGGACTGGAATAGTAGCAAAAGATGAGGGTTCTGGGCTATATTTTGCCAATAATGGGCCTTTTGATATTGGATAAGTCCTGATATCTAAAAATATAAATATCATCTTATATAAAATGAAGGAATTGGGTATATGACTGCTAAACTCACAATCAAACTCTCCCTTCCCAATGTAAGTTTCTTTGAGTTTACAATTATAACTAAAGTCTCCTTTAAGAGGATATTGATGATCCAGAGCATTGTTGACTTTTCATATGACATCATACTGTCAAGAGTCTATAAATCAGTATCTGGACATCTCTGGAAAATGTATTTATTTATCTCATTGCTAGAAGATATTTTACTCTAACTTTTAATCAGTACTGGAAATAGTTGAAGAAGCTGATTTATTAACCAATTTTCTAGTTTAGATGTTCACACATATGTAATGTTTAGAATTATGTAATCTTTTTCAAAAGATCTATCAGGCTCAGACTTTCTTCAAAAAATATTATCTGTATGAGCATCTTGTAACCTTTCTGAGACTAACTTGAAACCCCTTCAAAGTTGACAAAAAACCCCACAACTCTGAGTTTATAGATTGTTTTGGTCAGGTGTTTTTAAAAGTTTTAGATCAATTTAGTTCATTAAAGGGTGATATTTACCTTTCACCATGATACTCCTGATAAAGATACAGTTTCTGGTAATTTTCTCCATAGTGTAGCTCTACTACCAATGCCTGATTAACATATAAAAGAATCTAATTCATAAATGCAGTGGTAGCATCACAGACCTGCTTAGGACCATACAATGAGAGTTTGGGGGCTTGGAGGGTTTTTAGGGGATTGCAACAAGGCCAAAAAATATTTTACCAAGTCTCTTCTAAATTTAGATTTGATGATCCTAGTGATGCAATATTTAGTTTACTTTTTTCCTTCACATTTTCATTGTTATGTCTTTATTCAGATTGCTTAATTGTCTAATTGTATATTGTTTCATTGGGTATAGTGATTATTTGGTTCTTTTTACATCACTCCAAGTTAGTTCATATAACTCTTTCCATATTTGTCTGAATTCTTTGAACTATTCGTTTCAGTCATTCCACTGTTCATTGATACCTTTTTTGTGTTCAATTCAATATTCTGAATATTTTGGTGTATGTAAGTCATTTTCTTTCTGTCTTTGACTTCCTCTGAGCATATGTCTAATAGTAACATCTCTGAGCCAAGGAATATGGACAATTTCATTAAATTTGTAGCAAAATTAAATAAAGCTTAAAAATCAAATGACCAAGAAGTAAAAATGAATGTTTTCCTTTTTAATGGGTATTTTTAAAATTTGGAGACAAATTAAAATTTATGCTATAAATATAAATAAGAACTTATGAGAGTGGTATAGCTATTATTATTCCCATTTGACAGATGAGGAAACTGAGACTCAGTGAAAAGTCACACACAATTTTAGCTGAGCTAAAATTTGAATATAGGTTTTCTGACTCTACCTACTCCTCAAAATGACTGTAGCACTTAGGGTAGCCCCTAAGTCATTGCCCTCCAAAGGACTTACCCCAGGTTTAAAACTTTATCACTGTGCCACCTAGGTGCCCTGAAGTAATCAATTTTTTTTTAATTAAAGAAAGATTTCTGATCACTACAGAAATGCCTTGTGCTTTGTATGTCTCATGAAAATGGTACACCATTTGTAGCCAATTACTGGGTTAAAACAATTCTCTGAGGTACAGTATGAGGCAGAGTTATCCAAAATTATAAACATTAACTGACTTAAAGTTAATTTCACAAATATTATTTCTTTGTAAATTTAGAATAAGGATTAGTGGATGGTGAATTTCATAATTCTATATATTTCATTAATACCAAGTAATTAACAGACAAAATTATTCAATCAATATAAACTAGGCAAGGCGACAATCATTTATTTAGTACTGACAGTACTCTATGTTTCCCTAGCACTGTACTATGCTCAGGGGATACATATGTAACCAAAAAGAAAAGGGGTGGGCAAGGTACTTGTGCAGGAAATATGGTTTCAAAAAAGTTAGATGCAGAACCCTGAATGAGAATGAAGGTTGATGGGCCAGGGCCCCTACCCAAAATGGAGGTCCTAGGAGGAACTCACTAATGAAAGAAGGGAATCTATATTATGTAAGGATATTGCAGGATGCTCTGAATAAAGTTCCAGAATGAGACTACAGGTACATGGTGTCAAATCTAATGAGTCAGAAGCAGAAACAGAAGTGTCTCCTATTTTCTAATTTATGACCAAGATAAAATTTCAAAAAGGGACACAAGGAATACAAGGGAATAATAATTTCTTTTCAAAAGTCATCCAGGTTGAAAAAAAAAAGATAATTTACTGATAAAAATTGTAATAAGTTGCACTAACTTTAGACCATTTCAGTTTCATCCTATGCAGCTAAATTTTTTAATTTAAAAATAGAGTTTTCCAAACGCAAAATTATGCCAACCATTGCCCATAGATCTTCCCTAAACTTCCTTTTTTTTTTAGCATTTTTAAATTATTAGGAAAAGATCAAAGAAAGTCTTTTCTCAATTTCTAGAAGTTTTAAAAATAAAAAAGCCTCATCTTTACATTGAGATTTCTTATTAGAAAGGGGAAAACATAATGGCATAGTTAGCAAAGATTACATTCTTTTCACCAGGGGAATGTTTGGGTTTGGATTGGATTTGGTTTTGTTTGTTTGTTTGTTTGTGGTTTTTAAGTCTCTTTTGTCTAAAGACAATTTCTAAGTAGTTCAAATATAAACAGTAAAGAAACTTGATAGAAATGTTTGGGGGCAGCTAGGTGGTGCAGTGGATAGAGCACCAGCCCTTGATTCAGGAGGACTGAGTTCAAATCTGGACCCAGACCCTTGACACTTACTAGCTGTGTGACCCTGGGCAAGTCACTTAACCCCAATTGCATCACCAAAAAACAAAAAGAAAGAAAGAAACAAACAAAAGAAAGAAATGTTTGGCAATGGTCCACACCAAAGTTAATTACTGTCATTCTTTATGAAAAGTTTTGATAATAAGCTAGGAGGAAGAGGCAAAAGGGAAGACTGTAGCACTCCAAACTTACATCTAAAACCATGACCTTTCAGAACAAGTTTTCTTCCCTTGAAAATGCCTGAATTAATGTGCATGTGTATATTTTCTATAGCTGCTGGCAACTTCACTAGACATTTCTCTGGTCATTTCGTACACATGAATGGATCATGTCATTTAAGAAGGTACCTTTACATTTACTGCTAGGGACTAATTTACATGTGAAGAAAATTTAGACTTATGTGGTAACATTCTGGCATGTATAAGTACATAGGCATATGAGCATACTATTTTATAATAAAGTATTTTATTATTTTCTAGTTACATGTGGAGATATTTTTCAACATTTGTTTTTATAATATTCCTAGTTTCAAATTTTTCTCCCTCCCTCCCCCTCCCCCAGACAGCAAGCAATCTTATATAGGTTATAGATGTACAATAAGTTAAACATATTCAGCATTAGTCAGAGCATTCATATATTCTAACCAAAATTACTTCTTCTTGTTCAGTTGTTTCAATAATAAATGATTCTGTATTCTCATTTGGGGTTTTCTTGTCAATGATACTAGAGTGGTTTGCCAAGTTCTTCTCCAGTTCATTTTATAGATGAGGAAACTTAGGCAAACAGGGTTAAATGATTTGCCCTGGGTCTCACAACTAGTCTGAGGCCAGATTTGAAGTCAGGAAGACTCATTTTCCTGAGTCTTTCCTGAGTCAGAATTCTATCCATTGTGCCACTTAGCTGCCCCAAATTACTACTATGCAAAGGCAAATATCATTTATTAGAGAATAACTGAATAAGTCCATAAAATGTTGAAATGATAAGTTTTAAATTTAGTAAATTAACAAAATAATGAGAAAAATACTTGAGATTTTTAAAAATCCCATATTATTTTTGCTTTAATGTTATAAAAAGTAAAGGCCATGTAACATAAATTTTAAAATGTGAAAAAGGTGGTTTTCTAGTTAAGAATTTAAAGTTCTATATGCAGTGCATTTTATAATGAATTCAGTTTCTACCTTTCCCTGACTCTGTTGAGGAAAGTTATTCTCCTTGCCGAGAGTGAGATACTCTTTACCTAATTAAAAATGTAAAGAGCATTGAAAATCATTTTATAGAAAGAAAGAAATCTTCAGAACAAAATTCTCTCCTCACTCAAATCAAGATGATAAAGGCTAAATTTTAGTATAATAAGCTCCATATGCAAAACTAGTTATTCATACAAATAGAGAAAACTAAACAAATATTGATTTGAAAAAGTCTCAACACCATAAGCACCATAAAACATCCCATTACTATATTTTAAATTTGGAAACTGGGTGGCACATTAGATATATTGCTTGGGCCTGGATTCAGGAAAATCCAACCTCAGACACTTACTAGTGTCTTTACCCTGGGTAAGTCATTTAACTTTGGCTCCATTCTCATCTGTAAAATGAGCTAGAAAAGGAAATGACTAACCACCCCAATATCTTCGCCAAAGAAAACCGCAAATAAACTCACAAAAAGTTGGCCATAACTAAACAACAAAAATACTTTTTTTAAAGAAGATTATCAGAGAATTTCCATGTTATTAGCTCTGATCAATTGATGCTGCTAACAAATGGTTCAGAATTTGGCTACCAATACTCTACTTACTCTAGACTGGATATGAGTGTGGATAGGTGGAAAAAACAACACTTTTGGCATAAGAACCTTGGAGTTTGAGGGACAGCAGCTGAGGTGCCTTAGCTGAATGTGAATATAAGAGCCATTAGTTTTCCCAACTGAGTAAGAGCTCCAGACATGAGTTCCTTGTTTGAAAATAATCAGAATCACTAAAATAGATTAGCACCACAAACAGCTAAAAGGTTGATTAACACATGACATAATATAGCATTTCTCTTAGAATAATTGGGATAACATTAAAAAGAGTAAGTTTGGGGAAGATCTCTAGATAGTGTCAATCAGACGTTTTCTAGAACCAGTCTCTAACCTATGTATGGCCAGCAACAAATATGTCAGACAGGTGTCAGGAGTTACAGAGAAAGTTTATTTTCTAAGTGAGGAAAAAGGCTTGCAAGCAAGCTGGAGCTATGGACACATGTGCCATGGTCCCACCCCTAGTGAGTGATAGGACCCCAGCTAGCATGAGGATATCTCAATACTTATACTAGTGACTGCTCAGTGAACTATAACCCTAACAATGAGGGAGCACCAAACATGTGACAATTTTGATTCACTGCAGGACGTTCTGACTTTGTTCAGTGTTTGTCTTTGACCAGAGAACACCTGGTAAATTGTGTGACTAGCCCAGAGGGTGAGATCATCCAGAAGGTGATTGCAAAGGATCGTTGTCCTCCCAGCTCTGCTAACTTCACTATACATCAGTATATATGAGTCTTTCCAGGTTTTTCTGGTATCATCCTGTTTGTCATTTCCTATAGCACAATACCATTCTACTACAATCATATATCACAGCTTCTTCAGTCATTCCTCAATTGATGGACATTCCCTTGATTCCCAATTCTTAGCCACCACAAAGAGTTGCTATAAATATTTTTGTAAATTTTCCCCCCTTTTCTCTTTTTCATGATTACTATTGTTAACTGTTTCCCTCCATCCTATTCCTTTCCCCATGATATTTACTCTATTATCTATCTTCTTTTACCCTATCCTTCTTCAAAAGGGATTTGCTTCGGTCTTTCCCCTCCCCCAATCTGTCCTCCCCTTCTTTTGCCCGTATTTCTTTATCACCTTCCCCTCCTATTTTCCTGCCAGGTTAGATAGATTACTCCACCCAATTGAGTGTGTATATTATTCCCTCCCTGACACAATTCTGATGATATTGAGGTCTTTGAGCCAATTCTGATGAGTGTTAGGCTCATTTACTGCCCAGATTAAATAGATTATTCCACGCAATTGTGTGTGTGTGTGTGTGTGTGTGTGTGTGTGTGTGTGTGTGTTAATCCCTCCTTGAGGCAATTTTGAGGTCTTTGAGCCTATTCTAAGGAGAGTAAAATTCATTTACTGCCCTGCTCTTCCCCCATCTCTGCCCCCACTCCTTAAGCCCTTTCCTGTTTCCTTCATGTGGGATTTAAACCATGCTATCTCTGCCCTTTCTCCTCTCCCAGTGCATTCCCTCAGCCCTCAATTTAACCCTAAAGATGTCATCATGGGACAACTAGGTGACACAGAGAACAAAGCATCCAGCTCAGACCTAGGGGGATCCAGCCAAAACCCGGCATCAGACACAAGACCCCCAGGAATGTCCCCGAACTCCAAATTTTTATGGTTCTTTAGGGTCTTGTATTTAAAATTCAAATTGGCCATTCAGTTCAGTTCTTTTCATCACAAATACCTGAAAGTCCTCTTTTTCATTGAAGTCCCATTTTTTCCACTGAAAGATTAGGATCAGTTTTGTTGGATGTGTGATTCTTAGTTGTAATTCCAATTCTTTTGCCCTCTGGAAATCATATTTCATGCCCTCCAGTCATTTAATGTAGAAGCTGCTAGATCTTGTGCTATCCTGACTGGGGATCCACAGTACTTTAATGCTTTCTTTTTTGGCAGCTTGCAATATTTTCTCCTTGACCTGAGAGCTCTGGAATTTGGCTATAATATTCCTAGGAGTTTTTCCTCTTGGGATCTCTTTCAGGAGGTGATAGGTGGATTCTTTCAATCTCTATTTTACCTTCTGCTTCTAGAATATCAGGGCAGTTTAACCTAACAATTTCTTGGAAGTTGATGTCTAAGCTCTTTCCTTGATCATGGTTTTCAGGTAGACCAATAATTTTCAAATTATCTCTCCTGGACCTATTTTCCATGTCAGCAGTTTTTCCAAGAAGACATTTAAGATTGGCCTCTATTTTTTATTCATTTGGAATTTGCTTTATTGTGACTTGGTTTCTCAAAAAGGTCACTAGCTTCCATTTGTTCAGTCCTCATTCTTAGGCAATTATTTTCATCAGAGAGCTTTGGTACCTCCTTTTCCATTTGACCAATTTGACTTTTCAAGCTGTTGACTTTTTTCTCATGTCTTTCCTGCGAGAACTCAAGGCAACTTCACCTTGCCATCTTGGCTCCACTTCCAGAACTCCAGGTGCAAAAATTTTAAATAAAGTCTTAGCAAAGAGACTATATCAATTCAACACCAGAATAATACACTATGGCCTGGTGGGATTTATACCAGGAATGAAGGGCTGGGTCAATATCAGAAAAACTATCAATATAAATGATGTCATTAATAATAAAACTAATCAGAATCATATGATTAGACAGATGCAGAGAAAGTTTTTGACAGAATAATAGTACCTTTTCCTATTAAAAATACTAGATAACAGGGGCAGCTAGGTGGCGCAGTGGATAGAGTACTGGCCTTGGATTCAAAAGGACCTGAGTTCAAATCCGGCCTCGGACACTTAACAATTACTAGCTGTGTGACTCTGGGCATGTCACTTAACCCCAATTGCCTCACTAAAAAAAAAAAATACTAGATAAAGAGGAATAAATAAAGTTTTCCTTAAGATCATAAACAGTACCTATCTAAACAGCAAGTGTTATATGTGATGGGGATAAGTTAAAAGTATTTCCAATAATATTGGTGGTAAAACCAAGGATGCCCTTCATCAACACTACTACTCAATATTGTACTAGAAATGTTAGCTTTAGCAATGATGAAAAGAAATTAAAGGAGAAAACAACACTATAGATTGCTCTTTGCAGATGATATGATGTTATACTTAGAAAATCCTAGAGAATCAAGTAAAAAACTATTTGAAATTATCAATAACTTTAGCAAAGTTACAGAATACAAATAAATCCACAGAAATCATCAGCATTTCTATATATTACCAACAAAGTCCAGCAACAACAGATAGAGAAATACCATTTAAAATAACTGTAGACAATATAAAACATGTCAGAGTCTATCTACCAAGACAAAACCACCAAATATATAAACACACCTGCGGGCCACTTTTCACAGTAATAACATCAGAATGAAAGAATTGAAAAAAAATCAACTGCTCATGGGTAGGCCAAGCTACTATAATAAAAAAAATAATTAATTTACTTATTCAGTGCCATACCAATCAAATTACCAAGAAATAGTTTATAGAGCTAGAAAAAATAATAACAAAATTCATCTGGAAGAGCAAAAGGTCAAGAACCATCAAGGGAATTAATGAAAAAAAAGTGCAAAGGAAGGTGCCTAGACATACTAGATCTAAAACTACATTATAAAATGGCAATCATAAAAGCTTCTTGGTACTGTCTAAGAAATAGAGTGATAGATGAGGGAAATAGGTTAGGTACACAAGATAGATTAGCAAATAACTATTGTAATCCACTGTTTGATAAACCCAAAGTCTTCAGTATCTGTGATTGAAAACTCATTGGCTAACAAAAATTGCTGGGGAAACTGGATTATATCATTGCTAAAACTAGGCTTAGACCAACAATCTGACCATATACCAAAATAAGGGCATATGATTTAGAAATAAAGGGTGATACCATAGGCAAATTAGGAGAAAAAGGAATAGTCTACCTCTCAGATCTATGGAGAGAAGAAGAGATAGAAAACATTATGAGGAAAACAATATGGCAGAAACTAGGTATAGACCAATATATCACAGTAATATACTAAATAAATTCAAAATGGGTACACAATTTACATATGAAGGGTGATAGCATCAGCAAATCATGAGAGCATGGAATAGTTTATCTCTCAGATTTATGGACAGGAAAGGGATTTAGGACCGAATAATATGTAGAGAGAATTTTAAAATGTAAAATAGATAATTTTTATTATATAAAATTAAAAACTTTTTTCACAAGCAAAACCACTATAACCAAAATTATAAGGAAATCAGAATTTTTGCAACAAGCATCTCTGATAAAGGACTTGTTTCTCAAAATATTATAGGGAACTGAATCAAATTTATAAAAAATAAGTCATTCCCTAATTGATGAATGTAAAAGGATATGAACAGGCAGTTTTTCAAACAAAGAAATCAAAGCTAGTTATATGGAAAATATGCTCTATTGATCAAAGAATGCAAATTAAAGCATTTATGAGGTACTACCTCACACCTATCAGAGTTCCAAATATAACAGAAAAGGAAAATATCAAATGTTGGAGGGGATGTGGGAAAACTGGGACACCAGTCCACTCTTGTGGAATTCTGAACTGATTTAGCCATTTCTGGAGAGCAATTTGGAACTATGCCCAAAGGGCTATAGAACTGGGCATACCCTTTCATATCACAATGTCACTGCTAGATATGTATCTAAAAGACATTCCAGAAAAGAGAAAAAGACCTATTTGTACAAAAATTTTATAGCAGCTCTTTTTGTGGTGGCTAAGAATTGAAAAACAAATTAGTGTCCATCAATGGGGAATGGCTGAACAAGCTGTAGTATATGATGGTGATGGAATATTATTGTGCAATAAGAAATGATAAGCAGGCAGCTAGGTGGTACAGTGAATAAAGCACTAGCCCTGAATTCAGAAGGACCTGAGTTCAAATTCAACCTCAGACACTTGAGAATTACTAGCTGTGTGACCCTGGGCAAGTCACTTAAGCCTCATTGCCCTCCCCCCTGCAAAAAAAAAAAAAAGAGAGAAATGACAAACAGGATGATTTCAGAAAGGGCTGGAAAGACATATGTACTGATGTATAGTGAAGTGAGCAGAACGAGGATAACTATGTGCACAGTGACAATAATATTGTTTGATGGAGAACTGTGAATGACTTTACTACTCTCAGGAATGAAAGGATCCAAGACAATCCTCAAAGGACTAATAATAATAATAATATCCACCTCCAAAGAAAGAACTGATATTGGTTGAACACAGAATGAAGCATGCTTTTTTCACTTCCTTCCTTTCATTTTTTTTTTCTTTTGAGTTTTCTTCCATAAAATGTCTAATATGTTAATGTTTTACATAATTGCACCTATATCTGAATGCTCATTGCCTCAGGAAAGGGTGAGCAGAAGGAGGGAAGGAGGGATAGAATTTGGAACTCAAAACTTTTAGTAAAAATGTTTATTACAATTTTAAAAAGAAAACTTTAAAATAGAAGACATTCTAAAATGTAAAATGGATCATTTTCATTATATTAAATTAGATTTTATTAGATTTTGTACAAACCAAAACCAATGCAACCAAGTATAGAAGAAATGCCGAAAACTGGGAAAATTTACATCTTCTTTTTCTGAAAAAGGCTTAATTTCTCAAACATATAGATAACTGATTCAAATTTATAAGAATACACGTCCTCCCCAAATTGAGAAATGTTCAAAGGATATGAACAAGCAATTTTGAGATGAAGAAATTAAAGCTATCTGTAGTCATGTGAAAAAAATGTTCTCAATTATTATTAATTAGAGAAATTCAAATTAAAACACCTATTAATTTCACTTATATAACAAAAAAAGGAAAAGGATAAATGTTCCAGAAGATATGGTAAAATTGGAACACTAATGCATTGTTGGTGGACTTGTGAATTGATCCAAACATTCTGGAGAGCAATTTTGAACTATGCCCAAAAATAAAATTGTGAAACTTTTTGATCTAGCTCCACTACTAGGTCTCTATCCAAAGAGAACATAAAAAATGGGGAAAGGTCCCACATATTCAAAAATATTTCTAGCAACTCTTTTTGTGGTAGCACAGAATTGGAAATTGAGGGATGCCCATCAGTTGGGGACTGGCTGAACAAGTTGTAGTATATGAATATAATGGACTCCTACTGGGCTATAAGAAATGATGAGCAGGTGAATTAAAGAAAAACCTGGAAAGTCTTCGCTAATGATGCTGAGTGAAATGAGCGGAAGCAGGAGAAACACTGTACAAAATAACAGCAATATTGTGCAATAATCAAACTATGATGGACTTAACTCTTCTCCGCTATACACTGATCCAAGATAATCCAAAAGGCTCATGATGGAATAATGTTTCTATATTATCCAGGAAAAGAACTATGGAGTCTGAGTGCAGATGGAAGTATATTATTTCCCTTTTTTTTTCTTTCTATGGTTTTTTTCCTTTTTCTTCTGATTCTTCTTTCAAAACATGACTAATGTGGAAATATGTTTAACATGATTGTACTGTATATACTAAAAAAAATCTGGAGCACATTCTCACACAATATACACTGATTACATAAGAAAGAGAAGACTAAATACAAAATTAAAATAAAATGACAGTGAAAAACAACAAACAATAACAACAAAACAATGCTAAAGCAATGGTACATTCTGTACTTTTTCTATCACTTTGTTGAAAAACGTTGTGGGACCCCAGGACATAAAGAATGGACTATCCATATAAGGGATGGGATATGGTTCCCCAGGTATGCAGTATGGACTATTAAATAAGGAAGAGTCATACATACTACACTTATAGGGCATATAGTATGAGCCAAACCATGGACTTCATGCAGTGTTTAAACAAACAGCATTTTCTTCATGAGCACTGCACTAGTTAGAACACATAAGACTCCTACTCCTATGTAAGCTAATGTATAAATATAATAGGGAATGGGAGAGAATTTGTAGAAATTCAAAGAAATTTACATGTGCCTGCTGCCATGAACACCACTGACACCCCCCTCCCTTAAGTAAGTCTCATTTACATAAATTCTGTCTCTTTCACTCTGGAGCTGCCAATGGCTTTCTTTGGTTTTTCATCTGGGTACAGGGATGTAATACACTGAGTCCCAGCCTTACCCCACAAACTTGAATTGGACCAATTCCTTAGGTACCAATCTAGCTCTTAGAACAATTCCTGGCATATAGCAGGCAGAGATCAAATTTTGAATGACTATCTGAGATGACTTACAACTTTTCATGCTTACCTATGTAATGATGCTTCTTTGTTGACATTTTGTGGATTAAGTTCATTTCAATGTTGCCAATGGAGAATCTGTTGATTCCAATCTTAGATCTTAGGTCATATAGTATGAGCAAACCATGGAGTTTATGCAGTGTTTAAACCAACACATAGCATGTACCTGTTGGTCAATTATATTTTTGTTTCAGGTAGTGACGTTTCTTTGATCAGAACAGTATTTCTATATATTTAGATGTTTATTTCTCAATAGTATTTTTCCAATTTCAAAAATGTAGTTTTCAGCATTCATTTATGCTAGATTTTGAGTTCCAAAATTTTCACCGTCTCCTTTCCCTTTCACACTCCCCAAGACAACAAGCAATCTGATAAAGTTTTGTATGTATAATCATCATAAACATATTTCCACATTAGTCATATTGTGAAAGAAGACTCAGAACAACAGGGAAAAAATCAGAAGAAAGTAAAAACAAAACAACAGCAAATAAAGTGAAAATAATATGTCTTGATCTATATTCAGAACTTCATTTTACTTTTTCTGGATGTGGAGAGCATTTTCCATCCTGAGTCTTTTGATATTTGTCTAGGATCATCTGTGTTACTGACATGTTTCTACACATTCTTCAACCTACATTGAAAATATCTACTCAATTCTCTTCTCTCACTTTTTGATGGAGTATTCATCTCTACCATGATGGCCTTTGGATAATAAGAGCTGTGGGTTTTTTTTAATTAATTAAATTACTGGCGGCAGCTAGGTGGCACAGGTGGATAAAGCACCAGCCCTGGATTCAGGAGGACCTGAGTTCAAATAAGACCTCAGACACTTGACCACTTACTAGCTATGTGAACTTGGGCAAGTCACTTAACTCTCATTGCCCCCACCAAAAAACAAACAAAAATCCAAGCAAAAAATTAATTAAATTACCAAAAATATTTTACTGCACCAGAAAAAGAATAACAATTCATCTGGAGGAGCAAAAAGAACTAATGGGGAAAAAATGCAAAGAAAGTACTGGATCTTAAATTACTTATAAGACAGGAATTATCCAAACTATCAGGTACTGGCTAAGAAACAGGAAGGTAGTCAATGAAGAGAGCAGGACAATTGAAAAGACATACATTTTGGGGATAGGGATTCATTATTTGGAAAAATTGTTGGAAAACAAAGACACCCAAAAAAAGAGAAAAAGAAAAATAGACCTATCTCTACACGAATATTTATAGTAGCTCCCTCTTGTGGTGACTAAGAACTGGAAATCAAAGGAATGCCCATAAATAGGGGAATGGCTAAACAAACTGGGGTATATGATTGTACTGGATGATTATTGTGCCTCTAAGACATGAGAAGCAGAATGATTTCAGAAATGCCTGGAAAGATTTAAATGAACTGATGTATAATAAAGTGAGCAGAAGCAGACAATGTTGTGCACAGTGACAGCAATATTGTTTTTGATGAGAACTGTGACTGACTTAACTATTCTCAGTAATACAATGATCAAGACTAATGAGGAAAACATACTATCCACCTCCAAAGAAAGAACTGATATTTATTGAACACAGACTGAAACATGACACATTTCACTTTATTTATTTATTTCTCTTTTTTTCATTTAAAAAATTTTTTTCTTTTTTTCCCACTTTATTTTATAACCTGTATCTGATTGTTTACTCCTTGGAAAATAATCTCAGTCATCTTTTTTGTGGGTTCCATGCTGCTGGAGAATTATATTTTCCTTGGTGAGGTACACAGTGGGGTTTTTTTGGATTGTTTGTTTGTTTTGTTTATTTGTTTTGTGTTTGTTTTGTGGTGCAATGAGCATTAAGTGACTTGCCAAGGTCACACATCTAGAAGTCTCAAGTGTCTGAGGCTGGATTGAACTCAGGTCCTCCTGAATCCAGGGCTGGTGCTTTTATCCACTGCTCCACCAGTACACAGATGTTCTTTAAGGCAACATAAGGAAGCGAACAGAGGAGTTCTAGAAAGGTTTTTTTTTTTCTATCTGCTACTCTTCTCAAGTTATTAGCGAGAAATCTTGGGCCTCTCCATCATGCTCCAGGAATATCATCATTCCTGTTTATTTCCTCAGGGTGAGGGGAGAAGAGGGAGGGAAGGAAGGCTAAGAATTTGGAACTCAAGCTTTAAATAAAAATGTTTATTTAACACATTGTTAGGAAATATGGAATGTAGTCTGGCAGAAACTGGGCCATAGTCCAATATTCTTAGACCATTCACCAAGATAAGATCAAAATGGATATATGACCTACACATCAAGGAAGAGAAGATATTACACAGAAAATTTGAAGAACATGGAACAAATTACTTATCAAACTATAGATAAGTGAATAATTATGAACAAACAAGAGATAGAAAGCATGTGAGATGTAAACAGCATAATTTTGATTACATTCAGTTTTTGTACAAATTTAACAAATGTAGCCAAGACTCAGAAGGAAGCAGAAAATTGGGATAAAACTTTATAGTTACTCAGATAAAGGTCTCCTACTCAAATATATAAAGAATGATGTCAAATATATAAGAATGTGAATCAATTACCCCAATTGATAAATGGTCAAAAGTTATAAATAGGCAGATTTCTGATGAGAAATCAAAACAATATATAGCTATAGTATAAATGCTCTAAATCATACTGATTAGAGAAATGTAAATTAAAACCACCTTGAGCTATGATTTTACATGCATAAGATTGTCTACAATGATGGAAGGGGGAAATGACAAATATTGCAGGGGATATGGAAAAAATTGGGACCTTAATTCATTGTTGATGGATCTGGAACTGATCCGGTCATTTGGGAGAAAAATATGGAATTATTCCTAAAGTGTTATTAAATTGCCTTATACTCTTTGACCCAGAAATACCATTCTTAGGATTGTTTCCCAAGATGATAAGGCGGAAAGGAAAAGAACCTATATGTTTCAAAAATTTTATAGCTACTTTCTTTGTAGTGGCAAAGAATTTTTAAAATATGGGGATGAGGGGCAGGTAGATGATGCAGTGGATAAAGCACTGGCCCTGGATTCAGGAGGATCTGAGTTCAAATTTCTTCTCAGACACTTGACACTTACTAACTGTGTGACCCTGGGCAAGTCACTTAAACCCTCATTGCCCTGCAAAAATAAAAATATGGGGATGACCAACTGGGGAATGGCTAAACAAATTGTGGTATATGTTCATGATGGAATATTTATCTGCTATAAGAAATGATGAGCTCAATTATTATATAAAAACATGAAAGACCACTAGGAAAATAATGAAGAGTGACATGAGCAGAACCAAGAGAATTTTCCATAATGTTAGTATTGTTTTAAGAAACAACTTTGAGCAATCAAGGTATTCTGACAATATAAATACCCAAAATTATCACAGAGATTCTATGAAGGACGCTGTTAAAATACAGAAGAAAAAACTAACATATATATATGTATATATATGTATGTATGTATACTTATACATATATACACAGTTACATGTGAAGATTTATGTCTACTGGTAGCCATCTAGAAATTTTCAGGGGTGTCATAGGGGAAGGGAAAAAAAAGTTTCCATTATAACCACGGTGGTATTAGCAATCTTAGAACAATCCTCGGTTTTTATATCCCACTTTGTTACAGAAATTCTTGTTTTATTCTTGAGTTCAGAATAAAAGAATAAAGGTAATACAAAATAAAATAAAAAGCAAAAAATACAAATAAAATTATGCAAGGTTTTGTTTAAAAACATCTATATCCATATTACAATGCCAAAATATATATTGAAATTGGGAATGTATAGGTACTAATTACTCTAAAGTTGATCATCAAATTAGCAAAGAGACTTAACACCCCTTAGACTGTTTTGACTCATCATCCATTATATTTTGTCTTTGTTATAAACCAGTCTCTAACTTACACAAGCTTCATCTTTCTCCTTAAGAGCTTTATTTTTCAGTGTGCGTTGGTTGGTAAAGACAGGCATTGGTTCTATTTGACCTCTAAATTCAATCTAAAAGCCTAGATCTTTCCTTCACTAATGCACATTAAAAATTATACTGAACCTTTAGGTTCAGGTGATCTGATATCATTAGGTTGAACCATATAATTTTATGACATCCATCCATCCATATACATCAATAGATTAAAATTATATTTCATACAATTTGCTTTTTTACATACAATTGAAAATTCATTCTATTCAGAATCAGTCAGTCAGTTAATATGGAAGAAAGAAATGGTGGGGGCAGCGAGATGGTGCAGTGGATAAAGCACCACCCCTGGGAATCAGGAGGACGTGAGTTCAAATCCAACTTCCTACTTAAGACTTTTGTAAAGGAAACTTCTATATTCTATATTTTAGGCACATCTTCCAAACACAATTTTATTATATACAAATTGAGAGGCAAATGGACAGTGTTATGCCTTTATTGTGAAAACCTTGCTTGAAACCAAGCTATTTTAGAGTTACAATTTATAAAATTCCCAGAAAATAGACAAAATTCCATAGCCAAGACTGAGCAAGGGTTCAGATAATAGGTAACAGTTTGCTTCAGCAAACAGAACAGTATTTTTTAAAATATTCTTACACTCTTGGCAAATCATCTCCCTGAAATAATTCCATATCTTTTTGACAATTTCTTTTTGGTATTCTCTTTTGTACCTGGGTAAAGGTGAATTCAAGAGATATGCTTCTAGTAACAGAAGTAATCAAACATTTTTCTTGGTTCATTCATTGCCTTAATTATGTTAAGATATATAGATATGCAATAAACTTTGATTGATGTATTTCCAATCCTAAATCTGGTTACCACCCATAATCTATTTCCTTAACTTTAGTAACTTTCTTAACTTTTTATATGGTTTCCTAAATAAAATGGTTAGATTGTAGATAAGGATAATTTGAAAAAAGCTTTCTTAATATTTCATAGAGGGATTAGGAAAGTGTTGGTGGAGTTTAGTTGTTTTTCACTCTATAGAATATAGGAAGCATTCTTTTTTCAGCCTTTTTATTTGGCATTTTATTTTTCTTCAATTACATGTAAAAACAATTTTAATGTTCATTTTTTAAAACTTTGAATTACACATTCTCTCCCTTCCTCCCTCCCCACCCCCCACTTTAAGAAGGCAAGCAATTCAATATAAGTTATACAGTGTAGTCATGCAAAACATTTCCATATTAGTCAGGTGTGAAAGAAAACAGACAAAAAAATCCTCAAGAAAAATAAAGTAAAAAAATATGCTTCAATCTGTATTTAGACACCATCAGTTCTTTCTCTCAGGATCTTCAGAGTTGTTTTGGATCATTGTATTTTTGAGAATAGCCAAGTCATTTAAAGCTAATCATCTTATAATATTGCTGTTACTTTGTACAGAACACATTTTACTTTGCATCAGCTCATGAAAGTCTTTCCAGGTTTTTCTGAGAGCAACCTGCTCATCATTTCTTATAGCACAATAGTGTTCCATCATAATCACATGCCACAATTTGTTTTGCCATTCCCCACTTTATGGGCATACCCTCAATTTCAAATTCTTTGTCACCAGAAAAGAGCTGCTAAAATTTTTTTTGTATACATAGGTCCTTTAACTTTTTGGTTTTTACCTGTTTTCTGGATACAAACCTAGTAGTGGTATTGCTAGGTCAAAGAATATGCATGGTTTGGCCATAATTCCAAATTGCTCTACAGAATGGTTAAATCAATTTACAACTCCACCAACAGTGCATTAATGTCTCATTTCCCTCATATTCTATAAAGTATTTGTCATTTCCTCTGTTGTTCTATTATCCAATCCATAGGTATGAGGTAGAATTGTTTTGATTTACATATTTCCAATCAATAGTGAGTTACAGCATTTTTTTTCATATGGCCATAGATAGCTTTGTTATTTCATCTGAAAACTGTTCATATCTTTTGATCATTTATCAATTGGAAAATGGTCTTATTTTAATAAATTTGACTCAGTTCTGTATATATTTGAGAGATGAGGGCCCTTATTAGGCAAATTTGCTTCAAAAATTATTTTACAGTTACTATTTCTAGCTACATTTCCCTCTATTCTATTCCCTTCCCGTGCCATTTACTGTTTTTTTCTATCTCCTTTCACCCTTGTCCCTCCTCCAAAAGTGTTTTTCTTCTGACTGCCCCTCCCTCAAACAGCCCTTCTTTCTATCACACACACCCCTTATCCCCTTCCCCTCCTATTTTCCTGCAGGGTAAGATATGTTTCTGTACCCAATTGAGTGTAGATATTATTCCCTCTTTGAGCCAATTCTCATGAGGGTAAGGTTCATTCACTCCTCCACACCTCCCTCCATCTTCCCCTCCACTGTATAAGCTTTTTTTTTTTTTAATTTTTTAATGTGAGATAACTTACTCCATTTTACCTCTTCCTTTCCCTTTCATCCAGTGCATTCCTCTCTCACCCTTTAATTTTAGTTTTTTTAAAGATAGAATCCTTTCATATTCAACTCGCACTTGTGCCTTCTGTCTAAATATCCAGCTGCCTTAATAATGAGAAATTTCATTGGACATTTTTGATCAAACAAGCAATACAGAAGATTAACCTAAAATTGAAGAGTTTTTACACAAAAAAAAACAATGTAATTAGAAATAGAAAGGAATTATTTTTTTGGGGAAAATTATTGCAGAAAAATTTTCCAATAAATATCTGCTATTCAAGATATTGGGAATTGATTCAATATGCAATTATGAAAATTATAGGAATATGTGTGTGTGATGAAAAAGAATTAGAAATTAAGGGGAGGTCAATTAAATGGACAATTCCTAAAGGTTTGTAGTATGTGTAGGTAATGTGATACCATTATGCTAAAAACATTATTATGGTTCTAGTTTAAGGGAAACCAGGAGAGACTTGTATGAGCTGATGGAGAATGAAGTGAGCAGAACCAGAAGAACAATTTATACAGTAATAATATTGTAAAAACAAACAATTTTGAAAGGCTTAGGAATTCTAATCAACTTAATGACTAGGAGACTCATGATGATACATGCTATTTGTCTCCTTATAGAGTGGTGACGGACTGAGAAAGCAAACTGAGACTTTAAATGTGGGGAGAATTGGCAATGTGAAAATTTGTTCTACTTGACTATACATGCTTGTAACAGAGGTTTAACTTTTTTCACTTTCTCAGTAGTGATACAGAAGGTACTGAGAGGGAGAAAAGCCTTTCTTTGAAAAACAATTTTTTATTATTCTATTTTTTTGGCAGGGCAATGAGGGTTAAGTGACTTGCCCAGGGTCACACAGTAGTACATGTCAAGTGTCTGAGACCAGATTTGAACTCAGGTCCTCCTGAATCCAGGACCAGTGCTTTATCAACCTAGCTGCCTGAAAAACAATTTTTAATAAAAAAGAGTTAAGCATTTTAATACCTTTTAAAGAGTGTGGTTAACACGAAAAGTGCTTATATACACTAAGCCAAAGTAGAAAAGAGACGAGGATTATGGGTCCAATAACATCGAAGCAGGCAGTATGGAGTTGGAATTATACTAAGCAAATTGATCATTCTTCCCACATTAGTTTTTTATGAAAGGTTTCTATAAGTGAGTGTTTCCTCTGTATCCTAGGTATTGAGTCAATGAGTGGGAGATTTTTGATCCATATTTTATGTGTACTATGATATATTTTATTATTTAAATATTTGCTTCAATATGTTAGTATCTATAATATTCGTTTTGCCTTCTTATTAAATGATTATGTTTAAAATCTAAAAATGATTGGATGTGTAGGTAGCATAACTATTTCCAGTCTTCTATGCCTGTGGTTAAAGAAGCCTTTTTTCCCTTGGCTTTGCAGATGGAAGTAGGGGGTACCTTAAAAATAATTGGTTGGTCAGAGCTTCATTCATTCTCTTCATTTGGTCACTTGATGAAATCATGTCTCGGTTTTACTGGTGAAAAACAATTTTGTAAGGGGGTTCCTCTGAAAACTTTCTCTTTCATAACTATACCTTCTCCCTCTGAGGCTGAGGCAGACCTGTGGCCTCATGAAAAGGGGCCTGTATCCTTTGCCAAGCAATTTTTGAGAGATTAATCTGGAGGCTCAGACTTGTGACTTCAAAAGATCAGGAGAGTAAGTCTCTATGAGTTCAAGAAGTCTGGAAGTTGGATCCATTCCAGGTTTTGCAGTCAGCCCACCTTTGATGTATCAAGGATGGAAAACCTTAGGGAATCAGCTCAGCTTTTGGCTGAGAGGAAGCTTTATCAGCTGTGTCCACATTTAGACATGAATTTAGTGAGGCCTAGACCATATAGTGTCAACACTAACCAAATGACCAAAGAGCCACAGCAGTTCTGCAACTGCTGTTAAATATAAACAAATAAACCAGAGATCTCTTATGCAGATTATCAAAAATAAAATAAAACTGTCAACCTGAAAATTTAATGAAAACAATCAATACAACAAAATTGAGATCTTTAATCAGGGCAGAGGAATTGCAGTTCATGTACTGTACAGCAAACACTAGAGTACCCAAAGAAGGGGCTTTATATAGGGGACTAAGACAGAGAGAGTGCTAGGACTGCTTTTGGAGGAGTTAAGTATCTCATATTTCCACCAGATGCGTTATTTTGTATAACAATCTAAGGTCCACAAAGAAAGCTTGGGAATCTCAGGAGGGGAAAGTTTGCTTACTTAAAATTCAAAGGTCTGTGAATCCAGGAAGAACCAAAATGTAATTGAGTTTGGAACATCTAGTTGTATATTTACAGTCTTACAATAGAAAACACTGGTAAATTTTAAAGTCACTTTCAAATTGGTGTAATTAGAAAATAAACTCTAAATTATATGAGACTCCTACCCATTTTTATTATTGGCTTTGTTAATTATGAAATTCCTAGACAAGGAATGGTCTTACTAAGAATTTATGTTTGCTTATTATACAGAAGTAATTTCTAAAGATTGATCTTCACACCGGGATAAGTTTAACCTCAAGGAGAAGAGAAGGAAAAAAAAAGTAAAATATGTTATGTGAAACCTCTTATGTGTGTGTCTCCTGGTAAACTATTTTTGCTCATTTAAGATATAGAAATTTGCTATTTAAGATAAAATATTTTGGTACTGTAATTCATATTGTTTTGAATTTTGAATTCAGGTATAGCTGTCTGATGACTCAATAAGTCAGTAATCCATCACTCAAGAGAATGCCACAAGATCAAAGTATCTGGTAAAAACTGAGAGGATGATCTTGGTCTTACCTAAGGTGGTATCCTTCTGGTTCACCTTCCCCTATTGTGTTCCTGCTAAACAGGAAATGTTTTTCCCCTGGCTATTCATGAAGTCTGACTATAAGGTAGAATTATTACTTCATAAATGGTTGTTGCTTGTGAATCTTACCTGAAATCAAACAGAGCTAAGGATGCCTCATCTTGACTGTTATAATCATGCCCCTGCTTTTTCTTTTATAGTAGATTTCTATAATCAGAGCAAGTAGTCAGTAGAAGATATGAGCATAATGCAATTTTGTAAGATTAAGATTAAGATCTGAGGGGCAGCTAGATGGCACAGTGGATGGAGCACCAGCCCTGGAGTCAGGAGTACCTGAGTTCAAATCCGACTTCAGACACTTAACACTCACTAGCTGTGTGACCCTGGGCAAGTCACTTAACCTGAATTGCCTCACTAAAAACAACAACAACAACAAAAAACAAACACAAGATTAAGATCTGTTTTCAGTCTAAATGTGACAATACACCTAACAACTAGGTACATTAATTAATACTCAGGTTTCCTACCTGCTACTAATTTTACATGGTGTTATGATAAGGCTAATTAACTGGCTATCTTTTTGGTTTAGAAAAAACTGAAAATCTTTCTCATTTTAACAGATTTTGAAGGGGATTTATATAGGTTAAATATAGTTTGTGTATTTAATGTTTTTCATTTGGAAAGAAAAAGGAATATTGACCTCAAAGAATTCTCCTGTGAAGCATGGAAAAGAGATCCTGGACTTACTTGAGGCCATAGACTGGCCCAGTCAGTTTTCTGTTATGCACTGCCAAGGGCACCACAGTTATCAACTCCTCCATAGAATAAGGCTGACCTTGTTGCTAAATCAGCTGCATTCCACTTGCCCACCCTATCCCTGGCCCCCTTTTACCCTACTGTGCCCCAAGGAGGAGGCCAAACAAGCTAAAATTTACAAGACAGTGGCATTCTCCTTCTGGTTTGCTGCTTCTCCCCAGGAATAAGATGAGGAGATTTGCAATGGGCCTCCATAATTCCACTCACCTGGGCAGGAAAGCTCTAACCACTTTAGTAAAGTCTTTCTTTATGGACAAGGGCATTTCTAAGACCATTGAGATGTCTGCAATTCCTGTGCCCTCTGTGCCAAACATAATACTACCAGGGCCTTCAAACCCACTCCTCTCCTTAAGCTAATCCAAAGATGAGGAGAACTATCAGGAGAAGACTGACAGATAGATTTTATTCACCTACCACCTTTAGCCTTTCCCAGCAGAACAGAAAAAGCTCAGGATGTAAGAAAAGTCTTTTTTAAAAAAATAATTCCTAGCTTTGGCCTTCCCAAATCACTCGAGTGATAATGGTCCTGCCTTCATCTCTCAGATTACTCAGACTATTGACCCTTAAGAAACTCTGTGAGGCACCAAAGATTGATTGGGTCCATGCACTCCCATTGCACTCACCCGAAATAGTAACTCATAGAGTGAAGAGAACTATTAGCTCATGGCCTTAATGCCTCCAGGCCATATCCCATGCCTGTATTTTCAGGGAAACACCCTATCTTGTGCAGGCCTCAGACCTGGTATGCATGTCTGTTACAATAATTCTTCTGAATGGGAACTAATGTTACCTGATTGTTAAGGTCAACCAAGCAACCTATCTACTCCTCCAGGATATTGGTTTATTTATGGACACTATACAATACCTCTTGCATCTTGGGGAAGACACCTGAGAAGCTTTTTACCTAACTACTTCCTGCCTCAGCTCTATATCAATTATTGTCAGTGTACATTAGGTTTTATAGATCTTCAAGTTTCCCTATGTCAGAACCCTCTAATCCCTCGCCCTCCTGAGGAAAGGTCTAGCACAAAAAATGGGTTTTGGGATAATTTCCTGTGATGGATCAGTAAAACTGCAGCACTTGCCATTCCTTTGGTGGGCTACCTAGTACATGAGACAGACCTGACTAATCTGACCATAGCAATTGAAAAGATTTCTAATGAAACTTCTTTGGCCCTTGTGACCCTTGAACTAGTCCCACAACATCTTTTGCTCCCTCTCTCCTTGACATGGACATCTCTACACCCCATTTTCAGCCTTGAAGTTACAGAAGATGGACCTTCATCCTCTTCTCCCCAGAAACAAGAGAGGGAGGAAATTTAGTGGGACTCCAAGAAATCCAAAAGGTTCCAACCCCCTAGGGCAAGTGGAAAACAGCTCTGTCTTCCACCTCAGGAATAAGGTGCAGTAGAGCACCCACCTGGTATGCTGATAAGCAACACCAAGGTCTGCAAGATGATATGCTGGACGCTGAATATCCTACTGATATCCCATTATTCAAAGGTCCCCTCTTAGTTATCTGACCCTTTTCCTCTTGCTTTGTAATTCTCTCTACTTTCTTTGTTTTATAAAGATACAGAAGATGAGGTCTTCTTTTACTCCAGAGTGAGTCTGTTTCCTGGCTATATATCTTCTCTCCCAATAAATCTTTTTATTTTATAAGATTCTCAGTGAGCTTCCAATTCTTTGAATGAGTTAGCCCCCCATTGATGTCACAAGTCCCCTCAGTACTACAGGTGCTTGTCCAAGCTCAGAGACCACCTGATGCCGGTATGAAACAATTCTTGGTTTTTGCTGTGGCTGGGATCATCCAGATGTTAAGGCTAAAATTCTAGCTAAACTGTCTAAAATATCTAATGAGTGGTCGCCAATAAATATAAGCTTTAGCAGGAGTTTAGACTTTTAAGCATTTATTAAGGAGAATAAGAATTTGATAAAGAGAGAGAGAAAGGCCTACATTCATCTATCTATTAAAGGGAGAGCACATTTCTAGCTCGTTCTCTACCAGAGTCCCAGGAAAGAGAGCGAGGCAGAGCACCCGGCTCCCCCTTCCTCCTCCCACCAGCAAACGTCACTTCCTGACACCAAGGGTCCTGCCCTCTAAGACCTTCCTTCATGGAGGAGCTTTTCTACAGTAAGTTTGCAGCAGGTGGGCATCATTCCAATCATTACACAGAGGCTTATTGTTATGAGAACGCTTAAGGCACAGCTTGTTTGCTGGACCTTAACTCTTTTTGGGGGGTAGGGGAAGACAATAAGGGTTAAGTGAATTGCCCAGGGTCACTCAGCTAGAAAGTGTAAGTGTCTGAGGCTGGATTTGAACTCAGGTTTTCCTGAATCCTGGGCCAATGTCTTCTAAGCTGCCCTGACCTTAGCTCTTGAAAACAGGGTGTCTCTTAATAGTAAAAAGGGAGGAGGAAAAGGAGAAGGGTCATCTTGGAATGGGTATCCTGGCAGTAAAAACTGTGCTAAGAGTTTTCCTCTGTGTCCAGAAAAAAAGGACAGCATACCTTAAAGGTGTGATACTTTTAGTCTCACTAATACTCAAGATAAATATTGTTGTTCAGTTGTTTCACTAGTGTCCAACTCTTTGGACCCCATTTAGAGTTTTATTGGCAAAGATAACTGGAGTGGTTTGTCATTTCCTTCTCCAACTCATTTTACAGATGAGGGAACTGAGTCAAACAGGGTTAAGTGACTTGTTCAGGGTCCCAAAGCTAAGAAGTATCTGAGGCCAGATTTGAACTCAGAAAGATGAGTTACTGACTCCAGGCCCTGTACTCTATCCACCTAGCTGCCCCCAAAATAAATATCCTTTTGCAAAAGCTAATTGATGTCAAGTGGTTAAATGTAACTGGGGATCTAGCTGTCGTGGGATGATGGACCCTAATCCCCAAGGAATCCTTAAACTTTTCCAAGGGAAAAGCAGTTTGGCCTCCCACCTTGGGAATATCTTGTTACTGAACACAAATACCCTAGTCTGCAGGGAACAAAGATGATATATTCATAATGATGGGTGCTATTCATACCCAGGCACTCCTTCCCAGTTGTTTCCATTCCAATTGTTTTGCCCTTCCCAGTTGCTTTGCATACAGCTTTTGTTTGTAAACACCCAAAAGATCAGCTCTTCTCTTATTCAGTGAGACAATCTCATACTGATTCTGTCTCCTGGCCATATATTCCTCTCTCCTCTTTTTATTTTAAAAGATTCACTATACTTCCTTTTCCCTTGAGCCATCCTAGGTAATCAGTTAAAATGGAGAGGTACTCTCTTGATCCAGAGAACCCCACAAAATCATGCAAGTCAAATCTCTGGGTCCACTTCAAGAATACCCGTGAAACAGCCCAAGCTATCAAGGGTATGCACATCCGAAAAGCTACCAAGTATTTGAAAGATGTCACATTGAAGAAACAATGTGTTCCCTTCCATCAATACAATGGTGGAGTTGGCAGGTATGCCCAGGCTAAGCAGTGGGGTTGGACACAGGGTCGTTGGCCCAAAAAGAGTGCTGAGGTTCTTGCTGCATATGCTTAAAAATGCAGAAAAGTAATGCTGAACTGAAGGGTTTGGATGTGGATTCTCTTGTCATTGAGCATATCCAGGTTAACAAGGTCCCAAAATGCGACGGCGTACTTACAGGGCTCATGGCTGAATCAACCCATACATGAGTTCCCCTTGCCATATTGAGATGATGCTGACTGAAAAGGAGCAAATTGTTCCTAAACCAGAAGAAGAGGTTGCTCAAAAGAAAAAGATATCCCAAAAGAAACTGAAGAAACAAAATCTTATGGCACAGGAGTAAATGTGGCATTAATATGCAAATAAAAATGGAAAACCGCTTTTATCCTTACCATAAAAAAGAAAAAAAGATTCACTATAATCCTTCAATTCTTTGGGTGGGCTATCACCCCGATCAGGTCGCAAGTCCCCTCAACAGTTACATACCTACTATTAGAGTAGGGGCTATACTTATAGACTTACTGTTCCTTATGCACAATGATTCATCTTCATCACTGTGCCTTGGCATTAACTGTCTCCCCTGGCCTTGAATGTGCTGCAAGTCACCTCTACTTTTTAGTTTCGCTGTTTTTTGTTGTTGTTTATTTCTCAAAAATTCAGCTAAAAATCCATCTCCTACAAGAGAGAGTTGAGGTCCCTCTAGCTGCTAACGCTTTTGCTTTCCCCTCAACAACTACCCTCCAATTACTCTGTGCATAGGTACCTGCTTATTTACTTGTACTCTCCTTTACAGTAGGAAAAGGCTGTTTTTGCCTTTGTTTTTATGCCCAGTGCTTACCACAGCACTGGCTCCTAGTAAGTGCTTAATAAATGCTTATTGATTGACTAAGTTCTCCCTCTTTTCATGATTCCTTTTAGTCAATTTTTGCTTAGAGCCTTGGTTTAAATATGGTATTATGTAAAAAGGGC
Organism: Dromiciops gliroides; assembly: GCF_019393635.1. NCBI lineage: Eukaryota > Metazoa > Chordata > Mammalia > Microbiotheria > Microbiotheriidae > Dromiciops > Dromiciops gliroides. The sequence goes on from NC_057863.1 coordinate 190,554,070, forward strand.
AAGGCCTAATTGTGTAGTCTGGAGACCTGGATTCACATCTCAGCTCTATCACTAGTTACCAGCATAATCCTAGATAAATTATTTAAACTATTTAAGCTTCATTTGCATCATCTGTTAAATACTTAACATTCCCAGGTTTTTCAGAAGAAAGAATTTTCTATATAAATGTGAATTGTTATTATGTAAATTTATTTACCAGGAAAGGTGTTGAGATTTTCTAAAGTGAGAAAACCAAAGAAATCTCTCAGCTTTTGTGTCAAATCATTTGCATAAGACTAGGAGCTAGATGTTAAAAAAAAACTCTCTTTTGGGAAAGAAGATATCATACCACACCTAACTCCTAATTTGTTTATACTCTGTCAGAGCCTTTCATTTTGGATATGTCACAAAAAGAGCTGATTTCCTCTTGTGTATTAATCCATTTGATATGCTTATGCATGTGCATTACAGGAAGTAGTTTTACAGTGTCTTATCTTTCCCACGGAAAAAGTTCACTAAGGATTATGTAGAAGAAAAATCAGTACTGAGTAGTGAATGAGGATTCAAGCTAGTGTTCTTAGAAAGTGAAGCTGGACCGTGTTCTAATTCAAAATAGGTACATTTTGAAAGCTATAAGCAAAGAAAACTGAATTGAGACACTTTGCCCAAAGGAGATACATACATACATACATGTGTGTTCTTTGTTTGTTGCACTGTTAAATATTCAGTCACTAATCCTGATTTTTTTTTAAGCCTAGGAAATTAGGGAGTTTAATATATTTAGAAAGATGAGTAAAAGCTTGTGCAAAAAGTAGATTCTCCAGTTTATTTCACAAATAAAATTTAAAAAACTGGGTTGGGAGGACAGAACTAATGAATTAAAGAGTGAAATATATTTTAATTTTAATAATTAATGAGGAAAATCAGAATGAAGGCAACCTTTGATTGCCTCATTACATGGGAGGAGAATTAATAAGATAATAAGGCAGCTTAAGTGTGATATTGGATACAGCACTGAACCTGGACTCAGGAAGACCTGAGGTCAAAAATAGTATCAGACAGCTGTGTCACCCTAGGTTAGTCATTTAACTTCTATTTGCCTCCAATTCCTCAACTCTAAAATGGTACTTATAATAGCACCTATCTTCCAGGATTGTGAGGATCAAATTAGATAATGTTTGTAATGTGCTTAACAGTGCTGAGCACAGAATAAGCACTATATAAGTGCTAGGAATGATTATGTGGTAAAATTCCAGAACAACTGTATGAAAACCAAGATGATTAATTTGTAAAATTTCCTTATTTTTCAGAGGAACTGTATGAAAACCTAGCCCAACAAATCAAAGTTCCCTTATGGTAACAGAGATTGAACCTGGTTGATAAACAAATAATCAGACATTCTTGAGATCAATGGAAAGACAAACCAAGTAGACTTCTTTTGAATCTTCTAGAGACACCATTGTCTGTTGTGTTCTGTTCCCCAACACCCCTGAGCCAATTGGGGGATACATGTATCTTCTTATTTGCAAAACTCCCCAGGGCTTCTTGCTACACATCCACAATGTTTGCTTTCAAGGAGTGAGCTATCACACTGATTTGTATTGTACAACTGGAATAAGAGCATTCTGTTGTAAACCAGGAAGCAGGCAGTTAAGCAATTCTAACCCTAGCTGATCCAGAGACTGCACAACTTCCTTTTACAACTGCTTAAATATTCTTCTCTTTCATATATCATTGAAATTCCTTGAGATTGCCCATACATTTGCATGTAACCCAGTTGTTCAGAAGAATAAAAATGGGTGCTTGTCTTTAAACCTGTGATTCATGCTGCTTATGTTTTTTGGGGGACAGGTTTCTAGTTAGCAGTATATAATCCTTATATTTATTTAAAGACTTTATTTACATAGAATGCAAATTGGCCTCTGCAAATTCTACCCATTACTTCTAGTTCTTGCGTCTGTGGCAAAACAAGCCAAGTTTAAACCTTCCTTTAAAGCCCTTCAAATACTTGAAAATCACTATCAGTTTCCTTTAAAAATTTCTCTTCTTAAGCTATATATTGTAATTTTTTCAACCAGTATGACATGACATAGTCTTCTGTTCTTGTCCAGCTAATCAATGTGTTTCCTAACTTGTGGCATGCAGACATGAATACAATATTCCGGATGTATTATGACCAAGAAAGTACCAAAGTACATTGATACTTCCTTTCATAGAGTTAACACTGACATAACATTTTGAAGTTTGCAAAAGACCTTACATTTATTATCTCATTTGATCCTTACAACAAGTTGGTAAAGTACATGCTAATATTATCCACATTTTACATATAAGGAAATCAAAGCAGGTAGTTTTTTAAGTGATTTGATCTCATTTAAGAGATCCTTCAGGAGACCTCCATTCAGGGTGGTTTTCCTAACACCAAGTCCAGCATTCTATCCAATGTTTGAATGCTATACCCTCTAGTGTAGGATTACATTGGGAAATAAAGACCAATATAATTTGGCTGGATTATATTTATGTGAGAGTGCACAGATTCATAAAATCATACGTAGATATAGAACTTAAAGGAACATTGGACATCATTTAATCCAATCCTTTCATTTTGTAGATAAAGAAACTGAATCCCAGAGAGGTATCAAGATATTACCAAGGTCACATAGATCATAGGGGGCATATCCAAAATTCAAAGCCAAATACTTTGACTCCAAATCTGGTATTCTTGCCATTGAATCAGACTAGAGACAGATTGTAGAAGCCAATGAATGCCAAGACAGACACTAAAACTTTATTTACTAAATTGGAGTGGTGATCACAATGGTGTACTAGGATTGCAACTGGATTGCACATGGATTGGATGAGGTAGAGAGACAAATTTGGAGATTCTTATGCTTGTGTAACGATTGGAATAACGCCACCTGCTGGATACTTACTGTAGAAGAGTTCTGCCCATGAAGCGAAGGTCTTTGAGGGCAAGACCAGGCATCAGGAAGTGACGCGGACGAGTGGGAGGAGGAAGGAAGAGACTGGCGCTCGGTCTGGGGCTCTTTCCTTTGGACTCGGGCGGAGAAGGGAGCTAGAAATGTGCTCTCCCTTTTATAGATAGGAATCTAGGCCTTTCTCTCTCTCTCTTTACCAAATTCTTGTTTTCCTTAATAAATGCTTAAAAGCCTAACTCTTGCTAAAGCTTATAATTTATTGGCGACCACTCATTAGATATTTTAGACAGACTAGCTAGAATTTTAACCCTTGACACTTGTTTAGACAATCAGAAAGAAGGGTCTTTACTGATGTGGTTATAGTGCAAGTGGAGAATAGGCGTCTGATTCTCAAGACACTCCAGTGGTAGAAACAGTGGAACATAGCAAGTCATTACATATCTGGAATGAGGAACAAGGGAGAGACCTAGATGTATTAGAATTTTCAAATTTGAGTAGCTGAAATAATTTCCTCTTTAAAATCATCCTTGTTAATATCATATGTTTCTATTAAACTTATATTTTACAATACATTCCCTTCCCCCTCACAGAAAACCATCTTTTTTAACAAAGGTATATAAAAAGATCAATTGTCCTTTAATTCTGCAAAAAGAGGGAGGTGCCTTTTCACATTTATTTAGATTTCAGTCTGTTTATTACAATTTCATAACACTTTGTTCAATTGCTTAATTTTCATTCTTTATATTTACATAACTATACTCAACATATATATAGTTTTCCTGGTTTTGCTTACTCTACTTTTCATCAATTAATAAACAATTTCTCTATGCTTCCCTGTATTCGTAATTTTTTTTCTAATAGCACAATGATATTCCATTACATTCAAGAAGTAACATTTGTTTAGTGATTCTCCAATCAGTAGATGTTTACTTTCTAATTCTTTTCTCCTAAAAAAACGTGCTGCTTTAAATATTTTGGCATACATGGGGCCTTCCTCTTTATTACTGAGGTTAGTAGTACAAATTTCAGAGTCAAGAAGCAATGACATTTTAGTAATTTCAATTGAATAATACCAAATTTTTTTTCCCCAAAATTGTTAGACCAAATCAGAGTTCCACTGTGTATCAATGGATTTAAATCTTTTCAGAAGGCTTCCGACCTTTATTATACTTATCTTTTGTTATTTTTTGCATTAGGAAAAACCTCAGGGCTGTTTTCAGTAATATACTGTTAAATGTTTAACAATCAGCTCCTCTCTGGGGGAAAAAAGTATTCATGACACACTGTATTTTTAACATTTTATCCATCATTTTCTTATGTCTAGACAATCAACAAATTGACAAATCTAGTCCTATTTTGCAGCATTTTCCAATTTCCACAATATAAATGCTCACAATAAAATTTTAATAATTGACTCATAAATTAGTTCAAGCTAGCTTCAGCAAACCCTGGAAATTGTTTCAATTTGCATTTCTATCAGTCTTAGTGATTTGGAGCAAAGTTTTCAGTAATTTACAAATCTTTTCAGTACTCTTGGTTCATTTTGTGATAAAATAATGGAATTTAGCAGATGCCCAGGGGCCCCACCTGATTGATTTAGTATTGTTTGAATTGGGTGAGAATGAGAAACTGATTAAGTACCAACTTAAGGATGATTAGATTGTAGCCACACCTGGCCAGCCCTGAGTGACTTGCTGGTGTACTACTGACATCAGCAGGGGACCACTCTCAGCCAACCAGCTTGAAAGACCTCCCCTTTGGGGGAGAGAGAGAGAAAGTAGAAAAGAGAATGCTGGCTCAGAGAAGCAGTCTTTCCTTTTGGTGAACATTGTGAGTGCACTGGAGAGGGACTGCACAGCTGACCCTCATTGAAACTATGGACCCCAGGTGGTAAGTTTGTGGAAGTGAGGCCAGCTCTTCAAGCTAGCTGAACTGGAAGCAAGTTTGGGGTTTGAGTCAGTCTTTGCTAGAGCCAGGGAGCTTATTCATTTTTCCCTTCCCCTATTCCTTTGTCACTGGCTTTATTAACTTCACCTTTGTTGTAAATTTTATCCCCAATAATAAAACCTGGTTTGTTTGTGGAAAAGAGACTGTTAATCTCCTTTCTTATTATCATGGGAGAAATAACTAAAAAAGGCAGTTTGGAAGGAAGGAAACTTTGGACATAGAGGACTCTTATTATTTTCTAAACCCCAATATTGCGGTGAGACACCCAATTAACTCTCACCATAATAAATTTGGCCCCTACAATGTCCTTTGACCACTTATCTAAAAGGGAATAGCTTTTTGTCCTCTACATTTCTGTTAATTGCTTTTTTTCTGCTTTGAAGCATTTCAATTTAATCAAATAAATATTTAAGTACTTAGTATTTACGATCTTATTTCTAAGGGAAAATGAGGGGATAGGTTGTTTGCTTTCATAAAAAAAATCAGTTTTACAAAGGAAGATTTGGTAAATTTAAGTATAGTTTTATGAATTCACTTCTTATACCTTAAATTCATTTCTGATTGTCCAGTTAGGGAAGAAAGGAATTTAAATCTCAAGAACTGCCCTTTTACTGTGTATACCCTTTGACCCAGTAATACCACTACTAGGTCTGTATCCCAAAGAGATCGTAGCAAAGGGAAAAGGAACTACACGTACAAAAATAATTTTAGCAGCTCTCTTTGTGGTAGCAAAGAATTGGAAATCAAGGGAATGCCCATCAATTGAGGAATGACTAAACAAGTTGTGGTTTTGAATGTAATGGAATACTATTATGCTGTAAGAAACAATGAGCAGGAGGAGTTCAGAGAAACCTGGAAAGATTTAAGTGGACTGATGCTGAGTGAAGTGAGAAGAACCAGGAGAACATTGTACACAATAACAGCAATATTGTATGATGATCAACTGTGATAGACTTGGCTCTTCTCAGCAGTGCAATGATACAAGACAATTCCAAAGAATTCATGATGCAAAATGTTCTCCACATCCAGAAAAAAAAAAAAACAAAAATAAAACAAAATAAAACACTGGATTTTGAGTGCAGATTGAACCATACTGTTTCTACTTTTGGGTTTTTTTTCCTCTTTATTGAGGTTTTCCCCTTGTATTCTGATTATTCTTTCACAACATGACTAATGCAGAAATATGTTTAATGTTGTAAGGGCCAAATTTTAATTGGGGAGTATTAGTTAGGCAGCTTGCCGTAATATTGGGGTAAGGAAGGAGATTAACAACCTCTTTCAAAAAAACATGAAACAGGGTTTATTAACAAGAATGAATTTAAAACACAAGTAAGATTAGGAGAACTAGGGACAAGGAAAAAAAGGAATAGGGGAAGGGAAATAATATGACCTGGAATCATGCCAATCAGACTCAGCTGTTCCCAAAAAGCAAAATGGCTGTGCCCTGTCTCTCTCCCTCTCACATGCCAGAATGGAGAATCTCCTCCCTTCTCCTTCCCAGAAAACCCCGGGCTGTCTGCACACAGCCCCAAGCTAATTGGCTGTCAGCCCTGATTGACAGTCACATGACTGCCCTCACTGGGCTTCTAGTCATTATAATTTGGCCAGGCCCATGTAGGCATCAGCACTTGGTAATGACCTCAGCTGCAGCACCATGGCTATGGCTATAGTTAATGGGTGGAGCACTGTGCTGGCATGGAGGCAGCCACGTCAGCTAGGGAGCACTGCGGGGCTTCTCATTTTAGCCAAAGATGGGGTCATAGAAACCTCAAGTCACAATTAATTCTTTATAATGTGATTGTACATATATAATCTATAACAGATTGCTTTCTGTCTTGGAGAGGGGGAAGGGAAGGGTGGGAGGAAGAAAAAATTTGGAACTAAAAACCTTATGAAAACAAATGTTGAAAACTATCTTTACATGTAACTGGAAAATAAAAAAATACTTTAATGATTTAAAAAAAAAAAGAACTGCCCTTTGTATTCTCCAGTCTTCCCCTTTGGGGAATCAGAGATCTACATTCTATTTAAGAGAGGTTTGCCTTGGTTTACAAAGGGTATAGGTAGTTTAATAACACTAGTCATTATTCCTTATTGCTATTGAAAATGGCTGAATCAGTTCACAATTCAAACAAAAATGAATTAGTTTCCCAGTTTTCCCACATCCCCTCTAACATTTATCAATTTTCCTTTCAATCATTTTAGTGTGTCTAGTAGGTGTAAAATGATATCTCAAGGTTGTTGTTTTTTCCAAGTATGATCAATTTATTAGTTAGGATAACAGTAACCAATAAATTAGGACAATGATCTATAAAGACCAAAGACCATTAAGGCAGGACTTACTACCCTTCATATAGTTTTGGGAAGTACAAGAGAGCAAAGAACAGGAAGCATAACAGATGGAAAGCAAATATGATTGGTCACAAAGTCCAAAGTATCATAAGTGGCAAAAACAATATGATTGGCTGGACATTTGGGACTAACAACAATCCGTTTTTCATTTTTTTCTTTTTTTGTATTGAATAGAATTTTATTTTCAAAATATACTTAAAAACAAATTTTAACATCAATTTTTTAAAACTTTGTGTTCCAGATTCTCTTCCTCCCTCCATTCCCAACCCCCACCTATGAGAAATCAAGCAATTCAAAATGAGTTATACATGAGTGGTTATGGAAAACATTTCTCACATTAGCTAGGTTGTGAGAGAAAACAGTCAAAAAAAAATCCAAAACTTCAGATGAAGGAATTGTCAAAGAGGAAAAAATTTTTTAAAAAATGTGTTTCCATCTGTTTTCAGATACTATTAGTTCTTTCTCTGTAGATGGGTTGTAATATTCATAAGTCCTTCAGGGCTATATTGGATCATTGCCTTGTCGAAAATAACCACATGCTTCCCAGAAGATCATCTTACACTATTGTTGTCATTTTGTATACAGTACCTTTCACTCTGCTTCAGTTCATGTAGGTCTTTCCAGGTTTTCCTGATAGTATTTTGTTCATCATAACCTGTATATGGTACGTAAAACTTGACAGAGAATTTTCTTCATAATAGCCCAGCAAAGTAGGTACCATACATTTTGCCATTATAATCAATCATCATAACTATTTCCCTCCATCCTATTCCCTTCCCATGATATTTACTCTATTTTCTATCTTCTTTTAACCTCCTCAAAAATGTTTTACTTCTGACTATCCCCTCCCCTGCTCTGCACTCTCTTTTGTCACCCTTCCTTCCTTTTCCTCTTCCACTCCTAATTTCCTGTAGAGTTAAATAGATTACTCCCCACAACTGGGTGTGAATGTTATTCCTTCCATTAGCCCACTCTGATGATATATATATATATATATATATATACATACACACACACACACACACATATATATATATATATATAGTTTTTGAGCTAATTTTGTGTTCTAAATTTTCCTTCCTCCCTCCCTCCTCAACCCTCCCTTATGAAATCAAGAAATTCAATATGTCATCCTTTTGCAGTAATGCAGAACATCTTCACCTTCCTCAAAAGTGTTTTGCTTTTTACTGCTCCCTCCCCCAATCTGCCCTTTCCTTCTTCCCCTCCCTCGGGGCAAGAATATAATACTATACCTACTTGAGTATCTGTATTCCTAATCAAAAATTCCACTTGATCATAATATATATAATATATATTGTTGTAAGCTTTTAGCTATTGTTTCATTTAGGATTTTTGCACCCATATTCATTAGTCAAATTGGTCTATAATTTTCTTTCTTTTTACTTTTCCTGGTTTGGTTATCAGTATCATATTTGTTTCATAAAGAGAGTTTGGTAGGATCCCTTCTTTACTGATTATTTCAAATAATTTATTTAATATTGGAATTAGTTGATCTTTAAATGTTTGATAGAATTCACTTGTAAATCCATCTGGTCCTGGTGCTTTTCTCTTAGGAAGCTCATTTATGACCTATTCAATTTCTTTTTTTCTAAAATATGTCTCTTTAGATATTCTATTTCCTCTTCTCCTAATCTATGCAATTTTATTGTATTTTTCCATTTCACTTAAATTGCTAAGTTTATTGGCATAACATTGGACAAAATAACTCCTTATAATTGCTTTAATTATATCTGTATTAATGGCATATTCACCCTTTGCATTTTTAATGTTGGTGATTTGGTTTTCTTCTCTCTCTTTTTTAAATCAAATCAACCATTTATCTATTTTTTTTTGTTTTTTCATAAAACCAACTCCCATGTTTACCTATTAATTCAATGGTGTGTTTATTGTTTAACTGGGGATTTTAATTTTTTCTATTTTTTAATTGCATTATCAATGTGTTAGTCTGAGCTTTCTTTATTTTATTGATGTAGGCATTTAGACATATAAATTTTCTTCTAATTACTGCTTTTGCTGTTGCTGTATACCATATATTTGATATGTTGTATCATCATTCTCTCTCTCTCTCTCTTTTTGGCAGGGCAGTGAGGGCTAAGTGACTTGCCCAGGGTCACACAGCTAGGGTCAAGTGTCTGAGACCAAATTCGAACTCAGGTCCTCCTGAATCCAGGGCCAGTGCTTTATCCACTGCACCATCTAGCTGCCCCATATTATCATTCTCTTTAAAGATATTATTGTTTCTATGTTTCATTCTTCTTAAATTAATGATATTTTATTATTTCTAATTACATATAAAGATAGTTTTCAACATTCATTTTTGTAAGATATTGAGATCCAAATTTTTCCTTCCTCCTTTCCCTCTCCAAGATAGCAAGCAATGTGATATAGGTTATACATGTACAATCATGCTAAACATATTTCCACATTAGTTATGTTGTGAAAGAAGAATCAGAACAAAAGGGGAAAACCACAAGAAAGAAAAACAAGTGAAAATAGTATTCTTTAATCTGCATTCAGACTCCATAGTTCTTTCTCTGGATGTGGATAGCATTTTTTCATTATAAGTCTTTTGGAATTGTCTTGGATCATTATGTTGCTGAAAAGTGCTAAGTATATCATAGTTGATCATCTATGATTTATTCTTTAACCCACTCATTCTTTAAGATCAGGTAATTTAACCTCCTACTAGTTTTTAATCTATGTTTCCTTGTTCCCTTACTAAATATAATTTTATTGTATTGTGATCTGAAAAGGATACTTTTAATATTTCTGCTTTTCACTATAAAAGTTTTATGCTCTAATATGTGGTTGATCTTTGTAAAGTTACCATAAACTGCTGAGGAAAAGTGTATTCCTTTCTATTTCCATTCAGTTCTCTCCACATATCCATCATATCTTATTTATTTTACTTTATTATTTGGGGGAGGGGCAATGAGGGTTAAGTAACTTTCCCAAGGTCACACAGCTAGTAAGATCTTATTTATTTTTTGCTTATATTTATCTAGTTCTGGATGGGAACATTAAAGTCCCCTTTTACTATCTATCTCCACCTGTAATTCATTTAACTTTTAACAATTTTGATTCTACAATATCTAGCACACATAGGTTCAATATTGATATTGCTCCATTTTCTATTGTACCTTTTCTCAACATTTAGTTACACTGTTTATCTCTTTTAATTAAATCTACATTAGCCTTAACTTTGTCTGAGATTGTAATTGTTACCCCTGCCTTTTTTTGTATCAGCTGAAGCATAACAAATTTTACTCCACCACTTCATTTTAACTCTGTGTATATGCCTCATTGTTTAATGTGTTTCTTTTTTTTTTTTTTGGCTTGGCTTTTTTGGCTTTGGCAAGTGTCTGAGGCTGGATTTGAACTCAGGTCCTCCTGAATCCAGGGATGGTGCTTTATCCACTGTGCCACCTAGCTGCTCCCCTACTATGTTTCTTTCTAAACAACAACTGTTGGATTCTGATTTTTCAATCCATTCTGCTATTTCCATTTTATCTAATTCACATTCAAAGTTATAATTACCAATTGGAATGTAGGAAAAAGTAAACAGAAAAAGGTAGACATAAGAAAAAGGAAAAACATAGAAAAAATATAAAAAGCAGCAATTATCTCATAAAATGGGACATGAACTAATACTGGTGGTTTTGGAGGGCTCGTAATATTGGAACTTTACTCTCATTTTGTCAGAAGAGGAAATGTGTACATCTGGAGAGGTATAGAAATCTTCTGAACTTTTATAGAGGTGAGAAAACTGGGATACAGAGTAAGGGAGAGGGAGGGTGTATGGTGGGGTAGAAGATAAGGGAGGAACTTTTATAGGGTAGTGTAAAATACAAAATAAGTGGATAAGGGGAGAAGATGATGTAATAGGAATAAGGTAAAAAGAGAGGTTATGAAGGAAAATAGGGAGTAAAAATAAATTTGCAAATAATAATTATAATTTCAACATGAATGGGATGAACTTTTACATAAAATGGGATAGAGATCAAAACACCTGTCTGCAAAGAGAAATGCCTTCTTTTATACATAACTTGAAATATGCTTCTCCTGTGCAGGAGCACACTTGATATAGATTTTTTCCCATATCTCAAAGGATAGGTCTTTCAAGCTTCTAAAATTATGTCAGATAAGTATTTTCAGCAATAAGAAGTTAATTTGATTGACTTTGCAATTTCAAAATCTTAATTTGTCTACTTTTTTCATTTAATGACTGGAATTGGTACAAATTATCTTACCTTATCAGCTGATGATTAGTAATCTTTCATTTTGAATATAATCATAGAGCATGGATTTCTGACTGTAAAAAAGAGAGGAAAATTAACTATTTCATGATGCCATTATGTCAAAAATTCACTGTATTTTCACTAATGGTGAAATTTAAATGACGCCTTCAGATTATAAACTAAACACAAATTTAATTCAACATTTTAAACTTTGATTCTGAGTTAGCCTATGTGTCATGTACAAATTGTATCTTATTAGAGAAGACAATTAAAAAAAACAATCAGATCGAAGGGGGAAAGGAGGTTGTAGCCTTTTCACCTTGTACTGGATTAATTATAGCCTGCAAATTAGTATCAAAAGTTCATACTACATTGATACAGATTTATCAAGAGTCTATGCAAATATATAAGTTCAATTAGCATGAGTTCTGAATGAAGAGATCAATGAGATTCCCCTGTTTAGCTAGGGATGATTTTTTTTTCAGGGGTTGAGGGATAGAGGGTAGTTTGCAGAAGTATTTGCTGTTATGCTGTCAGGTAAAGCTTTAGGAAGGACATGAGATTTAACTATCTTAACATAAACTCAATATATTGATAAATTGGAAGCAATACTGAAATTCTCAGATGTTTCAGCACCCTGTATGAGTGCATTTGTAAAAGAATAACTACCTTGACTTGTTTGGGCTCCATAATTATCCATATAACTGAGAAGAGCTGTATAAGGACTGGCTGTATTGAATAAGGAGCATAATTGCTTCACAATCCTTTGCTGTGACCAGAGTAAACCCAGCTGGACAGCCAGAAAATTAGTAACTCCAAAGCCAATTAGTCTCATACCAGCTTTGAAGCAGAGACTGAACCATTTGGTGGGTGGTCATTTATAGACCTTCAAGAGACATCCCTATCTTCAAAGACTTACCTGACTTTAGGTTATGAAATTATGCATATATCCTATTTATAGTCTTTTTTGGAGATGGCTTTATCTTTGGCAACTCCCCTAACTTTGTTTATGGGGCTCTCAGAATTATCCTGTTTTGTTTTTGTTTTGAGAGATGTCCTTATCATACTTTGTTAAATGCTTATCACAAAGTATGCCTTCTGGTTTGTGTATGAAAGACCACAGCCTTGACCCCTGGAATTCCTCACTGCCCCTTCCCTTGGCAATGGAAACCACTGAATTTAAGTCCAACTTTCCCTCCAAAATTCTTTACCTCACTTTCTTTAAAATGTGTATAAACCTACACAATCTTACCTGGTGTCCCACAGTTTGGATAGTGCCCATGTTAGATTTTTGTTTTCTTCCCTACTTAAAAAAACACACAAAAACAACAAACAACAACAATAAACCTTTCTGTAATTTCACAGGCATTGTCTTTTTCTGGTTTAATTGCATTTTAGGGAAAAGTGTATTTAAATCTCAAGAACTGGATATTGCATTCTGCATTCTTTGGTCTTCCTCTTTGGAAAAAGAGAGATCTAAATTCCCTCAAGAGAGCATTTGCCTTGGTTTACAACCCTTACCTTAAATAGAAAGGGAAAGAACATCACCTTCTTGGCATTACCATTATTCCAGTGCAATTCTGTTCGATTAGCACTTTTTCCCAATGGAAGAGTGGAATATCCTGTGTATGAATTGATAGTTAGCTTTTATATAGAACTTAGCTTTCTCATTTGCTCCTCAAAACAACTCCGTGGGAACAGCTAGGTGGTGCAGTGGATAAAGAACCTGCCCAGGATTCAGGAGGACCTGAGTTCAAATCTGCACTCAGACACTTGACACTTACTAGCTGTGTGACCCTTGGCAAGTCATTTAACCCTCATTGCCCCTCCAAAAAAAAGTCAAAACAATTCTGTGGAATAGATGCTTCTATTCCCATTTTTATAGGTGAGGATGTTGAGATGGAAGATGACTTTCCCAGTATCATACAACTAATATTTGAGGCAGGATTTCAACTCAGGTCTTTCTGACACCAAGTCCTGAACTCTATCCACAAACTGATTTACACAGCAAAAAAAAAAAGGGGGGGGGAGGGAAGGGGCAAAGAAGTATCTATAAACCAGGAGGCATTTTGAATGATACAATATAAAGACTTTAGTCAGCTGAGGGTAGCAAAGGAGCATCTCAAATGAAGGTTCTCACAAGAATTAATACCAGAGGTTAAACAAAACTATGTTTCCTTATTAAACGTTTTCCCTGTTTGCTTTTTTACATTTAATGGTTAGCTATTTTAGTGCTTACCAGTTCAACTTTGGGCTCAACAGTTTGGGGGGAAGGGGTCAGGAAAAGCTTAAAGGTTGTGGGATATATATATATATATATATACATATATATATATATATATATATATATACACACACATACATACACATACACACATACATATGTGTGTGTATATGTGTATATACATATATATAAAGGATACAGGTGCTGATTTGCATAGAATGAAAAAGCAAGCTAGTAATGTGATATTCAATAGAAATGAGCATTTGAGTAAGTTTCAACTACTTGATTTATTTACTTTATAGAAGGATATTAAGATTTGATAACAAAGTTGAAATTATATTTTATTATGAACATTATACTCCCCAGATCTAGAAACCATCTCATGATGGGAAATGTAGGTAACAACCAATGGGTTCTACAAAATACATATGCTAAATTGTACCAAAAGGCTTTACTCAGTCACTTTATTGTTTTGATAACTATTGCTAATGTTTTCAGCAAATGCTAGAATACGATCTACTAAACCTTAGATTTTCCATTATATAAATAATATATTGTATGGTAACTCCACATTCCTAAATCCATCTTGGGAATTCTTTTATTAGATATCTACATCTGTGGTATAATTTATACTGTGTCTTCTTGCTTAAAAAATAAATAACTTTTTACTATTGTGAGTGAAATTTTCCCTAACCCCTAGACATAAGTGATTTAACCGTGGTGGTAATCCAGCTTTGAGCATAGATATTGTGTAACTTGCCCTTTTATGTCTTCTGAATATTCTTTTCATAGTTTGAGTCAATGTGGTACTTGTAAACTTGACTCTTGACAATTGTCCCTCTCCATTGTGGTTACATGTTCAACCAATGGTCATGTATCAGCCTTGCAGTGATGTCCTTTTTCAAAAGGTACATTGTGGTTAACCACAATGCTGAAAATAGTATCTACTAAGCTGAAGGAATCAATCAACATCAAGACATATGGCCTGTGACTTTCGAAGTGTGTTTCATGATGAAAGACCTAACCATGTTGCTTTAGAACTAAGATGCAGGTCTTACTGTTCACTTCTTGTGATTAGTAGGCTAGATGGCCTTTGTCACTAAAGATAATGTTCAATGTATACATTTCTGTTCCATTTGCAAATCACTGAGGGTGCAATGGGAGGAGTATATGGGGCATAAATACCATCTCCTGGTACTGCTCAGGGTCTTTCAGGTCCTACCCCTGACTAAAGGGCTTTACTGTGAGAACAGTACTCTCTCAATAAACCTATTTTCTATGGCTTGGAGACTTTGTTGTTTCTATTCTTTTGTTAGACTTAGAAATTTTTGTGTCACTATGTCCTACCTTTGTTTCATTTAAGACAGATGCCTTGACAGGGCAGAGCCAAGATGGTGGAGAGAAGCTAGAAAGTTGCCTGAGCTCTCTCAAGTTTCCCTGAAAAACAACATTAAATCAAGCCTCTAAATGGATTCTGAAACTACAGAATGTACAAAAAGACAGAGAGATACAACCTTCCAATTTGAGATAATTTAGAAGACTTTAGGAAAGGTTGATCTCACTTGGACAAAAGGGGAACTCAGCTCAGCTCACAGCACCGCGCAGCAAAGAGGAGGTCTGGGCAAGTCAGCAGGAAGCTCTTGGCCACAGCAGAACAACTGAGGCCTCCTGATCCTGGCTCAGCAAGCTGGTGGTATAGCTGGTGCAGCAGCACCAGTGGAGAGGGCAGGCTGCCAGCTGGAAGGTCACCCACAGGACGGGTGCAACCAGGTGATTTAAAAAATCAATTGAGAGAGGTAGAAGAAACAATGGGGAGAGAAAGGAAAACAACATAAGAAAATTATTAAAAAATAATCAGCAGCTGGGAAAAGGAGGCACATTCCTTAAAAACTTAATTTCACCAAATGGAAAAGGTGCGAAGAAAACAATTCCTTAAAATTTTGAATTGGACAGATGGAAGATAATGATTCCCTGAGAGACCATGAATCAGTAAAACAGAATCAAAATAATGAAAAAATAGAAGAAAATGTGAAATACCTCATTGGAAACACAGCTGGCCTGGAAAATAGATCCAGGAGAGACAATTTGAGAATTATTGGAGTGCCTGAAAGCCATGATCAGAACGAGTCTAGACAATATATTCCAGAAAATTATCAAGGAGAACTGCCCTGATATTATAGAATCAGAGGAAAAAATTGTCATTGAAAGAATCTACCCATCACCTCTTGTAAGAAACCCAAAAGGAAAACTCCAAGGAATATTTTTGCCAAATTCCAGAATTATCAGATTATGGAAAAAATACTCCAAGCAGCCAGAAAGAAGCAATTTGAGTATCATGGAACCATAGTCAGGATTACACAGGACATGGAAGCTTCAAAATTAAAGGATTAGAATGCTTGGAATATGATATTCTGGAAGGCAAAGGAGCTTGGATTGCAACCAAAAATCAACTACCCAGTAAAACTGATCATTCTCTTTCAGGGGAAAAGATGGACATTCAGTGAAATAGGGGACTTTCAAGGTTTCCCGATGAAAAGACCAGAACTCAATAGAAAATTCGATCTTAAAATACAAGACTCAAGAGAAGTTTAAAAAAGGCAAACAGGGGGAAAAAGTTATTCAATATGGTTAAACTGTTTACATCCCTACATGGGAAGATAATACTTATGACTCTTGAGAACTGTATCTCTATTTGGGCAGACAGAAGGAGTATATATAGAGGGTATAAATATGAATTGTCTTTGATGTGATGATATAAGAAAATTAAGGGATGGAAAAAGGAATTTATGGGGAGAAGAGGAAAGAGGAGGTGGAATGGGGTTAAGTAAATCATATGAAGAGGTGCAGAAAACCTATTACAATAGAGGGAAAAAAGGGAGGGGTGAGCATTGTTTCAACTTTATTCTAATTAGACTTGGTACAAAGAAGGAAAAACTATAACAATAGAGGGAAAGAAGGGAGGGGTAAGCATTGTTTACTCTCATCAGACTTGTGCAAAGAAGGAATAACATATGCATTCATTTGGATAAAGAAATTTAGCTTATTCTTTAGGGAAGTAAAGTGGTAAGGGAACAGGGGGGTACTGATGGAAGGGAGGGCAGAAGCAGGGGAGAAAAGGGTAAAGAAAAGAGAGGGGGGCTGATAAAAGGGAGGGCAGATTGGGGGAGGCCAGCACAAGAAGCAAAATGTTGGTGAGGAGGAATAGGGGGAAAGAAAGGGGGAAAAGTACAAAGAATGGAGGAAAATAGACATTTAGTAATAATATGTGTGAATGTAAATGGGATGAACTCTGCCATAAAATGGAAGGAAATAGAAGAGTAGATTAAAAACCAGAATCCTAGAATATGCTGTTTACAAGAAACACATCTGAAGCAGGGAGATACACTCAGAGTAAAGGCAAAAGGTTGGAGCAGAATATATTATGCTTCAGCTGAAGTAAAAAAAGCAGGGGTAGCAATCCTTATCTCAGCAAAGGAAAAACAAAAATAGATCTAATTAAAAGAGATAAGGAAGGAAACTACATCTTTCTAAAAGGTATGGTAGATAATAAAGTAATATCAATACTAAACATGCATGTGCCAAGTGGTATAGCACCTGAAGAAGAAGTTAAATGAGCTAGAAGAGGAAATAGACAGTAAAACTATACCAGTGGGGGGATCTGAATCTTCCCCTCTCAGAATTAGATAAATCTGGCTACAAAATAAATAAGAGAGAAGTTAAAGAAATGAATAGAATATGTTTAAAAATTAGATATGATAGATTTCTGGAGAAAATTGAACAGGGATCTAAAGGAATATACCTATTTCTCAGTGGTACACTGAATGTACACATATTCAAAAATTGACCATATATTAGGGCACAAAAATCTCATAGTCAAAGGTAGAAAGGCAGAAATAGTAAATGCATCCTTCTCAGATCATGATGCAATAAAAATTACATGTAATAAAGAGCCATGGAAAGGTAGACTGAAAATTAATTGGAAACTAAATCATTTCATTCTAAAGATTGAGTGGGCCAAACAACAAATCATGGAAAAAATCAGTAACTTCATCCAAGAGAATGACACTAATGAGACATCATACCAAAACTTATAGGATGTAGCCAAAGCAGTTCTTAGGAGAAATTTTATGTTTATAAATGCTTACATGATTAAAATATAGAAAGAAGAGAACAATGAATTGTGCATGCAACTTAAAAAGCCACAAAAAGAACAAATTAAAAATCCCTAGTTAAATACAAAATTAGAAATCCTGAAAATCAAAGGAGACTTTAATAAAATTGAAAGTAAGAAAGCTATAAAATTAATCAAGAAAACTAAGAGCTGGTTTTATGAAAAAAATCAAGAAAATATATAAACCTTTGGTTAATTTGATTAAAAAAATAAAGATGATCAATGAAGCAGAAATTAAAACAATAATTAGGAGCTATTTGACCCAACTATAGCTTGATATAAATTAATATTTACAAAAATAAAACTTCCCAGATTAACAGAAAGGGAAATAAAATCCTTAAATAAGTCCATCTTAAAAAAAGAAATTGAACAAGCCAACAATGAATTCCCTAAGTAAAAATCTTCATTACCATATGGGTTTACAAGTGAATTCTACCAAACACTTAAAGAACAATTAATTCCAATACTATGCAAATTATTTGGAAAAACAGGTGAAGATGGCATTCTACCATATTCCTTGCCTACTAAAACCAGGCAGAGCCAAAACAGAGAAACAAAATTATAGACAAATTTCCCTAATGAATATTGATGCAAAAATCTTAAATAAGGTATTAGAAAGTAGATTACCAGGATAATACACTATAATTAGGAATGCAGGGCTGGTTCAACATTAGGAAAATTATCAACATAATCAACCACATCAATAAGAAAACTAACCAAAATAATATGATTACCTCAATAGATGCAGAGAAAGCTTTTGACAAAATACAGCAACCATTCCTAATAAAACACTAGAGAGTTTAGGAATATGTGGAGCTTTCCTTAAAATAGTAAGCCGTATCTACCTAAAACTGTCAGCAAACATTATATGTAATGGAGATAAGATAGAGGTCTTCTCAATAAGATCAGGGGTGAAAAAAACAGGAATGTACTAGGAATGTTAGCTTTAGCAATCAGAGAAGAAAAAGGAATTAAATTAATTAGAATAGGCAAGGAGGAAACAAAACTATCACTCTTTGCAGATGATATGATGGTATACTTAGAGAATACTAGAGAATCAACTAAAAATTACTTGAAACAACAACTTTCACTAAGTTGCAAGATATAAAATAAATCCACATAAATCATCAGCATTTCTATACTTTCTATACATAGTCCAGCAGGAAGAGATAGAAAGAGAAATTCCATTTACAGTAATGGCAGACAACATAAAATACTTGGGAGTCTACTTGCCAAGACAAACCCAGGAACTCTATGAACACAACTACAAAACACTTTTCACACAAATGAAATCAGAACTAAATAATTGGAGGAATTTCAATTGCTCATGGGTTGGCCTAGCTAATATGATAAAAAATTATAATTCTACCTAAATTAATTTACTATGTTATTTTTAGCCTCAAGTAGATATACTTCTGTTATGCAATTTGAACCATTAAAAGCTTCTTCTTCTTCTTCTTTTTTTAATGAGGCAATTGGGGTTAAGTGACTTGCGCAGAGTCACACAGCTAGTAAGTGTTAAGTATCTGAGGCCAGATTTGAACTCAGGTACTCCTGACTCCAGGGCTGGTGCTCTATCCACTTCGCCACCTAGCTGCCCCCATTAAAAAGCTTCTTAGTGACACCTATTTCATAAATTTTTTCATCCTTCCAACTCATCCTAGTCTTAATAGGTAATGAAGGCCAGAGTATAGCTTATATATTTGGAAAGGTTTTTTAAACTATAGTGAATAGTCTAATGCCAGTTTATATTACAACTAAATAGAGAAATTTTGTCTACTTCTTTGACTCTTAGTGAAAAAACAATATTAATATAATATGCAAAAATTAAATCAAACTTGTTAATTTTATATGCAGGCAAGTTCTATGAAATTAGATTTAGAAATTGTTCTTGTTTCTCTTTCTTGCCTTTTCATTTGCTGGCTTATTTGATATTCTACCTTCCTGGTTTAGTGCATTTTGTTACCACTTCTTCTATTTCAGAATTTTACCATGATCTCCATAGTACCATCCCTGCTCTAATAGGAAGACACATCTTCTGAATCTAGCTGCACAATATTAAGTGTTGGGATATAACATTTTTTCATGTTAGAAACATCTGGAATTCACAAGCAACAAAGATATGTAAAAATGTCTGCCTCTTTAATAGCCACCCAAGGATGAGCTTATTAGAAGTCATTTACAAACATCTCATTAACTAGCATGTACAACTAAGTTTTATTTTAGCATCAAAAAAGTTCCATTTACAAGTGAAGTTGCTTAAAAAGATCTTTTTGGAAAAGGGTTTATGTTGGAGTTGGATCATACTATCAAACTGCCTTTTCAAATAATATAATGAAAGCTAATAATGTATTCAAGGGCAGGAATATGCTTTCCTGTTGTTGAGAGCTTACAAATACAAGTGGTCTATGACCCAAGAACTTCTCATTTCAAACAGATAGAGGTTTATGTACACCTCCTATATATGTATGTGTATATGTATATGTGTGTGTCTACACATACACAGAGTTATGGATATATCTTTTTAATGAATATTTAGTATTAATACTTGGAGATTCTTTGAAGTATATTAAGTTATACAACAATAAGACAAATATCGATCTGACTTTAATGTCACATGATGAACACGATGGAGTACTAGATGTTTTCTCTAATTAACTCAACCTCTCATACTTCTCCAAATAGAAATTATGTGCCAAAGATAAAGAAACTTCACCTGGCTCTATGATTTAGAACACCTGGAAATCAAAAGATTTTTTTTTAATTAAGTGACTTCTATACTGACCTCACTCAACACCACTTGCCTGCACTCCACCCTATGGGAAGGAAGCCTGTACTGGTGCACACATAAGATGAGGCAAGACTTACTCCTACACTCTGGTCCCTTCCCCCACAAATATTCCTGACTACAAAAGTTACCCAAGGCTGCATAGCCAGTTTGCAAAGGATCTCTTTAGGACATCCATGGACCAAGGGAAAAGAAAGGGACACATATCAGGACTTAAAAAAGAGTTCAATACCATATTCTATCCCTGCCTCTTCCCAGTGCCTCAGAGACCCAGACAGTGTGGCTGCTTTCTGAGCTGTGGGAGCCCAGCCAGAAAACAGAGGAACAAAGGATCTCCACTAAACCCAGTTATGGTCACTTCTGTCTACACAAAAGTCATCTGTGGCAGAAATATAGGCTGGTAAACCCTGAATTGCCCAAAATGGGAGGAGGCTGAAGCTCTTCAGGATTCAGCTCCCAAGGAAATCACCATCAAAGAAAGTGAATAAAAGGGGAAAATGAGAGGAAAAAAGAATGAAATTACCAAACATCTCAGGCAGGAGAAAATTAGAAGACTTTGAATATAAGCAAATAAATCACCAGGGAAATCATTAAGAGCAAAAAAGGAATATGGCTTCTACATCTAATAAATTAGTTCAGGAAACTATAAATAAATGATCTCAAATAAAGGAAAATGATCCAACACATTAATGAGACAGAGAACACTTTGAAATTTAAGGAAAACGTAGAAGCACAACACACTATTCCTGAATGGTTCAAAAGAGAAATGAGAATTATGGCCTGCATGCAAAGCTAATGAGCTTTTTTAATGTGTAGAAAAACTGGAATCTGAAATAATAAGCCTTACCAAAGAAACGAGAGAAAAATAATTAATTCAAAAAAGAACACGACAGGATGAAAACTTAACAAAATAATCCAGAAAATAATAGGTGAGAACAGCCCAGAATTTATGAACCTAGAAAATGAAATACTAATGGAAAAAAAATCACTGATCAATTCTGGAAAAGTTCTTCCTTTGTAGGTGCATAGGAATTTGGAGCCAAACATAAGAGGTCACTTCTTTCAACCATCTCTCTTTATGAATGAGGAAATTGAGGCCTAGATAGAGAATATAATAATGAGGGAGAGCTTTAGACTTGAAGTCAGAAAATAATTGGAATGAATTTCTGGCTTCACTAATTATTATTATGTAGACAGAATTAGGGACCTGTTGTGATTTCATTGGTACAGGGAACTGCCAGGTGAGGAAACTCCTTATGCTAATACAAGTTTGACCCTTCTCCACAACTTGAGTCAGAAAGTCTCCTACAGCTAAATGCCACCCAGAGTGAAAAAAATAAAGTATGTGTAAGAGATGGAACATCAATCCTGGCTTTGAGGGCAGAGCTTTATGTACAACACCATTCTTCTATAGTTAGGTTAACTTAGTCAAATTACTAAACTAACATCTATAAGATGATGATAATAATAACTTAAATATTAACAACGTCACAGGGTAGATTAAATGAGATAAAGTATTTTGTAACCCTAAAATGCTATATTGCTATGAATGACTATTGACTATAATTAGAACTAAGGAATTTACAATTATAATGATGAGATGAAAGCCCAACTTAGTCATATAAAATTAGATAATATTTAAGGTGAAGTAAATTACTAATGCTTATAAATTAAATGCATTCTACTTATATATGCATTTCTTCTTAACTTTCCCACCTTTTTCTGGTGTCAAATAATTTATAGGGTTTTTGTCTTTATGACATTTATTTATTTTTGATAAGTTTTTATTGATATTTTTCATTCCTATATCACATTAATATTCCTTGTGGAAATACATTACAACATGAAGGATATGTAAAGGAGGGGGAGGGAAGCAGTGATGTTCTGGGGTGAAATAAGGGGAATGTAACTTTTATAGTCTCAGAAAGAAGAACCTACATTAGAGTGCTCCCCCTCCCACTCCCAGAGGGACATCCCATATGACAAACAGTATTTTTTAGAGAAAATAGTCAACAGCACTGATCAATACATTGAAAAAATACATAAAATATGGGCAATATGTAACATCTGTCAACCTCTCACAAAGGGATAAGTTAGAGGTATTTTCATATAAATAGATTAGTAAATACAAAACCTATACCATGCAAGTGCCAAGTAGTGATACAGTTGAAAGAATGGTGTTCGGGGGTTGGAGTATATGAGTACCAGTCCAGCCTTTGTCATTTACTACTTGTATGACCTTGGATAAGTCACTACCTCAGCCTCAATTTTCTCAATGTATAAAGTGAAGTACATAGACTCTAAGGTTTTTTTCTGGCTTAAGGTCCCATGCTCCAAACTAGATAAATATGAGGAAGCTTATCCCCTGAAGTTTGGCTTCCCGGTAAGAAATTTTAGCAAGGAAAGGGCACCAGCCACTGGAAGGGAGAAGCTTGGCTATTTTGCAGGAGGTGGAAGTGGAATTTAACCTTGAATGAAGCCAGGAATGCTATGAGTTAGAAGCGAGGGAGGCATGTCTTGCAGGTATGATGAAATAATTTATATAAAGAAATGGATCAGAAAATGGTGTGTCATGTATGGGGAAGGGCAAAGAGGCCAATATGGGTAGAATATAGGATGCATAAATATGAGTAATGTGCAATAAGTCTAGTTAGATTATGAAAAGCTTTAAATTACAATTTACTTCATCCAAGAGACACTAGGGAGCCACAGAAGCTTTTTGACCAGAGAAGTGATGACCAGATTTGGGCACAAAGAATAATATTTTAGTAGCTATGTGAAGAACTAACCAGAAAGAGAAGATAGTCAAGGCTAAGAAACCAATCAGAAAGTAGAGATAAATAGGTTTGAATAATTTTTTTTTTTTTTGCGGGGCAATGGGGGTTAAGTGACTTGCCCAGGGTCACACAGCTAGCAAGTGTCTGAGGCCAGATTTGAACTCAGGTACTCCTGAATCCAGGGCCGGTGCTTTATCCACTGCGCCATCTAGCTGCCCCCGGGTTTCAATAATTTTAATGATACATGTCTCACTTGTAAGGGCTTAGGCTAATTAATGAGTACCACATTTAAAATGGAAAGTTTTAGCACATCAGTCAAATCCCATTATGACAATGTCCAAGGAACTATTTAAATTCTTAAAATTTTCTTGTACTATTCACCTTCTGAAATAAGAAAATCATTGACTGAGGTTTAGGTATTATGTTAAAATTAATTATAATGGTATTTAAAATTTACATGTATCCCATTTACTATACAAAAATCTTTTTTTTTTTCAAGCATCAAATTTTAGTACCTATATCTCTTGTATACATTACCATCTTTGTAGTTAGGTCAATCCTTTATCTTTTCAAGTTAGGTGAACTGATACCTGCATCAATAACTTAGAACACAGTTAAATGGCAATGATCTCACATTCAATCCACATAAAACTTATATTCCCATGGCTGCATTAAAACTAAGCAGTGCAAAGTTGCATTTTTATGGTTATACCCATGTTAATATGGGAAATAATTTAATTTAATATTCTTATCTTATACCTTCTCTCTACCTCTGTAATTATCTGCTACATTAAACATAAAGTTCAAACTTTTACACATTATGTTTTAAAAAGCAAATATAATTGGCCTTTGGAAGCCATCCCAGTAAGCATGTTCCCCGTGGTAACTTCTAGAGACCTCAGGAATATGAAAACTCAGCATTTTGCCTTTTTAGGGTGTGAAAAACTTTCTGAGATGTTTCCATCCATGTAATATTAAAAAATATTAAAAGAATTTGTTATTTTGACATGATGCAGAGAAACCTCTAGTGTCCCTTGGATCTTTCCAGCCCCATGACATTGTCAGAGTTGGGATGGTACTGAATCAATTAAGAGGAAAGACAACTTCCAGCTGACTCTCTTTTCCTTAAACTCTGCAGGTGGCATCATATTACCTTGAAACTTCCAGTACAAGTTGGA
This sequence comes from Dromiciops gliroides, assembly GCF_019393635.1. Lineage (NCBI taxonomy): Eukaryota > Metazoa > Chordata > Mammalia > Microbiotheria > Microbiotheriidae > Dromiciops > Dromiciops gliroides. Next base: position 190,578,684 of record NC_057863.1, read on the forward strand.
AGTGTGTTGACTCTTCACCATCCTGACACCATAAAAACTGCTCTCATGTGGTAGCTAGAAAAGGACTCCATCTGATGAGCTTGTCCCTGGGACTCTAGCTACATTAGTGCTTTGTGTTTCATTTCCTGAGCATGTGACAGAGTATCAAACTTAAATAAATGATATTTTTAAACTTCAAGTCGGGTCCTGGATCCATTAAGGAAGCTGACTGGCTACAAGGGGAGTTTTTTCATAAGAAAAGATGAGCAATGGCCTGATGATGATAACAAGCACTTTACATGACCTGAAGGAAGACATAAACTTTGAGGAGACAGTATTGAACTGAGATGAAATGTAAAATGTAGGCAACCTACAAATTATATTCTGATGAGGTTTAAATACCAACCTCCTAGCATATTATAGTAATAGTTTTAAATTAGGTTGCTGCATCCCATTTTAATTCATTATGTCATTATACTATTCAAGTCTTTTATGTTAATTTTTATTTTGTGTGTAAGAATAATATATCTTTCTGATATCTGAGTCACATTATACAATGAGCACCTTTTTAGTGACACTTTCCTCTTTGGGGAAACCTAGATATTAGTAAAAACTTAAGTTTTAAATAATTTATCCCTAGGGTACCAGGGTGGGATTTTTATAAAGCAAAGAGTATGAGAAAAGGAAGCCTCCTACCACAACCCCACTAAAAACCAGACTCTTCAGGAGTGAACCCAGTCTGGCCATATGCGTGGGTCCAGACCAGAGTGCCACTTTATAGAGCAGGAAGTGACTATATCATCTCAGGCCTAGTGGGTGATTCATAAATTTCAATATGATCTAAGTATAAATTGTAACACTTGTAACACTTGAATTCTACTACCGGCCCCAATGTTGTTGAAAAAAATATTTTAAGGGAAAAGTTAATTAAGAAAGGGCCTGAATCATCTAAATTGGTTGACTATTTGTATCCAATATTTGAATAATTATTTAAAATTTTTTTCTTAAGTTACATATACAAGATACTAATTATAAAGGCAAAGTCATATTAGGATTTTAATTTTAAATTATCAACCACAACTCCAGTCAACATTTGTCTGTTTTTATGATTGTTTTGTATAGAATTTTTGTATTTTCCCCAAATTACATATAAAACAATTTTAACATCAATTTTTAAAACTTTGTGTTCCAAATTATCTTCCTCCCTCCCTTCCCACCCTTCTTAAGAATGCAAGCAATTGGGGCATTAAACTAGGTGGCGCAGTGGACAAAGCACTGGCCCTGAATTCAGGAGTACCTGAGTTCAAATCCAGCCTCAGACACTTGACACTTACTAGCTGTGTGACCCTGGGCAAATCACTTAAACCCCATTGCACCGCAAAAAAAAAAAAAAAAAGAATGCAAGCAATTCAATATGTTATACATGTGTAGTCATGCAAACATTTCAACATTGGTTAGGTTGTGAAAGAAAACAGACAAAAAGTCTTTTTAAAAAAAGGAACTAAAAATTGTGTTTCAATGTGTATTCAGACACCATCAGTTCTTCCTCTGGAGATTGGTTACATTTTTCATAAGTCCTTCAGAGTTGTCCTGGATTATTGTATTGCTGAAAAAAGCTGTCATTCACAGCTGAACACCTTACAATATTGCTTTTAGTTTGTATACAGTACATTTCACTTTGCATCATCTCCTGTCAGTCTTTCCAGGTTTTTCTGAGAGCATCCTTCTCATCATTTCTTATAGAAAAGTAATGTTCCATCATAATATCATCCCACAATTTGCTCAGTCATTCCCCAATTGATGGGAATCTCCTCAATTTCAAGTTTAATTTTTTGTTTTTTATCTCTTTTTGGATATGAACCTAACAACAGTATTACATGTCAAAGAGTATTCATGGTTTTACTACCCTTTCACCATAGTTCCAAATTGCTCTACAGGATGTTTGAGTTAGAGTATTTTTTCCCCATATGGCTATAGGTAGTTTTGATTATTTCATCTGAAAACTTCATATCTTTTCATCTACCAATAGGGGAATGGCTCTTATTTTTGACAAATTTGACTCAGTTCTATATATGTTTGAGAAATGAGGTCTGTCAGACAAACTTGCTGCAATTGTTTTCACACTTACTATTGTTAACTGTATTTCCCTCCATCCTATTCCCTCCCCATGACATTTATTCTATTTCTATCTTCTTTCACTCTGTCCCTCCACAAAAGACTGCCCCCTCCCCCAATCTGGCCTCCCTTCTATCACCCCCCCCCCCACCTTTTTCCCCTTCTCCTCCTACTTTCCTTCAGGGTAGGATATATTACTATACCCAATTGAGTGTGTATCTTATTCCCTCTTTGAGACAATTCTGATTAGAGCAAGGCTCACTTGATCCCCAGCCCCTTCTCCATCTTGCCATCCACCGTATAAGCTTTTTCTTGTTTCTTTTGTATGAGATACTTTACCCCTTTCCACCTCTTCCTTTCCTTTTCTCCCAGTGCATTCCTCTCACCCCTTAATTTAATTTTTTTAAAAGATACTATCCCTTCCTATTCAACTCACATGTGTGCCCTCTGTCTAAATACATTCCATCCACCTGCTCTAATTATGAGAAAGTTCCTATGAGTTACAAGTATCATTTTCCCATATAGGAATGTAAACAGTTTAACATTTTAATATCCCTTATGATTTCTTTTTACTGTTTACATTTTTATGCTTCTCTAGGGTCTTTTACTTGAAAGCCAAAATTTCTATTCAGCTCAGGTCTTTTCATCAAGAATGCCTAAAAGACCTCTCTTTCACTGAAGTCCCATTTTCCCTCCTTGAAAGATTATACTCAGTCTTGCAGAGTAGGTGATTTTTGGTTGTAATTGCAGTTTCTTTACCCTCCAGAATATCATATTCCAAGCCCTCCAATCCTTTAATGTAGAAGCTGCTAGATCTTGTGTTATCCTGACTGTGGCTCCACAATACTTGGATTGTTTCTTTCTGGCTGCTTGCAATATTTTCTCCTTGATCTGGGAACTCTGGAATTTGGCTATAATATTCCTGGAAGTTTTCATTTTGGGATCTCTTTTAGGAGATGATCAATGGATTCTTTCCATTTCTATTTTACCTTATGGTTCTAGAATATCAGGGCAATTTTCCCTGACAATTTCTTGGAAGATGATGTCTAGGCTCTTTTTTTAGTCATGGCTTTCAGGTAGTCCAATAATTTTCAAATGATCTCTCCTGGATCTATTTTCCAAGCCAGTTGTTTTTCCAGTGAGATAGTTCATATTTTCTTCTATTTTTTCATTCTTCTGGTTTTGCTTTATTGTTTCCTGATTTCTCATAAAGTCATTAGCTTCCATTTGCTGAATCCTTATTTTTAAGGAATTATTTTCTTCAGAGAGCTTTTGTACCTCCATTTCCATTTGGCCAATTCAGCTTTCAAACTGTTGACCTTTTTTTCATGATTTCTTTGTATGAGTGAGATATGGTGAACTTGAATCAGTTCAGACTCTGAGGCTGGGGCCTGGAAAGTACCCAGCCCCCAGTACCTGTTATTGTTAGACCATTCTGTCTGCTAAAACATACCTCTTCTCCCCCGCCCCCTCCCCATTCTGAGGCCAAGCAGGAGAGCTGTCTCCTGGCAGCACAGACCCACCCTGATACTACCTCTCCCTTCTTGCATTCCTAAGCCCTAGCTCCTGTTACCATCTCTCCTGTCTTCCCCCTTGCCCTCTCCTTACATGGGTGGAGTGGTTTCAATCTTTCACCCACACCTTCCCTCCAGCTCTCAAACCCAGCTCAGCATGCCTCCATACCATGATCACATGCTGAACACACATGCTGGGTGAGAGACAGAATTGGATGTTAGATTGTGAGCTCACCCTGTACATGAGGTGACTGCCCCCTCAAATTTCCATAAAAAACCAACTCATAAGCTCATCAGCACACTCCTCATCTCTTGGGGTTGACCATTCTCATGAGAATGAAATTAATCTGTCTCTGCTTGACTTGGTGGTCTCCTTGGATTATTTGGGTAAACTGAGGCAATTGTCCCATACATTGTACCACTCTCATTTCTTTCCATTTCATCTCTACCTCTCTTACTTTATTTTCAAATTCCTTTTTGAGCCCTTTTATGGCCTGAGGCCAAGTCATATTTTTCTTGGAAGCTTTGGATGTAGGGGCTTTGACTTTGTTATTTTCATCTGAGGGTGTATTTTGATCTTCCTTGTTACCCTAGAACCTTTCTAAGGTCAGCACTTTTTTTTCTGTTTGCTCATTTTCCCAGCCTATTTCTTGAATTTTAACTCTTTATTAAAGTTCCATTGCTTCCAGGTTGGAGGGTGCACTGTTCCAGGTTTCCAGGTGTTTGAGCAGCTGTTCTCTGAGATACTTCTAGGTATTTGTAAGTCCTTAGTTCTTCTAAGATGGTATGATTTAAAGTGAGGTATGTTCACCACTCTCTTGGCCTGTGTTCTGGTCTGCAAGCAATCAAAGGCCTGCTTTTCTGCCTTGGAACTATGAAGAGAATCCTGCTCCATTACGGCTTCAAGCTCTGGTGTGCTTGTGCTATTCCCCTGCCTGGGACTGCCACCCAAGGCTGTCACCTAGATCTGAGTATAATTGAAATGACAGCATCCTACCTTAATGCTGAGACCCATGTAAGCTTCCTCTGGCCAATCGCTAGGCCCCCTTACTGTCTGTGGGCTGAGTTCCAGAAGCAGCTACTGCTTATTCAGGGGCCCCTAAAGCCTGATCCTGGTTTGCTAGGGCTGGGGCTGGTTCTGTACTTGGGTTGGATCTGTGCGGGTGGAGCCTGTGCTGGGCTGTACTCTGCTCTCACCCTGATACAATAGACCTTTTATGCTATCCTTCTAAGTTGTCTTTGCCTGGAAAATGATTTCGCCCTGTCCTTTTGAGGGTTCTGCTGCTCCAGGAATTGTCTTTTGGCATTCTTTGAAGGTATTTGGAGGGGTCTTGAGGAGAGATCAGGCAAGTCACTGCCTCCCCTCCCCCTTAGTTCTGCCCCACTATTTGTATGATTCTTGATTGAATTTTTAAATTATAATCCATGTACAGTCATTCCTCAAAAGTGGCATATTGCACATGAATGGTTTTGGTTATTTGAGGGTTGGCCATTAATAATTAAATGGGAATTTTTTTAGATTTACAAGTGTACCATGAACAATTGCACATGACAGTGTGCATGTAAAGAAGACTAAAAAATTAGTAAGTCATAAATGCTTACCACTATAAATATACCTATATGAATTTATTATAAATGGTTATTTTTTGTTGAATATTTCAGTAAGCTAAAGAACTATGGGCTACATACTTTCAGTCACATAATTTTCTACCATATTGATCACTGTATCTTGGGCTTTTATAGAAGAATAAAATCCATGAAGCAGTTGCTGTTGCAGCTTTGAAGATACTGCATAGTGTGTGATACTAATCTCTTACATAGAAACTGCAAATTTTTATTGTTACAGTATGTTGTTTTACTTGTTTTTTGTGTTAAATATGATCAGAAGGTTTGGGATGTAGTCTAGAGTTATTAAGTTTTTCATATTTGCAGGGATCTTATACCCTTAACCCCCCTGAATTTGAAGAGTGACTGTGTATGCTTTTTTGTCACATTAGAAAGATCAAAACCTGCAAAAACGCTGTACAGATTTTTGTACTAATAGAGTGGGTATGATGTGAGTGATATACTAATATTAGTGGACAACTGAATACAAATTTTATTATAATTAGTTTGTACTATGTGTTCAAAGGTTAATGGATCCAAAGTTTAGAGGATGGAAAGAACTCAGTCATTTTGTCCAACCATAAGGGTTAATTGAGTTGTTGCAAGGTCACACAAGTAGTAAACAATAGCGCTAACATTTGAACCTAAGTCCTCTGTTTACATATTCATTGTTCTTTCTATTCTGTTATGCTGCCTTCTCATAAATTTCTATTTATTTTGACTTTTAGAAATACATTTCTATTTTCTTTATATTTCTCTGTATCCCTTTAGACATATGTTCATTCAATAGATATGTATTAAGCACCAACAATGATAGGCACTATTGATGATACAATGATGCACTGTTGTTGGGCTTTTTGCTTTTTTTGTCTTTGATTCTCAAAGAGAACCATGACATTGTGAAGTGATGTCATTACTTACAGTGAGTTGGATTTAAGTGAAAGGGAGGGTGCTGTGAAAAGTCACCAGCCTCACTCTGTGCTCCAGACCTACTTGGGTCCAGTGTCAAGTTCAGGACAACTGAAGATGGCCTTGGATGTTGGAGACAATCAGAGTAAAGTGACTTGCCCAGGGTCACATAGCTAGTAAGTGTCAAGTGTCAAGTGTATGAGGCCGCATTTGAACTCAGGTTCTCCTGAATCAAGGGCCCATGCTCTATCCACTGCACTGCTTAGAGGTCCATTCAATCATGCATAGGAAATAAGATCTTACAGCTTATTCGAGATATGCTCTTTTGAAAGGTTTTCTCTTTATACTCCCCCGACCTCCTTCTGGAGACCCAGAAATAATTATTAAAGCTTAAGTTTTGACACATATCTAGAGTCTCCTCAAAGCAAGGAGTAAAACAGTATTCCCTATACATTATTATTACCATTGTCATTATTATTTACTCCCTATATATATCAGATATCAGATAGGTGTTCATATCCATTACACCAAAGAAATGCTTAATACTCGTTAGACTCACAAATTCACATTAAAAGAAAGTCATAAATAAGAGGCAATAACATAACCACTATTATACTCTCCTGGGAGCCACAGTTCTGTATGATCTCCCTTAAGCTTTTGGAAAACCATGACAGAACTGGACTTTTTCTCTTATTATAATATTTTCCAAGAAACACATTGTGGAAGTATATAGTATATATCCTGTACCAAATGAGGACTGAAGAGTTCTAGAACCCTAATATGGCCTCCAAGTTTAAACATATCTAACATGAAATCAGTGTTTTATCAGCTGTATTCAGGGGAAAAAATTAAAACAGACTTGGCAGTCAGGGTCCCAAGATCTCGGTTCAGGATCAGCTAAGCCCTTACATATTATAGCTGTCATTATTGTAGCTCACCATTACATAGTTGTGTTATTGCAGCTCATACAGTGGTGTGGGGTATAGGGGCAGTGAGGAGGGAAAGGATACCAACCCTGCCCCAGACCCCCAGGGTAGAAGCTTGAAGACTTGCTATGCTTGACAGAAAGAGAGAAGAGAGTTGATCAATTACTTCAAAGATGTATAGAGTAATCAGCTCTTCCTGATTGGATGATGATTAATTCATCATTTCAAAGCACAACATGTTGAGCATTGAGGCAGCATATCCTTGAAGATATTTTCTGGGATACTTTGTTGCATACTCTCTAGGATGTTTCCCAGAGGCCCATTCCCATGTATGTTTCATGAAGTATAATCTCTGCTATACTGTAAGAGATCTCTGAGGAAGAATACCTAGGGTTTGGACTGATTGGATATAAACTTAAGAGTAGAAATCTTTTTACTTGTGTTCCCAGTGCTTAGCAAAGTATATGACTCATTTAATATAAAATGGTTGATTGAGATGACCAACAGGCAGTTGGAGAGGTAGGTTTGGTGATCATGAAGACTGAATATATTGATTTAAAAGTGTAAGTGTAGAAAGAATAGAAAACTATAATTGCAGAAACAACAGGAAATGCTTAATTTGAAAGAGGAAGATCAAGAATAAAAATGGAGGGGTTGTCTTTGTAAAAAGTTTTTACATAAAAATATAATATCTGAAGCCCCTTATAAACTTTACATTGCCGTACAAGTGTAAATTATTACAATCACATCATTTTGTTAAAAGAAACAGAGGAATATCATCTTTATTAATTCTTACAACTCCTTTATATTTTTTCCAGTATATATTTATAAGAACTGAGAATATTTCAAGTAAAAAAATAATGTACAGTGAAGTTTCGACACCCAGATGGGCCAGACCCCATAAGAAGGTGTGAACAAGCTGTCTAAGGTGTGGTGATGCTATGTTCTCTATAGATTCATGCAACATTTCACACCCTAGAAAGCCGTTCTGAAACTCCAAGAGATACTGCATAGAAATGAGAGTCTTTTGAAAGTACTTTCAGTTGATTAGTCTTTTCTTAGAAAACACTTCATTACAGTATTCCTATTTGAGCAATTTTGAAATAATCAACATGAGCTAGATATCAAAAAAGTGGATAAAATTTAAAGGATGAAGATGATTTTTTATATATTCATTTTTTAGTAAATAACCTGATCTAGCCCAATGAATAAAAAATCAAATATTATCAGAAGCTTGAGGTCATCTATATGGGAAATAATGAAAATTGGCATATGTGAAATCTATTTCCCCATAATGTAGATTGTGACCAAACTGGAGTTTGTTTTGTCAATTTAATAATTTGTTTCATTGTATGAAGTTTTTGTTTAATGATATTGTCCTCCTCAGATTCCCCCCCTAACTGATTGAACAGGCATTTAAAGGACTCCTGTCAACATTTATGATTAATAAACCTGGTATTTATGTAACTTTAAGGTTCACATGTTTTTCATATTTTTTCTCATTTAAGCCTCACAATAGCTCTCTGAGGTAGGTGTCATTGCATTGGTCAAAAGGAGAAACTGGAACTCAGAGAGATATTAAATGTCGACGGTCAGATTCAAACCCAGCCTTTTCTAATTCCAAGGGTAGTACTGTATTTACCACATTGTTCTTTAAATAAAGTAAGCCCAAGCATCCTTCTTGACAAGGAACTTTTTGATACATTCAAAGCTCTCCATAGATAGTAGCTGGTTCACAAACTTGACTACCACCAATTAATTTTTATTTCAACCTGTGTTTGGCAATACAACTTGACGTATAAATTGCCATGGTCTCTTCAATCCCATTATTCCCCATTGCTTGCCCATCACTATGGTGCTTATTGTGTAGGTCAATGTTGAAATGAAATGGCTTGACCCCTAAAAATAAAGCATACCTAGAAAAATTGGAAAGATGTATTCCGGTTCTTGTGCTCTTTCTTGAATATATTTCATCTTTTTGACCTTCAGTTTCTAATCTATAATATGATCGTTCAAGTTCCTTTAAATCCTCTAATTTTGTGGAAATTAACACAGTAAATCATAAAATGAGTGGGCAGAATGTATACTAAAAAAGGCTTATTTAAATAAACCTTCTTGGGGCAGCTAGGTGGTGCAGTGGATAGAGCACCAGCCCTGGATTCAGGAGGACCTGAGTTCAAATCTGACCTCAGACCCTTGACACTTACTAGCTGTGTGACTCTGGGCAAGTCACTTAAACCCAATTTCCTCACTAAATAAATAAATAAATAAGTAAATAAATAAATAAGCCTTCTTGAATTAACTTTGATTTATATTTTAAGTAACTTTAAATGGATTTGCAACTGCTTTTACAATAATTACTGTAAAAGTCCTCAAATAATCCCTATATTACAATAGAAGTAAAATTAGAGGAATTCAGAAGGTACATATAACCAAAATTATAGCATGCTACATGCTATGATTAAACACCTTTCTGCCAAAAAGAAGGAACTAAAATTTATACAACTCAGTTGGTAGAGAATTTAACTAAAAAGAAGAAAAACTGTTGCCCTGGAGTGAAAGAGGAAAGGGAAATAATATTCTCCAGATCTATTTCTGCAAATGTCTCTATTAGTGAAGTTGGCAACTTCTATGTATTAGTTTTTCATCTGTATTCCCATGTTAGTGTTAATTAAAATTTTATGAAGTATAAAGCATTTCATTTTACACTAATAGAAGACAATGAATTTGGCTAAGAACATTTCTTTGATCCACATTTGTTTTCCTATGATGCCAGAGTCCCTGAAGAAATAGCTTTCAAGGGCAGCTAGGTGGTGCAGTAGAGTACCTGAGTTCAAATCCAGTCTCAGACACTTGATACTTACTAGCTGTGTGACCCTAGGCAAGTCACTTAACCCTCATTGCCCTGCAAAAAAAGAAAGAAAGAAAGAAAAGAAATAGCTTTCAGGTCATTTTGTGGAGCAAAATAATAAATAAATTACAAAATAAAATTTGAAAAGTACAGAAAACCTATTTTCTATCCAAGTTGTCATCATTTATGTATAGAATATGTATGGGCAAGGGGAACTTAGATGATTAAAATATTCAAAAATTGAAAGAATAAAAATAATTAAATACTATATGCAAAGGTCTTTGCTAAGGGCTGGGGATATGAATAGAAAAGAGCTCTTAAGGAGTTCATATGCTAAAAACATAGCATATATAAGGAAGTTTCAGCTGAAAGCCAGATGGAAAAGCTCAGTGGTCATTAAGGTTCAAGGGCAAAACAGATATTAAGGCATCTTTTTGCGTGTGTAATTTCCATTGTTACAACCATATCCACTGAACTCCAAGAATTTGTCAGTTAGAACTGTTTTATAGGTCTTAAGTAGCTGTAGCTTCTGAGGAGGTAATGATTGCAATATCTACAGAGTAAAAGTTTGATAGCTTTTCCAAAAGAGTTGCTTTTGGATGATGACTACAGAGGACTAAGCTAGAAGTAGGGCTAAAGAGGGAGGGGAACTCTGCTATTCTTATACTTCTTAGACTTACCTGCTCATCAGTGGCAATTAATCAGTATTGGTGGTGGTAAGGAAGTTAAGGAAAAGCTAAATAAATAGATTGTTTCCCCACAAACACACACACACACACACACACAAACAAAAACAAAAAATGAACAAACAAACAAAACCAAAGTACTTTTTCCTCTATTCTATGGTATTTTAAAAAGTACTTCTAGTATTCTGGAAAAATCTGTATTCAAGCCTAATTTAGTAGATTGTGGACATATATTTCTCACTTTTACAAACAATAGAAAGTGAAAAAAATGGTTTAAATTGTAGTGTGAGGGATACATGTCATATTCAAAAGAGAATTTCCCTCTAAAGAATTGTTAGTTATTGAAATGTCATTATAGAAGCTTCTGAAGTTGAATCTCAAATGCCTGAGACACTTTAAATCTTGTTCCTACATGGGATCATAAATTTAGAGCTAATAGGACCTTAGAGTTCATGTGGCCCAACATTTTCATTTTACAAAAAAGAAAATTAAACTTAAGAGTGACACAAATCTCAAGGGACAGAAAAGAAGTTTGAAACCAGTTCTTTGAAACCAAATCATCACCAATAGTGTAATTCTATGATTCTGCAAAACTGTCATCATAGCACCTTATTTTGTTTGTTTGTTAAATAAAATCCCTGTGAACTGTTTAATGGAAGACATCCCAGGTCCAAAAAAGGGGGACCTGGAATTAACCACAGTCCAATTCTAGCTTACACAGATTATAAATGTATTTTTTGCCTGAGAAGAAAAAGCTTACAAGTTGGAAAAAGTGAGACAGTGTTCTCACTTGTTCAGAAAGGAATTGGAAAGGGTGAGGTATTTTTACTTTTTAAACAAAGGAAGAAGAAAAGGTGGTAATTGGGACATATCCTAGGCAGAAGCCCTATTCTCAATGGGAGAGAGAATCCATGAAACAAGGGAAATGAGGAATTCCACAAAACAGCATATGTCTGAGAGTCCCATAACCAACAAGTAGGGGAGACTATGAAGATAAGAATGTCTCTTGTAGATCTATAAATCACCAATTGACTCAGGGTCTGCTTCACAGCTGGTATTTACTTAATTGTCTTTAGAGTTGCTGATTTTCTGCACATCCATCTGGGTCTACTTTCAGTCATCAAAAAGGACTGTTGGTATGTCAAGCCACTCTTTATCTTAGCTAATACAGTCTGTCATCGTAAAGTCCTTCTTGGTTATCTGCCTAATTCGTGGCTCAAGCAAATCAAGGTATCCATTTTCACAAGTTTTACCCCCCCAAAAAAGTTGGGATCTGGAAGTTATCCATGGTATATAAAATTGACTATTTAAGATACCATTGAAGACAAAATGTGGAAATAAGTCCACAATGATTACTTCATTTTTTTTTAAGTTTTATTGACACCTTTTGGCTTTTAAAAATATATATTTATTTTATTTTGAATTTATGGAATACAAGTATTTTGACTACATAGTATGATAATGAAAAAGATTATTGCAAATAAAACTGCAAATCTATTATGTACAACTTGCTATTTTAAATATATAATAAAATTATCATGTAAATTTCTTTTTTCCCTTTTCCCCCTACCCTACAGTTCTAGAGAGGGCTACCATTAGATACAAATGTATATACATATGTGTGTGTGTGCGTGTGTGTGTATAATCATTCTATACATACTTCTATTTATCAATTCTTTCTCTGCATACAGATGAGTGTTTTCCTTCTTTTGTGGTTAATTTGGGTAATTATGATAGTCAGAATTGGTCTTAAAACACTATTATTGTAAATAATGTTCTTTTGGTTCTGTTCATTTCCCTCTTTGTTATTTTATGCAAGTCTTTCCACATTTTTCTAAGGTCATTGAGCTCATCATTTCTTCAGAATAGGATTACATCATGATCATATAACAGAATTTGTTCAGACTTTCTTCAATTTACGGACATCCTCCTAATTTCCAGTTCCTTGCTACCACAAAGATCTGATATAAACATTTTAGAACATATAGTTTCATCTCCATTTTCCCTAATCATCTTTGGAAATAAACCCAGCTGAGTCAAAGGTATATGATATGTGTCCATATGTAGATGTATGGATGTATGGATGTATATGATCTGTAGTTGTGGACTGATCCAACTATTTTGGAGAGCAATCAGCAATTATGGCCAAAGAGTTATTAAAATATACATACCCTTATTCCCAATAAGATCAGGGGTGAAACAGGGATGTCCATTATTACCTCTATTATTTAACATTGTACTAGAAATATTAGATTTAGCAATCAGAGAAGAAAAGGGAATTAAAGGAATTAGAATATGCAAGGAGGAAACAAAACTATCACTCTTTGCAGGTATACTTAGAGAATCAATTAAAAATTACTTGAAACAATTAACGACTTTAGCAAAGTAGCAAGATATAAAATAAATCTACATGAATAATCAGGATTTCTGTACTTGACCAACAAAGTCCAGTAGCAAGAGATAGAAAGAGAACTTCCATTTAAAGTAACAGTAGACAATATAAAATACTTGGGAGTCTACTTGCCAAGACAAACCCAGGAACTCTATGGACACACTTACATAACACTTTTCACACAAATGAAATCAGATCTAAATAATTGGCAAGATATCAATTGCTCATGGATAGGCTGAGCTAATATAATAAAAATGACAATTCTGCCTAAATCAATTTACTCATGCCAATCAGACTTCCTATAAATTATTTTATAGAGCTAGAAAAAAATAATAACAAAATTTATCTGGAAAAACAAAAGGTCAACAATATCAAGGGAAATAATGAAATAAAATGGCAGTCATCAAAACTATCTGGTACTGGCTAAGAAATAGAATGATAGATCAATGGAATAGGTTAGGCACAGGGAACACAGTAGTAAATGCACTAGCAATGTAGGGTTTGATAAGCCCAAAGACTCCAGCTTCTGGGATAGGAACTCAATATTCCACAAAAACTGTTGGGAAGAGGTGGGTGGAGCCAAGATGACGGAGAGTAACCAGCAAATTGCTTAAGCTCTCCTTCTGTTCCCTCAAAAAGAACATTAAATCAAGCCTCTATATGGATTGTAAAACTACAGAACCTGAAAAGAGACAGAGAAACACAGTCTTCCAGCCAGAGATAATTTAGAAGACTTCAGGAAAGGTTGGTCTCATTGGGACAAAAGGGAGGCATGGCGCACCACAGAGGGAGCCAGGACAAGTAAGCAGGAAGCTGTGGGCCACAGCTAAGCAACTGAGGCCCCTGAATCCTAGCTCAACAGTTGTGAAACCCATGAGCACCACTCAGGAGGGGAGGTTGCCAGCTAGTCAGCCACCCATAGGAAAGGCGTGACTGGGCTTACCAATCCAGCTAGCAGGGCCAGGGTTGGGATAAATCCACAAGCCATAAAGGCACCAGTGTAGAAAGCCATTGACACAGACCCTATACCCCAGCACATGAAGCTTGAAACAGGGAAACAGGGACCCTGGTGCCTCCAGAGCAGACCTCAACTTAAAAAAAAAAGCTGCAGTATGAGTAAGAAACAAAAAAAGCTCTCACCATTGAGACCTCCTGTTTAGACAGGGAAGAGGCAAACACAAACTCAGATGAGGACAACACTCCCAAATTGCCTATATGTGAAGCCTCAAGAGGGAAGATGAATTGGTCTCAAGTACAAAAAGTCTTCTTGGAAGAGCTCAAAAAGGATTTAAAAAATCAATTGAGAGAGATGGGGAGAGAAATGAAAGCAACACAAGAAAATTATGAAAAAAGAATCAGCAGCTTAGAAAAGGAAGCAAAAAGATTCACTGAAGAAAACAATTCCTTGAAAAATTCATCTGGCCAAATGGAAAAAAGGTGCATAAACTCACCAAAGAAAACAATGCCTTAAAAAATTCATTTGGCCAAATGGAAAAAAAGGTGCATAATCTCATTGAAGAAAACAGTGCCTTAAAAATTAAAATTAGTGGGGGCAGAGCCAAGATGGTGGAGAGGAATCAGCAAACTGCCTGAGCTTTCCTTCTGTTCCCTTGAAAAGAACATTAAATCAAGTCTCTGGATGGATCCTGAAACTACAGAATCTGCAAAGAGACAGAGAGACATAGTCTTCCAACCAGAGATAATTTAGAAGACTTCAGGAAAAGGTCGGTCGGCCTCAGGCAAAAGGGAGGGGCAGTACAGGGCAGCAGCCCAGAGCCCAGGGGGTCAGGGCAAGTCAGCAGGAAGCTGCAGGCCACAGCCGAACAACTGAGGCCCCTGGAACCTGGCTCAAAAATCTGGTGGCCCAGTAGGGCAGTGGAAAAACCTACCTGCACCAGCCGAGAGGTCAAGTTGCCAGCTGTAGGCCATGAACAGGACAGGCATGACTAGGCCCACTGATCCTAACGCACTCAGACAGGAAGTGCATGGTGGTGGGGAACTGCACACACTTAAAGTCTGCAGTGTCAAAAGCTGGTGAAACAGCACCTATATCACTGCACAAGAAGCCCAAAACAGGGACTCTGGCGCCCCCAGACCAGACCTCAACTTAAAAAAAAATAAGCTGCAATAATGAGTAAGAAGCAAAAAAAAGCCCTCTCCACTGAGGGCTTTGTTATCAATAGGGAAGAAGAAAACACAAACTCAGATGAGGACAATACCCTCAATTTGGCTACATGAGAAGCCTCACCAGGAAAGGTAAATTGGTCTCAAGAACAAAAAGCCTTGCTGGAAGAGCTCAAAAAAGATTTTAAAAATCAATTGAGAGAGGTAAAAGAAAAAATGTGGAGAGAAATGAAAGCAAAACAAGAAAATTATGAAAAAAGAATTAGCAGCTTGGAAAAGGAAGCACAAAGATTGATTGCCGAAAACAATTCCTTAAAAATTTCATCTGGCCAAAAGGAAAAAAAAGATGCATAATCTCATTGAAGAAAACAATGCCTTAAAAATTAAAATTGGACAGTTGGAAGATAAGGAATCCATGAGACACCAGGAATCAGTCGAGCAGAATCAAAAGAATGAAAAAATAGAAGAAAATGTGAAAAACTCATTGGAAAGACAACTGATCTGGAAAACAGATCCAGGAGAGACAATTTGAGAATCACTGGACTGCCAGAAAGCCATGACCAGAAAAAGACACCATATTCCAGGAAATTATTAAGTAGAACTGCCCTGATATCATAGAATCAGAGGATAAAATCATCATTGAAAGAATCCACCGATCACCTCCTGAAAGAGACCCCAAAAGGAAAACTCCAAGGAATGTTGTAGCCAAATTCCAGAATTATCCGGTGAAGGAGAAAATACTCCAAGCAGCCAGAAAGAAGCAATTTAAATATCATGGAGTCACAGTCAGGATTGCTCAGGTCCTGGCAGATTCAATACTAAAGGATCACAAGGCTTGGAATATGATATTCCAGAAGGCAAAGGAACTTGGATTGCAGCCAAGAATCTATTACCCAGCAAAAATTTTCATTCTCTTTCAGGGGAAAAGATGGATAATCAATGACATTGGGGACTTTCAATGTTTCCTGATGAAAAGACCAGAACTGAACAGAAAATTCAATCTTAACATACAAAACTCAAGAGAAGTTTAAAAAGGTAAACAGAGGGGGAAAAAAGTTACTCCATTAGGTTAAACTGTTTGCATCCCTACACAGGAAGATAATACTCATAACTCTTAAGAACTGTAAATGTATTTGGGCAGAGAGAAAGACTTTACACAGAGGGTATAAATATAATTGTATTTAATGTGATAATACACAGAAAACTAAGGGGTTAAAAAGGGAGTCTATGGGGAGGAGAGGAAAAGGGAGGTGGAATGAGGTGAATTATATCATATGAAGAGGTAAAAAATAAAAACCTATTACAATAGAGGGAAAGAAAGGAGGGGTGAACATTGTTTCAACCCTACTCTCATTAGATTTGATTCAAAGAGGGAATAATATATGCGTTCATTGGGATAAAGACACTTAGCTCATTCTTTATGGAAGCAAAAGGGGAAGGGAAAGAGGGGGACTGACAGAAGGGAGGACAAAAGCAAGGGAGAAAAGGGTAAAGAAGAGAGAGGGGGGTGATAAAAAGGGAGGGCAGGTTGGGGGAGGCAGGGGTAAGAAGTAAAATGTTGGTGAGGAGGAATAGGGTGAAAGAAGGGGGGGAAAGTACAAAGGGGGTAAATAGAATGGAGGGGATTAGACAGTTAGTAATACTAACTGTGAATGTGAATGGGATGAACTCTGCTTTAAAATTAAAGTGAATTGAAGACTGAATTAAAAACCAGAATCCTACAATATGCTGTTTACAAGAAACACATTTGAAGCAGAGAGAAACACATGGTGTAAAGGTAAAAGGCTGGAGCAGAATATATTATGCTTCAGCTAAAGTAAAAAAGCAGGGGTAGCAATCCTTATCTCAGACAAAGTGCAGGCAAAAATAGATCTCATTAAAAGAGATAAGGAAGGAAATTACATCTTACTTAAAGGTAACTATAGATAATGAAGTAATATCAATATTGAATATGTATTCGCCAAGTGGTATAGCCTCCAAGTTCTTAGAGGAGAAGTTAAATGAGTTACAAGAGGAATTAGACAGTAATACTATACTAGTGGGGGATCTGAATCTCCCCCTCTCAGAATTAGATAAATCTAGCTGGAAAATAAATAAGAAAGAAGTGAAAGAGGTGACTAGATTACTAGAAAAGTTAGACATGATAGATGTCTGGAGAAAATTGAATGGGGATAAAAAGGAATATACCTTTTTCTCATCAGTACATGGTACATTTTCAAAAATTGACCATGTATTAGGGCACAAAAACATCATAGTGAAATGTAGAAAGGCAGAAATAGTAAATGCATCCTTCTTAGATCACGATGCAATAAAAATTACATGTAAGAAGGAGCCAGGGAAAAGTAGAATGAAAATCAATTGGAAACTAAATAATTTCATTCTAAAGAATGAATGGGCCAAACAACAAATCATAGAAGCAATCCATAACTATATCCAAGAGAATGACAATAATGAGGCAACATACCAAAATCTATGGGATGCAGCCAAAGCAGTGCTTAGGGGAAAATTTATAGCTCTAAATGCTTACATGAATAAAAAAGTGAAAGAGCAGATTAATGGGCAGATTAACTTATAAAGCTAGAAAAAGAACAAATTAGAAATCCCAAATTAGATACTAAACTAGAGATCCTGAAAATTAAAGGAGAAATTAATAAGATTGAAAGCAAAAAAACTGTAGAATTAATCAATAAAACTAAGAGCTGGTTTTATGAAAAAAAAACAATAAAATAGATAAAATATTGGTTAATTTGATTAAAAAAAAGAAAAAAAAAACCAAATTAGCAGTATCAAAAATGAAAAGGGTGTTGTTACCACCAATGAAGTAGAAATTAAATCAATAATGAGGAATTATTTTGCCCAACTGTATGCCAATAAATTTGACAATCTAAATGAAATGGATAAATATTTACAAAAATACAAGCCGCCCAGGTTAACTGAAGAGGAAATAAAATCCTTAAATAAACCCATATTAGAAAAAGAAATTGAACAAGCCCTTAATGAACTCCCTAAGAAGAAATCCCCAGGGCCAGGTGGGTTTATGGGTGAATTTTACCAAACATTTAAAGAAAAATTAATTCCAATATTATACAAATTATTTGGAAAAATAGGTGAAGAAGGAGTTCTACCAAATTCATTTTATGACACAAATATGGTGGTGATACCAAAACCAGGCAGAGCAAAAACAGAGACAGAAAATTATAGACCAATTTCCTTAATGAATATTGATGCTAAAATCTTAAATAAGATATTAGCAAGGAGATTACAGCAAGTGATTACTAGGATAATACACTATGACCAGATGGGATTTATGCCAGGAATACAGGACTGGTTCAACATTAGGAAAACTATTAACATAATCAACCACGTCAATAAGAAAACCAACCAAAATCATATGATTATTTCAATAGATGCAGAGAAAGCTTTTGACAAAATACAACACCCATTCCTAATAAAAACACTAGAGAGTTTAGGAATAGGTGGAGCTTTCCTTAAAATAATAAACAGTATCTACCTAAAACTATCAGCAAGTATTATATGCAATGGAGAGGCCTTCCCAATAAGATCAGTGGTGAAACTGGGATGTCCATTATCACCCCCATTATTTAATATTTTCCTAGAAATGTTAGCTTTAGCAATCAGAGAAGAGAAAGGAATTAAAGGAATTAGAATAGGCAAGGAGGAAACAAAACTATCACTCTTTGCAGATGATATGATGGTATACTTAAAGAATCCTAGAGGATCTACTCAAAAATAACTTGAAACAATTAATGACTTTAGCAAAGTAGCAGGATACAAAATAAATCCACATAAATCATCAGCATTTCTATACATAACCAACAAAGTCCAGCAGCAAGAGATAGAAAGAGAAATTCCATTTAAAGTAACAGTAGATAATATAAAATACTTGGGAGTCGACTTGCCAAGACAACCCCAGGAACTCTATGAACACAACTACCAAACACTCTTCACACAAATCAAATCAGATCAAATCTAAATAATTAGAAAGATATCAATTGCTCATGGATAGGCAGAGCTAATATACTAAAAATGGCAATACTACCTAAATTAATTTAATTATTCAGTGCCATACCAATCAGACTACCTACAAATTATTTTATAGAGCTAGAAAAAATAACAACAAAATTCATCTGGAAAAATAAAAAATCAAGAATATCCAGGGAAATAATGAAAAAAAATTCACAGGAAGGTGGGTTAGCGGTACCAAACCTGGAGCCTTGCTATAAAGCAGCAGTCATCAAAACTATCTGGTACTAAGAAATAGAGATCAATGGAATAGGCCAGGCACAGGAAACGCAGTAGTAAATGACACTAGTAATGTAGTGTTTGATAAACCCAAAGACTCCAGCTTCTGGGATAGGAACTCTGTATTTGACAAAAACTGCTGGGAAAACTGGAAGATAATATGGCAGAAATTAGGCATGGACCAACATCTTACACCTTGTACTAAAATAAGGTCAAAATGGATACATGATTTAGACATAAGAGGTGATACCATAGGTAAATTAGGAGAGAAAGGAATAGTCTACCTATCAGATCTTTGGAAAGGAAAACAGTTTATGGCCAAACAAGAGATAGAATATATTATAAAATGCAAAATGGATGATTTTGATTACATTAAATTAAAAATTTTTTGTACAAACAGAAATAATGCATCCAAAATTAGAAGAGAGGCAGAAATCTGGGAAACAAGTTTTATGGCCAGTACTTCTGATAAAGGCCTCATTTCTAAAATATAGAGGGAACTGAATCCAATTTATAAGAATCCAAGTCATTCCCCAATTGAGAAATGGTCAAAGGATATGAACAGGCAGTTTTCTGATGAAGAAACCAAAGCTATCTATTCCCATATGAAAAATGCTCTAAATCTCTAATTATTAGAGTGATGCAAATTAAAACAACTCTGAGGTACCACGTGACACCTATCAGACTGGCTAAAATGACAAAAAAGGAAAATAATAAATGTTGGAGAAGCTGTGGAATAATTGGAACACTAATGCATTGTTGGTGGAGCTGTGAACTGATCTAACCATTCTGTGTTTTTTTTTTAACTGAGGCAATGAGGGTTAAATGACTTGCCCAAGGTCACACAACTAGTAAGTGTCAGGTGTCTGAGGTCAGATTTGAACTCAGGTGCTCCTGAATCCAGGGCCGGTGCTTTATCCACTGCGCCACCTAGCTGCCCCCGATCCAACCATTCTGGAGAGCAATTTGGAATTATGCCCAAAGGGTGATAAAGCTTTGCATATCCTTTCACCCAACAATACCACTTTTGGATCTTTTGCCCAAAGAAATCATGGAAAGGGGAAAGGGACCCACATGTACAAAAATATTTATAGCTGCTCTTTATGTTGTGGCAAGGAATTGGAAGTTGAGGGGATACCCATGAATTGGGGAATGGCTGGACAAGTTGTGGTATATGAATACAATGGAATACTATTGTGCTGTTAGAAATGATGAGCAGGAGGAGTTCAGAAAAACCTGGAGGGTCTTGTGTGGGCTGATGATGAGTGAGATGGGCAGAACCAGAAGACCATTGTACACAGTATCATCAACAGTGTGTGTTGACCTACTGTGATGGACTAGGTTCTTCTCACCAATGCAATGGTACAGAAGAGTTCCAGGGGACTCATGATTGAAGAGGATCTCCAAATCCAGGAAAAAAAAGAACTGTGGAGTATAGATGCTTAATGAACCATACTACTTCTTTTGTTTTTGGTGCTGATATTTTTCTATTTTGAGGTTTATCGTCATTGCTCTGATTTTTCTCTTATAACACGACTAATGCAGAAATGTTTAATGTTATTATGTGTGTATATATATATTATATTTATACAACCTATATCAAATTGCCTGCTGTCTAGGGGAGGGGGGGAGGGAGGGGAGGGAGGGAGAAAACATCTGAAATTGGAGAGCTTGTATAAACAAAATTTGAGAACTATCTTTACATGTAATGGGAAAAAAAATAAAATACTTTATCAATTTAAAAAAATATATTGATAAAGGGACTCAAAATCACATCAAATGGGGAAATAGGCATACATGATTAATGAAAGACATTTATAAAGAGATAATAAGAACATATAACCAGAGGTCTAGAACTGGAAGCTCTCTTAGAAGACAACTTATCCAGGGAATTGCCATCTAGGAGAATCTGCTTAGGAATTCTCCATATTCAATGAACCCCAAGATTCTTCACTGTCCTAAGATGCTGTCATTCCATTATATAATATCTTCAAATATTTGAAAAGCTATGTCAAAAACCAGTGCTTCAAGTGCCTTAGGTTCATCAAGGCTGATGCTCAATACTCAATGTTTATTTTAACAGCAGGTGTATAATGCCTAAAGCCTGATTTAGTCAAAACTATTCAGAGTTGTCTGTACTTACAGGAATACTGGAAAGTCTCTGAAAGGCCAGGTCACTTTCTCCACCTTAGGTGAATATTGCTTCTGGGAATAGAAAGCCACAGACTATACCATTAATGGTTTGGGATCATCTCCACTACCAGAAAGACAGGATTTTGGGGCTTACTAGAAGTCAGACTCAGTGACCAAACTAGCTGATCTTCTATAGCCTAGGCTGGCTAACAGGAAAACAAAAACATGGGATTTTTATACAATTTTTAGAATGGTAAGGGGAGGGGAAGGAGTTTTATCTAGGATACATACAGGGTAAGCTTAGGTGGAACCCTGGGGCTACCTAAACTCATGTATCTAAAACTTAAGCCTATAAGGCACCAGCTTAACCAATTCCTTGGGGCCCATCTAAGCTTCCCCCTCATATTAGCTTTTTAATTACATGTAAATATATTTTCAACATTGATTCCAAATTTTTCTCCTTCCAATCCTTCCCTCTCCCCTCCCTAACACAACAAGCAATATAATTTGTTTATATAGTACAAACATGTTGAACATGTTTCCACATTAGTCATGTTGTGAAAGAAGAATCAGAACAAAAAGGAAAAACCATGAGAAAGGAAAAGACAACAAAAAAAGTGAAAACAGTATGCTTCCAATCTGCATTCACACTCCATTGTTCTTTTCCTGGATATGGAGTCCCCTGTCTTGAATCATTGCCAGCTAAACTTATATGTAATCAATAATGGTAACTATAACTATGCTAACTTTAAATGTCAAAAGGAGTTATTTTGCTTAGTATGGGGGCAGGGGCATCTGCCTTGTGGTTACTTTGACAGTTAATATGGGACTTAAGGAATTTGATTAAGTAATGAAAACAGCAGACAGGGCAACTTCCTCTGCTGTGCCCATTTTTCTGTGCTCTGTTTCCATAATCCAGGTTTTAAGGATGTTTTCTTCCTCATCCCTGATTGACAACTTCTTTAGTGACAGGAAGTCATAAATACCACTCATTGTTATTCTGTGGAACTTCAAAATAAATAACTAAAGCCAATAGATCAGTGCTATACAGATACAAATACTGCATAGGGAGAACTTTCATTTAAAAAAATTTTTTAAATTAAAAAAAGTTTGGTGGGGAGAACTTTCTAAGAATTAAAACTATAAAAAAATGGAAAGAGCTACCTTGTAAGGTCACAAGTTCCACATCATGTGACATATTTAAACTTAAGATAAATAACTAATAACTGCATGATGTTGTTTGTCCTTCATTCTCTCTCTCTGTCTCTCTCTCTCTCTGTGTCTCTCTCTCTTTCTTTCTCTCTCTTTCTCTCTCTGTCTCTCTGTCTCTCTCTCCTTTCCCTCCTCTCTCTCATTTTTTTGGTGGGGCAATGAAGGTTAAGTGACTTGCCCAGGGTCACACAGCTAATAAGTGTCAAGTGTCTGAGGCCAGATTTGGACTCAGGTCCTCCTGAATTGAGGGGTGGTGCTTTATTTCCTGTGCCACCTAGCTGCCCCCTGTACTTCATTCTTGAAAAGGACCATGACATTGGAAAAGTGATGTCATGACTTGAAAAGTGAATTGGATTTAAGTGAGGCAGGATTTTTCAAAATCACCAGCCTCATTCTTTCCTCCGGAACTATTTGGGTCCAGTGGCAAGACAAAGATCAGGATAACAGGAGACAGCTCCAGATGAAGTGGGAGACTTTGGCCTTTTAAAGCTACGGGTCTTCCCCAGGTCTCAGTTTGTCTGAGGCAATGCCTATTCAGTGATTAAGGCTGGGTTGTTGTTGTTATTGCTGTTGTTGTTTGTTCTTTGTTCTAGAAGAGGACCATAATGTCATGTCATGACTTGCAGTGAATTAGATTTAAGTGAGGGAGGCCTGTGCAAAGTTCCTAGCCTCACTCTTTCCTTGAGAGCCATCATGGTCCAGTGGCAAGCTATACATCAGGACTACTAGAGAAGGCTCTGGATGAATGGGAGATCATCTTATTAAGCTAAAGTCTTTCCCAGGTCTCAGATTTCCTGAAGCAATGCCCTTTCAGTGATTAAGTCTGGGTAAGAAGTGAACGAATGAATATAAATGAAGGAAGGAAGGAAGGAAAGAAAGAAAGAAAGAAAGAAAGAAAGAAAGAAAGAAAGAAAGAAAGAAAGAAAGAAGGAAGGAAGGAAGGAAGGAAGAGAGAGAGGGGGAAGAAAGGAAGGAAAGAAGGAAGGAAGGAATCAAGTAAGAAATGAAAGGAGGGGCAGCTAGGTGGCGCAGTGGATAGAGCACTGGTCCTGGATTCAGGAGTACCTGAGTTCGGATCCGGCCTCAGACACTTAACACTTACTAGCTGTGTGACCCTGGGCAAGTCACTTAACCCCAATTGCCTCACTAAAAATAAAAAAGAAATTAAAAAAAAAAAAAGAAATGAAAGGAGATGTTGCCCAACTGGAACTGGAGCTGACTAGTTTGGTCCACTGTGAGGCTAGAGCTACTCTTACTCATAGATTGTTGTGTTTTTCTTCCTTTTATAAAAGGAACATGACCTCAGACAGGTGATGTCATGAATTGCAAGTGCACTGGATTTAAGTATGCCCTGTCCCACTCCTCCACAAAAATCTGGGCAAGATATAAAACAGGATGAGTGAGATGGCCCACAATATCATGGTTGTTGCAGAGATACTGCAAAGAGAATTTCTGCAAAAATTAAGGGATTTGTCATCGTCATTGTTGTTCAGTAATTTTTTTTCAGTTATGTCTTTGTGACTCCATTTGGGGGTTATTGACAAAGATACTGGAGTGAATTGTCATTTCCTTTTCCAGCTTATCTGACAGATAAAGAAACTAAGGCAAATAGAGGTTAAAATTATTTGCCCAGGGACACACAGCTAGCAAGTGTCTGAGGCTGGATTTAAACTCATGAAGATGAGTCTTCCTGAGTAGAACCCCAGTGTTCTATTCATGTGTCATCTAGATGCATTAGAATTAGACAACATGACAATTCATGTCAATTAGTTATGTATTAAGCTTTGAAGATGTGCCATAAGAAATACCAAATTTAGATGACTCATAAGATCATAAAGCTTGTCTATACAGTATAATATATATGTAAATAGACAAAAGACTTTTCTAATTCTGAATTTGTTATAGAAAAGGTGAGGAAATGAGATACAGACTAAAATAGCCTCTGGATTTTAAGGGAGTATATTTCAAAAGAATCAGAGAAAAATAGATAAGATACCCTTTGGCTAAATAGGAATCAACTCTACAATGGAAGTTGGAGATTATACTTACTGACCCTCTAAAATATGTAATTAGATATACAAAAATAAATAATAATGATGGGGAAGAAAAGGGCACATTGTCTAAAGAAATGTGGATTGCCAAAAAACAAATTGAACAACATATTTTTTAAAAGATATACATGGAAGTAAGGGCAAAGAAAAGAGAATTAAAACAAAAGAATGACATGGTCCTATAAGAACATTGTAAGGGATAGTAAAGCTCAAAATAATATATATTCTAACAAAAAAGAGACAGTGAGAATTTTTAGTCATGTTGGAGGAAAGAAGAATAAAAGAAGGAGCAACATCACATTCATGGGTGATGTGGCTGTGAAAATAGACAACAGCAAGAAGTCATAGTTATTTGACTGATATTGTCTCTTCTGCAAAGAAAAATATTCTTTAGACTGGAACTAACAAAACAAAAATTGCTTAAATGAAGTAAAAAATTGCATGAATTCAAGTACCTAGGGCTAGATGAATAACATTCCAGGGTATTTTTAAGGAACTAGCAAATGGAATGACTAATTTACTGTCATTGATCTTTGAAAGATCATAGAAAATGGAAAGACATAACAGAGTTAGAGAAAGGCAAATACTATTGTCATGGCATTCAACAAAAACAGGAAAAGGAGTTGAGTTTTTAAAGTATAATTTGACATATGTTTTTGCTAAAATTCTAGAACATTTTTGTTACAGGAATGGTTGGTGAGTATCTAGAAAAGCAGTGGTCAAGAAGCTGGGATATCAGATTCACCTTCCTTCCATTTTTGATTAGTAAATCAAGGGAATGCTACACATATAATCTAAATTTTATTAAAGCAATTGAGAGAGCTTCTCTTTTTTTCAAAGTTTTATTGATGTTTTTTGTTTTTACACTATAAACATTTGCAGAATACTCTTATTTTATGAAAGATCCCTTATAACATCAACAGTTAAATAAGTGTAATAATATAGTGATTTCATCTGAAAATGCATATTATGTGTTATACTGGTAGTAAACCCCACTTTCTACTTTTAAAAATTTTTTAAAAAAATATATTTTCTCTCCAATCCTCCCCACCACCTTGGGAAAAAGAAAATTTAAAAAAATATATCTCATAACTAATATTCTAAGTCAAGCAAAACAAATTTCTCTCAATGACTGAATAGAAAAAATATATGTATTGCTTGCTAAATCTATCACAATTTTATAATAAATAGCATGTTTCATCATAGGTCTTTTGGAATCATAAGTCTTTTGGGACCATTGTGTTGATTATAGTTTTTACAGCTTTCAAAGTTGTTTTTATATAATGTTATTATTGTATACCTTGTTCTTATTTCATTTTTTCAGTTTATAAGTTCTCAAAATTGCCCATTTTTGATATTTCTATTCTTTTGCATAATTTAGCCAGGTGTAGGGTAGATTAGTAGGAGCTAGATAGTACAGCAGATAGAGCACTTGATTTAGTCAGGAAGAAGTCAGTTCAAATCTTACTTCAGTCACTTATGACAACAAGTCACTTGACATCTCTAAGCCTTAATTTCCTCATTGGTAAAAATTAAATTAATAATACTTACTTCCCAGAGGTGTTGTAAGGATCAAAGAAGTTAACATATGCTGAGTGCTTTGCAAACCTTAAAGTGCTATATATGATTATGATGAAGATGATAAAAATATAGCTAAATGTATTTGGAAATGAATAACTGGCCATACACAATGAGTAGTCATTACTTCTTTTCACACTATCCCTCACATGTGATACTCCTTCTGCTATATGTGCCTTTACACTGGCTATTCTCATTCTTGGATTGTACTCCCTATTCAACTCAGTGTTTCTTTTTATTAATTCTATCCCCAGCACTTTGGACAGTGAGTGGCATGTTGTAAGCACCAAATAGATGTTTATAGGATTGGATTGGATTTCATAGCTGTTATGTCATGTCAATCAATGGACTTGAATGTTACCAGCCAATTAGATTGGATCAAGGTGGAGTGACCCACCTCTCCCTGAGACAAGTTAAAAACCCTGGAGAGGGGTCTCTCCCTCTCTTGGTATACTCTTCCCTCTCTCATGCTGCTCTCTCTCTCCCCTCTATCCTAGCTATGTGGGGCTTCTGATCTTTCTGAGCCATGTGCTCTCTATCTTTACTAATATTTAATATACTTTAATAAATGCTTAATGCTCCCAAACTGGTGTAGTAGCCTCTAACTTCTAAGTAGCAATATATTAGAACCCCAGCTAATTTTCTCTAAAACTGGAGACAATTATAGGGCACCCCATGTAATTTTAAGTGCCACAACTCTTTGCAGATGGTATGATGTTATACTTAGAAAATCCTAGAGAATCAAAGAAAAACTATTTGAAATTATTAAAACTTTAGCAAAGTTGTAGGATACAAAACAAACCCACATAAATCATCAGCATTTCCCTATATTAGCAAAAAAGTCCAGCAGCAACAGATAGAAAGAGAAATTCCATTTAAAGTAACTGTGGACAATAGAAAATATTTGGGAGTCTACCTGCCAAGAAAAATCCAAGAACTTTATGAACACAACTATGAAATGCTTTTTACACAAATCAAGTCAGATCTAAACAATTGGAAAAATATTAATTGCTCATGCATAGGATGAGCCAATATAATAAAAATGGCAATCCTACCTAAATTATTCTATGTAATTAGTGCCATGCCAATCAAACTATCAAAATATTTTATAGAGCTAGAAAAAATGACAAAATTCATCTGGAAGAACAAAAGCTCAAGGATACCAAGGTAATCAATGAAAAAAATGTGAAAGAAGGTAGTATAGCAGTACCAGATCTCAGACTGCATTGGTAATTAATTAATTAATTGGTGGTAATTATCAAAATATTCTGGTACTGGCTGAAAGATAGAATAATGGATCAGTGGAATAGTAAAGGTACAAATTACACTATAATAAATGATTATAATGATTTAGTACATGATAAATCCAAAGATCCAAGTTTTTGGAACAAAAACTCACTATTTCCCAAGAATAGTTGAGGAAATTGGAAAATAGTATGTAAGGAACTAGGTATAAACCAATACCTCACACCATATACTAAAAAAAGGTCAAAGGGGGTACACAATTGCCACATAAAGGGTGATACCATAAACAAATTAAGAGAACATGGAATAGTTTATCTGTCAAATTTGACAGGGAAAGAATTTAGGACCAAAGAACATGACAAAATGCAAAACAGATGATTTCGAGTGTGTAAAATTTAAAAAGCTTTTGTATAAACAAAACCAATGTAACCAAAAATATAAGGAAAGGGGAAAACTGGGAAAGAATTTTTGCACCAAGTATCACTAGTAAAGCCTCATTTCTCAAATATATAGAGAACTGAGTCAAATATATAAAAATACAAGTATAAAAAATACAATTGATAGAGGACAAAACAGACAGTTTTCAGGCAATGAAATCAACGTTATCTATAATCATATGAAAGAATGCTTTAAATCACTTTTTATCAGAGAAATGCAAAATAAAACAACTCTGATGTACCACCTCACACCTATAGTAGTAGATATAACAAAAAAAGATAATGTTGGATGTTGGAAAGGATGTGGGAAAACTAGAACACTAATCCACTCTTGGAGTTGTGAACTGATTCAACCATTCGGGAAAGAAATTTGGAATTATGACCAAAGGACTTTCAAACAGTGTATACACTTTGGTCCATCAATATCACTGCTAGCTTTATATCCCAAAGTCATTCCCCCCAAAGAGAAAAAGTACTATTTGAAAAAAAATACTTATAGTAGCTCTTTTTTTTGGTGGCTAAGAATTGGAAATCAAAGGAATGCCCATCAATTGGGGAAGAGCTAAACAAGCTGTGGTATATAATTGTAATGGAATATTATTGTGCTATAAGAAATGACAAACAGGATTTCAGAAAGGCCTTGAAAGACTTATATGAATGGATGTATAGTGAAGTATAGTGACAGCAATATTTTTTATGAAGAATTGTGAATGATTTGACTATTCTCAGCAATGCAATGATCCAAGATGATCCAAAGGACTAATGATACCTCCAAAGTCAGAACTGATATTAATTGAACACAGACTGAAACATGTTCTTTTTCACTTTCTTTCTTTCATTTTTTTTTCTTTTGCATTTACTTATACAAAATGACATTATGGCAACGTTTTACATAGTTGAACATGTATAAACTATATCTGCTTGCTGCCTGCCTCAGGGAAGAGTGAAGGGAGGAGGAAAAAATTTTGGAACTCAAAACTTTAAATAAAAATGTTTAACAATTTTTTTGTTTGATTTTTGGTGGGGCAATGAGGGTTAAGTGATTTGTCCAGAGTCACACAGGTAGTAAGTGTCAAGTGTCTGAGGCCTGATTTGAACTCAGGTCCTCCTGAATCCACCGCTGGTGCTTTATCCATTGTGCCACCTAGCTGCCCCCAATAATTTTTAAAAAAAGAGAATGTATAGTAGTCCCCTAATGATGCATTTCACTCCTATTCTTTTTTCCACACAACCATCATGAGCCTCTTCATTGTCTTTTTGGTGATTTTAAACTTAGTACTTTGTAGTGCAACTAGTAGTACAAGGCCTGAAATCAGGAAGACTCATCTTTCTGAATTCAAATCTGGCCTCAGATACTTGCAATTTTTCTTTCTTTCTTTCTTTTTTTAGCAGGGCAATGAGGGTTAAGTGACTTGCCCAGGGTCACACAGCTAGTAAGTGTAAAGTGTCTGAGGCCGGATTTGAAATCAGGTCCTCCCAAATCCAGGGCCGGTACTTTATAGACTGTGCCACCTAGTTGCGCCCTGCGCCAGAGGGAACTTTAAAAAAAAATGGAACAGAGTTGGAAAAACTTTGTCTATTATTTTCATTCATGAGACCATTAAACAATAATAGAAAAATATGACCCCAAATTCTAGGTGCAATGAATAGTTTTTAATATTTTTAGCACATGCAAAAAAAAAACAACCCACAGAATAAACAAAATTTATAGAGAACTTCTGAAAGCATCTAGCAAAAAAACCAACAACCCTGCTTTCTACAAATTGCATGTGATCGTCCAATCTTTACTTGGATATCTCTAGTGTACACAATGAGCACTGAACCTGTAGTCAAGAAGATATGGGTCTGGCTTCAAATGCTTGCTAACTGTGTAACCTTGGGCAAGTCACTTAATTTCTATTTGCCTTAATTTTCTCAGTTGAAAAATGGGAATAATAGTACCTATCTACCACAGTTTGTTGTAAAGAACAAATGAGGTATTATTTATAAGGCATTGAGCATAGTGCTGGGCACATAGAAGGTTTTATATAAATGATAGGTTTTATTATTATATTTATCTTCATCATGAACTCACGATCCTCCAAGAAAGCCCATTCCACTACTGAATAGGGGAATCTTAACTTAAAGTTTGAAGGTCATAGCAAAAAAGGTTTATTGAAACCTCCCTCTATCCAGGAAGTGGTCAGTAAATTATTTGGGGGGATGTTAAATAGCATTTTTCTTAGTCTTAGAGCAGGATTCCTTTTAATTAGCGATAGAAAAACCTTGTTGATTTATGTGGGTATCCATTTGTCCTTCTACAAAAATTAGGAGAGGGAACCTATCTTTCCTTACAACCACAGGTATCATTGCACATGACAGACTCAAACCTAATCTGAGCCTGAGCTGGGCAAGGGGATTGTGTAGCTTGATATGGGAATAAGCCTTCCATAATAACCACTTACCACTACAGAAAATTAACTAATAATTCTCTCAATGAGCATTTTTTCCTCAAGTGAAGTTATAATTAGGGGTACAACAGATGCAAATTAGGCTACTTAATTGTGACCTTTTGTTGAAATTATACAGAATCCTCCTAGTTGGAAAAGGCTGTTATCTACACCAGAGTAGGAAATCTTGAGTCCCAGCGGTAGCCTCATGGTATCTGTTAATCTTTCTATTTTATCTCTGTTAAATGATTCAGCCCTCATGTTGAATAAATCAAATATTCCCTTACCATAAACAAAAAGGAAACGTTATCACTTGGACTGATAGAGATAGTTCTAAGACTTAAGAAGCTATTTCTATGTTTAGGTTAAATTTTCCTTTCTGCAACATACAGCAAGTTCTGCATGTGTCCTCTAGAACCAAAACAAATTAAGGGGTTCAAATACTCGAAGATAGTAATTATGCTATTGCTATTGTAACACATACATGGTTATATCCTTTCACTCTGGCTTGAATGATTAGTGCATTTCATAAATAAGCTCTTTTCTATCTTTTCTCCTAGAAATTGATGGTGTCACCTATTAATGCCTACTATGCATCAATTATATTTTGAATGACCTGCACTTTACTTCTACAGAGGCTGTGCTTTTCTTTGCATTGAGGCCTATTGAATCACTGGAAGAATACTTGTGAAAGAAATACTAGTCCACACATTTAAATGATGGACTTTTTTTTCTCCCAGGAAGAAGCTTACAATCCTTAAAAAAACATTTTGCAATTTCCCAAATGCAATCCAGCCCACACTCCTCCAATTTGTTTCATGGCTTAAGTGATTGGCCATCTATGGTGTTTGTCCAAGATATTTGTATTGATGGGTTAATTCAAAAGGATGTCTATTCAACCTCATATAAAAATCTGGGCTATCCATTTGTTTTTTTCTTGTGTGACTAAATTGAACTACTTTAATTTTGAGTTACAATGTATCTCATTTAGGGAGCTCTGCAATATTCTAAGATTAATGTCAATAATATAATTTCGTCTGTAGATAAGAGCATCTAAAGGACCTCACCATCTAAGAAATCTGTCTTTCATTTATACTAATGGAACCATCTATTTAGGGCTAGAAGGAAACTTAGAGGTTAAGTCTAACCCCTTCCTTTTACAAATAAGGAAACTGAGACTCAGAGAAGTTAAATCATTTTTAAGGTAAGTGTGTAAAGTGTGAAAAGTGGGTTTTGTGATTCATATCCCAACACACCAAGATGTTTTTATGTTAAAATGTTCTGTGAGATTGGTATACATCTTTGTTTTATGTTTCACTGGACATTTATAATCAGTAGATTCTGGAAAAAAGTTATCTTTGTTGTTACACCTTTCAAGGAATCTCATACCATATATATATATATGTATATTTATGTATATGTATATATGCATGTATATGTATATGTATATATGTATGTATGTGTGTATATTTGTGTGTGTGTCTATCTAGGAGACATTTACCTATTGTCAATAAATAAGTGTCCTAGGATTTTTTTATTTTATATTTTTATATTTTTTAATTCTTTAAAGCTTTCATGCAATTTTTTAACTACAGAGATATTGTCTGCTATAGAATTTACTTTGCAAAAAGTCTATATATTTCCTTCCAATACTTACAAAGGTGCCTAAGATAAGTATATTATTTTTAGGAAGATTTTTGTAGAGATGAGAAATGAGGTATATGAGTGAGTAGTTCATTTCTCTTATTTTAATATGTTTCTTTTCTTCTAGGGCAAAATCTTTAGTTTCACTGGGATTCTTCCAGGAATAACAGCTAAGCTTCTAGTTATATATGATTTAGGAAACCATTACTTACAGGTACCTTGTGTCTGTTTCCATGGAAAGTATTCCTTTTATTGTTGTTTGTCCTTCATTCTCAAAGAGGACCATGATAAAGGGAAGATGACGTGATGATTAGAAAGTAAATTGGGTTTAAGTGAGGCAGGGTTGTGCAAAGTCAGCAGCCTCATTCTCTCTTCCAGAGCCTTCTGGGTCCAGTGGCATATATATATATATATATATATATGTGTGTGTGTGTGTGTGTGTGTGTGTGTGTGTGTGTGTATATATGTGTGTGTGTGTGTGTGTATATATATATATATATATGTATGTATGTATGTATGTATGTATATCAGGATGACTAGAGATGGCCTCAGGTGCAGTGCCTTTTTAAGCTAAGGGTTTTCCCCAGGTCTCAGTTTGTCTGAGGCAATGTCCATTCAGTAATTAAGACTAAGTAGGAAATTAGGTAAAGAATGGCTTCTTTTACCTAGTCAAAAAAAAATCAGTCTGGGAGGAGAAGATCCTCAGAGTTTCTGGCCAAAACAGAAACCATTGTTATTTACACTCATTCTCAACCATCAGAGCCCAAACAATGACCAAATGACAATTGGGCTAAGACATATTGTTGGTCACTCAATGAAAACCAGAGTGATTTGGGTTTAAGGCATGGTCCTTAAAAAATAAATCTAGCCTACAAACCCCAAGATATCTTGTAAGGATTCTGCAATCAAAAATTATATTCCTTTGGGCAGAACACTCACAAGTAAGGATGATTCTCTTTGTGGACAGAGAGGAGAGAAGGGAAAGAGGGAGGGAAAGAAAAAGGGAGGAAAAGGGGGCAGCTAGGTAGCACAGTGGATAAAGCACCAGACCTGAATTCAGGAGGACTTGAGTTCAAATCCAACCTCAGACACTTGACACTTACTAGGTGTGTGACCTTGGGCAAGTCACTTAACCCTCATTGCTCCACAAAAAAAGGAGGAAGGGAAGAAAGGAAGGAAGGAAGCAAAAATGATAGAAAAGGAGGAGTAAGAGAAGAGGCTTTCAATAAATTTGGGTAGAAAAAATCATTAAGAATATTAATGTTTTCCCACAGCCACAAATCAATTTATGAGGTTATAGATAACAGCAACATAAATTGTATAATTTTTATGAGCTAGAGAGAAACTTGTTGAGAGAAAGTTTGGAGTAGTGGAATAGAAATAGTTGGGAAAATCTAGGTTCATGTCCTGACTCTGGACCTCCTAGATGTCTGACCCTTGAAAAGTCACTTAACCTCTTAATGTCTTAGGTAATCCTCAAAAACTATATAATTTGTAAAGAACTTACAAAATTTTTAATCCACATAAATTATGTGGTATAGTGGAATAAACAGTGTTAGAAGAACTAGGTTGCAGTAGCAATCTTGCTACCCATTCAGGTAAATAATTTAACTCCTTTGGACTTCAGTTTTCTTATTTATGAAATTAAAGTTATAGAACTGGTTAATCTTTAAGGTCCTTTCTAGGTGCAGATTCTATGTATATATGTAGTAATAGATAATAGGAAATCATACAAGGCTATTTCCTTTACTATGATACTGAATTTATATAAATGGCTTCAGAATGGTCCTGATTAAATTGTATCCTAACACTTTGGAAGACAGGAATATAATTTACCTGAAGTTATTTTGACACATCAAATAAATGGGTCCGTGAAACTTAATAGGGGCAACTGCATGGTGATAAAGAATAAAAAACAAACCAAACACAAGATGAATCACAGATTAAAGTTTAAATCTAATTTTACTATACCAGTTTTCTAAGTTTTTTCACATATTTTATTTTCATCATTATTGTCAATATAAATCACATACATGTTTGAGACCATACTGTGATTCGGTCATACTTGATTATTATCTCCATAAAATATATATTTTATACTCTCATCTTTGTATATTTGCTCTCAAGTTTGTAGATATTCACTATACCAGGAATATCCACTATAATGAGCCTCTCCAAAATTTTATCTTGAATAACACTTCCTATATTTCACTTTGCTCTTTATGTCTGGGTTTTATTCCTCTAATAGACTTGTTCCCTTGCTCCCATCACATCTAGCAGTGCTCTGCATTATTTGTGTGCCACTTAAAAAATGTTTGCTTGAACCAAACTCATTTTTATTATTTATCTTGGAATGTAGTCAAAGACAGAAACTCAAGAATAAGGGCCAGTCAATAAGACTCAATCAAGGCGTCTCACACACACACACACACACACACACACACACACACTCTCACTCACTCTACTGTTAATATGAATATATGGATCACCTGGATTTGATGGAGGCACCTTACTATCCAAATGGATTTTATAAGATCCTGGATTAATAGAAGCAAGATGCCTTTTGCTCAGACTTCAAAGGGAACAGACAGTCCCTATTTACTTTCCCCAAGAGAATAAACAAACTCAAATTCCCCTTGGAAATACTCATTCAGTATCTTCTTCCCCAGGAAGAGACCTCCTTGTCTCTGATAATACCCATTCCTGTTTCCACCTATTTATTCATTGGCATCTGCTTTAAAGTGAGTTGTTTGAGTGATTTACATTTGTAATGGGTTGATCTGTACCATGCCAATGAAGTTATTCTGTAACCTGTGAGACTTTTTTTTTCTTTCTTTTTTTTTTTTTTTTTAGTGAGGCAATTGGGGTTAAGTGACTTGCTCAGGGTCACACAGCTAGTAAGTGTTAAGTGTCTGAGGCCGGATTTGAACTCAGGTACTCCTGACTCCAGGGCCGGTGCTCTATCCACTGAGCCACCTAGTTGCCCCCAGAAGTAACTTTAAAAAACCCTTAGGGTCTCTAAGCTTCTCTCTTAGGGAAGATTCCACACATGATGATGTGTTATTTCTTTCTTCTTGGGACAACAAAATATTAAATTGATATTGTGTTTTTTCTGTCTGTCTCTGATCTTGTTTTGTCTCATAGGAAATATTAAATTCTCTGATTTGATTCTTAACCATGTTCTCTGATCTCTTGTCATATTTTGTAGGAGGACAGGTATGGGAACAAATTGTAGGAGATATTATAAGATATTATAATTTCTCTGATCTATTTATTGATTCTGTTTGTAGGAGACAAGGCAGATACAAAAGCTATATTTTAACAATCGACACTACTCAAACTCAAGATTGACTTTGCTTTCTGTTATGGGAATATTAGGGGCTCTGGTTACCCCAGCAGTTGTCTGGGGAGGTCAAGGAGATTCTTCTTCAAAACCCCAGGAGTTTTCCCTAGAGATCAAAGAATCTTTTCCTTGAAACTAAACCAAAGGACAGACAGACCCAGAGAGATAAGCAGCACCCTGTGAGAAAATGGGTAGTTGTTGCCTCTCAATGAGGATATAACAGTCAAGCATACTCCTCCTGACCTGTTTGTAGGACAAAGGTCTCAGATCCCCTCCTCCCACTCTGGCTAACAAAGTCACATGGTTCAAGGAGCCGTGGTCTCAATAAGGTCTGCTCTGGAGTTGTGTTCATATAAGGAAGAATAAGATCCTCTCCTGAGTTATGCCCATATAAGGAAGAGGGATGGGGATATTGCATTCTGATTAGCTAGTTTTTGCATGTAGATTGTAACCCTTGAGTAATTGGACCAATGATGAAAAGGGGGAGGGTCCATTGACATGAGGGACTAGGGTTTAAAACAGGGCCTGCGAGCCCCCTTTCTTTGCACCCACTAGCTGCACACTAGGGTGCCTCCTCACCAGAAAGAAACAAAAGAGCCTTTGTCACAATGCTGCTGAGTTCCTGAGAATTATTGAGAAGAGGATTGTATTCCCTCACAGGACTGAGCTGCCCTTCGTTCCAGTCTCCCTCACCCCCTGGATGAGGTAATCCTGTTAGGCATGGCTGCACCAGGAGGAGACAGAGCAACCACCCACCACCGGACTACCTCCAACCCACCACCCAATAAGGGATATTTCACCCTTACTTGGGGGGGGGGCACGCTATCTTGGCCCTATAAATGGACACTCCCCAGTCTAGTTGGAGAGGAAAGAGTATTAAACTTTCCTTCTGGCCAGTTTTTCTTGTATCCAATAAACCTGTTCTTTTATTCCTAACTAGGACATGTGTGAGAGTGTAATTCTTTACAGAGGAATCCTAAGGACATGCTTTACCTATAACATTTTTGGTGCCTCAACGTTGCAGGTTATGGGATCTTCCTCTCTTCTCACCATATGGTACCCAGAGGTAAGAATGCATTTTGCATATCTCTCTCTCTCCCACCTGACCCTTGCCAGTATTCAGCTTTTCCATGCAACAGGCAGCAAAGTTACCCTCCCTCGCAAAAAGCTCAACTTAACATCTGAACCATGTTCAGATCATTCTCCTTACACAGGACAATATCTGGGTACAGCCATGGGACAGAAAAGGGAGTGTACCAAAAGGTTCACTGCTGGGGTGCATCCTAAGAGATTGGACTAAATTAGAACTTACAAATTTGAGAAAAAGGTACACGATCTATTGTTGTAACACTCTTTGGCCA
Organism: Dromiciops gliroides; assembly: GCF_019393635.1. Classification (NCBI taxonomy): domain Eukaryota; kingdom Metazoa; phylum Chordata; class Mammalia; order Microbiotheria; family Microbiotheriidae; genus Dromiciops; species Dromiciops gliroides. The sequence continues at coordinate 190,615,481 of NC_057863.1, forward strand.
AAGTATCAGTTAGGATCCCAAGAGAACTGGCCTATACATGGAACTCTTAACTATAATACCATTTTGCAATTGGACAAGTTTTGCAGGAGTGAAGGGAAATTGACAGAGATTACATACATTTTGGCCTTTATGGCTTTAAGCCAGAAATCAAAAGGAAAGGAACAGAACAGAATATACCCAGCGAAGCCAACTGAACCTAAGGAGACTCAGGATAACCCTAAAAAGCCTCCTTCCTCACAGGAAGATTTCCATAACCCTTCTTCACAGGAGGCTTGGGAATTAAATGATTTATTGGACAATGTCCTCCTGCTGGTAGGAAACCAATGCAAGTCCAGGTGATTAGCTAACCTTTCTAGCATACCCTCTTCCTCTGGGACCCCATCCCCTCCTGCTCCTCAGCCTCATTCCCTACCTTTTTCTTGCTTCACTTCTTCCCTACCTGTTTCTGTACTGATGGGTCAACCACTGTCATACACCCTATGACTGGGACTCCTCTTTGCCCACTGGCTCATCTCAGAACCAATCTCCTATGCTCTCCACAGTTGAGCTCCTGCCGCACTTGGAGTGGACGTCAGTACTTTCCGATTTGCCCCAACCAACAGTGGTCTCCATAACCTATCCAGCTCTATCCCTCATATCTGTATCCCTGTCACAATCTGGGGGGGCGGGGCTCCAATATATTCCCTATTCTCCTATTTTTTCCATTCAGCAGCTGATCCCATCTGTTTTACCTAATCTGCAGTTGCCTACACCCACTCCCCCATCTCCTTTACCCCTCCTCCACCCAGTCCATAGCCTAAGACTGCTACCCCTCCCCCATCCACTTCACAGACTAACCTGGCTCCTCTACCCAATCCTCTGGCTCCCCTCATAAGCCTCCTCATCCTCTCCTCATCCCCTCCCCAACCTGTTTCACCCAGATCCCTACCAGCATCTTCCACTGCTCCCCTGCCTTCCATTAAGGGAATTTCCCATTGGGAAGGGTACAACCCTCACATATGTTCCTTTCTTCATGAGCAGTTTATCTCAGATTAAAGAGGTGTTACTCAGAGAACCCCACAAAGTTCATAGATGTCTTTAAGTCTGAGACAATGCAGTTTGACATTTCCTGGACTGACTTGCAAAACTATTCTTGTTAGCTGTTGTACCCTCGAAGAGAAAAAATAAAACAACACAGATTTGGGACCAGGCTGTACAAGTGGGTGATGAACACTCACAGGTTGGAAATTGGGCTGGAGTTCCCGGAACTACAGCCATTCCAGCAGTAGACTCAAGATGGGACTATCATGATAGAGAGGACAAGGCCCGTAGAAACCACATGGTCACCTGCCTGGTTGAGGGAATGAGAAGGGGCAGGGATTAAGAAACAAGTCAATTATGAGAATGTGAAGGAGATCACACAAGGGCCAGATGAAAACCCAACTCTTTTTGTGAGTCGCCTCGTGGACTCTCTGAAAAAATATATTAGTCTAGATCCAGAAAGGGATGCAGGAATAACAGTCCTCAGTATACATTTTATTAGTAAATCTGCTCCTGACATTAGGAGAGAACTCCAGAAATTAGATTGGGCTCCCCAAACCCCATCCTCACAACTCCTTGATACTGCTTTTAATATTTTTAATAACAGAGACCTTGTGGTAGCCAAAGAGAGAGAAAAGATGGCTCGTGCCTGCTCCATAGAAGCCTTGCTAATAGCAGCAGCCATCACTTCTGTTAGCAGCAGATCTCCAGGTGGCCGAGATTCTGGCAGCTGCAGTAAACTGGGACACAGGAATGGGGGATGGTCCTCAAAGGTGAGGCCACCTCCCCTAACTCTTTGTCCCCAGTGCAGCCCCCAAAAGGTTGGCCTAGCAAAAACCCAGCTCCCTGCAGTCCCATCTCCTGGCCAGCCCCTTGTTACTGACATTTCTATGGCCAAGCCCAGGGTCAAGCTGGACATAGGAGGTAAGTCTATGGATGACACAGGGGCGACCCCTCTCTTACTTTCTCATTCAGGTCCTTATATTCCATCAAAGCTACAGGTTGTGGGGAGTTTAAGGGGAACACCCCTTAAACATAGGCCAACATTGCCTTTAATGTGTATGCATGAGGATCACAAATTCTTTCATCCCTCCCTGGTTTTACCCTCTTCACCTTGGCCCTTATTAGGGCATGATGTCAAGAAAAAGCAAGCTCATTGAGAAGTTCCTAGCTTATGGGATCTTAGTTCACTGAACAGACCAGAAGAGATCATCTACAGCCACCTCACAGTTGTTATCTGTTAACTGCTACTCTTAAAATCTTTCATGATAGAATAATTTAAATTGGGAATTATTTGTAATGTGTAAAAGTTGCCAAGTAAAACTTTTTTTTAGTCTAACCACTGAACTGCACAGAATTAAGCTTTGATTTAATTAAGAAAAAAGTCAATTATGAGAAGGTGAAGGAGATCACACAGAGGACAGACGAAAATCCAGCTCTTTTCGTGAGACGCCTCTTGGACTCTGAAAAAATATACTAATCTAGATCCAGAAAGGAATGTAGGAATAACAGTCCTCAATATACATTTTATTAGCCGATCTGCTCCTGACATTAGTAAAATAGGTCATGCCCTATTGAAGAAAAGCCGCTGGAGAGAAAAAAAGCTACTACTTTTTACTCCTTATCTGATAAGTCCTTTTTCATTTTTTGCCCTGGTCTCTTAAATTTTTGTTTAAGTATGTTCCATCTAGGCTCAAGGATTCAACCTCATGGCAGCTACCCACTGTGCTTTTGTGTCTCCTCCCACCCTCTGGACCTCACATCTCACACTCTGGACCCGACCTTCCCCAATTTTCACCAACCCACCCCCTCCCCTGCGCCATGATTTCTTTGACCCTACTAAGCATGAAGCAGTTATAGAAGAATCTTCACCCCTTTTCCTTAGACATAGTGAAGTGGGGAAATGTTATAAGCCCAGGCCACCCCAGAATTTCTCTGGGGTACATCAAAGAAACTTCTCGTTGAGAAACTAAACCAAAGGACAGACACACCTAAAGAGATAAGTGGAACCTGGTCAGGACTGAGCTAGCTCTGGGACCATCACCCTTCATTCCAGTATTCCCCATTCCTGGGGAGATAAGATTAGGTGTGGCTGTTGCCTTTGTGGCCTGAGGAGGAGAGAGAGATAACTTGAGAGATCTGCAACCACCCCTCACCCAATTCCCCCAGCCACCACCAGTTGGGGAATGTCTTCCCTCAAAAAGGGAATATTCCACAGTCAGATGATCACCCCCATCAGTCCTCTATAAAAGTATCTGCCTGTCTTCTGCTAGAGGAGATTGGTATCTCAGAGCAACACTCTGTGCCATGCCTTCTCCCCATGAGAAGAAGTCCAAGCATTTCTCTCTTGGTTTCCCTTCCCCAGCCCCTAAATAAACTATTATCTTATTCTATTGGATTTGTGTGTAAGAAGGTATAATTCTTTTTTTTTTTTTGGTAAGGCAATTGGGCTTAAGTGACTTGCCTAGGGTCAAACAGCTAGTAAATGTCAAGTGTATGAAGCTGGATTTGAACTCAGGTCCTCCTGACTCCAGGGCCAGTGTTCTATCCACTACACCACCTAGCTGCCCTGGGTGTAATTCCTTAAAGAGGAATTCCTAAGAACCCCAAACCCCAACTCCTATCCCAAACCCCCTACCCTATTTACGCACAACATTTCTATGACTTGAGAGGGTTGTGAGGGGGAGGAAGATCACATAATACCAGATTAAAACTCATAGTTTTTGTATAGTAGTACAATTTAGTTGAAAAACTGTATAATTATATTTTTGTGTTATATATAGAACTACAAGTTGATTGAGGATTTAAAAATTATCTACTTAGACTTTCACATTTAGGGAAAATAGGTATCAAGTGACTTTGCCAGTGTCACATTGTAAAGTTAATGAAAAAGCCAAAAATAAAACCAAAATTTCCAAGCTTTTTATTTAATCTTAATTCTACATATTTCTACTTAGAAGAGATAGGGTCAATATCTCTATGTTTTGTTTTGTTTTGCTTTGTACCATATTTTTAGTATGCAATTCTTGTCCTCTTATAAAGTTTTGTTGGAGAAATGGTACCTCTTTCATTAGTAATTAGAGAAATTCACATTCTAACTATTTTATTAGTTTTTTTCAAAACCAACTTTTTGTTTTTACTTTTTTCAATTTTCCTTAGTTTTCCTAATTGCTACTTTGTTATTTAATTGGAGATTTTTACATGTTAAATTTTAATTGCGCATACAATTTATTGATTTGTTATTTCTCTTGTTGATAAAAGCTTCTAAAGATGTAAAATTTCTCCTCAGAACTGTGTTAGCTACATCTCATTTTGATATGTTGTCATATTATTTTCATTTCTTTGATAATATTTTCTATTGTTTCTGTAATTCATTCTTTGACCAGTTTTTAGAATTAAGTTATTTAGTCTCCAGTTATTTTAAAATTATTTTTAAGGCCTCTTCATTCAATATAGCTTTATTTCAGGAAGATCAGGAAATTTTTGTTTGGTATTTCAACTTTTCTTTATTTTTTTGGTGCAATCTTAATGCCTCAATACATGCACAATTTTTGTAAGGATGCCATGTAAAGCTAAAAGGCATAAAAATTATTTCATATTCCTACTTTGCATTTACTGAGGTCTATTGTATCTAAATTTTCTAAAATCTATTCAGATCTTTATTTCTTATCAGTCTGTTGATTTAAAGGAGTTTGACTGAAAGGAGTACTTCAAAGTCCTCAGTTTTATAGTTTTATTATTTCTAATCTGAATAACTTTTCCTTTAAGTATTTAAATGTTAAGCTATTAAATATTCATTGCCAAATCTTTCCATTTCTACCTTCACAATGTGAGAAAATGGGTAGTTGCCTCCTCTCAATGTGGATACAACAGTCAATCATACCCCTACTGACCTGCTTGTAGGACAAAGGTCTCAGATCCCCTCCTCCCTCTCAGGCTAAAGTCACATGGTTCATAGAGCCCTGTTCTCAACAAGGTCCTCCTGAGTTGTATCCATATAAGGAAAATAAGGTCCATTCCTGAGTCATGCCTATATAAGGAAGAGGGATGGGAATACTGCATTCTGATTAGCTAGTTTTTGTGTGTAGATTGTAACCCTTGAGTAATTGGACCAATGATGAAAAAGGGGAGGGCCCAATTGTGATAGGGTCTAGGGTATAAAACAAGGCCTTCGAGCCCCTTTTCTTTGCACCCATTTAGCTGCACACTAGGATGCCTCTTGGAGAGAAGGAAATAAAAAAGCTTTTGCCACTTCGCTGCTGAGTTCCTGAGAATTATTGAGAAGAGGATGAATTTTTTTCCTCACAACAATGTTTCTATTATGCTCTTATAATTCACTTTTCTTTATTTACACATTCATCACTCTAATTCAGACTTCTTATCACCTCTCCCAGAGAATATTCTTAGTCTTCTAAGTGTTCTCCCAGTTTCAAATTTCTGCCCACTGCAGCACATCCTCCATTTATCTTCCAAGGTGATTTTTTTTTAAAGGAGAGGTCTGTCTATATCAAAGTCCTTCTCTACTATTTCTAGCACCTACCCATTGTTTCCAGGATCAAGTCTTCTGTTTGGCATATAAAGCTCTTTACAACTTGATCCATTACTTCCTTTTCATTCTTATATACCCCTTCTCCAAGGTCCCTTCAATTCAGCTAAACTATCCTACACAACATTCCATTTCCCATGTCCAAGATTCTATGCTGCATGACAACCCTGCCTAAAACACTCTGTCACCTCAGGTCTGTCTCTCAGTTGACCTGGCTCCCTTCAAGACAAGTTCAATAGTCAACTTCTGCAGACCTCCCCTAGCAGAAGACAGGCAGATACTTTTAAAGAGGACTGATAGGGGTGATCATCTGACTGTGGAATATTCATTTTTTGAGGGAGGACCATCCCCAGCTGGTGGTGGCTGGGGGAATTGGGTGAGGGGTGGCTGCAGATCTCTCAAGCCATCTCTCTCTCCTCCTCAGGCCACAAAGGCAACAGCCACACCTAATCTTATCTCCCCAGGAGTGGGGGAGACTGGAATGAAGGGTGATAGTCCCAGAGCTAGCTCAGTCCTGACAGTCCTGATAAGGTTCCACTTATCTCTTTAGGTGTGTCTGTCCTTTGGTTTAGTTTCTCAAGGAGAAGCACCCTCTACCCCTACTGCTAGTGTATTCTCCTCTCAAATTCCTTTCCATAAACACTGTATATTTCTTTTATATACTTAGCTATCTACATGTCATCTTCCCCAGTGCTTCAGGATTGTTGTTGTTTTTCTTTGTATCCCCAGTGATTAGCACAGTGTCTGGTATATGGTAAGCTCCTAAGTAAATACTTATTGTGGTACACGAACACTATACAGGTCAATTGTAGACCAAAAAAACCCAACAACAACACCCTTTCTGTATGTGTTGATAATATGGATATGTGCATTTATTTATACACATATATTTGTGTATAGTTATATATGTGTGTATATAATATGAAACATTCAAATTATGTCATGATGAACATATGTGAACATATGTAACATAACATAATGTGAGAAATAGAACTCCAATAACTTATGGAACTCAGCGTTGGTGATGTGTCAAAGGCTTATTTATTGTCATTCTCTCAAGAACATGTCACCCCTTAGTGGAGGGAACCAGGAGGTAGGCTAGCAGACCTGTTTTATCTCTTCCCATCCCTAATGGCAATTGGCCCTCCCTCTGGCTAATCAATCAAACACAGCATCCCCGACCCTCCACATTGATTTTTCTCATGGGAACCTTCCCCTGAGAAGTCCTTCTTTATTTGAATTAACCCCCATTTGTGGATATTAGCATTTGAGTATCTGCTTCTATTCTAATCAACTTTCCCAGACCAGATGATCTCTTAGTCTGAATACACAGTAATCACTTTAAGCTAGCAGTTGCCTGTGGGTAGTGAGAGGAGTCAACCCCTCCCCCATTTTCTCACACATAACATAACATAGCATAACATAACATAATACAATATAATATACTACAAAGCTCCAAGAAAATAATTTCTTCTACTGTTTGATACCTTCTCTGCAACTTAAGGTCTCAGAGAGTTACCAAGAGCATATTAGAAGTATCATGGGGAAAATAGGGTAGGGGGTTTGGGATAGGGGTAGGAGTTTGGAGTCCTTAGGAATTCCTCTTTAAAGAATTATACCCTCTTGCACACAAATCCAGTAGAAAAAGATGATAGTGATATAGTGGGAAAATGGGTACGGGTTGGGGTAGGAGTTGGGGTTGGGGTTCTTGGGAATTCCTCTTTAAAGAATTACACCCTCTTGCACACAAAACTTAGTTAAAACATGGTGATAGTTTATTTAGGAGCAAGGGAAGGGATGGGTGGGGGGAGGGAAACCATGAAAGAAATCCTTAGACTTTTCATGGGGAGATTTGGCATAAAGCACATGGCTCAGAGGTACCAAATCTCCTCGAACAGGAGACCGGAAGGTACTTTTATAGATGACTGATGGGGGTGGACCATCTGCCCGTGAAAAGTTCCTTTAGTGAGAAAGGACCATCCCCCACTGGTGGTAGCTGGGGGAATTGGGTGAGCAGTGGAGGACCATCCCCCACTGGTAGTGACTAAAGGAATTGGGTGAGGGGTGGCTACGGATCCCTCTTCAGAACACAAAGGCCGAAGCCACACCCAAACTTATCTCTCCAGAGTAAGGGAGACTGGAATGAAGGGTAGGAATCCCAAGCTAGCTCAGTCCAATTTGGTTCCTCTAGGCGTTATCTGTCCTCTGGTTTAGTTTCTCAAGGAGAAGATTCCTCGGTGTGCCCCAGAGAAATTCTGGGGTGCTCTGCGCCCCATGACAATAGTTTATTTAGGTGCTGGGGAAGTGTGAGAAATGGGTGGTTGTCTCCTCTCAATGTGGATATAACAATCAGTCATACTCCCCCTGACCTGTTTGTAGGACAAAGATCTCAGATCCCCTCCTCCCCCTCAGGTTAGCAAGGTCACATGGTTCCAGGAGCCCTGGTCTCAATAAGGTCTGCTCCAGAGTTCTGTCCATATAAGGAAGTATAAGGTCCACTCCTGAGTTATGCCCCGTACAAGGAAAAGGGGTGGGAATACTGCCTTCTGATTAGCTAGTTTTTTTGAGTAGATTGTAGCCCCCCCAGTGATGAAAAAGGGTAGGGTCCATTTTGCGTTAGGGACTAGGGTATAAAACAGGGCCTGTGAGCCCCCTTTCTGGGCACCCACTAGCCGCACACTAGGGTGCCTCCTTCTCATGAGAAGAAAATAAAGCCTTTGTCACAATGCTGCCGAGTTCCTGAGAATTATTGAGAAGAGGATTGTTTTCCCTCACAGGAAGGGAAACCAAAAGAGAAATCCTCGGACTTCTTCTCATAGGGAGAAGGCATGGCACAGAGCATGGCTCTGAGATACCAATATCCTTGAGCAGGAGACAGGCAGATACTTTTATAGATGGTGGTCTGATGAGGTGATCATCTGACTGTGTAAAGTTCTCTTATTGAGCGAGGACCATCCCCCACTGGTGGTGGCTGGGGGAATTGGGTGAGGGGTGGCTTCAGATCTCTCAAGCCATCTCTCTCCTCCTCAGGCCCCAAAGGCAGCAGCCACACCTAATCTTATCTCCCCAGGAGTGGGGGAGACTGGAATGAAGGGTAATGGTCCTAGAGCTAGTTCAGTCCTGATCAGGTTCCACTTATCTCTTTAGGTATGTGTTATGGGCCCAGAGTACCCCAGAAGTTCTCTGGGGCACATCAAAGAACTTTCTCCTTGAGAAACTAAACCAGAGGGCAGATATGCCTAGAGAGATAAGCAGAACCAGTTTGTATTGAGATAGCTTCACAACCCCCACCCTTCTCCCTCAACCCTGGGGTGATCAGATTAGCTGTGGCTGCTTCCTTTGTGCCGAACTCCTCCAGCCACCACCAGTGGGGGATGGTCCTCCACCTCTCACCCAATTCCGGATGGTCCTCCACCCCTCACCCAATTCCTCCAGCCACCAACAGTGGGGGATGGTCCTCCCTCACTAAAGGAACTTTCCAGTCAGATGGTCACTCCCATCAGTCCTCTATAAAAGTACCTGCCAGTCTCCTGCTCAAGGAGATTGGTATCTCAGAGCCACATGCTTTGTGCCATGCCTCTCTCCCCATGAGAAGTCCAAGGATTTCTCTTGGTTTCCCTTCCCTTCCCTTCCTCAGCCCTGAAATAAACTACTATCTTATTCTAACTGCTTTTGTGTGCAACAGGGTATAATTCTTTAAAGATGAATTCCTAAGGACCCCAAACCCCTACCCCAACCCCTATAGCAAACCCCCTACCCCATTTTCACTATGACATATGTCTGTCCTTTGGTTTAGTTTCTCAAGGAGAAGGTTCTTTGATGGACCCCAGAGAACTTCTGGGGTGCTAGGACCTATAACAGAATTGTTATAGAAGTTATATGGCTTTCTTAGTATCACACAACTTATTAGTATCAGAAGTAGAACTTGAATCCAAGTTTTTGTTGCTTTAAGGCCATCTTTCTATCCATTATGTCATGATGTTTTTGATCAATGGCAATATTTAAAATCATGAATGCCATGATTAAAAAAGCAACAACAACATACAGTTCATCTTAAGCTCAGAAGACATTATTTATTTAAATTTCTGTTCAATGTTTTGAAAATTTACACTAAAAATATTCTGATTTCTTCCAAGTTTCCAAAAATGGGCACAAACTTCAGGGGGGAAATGCATGAGCTTTGCATGAGGACTAAGGAACTATGATATAGAAATTTCTTTTTTTCTTCCTTCAAATTATATTCCCCAAAAGGAAAACTGAAACCCTATTTGGAGAAAAAAAATAGGGCAAGAACTGGATTGTTATTACATTAGAACAATTTCAGTTTCAAGCAGAAATCCAAATTGGTATTTTAGTTAATGCCAGTAATAACAGAATTTTGATTACAAAACAATCACTTTACTGACTCATTAACAGTTCATGAAATGTATAGGATTCTTCTGGTTTTTGTCACTGAAGATCATATGCTCTGAATTTATAATGGAATGCAGCAAAATTCCGTAAATGTTAAAAAATATTTGTGAGCATTATAATGAAAATATTTGAAACCACCATATGATTCTTGTACAAGGAAAAGCAGGTCAAGATCAATGATCATAGCCACCAAAATCAGAAGGAATTTTGAGGTCATTCTGAGGTCTTCTAAGTATTGAAAATAGAAATTTCCCTCTCGAATATTGTAAAATAAAGCTTTTGTATCTGCCTGTCTCCTACAAACAGATCAGAGAAATAATGTTTAATCTCTCCTACAAATCAGAGACAAACAGAAAAAACATACCTGTCCTCCTACAAAAACAGTTCAGAGACAAACAGAAAAAAAATCAATTTAATATTTTATTGTCCCAAGAAGAAAGTTAACAAAACATATGATCATGTGGAGACTTCCCTCCTAAGAGAGAAACTCAGAGGACTCCCCATTTCTGAGGGTATATAAGGTTTTAGTCCACTGATTACAGGGTGTTGTCAGCTTCAATAGTATGATACTGAAATCAACCCAGAAGCAAAAAGTAGTTTAACAATTTCAGTTATAACAAGAATGGAGGAAATACTAAAGCATAATAAGACTACAGGATTCCAAAAAAGGGTTTGGCAAGGATAAGGAAGCTTATATGTTACCATAAGATAGGGACTTACTATCCTGAGGGAGAAGAAGTCACTAGCTATCTGTGTTAAGTTTGGAGTTCAGTTGAAAGACGTTTTACTCCTATTAATCCAGGGTTTCATAAAACTCCTTTTGGATTATAAGGTACCTCCATCAAATCCAGGTGATCCATATATTCATATTAACACCCCACTTAAGAGAAACATACCTTACTGTTTCAGGTCTGTGCTTTTTCTGGTCCAGTGTTCCATATTTATTAATCTCTCACATGGGAAAATATGGTTGTCTTCTATAACATCAACATAAAATAATTTGTACTTGATATACTTGAAATAAGTCTGAAATCTCATAAATCACAACTTTCATCATAGACATTTACCTTTTAAAATCCATTTTCATAATATATAGTATTTCTTTAGGAAATGAATTTCAAAAGTTGATGACCCATAGTATAGAGTAATATTCCTTTATTTCATGCTAAACCCATTTCCTTCATAATATAGTGTAATGATTGGAATGATGCCACCTGTAGGAGACTTACTGTAGAAAAGCTCCACCATGAGGAGAAGGCCTCTGAGGGCAAGCCATGCAGTCAAAGGTCCTTGGCATCAGGAAGTGACATTTGCTTGTGGGTACTGTCATATCAAGGCTACCAGCCAATCAACTTGAGGAGCCTCCCATTTCTGGGAGGAGGACATGAAGGAGGAAGCAGATGCTGGTGGGACTGTGCTTCCTCTTTGGCTTCGAGATATCGGCATGGTGGCAGGGAACTTTAGAAGAGGGAGATTAGGAAGGCTAGGATTGCCAGGTTATAAGAAATCTCAATATTTCTCTTTCTTTTACTATCTTTCAATAAACCCTTTAAAATTGTAAATTCATTTATCATTGATTTAAGTCAGTTTCCCCCCAAAACTGGGGGGGGACAGATTAGAACCCACATTTGGAATTTTAAATTATACAATAGTATTCTAAAATTTGGTGAACAAATTCATATCTAATATGTAAACAGTTGACATGCTTACTTCTCTGTAAATAGGAACAAAATTTCCTCTGGCTTTGAATATTAGAGATCAATAAATCTTAGAAATCTATCTCAAAATACTATCATTATAAAATTGTTGAAATTTTGCATCTTATTCAAAATCTTTGTGATTGATTTCAAATACCTGGCATTAGAAACAACAAGTTTTCATTAATGTTGTAATCATGACTATTAACATACTTTTAACTTCTCTCCAAACTAGATATCTTCAATTATTAATGAAACCTACCACACAAATAAGAGAAATCATTTAAACTTTTAAGTTTCTTATCTTTTCTGAACAATAAATTTTAATTGGGATTTTTATCTTCAATTAAGATCTTATTGAAGTGCCTGAATCTAAACTATTAACACTTATTAATTTAAGCATAATTCATAGGCTTTAGAGTTAGATATCTAGTGATGTACAACTACTTATTTTATTGATAAGGAAACTGGAACCCATAGAATTGAAACGACTTGTCTGAAGTCAAACATGTGATAACAAACAGCTGAGATTTGTGTCAAGGGCTTTGAACTCCATAACCAATGTTCTCCTATGGTTAACTTTTTATTTCTTAGATGTGCCACACCTATTAAAATCTGAAAACCAAATAATCAATAATTAATTAAACATGGCAGGCACATAAATACAAATGTGAGATTATCCTTTCAAGAAATTTCTTTTCTACTGTTAGAGCAATACAACATGTTCAAAGATTAGTAAATACATAATTTATATGCAGTGATTTAAGAGGATACTAGCAGTTAGCAAACAGTAGTTGGGTCATAGAGTTCCAAAAAAATCATTTGACAAGCATTTAAGTGCCTACTATATGTCATATGTAAAACACTGAGGGTAGAAAGACAAAACCAAAATAGTCCATACCCTCCATAATGCATTTAGTCACACAATAAGCATTTATTAAATACAAGGAACTATGAAAAGCCCTAGGGATACAAAGAAAAGTTAAAAAAAATAGCTCCCTGCCTATGAGAAGTTCACATTTTAATGGGGGAGACAACAACTAGCTATATATAGAATTAAAAGGAAATAATTAGAAGAGGGAAATAATTGGAATTCATAGGTGTTGGAAAAAATTTCCAGTAGAAGATGGGATCTTAGTTGGTATTTTGAGGAAACCAAGGAAGCTAGAAGGTGGAGATGAGAAGAGAGGGTTTCCTAGGCATGGGAGACAGCCACAGATAACATCCAATGATGATAGATTAAAAATCTTGGTTGTTTAAGAGCAAGGAGACCCATGTCACTGGATGGAAAAGTACCTGGTGGAAAATATAAGAAGACTGGAAAGGTAAAAGTGGGCAAGCTTATGAAAGATTTTGAATACCAAACAGAACATTTGAATCTGGAAGTGAAATGGAGCCATTGGATTTTATTGAAAAGGAGAGTGGTGTAGCAGCTAGGTGGTGCAGTGGATAAAGTACCAGCTCTGGATTCAGGAGGACCTGAGGTTCAAATCTGAACTCAGACACTTGGCAACACTTACTAGCTGTGTGACCCTGGCCAAGTCAATTAACCCTCATTGTCCCACCAAAAAAAAAAAAGCAGAATGACATCATTGGACCTGTGCTTTTTGGAAATCACTTATCAAAAGGCCAAATGTGAGTTGATTTGGACTAGTACCAGGGTGTTGGCAACATCAGAGGAGAGAAGAGGGTCTATTAAAGAGATGAAGCAAAGATGTAATCAATAGATTTTGGCAACAGATTGCATATGGGGGGGCAAGATATATTGAGGAGTTAAGTATGACACCTAGGTTGTGAGCATGAAGGAGTGGGAAGATAGTGGTGCCCTTGGCAGTATTAGATAACTTAGGAGAGGAGGTTTTTGTGAGACTAGAGGTCAGCAGAGAGATTAAAGCAGAAAAAGAAGATTTTATAATTGTCAGCATAGAGATGGCAATTAAATCAATGGGACCTGAAGAAATCAAGTGAAGAAGACAGAAGAGGGCACAAGACAGAACCCAGAGAACATCTATAGTTAGAGGGTGTCTCCAGGAAAGAAAGGAGCTAAGAAGGAGGGATATGAAATGTTGAAGGAGAGCCAGAAGAAAGTGGTATCACAAAACCCTAGAGAGAAGAGAGTAGCAAGGAGAAGAGAGTAATCAATGCTGTCAGAGGCTGCTATGAAGTCAAGAAGAATAAGAATTAAAAAGAGACAAGTGGAATTGATAATTAAGGCATCAATAGTAACTTTGGGAAAAAAACACCCAGTTTTGATAGAAGCCAGATTGTAAGGGGTTAGGAAGAAAGGGAAAAGAGAGAAAATGAAGACACCTATTTTAGATGATCTTCTTAAGGAGTTTAGCTACAATGAGAAGAGATACATAACAAGAATTAGTGGGGATGGCTTACATTTATATTGTGTGTATTGCTACAACATATACACATATAAGTATGAGGCAAGTATAAACATAATTAGTATTTTAGGAAAAAGGTCTCATTATCTCATGAAAATAAATTATATCTCCTCAACTAGATTATTAACCACTCATCAGCAAGGTCCCTGTCTTCTTTTCTATGTGGAATTTAGTCTTTAATAAGTACATATTTCTTATAAAACATTTAGGAGACTACACCTCCTTCTTTAAAAATCTCCTGTGAAAGGCAAATAATAGCACAAAGCCTTTCTTGCCATCTTCATTAGATCAACATGGATTTCATGATAATCTGTACAATGATTTATATGTGTGTATATACATATATGTGTGGTATATATACACACACATACATATATCCCCAAGTCTTCTATCTTAGCTTCTTACCTGTGTCAACAGTAGCCTATTGAGAATTATAAGTTCCACAGGTAGCTCACTATCTTCTTCAAAATTTATTCACTATCTTCTGTTCAAAACAAACAAGGCACCCCTATTATTGCAGCCATCTAGGTTTTCAGCCTCAGAGTCATTCTTGACTTATGACACTCCCTCAGCCCCACATATACAATCAGTTGCCAAGTTTAGTTGATACTATTTTCATAACATTTCTTCAATATTCCACTTTTTTATCTAATCACAGGGCCATAAGGCTAAATCAAACAGTTGTCATTTTTCATGTGGGCTCACATTGCAATACCCTCCTAATTGGTCTCTCTTACTCAAGCCTCTTCCTTTTCCAATACATCTTCCATACAGCTGCCAAAATGATTTTCCTAAAGCACCAATCAACTTCAACTGTTCCCTAATATGTATAGAGTCCAATAAAAACTCCTCTTTTGAGCCTTTCAAAACCTGGACCCAATCAACTTCCCCAGTCCTATCAGGCAGTAATTCTTCCTCACACACACACTAAGATCCAAGCCACCTGGTCTTCTTGTTTCTCACATATAACACTCCATTTCCTGTCTCTATGTCTTTACTCAGATTTTTCCCCATTCCTGGAATACAATCTCTACCAACCTTCACCTTCTAGAATTCCTGGTTTCCTTCTGTCTGTTCATATATTCCCCCAAAATATTACCTCATATTTATCTTCTTTATACTTCTGTATGTACTTATTTTCTCTCAATAGAATGCAAGTTCCTTAAGGACAGGAACTGCATTGATTGATTTATGAATTATTAGCAAAGGGAACAAATGGCCATTTCTTTCTCTGAGCAGAAGGAAATAAAGACATCTTTACTTTAAAAAAATCTTTTTAATTTTTAAATTCATTTTAAATTTAAATAAAAAATGAGAAACGAAGAAAAAGAGGAAGATTTCCATGTACACAGCAAAACATGAGAGGATTCAATATAAAACAACAAATTTCCATTTCAGGAAAACCTATGTAACAAATAGTTGTCAAAGCTACCCAACATTTCTGTGATTTCTTCCTAGGTTTTCTCTCTGATGTAAACTTTTTATTTTATTTTTTTTCTGCCTCTCCCTCTTCCCTAGAGAAAGCTATAATTAAACATGAATATGTAATAACATACATATATAAATAAATATATATGTATTATCCATACATGCACACATATGTAAGACCAACAATATGCACACATCCATTTTTCAGTTCTTTCTTGTGAATAGCATCCTCCTTTTTAGGTCCAAGTCCTTTAATATTTTTCTAATTCAAACAGTTTACTAATTCCTAAATCAAAGAAATATTCCGTCACAATCATATACTACAGCTTATTTAGTCATTCCCTAATTGAAGGTCATGCATCATTTTGGCCAATAAAATATGTGTAAGATGGTATCTCAAAGTTGTTTTAATTTTCATTTCTCTAATTAATAATATTTTAGAACATTTTTATATGATTGTATTTAATTTGGATTTCTTCATCAAAAAACTTCCTTTCATATCCCTTTAATCATTTAGGGTCTGACTCATATTCTCATAAATTTAACATAGTTCTTATATATCAGATAAATGAGACCTTTATCTGAGAGATTGTCCATGAAAATTTTCCCCCAATTTTCTGCTTTCCTTCTAAATCTTGGCTACATTGGTTTTATTTATATGAGAATTTTTAAAAAATTTTAAAATAATTGTAATTATCCTTTATGTTTTAACAATGCTTTCTATCGCTTATTTCTTCACATATTATTCTCCTACCCATGAGGCTAATAGGTACTATGTCTCATGTCCTTATTTTCTTGTGATATCTCCCTTTATATCTAGGTCATATACCCATTTTGACCATATCTTGGAACACAGATTGTTGATGTACACCCAGTTCCAGCCAGACTGCTTTCCAGCTGTCCTACAAATTTTTGCCATATAATGAATTCTTATCCCCCAAACTTAAACCTTTACATTTGTCAAACACAGAGTTACTGTAGTCCTTTACTACTGTGTATTGTAAGCCTACTCTGTTCTACTAATTTACCATTCTATTTCTTAACCAGTACCAGATAGTTTTGATATTTACTGCCTTATAACATAGTTTAAGGTCATGTACTGTTGAATGTCCTTCTTTTATATTTTTTTCTCTTAGATTCTTTGAAATCCTTAAACTTCTGTTCTTCCAAATGAATTTTGCTATGATTTTTTCTAACTCATAGGGTTTTTTTTTAGAAATTTAATTTGGATGACATTGAATAAATAAATTAGTTAGATAAAATTGTTATTTTATATATAATTATATTTTATAATATATAATTATAATTATATAATTATAGGCTTTGCCTATAATGTATATTTCTCTAATTATTTAAATCTGACTTTATATAATAAGTGTTTTATATTTATGATCATGTAGCTCCTGTGTCTCTTTTGGCAGGCATACTCTCATTTATTTTATACTGTTGAGTTATCTTAAATGGCCTAAAATAATGTTGAGTAATATTGTTGACATATAGTGTAGTTTCACTATTTTTCTCTCTTTTAATTAAATCTAGTTTAGCTTTAACTTTATCTAAGATCATGATCACTACTTCCTTTTTAAGATAATAAATTCTTCTCCAGCTTTTTAAGTCTGTGTATAGCTCTCATTTTTCTTGTTTCCGAAAAGCAACATATTTTTGAATTTAGATTTTTAATCCTTTTTGTTGTTTCAATTTTCTGAGTAAATTTAGCCCATTCACATTCAAAGTTATAACTACTTATTGTACCCATCCTATTTTCTACACTATCCTTGACCTATTAATGATATCCCTGCTCACTCATCTAATTTACTTCTACTTCTAATTTACTTAGCCTCCTATTCCTTTCAAGAGTCCTTTCCTTATCCTCTCCTACAACCCTCCACCTTAATCTTTATTTCTCCCTTATCCCTTCTCGATCCTAATTGTTAATCCACACACCCTTCTAAAAGTTCTTCCTTAATCCTATCCCCTTGACATATAAAATCTTTCTCAATTTAGAAGACTTTTATACCCTTCTCTCTCTCTCTCTCTCTCTCTCTCTCTCTCTCTCTCTCTCTCTCTCTCTCTCTCTCTCTATCTCTACATATATATATATATATATATATATATATATATATATATATGTTCCCTCTTTAAACCATTTCTGATGAGAGTTCCAGGACTACCAGCCTTCTACTCCCACTTGCTTCTTATTTTGTCAGTTCTTCTTTTCATGCCTCATTTCTTGGAGATAAATACTCCTTTTTAAACTCTTGCTATGCAGTTTTATTTTTTAGACTCACCCCATCACAGCTTAGCTCAACCCTTTCTTTCAAATTACCCAGATAATGATGACAGTCATAATAGTACATCTTCAAATGTAAGAAGTAAACAGTTTGACCTTATTGATATTTTTAAACTTGGGAATGAACCCCTAGAAGTTTTGCTTCTGCCAATTTTTGTTCATGGACCATTTAAGTTACAATTTGATTTTACAAAATGATATTTTTAAAAGTTTTTATTGATGTCTTTGTTTTTAACATCACCATCATTTTTACAATATCCTTCCTCCTCCTCTAAAAAAAAATACCATTTAACAAAAAGTATTTTTGTTTTATTTTCCCCAATTACATATAAAAACAATGTTAACATTCCTTTTTAAAATTTTAATTTCCAAGTTCTGTTCCATTCTCCTTATCCCCATCCTTGAAAAGTCAAGCATGTTAGGTAATACAAAATATGTTTCCATATTATTCGTGTTGTGAAACAAAATGCAAACCAAAAAAATTTAATTAAAAAATTTAATAAAAAAAATTTAAGTCTGTTTCAATCTGCATTGAGACTCCATAAGTTCTTTCTCTGGAGGTAGATAGTATTTTTCGTAATAACTCCCTTGGAATTGTCTTGGCTCATTGAATTTCTGAGAATAGCTAAGTCAGTCATAATTGATCATTATACAATATTGCTATTACTGTGTACAATGTTCTCCTGGTTCTGCTCATTTCACTTTGCATGAGTTCATGCAAGTTTTCCAGTGTTTTTATGAAACCATCCTGCTCATCATTTCTTATGGCATCACAACCATATACCTGAATTAATAAGCCATTCATGAGAAATGAGGTCTCAACAATATTTTTTAAAACAGTAAAAGAAGAAAAAGTCTGGAAATATATTCAGTGTGCAATACTTCTAAATCTTCCACCTCTACAATGGGATGGAGTTAGAGTCTCTCCTCATAGCTCTTCTTTGGGGACATTGTTGTTCTTTGTAATTTTACAAGATTTACTTTTGGTTTTTTATATGTGTGATTTTCTTTCTGGTTATATTGTTGTAGTCATTATTGACTCTACTTACTTTACTCTTCATTGATTCATGTAGATTTTACCATACTACTCTATATTTCTTACATTCATAATTTCTTAATTCATGTGCCACAATTTTAAATATTTCTCAATCAATGGACATCTACTCTGTTTCCATTTCTTTTCTGATATGAAAAGTGCTGTTATAATTATTTTGGAACATAGGATGACTTTCTTCTTATAAATGCCTACCTTTGGGTATAAACTCAGCAATGGAATCTCTGGATCAAACAGTATGAACATAATTTTATTTGCATAAGTCCTGACTATTCTGTTATGTGAAAATGAAGTAAGGAAAATTCATGTGAAAAAGGCATTAAGTGTGAGGCACTGAAGAGAGGTGGCACAGTGGATAAAGCACTGGCCCTGGATTCAGGAGTACCTGAATTCAAATTCAGCCTCAGACACTTGACACTTACTAGCTGTGTGACCCTGGGCAAGTCACTTAACCCCCATTGTCCTGCAAAAAGAAACAAACAAAAAACAAAACAAAAAAAGGCATTAAGTGAATTAAACCAACTAATAAAACAAATTATTCAAATTAATGGAAAGTTTAATAAGAATTTCAGCATTTAATAAAGAAAGGTTGAGATGGTATAAAATAAACAGACAAAAAATTAAGAAGACTGCAAATTTTCACACTTTGACCAGTTCAGATTACCTAGTTGTTACTAGATCTAAAACTATAAAGGGTTGAGACTGTGTCTTTTTTCTTGGGAGATTGTGGCCTTTTTTCTTTTTTGTACCCAATAGTACCTTACAAATATTAAGTGCTTAATCAATGTTAGTTGAATATTATTTGAATGTTCCTTGAAGTTCAAGAAGATGAAGAATGGAAGAAGGCAAAAGGATAAATATGGCAAAGAAATTGGGGAAAGATCTTAAAGCTGATATATTTTAGGATTTATAGTTAAATTTCACTAAACATGATTACTTTACTAAATAGAAGGAAAAATGAAAAAAGGGGTTCAGAGAAAGGAAGATGAAATGATATCCTTTTTCAAAGTTGCTTAGGAGAAAGTTGATTGTAAAACGGGGGATAAGAACATTTAAGACAACAATGAGACAATATATCAAAATGTATGGGCTGCAGCCAAAGTAGTACTTGGGGGGAAATTATATCTCTAATTGTTTGTATTAATAAAATAGAGAAAAAGCAGAACAATGAATTGGGCATGCAACTAAAATAAGTAGAAAATGAACAAGTTAAAAATCCCCAATTAAACACCAAATTTGAAATTCTGAAAATCAAAGGAGAGATTAATAAAATTGAAAGTAAGAAATCCAATTGCACTAAGAAATAAAACCAGAAGCTGATTTCATGGGGAAAAAAAACCTTTTACTATATTAGTAAATAAACCATTGGTTAATTTGATCAAAAAAAGGAAGAAGAAAACCATATTACTAGTATCAGAAATGAAAGGGTTGAACTCTCCATCAATAAAGCTGAAATTAACTGAGCAGGTACTTTTCCCAATCATATGCCAATAAATTTGACAATCTAAATGAAATGGATGAATATCTACAAAAATATAAATTACCCAGACTAACAGAAGAAAAAATAAAGTACATAAATAGCCTAATCTTAGGAAAGAGAAATTAAAGAACCTATCAATGAACTTCCTAAGAAAAAAAACTCCAGGACCAGCTGGATTCATGAGAAAATTCTATTAAATGTTTAAAGAAAAACTTACCCTAATACTGTATAAATTATTTGGGAAAATGGGTGAATACGTGAGTGAAGCGTTTATTGAGAACTTAATCTGTTCAAAGAACTGGAAGGTGCTTTCCCCCCAAAGTGCTGGGAAGACACAAAGAAAAAATAGAAGATAGTCCCTGCTCTCAAAGGGCACCCATTCTAATGGTTTCAGTTTTAAGTCTTAAAGGTCCCATGGTCCTTAAAGGACAGTGGAAAAGCACAGAATAATGCTACTTCTTTAATGTCATTCCCACTGAAAAATCGTATCAGTTTCTCATGTTGAACCATTGAACAGTGCCAAAGAGTTGGGGGCAAAAAACTTTCTTTTCTGTGTCTTTAATAGGCATGGTAGAAGAAGAATCCTGGATTTACTGCTGAATATCTGTGTGACCAAGGGAAAAGTTTAATTAGGGGGAGAATAAGACAAGGGCTAATAATCATTATTAAATACCTTATGAGGTTATTATGAGGCTCAAATTTCTCTATAAAAGATTGTTCTGTCCCTGACAAAAATATAAGCTCTCAATAGAACAGTTATTCTGGTTCTAAAGCACTGCGACTCAGCATGTCAATATAAAAACACTGAAAAACATAATTCTTTAGTAAAATAGCAGTAAGCTGAGTGTGTTTGCAGCAGATTTAATCATAATAGAATTCCATTCAACAATCAATATTTATTGAGTGCCTATTATTTAAAATGCTATGCTGGGCTTTAGGAAAATCAAAATACAGCTAATCAAGTAGCTTACAATCAAATAAAGATAAGTAGAAACAACTACAATAAAAAATAAAGTGAGATAAGACAAAACATCACAAGATCCTAAGGGTCTTCTAGTCCAATCCCCTCATTTTACATATGAAGAAAGTAAGAAATTTGATGAGGTTGGGTTACTGGGGTAGTAACTTTAAAAATATTTAACACACAAAAAAATACTCTAGATATATTTGTTATTTCTAATTCTTCACCTACAAGAAAATTAACAATAACAATAATAACCAACATTTATATAGCATTCTTTATATATTCCATCATTTGATCTTCACAACTCCTCTGCAGTATTATCATTTCCATTTTACAGATGAGGAAGCTGAGGCACAAGAACTTAAATAAATTTCTGATTGGTCACATGGCTAAAATGCATCCAATGCAGAGTCAAAATACAACACTAACTTTACGCAAATTCAGCATTCTTACCATTATAAAATTCTATCTTTCATTTAGAACTATAAAGCCATCTTTTAAAAGAATGCCTGTCAGCTAGTGATGGTGGACTTATTTCAGTTGATAAGAAGACAGTAAAATTGATTCTAGTTTTTTATTATTATCTCAGAAAATAATTGAATCTGACTTCCTACATAGAAAAAATGTATACTTAAACATTCAAAATAAAAATTTTTATTGAAATTGAAAAGCCAATTCAAAACCTAATTGAAAGCCAAAAATGCATTATTTACTTTATTAACTATAATAAAATTATGAAATTAAGTTATTTCTTAATTAAAGTTAAACTTTTCAGTCTGGTGCTGTGGTAAAAAGTTTTAACAGTCGGTTAGATAATGGAGAGATGCCAGTTTTTTTTTAGGACCACCCTTTTGGGGAGGAGACCAACAGCATGAGCTACGCACACCAGTCTGCCTGCGACGCAGGCCAGATTGCCTGCTGAGCACTCGACTTCCGGGGTGCGAGCTTAAAAGGCAAGGAGAGAATGGAAGTGGGGCCTTTTTTCCTGCTCTGCTGGTCTCCTGGCTGCGTTGCACAGACAGACGCGGACTGGAGTTTGACTTGGCCCGGCTGTCGGTTAACAACACGCCCTTGACTCGGTCTCTCGCCCCAAAGGTGGCCTTCGCTTTTGGTGAGTTTTATACGGAATATAGACTAAGCCTAGACTTAAGACGATTTGTATTGTATTTCTACTTTCCTATCCTTCTAATCAACATCACCTTGTGACTACCATACAATAAAAGCTCTATCTAGAAAACCAGAAGCTTCTTCCATTTACTAGTCTGGGAGATAAATTAAGGGAAAGGTTAAGTAGGGTAGATTTATGATCTAATATCCAATTTTAATCTCACAGTGCCTTCCCAAATTACTTCCTATTTATTCGGTATATTGCTTGCTTTGTATAAATTAATTTGAGTGTTGTCTCCTCCATTAGAGTATTCTTTATGTCAGGGGATGTCTTTTGCCCATTAGGCATGACTGCTGCCTGCTCAGCTCCAAGGGACAGAGATAACTCCAGAAGTCAGGACCACCACCCCATTCATGCTTTCCCCACTCCTAAAGGGAACTTTCCATAGTCACACCATCCATCCGCACATCATCTGTCCTCTATAAAGTCTTTGGCCTCCCTGTACCTGGGAGGGGTAAAACAACAGGAAGGGAAACAACTGCTAAGGAGAGCCTGGGTATGATAACACCCATCCATTTTTTTGTTCCTTGCGGGTCAGGTCTCTGTGTTCAGCCACACCATGTTCCTGAGATGGCAGACAGAGCTGTTTTTCCCTTGGGAAAATTTGAGGATTCCCTGGGGCTTGGGGTCCACAACATCTTCAGTTTGCCCAATGATTCAAACTGTTCATTTTGAAAGCTTTTATTATATTAATGTTAGCCAATTCTCCTGGGCATTAAACAATTTTAAACTAGGTTTTGCAGTGGATAAAACACTGGCTCTGGATTCAGAAGGACCTGAATTCAAATCCCACCTCAGACACTTGACATTTACTAACTGTGTGACCCTGGGCAAGTCACCTAACCCTCATTGCCAAAAACAAACAATAAAAACACAAAAATGAAAAATTTTACACTAGTTATGCCTATTTTTTCTCTAGATGAAGATAGTATCTTTATTCATTTGTCCTTTGTAGTTAATCTGGTTATTTATAATAGTCAAAATGACTTATTTGATCAAAGTCATTCTTAAAACAATATTGCTAAAAACCCAATATTGCTGTTACTATATAGAGTTTTCTCTTTGTTCTGCTCATTTCACTCTTCATTATTTCATGTAAGTCTTTCCATGTTTTTCTAGGTTTGGCACTCTAACACCTAGTTACCCTTCTCTTCCCCAAGGCATATGTCAAAATGAGAGGTCCACATATACTGGCTATAATTTTTTCACATCCTATCAAAAAAAGGTTTTAAAATTTTAAGAACCATTATCTATTAATTGTGTTGCTATTATAGAGTTACTTATTCTTTTATTATCATAAAAATGAAAATCACATAAATATCTAATGAATGATAAACAGTAGTCATTCTAAGCTTCAAATAATCTTCACTGCAAATTTAGATTTAGAATAATTAATTATCTTAAAAACCCTGAAGTCTTTTGTATAAGTACATGTTTTAGATAAAATAGTCTGTAGCCAGTAATTAGAAAATTTGTCATTTCTCATTCCTTCCCATTCAGCATACCATAAAAGCTGTAAGGAAATAAATTTTAAAATCAATTAAACAGGAGGATCAAAATCAATTTACAAGACTTAGTTAATGTTTCACTAAAGCCAACTCTTTCTTTTCTTTAAATGGCATTAATATCATTTAGGTGCTTGTTATTAGCAGTGTCACCTCTAAAAAGTACAACCACTTTATAGTGAAAGTCCTTTTGTGCACATGCATGGGATTTATGAGATGTACATGCAAAAAGCTAACATGATTTTAGAGATTAATTTTTCCCCTTGTCTTTGAATGATATATTAAGAGAATATTTTATTTTTGCTTAGTATCCTTGAATCATCTCCTGAAAGGGCACTTAAGGATCAATAATATTTAACCTATATCCATCAATGAATCTAAGGAAAACTATAAAAATTATACTCCAATCAATTGTCTTACTACATTAATTATCTCTATCCTTTAAAACTGCATATGCTTCTATTATTTTATGCTAGCTCAATTGGTTAAATCATAGTACTTCTGAGACAAATAATTTAGTTTCTAAAACATGGAATCCATTTAGATCTCCACTCTATCAAGTTTACATTTCTGTATACCTAGTCTTGTCAGCTACCTCAAAAATACACATTTCTTTCTGGTCACAAATAAAATGAGTGAGAGAGTGTGGGTGGATTAGAACTAATTTTTGTCTTATCCTGTATATTCAACAAAATACCCTTTTGCGCAATGCACACTCAGGTCAATGAGGAAGGATGATTACATTCGAATTGTAATCTAAATTTAAATTGAGCTTTTTAGGTTGGAAGCATCTACTTAGGTGACAAATGTTTTCTTTATGAATTAACCTTTCATTTAATAACAGCAGTTGCTAAAATAATGCAAAATATCAATCTTATATGCCTTTCATTTAAAAATCTTTTGGGAAGGTACAAAGTATGAAGGATACTTTACCTGTGAATCTCAGTAACTTAAGAAAAATTTAAGAGTTGTTTACACCCTTTCCTGATGCAGTCCACAAATACCACTGTTATTTTTTTTAATGGTTTGCATGGATTACAGTGGCCAAAAATGTGACCTTGGCTGCTTCTTTCATTTTTTTTTTTTGTGGGGCAGTGGGGTTTAAGTGACTTACCCAGGGTCACACAGCTAGGAAGTATCAAGTGTCTGAGGCTGGATTTGAACTCATGTCCTCCTGAATCCAGGACCAGTACTTTATCCACTGGGCCAAGAAGCTGCCCCCAGCTGCTCTTTTCATAATCAGATAATGCTGAAGACTTCTAGCTTAGTAGAACCTGCCTTTTTTTTTTTTGCGGGGCTATGGGGGTTTAGTGACTTGCCCAGGGTCACACAGCTAAGTGTCAAATGTCTGAGGCTGGATTTGAACTCAGGCCCTCCTGAATCCAGGGCCAGTGCTTTTTCCACTGCACCACCTAGCTGCCCCCTAGAAGCTGACATATTGTGAACCTTGGAAATACCTTTTCAGATGCCAGGATCATTCTAAGTTATCTCTCATTGAAATACTATTATAGAGTGTTGGGAAAGGACTTTATGTGCATATGTGTTTGTTCCTGTTTTACATTGCCACTTGAGGCAGAAAGTAAAGGATGGGCAGAGTATATATACTCCAAGTTCCTTTGGATGGGAGTAGCAATGTAATAGTCATTGAGGATGCAATCTGTGTGTAAACCATAAGGTATTGCTCTAATTTCATACTGTTCCTACTCCTAGGTCCTTTCATTCAATCTGTGGTTAGGAATAGATCTGACTTTCACTTCTCAATGTTTTAGATCTGATTATGTCTAATCTAAGGTATGGATATATACTTTATAGCTTATTTGAATCAATTTTCCCAATACCATTTGAAATTCTAATATTTTTTCCCTAACTTTTTGTGACCTGAAAGGATTATACCCTCATTCCACAGATAAGAGTCGATATTATTAATGGAATAGAAAATAAGAGTTACAATATTAAAGCAGTGCTTAGGGGAAATTTTGTATCTCCAAATGCTTACATGAATATAAGAGAGAAAGAGGAGATCAATGATTTGGGTATGAAACTAAAAAAAACTAGAAAAAGAAAAAAGTAAAAATCCCCAATTAAATACGAAGTTAGAAATCTTGAAAATCAAAGGAGAAATTAATAAAATTGAAAGTAAGAAAACTATAAAATTAATTAATTCATTAGAGTTGGTTTTATGAAAAAAATCAAGAAAATATATAAATCTTTGGTTAATTTGATAAAAAAAAAGAAAGAAGAAAACCAAATTACCAATATCAAAAATTAAAGGGGGTGAATTTGCCACCAATGAAGTAGAAATGAAAGCAATAATTAGAAATTATTTTGCCCAACTGTATGCCAATAAATTTGACAATGTAAATGAAAGGCATAAAGATTTACAAAAATAAAAATTGCCCGGGTTAAATGAAGAGAAAATAAAATACTTAAATAAGCCCATATTAGAAAAAAAATTGAACAAGCCAATAATGACCTCCCTAAGAAAAATCTCCAGGGCCAGATGGGTTTACAAGTAAATTCTACCAAAGATTTAAAGAAAAATTAATTCCAATATTATACTAATTATTTGGGAAAATAGGTGAAGAAGGAGTACTACCAAATTCCTTTTATGATACAAATATTGTGCTGATACCATAACCAGTCAGAGCCAAAACATAGAAAGAAAATTATAGACCAATTTCCCTAATGAATATTGTTACAAAAATTTTAAATAAGATATTAGAAAGGAGATTACAGCAAGTGATCACCAGGATAATACACTATGACCAAGTAGGATTTATACCAGGAATGCAGGGCTGGTTCAACATTAGGAAAACTATCAACATAATCAACCACATCAAAAAGAGAACTAACCAAAATCATATGATTATCTCAATAGATGCAGAGAAAGCTTTTGACAAAATACAGCATTCATTCCTAATAAAAACACTGGAGAGCATAGAAATAGGTGGAGCTTTCCTTAAAATAATAAACAGTATCTACCTTAAACCATCAGCAAGCATTATGTGCAATGGAGATAAATTAGAGGCCTTCCCAATAAGATCAGGGTGAAACAGGGATGTCCATTATCACCCCTATTATTTAATATTGTACTAGAAATGTTAGCTTTAGCAATCAGAGAAGAAAAAGCAATTAAAAGAAGTAGAATAAGTAAGAAGGAAACAAAACTATCACTCTTTGCAGATGATATGATGGTATAAGCCTAGAGAATCAACTAAAAAATTACTTGAAACGACAACTTTAGCAAAATTGAAGGATATAAAATAATCCACATAAAACATCAGTATTTCTATACATGACCAATTAAGTCCAGAGGCAAGAAATACAAAGTAAAATGCCATTTAAAGTAACAGTAGACAATATAAAATACTTGGGAGTCTACTTGCTAAGACAAACTCAGGAACTATGAACACACTTACATAACACTTTTCACACAAATGAAATCAGATCTAAATAACTGGATACATCCATTGCTCATGGATAGGCCAAGCTAATATAATAAAAATGACAATTCTAACTAAATTAATTTACTTATTCAGTGTCATACCAATCAGACTACCTAAAAACTATTTTATAGAGCTAGAAAAAATCATTTAAAAAATTCATCTGGAAGAACAAAAGGTCAAAAATATATAGGGAACTACTGAAAAAAAATGCACAGGAAGGGGGGCTAGCTGTACCAAATCTGAAGCTTTACTATAAAACAGCAGTCATCAAAACCATTTGGTAATGGATAAGAAATAGAATGGTGCATCATTGGAATAGGTTAGGCACAGGAGACGCAGCAGTAAATGACTTTAATAATGTACTATTGGACAAACCCAAAGACTCCAGCTACTGGGATAGGGACACAGTATTTGACAAAAACTGCTGGGAAAACTGGAAGAGAGTATGGTAGAAAGTAGGCATAGATCAACATCTTACACCTTATACTAAAAGAAGGAAAAAATAGGTACATGATTTAGACATAAAAGGTGATATGATAGATAAATTAGGAGAAAAGGAATAGTTTGCCTCTCAGCTCTGTGGAAAGGAGAACAATTTATGACCAAACAAGAGATAGAGAATATTATGAAATGCAAAATGGTTGATTTTGATTACATTAAATTAAAAAGGTTTTGTACAACCAGAAGCAATGCATTCAAAATTAGAAGAGAGGCAGGGGCAGCTAGGTGGCTCAGTGGATAGAACACTGGCTCTGGATTCAGGAGGAACTGAGTTCAAATCTGGCCTCAGACACTTGACACTTACTATCTGTATGACCCTGGGCAAGTCACTTAACCCCAATTGCCTCACAGAAAAAAGAAGGGAGGCAGAAAGCTGGGAAACAATTTTTATAGCCAGTATTTCTGATAAAGGCCTTATTTCTAAAATATACCAGGAACTAAATAACATTTCTAAGAATCCAAGTCATTTGGGGCAGCTAGGTGGCACAGTGGATAAAGCACCAGCCCTGTATTGAGGAATACCTGAGTTCAAATCCGGCCTCAGACACTTGACACTTACTAACTGTGTGACGCTGGGCAAACCCCCATAGCCCCACAAAAAAAAATAATCCAAGTCATTCCCCATTGAGAAATAGTCAAAGGATATGAACAGGAAGTTTTCTGATGAAGAAATCAAAGCTATCTACTGCCATATGAACAAAAAATGCTTTAAAGTGATTAGAGAAATGCAAATTAAAACAACTCTGAAGTACCACCTGACACCTATCAGATTGGCTAATATGACAAAAAAGGAAAATAATTAATGTTGGATAAGCTGTGGAAATATTGGAATACTAATGTATTGCTGGTGGATCTGTGAACTAATCCAACCATTCTGGAAAACAATTTGGAACTATGCCCAAAGGGCTATAAAGTTGTGCATACCCTTTGACTCAGCAATACAACTATTAGGTCTTTTCCCCAAAGAGATCATAAAAAAGGGAAAAGGACTCACATGTACAAAAATCTTTATAGTTGCTCTTTTTGTTTTAGCAAGGAATTGGCAATTGAGCAGTTGCCCATCAATTGGGGAATGGCTGAACAAGTTGTGGCATATTAACATGATGGAATACTATTGTGATTTAAGAAACAATGGGCAGGTGGATTTCAGAGAAACGTGGAAGGACTTACATGAACTGATGCTGAGTGAGATGAGCAAAACCAGGAGAACATTGTACATTGTACAACACTGTGTGTTGATGAACTATGATAGACCTGACTCTTCTCAGCAATGCAATGTTCCAAGATAGTTCCAAAGAACTCATGATGGAAAATGCTCTCAAAAAACAAATAAAAAGAACTGTGGCATCTCGATGCAGATTGAACTGTACTATTTCTATTTTGTTTTTGCTTTTTGAGTTTTTTTCCTTTTGTTCTAATTCTTCTTTCACAGCATGATTAATGCATAACTGTGTTTAATGTGATTGTACATATAAAACCTATATAAGGTTGCTTGCTGTCTTGGGGAGAGGGGAGGGAGAGGAGGGAGGGAGAAAAATTTGAAACTAGAAATCTTATAAAAACAAATGTTGAAAACTATGTAACTAGAAAATAATAAAAAACTTTTATGATTAAAAAAAGAACAACAAAAAAAGAGTTTCAATATTATGACTCATTATCTCTGGCCATTTCAGTAGAACCTACGGGAATGTTATACAATTCCCAAATGAAGGAGCCCAGCCATTCCTAAATATTCTATGGAACACTCTATCCTCATCATTCAAAGAATACACCTATCATTTCCTGAATGAGGAAAACTCCAAGTAATATTATAGACAAATCCCAGAATTATCAGGTCAAGGAGAAAATACTGCAAGCAGCCAGAAAGAAACAATTTAAATATAATAGAGCCACAGTCAGGATTACACAGGACCTGGAAGCTTCAACATTAAAGGATCAGGGATTGCAATATAATATTCCAGTGGGCAAAGGAGTTTGAATTACAACAAAAAATAAACTACCTAACACAATTGAGCACTAACTTTCAGGCTAAAAGATAGACATTCAAAGAACTAGGGGACTTTCAAGCTTTCCTCATGAAAAGACTAGAATTGAACAGAAAATTTGATCTTCAAATACATGACTCAAGATAAGTATAAAAAGGTAAACAGGGGCAGCTAGGTGGTGCAGTGGATAAAGCAAGGGCCCTGGATTCAGGAGGACCTGAGTTCAAATCTGACCTCAGACACTTGACACTTACTAGCTTTGTAACCCTGGGCAAGTCACCTAACTCTCACTGCCCCACACAAAAAAAAAGTAAACAGGAAAAAACTCAAAATTATTCAATAAGGTTAAACTGTTTCCATTCCTACACAGGAAGATAATACTTGTAACTTTTGAGAACTATATTTCTATTTGGACAGATAGAAAGAATATACATAGAGGGTATAGGTATAAATGGACTTAGATGTGATGATATAAAAAATTTAAGGGGCAAAAAAAAGAAGTATATGGGGAGAAGAGGAAAGGGGAGGTGGAATGGGATAAATTATATTACATGAAGAGGCACAAAAAGCCTATTATAATCGAGTGAAAGAAGGGAGGGATGGGCATTGTTTCAATCTTACTCTAGAACATATACATTCATTTGGATAAAGAAACTTAGATTAACCTATAGGGAAGTAGAAGGGTAAGGGGGAAAGGGAGCACTGATAGAAGGGAGGGCAGAAGCAGGAGAGGAAAGGGGAGAGAAAAGGGAGTGGGTGCTGATAAAAGGGAGGACAGATTGAGGGAGGCAGTGGTCAGAAGCAAATTACTGGTAAGGAGGAACAAAGTGAAAGAGGAAAGAAAAGTCTAAACAAAGGAAAAAATAGGATTTAGGGAAATATACAGTTAGTAATTATATCTGTGAATGTGAATGGAATGAACTCTCCCATAAAATGGAAGCGAATATCAGAGTGGAGTAAAAAGCAGAATCCTGTGATGTGTTGTTTACAAAGTTAAAGTAGCCCAATAACTTTGGACTGCAGTGCTCTTTTCCCAGATCACTGTGCAGGAAGTCTACCAATTCCTGCTGTCATTTCACAGACAGTCTGCTTTGATAAGACTTCACCTTATGTCTTCCATTTTCTGTTAGAAAAATGTATTCCTTTCTCTTTCCATTCAATTATCTCCAGATATCTATCATTTGTAGTGTATCTAAAATTCTATTCATTTCCTTGACTTCTTATTTATTTTTGGTTAGATTTATCTAGTTCTTAGAGGGGAGGATTATAGTCCCCTCCTATTATAGTACTAATATCTATCTCTGTCTCTAATTCATTTATGTTATCTTACAAAAATGTAGATGCCATAGTAATTAGTGCATATAAACCCACTTCTTGATATTGCTTCATTTTCTATGATACCTTTTCTCAAAATGTAATTGCTGTGTATTTTCTCTTTTAATTAAATCTATTTAGCCATAACTTTGTCTGAGACCATAATTGCTATCCCTGCTTTTTTTGCATCAGCTGAAGCATAATAAATTCTATTCCACCCCTTCATTTTAAATCTTTGTGTATCCCTCATTTTGAATGTTTCTTGTAAACAACATATTGTTGGATTCTGACTTTGTTGTATTTCTCTTTTATGAGTGAGTTCATTCCATTCACGTTCAAAGTAATTATAACTACTCATGAATTTCACTCTATCTTATTTTTACTTACTAGCTCTCATCCTCCACCTGCTCCCTCTGTATTACTTCTTCCTTTCATTCCTACTTTTATGAGATAATTTCTACTTTTAGTCTTTTTTTACCCCATTTTGCTTTTTAGAATCACCCCCATCATACATAACTAACCCCCATCCTTTCTTGAAAACTACCTTAGTTATAATAACAAAATTAAGAATGCTATTATTAGGGGCAGCTAGGTGGCACAGTGGATAGAGCACTGGCCCTGGATTCAGGAGGACCTGAGTTCAAATCCAGCCTCAGACACTTAACAATTACTAGCTGTGTGACCCTGGGCAAGTTACTTAACCCCAATTGCCTCACCAAAAAAAAAAAATAAAAAAGAATGCTATTATTAACAATAATACTTAATAATTACTAATATTAATAACACTTTCATATATCATGCATAAATAGTTTTACCTTGATCAGTGGCTTATAATTAGTCTTTAAGGTTTTCCTTATATTTCTTCTGGATCAACTTTTGCATTGAGTTCTCATCTTGTTATAATATCTGAAAGTCTTTCAGTTCATCAAATGTTCATTTTTTTTCCATTTGGGGTTAAACTAAATTTTGATGGATAAGTTATTCTTGGATGCAGCCCCAGCTCCTTTGCTCCTTAAAATATGTTTCAATACATATGTTTAGCAAAGCAGAAACCACTAGGTCTTGGGAAGTCCTGTTTGTTTTTCTGCAGTATTTAATTCTACAGTATCTGCAATATTTTCTCTTTAACTTGGGAATTTTAAAATTTGGCTGTGACATTCCTGCAAGTTTTCTTCCTAGGATCACTTTCAGGTTGGGGTCAGTAGATTCTTTCTATTTCTACTTTACCATATTTTTCCAGAACTTCAGGGCATTTTTCCTTGATAGTTTCTTGTAACATTGTATCAAGATTCTTTTTCTTTTTCTTTTTTTTTATGGGGCAATGGGGTTAAGTGACTTGCCCAGGGTCACACAGCTAGTAAGTGTCAAGTGTCTGAGGCCAAATTTGAACTCAGGAACTCCTGAATCCAGGGCCGGTGCTTTATCCACTGTGCCACCTAACCGCCCCATAAGATTCTTTTTTAATCATAACTTTCAGATAGTACAACGATTCTTATATTGTCTCTCCTTTATATGTTCCTTGATCAGTTGTTTTTCCAATGAAATGTTTCAGATTCTCTTCTATTTTTTCTAGTTTTACTATTTCTTGGTGTCTTATAACATCAATTAATCCCATATGCCAAATTCTAGTTTTAAAGAAGTTATTTTCTTCATTAAGAATGAGATATTGGGTTAGTTTCCAGGAATATACAGGTACATGTCTAAGGCAGAATTGAGGTCTGCACGATCTGACTGGCATACTTTTTACTTTTATCATTGAGCTAGATGAATCCAGAAGAAAATATGTGATGTGTAGGAAACAGTAATGTTTTCAGAGATAGTCCAATGGGGGAGATTTATCAAAAAATTTAGTCAAACCCTTCCAGCTTGGTCTTACGTGGAAATGACTTACTGAATTTTGTTGTTGTTATTGTTGGAATCCTATTTAACTCTTTATGACCCCATTTGGTTTTTTTTGGAAAAACTATGTTAGGGGTTT
This sequence comes from Dromiciops gliroides, assembly GCF_019393635.1. Taxonomy (NCBI): domain Eukaryota; kingdom Metazoa; phylum Chordata; class Mammalia; order Microbiotheria; family Microbiotheriidae; genus Dromiciops; species Dromiciops gliroides. The sequence continues at coordinate 190,648,663 of NC_057863.1, forward strand.
TCCTTTTCCAGCTCATTTTACAGAAAAGGAACTGAAGTAAACAGGGTTAAATGACTTTCCCAAGGTCACACAACTAGTAAGTGTCTAAGGCTGGATTTGAATTCATGAAATTGAGTCTTTCTGACTCCAGGCCTGGTATTTTACAAGGTGAATTAATAGCACAATTAAAGTTTTCTTAGAACTGGGGTTCTTGGAGGGCAGCTAGGTGGCACAGTGAGTTAAGTACCAGCCTCAGATTCAGGAGGACCTGAGTTCAAATCCAGCCTCAGACACTTGACACTTACTAGCTGTGTGACCCTGGACAAGTCACCCAACCCTTATTGCCCCACATAAAAAACCAAAACCAAAAACAAAAACAAACAAAACCCTGCAGTTTTTAATTTAGGAGTTAATTAATTAGGTGGCTTTTAAAAAATATAATTTTTGATAATTTGTATTTCAATATTATTAGTTTCCTTTGTAATACTATCACCTCCAGAGAAAGAACTGATATTTTTTGAATATAGACTGAAGCATGCATGCTATTTTCAATTTCTTTCTTTCATTCCTTTTATTTGTCTTCTTGCACAAAATAACTAATATGGAAATGTTTTATATGATTGCACATGTATAACCTATACCTTGTTGCTCACCATATCAGGGAAGAGAGAGGGATAGAATTTGGAACTTAAAACTTAAAAGTTTAAAATTATTTTAACATGTAATTGGGGAAAATAAAATATATATTTAAAAAAAATAAAATGAATAAATAAATAAAATGCAATGTATTTTGTTTTATTCATTTAAAAACATTATTCTTAGAAGGTACTTTTGGCATAGGCTTCATCTGCCTGCCAAAGAGATCTCACACACACACACACACACACACATGCAAAAATTAAGAAACTTTGTCTTTGAAGAAGGTGGGATCAGGGAAACAACATTTTACTAAATGTTTCCATATACAATGAAGTAATATATTTTTTAAAGTACAGCATGTTTCTCTGATTAAGCCCTCATTTCTCAAAAGAGCCATTCCCCAAATGATCAATGGTAAAAGGATGTGAATAGGTAATTTTCAGATGAAATCAAAGCTATCTATAGTCATGAAAAATGCTCTAAATCACTTTTTTTTTTGGTTTGGTTTGGTTTTGTTTTTGTGGGGCAATGAGGGTTAAGTGACTTGCCCAGGGTCACACAGCTAGTAAGTGTCAAGTGTCTGAGGCTGGATTTGAACTCAGGTCCTCCTGAATCCAGGGCCAGTGCTTTAGCCACTGCGCCACCTAGTTGCCCCCTAAATCACCTTTAATTAGAGAAAGGTAAATTAAAAGAACTCTGAGGCACCATCTCACACCTTATAAGAAATGAAAAATGCTGTACAGGATGAGAGAAAATAGATATAATAATAAACTGTTGGAAGAATAGTAAACTGGCCCGAGCAATCTGGAGAACAATTTGGAACAATGCCCAAAAGGCTATGAAACTGCATACCCTTTGATCCAGCAATCCTACTACAAGGTATGTACCCCACAAAGATCAAAGGAAAAAGAGAGGAACCTTTATGCATAAACATATTTATTGAAGCTCTTTTTGTGGTGGTAAAGAATTGGAAATTGGGGGAATATTCATCAATTAGGGAATGACTGAACAGATTGTCGTATATGATCATGATGCACATAATTTGTGCTATAAGAAACAATTGGGTAGATTTAGGGAAAAACATAGCAAGACATATGATCTGATGGAAAGTGAAGTGAGAAAAACTGGGAGATTGTTTTTCATAGTAAAAACAATGTTGTAATGATGATCAACAGTGAAAGATATGGCTATTCAGATCAATACAGTGATCCAAGAAAATTCCAAGGGACTCATGATGAAAAGATGCTATCTTCCTCAAGAAAAAAATGCTATCTTCCTCTAGAGGGAAAATTATGTACTCGGAGTACAAATTGAAATATAATTTTCTCATTTTTTTGCTTTCTTCAATATGGCTTATAGGTAAATATGCTTTACATAATTTCACATTACAATGTATATATTGTTTGCCATCTCAGTGGGTGGGAGAGGGCTAGGAGAGAAAGAATCTGGAAATCAAAATGTCAAAAGAAAAAAAAAATTAAATAAATAATTAAATAAAAAACAAAACCTAAAGGTCAAATGGATTTACGATTTCAATGTTCTCTTCAACAATAAGGATTCCAATCAATCTAAGCCTAGAAATCATCCATGTTTTTTGCCTGTATCCTTAGGAACTAAGTTCGATTTATGTGGTCCTCACTTGTTTCTGCCATCATAACAGTATCAGTGGAACCTCATGCTGTTCATTGTTAATGTTTCCTCTTTCCATATGATCAGGACATTTTTTTTTCATTTATACATTTTTCTCATATACTGCTTACTCTAATTCTTTGATGTTCCTTTTTATAATTTGTTGCAGTCTGCTCACAAACTCTATGTCTCCCTTACCCTCTGATAATTTCTTTTTAATTTTGTGTGTGTATGTATGTATGTATGTGTACACACACATATTTTTTCAGACTATAGCATTATATACACACACGCACATATATACACTATGCTATATACTATAGCATATCTATCTATATAAATGCACACACATATATTACATATGCACACACACAAATATATATATACATCTCCATAAACACTCTGTATATATTACATATATATACACACACAAAACTTCCTCCAGGTCCATATTTTTCAGCAAGCAAGCCAGGAATTTCATAACTTTCTCTGTCAGTGGTCTGATCCTGAACCTACCCCATATCCCTTTACCAAGAGTCAGCTTCAACTAAGGGATATATCTATGTATGTATGTGTATGTATATGCATACATACACAAATATATATATGTAAATGTACACACATGCATACATACACATACATATATTTGTGTGGAGGTACTTGTGTTCTCTCAGTTTCTTGTTCAGGATTAATGTGATCTTTTTTAATAGAAAGTATTTTATGTTTCTTAGACTGAAAATAGTTAAGGCCAATAACTAAGTAATGATGTATTGAATTTCCCCAAAATATTTGAATTTTACAAATCTTGATTTTTCCAATTTGTTCAGTGTTTTCCTGTAGTTGAAACATAGTGTGACAATCAAGACAAATGCTTATACTTCACAATAAATGTTCAAGCAGAACTATTCCTTAACTTATGAATTTTCTTATTGTCCTTTTTTCACTGCAGTGCTTATGAATATATTGGCATGCATTTAGTTTTAGTCATAAAGATGGATTGTACTTATAAGAATATTACATCACTTCCTTTTCAAATGAGCATGGTAATACTATTTATAACCCTAAGAGAATGTCAAAATATCCTAATATCCTAGAGAGGAGACATGATAAGTTTATCTTTATATAGCAGTAGTCTAGCATGCTATTACCCTGACTCTTGATGACTGTTAAACATGTCCTACTTGTGCATATTAGTTTCAACATACCATTCTAAAAAAAGTCAGGTTTGCTCTAAATATAGGGCAGCTAGGTGGCACAGTGGCTAAAGTTCTGAGTCTGCAGTCAGGAAGATTCATCTTCATGAGTTCAAATCTGGCCTCCTAGCTATGTGACCCTGGGAAAATCACTTATCCTTATTTGTCTCAGTTTCCCCATCTCTAAAGTGAGCTAGAGAAGGAATAGCAAACCACTCTGGTATCTTTGCCAAGAAAACCCCAAATGGGGTCACAAAGAGTCAAACATACATGAACAATGACTGAAGAAAAACAACAAATCCTAGGGAATAAACTGACCCCAGAAATTCAATGATTAGTTGCAGAATCCCCTTAATTTCCCTCAAAAAGTAGATCACTCAAAGAGAAGTGGACAACAAACCTCATTGCTAAACTAAATTGTTTAACCAGTGGTCATCTGTCCTGGGAGCTAACCTAGACTAATAACATAGTTTGGGGAAACCATGGCACTCTTTAGCCTCTAGATTTAACAAAATTAGGAGCTCTGGCTCCGCCTTACGGTTCTGGATAGTGGTATAGATGATCTGAAGAAAGATTCTTAATTTCTGAGTGCTTAGTAGTGGTTGTTTTGCCTGAATCTCCATATGGTCTTGTCTTTTTGTTACGTAGACCCTACAAATTTTAGCATCCCTTGTGTAGTGATATTTTGAACAAGCATACAAAGAGGACATATAGCACACAAAATCAGAGCTTAGGGCAAAAAAGACAGAAAGGAAAGATGACTTAATAGCATAGTAGAGAAGCCCAATAATAAAATGCAATCAAATAACTAGGGACTAAGTTTGGCCTTCACCTTATTACTTAATAAGACCAATATCGTATAAAGAAAATTAGCACTTTGGTTCTTGGTAGATTAGAATCCAGTTAAATTCATTATTTGTTTTATGATTACATTTATCATAAATTCATTTATTTATTTATTCATTCATTCATTTTTTAAACATAAATGACAACTGGAATGTGGCATTCTAACTTCAAGGAATTTAAAGCTGAGAATAACATCAGTTTTCCTTGTCCATTTCAGGTCTTCATTTGCAGCAAATGCCTCTTCAAAATGAGACATTATTTGTTTACCCAAATGTCCAAACTTGGAAAAAAGGAGAGGGAGAAAAGGGAAGCCCACACATACATAAGAGATTAAAGAATACTCTTTACAGATTGATAGAGATGCAGTGGATTGATATGAGCCTCAAAATCCAAGTACACCTTGGGGTAAGAGTGTGTCAGTTCTTTGGACTGAGGTGGTGTGACAACTTCAAAGATTGTTTCCAAATTTTACCTTCTAACATAAGAAAAATCTTACCCCTTTCGTACATTAGAGATGATCCCTCCTTTGGATAGTTCCAGGATGGTGATTTGGTGATGAAGAAGGTATAATCTGCTACATTTACTTTAAGATCCATACTTTATGATCTTTAAGTTCAGTAATTAGTTGAGGAACATGAGAGTAAGGAAGGGATTTATTACCCCCAAGGTTAGTTGACAAGGGGGAGCTTGTGGTTCCTATTTAAAATGCCAGGTGTTACTGGACCATATGGGCACAGATGAACATTTTTATCTTAGGAGGGTATCAGGGAAAGAGGAGCAGGCTTTCTAAGATGTTTTCTTAGCAGAACAGGCAAGAAGCCATCAAAGTGATTTTCCTAAAGTGCAGGACCACTCATGTCACCTCTCCTTCCCCTCCTCCCCCAATAAACTCCCATAGCTCCCTATTGCCTTCAGGATCAAATATAGAATCCTCTGTTTAGCATTCAAAGTCCTTCATGTCTTAGCACCTTCCAACCTTTCCTTGACATGTATTCTTTGATTTAGTGACACTGGCCCACTGGCTGTTCCCTGAGTAGACACTCACTTCTCAGCTCATTGTACTTCCTCTGGCTTTCCCTGCCCTGTCCTCCTGACTATTGACTTCCCCAGCTCCTCCTCCTCCTCCTCCTCCTCCTTCTTTCCCTTTTTTTAAGTGAGGCAATAGGGGTTAAGTGACTTGCCAAGGGTCACACAGATAGTAAGTGTCAAATGTCTGTGGTCATATTTGAACTCGGGTCCTCCTGAATCCAGGGCCAGTGCTCTATCCATGGGGCCACCTACCTGCCCCCTTCCTTTAAGTTTCAACTAAAATCCCACTTTCTGCAGGAAGCCTTCCCCAACCCCTCTTAACTCCAGTGTTTTCCCTCTTTTAATTATTTCCTATTTATCTGTATGTAGATTGCTTTGTACATATTTGTTTGTTTATTGTCTCTCCCATTACGTTGTGGGCTTCTTGAGGGGGCTTAATAAATGTTGATTGATGGATTCTGCTAAATTCTCAGCAGGCATTCTTGACCTTTCCATATACAAATGTGGCCACTCAATTTCACTTCTTTTAGGAAGCTTTAAATGGACTACTCAGAGTTTCATACCATTTACAAACTGCAAATGGGCTACTCAGGATCTAAAAGAGGAAAATTTATGGCCCTTTGTCTTTGTTATCTATTGTTCAATACTGTCTGACTCTTCCTGACTTATGGGTTTTCTTGTCAAAGATACTGGAGTGGTTTCCATTTCCTTCTCCAAGGTATTAAGGCAAACAGTTAAGTGGCTTGCCCAGGGTGACATAGCTAGTGAGTATCTCAGGCCTTAATTTGAACTCAGGTCTTCCTGACTTCAAGCCCAGCATTCTATCCATTTAGCAACCTAGCTGCCTCCTATCTAACCCCTTGTTGTTATTGTCGTTGAGTCATGTCTGACTCTTCATGACCTCATTAGGAATTTTCTTGGCATAGATAATGGAGTGGTTTGTATTCCCTTCTCTGATCATTTTACAGATGAGGAAACTGATGCAAACAGGGTAGAGTGACTTGCCCATGGTCCCACAGCTATTAAGTGTCTGAGGCCATATTTTAACCCAGGTCTTCCTGACTCCAGGTTCAGTGTTCTTTCCACTGCACTTAGCTGCCTCCTATATACTCCTAGCACCCTACAAATTTAACTACCCAAACTTTGTTTCCCAATAGACTGTAAGAACCTTGAGACCAGAGACTACTTCATTTTTGTCTTTGTATTGTTAGTGTTTAACCCATCAGCCAAGCACATAGTAGACACTGCACTGACTAAGTGATTGACTACTTTATTGGTTGATAGATGTAGGCCATCCATCCAACCTCTAGGCCATTTCCTCATCACAGAAACAATAACAATAGCTAGCATTTTTATGGGGATTTAAGGTTTGCAAAACATTTTAAATATGTTATTTTACTTGATCCTTAAAACAACCAAATGAGATAGATGCTATTATCATCTCAATTTTATAGGTAAGGAAATTGAGGGGGAAGGAGGTTATATGACTAGCCCAGGTCAAAAGGTAATGAGTACCTGAGTCAGGATTCAGGATCAGGTCTTCCTGAGGACAAATTCAGCTTTCTATTCATTAAGACCAAAGGGGTTAAAAAAAAAAAAGACCAAATGGGAACCTCCACAGTTCTATCCATTGAAATACCTTCCCTTTAAAGCCCAATCCAGTTGCCATCTCCTCTTGAAATCTAGCCTGATCCCCCAGCTGAAATGGATCCCCCTCCCATCAACCTCAACTATTCCTAGAACTCTTGGTCTGTACCTTATCACATTCTACCTCTTATAATATTTATTTCTGAATGAGTCATACTCACCTTGCCCCAGTAGACTATAAGCTCTTTAGGACCAAAGAATATGGCATTTTTCATCTTTGCATCCATTGTGCATTAAACACAGTAGGTATTTAATAAATATCTGCTGAAATGAATGAAAATTCTACTTTAAGAAAATAATTTCTTTCAAAGACTTTCCTAACACTCAAAAAGAACCTGTTGCTCCATTTCCTTAGTCATCTCAAGGTGAAATGTCAAAAGAAAGCCATGATTAGGTAGCCAGTTAGTTTTTTGCTCTTTCCTTTTGTATTCATTTATTTATTTCAATTACGTGTAAAAAATTTTTAACTTTCATTTTTCAAAATTTTGACTTCCAAATTCTCTCCTTCCCACCTTCCATCCCTTCCCCCACCTTGAGAAGGCAAGCAATTTGTTATAGATTATACATGTGAAGTCATGCAAAACATATTTCCATATTAGCCATATTTAAAAATAAAACACAGACCCAAAAAAGAGAAAAGAAAACCAACAAGAAAAATAAAGTTTAAAATGTATGCTTCAATCTGTATTTAGACTCCATCAATTCTTTCTCTGGAGGCAGATAGCATTTTTGACCATGGGTCCTCTGGAATTGTCTTGGTTCATTGTGTTGCTGAGAATAGCTAAGTCATTCACAGTTGATCATGGTGCAATGTTGCTGTTGCTGTGTACAATGTTCTTCTGGTTCCAATCACTTCACTTCAACAAACAAATTCTTAAGTCAACCATAACTTGGCATGCTGATGCTGGATCGGTCAACAAATTCTGACATCCAAGTTAGTAGACTAACTTTAGAGCTTAATTTGTGCTTGAGCTAATTATAAGTCTCCTCACAGAGAAAAGCATCAGGGGTCTAGCTCCCCCAAATGACTTCTAACTCATGATAATCTTCCTCTGCCTGCCTGCCTTTCCTGCCCCTACCCTTTATTTCACTTGGCTCAGGGTGCTGGGAATCTGATCCAAATTGTGTTGTGGTTCTTCATAGCCAGAAAAGCAACTTTGCCACTTCAGCACCGGAAAACAGCGATCTCCCCAAACCCCACCATAGTGGTGTGAGGTCTAATTAATTAATGCCTATAAAGCCCTTGTAGATATTCAAATGAAAGGTGCTACACAACCACAGCCATATTAATTACCATCATTACATATTGACCGAGGCACCCAGGCCCTCCTCCTCCACTTTATTCTTAACATGCTCTTACTTCCTTAGTAGGTTCAGACAGAGTACAGTCAGATAGAAATGGGTTGACTTAGGTTGGTAGGTTCAGACAGAGTATACTCAGGGAGACATGGGGTTGGCTTGGGCTGGTAGGTTCAGATAGAGCAAAGCTTCTTAAACTATGGGTCTTGACCCTGTATAGGGTCTTATAACTGAATGTGGAAGTTGGAAAAAATTTGTCATCAGTAAGGTTATGTACAATTATTTTGTATACTTACATACCCGGGGTCGTGTAATAATTTCTCTTGCAAAAAGGGGTCAAGAGTAGAAAAAGTTTAAGAAGTCATGTGGGTCATAAGACTAGATAGAGACCAGTTGGGCTGCACTAGTATACTGGGGAAAAAGGTATTTTCTCATGTTGGGTTCTTTCCACAGGGTTCTTCATGGTCCAGGTTCCATCTCTACAGAATAAGAACTCTCCTGTCTATATAATAATGCCTTACATTTTTATAGCATTTTACAAAACAGAGTCAGTGTAGTATAATGGCTCTAGAGCTGGCATCAAAATGAGAAAACTATTTTTAAATTGTCTTTGACACACACTGGTGATATGACCCTGGTCACATCACTTGCCCCTACTATGTCCCTAAAGTTCTCTAAGACTATAAGTTGCTTGGCAAGTATTGGATCTATATTAGCAGAGAGAGGTCTATTACATTGAATTCCCTAGATCAACAAAATCATGGGTCTAGTAAAACAATTACAAAACACTTTGGCATCCATTATCTCTTTTGATCCTTTACAACAGCCCTGTGAAGTAGGCAGGGAAGGTATTATTATCCCTATTTTAGAGATCAGGAAACTGAGTCTCAGAAAGTTAAATGTCATGCCCATGGTCACACAAGTAGTATGTAGCAGAGCTTTACATCATAACACTGGAAGGGACCTCTGAGGTAATTTAGTCCAACCCCATCATTTTATAGATGAAACAACAGAGGCACATAAAGATTAAGTAGTAAGTGGCTGGATTAGAACCTGTATTTGCTGACTCCAGAGTCCATTGCTCAGGGACTTTGGGTTAAGATAGTTATATGATGAGATATCTTTATTCAAGGGAGTACTTTGCAAAATAGAAGGGAAGGGGGAAAGGTCAAAGTGCCAGGCACTGTGGGCAATGACTGCTTTCCTCCCTGCAAGGACAAGACTTCCCCAAAAGTATTCTGAACAGGAAGAATAGGACCATGAGAGTGGTAGGACATGGCATCTTCTCATTAATTATTGGTGACTTTAAATTAGAGGTAGCTAGAGCAGCTCTGAACTACCTATCAAGAGATGATTGTTAAATTTTCAGTATGAACATTTATACTTTGTAAATCAGCAAACAGATACAACAGGGCTTGATTTCTTGTTCTGTTGATTGTATAGTGATAAAGGAAATGTTAATAATACCAATTAAATTTAAACCAAAAAAAAAAGAGGTAGTTATTTGAAAGGTCACCCAGGAGCACAATTCACCCACATTTACTCTAGCAGTGATCTAGAAAGAGTCTATAATGGAACAAAAACCAAGAAATCTAAAAAGTAACATCAGTGAGCTCCATTATCCAATTTAGAACTGCCCAAAATATAGAAGCTGTGAACACTTGAAGAGGCTTCCTTTCGGGGAAGCCATTTCAAGTGTAAGTTTTTTTTAAATGAAATATTACACCCATATTCTGACTTGGGAATCCCCAGGGGAGACAAAAGTGGCAGGACCCTGACTGAAGAAGGTGGTAGTAGACACTGAGATAGAAAATCCCTCAATACCCTAATGAGGGATCCCCATATGTCAAAGAAACCATGCAGCACCCCAATCAGGGATGCCTCAGTTGGAACGAAGACCTCTCTCTCACCTCGCCCCAGGCCCTGGCCAGAACAGCCTGATGAAATAGAAATGGGAATAAAGATAACACCAGTATATGAATAAGTCCTGGAAATTGGGGGGAAAGATAAAGTATTATTCAAAGAAAAAAATAAAGAGACCTTCCCCAATTGACAAATGATCAAAGGATATAAATAGGCAATTTTCAAGGGAACAAATCTCAGATATCAATACTCATTTGAAAAAAAAATGCTCCAACTTACTAATTAGAGAAATGCAAACTACTCTGAGGTTCCACCTCATCAGATTGGTAAAGTTGGGGGGAGGGGGAAGGAAGATAAATGTTCAAGAGGCTGTGGAGAACCAATCACATTAATGCACTGTTGGTGGAGCTATAGAACTGGTCCAGCCATTGTAGAAAGAAATTTGGAATTTTGCCTCAAAAGTCACTAAACAGTGCAGAGCCTACTAGGCTTATACTCCTTTTTTTTTTTTTTAAAGTGAGGCAATTGGGGTTAAGTGACTTGCCCAGGGTCACACAGCTATTAAGTGTTAAGTGTCTGAGGCTGGATTTGAACTCAGGTCCTCCTGACTCCAGGGCCAGTGCTCTATCCATGGCTCCACCTAGCTGCCCCTAGGCCTATACTCCTAAGAGATCAAAGAAAGATGAAAAAGGACCCATATTATTGAAAAATATTTATAGCACTATTTTTTTTTTTTGTTGCAAAGAACTAGGAATTAAGGGTGTACCTATCAACTAGAGATTGGCTGAACAAATGGCAGAATATGACTGTAAGGGAATACAATTGTGCTGTAAGAAATATCAAAAATGATGATTTCAGAAAAACCTGGGAAGGTTTGTTAACTGATGTAGAATTTGATGGACAGAATTGGGAGAATAAAGTATATAATGAATACCACCTTTATACAAGGCAAGCAGGGTCCCCACCCTTCATCTCCAGTGCCTTGATGCTTTGGAGAACCCTGCCCCCATAGACACAAAAAGATAAAGATTAAGAAGATTAAAAGAATAAGATTAAAAAGATAAAGATAAAAGCAAAATATTTAGAATAAAACAAAAAATTATGAATAATCTGTACGACCAAGTGAATGTTACCTTATTGGTATGAAATATATTGTATGGAATATGGTAACATGCATATACAGCTAAAATTAGCCAGCCAATTGTCCTAGATTACATAGGACTGTTCTTGATTCCAGTAGTCCCTGATTTATAATTAGTCATTTAACAATACAGCGTTTATTGTTGACTGAATACATTGTCTCCCATGATAAATTTATACCATAAATACTCACTAACATGCAAAACCACAAGAGTTTCCTTATGAACGGTTACAAAATACTAATTCATAAGAGATATTATCATTCACTTGTAGTCAAAATCGTGCACTATGAGCCAGATTAACAGTAATATTCCAGTTGTCTGACCTAAAATAAGTGCCCCCAAATCATTCCTGGATTAAAGATTTTCTTTTGACATTTCACGTACATTTCAGGTTTATAACACTGAAATTTATATTACAGCTTGTGAATATTAATCTCTAAATATTGCTATCAGTAGCAAAATCTCTAGGTTCTGAGCACTTTGCTCTTGATCTCATGTATTTGCTTCTTAGAATTTCTAGTATGTCCCACCCTGGCTGCCATAAAAGAGAGATCTCAGAATATTCCAAAAGGCTAACAAAGAACTCACTAACTCAGTAAGAAGGGGGAGGGGAGTAAGCATTTATATAGTACTTATTATATGGCAGGCATTGCGCTAGGTGGTTTTTGGTTTGGTTTGGTTTGTTTCACAGATATTACCTCTGTCCCCATGCCTGTCATGCTCTCCTCCCATCACCTCTGACCTTTGGCTTCCCAGAATTCCTTCAAGATGAAGATCAAATCCCATTTCCTATATAGGGGCCTTCCTTTTCCCCCACCACTACCACCACCTTCTAGTGCCTTCCCTCTGAGACCACCTTCCATTTATATTGCATCTATCTTCAATGTACAATCTTTTTTCTTTTTTTGCATATTGTTTCTCCTATTAGAATGTGAGCTCCTCGAGAACAGGGATGTTCTTGCCTTATGTCTTTGCCCTTTTTTGTGTTCTTAGTTCTTAGACTGGCAACACTTAACAGAAGGTGCCTTTTAACCCTGCTCGTCCAAACAAGTAAATTAAGGATTTCTTATCTCCCACCTCCCCCCTCCACACCACTTCCATAGTCCCTTGAGCTGGGGAAACTGGAAAGAACTGAGATCAAGCAGTGCACTAGTTTCTCTTTCTACTGGCCATTAATATCATGATTTGTTGGAATGTAGAAGTTGCTGATTTGTTTGGAACTTTTCTTTTAAATAGTAAAATAGATTTCTTTTTAAAAGCCTTTCATAAATGCTTTTTGACTGACTGACTAAATAGAAAAGTTAAATGTGATTATGCTCTCAAAATTATTGAAAAGGAATAGAAAGAATTATATATTATTTCAAAGTTGTGCATGTCACCTTTAAATAAACTGACCATGTGCTAAGATATTTAAAAGCTCATAAACAAATGCAGAAAAGCAGAGATATTAAACACATACTGACCATAATGTAATAAAAATTATAATTAATACAGGATGGACAAACATAAATAGAATCTAAACAATGTAAACCTAAATATCTGGTAGATCAAAGTACAAATCATAGAAACAGTAGACAGTATTATCACAAAAATGGCAAAAATAAGACAACATTTAAAAACATTTGGGATTCAGAAAAAGTATCCTGGGAACAAAATTTATATGTCTAATAACCTTCAACAATGAAAGAAAGAAAGAACAGGTCAATAAATTGGAATGCAACTAAAAAACATATAGAAAAGCAATTTTTAAAAATTTTTAAAAATCCCTACTAAAAGCCAAAATGGAAAATTTGAAAATAAAAAAAAATTACCAAAATGAAAGAAAAAAATTATTGAATTGATAAATTAAATTTAAAAATTTTAAGCTAATAAAAGAGATAAAACATTGTTGTTGTTTTTCAGTCATTCAGTTATATCCAATTCTATGGACCCTGTGGACCACAGCATGCCAGGCCCTTCTGTCTTCTACTTTCTCTTGAAGTCTATCCAAGCTCATATTCATTGCTTCTATGACATTATCTATCCATCTCATCTTCTGCCATGACCTTCTCCTTTTGCTTTTAATCATTCCCAGTATCAGTCTTTTCCAATAAGTCCTGTCTTCTCAATATGTGGCCAAAGTATGTAAATTTCAGCTTCAGCATTTATTCCTCCAATGAATAGTAAAAATTAATTTCTTTAAATATTAATTTATTTGCTTTTTGCTGTCCAAGGAACTCTCAAAAGTCTTCTCCAGCACCATAATTTGAAAGTATTGATTCTGCCGTGCTCAATTTTTCTTATGGTCCAACTCTCACAGCCATACAGTGCTACTGGAAAAACCATACCTTGGACTATATGGACCTTTGTTAGCAAGGTGATGTCTCTGCTTTTTAGTATGCTGTCCAGATATGCCATAGCTTTCCTTCCAAAAAGTAAGCATCTCTTAATTTCATGACTGCAATCACCATCTACAGTGATCTTTGAGCCCAAGAATATAAAATCTGACACTGCTCCTATTTCTTCTCCCTCTATTTGCCAGGAAGTGATGGGACCAGATGCCATGATCTTAGTTGTTAGAGTTTTTTTGTTTGTTTGTTTGTTTTATATTATGCTTCAAGCCAGCTTTTACAGTTTCTTTTTTCCCCTTCACCAAAAGGCTTCTTAATTCTTTTTCACTTTCTACCATCAGAGTGGTATTGTCTGCATATCTGAGATTCTTAATAATTCTCCCAGCAGTCTTAATTTTGGCTTTTAATTCATCTACTTTGGCATTTCCCATGATGTACTCTACATATAAGTTAAATAAATAAGATGACAATGTACAGCCTTGCCATACTCCTTTCCCAATCTTGAACTAATCAGTTGTTCCATACTGGATTCTAACTGTTACTTCTGGATCCAAATGCTAGTTCCAAAAAAACCAAGTAAGATGATCTTCTTGGGAACAGATAGGTGACACAGTAGATAAAGCACCGGCCCTAGATTTAGGAGGACATGAGATGAAATCTGGCCTCAGACACTTGACACTTACTAGGTGTGTGACCCTGGGCAAGTCACTTAACCCTCATTGCCCCACCCCACCCATCAAAAAAAGATTATCTGCTACTCCCACCTCTTTGAGGACTTGCCACAATTTGCTGTGATCCACACACTCAAAGACTTTAGTGTAGTCAGTGAAGCAAAAGTAGATGTTTTTCTGGAATTCCCTTGTTTTCTCCATAATCCAAAGAATGTGGGCAATTTGGTTTCTAGTTCCTTTATCTCTTCAAAAATCATATTGCACTTCTGATAATTTTCAGTTCATATATTGCTGAAGCCTTGCTTACAAAATCTGAAGCATAACTTTGTTGAGGTGTGAAATGAATGCAAATGTTCAATAGTTTGAATATTCTTTGCCATTGCCCTTCATTAGGATTGTGATGTAAACTGACCTTTTCCAATCCAATGGTCACTGTTGAATTTCCAAATCTGTGGGCATGTTGAGTGTAACAATCAAATAGCATCATCTTTTAAGATAAAACATTAGCTAGTTCATTTTTTAAAGAAAGAGAAAAATCAAGTTATCAATATAAAAATGTGAGGGGAGAGATAACAAAAATGAATATGAAGAAAGGGAATAATTAGACTATTTGCTCAATGCTATGCTAACAAAATCAATAAATTATAATACAGAAATATAAAATACTTAAATTACAAGAAGACGAAAAAGTATATTCCAATAACCCAATCTCAGAACAAGAAATAGAATAAGCCATAAATGAATTCCCATCTAAAAAAAACATTTGAGCAGATATATTTACAAGTAAAATCTATCAAACATCCAGAAAACGATTAATTATAATATTACATAAACTATTTGAAAAACAGAAAAAGAAGTGATTCTATCAAACTTATTTTATGACACAAATATGGCTGATACCTAGAAAGTGACAAAGATGAATATCTCTAATCAATAGCAACACAAAAATATAACAAAAAAAGTATTAACAAAATATTAATAAAGAGGCTATAGCAACATATTAGAAAGATTATAACTAGGTTGGATTCACACCAGGAATGTAGAATTGGCTCAATATTAAGAAAACTAAAAACACAATAGTCAAGAATAATAAAATATAAACTCAAAGGATTATATCAATAGATGTAGAAAGACATTTAGGATAAAATACAATTTTTTTTAAACAAACACAAAAAGCATAAGAATAAATGTACCTTTCCTTCATATGACAAATAGTATCTATCTAAAACAAAGAGTAGATATCATATATAATGGAGAGACAGTAGAAGCTAATAAAATAAAATCAGAGGTAAAGCAAGGGTGTCTAATATGACAAGTACTATTTGATATAGCTCTAGAAATATTGCTGTAAGTATAAGACCAAAAAAAAAAAAAGAAATTGAGAGAATAGACATAGGCAAGAAAGAAAAAAATTATTAATTTTTGAAAATAATCTAATGGTCTGTTTAGAGAATTTTAAAGATTAAACAATAAATTGATTGAAATAACTTGAACACCATAATAGGATATAAAATAAGGATATGTAATCATTCAAGTACTGTGGAGCCACAGTCAGGATAACTCAGTATCTAGCACCTTCTACATTAAAGGACTAGAGGGCATGGAATATGATATTCCAGAGGGCAAAGGAACTGGGATTACAACCAAGAATCACCTACTTATCAAAAGTGAGTATAATTTTTCAGGGGGGAAATGGGACTACAATGAAAAAGAGGACTTTCAGGTATTTGTGATAAAAAGACTTGAACTGAATAGAAAATTTGACTTTCAAATACAAGACCCATAACAAGGTAAACAGGAAAAAGAAATCATGAGGGATGTTAAAAGGTTAAACTGTTTACATTCCTACATGGGAAGATGATACTTCTAACTGATAAGAACTTTCTCAGTATTAGGACAACTGAAAGGAATATACTTAGACAGAGGGCACAGGTCTGAATTGCATATGAAGGGATGATATCTGTAAAGCATTTATTTTTTGTTTATCCTTTTTTTGTGGGGCAGGCAGGATGGGGTGGCTTATGTCTGGGGCTGGATTTGGGCTCAGGGTCTTCTGGGTCCAGGTCTGGTGCTTTGTCCACTGTGTCACCTAGCTGCCCCATGATGACATCTTTAAAATAAAGTTAAGGGATAAGAGCAATGCACTGGAAGTAAGGGAAAGGGAGAAGTGAAATGGGTTAAAGTAGCTCACATAAAAGAAACAAGAAAAAGCATATAGAGTAGAGGGGGAGATGGGGAAGGAGTAGGGGAGAGAGTGAGCCTTACTCTCATTAGAATGGGCTCAAAGTGGGAATAACATACACACTCAATTGTGTATAGTAGCCTATCTTGCCCTGTGGTAAAGTGGGATGAGAAGGGGATAAGGGGAGAGAGGTGAAGGAAGGGAGGGCAGATTTTAGGAGGGGGCAGTAAAAAGCAAAACACTTTTGAGGAGGGATAGGGTGAAAAAAGAAAATAAATATCATAGGGAGGAAATAGGATGGAGGGCAATATAGTTAGCAAAGGTAACTGTGAAAAGAAATGATGAGCAGAATACTATCAGAAGGACTTATGAAAAATGCAGTCCATCTACAGTGAAAAAACTGATGGTATCTGAATACAGATTGAAGCATATTTTTTTTCTTAGTTCCTCTTTCTAAAGGTATTTTGTCTGTTTTCTTTTGCAACCTAGCCAATGTGGAGATGTTTTGCATGACTACACATATATAACTTATATTGAATTGCTTGATTTCTTCGTGTGGGGAGGGAGGGAAGAAGAAAATTTGGAACACAAAGTTTAAAAAAATCAATGTTAAAAAATTATTTTTTACATGTAACTTGGGGGAAATGCTAGATAAAGAAATCTTTTTTTAAAAAGGGAAAAAAAGAAAAACAACATAAAATATTTGGGAGTCCAACTACAAAGACATACATAGAAAGGATTGTAAAGGCTAAAATTCTAGCTAGTCTGTCTAAAATATCTGAGTGGTTGCCAATAAATTATAAGCTTTAGCAAGAGTTAGACTTTTAAGCATTTATTAAGGAGAATAAGAATTTGGTAAAGAGAGAGAGAAAGGCCTATATTCCTCTATCTATTAAAGGGAGAGAGCATTCCTAGCTCTGCTCTCTGCCAGAATCCACACAAAAGAGCAAGACTCAAAGCGCCAGGCTCCCCCTTCTTCCTCCCACAAGCAAATGTCACTTCCTGACGCCAAAGAAAAGATGCATGGTCTTGCCCTCAGAGACCTTCACCTCATGGCAGAGCTTTTCTACAGTAAGTCTCCAGCAGGTGGCATCATTCCAATCATTGCAGTCCCCCCTTTGTTTCTTCAAGAAACGGGGTGTTTCCTTGATGAAACAGTCAAAAATAACAGAATATAATATCCTATGCTAACTAACAATATGTTAATAACAATAAAGAAAAGGGAGAGAGGAAAGTTGTCCAGAGAGGTGGTTTTTTGTCCTCATGAACTGGCGCTTTGACATTGGTCTTACAAAGGGAGGGCCTCTGCAGAGAGTACATGTAAGAGATGGTGTATATTATAACAGAAAGAGAAAAGAAAACAACAACAACAACAACAAAACAAAACTGTTCATTTAAAGTCTCTGAAAGTCTTTTCTCAGATGTCCTCTAGGTGTAGTCGTGGAATGGAAGTCTTTTCAGGGGTTGATGTGTGGATGCTGGTAATCAGCCAGGAAAATTTCCTACAAAATTGAGCCTAACACAACTTTAAAATAGTTTTGTCAATAATCAAATCAAACAATGAAAGTTCTCAAAAACATGTCTAAGGGAATTCATAATCTTAGTTGTTACACATGAAACATATAATAAAAATCGAAACATTCTCTAAAACTTAATATTACTATAGCCCCACCCTCTTGTGGAGGGTAAATTGAGAAGACAATTGCTGCAATATTAATTTTTTAAAATAATTTTTATCTTTGTTTCATCACTTTTTGCATCATCTGCCTAATTATCCTCATGCCATTATGAGAAATTTAAAAATCTAACATAATTGGTAACAGCTGTCAAGGCCAGATTCAATACTGTATTTATCATGACACCTGAGATAATTATGGGGGTTACCACAAAAGTACAGAAATGATGGGATATGAGCATTCCCACACTTGAGCTATTGCTCAAGCCATGCAGTATGCCAGGCTTAAAATAGTTGGATGGAATATATGTCCATGCCACCAAACATATTGGAGGAAACTGAGTCCGACTTAATCAGATGCATGGGATTGAGATGTCCATGGCATCAGGAATATAGGAGGGGGCATAGAAGCCAGGTGTAGAATGAGATGGTTGGGATCAAAACTTCCAGGCATCTGTACAATATTGTGGGGGAAAAGAGAAAAAAGAAAAATTAAACCAAGAAAATCCAACCTCAACATTTGTCAAAAGCCATTCCTTTGGCTATACCTTTACTTCATGCATGTCTCCCCTCATTTGACAGTTCAGTGTCTGCTCTTGCATGTATTCCTCTTGTGATTGGATGGCATCTTGGCCAATTGACATTTTGTAACTCAGAATAAAGGCAATTAATGTCTTAAATGATAAGTTCCCATAATCCAAGTCTCATATGGATTTTAAAATTGAGGATAATAAATGATAACAAAAAATGTGAATGTACCTTGACTCAGAATATAATATACAATTATGAAACAATTTCAAATAATACCTTTTTTTTACCTAGTATACAATTACTTTTGTGAAAAATCAGAACATATTTAAATACAAGTTAAAGCACAACACAGTCTCAAAGAAAACTTTTTTTAAAAAAAACAAAACTTTTACAAATGTTCCCCTCTTTTTTGGGGAATATGCTTATCAAAATAATACTTCTAGAATCAATTTACACTTGCCATGGCAACCAATTTGCAAGGGAAATGCTTTAAAGAGTTTGATCAAATAATCAGTTGAGAGAAAAAAAAATAACAAAAACAAACAACTCAGAATATGGGAGCACAATACTCCTAGAATCTTGCAATGTTTCAAAATTAGATAGATGAATGAATACAAGGAAATACACATGGAACAATAAAAGACAATGAAATTCAAACTAGGGAAATCTAAATGAATAAGAACTTCATATTAGTAAGAGTATTATAAAATATAAACTTGATCATATGACTATAAAAGGCTTTTACAAATATTCTCCTTGTTTTAAAAACTAAGTAGAAAACACAATCTCAAAAGCATGAAAATCTCTATGAAAATAAACCCATACCATTAATTTCAAAATGTAGATGTAATAGCATAGAAATCCTATGTAACCTCTGAACTGATACTATTACTCTGAGTGAATTTAGAACACTTTTGATTCCTATATCTAAAATCCCCAACACTCATATCAATACCTTTCTGCTTACTTCTACATTTCTGTAAAATATGTACCCTTCCATGGCAAAAGAAGCGGAATCTTGAACTATGATGATGATTGTCATTTTTATTCAGCTTAAGTTTGTCTTCTTTAACCCCTCTATATTGTCTGTCAGTCCTTTCACCATACAAATGCTTTATAAGGTAACTAAGTAAGACAAAAGCAGATTAGCAAAATTATGAACAAAACAAGAATATCTGGAATTTAAAGGGCTTTCTAAGGTTGAGTCAGAAGGACAGCCAGGCTGGGGAAGGGCTGAGCCTGAAGCTGCAAATTCAGGTAGAGAAAGCTGCACATGCACATTACATCTGTGGACTTCTCTGGCAGGGCGGGGAATCAAGGGGCTTGGCCAAGGGAGGGGTAGAAAGTGGGGTCTGGAGAGGAGGGGAAGAACCAGGGCAATTTGAATCAGACTTGATTTTGAACTCAGGCCTGGTTTCCCCTTCCCCCACTGCTAGGGGATTAAAAGCTTCTGGACTTTGGGTCATTGCCTCCCAGGCATGCAAAATTAGAGAATCTCTTAGCATTAGAATTTGAAAAAAATGTAGGAGTCCGAGGTTTCTCTGAAAAAGCATGGCTGGGAAAGGGGGAGATAGTCCCTTGTGTTAGCACCTTGCTGGCACGTCTAACAAAAATAAAAATAGAAATAGAAAAACCACAAAAACAAAGCATTAACATGATCTTATCTCCCATTTGTCTGGTTAAACAGACTTTGCGATTTAAAATTGGATATATGAGCATTAAACTCCCCCTTTAACTTTTCCTTCATATATGTGTG
This sequence comes from Dromiciops gliroides, assembly GCF_019393635.1. Lineage (NCBI taxonomy): Eukaryota > Metazoa > Chordata > Mammalia > Microbiotheria > Microbiotheriidae > Dromiciops > Dromiciops gliroides. Next base: position 190,669,074 of record NC_057863.1, read on the forward strand.
TGTGTGTGTGTGTGTATCTCCCAGATCACTAAGAAAAAGAAGCCTCTAAGCTTAAATCTGAGGGAATAGTTTTTATTGCTTGAGAATTAATTAGACAATAAAAGGTGATATCAATTAGGGAAATAGGAAAGTAGAAATACAAATGAATAATCTTAGATCTAAGCTTAGTCTATATTCCTATATTACATATATTCCCCAAAGTGGGGAACAATCTCTTTTAGGAGAGCTTTGGCCATAAAGCCAGCAGTTGTTCATGGGGCAGGAAAAGCCTCCATCCTTCGAGTGAGCTGGTCAACAATAACAAGGCAAAATTTATATTGTCCTGCTTTGGGCATAGAAATAAAGTCAATTTTTAGATGGTCAAAAGGTGTATATGCCAAAGGGCGTCATCCATATACTTTAGTATGGAAGGCATATTGATTATAAGATTGACATGTGGAGCAGCTTGAGCAGATTCAAGATGCTGTGTTAGTTATACCTGGTGCTAGCCAGGTCCTTCTAACTGAGTCCTCAAAGTCTTGTGTGCCAAAATGGCCTTTCTTGTGAATAGAGATGGTGATGGAATTTCCAGAGGAGAAGTGGTTTTCCCTCCGAAGACATCCAGACTCCATTGATCTGTTTAGCCTTGAATCTCTTTTTCTACCTTTCTACCCATTAGAATATACAAGGGGGGAGCCAAATATTCAATCATGGTGCAGTTCAAAATGGACTGGCTTTTCTCTGAACAGCAAGATAAATGCTAAGGTTTTTTAAGAGCAAGGGAGATTGCCTAAGGGGGCAGTGGGGGAAGGACAAGAAGGTCCCCCAGGTTAGTTGGCTCATGGCCAAATAAGGGGGAGGGGGATGGGTTAAAGAAATTTGCTACAGTAATCAACTCCTGGTTGGCTTGACAAAACTGAATGTTAGCTAGGTGGATCATGGCAATATTGGGGCAAGGAAGAAGACCGACAGCCTCCCTCAAAACAGAGCAGGATTTATTTATCAAGAACGAACTTAAAAAAACACAAACAGTATCAGTAGGATTAAAGGAAAGGAAATAAAATTGGGAAAGGGAAATTATACAACCTGAACAACACCACCACCCAGGAATCAGCTGAGAACACACAGCAGCATTCTGTCGCCTTCTAACTTCAAGCTAGAATGGTGAAAATTCTCCTTCCCAGTACTCCCTAGGCTGACCACACACAGCCCCCAGCCAATTGGCTGGCTGCTCTGACAGTCACATGACTGCCCTCACTGTGCTTCCAATCATTTTGCCAGGCCCATGTAGGCACTGGTGAGTGGTGATGACATGAAGTACCAGCGCCATGGCGACAGCTACAACCAGTGGGTGGAGAACTGTGCAGTTTGGGGAGCCTCAGGCCATTGCATGCGCAGAGGTTTTTTTTTTTAATTCTAGACAAAAGATGGGGTCATACAAACCTCAAATAACAAGTAATTCTTTACAGAGTCTAAACATCACAGTCATTTATGTGCTTATAGAGGAATTATGAATGAAACTATGGAAAAAATAGATTGAGAAAAGCAACTTGATTAGACTGCATAAAAATAGAGGCCATCTACTCTAGAAACAATACAATTATAAGGCCATATTACATAAGGTATATCATATATCAAGATACACAAGAGAATATACTAAGGCCAATGGAAAAAAGTCTTGGGGCTTGGTAATTCCATAAACAGGTGACCAAGGGAACATCAATAACTACTTATCTGTATGCCTATTTTCCCACCTACAAGATTCTTAGGCCAGTTTTGATAAATGTGTAAGAAACAAGCTTGCTTTACAAGTGATATTGAGCAATGGACTACATTTTTACCAAATATGAGAAACAAGATGTAAACAAGATATAAGATATAAAAAAACCCAAAAAACTAATATCCTCTTCAGTAGGACAAACTTCTGCCTGACAAACTCAATTGCAGCTTTCATTAATACAGAAAATAAAGAGTCCTTGGGCTCATAACAAAAGATATAACACCAGTCTATAACATTCTGATAACAAACATCAAATGAGGAATAAACTTGGGAGATGAAGCCTCAACAAAGTTATTCCCAACTGTGACAAAGAAGATCCTCCATAGAGTCAAGGTCAAAGGATTTCCTTTGGATGGTGAGGTCTTCCAGATGCACTTCTTTGTAGATAACATTGTGCTGATTGCATTAAAATTGCAAAATCTTCTGGAAGATATACATATTCATTCATGAAAGTTTGAGTTTGACCTGCCATCCACTCAATAAAGACAGAGTGAATGTCTTTTGTCAGGATTTCAATATACATTTAAAAGGCTATCCTATGGAGCTTATTTGAGTTTATCTATATCTGTTATAGACAATGGAGAGGGACAGTTACCTGTGCCCAATGAAAGCATTTTAACCTTATCTTGGTTTGCAGTGTAAGATATTGATCTATAACTAGTTTCTGCCTTACTGTTTTCCAGTTATCCCTGCAGTTCTTGTCAAATAATGAGTTCTTATCCCAGAAGTTAGGGTCATTGGGTCAACTTTGTAACACTATGGTCATTTACTACTGTGTCTTGTGTACCTAATCTATTCCACTGATCCACCACTCTATTTCTTATCCAGTACTAGATAGTTGCTTTATAACATAGTTTCAGATTTGGTACTATCTTGCTTTTTGTGTCCAACCTTAAAAGCAGCCATGAAAGTCTATCTCCCATTGCTTAAAAATTTCACAGATAAAGGGGACAGAGAGTTCCATAGCATCCAGCATCAGCTGTCTTAGTTTCCTTTTAGGGATAAGTCTAATATTCTAAATTACACAAGAACTACTGATTTACAACAGTGCAGAGAGTTTCTACATTAGAAGTTCTCTACAAAAAGAACTTACAGGGGGGAGCTAGGTGGTGCAGTGGATAAAGCACTGGCCATGGATTCAGGAGGACCTGAGTTCAAATCCAGCCTTGGACACTTGACACTTACTAGCTGTGTGACCCTGGGCAAGTCACTTAACCTTCATTGCCCCTCAAAAAAAATAAATAAAAGAACCTAGAGTCACACCCTTCCCCCTCCCCCAACACACAAAAACTCAAGAAAATATAAGAAATTCAAAGAAACTTATGTGATGATGGTAAAACTAAATCACCTTACCTGCCCCCCGCCCCAGTGTGTGTGTGTGTGTGGGGGGGGGGACTAGCTAGAAATTACTTATAAATTAGGAGCTTCAGCACAGTTTAGGCATTAAACATTTATTAAAGTATATTAGAAGTTGGTAAAGAGAGAGCACATGTCTCTCAAAGAATAGAAAAACCTGGCTTAGATCTATGAGAGAAAGAGAGAGAGAGAGAGAGAGAGAGAGAGAGAGAGAGAAAGAGAGAGACACCTTCAACTAGCAGGTCATGCTTCCAAAAGAGAGTGAGCCTGACTCAGTTCCCCTGGCAGCTCCCTGTGGGACCAGAAGAAGGGCGATCCCCACACACAGCTCCAAGCTAATTGGCTGGTAGCATTCAAGTCCATTGATTGACATGACTTAAAGGCATTGTGAGGCAACTTCTGGGATGCCAATTCGACTTTAGAAATCTCAGAAAGGTCACCTTATGCTTTTTCAGCAGAGGGTCCTAGAGAGTAATATTCTCACACTTAAAGAATTCTAGATTTTTATGAAAATATGTCACCAGAGTTAATAAAATATTTAAAATTAATAGACTGTTATGACACAGCATCATTGATTCACTCTCAATCAATTAATTAACAAGCAGGTATTAAGTCCCTATTAATCATCAAAGACAATGCTAGGTATTGGGAACAAAGTAAAAATTGAGCCTGACCTCAAGGAAGTTTACATTCTGCCTGGTAAAACAAAATATATTCATAGGAATAATACAATAAAGAGTTAAGGATAATTCTGAAATTAAAAACTAGTATAACTAGAAAGGGGTGGTACCATCAACACGAAAAGGGGAATTTGGAAGACAAATGGTTTTTGGGAAAGATAACGGATTCTATTTTGGACATCTTAAGTTTGAGGTGCCAATGGGCATGCACTAAGCAACTTGGTTAAATGGGAATTATGAGAGTGACCAAGGCTGTATAGTTATATCTGTGACTGATCTGCATAGAGATGAAAATTGAACTGATGGTAAATGATGCATTCATAAATGGAGAGAAAGAATTATAAAAAAGAGAAGAAGACATGGAGTTAAGATGGCGGAGAGAAGCCAGCAAGTTGCCTGAGCTCACCTGTGGTTCCCTCAAAAAGAACATTAAATCAAGCCTCTAAAGGGATTCTGAAACTACAGAACCTCCAAAAAGAGAGAGAGAGACACAATCTTCCAACTTGAGATAATTTAGAAGAGTTCAGGAAAGGCTGGTTTCACTTGGACAAAAGGGGAGCTCAGCTCAGCTCAGCACAGAGCAGCTCAGCATGGAGGGGTCTGGGCAAGTCAGCAGGAAGCTCTTGGCCACAGCAGAGCAACCGAGGCCCCTTGATCCTGCCTCAGCAATCTGGTGGTACAGCAGGCCAGTTGTGTGATCCACCAGCACCAGCTGAGAGGGCAGGCTGTCATCTGGAGGGACACCCACAAGACAGGAATGACTGGGCCAGGCCATCCCAGTTCCTGGAGCAAGCTCAGAAAGCAAGCCCAGGGCAGTGAGGAATCCACAAGCCACAGAAGACACAGAGTAGAAAGCCAGTGACACAGCCCCTGTCTCCCAGCACAAGAAGCTTGAAATAGTGACACTTGTGCCCCAGGGGCAGATCTCAACTTTAAAAAATAAGCTATGATATGAGTGAGAAACAGGAAATGGCTCTGACCCTGTCTATGTGGACAGGGAAGACCTTAAACACAAACTCAGATGAAGACAATACTCTCAAATTGCCTACATGTGAAGCCTCAAGAGGGAAGATGAATTGGTCTCAAGACCAAAAAGTCTCCTTGGAAGAGCTCAAAAAGGATTTAAAAATCAATTGAGCATGGTAGAAGAAAAAATGGGGAGAGAAATGAAAGGAACACAAGTAAATTATGAAAAAAGAATCAGCAGCTTGGAAAAGGAAGCACAACAATTGACTGAAGAAAGCAATTTATTAAAAAAAATAATTTGTCCAAATGGAAAAGGAGGTGCAAAAGCTTACTGAATAAAACAATGCTGTAAAAATTCAAAATGGACAGATGGAAGTTAATGAATCCATGAGATACCAGAAATCAGTCAAACAGAATCAAAAGAATAAAAAAAATAGAAGAAAATGTGAAATATCTCACTGGAAAGACAACTGACATGGAAAATAGATCCAGGAGAGACCATTTGAGAATTATTAGGCTACCTGAAAGCCATGATCTGTAAAAGAGTGTAGCCACCGCATTCCAGGTAATTATCAAGGTGAACTGCCCTGTAATTGTAGAATCAGAAGATAAAACCATCATTGAAAGAATCAACCAATCATCTCCTGAAAGAGACTCCAAAATGAAAACTCCAAAGAATATTTTAGCCAAAATCCAGAATGATCAGGTGAAGATAAAAATGCTCCAAGCAGCCAGAAAGAAGCAATTTGAGTATCACAGAACCACAGTAAGGATTATACAGAACAACAAAGCTTCAAAATTAAAGGATTAGAAGGCTTGGAATATGATATTCTGGAAGGCAAAGGAGCTTGGATTCCAACCAAAAATCAACTCCCCAGCAAAACTGATCATTCTCTTTCAGGGGAAAAGATGGACATTCAATGAAATAGGGGACTTTCAAGGTTTTCAGATGAAAAGACTAGAACTTAACAGAAAATTCAATCTTAAAATACAAGACTCGAGAAGTTTAAAAAGGCAAATGGGGAAAAAGTTATTCAATATGGTTAAACTGTTTACATCCCTACATGGGAAGATAATACCTATGACTCTTGAGAACTGTATCTCTATTTGGGCAGACAGAAGGAGTATATATAGAGGGTATAAATATGATTTCTCTTTGATGTGATGATATAAGAAAATTAAGGGATGAAAAAAAGGAATTTATGGGGAGAAGAGGAAAGGTGAGGTGGAATGGGGTTAAGTAAATCATATGAAGAGGTGCAAAAAAAACTATAACAATAGAGGGAAAGAAGGGAGGGGTAAGCATTGTTTACTTTCATCAGACTTGTGCAAAGAAGGAATAACATATACATTTATTTGGATAAAGAAATTTAGTTTATTCTTTAGGGAAGTAAAGTGGTAAGGGGAACAGGGGGCACTGATAGAAGGGAGGGCAGAAGCAGGGGAGAAAAGGGTAAAGAAAAGGGAGGGGGGCTGATAAAAGGGAGGGCAGATTGGGGGAGGCAGCATTCAGAAGCAAAATGCTGGTGAGGAGGAATAGGGTGAAAGAAAGGGAAAAAGTAGAAAGGGGGTAAATAGAATGGAGGGGATTAGACAGTTAGTAATACTAACTGTGAATGTGAATGGGATGAACTCTGCCATAAAACAGAAGTGAATTGCAGAGTGGATTAAAAACCAGAATCCTAGAGTATTCTATTTACAAGAAACACATTTGAAGCAGAGAAATACACATAATGTAAAGGTAAAATGTTGAAGCAGAATATATTATGCTTCAGCTGAAGATAAAAAAAAGCAGGGGTAGCAATCCTTATCTCAGACAAAGCAAAGGCAAAAATAGAGCTAATTAAAAGAGATAAGGAAGGAAACTACATCTTGCTAATATGTACGATAGATACTGAAGTAATATCAATACTAAACATGTATGTGCCAAGTGGTATAGCATCCAAATTCTTAGGGGAGAAGTTAAATGAGTTACAAGAGGAAATAGACAGCAAAACTATACTAGTGGGGAATCTAAATTTTCACCTCTCATAATTAGATAAATATAATCACAAAATAAATAAGAAAGAAGTTAAAGAGGTGAACAGAATGTTAGAAAAGTTAGATATGATAGACACCTGGAGAAAATTGAATGGGGATAGAAGGAATATACCTATTGCTCAATGGTACATGACACTCAAAAATTGACCATGTATCAAGGCACAAAAACCTCACAGCCAAATGTAGAAAGGCAGAAGTAGTAAATGCATGCTTCTCAGGTCAAGATGCAATAAAAATTACATGTAAAAAGAGCCATGGAAAGATATACTGAAAATTAATTGAAAACTAAATAATCACATCTTAAAGAATGAATGGGTCAAAAAACAAATCATGGAAACAATCACTTCATCCAAGAGAATGACAGCAATGAGACAACATAGCAAAACCTATGGAATGCAGCCAAAACAGTGGTTAGGGGAAATTTTATATCTCTAAATGCTTACATGAATAAAAAAGAGGAGGAGATCAGTGAATTGGCATGCAATGCAAAAAGCTAGAAAAAGAACAAAGTAAAAATCCAAAACAAATACTAAATTAGAAATCCTGAAAATCAAAGGAGAAATTAATAATATTGAAAGCAAGAAAACTATAGAATTAATAAAAATAAGAGCTGGTTTTATGAAAAAAACCAATAAAATAGATAAACCTTTGGTTAATTTTATTTAAAATAAGAAAGAAGAAAACCAAATTACCAGTATCAAAAATGAAAGGGGGGCAGCTAGGTGGCACAGTGGATAAAGCACCGGCCCTGAATTCAGGAGCACCTGAGTTCAAATCTGGCCTCAGACACTTAACACTTACTAGCTGTGTGACCCTGGGCAAGTCACTTAACCCCAATTGCCTCCCTAAAAAAAATTAAAAATAAAAATAAAAAATGAAAGGGGTGATTTCACCACCAATGACATAGAAATTAAAAAAATAATTAGGAGGGGCAGCTAGATGGCACAGTGGATAGAGAACCGGCCCTGGAGTCAGGAGTACCTGAGTTTAAATCCAGCCTCAGACACTTAACACTTACTAGCTGTGTGACCCTGGGCAAGTCACTTAATCCCAATTGCCTCACTAAAAAAAAAAAATTAGGAGCAGCTAGGTGGCACAGTAGATAAGGCACAAACAAATCCGACCTTAGACACTTGACATTTACTAGCTGCGTGACCCTGGGCAAGTCACATAACCCTCATTGCCCTGTAAAAACGAACAAACAAACAAACAAAAAGAATTCTATTGGGGGCAGCTAGGTAGCGCAGTGGATAGAGCACCGGCCCTGGAGTCAGGAGTACCTGAGTTCAAATCCGGCCTCAGACACTTAACACTTACTAGCTGTGTGACCCTGGGCAAGTCACTTAACCCCAATTGCCTCACTAAAAAAAAATTAAAATAAAATAAAAAAACAAATAATTAGGAACTATTTTACTCAACTGTATGCCAATAAATCTGACAATCTAAATGCAATGTATAAATATTAACAAAAATACAAATTGCCTAGGTTAACTGAAGAGGAAATAAAATCCTTAAATAAGTTCATATTAGAAAAAGAAATTGAACAAACCAACAATGAATTCCCTAAGTAAAAATCTCCAGAGCCAGATGGGTTTACAAATGAATTCTACAAAAATTTAAAGAACAATTAATTCCAATATTATACAAATTATTTGGAAAAATATGTGAAGAAGTTCTACCAAATTCCTTTTATGACACAAATATGGTATTGATACCAAAACCAGGCAGAGCAAAAATCTTTTTTTTTGTTTGTGTGTGTGTGTGAGGCAGTTGGGGATAAGTGACTTGCCCAGGGTCACACAGGATGCAAAATTCTTAAATAAGATATAAGAAAAGAAATTACAGCAAGTGATCACACGGATAATACACTATGACCAGGCTGGATTTATATCAGGAATGCAAGGCTGGTTCAACATTAGGAAAACTATCAACATAATCAACCACATCAATAAGAAAACTAACCAAAATCATATGATTATCTCAATAGATGCAGAGAAAGCTTTTGACAAAATAGAGCACCCATTCCTAATAAAAACATGAGAGAGATTAGGAATAGGTGGAGCTTTCCTTAGCAATATCTACCTACAACCATCAGCAAACATTATATGCAATGGAGATAAGTTAGAGGCTTTCCCAATAAGATCAGGGGTGAAACAGGGATGTCCATTATCTCCTCTATTATTTAATATTGTACTAGAAATGTTGCTTTAGCAATCAGAGAAGAAAAAGGAATTAAAGGAATTAGAATAGGCAAGGAGGAAACAAAACTATCACTCTTTGCAGATGATACAATGGTATACCTAGAGAATCCTAGGGAATCAACTAAAAAGCTACTTGAAACAATTAACAACTTTAGCAAAATTGGAGGATATGAAATAAACCCACATAAATCATCAGCATTTCTATACATGACCAATAAAGTCCGGCAATAAGAGAAATTCCATTTAAAGTAATGGTACACAAAATAAAATACTTGGGAGTTTACTTGCCAAGACAAATCCAGGAATTATATGAACACAATTGCAAAACACTTTTCACACAAATGAAATCAGATCTAAATAATTGGGAAAATATCAATTGCTTATGGATAGGCTGACCTAATATAATAAAAATGACAATTCTAGCTAAATTAATTCACTTATTCAGTGCCATACCAATTGGGGTACCTAAAAATCATTTTATAGAGCTAGAACAAATAAAAAAAATTCATCTGGAAGAAGAAAAGGGTAAGAATATCAAGGGAACTAATGAAAAAATGATAGGAAGGTGGGTTAGCTATATCAAATCTGAAGCTTGACTCATGAAAACTATTTGGTACTGGCTAAGAAATAGAGTGGTAAATCAATGGAATAGGTTTGGCACAGGAGACACAGTAGTAAATAACTTTAGTCAAACATACTGTTTGATAAACCCAAAGACTCTAGCTTCTGGGATAGGAACTTAGTATTTGACAAAAAAAAAAACAAAAACAAAAAAAAACAACTGCTGGGAAAACTGGAAGAGAGTATGGTAGAAACTAGGCATAGACCAACATTTTACACCTTACACTAAAATATGGTCAAAATGGGTACATGATTTAGACATAAAAAGTGATACCATAGGTAAATTCGGAGAGGAAAGAATAATTTACCTCTCAAATTTATGAAAAGGAGAACAGTTTATGACCAAACAAGAGATAGAAAATATTACAAAATGCAAAATGGATGATTTTGATTACGTTAAATTAAAAAGGTTTTTCTACCAACAGAAGCAATGCATCCAAAATTAGAAGGGAGACAGAAAAATGGCAAACAATTTTTATAGCTAGTATTTCTTATAAGGGTCTCATTTCTAACATATATTGGGAACTAAATCAAATCTATAAGAATGCAAATCATCCCCCAATTGAGAAATGGTCAAAGGATATGAACAGGCAGTTTTCTGATGAAGAAATCAAAGCTATCTATTGACATATGAAAAAAAATGCTCTAAATCACTATTGATTAGAGAAATGCAATTTAAAACAACTCTGAGTTACCATCTCACACCTATCAGATTGGCTAATATGACAAAAAAGGAAAATAATAAATGTTGAGGTTGTGGAAAAATTGGAACATTTGTTGGTGGAGCTGTGAATTTATCCAACCATTCTGGAAAGCAATTTGGAACTAAGCCCAAAGGTCTATAAAGCTGTGCATACCCTTTGACTCAGCAATACCACTATTAGGTCTTTTTTTTTCCCAAAGAGATCATAAATCAAAAATCTTTGTAGCTGCTCTTTTTGTGGTGGCAAGGAATTGGAAATTGGGGAATGGCTGAACAAGTTGTGGTATATGAATGTAGTGGAATACTATTGGTCTGTAAGAAATGAGCAGGCGGATTTCAGAGAAACCTGGAAGGACTTATGTGACCTGATGTTGAGTGAGATGAGCAGAATCAGGAGAATATTGTACACAGTATCAATAACATTGTGTGTTGATCAACTGAGATAGACTAGATTCTTCTCACCAATTCAATGGTACAAGAAAGTTCCAAAGGACTCATGATGGAAAAGGCTCTCCAAATCCAGAAAAAAGAACTGTTAATCTAGATGCATATTGAACCATACTATTTCTACTTTTTTTGGTTTTCATTTTTGAGGTTTTTCCCTTTTGTGCTGATTCTTCTTTTACAGCACGACATGCAGAAATATGTTTAATGTGATTATACATATATAACCTATATCAGAAGCTTTGCTGCTTCCTGTCTTGCGGAGAGTGGAGGGAGGGGAGAGAGGGAAAATATTTGAAACTAGAAATTTTATAAAAACAAATAGCAAATAGGCTTTAGAAGAACCTTAAAGTATAGGCACAGTAACAGATGGGTGAAAAAGATCTAGCAGAGGAAACTCATATGGAGTATCCACACATGTTGAGATGTAAGGTTAATTATATCAATGTTCTATTACTTATCAATTTATACAAAACTTAGATGTATTAAAAGTTATCAAACTATTCAGCTAGGAATTAATTTTCTTACTATTTTTAAAAAATTCAGTTTAAAAATTGTGATATTTTAAAAGTATGATGAACTCTTCTTCATTAACTTCCAAATGGTGCTAGTTTAGGGAATTATAAGCTTAGCATAACATTTTTCCTGGACTATAAATATTAGGGCTTGATAAATATTTACTTGAAAGTCGAATTAATTTAACATATGTGAAAACATTTAAAAAGCAAGATGTACTTAATATTCAGAAACAATATATTATACTTTCAATTCCTGAAATACAATGTGAAATGTTTTATAAATATGGTAATATGTATTAACTTGCAAGTTGAGTATCAGCTACATAAGAAGAAAGGAATCCTCTTTTTAGTAAAAAAATCTTTCCTGAATTCTTCAGATAATATATTTTGAATGGAATAAATTAAGTATATCATAACTATTTTAGCTGCAAACTTCCCCAACTGCTATGGTCCCCAAAGTCTTAAATTAGTATTTAATTGTAATTGACATCAAATATAAATGCATGTAAAATGAAGGATTTGACAAAATAATAATCTCATCTTAATGAAATATTATTAGCAATATTTGGGGTGCGGGTATAATTTCATAGAATTGCATAGTAAAATGTGGAACAGTATCCTTCTTGTAGTTGCCAAATTTATGACATCTTGGCCTCATATTTTCTATTTGCTTTGAAAATTTTATCCATCCCTAAAGTGGTAGTAAGGTATATTTTGAGTTAACCTTGAAACCTGGAAGGCCTGCCATGAAAATTAATTGTTTTCATATTTTCATAAGGTGTTATGAATATTAATCACATACATTTTTTTTTTTTAGTGAGGCAATTGGGGTTAAGTGACTTGCCCAGGGTCACACAGCTAGTAAGTGTTAAGTGTCTGAGGCCGGATTTGAACTCAGGTACTCCTGACTCCAGGGCCGGTGCTCTATCCACTGCGCCACCTAGCTGCCCCAATCACATACATATTTTGACCTGATTTCATTGACTTTTACCAATTTGTGAACTATTTGATCGGTGCCATTTCCTATAAATCCCTCTTAGACCTGTTTTTACAATGGGCTATTTGCTTCAGTAGTTTAGTTATTTAAAGTTATATATACACTCTTATACGCCTTTGTATTCTGTTTTTTAAAAGATGATTTTCTCTCCATCTTCTCTAAAAGCCAAAACACAAGGTTGGACTGACCTAAGCTGTTCTCTACAAAGTCATTCTAGCTTTCAGTGATCACTGTTTTTCTTGACTCGTCATGAAGCAAGGTCAAAGGGTTTTCAATTTCCAGACCTCTCTCTCTTCTCATTTTTAAAAACTGGAATGTTTGATTTTGCCTTCTCCTGTGGCATTTTCTACAATATATCAAAGTTTACTGACAACTACTCAACAACCATATCAAACATTTGTTTTAGCACCATGGGGTGTAATAGTATATCTGTGCATAGTGACTTGAACTAATCAAGGTAGCTAGTGCTTTCATACTATTTCAGATTCCCACTCGTTATTAGTAATTTTTATTATTTTATTATTTTATTATTCCTTCCTTAGTCGAAGATTATTTTTGGGCATATAAAGGAGAAGACCAAATAATGGTAGAAATGTTTACCGCATCTTATTATCTGGTGAGTGAAAGGATGGTGATGTCCTAAACAAGTATAGGAAAATTTGGAGCAGGAGTAGGTTGGGGAATGGGAGGCAGTTTATACATTAGACAAGGTCAGTTTTAGATGCTGAAGCAGCTCGAAATTTGAAATCTAAATAGAAAAATTCAGCAGGTCATGTGAGGTTGGAACTCCCCACTCTATTTCCCCTCTTACCTATTTGACAGCTCCTTCTCCATCTCCTTTGTTGGAACTTTATCCAGGTCACACATTATAAACATGAATGTCCCACAGGGACTGTCCTAGGTCTACTCTTCTTCTCTTTCCATTTTATTTCACTCAATGATCATATTAGAACCCATGGATTCAATTATCATTTCATTCTGCTTGACTGATTCCTGGTGTCTCATGGATTCCTTATCTTCCAACTGTCCCACTTTAATTTTTAAGGCATTGTTTTCTTCAGTGAGATTATGTACTTTTTTTTCATTTGGCCAAGTGAATTTTTTAAGGTATTGTTTTTTTTTTATTTTTTTTTATTTTTTTTTTTTAGTGAGGCAATTGGGGTTAAGTGACTTGCCCAGGGTCACACAGCTAGTAAGTGTTAAGTGTCTGAGGCCGGATTTGAACTCAGGTACTCCTGACTCCAGGGCCGGTGCTCTATCCACTGCGCCACCTAGCTGCCCTAAGGTATTGTTTTTTTCAGTGAGATTATGCACCTTTTTTCCATTTGGCCAAATGAATTTTTTAAGGCTTTGTTTTCTTCAGTGAAATTATGTGCTTCCTTTTCCAAGCTGCTGATTCTTTTTTCATAGTTTTCTTGTTTTGTTTTCATTTTTCTCCCCATTTTTTCTTCTACCTCTTGCAATTGATTTTTAAAGTCCTTTTTGAGCTCTTCCAGGAAGGCTTTTTGTTCTTGCGACCAATTCACCTTCCCTCGTGAGGCTTCAGAAGTAGGCAATTTGAGGCTATTGTCCTCATCTGAGTTTGTGTTGGCTTCTTCCCTATTGATACAGAAGCTCTCAATGGAGAGGGCTCTTTTTTGCTTCTTACTCATTATTGCAGCTTATTTATTTATTCTTTAAGTTGAGGTCTGCTCTGGGGGCACCAGGTTCCCTGTTTTGGGCTTCTTGTGCAGGGGTATAGGTGCTGTGTGACCGGGTTTTTACTCTGAGGCCTTTATGGTGTGTGGAGATCCCCCGCCCTGCACTTCCTGTCTGATTGTGCTCGGCCAGCCAGGCGCTGGACCCCGGCGTCTGATCTCGCCTGACCCGTTCGTGGCCCTCTTGGCCGGTTCAGGTAGGTTTTTCCACTGTCCTTCTTGGCCACCAGATTTTTGAACTAGGTTCCAGGGGCCTCAGTTGTTCGGCTGTGGCCCACAGCTCCTGCTGACTTGCCCCGCCCCCCTCGGCGCTGGTTGCTGCCCTGCGCTGGGCCTCCCTTTTGCCCGCATCAGACCGAACTTTTCCTGAAGTCTTCTAAATTATCTCTGGTTGGAGGACTGTGTCTCTCTGTCTCTTTGCAGGTTCTGTAGTTTCAGAATCAGTCCAAAGGCTTGATTTAATGTTCGTTTTGAGGGAACAGAAGGAGAGCTCAGGCAGCTTGCTGCTTCCTCTCCGCCATCTTGGCTCCGCCTACTCCCAATTCCCAATTATCATTTCAAAACTGATAATTCTCAGATCTATTTATCCAGTCCTCATATCTCTGCTGACCTCTAGTGTCATATCTCTAGCTACTTATTGTACATCTTAAACTCAACTTGGGGCATCTAGGTGGCACAGTGGATAGAGCACTGGCCCTAAATTTGGGAGGATTTTAGTTAAAATCTCACCTAAGACACTTACTAGCTTTGTGATCTTGGGCAAGTCACTTAACCCCAACTGCTTTAAATATCTGGGCCCATCTGTAGTTATCCTGATATATATATATATGTATATATATACATACACACACATACACATACACACATATACATATGTATGTATGTATATACATGTATGTATATATATATGTATATGTGTGTGTATATGTGTATATGTATATATGTGTGTATATCTATATCTATATTGTAACGATTGGAATGACGCCACCTGCTGGAGACTTACTGTAGAAGAGTTCCACCCATGAAGCGAAGGTCTTTGAGGGCAAGACCAGGAGTCTTTTCTTTGGAAAAGGAAGTGACGCGGGCTAGTGGGAAGAGGAAGGAAGAGACTGGTGCTCAGTCTCGGACTCTTTCCTCTGGACTCTGGTGGAGAGCAGAGCTAGAAATGTGCTCTCCCTTTAATAGATAGGAATCTAGGCCTTTCTCTCTCTCTTTACCAAATTCTTATTCTCCTTAATAAATGCTTAGAAGTCTAACTCTTGCTAAAGCTTATAATTTATTGGCGACCACTCATTAAATATTTTAGGCAGTTTAGCTAGAATTTTAGCCCTTAACAATATCTATATATCTTGCCACTGGACCCAGATGGCTCTGGAGGAGAGAATGAGGTTGGTAACTTTGCACAACAAATCACTTTAATCCAATTCATTGTAAGTCATGATATCACCACAATGTCATGGTCCTCTTCAAGAATGAAGGAAAAACAACAACAATGAACTCAATTTATCCATATCTAACCTCATTATCTTCCCCCATCCCCAACATTCCCCTCTTCCTTTTTCATATTATTGCCATTTGCCTATTTCCCCAGGCTTGCAAACTAGGTGCCATTCTTGGCTCTTTCTCATAATCCATATCCAATTTATTGCCAAGGTGTGTTAATAATGTATCTTGTTCTGATCCCACAGACAACCTCAACTGTGTTGAGACCCCATTTTCTCCAGTATATGATAAAGCAGTTAGACAACATGACACCAAAAATCTCTTTTAGCTCTAATAATCATATGATAACATTGCTGGATAATTATCTACCCTTATATTATCTGAATTTTTAAAAATTCTACTTACTGAAATGCTCCTATGTTTTGTTCTTGAATGGATCATACTGATTTCTCTCATCTTGCCTACATGTAAAAAATAACTCGGATGCTTTCTCATTCCAAGTGCCTCTTTACAATTTGAGGTGTAATTATTTCCCTTTTAGTCAATATCACTTTAAGCAAATATAAAATTATGCTGATAATTTATATTTGTGCGGGTTTTTTATTACAAAATGGAGAGTGTTTCAGGGTGAGGAATTTGGGGACCTTCTTTTATAATGTTTTGGTTGGGGAATAGACTAAATTTTATCCATGCTGCCTGGGGTTAGGCCATCAATGCATCTACATTCATACTTTACAAAATATTCGCTAGAGTCTTCTTCTAACTAAATAAATTATTTGGTTCTTTAAAGTATTACTCAATACATAAAATAATATATTTCATAAACTCCTAACTTATTGACAGATACATGCATTAAATTATATAAAGAGGAACTAATGAAAGAGTATAAGTATAATTATAAGCAATAATAACAACAGTAAAATAACCCTCCCCTCCCAAAACAAATTATAGGGTAAATAAATAAAACTTAAAACTTCATAAACAAGTGAACAACATAAAAACCAAGTTTTTAAAAACATGATTGCTCATACAACTGCACTCTATTCATTGACTGGTGAAAAGAAACAAAAACTATATGCATTACCTTTAATCAGATAGTTTTACTGAGTCAAATGAATATAAATAAGCAAAAACTCTGAGTCTATAATTTTGTTATTTTTGGGTAATTCCAAATGGTTTTCCAACATGATTGAACCAATTCATAGCTCCACCAACAGAGCATTCATAGGCCTGTCTAACCCTGGCTATTTTCTTCTTTTTTCAGTTTTGTCTTTTTGAAAGTATGAGGCTCTGTATAGATCAGATTGATCTGAGAGTCAGGGAGACTGAGGTTCAAGTCCTGCTGATACATACTGGCTATGGAATCCACTTAAATCACTTAAACTCTCAGTAATCCACAGGAAATTCTCTAGGACAAGTTGCAGAGAAGACACTCATCCACAAATTTTCTTACCACAATCTCCTTACCTTGCTGAAATCACAAGTCTATTTTTTTTTAAGTTAGTGTGCATATTCTTTTTGTTTTCCTTTTTTTTTTTGGCATTCTGTATTGATTCATAGAAGTCTTGCTGCATACCTTGGTATTCTTTATTGCCATTATTGGCATCAAGATGGCATTATGGAGTCTCAGGCCTCAAGTGAGGAAGACTCATCTTCATGAATTCAAATCTAGCCTCAGACACTTACTAGCTGTGTGATTCTGGGCAAGTCACTTAACTCCATTTGCCTCAATTCCTTATTTGTAAAATGAGCTGGAGAAGGAAATGGCAAACCACTCCAGTGTCTTTGCCAAGAAAACCCTAAATGGGATCACAAAGAGTTGGACATGACTGAAAAATCAATGATATTTATCATTGATAATGGTATGACATTTATTGAACAATTCCAAGTTATCGAACAATTATTGAGCACAGATTTTTATCTAGTTCTTGTTTTACATCAACAATGTAATATAAAGCACTAAAATATTTTTAAAATCTTTATTCTTTTGTAACACATTTCAGGAACACATTTCATGGAGTGATATCCAATCCATCTTCAGTTGATGCTTCATTTGGCCTTGGCTTGGGTTAGAGTAGAGAGCCATGTCTGAGGACTTAAGAAAACATTCTGAGGAAGCTAATAATACAAGTATGAGCTTTATTACTATATGGTGCAGGAGGCAGGCAAAATCGTGAGCACACACACACACACACACACACACACACGGTGACAAAAACATTCAGGCACACACACTATGCTAGGGTCTCTCATGAGGGAGACATATACTATGGCAAACATCTTGGTTGGGAGTACATACTCCAAGTGGGTTCTAATTAGGGAAGTTTTATACCTCATAGATGGGCTTGGCTGAGAACAGCTAATCAGTGCCAAATATGGGAAGGGGAATTACTAATCAGACCCAGATGTGGTGGGGAAATTCTCTGGGTCTTTATTGATATCAGATTGAGGGGAGAAATTTTCTGATTTGTCCAGAAGTTTTGTGATGATTTCAATCCATAATTAGAGATTCCAAAAATCAGTGCGGATTACAGAAATGGGTATTGGCTCATAGGTATATATAGGTAGGGAGACTTGTCCACTGAAGAGCTGAGATTATTTACATGTTTGATATAGGGTCAGAATGAGTCAGGAGGTTGGAAAAGCATAGTTTATCTGCATAATTTATATATTTATGCTCATAAAGATCACTTAGCCTAAGTGACTGCATATCAAAGTCCTATAATTTATAACTACATCAAACAATATATTTCAAAAATCACAATTAGCATAGTTCATCAATATAATTATTGTGTTAAAATGTTGTCATGTTTCTGAGGTAGTAGAGATCTTAAAATTTAGGTTTGACATCAGAAATGTTCAAAAAATATTTAAATTTCCCTTTTGCACTAAATAATTAAGATACTCAGAATGGGAAAAAAGTTTATAATTTCATAGTCCAATGTGTATATTTTTATGAGATTAATGACATAGTCCTATATTAATGCCAACTCAATGACAAAGAAGACCATTTGTTCACCTTCTCCAAATTACTTTTAATCTCTTATGGCCTCATATGCCCAATATTCTTTAAATGTCTTAAAATGTGATAAAATATATATTTATCCAGGAGGCACATCTTGAGCACATAATAATACCATTCCAAGTTTTACATAAAACACCCTAGAGTTCCATGTATATTTCTTCATTTAGAAGCTTGTTGAAGGAGAAAAAAAAATACATTTGGTATGCTGGAGCTAAATCTATATTTAATTTTTAAGTATAAGTTTGGAGATTTTTCCACTTTACTGACATTTACTTTTTTTTATTACTTCCTTAATAGTGACCAAAGATGGCATCCAGCTTAGTTAAAATGAAGTTGAGGTTAGGTAAATGAGTAAGAAATGAGTAACTTTCTTGGTTTTAGGGGTTTTCCTTAGTTGTTGAGGTAAGAAGTTGATGTTTTTATTTATGCGTGGTCAATGTTATTATATTCATTATTCTCTGATACAGATGTTAATATAACAATTATCTTTTAACTTGGTCTCCACTATTATACTCTGCTATATCCCAAGCTAACCCAGAGCACCCAGAAAGTATAGCTCACACTCAGTTCTGGGATATTTAATAAATGTTTACCAAGACTACCAAGTTGCCTAAGTATTTCTTTGTATTGACCAATTTCACAATTATTAAACACAGATTTTTCCCTAGTTGTTTTTACATCAACAATGTAATAGAAAGCATTAACATATTTTAAAAAAATCTTTAAAATCTGTGGGTTACAGAATTTATCGTTTGATTAATATTTTATGGCAAAAAGATTTTGTCAGTTTTAAATTAGGCTAGCTGTGGTCTTTACTACTAGGAGGTAATGCAGATGAATTATGTCAAGAAGGTGATATGGAACTTAAAAATTATGTTCAAATAGCTACACAAATACAGAAACAGACTATTCCCCACGTATAAAATATTTTTCCTACTGTGTTCCAGTAGGGGGAACCAAAGATTCACTGTCTAATATTTTACTTGGCTCATGGACCTGTGTGGGTTCTTGTAACCTACTGTCTAATCGTCAGCACAAGCATCAAACAGCTACCAGCTAGCCTGTGATCACACGTGTTCTCATCCACGTTATTTACACTAAAGACCCTGGGTATGCTCGGATCTCTTTGATCTAAATCTGCCCTTCCTTGATCTTCCAAGGTTCCGTAGTAGTTTTACTTGGTGTGTGTTTTTTAAAAAACCTTATTTGAATTGTAGTTTCCCCATCCCCCCACCACTTCCATTTTTGGTTTTCATTAGTTGTAGCAGTTAATGGCTCAACTTGATTTTTAGCTTAACTTCCCTAGATTTTAGACCTTTTCCAAATTCAATTTTGAGGTCTTTTTAAAGGTATTTTAGCTTTCCTTCAACTTCTGCATTTTCTCTTTTCTGGGATTTTCCCTCCTTAAAAAAACCTTTGGATCACAAAGGTGATCTCACTTTTCAAGGGTCATAAGGCAAATGCCAAACACAGGAGGTTCTATAACCCTCTCATTTCCCGCCTACATAAGTACGCAGGCGAGACAATGAATCTTACCGGAAACCAAAGTTTAGATGTTTACAGATTTTTCTTTTTTAACGTGGTGTCTTACTAAAGAGTGAAGGATAACATTTCTTTGAAGGGTTTTTGTTTTTCCCTTTCGGATCTTCATTTCATTTAAAGATGAAGGGCGCGCGCCCGTGCGCGTGCGTGTTAGTGTGCGTGTGTGTGTGTGCGTGTGTGTGTGTGTGTGTGTGTGAGAGAGAGAAATATGCAGGTAGAGAGCGAATGAATAATTAGGGAGTGCTTCCATGAAATCACTCACCAAGAAAATTACCTGCTCATTAAATGGGAAGCATAGAGAAGCAGTCACGTAAAATTCTACCTTTCTCCAACAGGACAAGGGTGAGGTTTGAGGAAGGGAGGAGACTCAGGGGAAAGGAAGGAATTTAGTGTCTTGCGCGGCCAGTTTTTACTCTAGCGTAGCTGCCTAATAGATTTTTTTTTTTTTTTTACTTTTCCTTTATCCACTTCTCTTCCCTCCCCCTTCCCAGCCAAGATCCCAGGGAGTGGGCATGTGGTGGAGTCTGTAAGTGGAAGAAGCTTAGTCCACGCCCTCATCTTCTTTTCCCAGGCCCCACCGACTACAAGCAGCTATCATTCTTCCTCTCTCCTCCCGCCTTTCCCTCCTCCAGTTCTAGCGGCAGCGGCAGCGGCAGGAGCAAGGGCAACTGCGAAGGGAGGAGGACACCTAGTTCTGGGGCCTCTAGGCGGATCTTCAGCAAAAGCGGCCACGGCAGCGGAGGCGGCAGCGTCAGCAGCACCAGATTACTGGACTGTGCTTCCCAGTGCTCTCTCCATCTCCTTCCAAGGCGCGCGCCCTCGCGCCCGGTCCCTCCCTCCCCCACCCTCCCCCACCCTCACACACACACACACACACACACACACACACACACACACACACACACACACACACACACACACACACACACACACTCAAACATACATCCAGCTTAGCTCCTTCCAGTGAGCACTTCTCATTCACAATTGCATAGCAGCAGGAGCGGAGGAGGCGGCGGCGGCGACGACGAGGACCGGGCAGAGCCAGCAGTAGCCCTAGCCTTGCCACTCACCTTTTTCCTCCCTCTCTTTGGCAACGTCGGATTGATAGTTACAGACCTCAGTTTCTTTTTTGATTTTGCTTTTTCTGAGGCTTGTTCACTCTCTTTTGGAAAAGGGCAAAACGGTAGGAGAAAGGTTGCACTGGGGGGAAAAAACAACCCTTAAGTCCACCAGCAAAAATGTTGCAATTGTCACATTCTTATTATGGAAGTTAAGTAAAACAAACAAACAACCCCCCAAACCCAACAATAATAGCAATACTGGAACTGGAAGTAATGTGGATGAGAAAGAAAGAAGGTGGGAAGAAAAGAAGCAGTCAAGCTCATGGTTTTTCGGCAATGTGATGGGAATTTTTGGAAACAATTTCTAGGAATTAGGTCCTCTTCTTCCTTTTCCTTCTTGGCTTTGGAGTGAATGGATTCTAAGAACTGCGTTTTAGGCACACTTGGATAATTCCTCTACCTGAGGTGGCTTGGTGGGAATTTAGAAAACCGAGTGTGGAAATCTAGCAGCCTTTGGAACTCCTGTTAAACTGGATGCATCTAAATGTGACCTATTCAAGACCTTCTCAACATCTTTTGATCTTGAGATTTGCCATTTAGTTTTATTAGCTTCTAGGGAAGTCTAAACTTAAGACCTACCTCTGTTTAAAAAAGGATACTAATTTTTCTACTTTTGCTTTCCGGGATTGGTATTTTAAGCAATCTGGATCATTTTTAATATGTCAGGATGTGTCTGCTGATGTTTACACAACTCCTCCTCTGTGGATTTGTATATTTTCAGGTTTATGGTAAGTTTAAAACCCCCAACCAAAATTTATTCTTTTTTTTGGTAGAATAGTTCTTCTTTAAGACATTTGCAAAATAGCATTAGAGCATCTTAAATATATTTGTTTAAATTAAACATAAAGCATGGATCCAAGAGCTTTTGGAGGGGGTTAGGGGAGCTTGATTTTTCTATTGTTTCTGAATGTTGAAAATATTTTTGCAACAAGGTTTTTTCTATTTACAAAAAAAAATGAAGTGTCTACAAATAGTAATTTATCAGTGTGGTAAGAAAAAAGAACTGTCAGTGTAAATATTTCAAATATGACAAGATGCCATTTTGTTTAACATTTTCTATGATTTAGTGGCTGAACTTTTGAGAATCGGCTTATCAAATATGGTAATTACCATTTTGGAAGATGGTAAAAATGGGTTAGGGATTTGAGAACAGAAATCTAAATGATCTGCACCACCTGATGATGCACTTACACTATGAAATTTGTATGAAGAATTTAGAAATTTTGGAGAAAACTGTCAAAAGTAGGTGGGGAGAGCATTCTGTGTTAAAGAAAATAGGAAGGCAAGTTTGCTAACTGCAAAATAGGCTAGCTAGCTAATAGGGAAAGCTTAGTTGGAAATATTCAAAGACAATGGGGATTTTGAACAGGTGCTGTAGGTGTATCTCTTTAGATTGAGTCAATTTGTCAAGGAGCTAATATTGTTGCTTAGGTTTTTTGTCTTTTGTTCATATTTGGTTTTCTGAGCAATTTTCATAGGATGTGATGAGCTTAGTGTGTGTGTGTGTGTGTGATTTCAAAATCTTTGAAATGAAGGGACTAAAAGGTAGTGACATAGTAGAACCAGTAGGCTACACTTTTATTATTCTCAAAAAAGAATGAAGAAAGGGTGGATTAGGGCACGCTATGCTAAACACTTGAATTTTATGTGCCATAATTACCAATGATGTATAATGTGAAATGTCATGTTTTATATCATCTTTTAAAATTCATGAAGAATAGCTATCTCTGGGGCCCATAGGACTCTGGGGCCCATAGTAGTTTCAAACTCCTGATATTCAGCCTCCTTTAAATTTCAATATTAACTTTGCACTAGCTTTTGCTTTCTCACTTAATTCACTGCCTGGGACTCTGGCCATTTTTTGCATGTCTGTGGGAGCAAACTTTGCTCCAGGCAGCTTCTACCTGAGGGAACTCTATGCATCAGAATTAAACGGAGACTTCCTTATAAACATGAAGTGATACATATTAGTTTACTTATTGTAGAATGTTTGTTTGCAGTCATGAGCAACTTATCTTTTGCTCCTATGACAGGAGGCATTGCATGTGGGTGTTTTCATTGCTTCTGTTTTTTTTTTTCTCTTCTAGACTCAAATGGTTTGAAACTAATCATTTAAAGTTTTATTATGGTAACTTTACTGTACTCCACATAGGTGGAATAATCAGTTTGGCTTGTTGAAATGAAGAAATGTAGAGATTCATCCTGTAGGTTTTTTTATTACTATGCTTAAAAGAATTTAACGTAGCCTTTAGGAAAATGGATTTAGTCTCAATGTGAATTATGAGTTTATGGTTAGCAATACCAGAAATGTACATGTAAAATCTGTACAGGCTACACAGTTATGAACATTTTAAAAACAAATAAAAACAAAACAGAAAAAAGAAATGGTGTATAACTAGGAGGCATACAATTAAAGTGTTCAGTGGAAGTGACAGAGTGAATCAGAAGAGCTTGGTGTTACAGAATATAATTAATGTACTTGGCTGTTTGGAGATATATGAAACAAATGCAATTAAGTAGCTTGCTGGAACGACAGTAGCAAGACATAATTTATTCACTTTTTTCTTCATGAGAAATATAACTAGAACCTTTGTTCTGATTTAGCATTTATAGGACAAGGGAGGAAGTCAGACGAATCAGATAACTAATCTGTATAGCAGATTCAAAATGAAATAAAGTGGAAAGCAGCTATGATTTGTGGAGCATAAATTGAAAAAGTTTTAAAATGCTTTGGCAAAATACTTTTCAAAACCTTAGTATTTAAATGTGTAGAAAGCAAAGAAGTATATTTTTACAGTTTTTATGGCCATGTTATGCAAACCATAAGTTTGATGTTGGCTCTTGGCATATATATCACTCACTGTAGGGTAATATGTTATTATTGGTTGAGTTAAGAAGGTGAAGTTATAACTAAGACTCCAAAGAAGAAAATAGGTAAACTGATTTTAAGTGACTTGAAAACCATGCCTTTTGGTGAAATGAACAGTTTTCTTGTTTCTCAACAAAGAATTATAATTGTCTTGGCATAAGGGGATTTGATTGGGGAAATTGGTGCTTTGGCTCAGCTCTCAGTTTCCTCATCAGATTTATTTAATTTCCCTTCTAGGCTAAAGATCCTTTGATTCCTACTTCTTTATTATCCTTCTGTGAAGAATAGTCTTTTACACATTTTCTCTATGGATTTCACATTTAGAGAAATATTCACCATCCTAAAAGATATACTGACCATGTTGGTGTTATTTACCAAGATTAATCTCAGTGACAAATTCTATACATAGATTTAGGTGACAATTTTATAGCAGTTATTCATATGTGCATTTTTATTGTATGACAATGGTAGAACTTCAACAAATTATAGAAGATATGCACTTTTTTTAAAAAAAGAAGATTTTCAGCATCTTTTGTCATTTATTGATATGCAAGCAAGCATTAGATAGGTTTTCCCTTAAAAAATTAAAGTGAGCAAAAAACCCCACAAACTTTACCTTCAACTTTTGGTAGTGTTCTGGAGGAAAAAGATATACCCTTTACAAAATGAGACCTTAGCAGGATTTGTACTACCATTTTGTAAGAATATCTTTTTTATATTTTCTATTTTTTAAAAAACTTAGGCATATAACTTTTAGCCTTTTTTAAAACCGAGAATTGATATAGATACCCAATTTATTATTTTAGTTACATTCTAGAGTTCTGTATGCTATCATCTACAACATATAAATATGACAATTATAAAAGATCAGAATATTTATCAAATGAGACTATATTTTGTTTATCTTTCACAATACATTCAATAATGAGAACAAAAATGCATTTCACCTATATACTCAGTTATTCTTAGATTACTATAGAAAGGTTTCATACATATTTTCCCCACACCAAATGATGTTGTTTTTGTTAGCTCCAGACTTGTGATTTCATTGGTGTAGAGAAATACTGCTTGAGAAATCTCTCTCTACCAGTGCAGATCAGCCACTGGGAAGTTTTACAGTTTATCATCTTAGAATGTTGCCTGGGGCATTTAAAGATCAAGTAGTTTGCCCAGATTCACATAGCCAGAATTTGTCAGAGGTGAACTTGAATTCTGGACTTCTTGGCTTTAATTCAGGTTCTCTATCTATCTTGCCCTGCTGACCTGACAGACAAGGAGCTTCTTTCAGCGATTGACTATAAGACATATAAAAGACATTATAAAACTCAGATTACATGTAGATAAAATTGAAATTTATTCTTAATGAAATGCTCTCTTATTTGGTTATGCTATATTTGATTAAGCTCTAATTTACATGGAATATGCAAAAATTGTCCAGATTTGCAAAATGGAGAAAAATCCCATAATCTAGAAGAATTTTTTAGCCACTAGGCAAATTTTTTAATTAAAAATGATTTTTATAAATATGGGAACTCTGCTAACTCTAATGCTGAGGCAATTCATTATACAATATCTTAAAATCTTAAATTTGAATATCCATAGTTAACTGGATACTATGGATAGTATATTATAGATCTTATCCTAAAATATCTTATCATTTAAATGGGATAGTACATAAACATGTACTTAGGTACATATTAATTATTTTGTCAGCCTTCAAAGTAGGCCACACATATGTATATAAAATCCCATTTTCTATTCCCTCTACCACACCCTTGTCATTTTATCCTTAGAAGCATGAGTAACACTTGAGAAGGGGAAGAAATTTGGGGGAGATAACTGGAAATATTAAATATTCTTGATTTTTTAAAAAAAGGCACCCTTTGTTTAGGAGTATATTCTCTAGCTTTGGTAAAATCCAAATTAGACTTTGCCACTCATCTGCTTCAACATTACATCTCCCTAGAAGCCTTTTGTTACCTTTTGCTATATTTGTCAGTATGGGCACAGAGAATTCTAGTGTGAGTTTGTGAAAATTAAGGGAATTTATGGAATAACATTTTTTAGAGCGCTTAAAGACTGGAATTTACTTGTTTGTATAATGGGGATGTACACTTACATTAGCCCCTTGCTCTTGCAAAAAAGAAAAAAAAAGAAATATATGGATAATAATAGGTTTATTCCCCAAAATTTGTAAAACAATGAGCTATTATTGTGTGATGACTCGACTTTATGCTTGTCTGTAGACATTGAGATGGACAAGTACAGTGGTTCTTAATTATGTTCAATCTTGGGTCCTTTTAATGGTCCCATAGACCTCTTACATTACTTGTTTGTGTGCTCACTGGAATAGCACACTTTTCATGAGACAATGAGACAACGATATAGCTATTACATATATGTGTGTGTGTGTATGTGTGTATACATATAGCTACTAATAAATGAATCTGTCCTAGATTCACAAAATATAAGTGTTTCATATTGCAAGCATAACTGCTGTTGAAGTCCGGTCCACCTACCACACGGAGGATATTGTAACCACTCATTAACAGCAGATCACTCTATGAACTTCTTCACTTACTGCATTCCCTTACTGACTGAAAGGCCATAGATACTTCTGCTCCTGTTCTTGGAACAGTACACTTGGCACAGAACACTTTCCCAAAATGATGTCTCAAGATTCTAGCATATAATATTAATATTTAGAAAACTGAACTTCTAAGTTATCAGCTTCTAATAAAAGCTGTTAACTTCTAATAAAACATGACCCTAAGAAAACATAGTTTTCTGATTATTCTAAAATTATTTATTTACATTCCTTAATAAATGTTAATTTTCCTAACTTTCAAAGACATAAATTATGTTTTCATATTCTTTCTCATTCTAGAATCCACATTCTAGGACTTCCTTACTCTAAAGCTTCTTAAACTGTGGATTGCAACCTCATTTGCGGTTGGGTGACTGAATGTGGGGGTCATGAAAATTTGGCAACAGTAAAAGATTATGCATACCAATTTTATATACCTTTATAATCAGGGTGGCATAAAATTTTCTCAGGAGAAAAGGGGTTGAGAGTAGAAAATGTTTAAGAAGCCCTACTCTATGCTATCATCATCAAAATCAGGAATCTCTCAAGAGCCCTTTCTCCTCACAGAGAAGATACTCCCTCTCCCCCCAAAAAAGGCACTTTGTTTTTTGAGCTGCCTTGTCTTGGTTGAAGAAGACACTCTTTACTTTCAGAATTATTTCTTGGAAGTTTAAACACTTCTTTATTTAAAACTCAAGTCTGACTTGTCCTCTCCCATTAGAATGTGAGCTCCTTGAGGGGCAGGGATCATGATTTTGTTTTTCTTTTGATCCCTATCACTTAACACAGTGCCTTATATATAGTAAAGACTGGCTTGCATTTTGGTTGATTGACAAACTGTTACCACAGCCATTTTGTCTTCATATGGAGACTTAAAGCTAATTTCAAGAGGTTTCATAAGTTGCTGTAATAGTTTGGCTTCCAGGTCAGAAAACCCTTGGGAGAACAGATTGATAGAATAAGTACCTACAATAACTAAAACCTGGAGAGGGTTCCCTACTCTTCCCTGGCCTAATCCTTCTTCAATATCATGTATCTTAACATTGGTTAAAGATGGAGGGCAGGAGCAATATATAATTCCAGT
Organism: Dromiciops gliroides; assembly: GCF_019393635.1. NCBI lineage: Eukaryota > Metazoa > Chordata > Mammalia > Microbiotheria > Microbiotheriidae > Dromiciops > Dromiciops gliroides. The sequence goes on from NC_057863.1 coordinate 190,696,727, forward strand.
TGGTTTCAGGTGGGAATTATATGTCCTGGCTATAAACTTTAAAAATTAGATTGAAGGAAGTCTTCTTATGGGCTTGCATGACTTCAAAAACTTTAGCATCATCCACATAATATTATGAAAACTGCAATAAGGCTACCAGAATGGCAGACAGTCTGAAAGAAACATGAAGACTAGTACTACAAAGGCTGAACATGGATCAATGGACAGTGATCTATGTCATTGGGAGAAGTACCCTCATTTATAAGCTCACAAATACTTAGAAAGTATCAAAGCAAAAACAAATCTTCAAGTTGTATTATCAATAGGAAGATGTGCCCCCCCCCCAAAGAGCCACTCAACTTCATTCCCTCACTATCATCAAAGGAATAGAACCTTTCTACCTAATGAGTCACCTTCATAAGGTAAAGAATCTATATATGAGACTGATGTCTTAGCTGCAGATAATAATTTTCCCCCTCCTGTAGAAAGGTGATGTTAACTTATATTGTATCTTTTGAATCATAGTTACAAATATTGTTCTCTTCTTCTCTACCCACACTCCTCTAAACTACTTGGTGCCAAGTAGTAAGTCAAATACAAATCTTCCAAAATAAATGACTTTCCTTATACTTTCAATATTTAGTTTTCCACTTGCCAGTGGGTACCATATTGACTTTAAAATGCCTCTTTTCTAGCTTCTAACATAGCTTAGGGTGTTGCTAGAAAAGGTTAAAAATAGTCCTATTTTTCAAAAAGGGGAAAAATACAATTCACAAATAATAGGTCAGTGAGCTTGACCTATTAATTCTAGAACAAATTAGCCCAGAGATGGATAGGAAATACAAATGGAAAAAAGAAGCAATGATTCAAAAGCCAGAATAGCTTCATTAAGAATAGGTCCCATGAGATTAACTTTATTTCCTTTTTTTTAAATTGAAATTTTTTTATTTCCTTTTTTTTACAGTTTCACTAAAGCAGTGGATCAGGGGAATGTTGTGGTTATAGTTTACCTAGATATTAGAGAAGTATTTGATAAAATATCTCATATTTTGGTGGAAAATATGGAAATGATTAGACAATAATATACTTTTATGAATGTGAAACTGTTTGAAAGGTCATACTTAAAGAGTAGTCATTAATGGTTTAATCTCATCTTGGCAGGAGGTCTCCAGCAGAATGCTCAAGGAACTGTTTCTGGCTATGTACTGCTTGACATTTTTGTCAGTGAATAAGATAAAGGAATAAAAAGCATTATCATTAAATTTTAACATCATATTAACCTGGGAAGGATGACTAACACAGTGAATAAAAAAAATCAGGGTCAAAAAGATCCTAGCAAACAAATATAAGATGAAATCTAATTGGAATAAATGTTCAGTTTTATTTCTCTTAAAATTAACTTTGTACAAGATGGGAAGTAGTTAGTTGTTTGCCTGAAAACTTGGTATGAGATGAGGAAGGTATGGTCAAATAGTGGTTTGCCTGAAAACAACTAGGGTTCTTAGTGGTTCTTTAGCTAAAATAATGTGGCAGCCCCCAAAAAGTTAGGGTGTTGGGATAGCTTTGAGAAGCATACCTTCAAGGAATAAAGAAGTATTGACAGTCCCACTGTATTATTTTCCAGTCAGACTATATCTAGAGTTTTGTGTTCAGGCTTTGGAATCACAAGTTAGGGAAGATGTTGATAAGCTGAAGAGTCAAGACTCTTAATGAAGAAAGGCCTTGCCTTAGTGTCATATGAGTCAGCTGAAGGAACTGCAGATATTTACTCTGGAGAAGGAGATATATATATATATATATATATATATATATATATATATATCTCCTTCTCCAGAGTAAATATATATATATATATTATATATATATATAATATATACACACACATATACATATACATGTATATGTATATATACACACATATAAATACACACACATACATATACATATATATGTACAATACCATAGTACAATAGTAGACTTTATATATTATAAAGGAGAACGTTTATTCACTAACCTTTAGCCACTATTGATCTACTAAACATTTCTTTACTTTGGTTCAACTTCTCTATATATTATATATCTGGGCTATTTATTTATATATTCACAATCTTGTCTAATTTGTTATTTATCTGATGGATTTTTAGGAGAGGAAACCAATAATCTTTGGTTTGTTTGATTTTACTAGAATGTAAAAGATCTTGTCATTGTTGTATGTTGAGATGTGAGAACTTCAAGAGATAAGCTTCTTAAAATAAATAGGTCAGTTTAAATTTCCCACCTTGCCAAATTTTTTTTTAAATAGAGGAGACAAAAATATTGGTGTTAGAGAAATTACTTAAAATATAAACATAGTTTAGAAGCAGTTTATCTTTTGGTAATATGCATATACCAAACACATGGTGTGAGTTGCATAACATTAATATGTGACCTGAGTCCATTTTCATTAATTAATAATCAGCTGTGCTTTTGTTTTCTTTGAAGAAAAAATGGAATATTTTAAAATTTAATGTTGAAAAAGCAATAGGCCTGGGCAGGATTGCTCAGCAGGGTTACAGCCTGGAGTGACTGTTTTATTACTATTGTAACATGAACTTTATATAGAACAAGTTTTGGTTCATGAAAGTGTAGAGAGCAATTCTTTTTTTTTCCACATTGGTTCTGGTTCACGTGGGACCTTATTTCCTAACTTGTATTCCCAGGATTTTTGGAAGTAACCTTTAGAATTCAGCTTGAGTGTGGAATTCAAGTTGTTTACCCCATTTTCGAGTTGACATCCACTTAAAACCAGGTTCATTTTTCAATGATTTGTCCAAAACCTTTACCTTCTTTGTAATAATTTTTGTATAAAAGTGATGAAAGTAGAAAGGACTTTTGCTTATTTTAGAAAAAAAAATGTCAAGGAGATTTCTTTAGCATTAGGTTTACACACAGCTATAATTCTAAATGTTTATTACCAAATAAGAACCAGTCCCCCAAATAGAATGAAGTGATTATCCCAGATAAGTAGGATCCCCCATTTCTCCCTCCACTTTTTGGTCCAATCTTCAATTTAATTATTATAGGTAATTCTCTGTGAGGACCTTTGTGAACCAGTGCATCTAGCATCCAATTACTTGCTCAGGATCACATGACTAATATCGGTCAGAGGTGGGACTTGAATCCCTATTTTCCCACCCCAGAGGCTTCCTTCTCAATTTTCTACTTTCAATTTTCAGAGTAATCTTAAATGCAGGTAAAACTCAGGATGAATGTAAGAATCTATAGTATGCTTCAAAAATAGCTGTGATATTAGTCAGAGATCCTTTTACCCCACTCTTTTAAAATGCAACAGGTTATTTATCCTGAAGAATGGCTATATAATTCTGACTGGGCTTATTGAAATGCAACATTCTCTCTAGGACTCTTCTGAGAGTCCTCTTTTACTCTGGATTTATACAGAGTTTATACATTCATACTCAAATATAGCCCCATTAATAACACAAGTACAGTTTTATGATATTTCTGTCATGAATCAGAACTTAATATAAATTTTAAAAAAGCCTTCAACAAAAAAAGAAAATGATAGCAGCACGTTGTTAAATATAGAAATCTCTAAGGTTTGCTTCTGTTAATCTCGGGCCATTGATTGTTGAAGAATCTGAGTAGAAAGAATGTAAGCTTTTAAAAAGGTAATGTCAAATAACTACTATATACATTGACATTTTTCTCATGTAAACTGGACGTGAGCCCTTTATTTGAGAGTTCCAGGACTATTTAAAAAATTGTTATGAAAATTTATGTGGATGATTTTCTGGTAAAATATGTTTTAAGTGTTTCAGTTCAGCCTTTGTTATTTGAGCATCTGTATAAAATAATCTTTAATTCTGAAAGAGAAGAAAATTAATATGTACAACATGTAGGGACAGTATTCAAGCATGAGGTTGTTTTTTGCATGAACATGGCTAGAGAAGAGGTATGAATTTCTGAGTTCCCTTCCTACTTATTACAGAGACACATATAAGTATTTATTATGTCATATTTACTTTAAAAAATGCCTACAGTGTTCACAGGATAGATTTTAGGAAACAATCAACAATTTTTTTTGAGTCAGCCAATAGATGTCAGTGGGAAAGACTGAATGACAAATTTATTTAGCTTATCCTTCTATGAGTTTATTTTGATCTTTTTAATCAGCTAATCCTAGCGTGCACCTAGGATGATATAAGGAACTTCTTTTTTCAGTTCAGTTTTCAGAAAGATAAAATCCACAGAATATGACTCATGAAAAGATAATGTAGAATGCAGAATCTGACTAGCTTTCAATTTTGAAATTGAAAATGGAGTGAGGTGAGTAATTATTTAGGGATTATAGACTGTTAACATGCACATACACATAAGCATACTTGTTTAACATTGAGCCTTTTTTTAACAAATCAATTGAAATCAGATGCAAAAGAACATGTGTTTGGCTTTGTATGACCCCAATTTTTCCATTCTCTCTTGAAGCAGACATGCCTTTTTCCTTGACTGACATTGATGACTAAGAGAAATTCATTGGTTTAGTCTCTTTTTATCCAACAGTCAGACCAAAGAGTTCATTGAGAAACACGACATGGGACAAAGCATAGTGTAGGCTGTGAATATGACTTGTCTTTAATATGCCCACTTTGTTCCCATTTTTCTTAAAAAATGACCATACTTTTGTATTGATCAATGATGTTTTCTTTTAGCCATCCTTTAGAGGTCTTTGGGAGGATTAAGGGGAGGAGGGATGCTGAAGGGAGGTTGCAAGAATCTGTTCACTCCAAGAAATAATAGGACTTGAGAGTTATTCTTGGGGCTATACATTAGTGAGAATGCAAAATGTAGTGAATTGTATCAGTCTGCTGCCTTTGAAATCTGGTAATTAATACTTTTTTGTTTTTAATGGGGAAGGGGAAAAGTTAGACAATAAAGGTCTTCAAGTTAGTTTGACTAGTTTGCAAATTAGATCTATACATGTCAGTGCTTCTTAAGAAAGATTTGCTAAATTGATACCTACCTTTTGTAGTGCATTATTATATTTTTATTGTTGTATCTGTCAGGTAAAAATGAAATGGAAAAAGGGATAAAATTTACTATAATCTCAGTAAGTAGTTGGCATAATTTGGCTAGATTTTGAGACATCCATCAATCAGATTAATAGATTTACAGATCATATTCAGGGTGCTTTCTAGGCAAATATATTCCACAAAATTCATTCAGTATTTTTGTTTGTTTGATAAAGAACTAATTACAGCACTCTCGAGATTTCAGTGAAGCCTCTAATGAGAAAGTTTTAAAGGTGTCAGGTGTAAGTTTCCCATGAGCACTTCAAAATAAGAAATATTTGTGACTTACAAAGAAGTTGCTATTTTGTATATATGTACATGTATCTATAATATGTACTTCAGTAGAGAAAGCTTACTTAAAAAGCAATTATATGTGATAGATATAGATATGGTCCAAGTCATAGTATCTTTGATTAGTTTTCTGTAAGTATAAATTGGTAGGAAATTATTTTGCTTTAATTTTTGTCATTTACCTAAAATGCTAATTATATATGCACATTACATATGTGTTTTAAATGTATGCATAAATTTAAGGACATTTTGTTTCCTTGTAGATAAAACAACTAATATGTGATATAATTATATATAATAATATTTTAAATATAGTACCCAGTTACTGTAAAGCACTGACATTTACTAAGCTTCATTCTTGTTTTCGTTTTCTAGCTATATTTATAAGTGTGGATGTTGTGTTATTCTATAGTAATACTTTTTTTTTTTTTTGACGGGGCAATGGGGGTTAAGTGACTTGCCCAGGGTCATACAGCCAGTAAGTGTCAAATGTCTGAGGCCGGATTTGAACTCAGGTACTCCTGAATCCAGGGCCGGTGCTTTATCCACTGCGCCACCTAGCCGCCCCCAATACTTTTTTAAACATATCTATGATGTCATCGATTAGCTTCCTTCCTTTATTATTTTTCAAATGCATTTCAAACCCTTAAGATTTATCCTGGACAGAAGAGAACATGTATCATTTAAATGACAGTCTTAGGTTTGCTGTTTTCTATTTTCACACTATTGAAGTGAAATATCTTGTTAAGAAGTTGTAATACCCATGGGCAATCATAGATGGAAATGTAATGATTTTGTGAGAGATGTCTAGAGATCACTTTTAAGTATACTCTGATTTAACATCTTTCTTAATGGGAAACAGTGGGATAAAAATGATACAATGTAAATGTAGAAAATGTCATAAATACCAAAAAAGGTTTAAAAATAATAAACATAAGAATATAAATAATGAAGAACTTACATAGGAAGAGAAATCCCAGTTTATTTGAAACATATGCAGATTAATTCTTTAGGGAAATAATCAGAAATCCAGATTTTTAAATAGGAGAAACCTGGAAAGCCATAATACAAAAAGGACCTTGGGGATAAGTAAGGAGGATGGGTGGCAAAGAAAAATAAGTAATGGTGAATGGGCAGCAAAATTGGATTCAGATTTCCAGGATTGTATCACAGTAGAAAGGTCAGTGTTGTTATTATGTGTGTGTGTGTATACATATACATATACATACACATACACATACACACACATACACACATATGTGTTCAGTGGGTAGTTAATGATTGAAAAGGGAAACTTTCTCAATGAAAATTATTTAGGTATTGTTGAAACATCATGTTCAGTTTGAACTTTATGACTCATTAAGAGATAGAATCTGGAGAGATGGTTGAAAGAAAAGAACTAAGATAAAATAATTTATTGAGAAATGGTATGTTTAAAAGAGAGCCATATGTGAATTGTTGCCTGCCTAAATGTGCAAATAATTGCTAAGAAGAGAGATGTTAAGAACTTTAAAATATTTAAGAAAGCTAAACTTCATATTGAGAAAATTTGTTACAGAAGTGCTAGGCTTAGTCCAAACAAGCCCCAACAAGGCAAACAGCTTAGAATAAAACAAGAAGAAATACCTGCCATGAACATCAATCATTTCTTTATCCTGTCTAAAGTAGATGAAATAACTGAAGTCATTTGTGGTTTATATTATGAAAATTTCTTATACCAAAGACTTGGTTTCCCTAATTTCACCTTTTCCTTGTTCAAAGGTTATTGACACAATGTTGCAGTTATGTAACATTTCTCATTTAGAGTAACTTATAAATGCCCATATTTCTGCAAATCTTGGCTACAGTGACATGCATTTGATTATAAATATTCTTTCCAGAGACATTGTAAGAATAAATTACTTGAGTTAAATATAAAACTAAACAGTATTTCAAATGTTGGAGTAACAGTAAATATATTTACTTGTTAAAAGAGAAGTCTGATACAATGTATATTTGAAAAGAATCTAAAATTTAATACTTTTCTTGCATTTGGTATTAATGAAGACCTTATTAAATAGGGATGTCCTCTCTGGAGCTAGAGATTTTTGTAAAATGTGAACAAAACTGATAGGTTAGCAGCAAAATTATAGGGTTGGAAACAAAACTGTATTGGAAACATTTGGTGTCAGATTCTGAATGAAATTTTGGATAAATAATAAATAAAAATCTTGTGATTCTCATATATATATATATATGGAAAACAGTATGGCAGAAACTAGGAATAGACCAACTTCTCACACCGTGTACTAAAATAAGGTCAAAATATGTATGTGATTGGGGCAGCTAGGTGGCGCAGTCGATACAGCACTGGCCCAGGATTCAGGAGGACCTGAGTTCAAATCTGCCCTAAGACACTTGACACTTACTAGCTGTGTGACCCTGGGCAAGTCACTTAACCCTCATTGCCTTGCAACCCCCCCCAAAAAACCCAAAAACAAAATGGGTACATGATTTATACCAAAGGATGATACCATAAGCAAATTAAGAGAGCATGGAATAGTCTATCTGTCAGATTTATGGACAGGGAAGAATTTAGGACCAAAAATATAGAGAACAATACAAAATGTAAAACAGATAATTTTGATTATATAAAATTTAAAAGCTTTTACATAAACAAAAGTAATGTAACCAAAATTATAAGGAAAGCAGAAAACTGGAAAATAATTTTTGAAACAAGTATCTCTGATAAAGGCCTAATTTCTCAAATATATAGAGAACTGAGTGAATTTTATAAAAATACAAATTATTTCCCAATTGATAAAGGGTCAAAGGATATGAACAGGCAGTTTTCAGACAAGCAAATCAAAGCTATCTATAGTCATATGAAAAAATGCTCTAAATTACTATTGATCAGAGAAATGCAAATTAAAACAATTCCAAGGTATCACTTCACATCTATCTGAGTGGCAAATTTAACAAAGAAAGAAAATGTTGCATGTTGTAGGGGATGTGGAAAAACTGGGATGCTAATCCACTGTTGGCAGAGTTGTGAATTGATTCAACAATTCTGGAAAGCAATTTGGAATTATGCCCAAAGGGCTATCAAACTGTGTATACCCTTTGATCCAGCAATAGTACAGCTATGTTTATATCCCCAATAAAGAGAAAAACGGATTTTGTATAAACATTTTTGTACAAAAATATTCATAGCATCTCTTTTTGTGGTGGGTAAGAATTGGAAATCAATGAATGCCCATCAATGGGGGAAAGGCTAAACAAGCCATATGATTGTGATGGAATATTAATGTGATATAAGAAATGACAAATAGAATGATTTCACAAAGTCCTGGAAAGACTCATGTATGAAATGATGTATAGTGAAATGAGCAGAACCAGGAGAATGTTGTGCACAGTGACAGTGACTATGAAGAACACTGAATGACTTATATTCTTAGCCATATGATGATGCAAGACAATCCCAAAGGACTAATGATGAAGCATACTATCCACCTCCAAAGAAAGAATTGATCTTAATTGGACACAGACTGAAACATGCTATTTTTCACTTTCTTTAATTTTTTTCCTTTCTTCAAGTTTTCTTACAGAAAATTACTAATAAAGTAATGTTTTACATAATTGCACATGTGTAACCTATGTCTGATTTCTCACTGCCTCAGGGAGGAGGGAAGGAGGAATATAATTTGTAACTCAAAACTTTAAATAAAAATATTTATTATTATTTTAAAAATATTTTTAAGCAGAAAAATCTGCCTTCTTGCCTTCCCATCCCAACTCTTAAGCCCCCATTGATAACTAAAGTAAAACAAAATCTATTGCACAAACATACACACACAAGCATGCCACATGGCCATGTCCAAAAAAATCATCTTTTCTATACTGAATACTATGTTTCTCTGTCAGAAGGTGGGTAGAATGTTTTATTTTTAGTCCTGTGGAATTGTGGCTGGTCATTACACTGATAAGAGTTCCTAATTTTTCCAAAGTTGTTTGTTTTACTGTATTATTGTCATTGTATAAATTGTATTCCTGGTTCTGTTCATTTCACTCTGCACTAGTTCATACAAGTCTTCCCAGGTTTCCATCATTTCTTACAGTGCAGGTATTTCCTGACATTTATATACCATAACTTGTTTATCTATTTCCCAATTTATGAGTACTCCTCAGATTCCCATTTTTGTCATCTCAAAAAGAGCCACAAATATTTTTGAATATGCTTAGTTTATTTTGCTTAAGACTAATGCCCCCCTTGGTCTACCCTTCTCATATTACCCATGCCTCTCTTCCATTTTCCTTTCCCTCCTATCTTCCTGTGCATGTGTTCATGCACCTGCATTCTTGCTTTAAGTAGTTCAGATGAGAATTAGGCTGCAGCATCTTATTTCCCTCTCTGTCCCCTCTTTTTTGTTTGTATAGATGTCTCCTTGTGCACCTTAATTATGTGAGATAATTTCCCCCAAATTTCCTTTCCCTTTTTCTCCCACCAGTGGATTCCTCTTATCCTCTCTTCCCATTTTTCTCTTAAGATTATTAGGATATAACAGAATCACCCTCAAGCCTTACTTGAAAAGACCTATTCTTTGACCCCTGATGATAGAGGTTAGAGGAGAAACACTTTGGCATTTTTTTTTTTGCAGGGCAATGAGGGTTAAGTGACTTGCCCAGGGTCACACAGCTAGTAAGTGTCAAGTGTCCGAGGCCGGATTTGAACTCAGGTACTCCTGAATCCAGGGCCGGTGCTTTACCACTGCACCATCTAGCTGCCCCCCACTTTGGCATTTTTAAATGTAAGCAGTTTATCCTTTTTTTGTTCACTCTTCTAGTCTACTTCCTGGCTTCATATTAATGTTTGGTCTGGGCTTTGCCACACTTCTGGAGGAAAGTCTGGGCTGGTTCTTTTGTTGCTTTCTTGGGGTATTGGTTTTTGATTTGTTTTGGCCACAGTTTTGGGACCTGTGACTTTTCAGTAGCCCCAAAGTGGACCAATCCAAGGCAAAGTCTAACCCTTCCACTATATCCCCCCAGCTCTGGAAATTCCTGACCTTTGTTTAAGTCTCATCAACAGTAGAATGCTGCTGAACTGAACTCAGACACTATGAGCCTGCTAGAAAGGTCTCTTAGTTCATTTAGAGAATTGTAGGTTCCCCCTTGAAGATGGGATTCCTATCCTTGTTATACCTTTGTAGGTTGGGCTTGATTCTGGAGCTGAGAACTTGTTCTGCTCCTGGCATTTGAGCCACATGGCTTCTGAACTTCCTCATTTCTTGGTATAGTGACCCAGGTCTTTCTAATGGATAAGGATTCCCTCTCCAAGATCTACTCAGTCAATCATGATCTGTAACCCAGGACTGGCTAGTGGGTGACAAAACTACCAGCTGACACTCATCTCTGTTATAGTCCCTGCTGTAGTTATAGGGGTGCCCTGCTATAAATCTGGAACCTCCTATTGCCTTGGTACACAGCCTTACCCTGGGATCTGGAGTGCTTCATATGGCCTGTTCCTGGCTCCTAGTATCTATATGCTGTTCTGATGTGGAGAGGACAAATGACTTCTGTGACTTTTTTTTCCCTGGATTTTCCCATCAGGATTTGGTCTGGTGCACTTTATAGGTCTGTTTGAAAGAGTTTTAGGCTGTACTATACTCTCCTCTCTTGGCTCCACACCTTCCTATCCCAGTTCAAGTAAAACCATCTTTCTCAATTAAAAGTATGATCAAAGTATTCTAGATACATTTCAATAGAATTATATTAGTACTAACAAGGGAGGTAGCATAAAAAATAGCTAACATATACCAGTGTCTTCTAGTATTTTCTTTGTGAATGGTACTAGGGGTTGTGCACAGCTAGCTGTTATAAGTTATGCCTATTTAGGTGGCCTAGCAAGACTGTAAAAGATTTTTTACCTTTTCCATGGTGAGCTCTTCATGCTTTTTTCCATAAAAGTATTTTATTATTTTCCAGTTACATGTAGAGATAGTTTGCAACATTTGTTTTTATAAGATTTCTAATTTCAATTTTTTCTCCCTCCCTCCTCTCCCTCCACATTCCCCAAAACAGCAAGTAATTTGATATAGGTTTTAGATGTAGAATCACATTAAACATATTTCTGCATTAGTCATGCTGTACAAAAAGAATCAGAGCAAAAAGGAAAAACCTCAAAAAAGAAAAACAAAAAGATAGAGATAGTATAGTTCTATCTGCATCCAGATTCAACAGTTCTTTTTTTTTCCCCTGGATTTGGAGAGCATTTTCCATCATGAGACATTTGGAACTATCTTGTACCGTTGTATTTTTTTTTTTTTTTTGGTGAGGCAATTGGGGTTAAGTGATTTGCCCAGGGTCACACAGCTAGTAAGTGTTAAGTGTCTGAGGCTGGATTTGAACTTAGGTCCTCCTGAATCAAGGGCCAGTGCTCTATCTACTGCGCCACCTAGCTGCCCCTGTACCATTGTATTGCTGAGAAGACTAAAGTCTACCGCAGTTGATCAGCACACAATGTTGTTGATACTGTGTACTATGTTCTCCTGGTTCTGCTCACTTCACTCAGCATCAGTTCATGCAAGCCCTTCCAGGTTTCTCTGACATCCACCAGCTCATTGTTTCTTACATCACAATAGTATTCCATCACATTAACATACCACACAGCCATTCCCCAATTGATGGGCAACCCCTCAATTTCCAATTCCTTGTCACCACAAAAAGAGCAGCTATAAAGATTTTTGTAAATGTGGGTCCTTGTCCCTTTTTTATGATCTCTTTGGGAAAAAATCCTAATAGGGGGTCCAAGGGTATTCAAAGCTTTATAGCCCTTTGGGCATAGTTCCAAACTGCTCTCCAGAATGGTTGGATCAGTTTGAAGCCCACCAACAATGCATTAGTGTTCCCATAACACCACCAAAAACAAAAGAAATAGTATGGTTCAATCTACATCCATAGTCCACAATTCTTTTTTTTCCCCTGGATTTGGAGATCCCTGTCCATCATGAGTCCCCTGGAACTCTTCTGTACCATTGCATTGGTGAGAAGAATATAGTCCATCACAGTAGATCAACATACAATGTTGATGGTACTGTGTACAATGTTCTTCTGGTTCTGCTCATCTCACTCATCATCAGCCCATGCAAGACCCTCCAGGTTTCTCTGAACTCCTCCTGCTCATCATTTCTTACAGCACAATAGTATTCCATTGTATTCATATACCACAACTTGTCCAGCCATTCCTCAATTGATGAGCATCCACTCAACTTCCAATTCCTTGCCACCACGTACAGAGCAGCTATAAATATTTTTGTACATGTGGGTCCCTCTCCCCTTTCCATGATCTCTTTGGGAAAAAGACTCCAAAGACCCACTCATTCTTTAGAATGAGATTGTTTAGTTTCCAATTACTTTTCAGTCTACCTTTCCATGGCTCTTTATTACATGTAATTTTTATTTCATCATGATCTGAGAAGGATGCATTTACTATTTCTGCCTTTCTACATTTGGCTATGAGGTTTTTGTGCCCTGATACATGGTCAATTTTTGAGTAAGTGCCATGTACCATTAAGCAATAGGTATATTCCTTTCTATCCCCATTCAATTTTCTCCAGATGTCTATCATATCTAACTTTTCTAACATTCTATTCACCTCTTTAACTTCTTATTTATTTTGTGGCTAGATTAATCTAATTCTGAGAGGGAAAGATTCACATCCCCCACTAGTAGAGTATTGCTGTCTATTTCCTCTTGTAACTCCTTTAACTTCTCCTCTAAGAATTTGGACGCTATACGACTTGGTGCATACATTGATATTGATATTACTTCATTATCTATCATACCCTTTAGCAAGATGTAATTTCCTTCCATATCTCTTTTAATTAGATCTATTTTTGCCTTTGTTTTGTCTGAGATAAGGATTGCTACCTCTGCTTTTTTGACTTCAGCTGAAGCATAATATATTCTGCTGCAACCTTTTATCTTTACTCTGTGTGTATCTCTCTTCTTCAAAAGTGTTTCTTTTAAAAACTATATTGTAGGATTCTGGTTTTTAATCCACTCTTCCATTCACTTCTGTTTTATGGTAGAGTTCATCCCATTCACATTCACAGTTATTATTACTTTTTATTCCATCCTTTTTTACTTTTTGTACCTTTTCCTCTCTTCTTTTCCCCTATTCCTCCTCACCAGCATTTTGCTTCTGACCCCTGCCTCCCCCAATCTGCCCTCCCTTTTATCAGCCACCCTCCCTTTTCTTTACCCTTTTAAAATTAATTATTAATAACTATAATTTGAAAAAAAATATAATTGTGTGCTATATGAAAAATTATAGGTTTCGAAAAATTATAATTGGGCCGTAAGTCCCATCTGGGTTGCCGTTCAAATGTGGAAATATTTTGGCTGTCTACTTGCCTAATTTGGGGGAGACTAATCTGTGGATGACTAATCTATTGGGGGACTAATCTGTTGAGGACTAATCTGGGGACTTTTGACTAATGGCTATCTGACTGCTATTAACTTAATATGGGGCATTTAAAAGGTTCTCCACACTGCTCCCAAATTGATAAGCAAAATATTAAGAAGCCTTTTAACTAAATAATCAAAGCAGAGTTTATTTATGAGATACTATTTAAAATTAAGAATACAGAGAAATAAAATGTACAACCTGACTGCGTTCTGGGCATCTCTTTCCACCTGCTGGGCCTGGAACCTTTTTTTTTTTAATTTTTTTTTTTTTAGTGAGGCAATTGGGGTTAAGTGACTTGCCTAGGGTCACACAGCTAGTACGTGTTAAGTGTCTGAGGCTGGATTTGAACTCAGGTACTCCTGACTCCAGAGCCAGTGCTCTATCCACTGTGCCACCTAGCTGCCCCTGGAACCTTTTTTTAATACAATAGGGGCCTTAGCTGCCTCTTGCCTTAGGGTGTGTTGCACTTTTCCTGCTCTACTACTTTCTTTCTAACTCTGAGCCCCTTTTACTTTGTAAATCCTTCTGCTTCTAACTTTTCTCTCCTTACTGAACTGCTGAACCCCTGTGTTTCTCTCTCACCGACCTCTCCTTCCATTCTCCTAGTGCTCCAGTCTTTCTGTTCTCTTAACCATCACTTTCTCCAACCTGTACCCTGTGCTGACCGCTGCCTCCTGTTCTGTCTCCTCCATCAGTCTTCCCTCTGCCTCCTTTGCCGCCCCTCCTCCATTCTTCTAATCTTATCAGCCTCTCTTAATCTTGTCTGTCTACTTTGTCAGTCTAATTCCCAGGTCTCTATATATTTTCCTTTTTTCCACTCAAACCTTGGGGCTTTTTGTGCCCTACCCCCCAAAGCTAATCCGCCAGCCAGGGCTGCAGCTGGCAGGAGGGGATGCTTGAGCATCATGTGCCTCAGCACAGGCTATACCAGAGCCCAGGCTGGACAAGCCCAGGATCTCTGGGATAGATCCGCTCAGGTCGGAGGGAGCTGGGGGCTTTTCCCCCACAGCTGTCTGACCTGGTGTCTCATACAGCCCATGGGGCTTTTTGGCTCAGCTGAAACATAGGGGGAGGGGCACCAGCCCCTCCCACACAGAAGAGACCCTGAGGGCCTAAGGCTTTCTAATCTCAGCCCAATGGTAGGGTCCCCAAACCAAAATACATTTCCACACTCTTTCCCCGCCCCCTGCTTCTGTTCTCCCTTCTATCAGAATCGCCTTTTCTTCTTACCCTTTTACTTCCCTAAAGAATAAGCTAAATTTCTTTATCCAAATGAATGTATATATTATTCCCTCTTTGAATCAAATCTAATGAGAGTAAGGTTGAAACAATGTTCACCCCTCCCTTCTTTCCCTCTATTGGAATAGGTTTTTTGCACTGCCTCCCCTTTCCTCTTCTCCCCATAAACTCCTTTTTAAACCCTTAATTTTCTTTATATCATCACATCAAAAACAATTTATATTTATACTCTCTGTGTATAATCCTTCTGTCTGCTCAAACACATATACAGTTCTCAAGAGTTATTAGTATTATTTTTCCTTGTATGGATGCAAACAGCTCAACCTTATTGGTTGACTTTTTTTACATTGTTTACTTTTTAAAACTTCTCTTGAGTCTTGTATGTTAAAATCAAGTTTTCTATTCAGTTCTGGTATTTTCCAGGAAACCTTGAAAGCCCCCTATTTCATTGAATGCCCATCTTTTCACCTGAAAGAGAATAATCAGTTTTGCTGGGTAATAGATTCTTGACTGCAATCCAAGCTCCTTTGCCTTTCAGAATATCATATTCCAAACCTTGTGATCCTTTAATGTTGAAGCTTCCAGGTCCTGTGCAATCCTGATTGTGGCTCCTTTATATTTAAATTGTTTCTTTCTGGCAGCTTGGAGTATTTTCTCCTTCAGGTGAAAAATCTTGGAATTTGGCTACAATATTCCTTGGAGTTTTCCTTTTGGCTTCTCTTTCAGGAGGTGGTTGCTGGATTCTTTCTATGATGGTTTTATCCTTTGATTCTATAATATCAGGGCAGTTCTACTTGATAATTTCCTGAAATATGGTATCTAGACTATTTTTCTGATGATGGCTTTCAGGTAGTCCAATAATTCTCAAATTGTCTCTCCTGGATCTATTTTCTAGGTCAGCTGTCTTTCTGATGAGGTATTTCACATTTTCTTCTATTTTTTTCATACTTTTGATTCTGTTTGACTGATTCCTGGTGTCTCATGGAGTCATTAGCTTCCAACTGTCCAATTTGAATTTTTAAGGCATTGTTTTCTTCAGTGAGATTACGTACTCCTTTTCCATTTGGTGAAATTATTTTTTTAAGGAATTGCTTTCTTCAGTCTGTCTTTGTGCTTCTTTTCCCAAGCTGCTGATTCTTTTTTCATAATTTTCTTGTGTTGCTTTCATATCTCCCAATTTTCTTCTACCTCTCTCAATTGATTTTTGAAATCCTTTTTGAGCTTTTCCAAGAAGGCTTTTTGGTCTTGAGACCAATTTATCTTTACTCTTGAGACTTCCCATGTAGGCAATTTGAGAGTATTGTCCTCATCTGAATTTGTGTTTAGCTCTTCCCTGTCGAAACAGAAACTCTCAATGGTAAGAGTTCTTTTTTGTTCCTTACTCATATTGCAGCTTTTTTTTTTTTTTTTAAGTTGAGGTCTGCTCCACAGGCAGCAGGGTCCCTGTTTCAAGCTTCTTGTGCTGGGGTATATAGACTGTGTCTTCCACTCTGAGGCCTGTATGGCTTGTGGATTTCTCACTGCCCTGGGTTTGCTCCCTGTGCACTGGGATGGCCAGGCCCAGTAGTGCCTGTCCTGTGGGTGGCACTCTAGCTAGCAGCCTGTCCTCTCAGCTGGTGCTAGTGGATCTCACCACTGGCCTGCTGCGCCACCAACTTGCTGAGCCAGGATATCAAGGGTCCTCAGCTGCTTGGCTGTGGCCTAGAGCTTCCTGGTGACTTGAACAGAGCCCTTTCATTGTGCTGAGTTATGCTTTGCTCCCCTTTTGCCCAAGTGAGACTGACCTTTCCTGAATCTCTGCCATCTTGACTCT
This sequence comes from Dromiciops gliroides, assembly GCF_019393635.1. Classification (NCBI taxonomy): domain Eukaryota; kingdom Metazoa; phylum Chordata; class Mammalia; order Microbiotheria; family Microbiotheriidae; genus Dromiciops; species Dromiciops gliroides. The sequence continues at coordinate 190,713,564 of NC_057863.1, forward strand.
GCCCAAGCTCTTCACTCTTTTTTTGAAGTATTTTTTGTTTATTTTTTTTGTGTGTGTGTGTGTGTTAGGCAATGGGGGTTAGGTCACACAGCTATTATGTATCATGTCTGAGGCCAGATTTGAACTCAGGTCCTCCCAAATTCAGAACCAGTGCTTTATCCACTGCACCACCTAGCTGCCCCAAGCTCTTCACTCTTAAGAGGAAAAGAAGGGAAAAGTCACATTTTCCTGTCTCCGTGTTCTTTTGTTGTTTTGCTTTTCAGCTGTGTGACCTTTGAGCAATTATTTAACCTCCTTCATCCCTAATTTCCTCAGCTGTGAAATGATGGAGTTCAGCTCCATAGCCTCCAAACTCTCTGTAAAGATGATAAATAACAATCAGAAAATTAAGACCTAGATGTTAAATGACTTGAATAGCATCAGGTGAGTACTAAGTGGGAGAGTTCTTTAGTCTCAAATGTAGTATAAACATGCTGCCTTGACCAATTTCTTTATTTTATCAACTTCTGCCTTTTTCCATTAAATGATTTGGTCACAGATAAGACTAACTTGATGTGAAGCATACCTGCCTGGGACTCATATTTTCAATTGTAGTTGAAAATTAAATTAAGTGGAGTTATGCAATTAAATTATTATGCAAATAAATAGGACACTGAAATGTGAGAATACTATAAATGGAGTAATATATTTTGAAAACTTACAGTACTATATATGCTATTAAGGAAAGAGAGGGGAAGGAAATAAGCATTTATACAGCATGCAATATTTTCCAGCCTCTATGCTAACCATTTACAACAATTATCTCCTTTGAGCTGAACAATATCCCTGTGAGGTAGGTACTATTATTATTCCCATTTTACAATTGAGGAAACTCAAACAAATAGTGGTTAAGAGATTTGACTAGTGTCATATAGCTAGTAAGTGTATGAGGCCTGATTTAAACTCAGGTCTTTATAACTCCAGCCTCAGTTGTGTATCCACTGTTCTATCAGTTGCCTTTATTCTTATCATCTCATCAGTCCTCAACATCTGTGGATGATTTATAGATGATACACAATGATGTGAAATGAATGGTATAAATTCAATAAGCATACAATTTTGACAAAAAAAGAAAAAAATTCTCTACTAGAAAGTCTATTTCAAAAGACACAGTTTCTACCATATTCTATTCACCCCATAAGTAGATATAGCTTTAATTTTCATTTAGTATAAAAGACCCTTTTCCAACAATTTTGTAGACACTCCAGAATGAATTGAATTCAATTTACTGCAACGAAGAATGGAGAGAAATATATATTTGAAGAATTAATTTAAATTTGGTACAACCTCATATAAACTGATATAAATTGGCTTGGACCATCATTTGTATCATTTTGCATCTTGAAATACAAATCAGAATTCATGTTGTAACTGAATTGATAGTACAAACAACTGTGAAGTACGGAATGCTTTGTAGCTATTTTACTCAAAGGAGAGAATATATGGAGAATTTTTCCTTTATGAAGAAAAGCGTTCTAAAGAAATAAAGAAATATTTGAGCAGCAACTTAAAGCCTGCTTTAGCCCAAACAAGCTCCAACAAGGCAAAACCTTGGAATAAACGATCCAAAAATTGCAAGTGAAAAGATGACTTTTCTTTTTTGCTTTCTTCTTTAATGTAATTACAACAATTTAAAACTATTTATAGTAAAGCCCTTCCTTAGTCTACATATTTGTTTTTTTTTCAATTCTACATTTCCATGAAAAAAGACTTTTAAAAAGCTTTAAGTTTTGTAAATACTTCAGTTTTGGTTTGTGAGTCACTTGGATTAGACAAAAAAAAAAAAAGATGTGAACCTATACCTGAGTACTTATATTTCATGGGGAGTGTTAAGAATCCCGGCTTTGCCATTTAATAGAAGACTTCACCCCAAACACTTCCCCCAGGACCTTGCTTAGATTCTTATTGGAACCTAACCTGTAACTTATTAGAAATCCCTGAGGCTTGACTGTTTCCTCCACTGCCCCAGGGCCATTTCACCAGTAGATATCCTCCCTTTAGAGCCCAAGGCATGGCATGCAGGTGGTGAAAAAAGAACACCCCTGGTGAGAATAGGTTGGTGGATGAGATGCCCCTACCAAAATTGTCCTCCCATATGGGATTTATTAATATCAAAATTCTCTCCTTTGATCACTTCCATTGAATAAAACTTAAATGTGGAAAGATGGGGCAGCTAGGTTGCACAGTAGATAGAGAACTGGAGTCAGGAGGATCTGAGTTCATATGTGACCTGCAAAACTTAATAGCTGTGTCTCCCTGGGCAAATCACTTAAGCCCAAATGCCTCACTCCCCCCTCTCCCCAAAAGGCAGCTAGGTGGTGCAGTGCAGTCAGGAAGATCTGGGTTCAAATGTGGCCTCAGACACTTATTAGCTGTGTGACCTTGCGGAAGTCACTTAACCTCTACTGACTCCACAAAAACCCTCAAAACAAACAAAAAATTCAAAATTTAATAAATCATTGAACCTCTCAGTTTACTAATCTTTGAAATGTGTAGGTTGGAATAAATGACTTGTAAGGTTAATTATCCTTCTGGTCTATAATCCATGTAATGTTTATTGTACATTCGACCTAATTTACCTCCCTGTTAGGATAAATAACTCATTTATATAGTGCTTGCTTAGTAGTATGCTTGGAGAAGGGCGGACCTGGATTCAAATTTTACTTCTGTTTTACTTCTGTTAAATAATGTGTGTAAACACAAGGACTTAATGATTAAATAATAAACAGAATTCTAGCAGCTTTGGTGGAGACTTCCCAAACTCAATAATAATTATAGAAGTTTTCTGGATTGTCTTATTAAGATTAACAAATAGATAAGTGTAATGAAATCTAAAACAAGATATACAAATTGTTGGTAAGTTATAATGCTAAAAGATTTGTAGAATCAGGAATGGATACATTTCTTAAAGGATAATTCTATAGGTTGAATCTACTTGGTTGAAAGACTTTAATTTACAGCTAGTCTATGAATTTCATGATTTTAGTCATTAAAAACTACTCCACCCATAGCTTTTAAAAATTAAATTGTTGGGGTTTAATTTGGTATTTGCTTTACAATATGTTTTTGCATTCTTCCTCACCCCTACTTTCCTTCCCTCTTACATTAAAAGGGATAATACTCTCATTTCCTTATAGTTCATTTACCAAGAAAAGAACTATTCTTCCAGGATACTGAGTTCTTTGTTGTGAGATTTTTCAAAGACTTTTACCAATCTCTTAAATCACACCTGGATATTGAATAGGAAGTGAGTAAATATCTTTCAGCTTGGATGCTTTTAACTTGATAGCAACCTGGCCTTATTTAAATACTGTGAGGAAAGATCCACTTGGAAACTAAAAGCCAAATTTCTTTAATGTTGACTTGGAAAGTTGAACCTCAGTTGATTTCAATACTTTTTTTAAGGCCAAGGTTTTTAATTATTCTTAAATAGATTAGTTTGCCACATATATTGTCTTGTTAACTCTTTCCAAAAATCTGTAAGCATGAAGCAACTCATTTCAACTCTAGTAATAAAGTTACTTAGTAGTGTAAAATTAATGAGTCACCACTACCTTTGTTTTTGCATTTGCAAGATGAGGCAGTTGCTCATGTGGAAACATGGGAAGAGCATTGACTCTATAGTCAGAAGACCTGTATTTGTAGATCTCATTTTCCCCCTATGTACAAGGAGGGCAGTTGTCCTAGAATGCCTCTGACATTCCTTGTAGCTCTAGATCTGTGACTTTATAACTAGATAATCCATAAGGTCTCTTCTTGTTCAGAATATTTGATGATTCATTGAAAATCCTCTTGGCTAAATGTTAAAAAGAAAAAAAGAATTCTTGAATATAAAAATATTCAGAAATTAGGCTATTTTACTATAATATGCTAGTAAACTCCACAAAATATTTGCAGTAAAAATAATTTGTTGTCCCGGGATGCATATTCAATTTTTTTTTTTTTTTTGGTGAGGCAATTGGGATTAAGTAACTTGCCCAGGGTCACACAGCTAGTAAGTATCAAGTGTCTGAGGCCGGATTTAAACTCAGGTCCTCCTGACTCTAGGGCCAGTGCTTTATCCACAGTACCACCTAGCTGCCCCTGCATATTCAATTTTATTTGTCTTTTTCTCTGCCCTTATCTTTTGAGCTTTTCTTCCTGCTTTCACCTTTGCTTGCCTGTCTTGCCAAATTACATGTGGTTTTACCCTTTTCTGGTGAACTCTGACATTGGAGTATTTTTGAACAGTGGCTTCTAGACACTTGGTCTCTTTACAGTACCTTATTCTCAGGTTATAGAGACAGAATTGACCACTCAGAGTTCATATGGAAGCAATATTTTCTACTGTCTCTTTTTTGAGTTTCGCTTTCATCCAACTCTGGCTTTTTATTTCATTATATTCTCTTTCTTTCTTTCTTTCTTTCTTTCTTTCTTTCTTTCTTTCTTTCTTTCTTTCTTTCTTTCTTTCTTTCTTTCTTTCTTTCTTTCTTTCTTTCTTTCTTTCTTCCTTTCTTCCTTTCTTCCTTCCTTCCTTCCTTTCTTTCTTTCTGTCTCTGTCTGTCTTCTCCTCCCTCATTGATCCCTTTGTCTCGGTCTCTCCCTCTGTGATCTGCTTGTACTCTTGTTTCATTTAAATAAGATCCTTCTCTTCTGATACCTGCCTCCCCCTTTCTTTTCTCTTTTAGGCTTATTAGCTCTACTTATGTTTCTTTATTTTTCTGTATTCCAGATTACCCTTTACTTCTAACCTTTGTGCTCCATTTACACTTCCATTAATCTATATGGCATTCTAGATCTGTTTTAGATCTTTGTTTTTTGTACTTCATCTGCTGTCTTAGTGCCTGTTGAAATGTATCTCACCTCTTATAGCTGTTTTCTTGTCCACTCTGATCTTCTATTTGGCTATGGCTCAATCCTTTCTTTCCCACCTTACCCATATCATCAATTCTTTATTCTTTAAACTATTATCTATATGTACATTTCACACTTGCCTTGACACACATGGGTTTTACCTGGTTATCTTTGCTGTTGTCACCTCTCCCATCCTATTTTCCCCTTTTCGCTATCTATATTTATATTTTGTTCAATTATCACTTTTATGTTTGCTCCCCTTTTCTCTCAGTTTATCAAGGACCACTCTTTTTTACTTTATTCAGCTGGAAAAACTGAAAGAATCATACAAATAATAATTTGTATCTATATAGTACTTTTAAGGTGTTCAAAATGCTTTGCATATATTATCTAGTTTGATTCCCACAAAAGTCCATCAGAGTAGGTGCTATTATCAACTCTATTATACAGATGAGGAAATTGAGACTAACGAAAATAAATTAATTGCTCAATATTGTATTATATTAAGTATCTTAAGCAGGATTTGAATTCAGTCTTCCTGACTACTGTATCCAGTATGCAACACAGTTCAACCCCAACAACTTCATTTAATTGGTAAGGAAACAAAAGCTCATACCCAGATATGTGTGCATCATATGTGTATATACACATACATGTAGGTAATAGTATAGATACATTGCATATATGCATATGCATATATGTATACAATACACATATATGTATATACATAACATAATATGCAGGCAGGCATATATGTTATTATTGTTTGTCCTTCTTTCTCAAAGACAACCATGACATTGAGTGATGTCAAGACTTGCAGTGAACTGGATTTAAGTGAGGGAGGGCTGTGCAAGATCACCAACCTCACTCTCTCTTTCAGAGCCATCTGGGTCCAGTGGCAAAATTTAGATCAGGATGACTGGAGTTGGCCCCTGATGTATAAGACAGTCAGGGTCCAGTGACTTGCCCAGGGTCACATAGCTAGTAAGTATCTAAGGTGATATTTGAACTCAGGTCCTCCCCACTTCAGGGCCAGTGCTCTATCCATTGTGCCGCTTAGCTGCCCTTTATGCTCGCTCTCTCTCTCTCCCTCTCTGTCTCTGTCTCTGTCTCTGTCTCTATCTCTATCTATCTCTATGCTCTATCCTCTAATCTATGTCTATATCTATATCTAAATCTATAGTGATATCATCTATATAGCTATATATCCACATCCACATCCATATCCATCTATATCTATACACACATATGTGGGTATATTGTATGAGAGTGTATATACAATATACTATATATGTACTGTATATGGTACATATATACAACATATACACACATATACCATACACATAAAATGCAATATATACATGATATGTGTATGCACACATGCATGCATATATACATATATAATATAAATACATGCATATATAGATGAATAGTGTTCAAATTTTGTATTGCTATTTGTCTATTTTAAAAGATTGAGAAAAACATTTTTCTCAATAATTTTAGCATTTAATATTAATTAAAAGAATATTAATATACTTTACATTTAAATTCAGTTTAGTTTTGGAAATATTATTTTGTATGCATTGTTTTATATGATTATTTCATTGTTCTTTTTTATTTAAAGATTATTATGGTAATAGGAGGAGGCATACAAATATGTCCAATATTTTTCTTTTCTAGGAAAAAGTATCTATGTTCAAATGTGTTAGGGAAGTTATATTATAGGAAATGAATGTTCAAACAATAATATGAAAGATAAAATTAAACTTCATTATACTATTTATTCATTTATAGAATTTATTTATCTTAATACATGTTGAATGCATATTCTTGAAAAGATGTCTTAAAATCAGTAATAAACATGACCCTGGTATAATAAATGGTGGCATATTGAATAGGATAATGGGCTTAGTCAGGAAGACTGAGTTCAAATCCTGTCTAAGTGAGTCTGTCTCCACTTCTCTGTCCCTTAGATTTCTCATCTGTAAAATGGAGATAATAATAGCAACTACCTACAATACAAGATAGTTGTGAGGATAAAATGAGAGCATATGTAAAATATGTTTCAAAACTTAGTGCTTTATAAGCGTTACCCATTATTGTGATTAAAGTGAAACTTTTTTGAAATTTATGGTCTTAGAAAGTTGTTTGAGATTAGTAAGAAATCAAATAACTTACTCACACAACCATTATTTGTCAAATGTAGGACTTGAACCCTGATTTTCCTAATTTAGATCAATCTTCTATCCATACACTGTGCTAATTATATATCACTTCTGTACTGAATTTCCTCCCCACATACACAATCCAATCAAATAGTAGTGATGATGATGATGATGATGATGATAGAGTTAAGGGAAAAGTAAAAGAGATTCATGAAATCTCTAGAAAAATTAGTGCAGTTTTACATAAATCCAAAGTCAAACCATGAAATAATGACAATAGAAATTCTGTTACTTATTTAGTAGTTTTCGGAGTCAAAGTAGGAAAAGAAAAGATATATTACATTTGTAGGAAATTTTGTATGTTATCTCATGTTTATACTTATTGAACATAAAACTAATGAATATCATAGCAATATGCAGCAATTAACATAAAACCTTAGAGTTGTTACTGTTCAATAGCAAAAAATAGGCATCTTGAAAGTAACTGAAATTGGATTATTTACCCAATTTTCAGGGGAGTAGTTTAATTTTAGGCAATACTTTAAGGTGAAGGTGGGTCTTGCTTGGTCATTAAGAATACATTCATTTAGAATTTATGTAAAATAGAATCTAACACATGTATTCATATATATGTACATGTACCCATAAGTCTCTATATATGTGTACATATGTATGTTTGTATGTATATAGTTATATACTCTTATAGATTTTATATTACCTTTTTCCTGAGGTCCAAGTATGTGGCAGTTGTCATCTTATTAATTCTAATACTCTTCCTGAAAGGGCATAAAGTATAAACCAAATAATGCAAAGAATATATTTTAAAGTATTCATTTGCTTTCTTAACCATTGTATAGGTTTTAAAAAAGTTTAAATATGGGTAAGTTAACAAAATAGGGGAATAAACTCACTGTTAGTCTATGAGAAATGAATTATAAGACATTCTTCAACAATTAATTACTAATGGATATAGATTATCATTTCTTGTTCCCCCCTTTCCAAAATTCAACTCCCTGTCATTCCTACTTCCTAGTTTAAAGATTCTATTATAGACAGCAAACACTGAGATGGTTTTTACATGTTTTTTCAGGAGTCATTAGACAACTGGTAAATTATGATTGAGAGTATCTTAAATTAGAAGTTTAATTCAATTATATGCATGATGTTGATTTCATTATTTGTTATCTTCATAATATCCTGAAGTTTATTTTCACATGTTACTTGAGATTTGATTATTTAAAGAAGCTATTGGAGTAATAGATTTTTTAAAAAAATCTAATAATTCTTTACTAAAAGTTCATTTTCTAATATGGAAAATAATGTATTTTGAAGGTAAAAAGCAAGTTCCACTGGAAAATAGCAATTAGATGGTATTATTGAATATATTGATGACCTTTCAACTTTGAGTTCACAGTTCAAATTAAGCCTTAAGGCCCAAGTAAATTGAGATGAATGGTAGGGCCTTAGCCCCTTGGGTAAAATAGACCATTTTACAAAGTTCCCATATGCCCATTAAAAAATTTACATAATTGGTTTCTCAGTCTTGAGTTGGCATCATTGGGAGTTATTTATATCTGATTGTAAAGGAATATCTTTCTTAAGTGTAAGGTTAAACTTACTTTTTCTATGAAAATATTATATTGGGATGCATATGTGTATAAGGGAATAGAAAAATATTGATATCCAAAAATTTTGGCCTGACACAGGTGCATAAATTGGAGGAAGGCTTGTGAGAGAGATTAGGATAGAGTTGGGGGAAGAATAGAGGAAGAAGTCAATTGGAGAAATGAAAGGTCAAAAAAAGATCAAGTGATTAGATTGAAGCTCATTCATTTCACCAATCACCCTCCCAGGGCCCTATTGAGGGTGCAGTAGTAATTCATTATACATCTTATACTCATTTATCCTAGTCAATTTTTAAAAAAATACCCTAATTTATAATTTTTACATGATAAATCTCTAAATTTCCTGGAAAAAGCCCATATATGCTTCTGCTAATTTTTTGGGGGGCTTGGGGATGGGGACGAAGCTTGCAATTAAATTTAGGAAATCAAAAAAATCAGTTTTTTCTTAATGAGATGAAATAATAATATAAGTACTATATGTGCTTTATTCATATGTTTCTTAGACCTTAGTTTATTTAAATATGGTCAAATGTCAAATTACACTTGCTAACATTAATTCTGAAAAAAATATGGGCAATAGGATAATCAGATGTTGTCATCTAAGTTCCTGTTTGTATACAGATGAGTAGTCTAATTTTATAATTTCTAGTATTGAGATTTCTAAAACACAGATGCATTTATAATTATCCTATAATTATTCATAGGTGAAGTGCTTTTATTGAGTATGATTCATAAAGCATGTAATCACAGTAGCTAAAACATACTGTCAATTTATAGGCCTTTAAACAATAACAAAAAACTCATATCTCCACTTCTCAAACTTAAATTAATAACTCAGAGAAAATTAAATACATTTTATAATTACCAAGGATACCTAGATTAAATTCATTAACATATTTTCTCTTCTGTAGCTGTTTTTTAAAATGTATGTAGATTTGCTTTTCTAAAGAGAAAATTTAGCCATCAAAAACGTCTCCAATGCATTTTATCTGATTTATCATTTGAAAAACTCCTAGTATGGAAATTCCCCTCACTGATGGGATTTGGTAGCCCTTTGAAAATTTATTATCTTAAAGTTTTATTAGGGGTACTGGGATGTTGAGGTATTTATCTCTACTCATCCATCTCATAAATATGTGGAAAAGGCAGAACCAGAACTTGAACCTAGGTCTCGCTGACCCCAAGCTTGGTCTTTTAGGCCCATTAGGTCATGCTGCCTTTATTACCTATAGTTACAAAAAAATATGTTATTTGGTAATATTGGTAAACAGTACACAGCTTAAGAACTCTGAGAGTCTCTTGAGTTTGGCCAGATTTCAACTTATATGTTTGTATTGTCTATTCATAAAGGTTTGCTCAGTACTCAATTGGATTTGTGTGATCTTATTAATTTGGAAATTCCCTCCAGAGATGCAGTTCACAACCCATTTGTACAACTGTGAAACACTTGTCCATGTTCTCTCTATTATTTTATTTTTCCATGTTCTCTTATGAGATTGATATCAGGGGAAGGGATAGCTTACGTGCTTGGGGCCTTCCCTGATTTCCATTGCAATTAGATGGAAACTGTCTACGTGTCATTTTCTTCTCATTTGACCAGTTCATAATTTTTATCTTAAATTTCTCTGATGACACTTTTTAATTTATTTGTTTTTGTGTTCATAGTTCCTTTTCTGTTATATGTTATGACCTGCTCCCACCCACTATACATCTCTCATTCTCACCATGTTCTTCTCCTTTGAGTATAAAGGATACTAGATTAAGAATTTAATTTATACAAGAATACCAAAATTGATATGATTTCAGTTATTGCAGTAGTACATCTATTTATCAAACATTGGGAAAAGAGCTCACATTATTATACAACAACCAAATTAAAGTTTATAGATGATCTTCAAGTAAATTTGTAATTCTTAGCATTCTTTGAAAACCTTTTCTTCCCCTCCACCATTGTCACCAAAGCTGTGGATGGGACACAACATAGGACTGAGGTCATTGTGTTCCATGACTTCCTACAGCCAAAGAATTCATCACCAAATGACTAACCTAATGGTGATGGACCTTTCTGAACTTACGTACGCTGGTCATTGGAAATCAGATTCAATCTACCAAGACTTTTTATGTAAGTCATATCAGAATAGAGCTATGAAAATGTAGAGTGGGAGCAGCTAGGTGGCGCAGTGGATAGAGCACTGGCCCTGGATTCAGGAGGACCTGAGTTCAAATCCGGCCTCAGACACTTGACACTAGTTGTGTGACCTTGGGAAAGTCACTTAACCCTAATTGCCCCCCCCCAAGAAAGACAAAATGTAGAGTGGCATTGTTTTGATTTTTATGCCTACCCACATGGATAAATTTTAAACTTTTTGGGTTCATAGTATACTGGTAGCCACTTTACTTTTTAAAATTTGATGTCATTGATATTAATAATTTTTTTAAAAAAACGTTTATTTCCATGTAGATTTACTTTGCAGAAATATCAACATCATGACATTATTGTTAACAAGAATTATCCAGTATATCAATGCCTTAAACATCAATAAAATCAGTAAAAAACATTGTGTTTGTTTCCCACTAAATTAATGTTTGTTGTCCTCAGTATTTAAACAATCAATAATTAGCTCTGATATAAGTAAGGTTTTCTCAGTGAATCATAACACAATATGCAGACAGAAGAAATGGATAGGCTGAAGGCAAAAGTGTATGTGAACAAAAATGTATGTTACTTGTTATCTCCTGAGATGTAGTGACTCAGAGAGAATGACTTCACATTTAAAAAGACATTACAGTAGAAATTAGGGAAAAATAATGATTAAGAACATCATCTTTTAGTGAATACATTTGCTGTAAATTGTTGATTTTTGCTGACAGTAGATTCTATTTACCTTGCTCAACTTGTTCCATGTGAAGGGTGCTCTGAATTTAATTAAGTGGTTATTTTGTTTTTTACAAAAAGGTTAGAGATAGTAGAGAAAACAGGTTTGGAAAAGAAAACTAAAGGCTTTATAAGTAGATTGTTTAATGTGTTATATGACAAAGGAATGTGGGATTGCTGTGGCCAAGGAACACTATTTTGTAATTGAATATTTTTCCTAAAATCAAAGTGATATTTTTGGGATAGTTTTTTTTAAGGAGGTTAAAATCACATTTGGAGTAAATTAAGTTTGTAATTTGGCTTGTTTCATTAAAAGATGCTTCCTCACTACTTCAATGTTTTAAGTATTTGTAATTTTATATGTTTAAATACTTATTCTACTGACTTAGCTCACAGTTCTTCCACAACGTAGTAAATGGTTTTTGAAAATGGAAAAAAATTCATTATTTTGCATAAAATTTTGTGTTTGGTCTCTCTGAACTTAGGTAGGCCAGTTTACACATAAAAGATACACTGTTCATCACTGGGTCTAAAACTTTCCAATGTTGGTTGGATCTGCCACAATGTGGGTCCTGCTGGCAAAGCAGGAGGTTACCCCAATAATAGAGTGGGCCACTGAAGTAGGTCAGGGGAAGGAATGGTTCAAGAAAATACTGACTCAACATGAGTTATATAAGTAGATAAATATCAGATAAAATGAAACTTTCCAAGGAAAAATATCTATCTTTCATTTACTCCTAATAGACTATCCTATCTAGTGGGTACCTTTTGAATTCTGGCCTCAATAAAGCTCACGTGAACTCAGAACTACCAGAAAATTCACAAAAGGGGGGCATTTTCCCCCTAACTCTGGAAGGAAAATCCACCTCATGGATTTTTTTCCTTCTTTTAGGGCATAATTTACTCAGTTTAAAATTAGAGAATTAGTTACCCTCCTTAATTTGTTTGCTAAAGGTTCTGGAATCATCTCAACAATCTAGAACAGTGCTATATTAGAGTTAAGGAAAAGATCACAGGTTGTATGATTCTTATCAGGCAGCACAGGCCTTGAAATCAGGAATACCAGAGTTCAGTTCAGGCCTTAGGCATGTAGTAGCTGTATGACCCTAGCCAAGTAATTTAACCTCTGTTTGCTTCATTTTTCTCAACTGTAAAATGGCGGCAATAGTAACATCTATCACACAGGGTTGCTGTGAAGATCAAATGAGATCATATTTGTAAAAGTACTTAGCACAGTGCCTGGCACATAGTATGGCACATTGCCTTTTTATTCTCCTGCAACCTTCTACTTGGGGTTCCAGAGTGTTCCAGTTTTGTGATGAAGGGAAGGATCCCTAATGAATAGACAAAATTTGCATAAGCTCCTCTACAGAAAAGAATATCTGCTATATACTCCAAAGATTTATTAACCTTCTTTAGGCACTGGGGACATGCAAGACTTTGTAAGGGTAATGACTTCAAGAAAATACTGTATAAAGATAGATTGAAGGAACTGGTGATATTCCACTTAGAGAAGAGAAGATTTAGATACCATTATGGTGATTTATATTGTGAGAAGGAAAAAGATTAGACATGTTCTGCTTGTCCACAGAGGGAAAAATTAAGAATAATTGTTATACAGAGAATCAGATTCAAGCTCCACAGAAAGAAAAAAATAAAACTTCCCAACAATTAAAGGTATCCCATAGGAATGGGCTAACTCATGTGGTAGTAGGTTCACTTGATACAGTAGAAGTGACATATTCAAGGACATACAAATAAGAGCTGAGAAAATTATTTTTGTCAACCTTATGAAAAATAATTCTCTTAACTTTGTTTTTCTTTTATTTTTTCCCCTCCCCACTGGGAAATAGGGGAGATTTGGATATGTTAGGGGAAAAAAAGCACATTAGGGAAAAATTTATTGAAGCATCTTTTTAAAAAAATGCACAGAAGAGAACAGATGGAAGTCTAGAAAGAATCACAGACACTCAGGGTAGCTTTGAAAGATACATATTGAATTTATATTACATAGATATCAATTTACAAGTACAACCCTCTTTTTCTTTTCTACTATACATACAGAAATACCTATTTGATTTGATAAGTGTTAAATTTAGAATAAAAAAGTGTAATCCGTAGGTAGATATACCAAAATAACAATAACATATACAGGTTGATAGAAATATACCCAAATAACATATATATTATACAGTACTCTCATGTTAGTAATGAAAACCCTGGAAATCATTAATTACTACTATAAGAAACCAAAGACCAAAATTATAGAAAAGAAAGTATGGTATAGTGGAAAGAGCTCTGGATTTCTAGTGACCTGGGTTCAAATCCTATCTACCTCTCTTGCTACATGTGTAATATTGAGAAAGTCACAACCTCTGTAGGACTAAATTTCCACATTTTAGAGAAAAAATGCTTAGACTAGATGTCATCTACCATTACTTCAGTTTTTGTGGTTTTATGAACTTGGAAAAATCAAAATTATAATTTGTACAGAGTTCCTTTTGCTCGAATGATGCCTTAAATCATTTGCCTTTATAAAGTTGGAGCTCAAAGGTATAAAACTTCATGTAGTTATTGATAGCATACTGGCATTTACTTGTGTAACATTTGGTAGGGACAGTGGGTTACTAGTTTCATAGGCAAACCAGCCACTGCTACTTCTTCTTTAGCTAGCCTTCCACTTCTGAATGAGAATATAATCAATTTTTCTGAACTTTTTCTTTAGTTTCTAGTCAATACCTCCACTCCACCTTTGCTCAGAAGAGGGAAGAGAGTACTTTGAAATAGTAGGACAGGACCATATTCAAAAGAAGTAAAATTACCTGAGGTTAATTGCTTTTGAGGAAAGCAGTCTTGCACTACTTAAATTTGCTTGCTTACTGGTGACTCAGCATAGGTTTAATGGTCTAGACTTACTTGGCCTAATATTTTTTTCTGCTGTAGGGAAATAATAAAAACTATTAATACATCAAATCTCATTGAAATTCTCTGTCCTTTGGCTCTACCCTGGGCTTGGAAAGAGCCTTGAACTTTGGTTGTTGTTGTTGTCATGTCTGACTTTGTGACCCCATAAGCATAGCAGGCCCTTCCATCCTCCACTCTCTTATTAAATCTTTTTAAGCTCATGTTTGTGGCATTTGTGACACTGTTCATTTTATATTCTGCCATTCCCTTTTCCTTTTGCTTTCAATCTTTCATAATATCAGGATCTTTTCCAATGAGTCCTTTCTTCTCATTATGTAGCCAATGTATTTAAACATTAGTTTCAGCATTTGACCTTCCAATTAATAGTCTAAATTGATATGCTTGTTCTTTGGACCTTATTTCAAAGTCCAGATATCTATTTTCCATCCCCTTTTCCCAAATAAAGACATACAGTGATCAAGGTAGTTAGGATTGGCAATGACAGTAGTTGTATCATATGTATGACAAATTTTTGTGAAGTTAACTGAAGCATTTCCTTCAAGACATAAGGTTGTTGCCTATAAGACAAAAAAGTTATTGACCCCCTTCATTTGTATAATTAACCATAAACAATATTCCTGATTGATAGAATTTTTCCCTTTAATTTATATAAGGTGAACAATATGATTTTTTAATTCTTCTCAAGTCCATGGAACAAGATGCTTCTCTCAGTATAGGTTGATTACCAGAAATATCCATCATGCTATGTGCTATTTAAGTCAACCTTGGATACACTCAACACCATTCCAATTCCCTTATCCTCCTCTCCCCTCTGGAGGGCTAAAGAGCAGAGAATTAAACTCTTCCTAAAGCCTTCCATTATAGAGGGTCGGACCTGGACTTTGTAGCTCACTGTATCTACAGCTCTGTTTGGTCTCAGCTCTACTGAACAAGATGCCAGGTACCTCCTGGCACATTCTTCCCTCCTCCTCTTTCCAGCTTCCTCTTGTATGTTGTCTTTCCCTATGAGAGTGTAAGCTCCTTGAGGCCAGGGACTGTCTTTCTCTTTCTTATCTGTATCCCCACTGCTTAGCAGAGTGCCTAGTACATAGTAGGCACCTAATAAATGTTTATTGCATTGAATTGAAAATTGAGACCAACTGACATTGACTTATCTAAGGTCATACAATTAGTTCCTTGTAGTTAGCCCATTTAAAGTTAGTGACAAGTGTGTTAGTTTGAATATAATTGTCTTTATGTCACCATGGTATCTCTGGTAGAGTGTCCGTTCCTTTTAATGTACTAGTACAAGTACAGGAAAGTGTAAGTTTGCCTAGAAGAGAAAACACAAGAGAGGGCTAAAAATGCTCCATTGTAAAATGGATTTTTTTTTGGCAGATGCCTCATGTCTTTGTTGAGTTAAGTTATTGGAAATAGCATCCCACGACATGAATTCATATTTAATATTTTATTCTAGTTAAGGACTATTTTAGATATATTTCATGGTTTACTGATTTTTATATAATGAGGTTCCTCTTCACTAATTGATAGTCATTCATTATTACTTCTATTATTCAGTATATTAAAATAGAAGTAGCAGCTAGGTGGCACAGTAGATAAAACACCGGCCCTGGATTCAGGAGGACCCGAGTTCAAATCCAGCCTCAGACACTTGACACTTACTAGCTGTGTGACCCAGGGCAAGTCACTTAACCTTCATTGCCCTGAAAAAAAAATAATAAAAATTAGGGACAGCTAGGTGGTGCAGTGGATAAAGCACCGGCCTTGGATTCAGGAGGACCTGAGTTCAAATACGGCCTCAGACACTTGATGCTTACTAGTTGTGTGACCCTGGTCAAGTCACTTAACTGTCATTGCCCCCACAAAAAAAATAAAAAAAATAGAAGTAAATTATGGAACACAAGTAGAAAATTAATAATTAAAGACTGCACATTATGTCATTTCTACAACTTCTTCTAGGCAAATAATGCAGTAAATATAAATTGAAAATGTTTAATAGATGGGGAAACAAGTGTTGTTAAAAATCACCACTAAGAGGTTTATAATCCAAAGGGGGTTAATACACTGCTTATGGGAAATGGATTGTAATTATATTTAATGACTATCATTAAAGATAGTTTAAATGGGCTACATGCTTTTAACTGTCTTCTGAATATCAGGTAAATATGATTCATTATTTTCTTGTCATATCTTTTTTGTCATGAAGAATGAACATATATGATTGAAACTTCTTAATATGAGTTAGAAGGCATGCTGACTTGAGTTTGTTAGTAATTTAGGGTAGGTAATGTTACTTTTATGGTAATCTTTTCTATATAGATTCGCCTCATCCCTCTGCCCCTGTTGAACTTTATTTGAATTATATTTAAATTAGGGAAAATATAAGAGGTTATAAAAAAAGGCATGTTACAGAAAAACAAAAATCAAAGGAATCATGTGACAAATATTAAGTAAAAATATGTAAGGTATTTTATTTATCACTTAATGCCAATTTACCACAAGCTTTAGTATTTCTAACAAATTATTGCTATATTTTAAAGCAATCACAGTTACCCAAAAGAGGAACATAGAAAATAAAATTATCAGAACCATATGTAACCATATATGTCTAATCTATTTAACATGAATTTAAAGTGACATTTTCTTTAGGACACTATCAACTTGCCTTATTTAATTCAATTTTCTTGGGAATATACAGTACAGTCTTCACTTTTGGTGGTAGGGTAAGTCAGTATACTATGTTGTAATTTTTCATTCTTTAATATTAGTTAACATTATACATAGTATGGGAGCACGCTAAGTACTACCGCTTACTTTTCCCTCCTCTCCTTTTAGAAATACTAAGAAAACATTTTTCTCAGTATTGGATCAGATTAGGGTAACTATCAGACTGAATAAGGATTTAAAAATCCTTTTTTAAAGGTACATTATGTACCTGGGATCACTGACAAAAAAAATGTTTTTGTTTTGATAACTACATTTCATTATATTTGTTTTTCTTTGTAATCCTATTTAATCTTATTAATTTAAAACATTTTCGGGAGATTATAGTTTTCAACAGATTGCCAAAGGTAAATCATTGTTAGTCAATAAACATTAAAAAAATAAATTAAACACCTACTGTTGTGAGGTGCTTTGCTAAACTTTGGGGATGCAGAAAGATGCAAAAGGAAGTTGCTGCCTCAAGAACTCACAGTCTGGGGAGACAAGCAAAGAAATATGTATAAAAAGCTATAAGTGAAAGATAAATAAGAAATAATTAAGGATGGGGGAAACATTAAAATTAACAGACACTAGAATAAGGAGGGTTGGGAAAGACTTCTTATAGAAAATGAGATTTTAGTTGGGACTTAAAGGAAACCAGGAAGACAATAGATAGAGATGAGGAAGGAGAGTTTTCTAGCCAGAGAAAATGTCTAGAGCCAAGATGGAAGGTCTTATTTGTGTAATAGTCAGGAGGCCAGTGTCCTTAATAGGATTTATCTTATTCATGTGATACAAAGGTATTTTCTTTTCAGGGCAATGAGGGTTAAGTGACCTGCCCAGGGTCACACAGCTAGTAAGTGTCAAAAATGTCTGAGGCCCGGATTTGAACTCAGGTCCTCCTGAATCCACTACACCACCTAGCTGCCCCTCTGCCGGAATTCTTTACACATTTTTCAGCAGTTCAATAGTTGTTGTCCTTAGTTTTTTTCAAATAATGTGTTACTATAATTAATTGTTTCTGAGTTTTGTGTAGGCAATCTGTTCTATTTATTAACTTTTCTATTTTTAAAAACTTTATTATATATATTTTTAAATAATCAATTTAATTTAAACTTTTGACTTCCAAATTCTATACATCCCTCCCTTGCAACCTCCCTGAGATGATAAGTAATCAGATATAGGTTATACAAGTGAAATTATGTAAAACATTACCATATTAGTCATTCTGTATAAGAAAACTTGAATAAAAGAAAAAATGAAAGAAAGTGAAAAATGGCATGCTTTAGTCTGTGTTCATTCAATATCAGTTCTTTCCTTGGAGATGGATAGTATGCTTCATCATTAGTCTTTTGGTATTGTCTTGGATCATTGTATTGCTGAGAATAGTTTAGTTATTCACAGTTCTTCATTGAACAATATAGTTGTCATTGTGCACCACATTCTCCTAGTTCTGCTCACTTCACTATACATGAGTTCATACAGATCTTTCCAGGCCTTTCTGAAATCATTCTGCTAGTCATTTCATAGAGCACAAGAATATTCCATCACAGTCATATAGTATAACTTATTCAGTCATTCCCCAGTTGATGGACATTCCTTTGATTTCCAATTCTTAGCTACTAGAAAAAGAGCTATTTTTGTACAAATAAGTCTCTTTCTCTTTTTGGAGATGTCTTTAGGATATAAACCTAGCAGTGGTATTGCTGGATCAAAGGATATGCATGGTTTTATTGCCCTTTGGCATAGTTCCAAATTGTTCTCCAAAATGGTTGGATCAGTTCATAACTTCACCTACGGTGTTTTCCTCTATCATCTCCAACATCTAACATTTTTTGTTTTTGTTATAATTGCCATTCTGATAGGTGTAAGGTAATACCTAAGAGTTATTTTAATTCGCAGTTCTCTGAATTTTTTCATATGACTATAGATAACTTTTATTTCTTCGTGTGAAAACTGCCTGTTCATATCCTTTGACCATTTATCATTTGGGGAATGACTTGCATTTTTTATAAATTTGACTCAGTTCTATATATATATTTGAGAAATGAGGCCTTTATCAAAGATACTTGTTTCAAAAAATATTTTCCAGTTATCTGCTTTCCTTATAATTTTGGTTGCTTTAGTTTTGTCTGTTCAAAACTTTTTGATTTTATATAATCAAAAATAACTATTTTACATTTTGTAATGCTCTCTATATTTTCTTTGGTCCTAATTTCTATCCCTGTCTATAAATCTGAAAGATAGATTATTTAATGCTCCCTTTTTTGTGAGGCAACTGGGGTTAAGTGACTTGCCCAGGGTCATACAGCTAGTGCCAAGTATCTGAGGCCAGATTTGAACTCAGATTCTCCTGAATCCAGGGCCGGTGCTCTATCCATTGTGCCTCCTAGTTGCCCCTCATGTTCTCTTAATTTGCTTATGGCATCATACTTTGGTGTAAATCATGTGCCCATTTTGACCTTATTTTAGTATACAGTGTGAGATGTTGGTGCATACCTAGTTTCTGCTATACTGTTTTCCAGTTTTGCCAGCAGTTTTTTCAAATAATGAGTTTTTGTTCCAAAAGCTTTGTGTTTGTCATATGCTAGTCATTTGCTATAATCTAATTTGTACCTAGTCTATTGCACTGATCTACCACTCTATTTCTTAGAGTGTATCAGATTGTTTTGAACATTTCTATTTTTAAATAAGTATCAAATACTGCTTTGTAGTATTTTATGATATCTAGGCATGCTAGTCTCCTTTTTTCCTGCTTTATTACCCTTTTATATTAATGTTTTAAAATCATTTAGTGATTTTAATAATAATATTGGTGTTTATATGCAGAAAAGTTTAACATGCCATGCTCATTTACATAACATAAACCATAAATCTAAAAATAAGATTACATTTTTGCTAGTCAGTTTTATCACCCACTTACCTGATTATAATTATTTGTTGATCTGGCATCTTTAGTAGGAGTAATAACCTTTCTTATAATCATATTTAGAATGTTTCCATTCCCATATATGCAGAGCTTTTTTACAAGTGACTTGAAATAGGAAGTGAATATAGAAAAAAACACAGATAGGACATGTGACTTTTTAAGTGGGAAAAACTAGGATCATTAACAGATTCAGGTGCAAAGTGCTATTTTAATTTCAATACAAGAGAAGCATTAGCTGATAAGGAAGATCTCTTAATTATTTCTTTTCAGTAAAACTTTGGTGTTCCATACAATTTAGATTATCAGAGTTGGATCTTCCTCCTTGTTTAGCTTTCTAATTGAAAAATACACAGGCATATACGCAAAAATATTTTTTGGCATTCATGATCATCAGTATATAAATAATATATAAATAAAAATTATTGCCTTATCCTCAGGAAAAAGGTGTTTAATTTTCTATATTAAACTTAATATTTTGGTAAAATTTTTATTTTCTTAGACATTTATTTTTAGCAATAATATATGTATGCATATATAATAAATATATAGTTATGTATCATGTTAACCTCTGCCTCAGTTTCCTCAGATATAAAATAGGGATAAAATTTTACCTGCTTCATAAAGGTTGTTGTGGGGATCAGATGAGATTAAACAAAGTAACACTTGTATAGCACTTAGCACAATGCAAGCACAGAATAGGCACTTAATAAATTCTTATTCCCTCTCCTTATTCCCAGTTTATATTTGGAAACATATTCCATTTGGAATGTTAGGTGGCACAGTAGATAGAGTGCTGAACCTGAAGTTAGAAGGATTCATCTTCCTGAGTTCAAACTCTGGCATCAGGCACTTATTAACTGAGCAAGTCACATAACCTTGCCTCAGTTTCTCCATCTGTAAAGTCAGCTAGAGAAGAAAATGAAAAAATACTACAGTATCTTTGCCAAGAAAATCTGAAATGGGGTCATAAATAGTTGGAGATGATTGATGGATATTTTCCACTTTTGGAATATTAATGAGATTATGTTTAAGTCCATTACTTAAAGTGACATGTAATCGTTTATATGTTATGTTATAGTAGACAAATAGATTTGAAATAAAAGAGTCCTACACCATCCAGAAAAAGAGTAAAAGACCTATTTGTAAAAAAAAAATATATTTATAGCACCTCTTTTTATTGTGGCTAAGAACTGGAAATCAAAGGAATACCCATCAATTGGGGAATGATTAAGCAAGCTGTGGTATATGTTAGCAATGGAAAATTATATTGCTCTAAGAAATGACAAGCAGGATGATTACAGAAAGTTCTGGAAAGACTTGTATGACCTTATGTATAGTGAAGTGAGTAGAATCAGGAGAACATTGTGCATAGAGACAGCAATATTGCTTGATGAAGAACCATGAATGACTTAACTATTCTCAGCAATTCAATGTTCTAAGACAATCTGAAAGGACTGATGATCCACCTCCAAAGAAAGAACTGATATTGATTGAACATTAACTTAAGCATGATATTTTTCACTTTCTTTCATTTTTTTCTTTTATTCATTTTCTTAAACAGAAGGACTAATATGGTAATGTTATACATAATTGCATGAGTATAACCTATATCTTTTTTGTCTGTGGGGGGTGCAGTGGGGGTTTAGTTACTTTCCCAGGGTCACACAGCTAGTAAGTGTCAAGTGTCTGTGGCCAGATTTGAACTCAGGTCCTCCTGAATCCAGGGCCGGTGCTTTATCCATTGTGCCACCTAGCTGCCCTACCTATATCTAATTGTTTACCACCTCAGGGAGGGCAGAGGGGAGGGAGGAAAAAAGGGATTAAATTTGGAATTCAAAATGTTAAATAAAAATGTTTATTATTATAATTTTAAAAGAGCCCTATAGTTGAATCCTGGTTTTTACACCTACTTGGTAGGTAAAGTCAGTTAAGCTTCTCTGAACCTCATTTTATTCATCTATAAAATGAGTTGATAATAAGTAATTGAATTTTCAGGGCTAATGTGAGGAAAATAAATCTTAAAATGGTATTTGAAGAAAGTGGAGCCAAGATGACAGAAAGAAGCCAGGAAGTTTCCTGAACTCTCCCAAGTTTTCCTCAAAAACAACATCAAATCAAACCTCTAAACAGATTGTGGAACTATAGAACCTACGAAAAGACAGAGACACAATCTTCTAACTTGAGATTATTTAAAAGACTTCAGGAAAGTTCTATCTCACTTGGGCAAAACAGGTGGGCAGTTCAGCACAACTCAGCCCAACGCGACTTGGCCCAGCACAGCTCAGCACAGCTCAGCAGGGTTCAGAGCAGCACACTGTGGAGGGGGTTTGGGCAAGACAGCAGGAAGCTCCTGGCCATGGCATAAATAAGTTGCTGAGGTCCTTTGGTCCTGACTTAGAAAGCTGTATGCACAACAGGCAATTTGTAAGAACCATCACTCCTTGCTGAAAGGGCAAGCTGGCAGCTAGAGAACCACCCAAAAGACAGGTATAACTATGCCAAGCCATCCCAGCATAGGAAGCAAGCCAAGGGCTGTGAGGAATCCAAGAGCCACTGAGGTCTCAGAGCAGAAAGTCAGTGACCAGGCCCCTATCCCCCAGCACAAGAAGCTTGCAACAGTCGTCCCTGTGCCCCGGGAGCAGACCTTAACTTTATAAATTTAAAAACAGGCTACAATATGAGTAAGAAATAGAAAAGGGCCCTTACCATTGAAAGCGTCTATGGTGACAGGGAAGACCAAAACACCAACTCAGATGAGGACCATACTGTCAAAATGCCTACATATGAAGCCTCAAGTGGGAAGATGATCTGGTCTCAAGACCAAAAAGTTTTCTTGGAAGAGTTCAAAAAGGCTTTTAAAATAAAATGAGAGAGGTAGAAGAAAAAAATGGGGAAAGAAATGATAGAAATGAGAGTTACACTGGAAAAAGAAGCACAAAAATTGAGTGAAGAAAACAAATCTTAAAAAATAAAATTGGCCAAATGGGGGAAATAAATTGGCCAAATGAAAAAGGAGGTGCAAAAGCTTACTGAGGAAAATAATGCCTTAAAAATTAGAATTGGGAAGATGGAAGCTAATGACTCAATGAGACACCAAGAAACTGTCCAGCAGAATCAAAAGACTGCAAAGATAGAAGAAAATGTGAAATACCTCATTGGAAAACAACTGACTTGGAAAGTAGATCCAGGAGACACAATCTAAGGATTATTGGATTACCTGAAATCTATGATTAATTAAAGAGTCTAGGCACCACATTCCAGTAAATTATCAAAGAGAGCTGCCCTGATATTGTAGAATCAGGGGATAACATTGTCATTGAAAGAATCCACTGATCACCTCCTTAAAGAGACCCTAAAAGAAAAAATCCAAAGAATATTAAAGCCAAATTCCAGAATAATCATTTGAAAGAGAAAATAATACAAGCAGCCAGAAAGAAAAAAAAATTAAATATGGAGCCACAGTCAGGATTACACATGACCTGGCATCTTCAACATTAAAGGATCACAAGGCTTGGAATATAATATTACAGAAGGCAAAGGATTTTGGATTACAACCAAGATCCAACTACCCAGCTAAATTGATCATTATTTTTCAGGAGAAAAGATGGACATTCAATGAAATAGGGGGACTTCCAAGTTTTCCTGAAGAAAAGACCAGAACTGAACAGAAAATTTGATCTTCAAATACAAGACTCAAGAGAAGTATAAAAAGGTAAATGGAAAAAAGAAGTTATTCAATAAGGTTAAACTGTGTACATACCTATAAGTGAAAATAATACTTTAAACTCTTGAGATCTGTATCCCTGTTTAGGGTATAGTTACTAAATAGACTTTGATGTGATGATATAAAGAAACTTATGGGGCAAAATAAAAGAAGAATAGCAGAGGAGAGGGAAAGGGAGGTGGGTTGGGGTTAATTACATAGTTTGAAGAAGCACAAAAAACCTATAACAATAGAGGGAAAGAAGGACGGGTGAGCATTGTTTCAACCTTACTCTCATCAGATTTGGTTCAAAGAGGGATAAAGAAATTTAGTTTAATCTTTAAGGAAGTGAAAGGGTAAGAGGAAAAGGGTGGTACTGATTGAAGGGAGGGCAGAATTAGGGTAAAAAGGGGGAAAGAAAATGAAGGGAGGTTGATAAAAGGGAAGCTAGATTGAGGGAGGCCATGGTTTATTGGTGAATGGTTTATAGGGTGGAAAAAAAGAAAAATAAAAGAGTACAAAGGGGAGAAGAGGATGGAGGGAAATACACAGTTAGTAATCATAACTGTGAATGTAAATGGGATGAACACTCCCATAGGACAGAAGCAAATAGCAGAGTGGATTAAAAACCAGAATCCTACAATAGGTTGTTTACAAGAAACACATTTGAAACAGAGAGATACACACAGAGAAAAGCTAACAGGTTGAAGTGGAATATATCATGCTTCAGCTGAAGTCAAAAAAGCAAGGGCAGCAATCCTTATCTCAGACAAAGCAAAAGCAAAAATAGATCTAATTACAAGAGATAAGAAAGGAAACTACAAGGTTCCACAGATAATGAAGTAATATTAATAGTAAACATATGCACCAAGTGGTATAGCTTCCACATTCTTAGAGGAGAAGTTAAATGGTTTACAAGAGAAAATAGACAGGAAAACTATACTAGTGGAGGATTTGAACTTTCCCCTCTCAGAAATAGATAAATCTAATGACAAAGTAAACACAAAATAAGTTAAAGAGGTGAATAGAATTTTAGAAAATGTCTGGAGAAAACTGAATGGGGATAGAAAGGAATACACATACACACACACATACATATCTATCCTTATATATATATATATTTGTGTATATACTTTTTTCTAAGTGGTACATGGCACAGACACAAAAATTGACCATGTATTAGGACACAAAAATGTCCCAGTCAAATGTAGAAAGTTAGAAATGGTAAAGGCATATTTCTCAGATAATGATGTAAAAAAATACATGTAATAAAGAACCATGGAAAGATAGACTGAAAATTAATTGGAAAGTAAATAATCTCATCCTAAAGAATGAGTGGATCAAACAACAGATCATAGAAAAAATCAATAATTGCATCTAAGAGAAAGACAATAATGAGACATCATACCAAAACTTATGGGATGTAGCCAAAGCAGTTCTTAGGGGAAATTTTATACTTCTAGATGCTTACATGAATAACATAGAGAAACAGGTGATCAATGAATTGGGCATGCAACTAAAACAGCTAGAAAAGAACAAATTAGCAATCCCCAATTAAATACTAAATTAGAAATCCTGAAAATCAAAGGAAAATTTAATAAAATTGAAAGTAAGAAACTATAGAATTAATAAATAAAACTAAGAGCTGGTTTTGTGAAAAATTAATAAAATAGATAAAATTCTGGTTAATCTGATTAAAAAATAGAAAGGAGAAAACAAAATTAACAGCATCAAAAACGAAAGGGGTGAATTCACTGCCAATGAAGTGGAAACTAAAGCAATAATTAGGAGCTCTTTTACTCAATAGTAAGCCAATAAATTTGACAATCTAAATGAAATGGATGCGTATTTACAAAAATATAAAATGCCAAGATTAACAGAAGAGGAAATAAAATCCTTAAATAACTCCATATCAGAAAAAGAAATTGAACAAGCCATCAATGAACTCCCTAAGAAAAAAAAAATCCCCAGGGCCAGAAGGGTTTACAAGTGAAATCTACCAAATATTTAAAAAACAATTAATTTCAATATTGTACAAATTATTTGGAAAAATAGGTGAAGACCTACCATATTCCTTTTATGACACAAATATGGTGTTGATACCTAAACCAGGCAGAGACAAAAAAAAACAAAGAAAGAAAATTATAGACCAGTTTCCCTTATGAATACCAATGCAAAAATATTAAATAAAATATTAACAAAGAGATTACAGCAATTCATGATGAGGATAATACACTATGACCAGGTGGGATTTATAACAGAAATGCATAGCTTGTTCAACATTATGAAAACTATTAACCTAATTAACCACATCAGTAAGAAAGCTAACTAAAACCATATGATTATCTCAATAGATGCAGAGAAAGCTTTTGACAAAATAGAGCACTCATTCCCATTAAAAACACTAGAGAACATAATAATAAGCAGTATCTACCTAAAACTATCAGCAAACATTATATGTAATGGGGATAAGTTAGAGGAATCCTTAAGAAGATCAAGGGTAAAACAGGGAAGTCCAATATCACCTCTATTATTTAATATTGTAGTACTAATGTTAGCATTAGCAATAAGAGAAGAAAAAGGAATTAAAGGAATTTGAATAGACAAGGAGAAAACAAATTTCATACTTTGTAGATTATATGATGGTATACTTAGAGAATCCTAAAGAATAAAAAAAAACTACTTGAAAAAATTGACAACTTTAGCAAAGTTGCAGCATATAAAGTAAATCATCAGCATTCCTATACATGACCAACATATCTCAGCAGGAAGAGATAGAAAGAGAAATTCCATTAAAAGTAATTGTAGACAATATAAAATACTTGGGAGTCTACCTGCCAAGACAAATCCAAGAAATCTATGAATAAAATTACAAAACACTTTTCACACAAATGAAATCTGATCTAAATAATTAGAAAAATATAAATTGCTCATGAATAGGCTGAGCTAATATAATACAAATGACAAGTGTGCCTAAATTAATTTGCTTATTCAGTGCCATACAAATTAGACTACCTAAAATTACTTTATAGGGGTAGACCAAATAATAACAAAATTCATGTGGAAGAATAAAAGGTCAAGAAAATCAAGGAAACTAATGAAAAATAATTGCACAAGAAGGTGGGCTAGCTGCATCAAATCTGAAGTTATTCTATAAAACTATTTGGTACTGGCTAAGAAACAGAGTGGTGGATCAATGCAATAGGTTAGACACAGGAGACATAGTAGCAAATGACTACTGTAATCTACTGTTTGATAAACCCAAAGACTCCAGCTGGGTTGGAACTCAGTATTTAACAAAACTGCTGGGAAAACTGGAAGATTATATGGCAGAAACTAGGCATAGACCAACAACTTACACCAAAATGGATACATGATTGATACATAAAGGGGGGTAGCATAGGTAAATTAAAAGAGGAAAGAGTAGTTTACCTCTCAGATCTATGGAGAGAACAATGATTTATGACCAAATAACAGATAGAGAATATTATTAAATGCAAAATTGTTGATTTTGATTATATTAAATTAAAAGATTTTGCACAGACAGAAAGGATGCAGCCAAAATTAGAAGGGAAGCAGAAAGCTGGTGAACAATTTTCACAGACATTATTTCTGATAAAGGCCTCATTTCTTTTTTTTTTTTTTTTTAGCAAGGCAATTGGGGTTAAGTGACTTGCCCAGGGTCACACAGCTAGTAAGTGTTAAGTGTCTGAGGCCGGATTTGAACTCAGGTACTCCTGACTCCAGGGCCGGTGCTCTATCCACTTCGCCATCTAGCTGCCCCAAAGGTCTCATTTCTAAAATATATAGGAAACTAAATCAAATTTATAAGAATGCAAGTAATTTCCCAATTGAGAAATGTTCAAAGGATATGAACAGGCGGTTTTCTGGATGAAGAAATCAAAGCTATCTATTGACATATGAAAAAATGCTCTAAATCACTATTGATTAGAGAAATGCAAATTAAAACAACTCTGAGGTACCACCTCACACTTACCAGAGTGGCTAATATGACAAAAAAGGAAAATAACAAGTATTGGAGAAGCTGTGGAAAAATTGGAACATTAATGCATTGTTGGTGGAGCTATGAACTGATCCAACCATTCTGGAGAGCAATTTGGAACTATGCCCAAAAGGCTATGGGACTGTGCATCCTCTTTGACCCGGTACTAGTTTTGTAAACCAGAAAGATCATAAAAAAGGGAAAAGGACCCACATGTACAAAAAATTTATAGCATCTCTTTTTGTGGCCGCAAAGAATTGGAAATTGAGGGGATGCCCATCAACTGGGGAGTGATTGAACAAGTTGTGGTATATGAATGTAATGGAATGCTATTGTGCTGTAAGAAATGATGAGCAGGCAGATTTCAGAAAAACCTGGAAAGACTTAAGTGGACTGATGCTGAGTGAAGTGAGCAGAACCAGAACATTGTACACAGTAACAGCAACACTGTGTGATGATCATCTGTGATAGAGTAGGCTCTTCTCAGCAGTGCAATTACCCAAGACAATTCTAAAGGATTCATAATGGAAAATGTTCTCTACATTCAGAAAAAAGAACTGTGGGTTCTGAATGCAAATTGAACCATACTGTTTCTACTTTTTTAAAAAGGTTTTCTTTAAGGTTTTCCCCTTGTGTTCTGATTCTTCTTTCACAAAATGCCTAATGCAGAAATATGTTTAGTGTGATTGTACATAAATAACCTATATCAAATTGTTTTCCGTCTTGGGAAGAGGAGAGAGAAGGAAGGGAGGGAGAGAAATTTGGAACTAAAAATCTTATGAAAACAAATGTTGAAAACTATCTGCATGAATCTGGAAAATAATACTTTTATGAAAAAAAATCTTAAAGTGCTCAAAAATGTGTTACTTATTAATTATTTATTTAATTTAACATTAATAATTTTACTTCTAATTAGGTACCTACAATATACTAAGTAATTATTAATTTTATATTAATTATTTATCATATTTATACCCTATGTCTATCACCACCTGTGCAAACATTCTAATTTATAGTTTTAAAATATTCAGTCTCCTTGTAAATATAATCCTAATTTATGTATAAGCAAGTTTTGTGTATATTAATATGAAATAATTAGAATAGCTATTTAAGTTATATGTTTTATTTGTTTGTTTTTTGGTGAGGCAATTGGGGTTAAGTGACTTGCCCAGGGTCACACAGCTAGTAAGTGTTAAGTGTCTGAGGTCGAATTTGAACTCAGGTCCTCCTGAATCCAGGGCCAGTGCTCTATCCACTGTGCCACCTAGCTCCCCCTATTTAAGTTATATGAAAGCTACTTTTTCACTTAATAGTCACACAGTATTGAACAGTTATTTCTGTTCCTCATATGACTCATACTCTTGCTTGTGGTTGTTGTTTTCCCTGATAATTTCTGACATTCTGGAAAGATATTTGTTCCACCACAGGTGGTAGTATCCAGTTTGCTTACCAGGAAATATTTAATTTGTGACATTAATTATAGTTCATAACAGAACTTGCATATTAGTAAAGGTAATTTCTAGTCAGGAGCTATTTTATTTGCATTACTCATGCTATGCTGAATAAATTACCATTCAGTTATATTTACGAATATATTCTAAAAAACTACATCTGGAAACCAAAATCATATATCAATATGAATTTGTGTTGATAAGCTGACAATTCATCTAATTCAGTGAAATGCAGGGATTGACTTTTTTGACATTGCTTTATTTATTTATATTCTAATTTCATGTTTGTTGCCCTAAATAACACCTAGAGTATAAAGAGCACTTGACAAATGAACACATTTTGTTGTCTTGTAGATTTCCTCTCTCATTTTTTGTTTCTTATGCTTCTTTCCAACAGTGTTATGCAAATTAACCAATTAATGACAGCTAAAATGGCCTTCCTGCTTCACCTTGTTTGTAACTAGAAGGGCAACACTGTAAGTCACATCCCTATTCAGTGCATTACATAGGCCACAGCTAGGGCATGATTAGCTTGACTGTGGAAGACAATTGCAGAGGCATCTGCTCTGTTAATTTTGAGAGAAAATTTACCAGATGGAGGCTGAAGATTCAAGTGATTAGAAGGTAGTAGATTGGAATACAAATTGGATTAAAAGAAATTAGATTGATATAAATCGAATTGAGTCACAACAGTTTGTGTTGTTTGTACCAAGGGGCAGTGGATTATGGGAGAAGCAGATGCTCCAATGAGATAGGAATTAATGTGGCTTTGACAGTCCATCTGGGAAGGTCTGAAAATCGAGTACATCCCTAATCTCTCTCTCCATTTATCAATGCCATAATGTTAATTAGTACTTCATTCATTAAGTTACTTACAGAAGAAAAGAATCTCACCCCTAAACCTTCATTGCTTGAGAAATTGTTATTCTGCCAAGAAATGGAAATCCCTGTTTAGCTGAGCTAGCTGCAGTTGACTCATATGGTAGATCTGTCATTTTCCTCAAGAAGGCTATTACTGTTGACAGAAGTAAAATATTTTTTGTCCCATGCTTTGAAATTAAATCTATTTGCAAGGTTATTTGAAGTCTGTTTTTGATAGGTGAAAACATTCCATTTGTGTATGTGTCTGTGTGATTTTGTTATATTATCTATGTGATTAATGAATGAAAGGTATTTATTAGACATTAACTATGGGCCAAGCATTACACTAAGTGCTTGCAATACAAATACAAAAGTAAGACAGCTCCTACCTGCCAGGAGTGTACATTCTAATAGAAGAGTCAACCTATATAGGAGAGTGGCTTCTAGAGAAGGAGTTTTGATCTGTGAATGATAAGAATGTGAATAGTTCAACAACTTATTTTATGGTCAAGATTAAGCTGTGGTGTTAATGATAACAGAATTTTCTTTGGAAGAGAGAAAATAAGAATTGTTTGCATGCTACTGTTTTGTTGTTGTTGTTTGTCCTCAAAAAGTGACATTGGGAGGTGATGTCATGACTTGCAGTGAATTGTATTTAACTGAGGGAGGGATGTACAAAATCGCCAGCCTCACTCTTTCCTCTAGAGTCATATGGGTCTAGTGATATACATCAGGATGCATGGGGATGACACAGATGGGGCAACCCAGATGTTTGAGGCAATCAAGGTTAAGTGACTTGCTCAGGGTCACACAGCTAGTAAGTGTCGAGTTTCTGAGGATGGATTTGAGCTCTGGTCCTCCTGAATCCAGGGCCAGTACTCTATCCACTGTGCCACCTAGCTACCCCAACTCTTCTGTACATGTTAGCTATAGGGAAAACTACAAGCTGCTGGTATTGCCATAAATTTTGGATACTGTATTTGACCATTTGTATGATTAAGACAATTGTATAGAAATTAATATACCTCAACCTATGTCTATTGACTCATTTTGGGAATTGTTTACTATGAAAAAAGAAAAATATACATTCTCCATGACAAAAACACAATTCTGTACAATTAAATTTGGTTTATCTTAGGTATAATGCCAGGGAATAAAGCTGTTTCAGACCAGAAATGAACCATTACCAAGTCATCCCACATATAAGTTAGAACTAGATACAGGTCTTAAAGGACAGTGCTATAGAGAAACTATGAAACATTAATGATAATTCGGACAAATGTATCTGCTTAAGGTTAGATGAGCAAATGCAAATATCATAAACCAAAATCTGACATTAAAGATCACAGAATATTTAGCAAACAAGAATTTCATACCAACATAAAAGCCTGAAGAGTATTTTATAATATGTAAAGGAAGTGTCTTGTTTATTATGCTAAACAAAGTTATATGTTTTCTTCAAATTAAAAACACTTGATTTAGATGTTGTCTCATATCAGCAGTGGGTATTTCTGAAGAGTATAATTTTACCAATTGCAAGGAGAGGCTGAAGGATCAGAACACTTAGGAATTCCTGTGAGTGACGGAAGCTACACAATGTAAAATTCCTTGTAAAATATAAGAATAATAATTATCATTTTTATAGTGCTTACACTTTGCAAAGTACTTCATTTTATTCTTACAACAATCCTGTGGCATAAATGCTATTATTACCTTCATGTAATAGGTGAGAAAACCAAGGCTAAGACTGATTCTTACTTTTCCAATGTCAGGTAATAGGTCAGATACTGAGGATTGAAATGCATGTCTTTCCTATTCTCCCTGCACTCTCCCTGCAATGCCAGCTAGTTTCTTAACAGATGATCTTTTTGCCACTATTTAAACACTTCCAGTGGTAGAGAACTGAATATAAAATAACCAATCGCATTTTGTACAATTCTGATTTACAAGAAATTCTTCAAAACTTTTATATAATATCATTTTCCCCTTTATTTCTACCCATTACTCCTTATTAAGTCCTTTAGATATATAAAGAATAGAACTAATATCTTTTCCAGAAGACAACCCATCAAATATATAAAGACAGGTATGCAAGAAGTCATCACTTGAGCTTTCTCTTCTTAGGACTAAATTTGTCTAGTTTCTTCATCAACCCTTACAATACAGGTTTTTCAGTTTCTTCACTATCCTCACTGTTTTCATCTGGACATGATTAAGTTTGTTAGAAATTCTCTTAAAAATTTGAACTGAACACTGTCTTCCAGGAGTATTATGTCTATATCATAGTATAAAGAATTGTGATTATTGTTTACATTGTTATAGCACTTTACTTCCATACTGTAGTGAAAGATTGTAGCTTTTGTAGTAGCTCTATTGTAGTTTTCATTCAAAGAAAATATAGTCAATTAATGGCTAGGTTTTCTCAGTACTGTTAAGTTAGCTCCCAGACTTAAGTAAAAGATGTTGTAGTTATTAATATTAAATTTAAAAAATTGGTTTTGATATTTTTTCTAGCCTGTTGAGATCTTTTTGAATGCTAATTTATTTTAAAAACATGGCAGCCCTCTTTCCAAGCTCTGAATAACTTATAAATCTAATAAGCATATCTTTTATGTCTTCATATAATGAAAAGACAGGACTAAGAATAAGTCCTGTGGAATACCAATAGATAACTCCTTAAAAGTTAACAGGAAAACTGAGGAATTGGTTGTTCAACCTCATCAAACTCACCAAACTCAACCATTCAGTCATCAGTTAACAAATTCATTCTACTTGCCGAACACTGAAGAGACAAAGAAATGGAAATACATGGCCTCTGACCTTAAGGACTTTATATTCTTTTGGAAGAGACAAGATGTAAACAATGACATAAACTACATACAAAATATATGTAAGATAGTAATTTCAGAGGAATTGTGTGTATGTGAGAGAGAGAGAGTGTGTGTCTGTGTGTGTGTGTGTGTGTGTGAGGGAGGATTATAACAGAGCTTTTCAGAAGGTAGGAATGGTGCTGAGTCTTAGAGGAAGCCAAAGAAACTAGAATGTATAGGTGAGAAGGGAGAGCATCCCAAGAATGGAGCACAATCAGGGAAAAGGCATGGCATGGGTGGGAATTAGAGTAACCCTACTGCTACAAGTAAGTTGATCACAAAAAAGGTGTTGTTCTGGAGAACAATTTGTAACTATGCTATGGGACTGTGCATACCCTTTGACCCAGTACTAGTTTTGTGTACCAAAGAGATCATAAAAAAAGGGAAAAGGACCCACATGTGCAAAAATATTTATAACTGCTCTTTTTGTGGTGGCAAGGAATTGAAAATCGAGGGGATACCCATTAATTGGGGAATGGCTGAATAAGTTGTGCTATATGAATGTAATGGAATACTATTGTGCTGTAAGAAACCATGAGCAGGTGGATTTCAGAGAAACCTGGATGGACTTGCATGAACTGATGATGAGTGAGATGAGCAGAACCAGGAGAACATAGTACACAGTATCAACATCATTGTGTGTTGATCAAGTGTGATAGACTTGACTATTCTCAGCAATATAATGGTCCAAGATAACTCCTGTTAAGGGCTAAAATTCTAGCTAGTCTGTCTAAAATATCTAATGAGTGGTCTCCAATAAATTATAAGCTTTAGCAAGAGTTAGACTTTTAAGCATTTATTAAGGAGAATAAGAATTTGATAAAGAGAGAGAGAAAGGCCTAGATTCCTATCTATCTATTCCTATAAAGGGAGAGCACATTTTTAGCTCCCTTCTCTGCCAGAGTCCCCAGGAAAGAGCGTGAGACCGAGCGCCAGTCTCTTCCTTCCTCCTCCCACTCGCCCGCGTCACTTCCTGACGCCAAAGAAGAGACTCCTGGTCTTGCCCTCAAAGACCTTCGCTTCATGGGCAGAACTCTTCTACAGTAAGTCTCCAGCAGGTGGAGTCATTCCAATCGTTACACTCCAAAGGACTTATGATGGAAAATGCTCTCCAAATCCAGAAAAAAAGAATTATGGAATCTAGATGCAGATCTAGCATACTATTTCTATTTTTTTCGTTTTCCTTTTTTGAGGTTTTTCCTTTTAGCTCTGATTCTTCTTTCATTGTATGACTAATGCAGAGATATATTTAATGTGATTGTATATATATATATATATAACCTATATCAGCTTGCTTGCTCTCTTGGGGAGGGGAGGCGGAGGGGAAAGAAGGAGAAAAACTTGAAATTAAAAATCTTATAAAGACAAATGTTGAAGATTATCTCTAAATGTAACTGGAAAATAATAAAATACTTTTCTGAAAAAAAAAAGTGTTGTGAGCTAAGATCTTCAATACTTAGTACATGTAACTCACCTGAAATGAATTTTGGCTTCTCATTGTTGACCAAGTATTCTTTTAGAATGAAGTTAATAGAAAAATACTTTTATATAAAATATTTGTAATGGTTGATTTATAAGTTGCTACCACTGATAAATGTGTCCTTGATATTGATGTCACTACATTTTAGCAGAGAATAGATTTAGCCATAGCTCCCCAGGCATATAGTGAGAGATCTTCTCTTAACCTTGTTGAAATGTATGATGTTTTGCTGATATAATTCTAATAGCTCCATTAAAATGGAAATGTTGTTAGTTTGTCATGATATCTGTTCATATCTAGGTTTGTGCAACCTCTTATGTATTCTATTATTCTTTTTTTTTTTTTTGGTGAGGCAATTGGGGTTAAGTGACTTGCCCAGGGTTACCCAGCTAGTAAGTGTCAAGTGCCTGAGGCCGGATTTTAACTCAGGTCCTCCTGAGTCCAGGGCCAGTGTTCTATCACTGCACCACCTAGTTGCCCCTATTCTATTATTCTTTAAAGATTATCAATGGTGAATCTTTTATCCATCTACATGTTCTTTTTATACCCCAGGCATGATTTATCTAGTTCCGATGACCTCTACTCCTTCAAAGTATGGGCCTTGAAATTAGCCTCAGGCTCCACAAGCCTTCCCCTCCCTCTCCACTTCAGCCTCTGGAGGGGGAGGGAGCTCTGAGCTGGGCTAAGCTCAGCAGGGAGGCACACTAAAACCCTCAGAGATGCTGGGGTTAGCTTCATCCACACCCCAGCTTGGTCTGGGGAGCATGGCTTCCCCGGCCTTGGGGGCGGCCAGCCCCAGATTTCACCTGAGAGAGAGAGAGTTAATAAAAAGGGACACTAGAGACACTGAGAGAGGCAGATGTACAGAATTTGGGGGAGGCTAGTAGATTAAGAGAACAGAGGGAGATGGTAAGGTTGTTGGAGAAAGGTAGAAAGGGCTACGATACAGGGGGGTTGGAGAAGACAGTAAGGGAGGATAGACATAGTGGGGACACCGGAACACTAGAAGAATGGAAGGAGAGGTTGGTGAGAGAGAAACACAGGTGTTCAGTGCGACAGTACAGAGAGGAAAGTTAGATGGTATGGGGGGTCGACAAAGTGAAGGGGGCTTGGAGTTAGAAGAAAGGAGCTAAGCAGTGAAAGCAAAGCTAGAGTGAGGGAGAAAAAGAGTGAAAGTTGGAGAAAGCTGGAGCATCCCCTAAGGCAGAGGTGGCAATGACCCTTATTGTATTAAAAGCAGGCAGGTTGTATAATTTGCATTTCTTAACCCTCATCTCTTACATTTATTTTTATAAATAAATTCTACTTTGATTATGAAATTAAGAGGCTTCTTAATTGTTTGCTTATCAATTTTGGGAGTGGAGCAGTGTGGAGAAATTTTTGAAAGGTCCTAACAGATTGGCTTAGGAAATTAATAACAGTCAGACAGACAGACAAACATCCCCAGATTAGGCCCCCCAGGCAGATTAGGCCCAGTTAGTTTAAAATATTTTTACAAAAAAAGAGGAGACAGAGAGGCAAACACATATTTTGATCAAGTACCTATGATGTGCCAAGCACTGTGATAAGTACATTATAAGTATTATTTGATTCATCCTCACAACAACTCTGTGAGGTAAGTGCTATTATTATCCCCATTTTACAGTTAAAGAAACTGAGACAGAAAGATAATAAATGTTTGAGACCAGATTTGATATCATGTCTTTCTGATACCATGCCATTTCCACTACACTACCTAAATTACTTGCCTTGCCCTTAATTTTTCTCAGCCCTATTTTTTCTTGTCTAAATTTAAAATCATTCTATGAATTCAGCAGTTTTCCTTGTGGGATATGCTTTGGTTTCTTAAGACAGAACCCTGTTCTTCCTTAACAATATTATTTGTAATTGTATTTTCAAAATTTCATTTTTGAACCTTTTTTAGTTTTGTTTCTGCTTAGAGCATATGTTCATAGAATTATTCTTGTTTTCTATAAATTTTTTTGGAGGATGAAGTGTGTGTTGGGGAATCTGTATTACCAAAGCCCAGGCATATATCTGTGTCCAAGATATGAACTCTAAGGAAATATAGGTAATTTTTTCCCAAGGTTCATATAATTTCCAATTTAAAAAAAACTATGTCTTTTCTGTTGGTCAGAAAGTCTTCTCATCGCTCTCATGTGGTGCTTTATTGTGGTCTTGAATCCAAAGCTATCAATCAAGAAATATTTATTAAGCATCAATTTATTAAATTCCAGGAACTCTGCTAATTGCTAGGGATAGAAAAGAAGCAAAAGGCAGTTCCTGACCTCAGGGAAATTATACTCTAATAGGGTCACAGTTTATCAACACACAATGTTGCTGTTACTATGTACAATGTTCTCCTGGTTCTGCTCACTTCACTCAGCATCAGTCCACTTAAGTCTTTCCAGGTTTTTCTGAAATCTGCCTGCTCATCATTTCTTACAGCACAATAGTATTCCAGTACATTCATATACCACAACTTGTTCAATCATCCCCCAATTGATGGGCATCCCCTCAAGTTCCAATTCTTTGCGGCCACAGAGATGCTATAAATATTTTTGTACATGTGGGTCCTTTTCCCTTTTTTATGATCTTTCTAGTACTGGGTCAAAGAGGATGCACAGTCCCATAGCCTTTTGGGCATAGTTCCAAATTGCTCTCCAGAATGGTTGGATCAGTTCATAGCTCCACCAACAATGCATTAATGTTCCAATTTTTCCACAGCTTCTCCAATACTTGTTATTTTCCTTTTTTATCATATTAGCCACTCTGGTAAGTGTGAGGTGGTACCTCAGAGTTGTTTTAATTTGCATTTCTCTAATCAATAGTGATTTAGAACATTTTTTCATATGTCAATAGATAGCTTTGATTTCTTCATCCAGAAAACTGCCTGTTCATATCCTTTGAACATTTCTCAATTGGGGAATTACTTGCATTCTTATAAATTTGATTTAGTTTCCTATATATTTTAGAAATGAGGCCTTTATCAGAAATAATGTCTGTGAAAATTGTTCACCAGCTTTCTGCTTCCCTTCTAATTTTGGCTG
Source organism: Dromiciops gliroides (assembly GCF_019393635.1). NCBI lineage: Eukaryota > Metazoa > Chordata > Mammalia > Microbiotheria > Microbiotheriidae > Dromiciops > Dromiciops gliroides. Next base: position 190,751,076 of record NC_057863.1, read on the forward strand.
CATCCTTTCTGTCTGTGCAAAATCTTTTAATTTAATGTAATCAAAATCAACAATTTTGCATTTAATAATATTCTCTATCTGTTGTTTGGTCATAAATTGTTGTTCTCTCCATAGATCTGAGAGGTAAACTACTCTTTCCTCTTTTAATTTACCTATGCTACCCCCCTTTATGTATCAATCATGTACCCATTTTGGTGTAAGTTGTTGGTCTATGCCTAGTTTCTGCCATATAATCTTCCAGTTTTCCTAGCAGTTTTGGTTAAATACTGAGTTCCAACCCAGAAGCTGGAGTCTTTGGGTTTATCAAACAGTAGATTACAATAGTCATTTGCTACTGTGTCTCCTGTGTCTAACCTATTGCATTGATCCACCACTCTGTTTCTTAGCCAGTACCCAATAGTTTTGATGACTGAAGCTTTTAACTTCAGATTTGATATGCCTAGCCCACCTTCTTGTGTATTCTAATTCCTTTAATTCCTTTTTCTTCTCTTATTGCTGAAGCTAACATTTAAAGTATTTAAAATATTTTATCTTTACTTTAGGGAATAAAACTTGCATTTCCATAATATAGTATAATAAAAAGATTATTGTATATGAAACTGCAAATCTGTTATAAACAACCTGCTATTCCTTTCAAATATACAACAAAGTTATCTTGCAAATTACTTTTTTTTTTGGTGGGGCAATGGGGGTTAAGTGACTTGCCCAGGGTCACACAGCTAGTAAGTGTCAAGTGTCTGAGGCCGGATTTGAACTCAGGTCCTCCTGACTCCAGGGCCGGTGCTCTATCCACTGCGCCACCTAGCTGCCCCAATACTGCATTTTTAAAAAATATATCTTTCTAGGCTACCTTAAAAAAGTTATATTAGGAACAACATTAAGCTAAAATCCAAATGCCTATATTTGCTTTTATATCTTAATTTATCTTAACACATATATTGTTATGATACCATTTCATTCTTCTGTCCATATCAAGATCCTTGCTTCTCATTTATTTTTGCTCATATGTCTTTTGTTAATGTGTGCTGTTGATTATTTTTGTTCAATGTTTTATGAAGTCCTTTCTGGATCTTTCTGATCCTTATTATTATCCATCTTAATAGCATTATAGTATTCCACTGCATTAGTGTACTGTAATTTATCTACTCTTCCTCCTTAGTGGGCTTTTCAGTTGCTTTCAGATTTTTGTAATTTCATTTACTATGGCTATGAAAATTATAGTTGTGAGAATGAAATTGAGTAAAAGGGTATGATTATTTTTTTACTCAGATTGTTTTATTTAAAAAAGTTTCAATTTCACTTTCCTGTAATCTCTTTGCTGTTTTTATTTAAAATGCATCAATCATTATTCAGTAATGAAAATGGATTGTAAACCATATATATCTTTTTAGAAGGGAGCTTTGATAGAATACTCTTCTTCTAGATTTAGAGGGGTAATTTCATAGTATGCATATTAATTACTCTTTTCTAAACTAATATGAATAATTTCATAGCATAAATGTTTGATAGAATTTATTTGAAAATCTGCCTGGACCAAGATAACCTCTCCTCACTCCTTTTGGTAGTTGATGTGTAATTTGATTAATGTTTTTTCTAATATTAGGTTGTTTAAGATCGCTAGTTCTTGCTTTATTAATTTGGGAATTTATATTTTTACATGTAATCATCCATTCCCTTTAAATTCTGAATTTTGTTTGTATAAATATGTGTATGCGTCTGTATGTATATATAGGTACATATATAGTACATAGGTACATTTAGTACATAGGTACTAATTTTCTTTATTTCATTTATTATGAATTTACATGATTAGTTTGAGGGGATCATCAAGACAGCTAATAGCTTATTGATTTGTTAATTCTCTAAACATTTTTGTTCACCATTTCTGTAATCAATTCTTTCGTCTTTTTTTTTCAGTTTTATCTAAAACCACTGTATTTAGTGTCTCCAAAAATATGATATCTATGATATATAGGCAATCAATATAAATATATTAGACAAAGCTAAATTTGAATAGATAAATGGGAAAAGAATGGAAACTATTGAACAAAATAATTAAAAACCCCTAAATATTATTAATATGAGGATTCCAGATAGAAAAAACTCTGAGGACTTCCCTTACACCCAACAAATTGTCAATAATGACAAAAATAATTAATAGTCAATATTAGGGGGAATATAGGAAGACAGACATTTTGATATTGAAAGAGCTGTTAATTGGTCTAATGCTTTTTGTGTTATTGTGTAATTATATAGGAAAGTTAATTAAATATATACTCTGACCTTATGATCACATTATTGGGCATATAGCTTCAAGAGTAAAATAATAAAAAGGTCCTACATATACCGAAATGTGCAAAGCAACAATTTTTATGGTAGCAGGATACTGGTATATAAGTATGGGTGCATTGATTATGAAATAGCTAAACAGATTGTGGTTTATGAATGCAATGGTATATTGTTGTTTTATAAGAAGTACCAAATACAAGACATTCTTATAAAAACATGAGAGGCGCCACCTACAATAATGTAAAGAAAACAACACTAAATGTCAGCTAATATCAAATTAAATACAGTCTTGGTCCTAGGGCCAGCTGATCAACCACAGTGACTTTTTATTGCTAGAGAAGTAAAGGACAATAGGTGCCAGATATTATAAAACCCATCATATATATGACTGTCAGACTGACTGTCTATTAGTTTCACATAACACAGTTTTTCTTGGTTACAAAGGAATTTCTAGGAGGAAATTATTAGTGTAAAAAATAAAAGGCACAATTAAAATTTGGAAAAACCACAGAGGCACATCATTTGAAAGTTGTAAGAGATTTCAGTTGGGCTCTAGTTCAACCTAGAGATGAAGGACTCCTCAGTATAGCATATGTGATAAATGGCCACCTGACTTCTGCTTGAAAACTTCCAAAGTAGAGGAACCCAAGCTCCTTTTTGAGACAAAGCAGCCACTTTTAGAGAGCTCTGATTCTTAGAACATTTTTTTTTTTGTTTCTTTGTTTCACAATGCACAAATTGTCCATTTTGGTGACTTCCACCAATTTCTCCTGCTTCTGTCTTCTGGCAATGAATATAATTTTTCTAATCCTTTCTCCACATGACAATCCATTTAGACACATAATAAAGCTATTATATTTCCTTGGAGTATCCTTTTCTCCATGGTAAATATGCCATAAATTCAAAATTTCTTTATTATGTTAATTACTCTTCTTTGTATATTATATCCTTTAACCATGGATCCTAAAACTTGATACAGTACTCTGAGTGAAGTCTAACAAGGGCAGATTATTATTTCTCTATTTTTGGAAGTTATGTCCTGAGATTGATTTGATTTTGGGGCTTCCATATCTCATTGCAGATTCATATTAAACTTGCATTCTGTTAATAGTCACAGATAATTTTTCAGAAAAAAATGCTTCTTATCCATGCCTCCTACATCTTATATTACTGGAGTTGATTTTTTTTGTCTCCAGTTATCATCGATAGTTTGTCATCAATAACATCTTCCATATCTTTCAAGTACTGATGATACTATGCATTTGGGCCAGGGGATAATTCTTTAAAGGCTGCAAAGAGTTCTCTTTCCTTATATTGGGTGTCAGTTTGTTAGTCATTTCCATTCTATCATTTTCTGTGTAAAGCTCATTCTCCTTTGTAGAGAAAACAAATTAAGAATTCAGCTCTGCCTTCTCTCTGTTGTCAGTTATTATCATACTCTTTACTATAAGCAAAGATCCTTTATTTTCTTTGATACTCTCTCTCTCCATTTTGATCCCAGAATAAGTAAAAAAGGTTTGTTTTTAGTGTCCTTAATTTCTTAATTCCCTTTATCATCCTCATCTCATTTTGAGCCTGTGAAATCTTGAAAATATTTTTACTGGACCGTGCCATCTTCATATCCATCTTCTTTTATCCAAACTTTCTTCCATTTTTCTGTATTTCTGTTTTAAAATTTAAATAGGTTTTTGAGTTCCCTGTAAATCCAAATTGATTTCTTTATACAAAGCAAGTTTTCCTTCTCATTGAAATTATTTCCCCCAGGTTCTTTAGAATTCCATTTGTGAGCATCTCCCAACCCTCCTGGTCTGAATTCCCTGAAAAAAACAGTTTGTCCATTGCATCTTACATATCTTTCCTGTGAACCCAGTAAAATCTACTTTACAAAGTCTAAGATACGTAGCAGATTATGGCTAGATTTGTTCTTTTTTATCATAAACTCTTGAATGGAATAGTCATTTCCTCTGAAGGTTACCATCTTTTCTACCCTAGCATCTATTTCCTCCTTTTTAATAAGAATCAGATTCAAAATAGAATTTCCCCTTCTTGGTTCATTTACCTTTTGAAGGATTGAATTATCACTTAGTCAAGTCAAGGAGTTATTAGGTGTTTTGATTTGGCCCAGAGAGAAATGCCTGAGCAGCTGCCAAGATAATTGAAACCCTCCGTCACTACAGCAGTATCATGCCTCTCTGTCATGTTTGGGATTTGTTTCCCCAAATCCTCATATATTTCTTCTTTTATTGGCCAGATGTCATACTCCAAATGACAAAAGTCCTTTCTATTTCTCCCTCCTTATGCCTTCACCAAATACTCTCCATCATGTTTTCCCCTCTAGTTCTTTGGTTACCACATATCCACATGCATTCATACATTCATTCATACATACATATATACATACATACATTCAGCTATAAAATAATTTCATTTAAGTGACTCCAGAAGGATCTTGGGGCTATTTCGTACTCAAACATGATGGCTAGGATTAAAGATGCCTGATAGTGGCAGTAATAAGGGAAGAGAAGAAAATCTAAAACTGAAACATGGCAGAAACAAAATAGAACAATGAAGCTCCCCCCAGTCTCTCACCCCACGAAGAGTGCCTGAATATGGGAGAATAAAGACCAGGCTTCATCCTTCTTTCTTCTCCCAAGTCTTTTGAAGGACCAAGTGCTGAGTCTAAATAATCACCTGGCTCGACCATGTGGTGGTGATGTTAAATCTTTGCAGTTGAAAGTGGGTCTTGATGTAAAGAGTACACTATAAGGGCAAACAGTACCAGGAACATCCAGGCCATGTCAAAGATAATGACACTTCTAGCATAGTTATCTATCTTTATGATGGGTTAAGGAGAATTTCCCTGTATCACCACCCACTTAGTGCTCTCTGGTCCACAAGCTAGAACCTCTCTTTACCTCCTTGGGAGCTCCATAAAAGTTGGAAATAAAACATATTCACATCATTAGAGGGATAAGAAGGACTGCTCTCTCTTCTGTGGGGTCTAGTCAGACACTTTCATCTTCCCTTTGTTGCCAGAAAGCAAACCCCTTCCCAACAATATTACCCCTTTATTCTTCCTAGCCCTTCCTGGGGAGAATTTGTACAGTAACTACTGCTTCCTTACTTGTAGCAGTTAGTTTAGTAGCAATTAGGAGTGACCAGTTACTTCTGGATTACATTAAGTACCAGGCTGCTTTGGGCCTAACTTTTGCCACTACGCTAAGCTAGTGTCTATTCTGTTACCACTGGGAGCTCTGCCTCTTCTTGACAACCACCATTCCCCTTGGTGTTCACATCTCTTCCTTTGACCTCTTCTTCACACACATCACTGCTGAGACCTGTGTTTCTGTTTGTTGCCCACTCTTCCAGGGACAACAGCTACCCATAGGGTAGGACAACTTCCACTGCTTGGACCTGAGCTCTGCTGCTCTATTTTGGAATAGAACATTTTGGTAGGCCTGAGTGCTATTTCACAGTCATTGCCTGGGCCTGACTCTGTCCCTCATGGCAGGCCTAATGCACAGAACATGGTTTACATTGGTCTTTTCTTACTTACCAGCCACAGGCAGTTATACTCTCTAATCTCCCAGGTTGTGAGTATATGATGTTTCTTAGAAAACACCTAAAACTACCACCAGAATCACAAAGGCCAATCCAGGTTCATCTTTTTCTGCACTGCCCATTCACCACTTCAAGATGATTCTGTTTCAATTTGGCAGGAGTAAGCCAAGTAAAAGTAACATAAAAATGGATGTGATATTGAATTTGGCCATGGTAGTAACCCTGACTACAACATAACTACAATATATTTCCAGGATAAGCCTGAAAAGCTGAAGATCATGTTGCAAAGCTAGAAACTTTTTTTTTTAGAACAAGGCTTCCTGTTTACTTTAAAACAGAAATAATTTTCCTTCTCATTGGTTCTCCATCAAATAATTGGAAACATATGCTAGATCTTTTCTTTTTATGACAATGGAGAATGAATGTTAATTCACATGACGGGAAAAACAAACTACCATGTGGAATTGCTGAAACACATAAGTAGTGGTTTTAGCACTTTTTTTTCTGTGTTGTTTCTGATTGAAATGTATTTTCACTAGAGAGGAGGAAGCTGTGTATTGAGATGGGATGACAGTCTTGTAAATTCCTCTAGGCTGTTTGTAAATTGCAGTGAGAATTTCCTGAGAATGCTTTAGTAGTAGTTATTGAACTAAAGTTGTCTTGAAGAAATGAAACAAATACTTTATCTTCCAAATGTTGGCCTGCTTGCCTTACCCATCACATTCAAAGACTCCAAGTAGCAGTTTAGAGACAATTTTCTTTTTATCTCTCCTTCCTTTTCCTCAAGAAGGGGAAGGGTATCAAAACTCAGTCATCACCAAGAATTCAAGAGTTGAAAAGGTATATACACATGATTGCATTTTGCTTCATTCTAAATTAAGTATAGCTCATTGATCAAAGTGGACATAGTCCTTATGATAATATTGAATGAAATACATTCATTTAAGCTTAGGATAGTTTGATACAACTACACTGTAACAAAATAGCAAGGAGCCTTTGAAATGTAGTATCATGTCAGTCTGGCAAAAATTAATTTATCTTTGTAATCTTAGTATCTCATTAAGACAGATGTAAGAAAAGCCTATGGAAAGCAGAAAAAATAGTGCTATTTGAGCATTATAAAAGAATATCTTTCTGTATGTTTTTAAAATTAAACTTACTATTTATCACAAAGTAATATATCCCACTACATAATATATTTCTTCCATATCACAAAAGGCTTGACTTTGGGAATGAAAACTGTAGTTTATTTCATAAGTATAAGAGACATTGGCATTGGCATTGGCACACACAGATCACACACATACATACAAACAAAACAAAAAATAGCCTCGTCTTGTCCTATAAAGGCAAGCAAATGAAGTCATCATTTGGCCTCCAAGTTACTTTATCCTGCCTTGGTTATGGTGTGCAATTTAAATTATTGTTCTGAGGTCAGTGAAATGTAATATTTTTGAAAGAGTGGCTAAAATACCAACTGTTTTCTGTAAATTATTTGTTATTATATTATCTAAAACCATCTTTGATTTTGCTGTGATCTGGTATGCACATTAATGTTTTAATTTATAATCCACAGGTGTAATTGGATTATAACAGCTAATGTGAAATCACTACAGTCCATGTTGCCAGTGACTCTTTAGAATTCTCAGACCTAGAGGTTATTTCTATGTTAAATAGAAAGAAATATAATGAAAATGAAAATTCTTGGCCAGATTTTCTTGAAAACAACTTTAGAGAGGTTAAGAGCTAATATTGCCTTATTAATTTGGTCAAACATGCTTCATTCCTTGAAGAAACCTGGCCTCTAATGAGGACATGGCTATGCTCCTTTTGATTCACATTCTTGCCTCATTAAAACTTCCCTACCAGTCTGAAGATGTTCTACATATAGGTTAAATTTGGGCTTATGTTTAGGGTTCTCCCCAAATAGGAATTAGCTATAGGACATAGATAGTTTCCTTTTCACAAAAGAAATGTTAAAATACAAAAAGATTGTCATATATCCATTAATAGCAGTAGTGCTAAACAATGTTATATTTGGCTGGGAGCTTACTACTTTAAACATCGAAACACAAACCCCATTTTGTGGTATTGCTGATTGTTGTGCATTTTATCCCAGCTCCTGCACTGTATGAGGCTCAGAGTATATTTCTTCTGGTCCTCTTGGTTGTCTTCCCTAAGAGTACTAAAGCACAGTAGTTTCAGGGGACTCTGTCTTCTTGCTGAATAGCTGTTCTGAACAAAAGAAACCAGGACCTCCAGGACCTTTGGACTTCTTAAATTCACAGGATCTTCTGTAAGCCTGGAACATCCATTTCAATATTGTTTACTTAAGATCGGGCAGGAACAAACACAAAAGTGTAAAATGTATCCAGGGAACCAGATGCAAGATTGCCTCTTTGAGTCTCCATGCTCCGTGGGCAAGGTTGCCATGATTTTGGAATTGGGGAATGACTATCCCTAACACCTTTTGTCCCAGGAAAATATAGAAGTTTTGGCAGTGCCACCAGGAAAGACAAAGATAGATCCAGCCAGATGTTCTCTCTCCCATAAAATGACCGGCATCCCCCATTCTCACCCCTACTGTCAAAGGGTGAGGAAGAGCCAAGACAGCACTCCTGTTTTTTTGCATCGTCAAAAGGCTAAATCCTGTCAACCCTCGGCCACTATATAACTAGAAAGAGTAAGGAAACTTATTATTTCCAAAAGACCCAAGCCCTGAGTCACCATGTTTTTGGAGTCTCCAGCAGTTTTCAGGGGAACTTTGAGCACATGCTCCCTGGAATGACCACTATAGACCAATTCAGGTTTTATTATAGATGTTTAATATATACTTGTTAATTAATTGGTTTCATTTTAAAGAATTCAAGTGCATAGGACAAAATGTATAAATCTACCTATCATCTATCTATCTTTTTAAATAAATACTTAAACTCATATATTGAAATTATTTAATTATAGGGGAATTAGTAAGGCATAGTTAAAACAGCATGGCTGTCAGAAGACCTTAATGCTAGTCATGGCTTTGTGACTGGGAAATTTGCTGAAACTTAATTCACTTGGCTCATTTATAGAAATCATTATGTTAGGCCACATTATTTCTCAGATCCTTTGTAGGTACAAAATACTGTGAATGTGTAGTTAGGCATAAGTAGTTAATTGTTTTTAGGCATTACTATATTAAAATTTTAATTCTCAACAGAAATATGGTACAATGGAAAGAACACTGAACTTGGAGTCATATGTCCTGAATTTAAATCCTGGATCCACCACTTAGAAACTAAGTGACTTTGGGCAAATCACTTAACCTCTTTTAACCTAAGTCTCTGAAAAATTGAAGAGGTTGAACTAGATGATGATCAATAAAATTCCTAATGACCACAAGGGTGGTATGGCAACTTTTTTGTTTGAATGATCTTGAATTCCTTTTGCTCTCCAACAAAAATCCCTAAATATAATCCATGTAATTACATTGTTCTTACAGTAAAAGCATTTTTTGTTTGAACTATTAAAAGGTTTGCCATTTTAAAAGGAAAATATGAAGTAACATGTTTATTTATAATGCTTTTAAAAATCTGGCTTTTACATATGAAGTTTTTCTAGGGCATTTAAAAAAAATAATAAACATTTTTATTGACAGTTTTGAGTTCCAATTTTTATCCCTCCCATCCCCCCCCCACTGCTAAGACAGTGAGCAATCAGATATGGGTTATACATGTACTAATTATGTAAGACATTACCACATTAGTAATTTTTTACAAGAAAACTTGAAAAAATGAAAGAAGGTAAAAATAACATGCTTCAGTCACTATTCCATCAATATCAGTTCTTTCTTTAGAGGTGGATAGTATGTTTCAACAGTAGTCCTTTGGGATTACTTTGGAACATTATATTTTTGAGAATAGTTGTCATTCATAATTCTTCATTAAACAATATTGCTGTCTCTGTGCACAACATTCTCTTGGTTCTGCTCACTACACTATACAACAGTTCATACAAGTCTTTCCAGGCTTTCTGAAATCATCCTGCTTGTCATTTCTTATAGCACAATAATATTCCATCACCATCATATGCCACAGCTTGTTTAGTATCTATTCTCCAATTGATTGGCATTCCTTTGATTTCCAATTTTTAGCCACCACAAAAAGAGCTGCTATAAATATTTTGTACAAATAGGTCTTTTTCTCCTTTTGAGCTTACATTTGGGATATAAACCTAGCAGTGGTATTGCTGTATCAAAGGGTATGCACAGTTCTACAGCCACTTGGGCATAGTTCCAAATTGCTCTCCAGAATGGTTGGCTCTTCTCACAATTCCACCAATAGTGGATTGGAATCCCAGATTTCCCACATCCCTTCAACATCCAATATTTTCTGTTTTTGTTTATTTGTCACTCTGATAGGTGTGAGGTTATAGCTAATGGTTGCTTTAATTTGATCAATAGTGATGTAGGGCATTTTTTCACATTATTATAGATAGTTTTGATTTCTTTGTGTGAAAACTGCCTGTTTATATGCTTTGACCATTTATCAATTGGGGAAATGACATGTATTTTTTATAAGTGTATTTTATTATTTTCCAGTTATAAATAAGGATAATTTTCAACATTTGTTTTCATGGGATTTTTAGTTCCAAATTTTTTCCCACCCTCCCTTCCTTCCTCCCTCCTAAAGATAGAAAGCAATCTTATATAGGCTATATTTGTGCAATCACATGAAACATATTTCTGCATTAGTCATATTATGAAAGAAGAATCAGAGCACAAGGAAAAAACTTCAAAAAAGAAGGAAAAAAGAAAAAGAATCAGCCCCAAAGTAGAAACAGTATGGTTCAATTTGCATTCATAAACCACAGTTCTTTTTTTTTCTGGATGTTGAGAACATTTTCTATCATGAAGTTCTTTGAAATTGTTTTGTACCATTGCATTGCTAAAAAGAGCTAACTCTATCACTATTCTTCATCACACATGTTACTGTTACTTTGTACCATGTTCTCATGGTTCTGCTTTTCTCAATAAGCATCAGTTCATTTAAGTCCTTCCAAGTTTCTCAGAATTCCTTCTGCTCTTCATTACTTTTCACATTGATTTTTTAAAAACTTTGTGTTCTAAATTTTCTTACACTCTCACTCCTCAACCCTCCTTATGAAATCAAGCAATTCAATATAAGTCATACATATGCAATTATGCAAAACATCTCATTACTCAGGTTTTAAAGGAAAATAAAATAACTCTGCTTATCTGAAAAACGTACAACTGTGTTAGCATCTGAAAAATTATATCTATAGACTATATGAAAAATTATAACTAGCCCATAAGTCCTGCTGTGGTCACCATTCAATGTAAAAATTATTTATTAACTGCTGGGCCATAATCTGTGAACTCCTGGCTGGCTATCTGAATGCTTTTAGCTGGTAAAGCTATAGCTGGCTATTAGCTGCCTAAGCCAGTTTGCAAGGGCTGTTTAAAAGTTCTCCCACTGCTTCTCCCAGACTACAAGCAAAAAGATTAGGAAGCCTATTACAATTTAAGTAAATAACAGGGTTTATTTATATGGAACAAACTTAGAGATAAACTTAGAAAAGCAAGAAATATGACCTGTGAATTTCTGTCCCAGACATAAGACACTCCACCCTGCCTGCCCCACAAAAAACAAGGATAAGCAAAAAATACATGCTTTACAGATATAATACCTTCATATTCAGTTCATATCTGTGTCCTCTGTCAAAGTGTATTCCTTTCAGTTGCCCTAATACTGAGAAAGGTCTTATGAGTTGGAAGTATTATTTTCCCATGTAGGAATGTAAACAGTTTAATCTTTTAATATCCCTCATGATTTCTTTTTCCTGTTTACCTTTTTATGCTTCCCTAGACAAGTGGGTCTTGTATTTGAAAGTCAAATTTTCTATTTAGTTCAGGTCTTTTCATCACAAAAACCTGAAAGTCCTCTTTTCCATTGAAATCCCACTTTCCCCCCTGAAAGATTATACTCAGTTTTGCTAGGTAGGTGATTTTTATCTGTTGTCCTAGTTCCTTTGCCATCCAGAATATCATATTCCATGCCCTCTGGTCCTTTAATGTATATGCTGCTAAATGTTGTGTTATCCTTACTGTAGCTCCATAGTATTTGAATTCATTTTTTCTACCTGCTTGTAATATTTTCTTCTTTACCTGGGATCTATGGAATTTGGCTTCAATATTCCTGGAAGGCTTCCTTTTGGGATCTCTTTTAGGAGGTGATAAGTGGATTGTTTAAATTTCTATTTTAACTTTGTTTCTAGATTATCAGGACAATTTTCCCTGACAATTTCTTGGAAGATGATGTCTAAACTCTTATTTTGGTCATAGTTTTCAAGTAGTCGAATGATTTTCAAATGATCTCTCCTGTATCTATTTTCTAGGTCAGCTGTTTTTCTAAGGAGATAATTTATATTGCCCTCTATTTTTTAATTCATTTGGATTTGCTTTATTGTGTCTTGGTTTCTCAGCTTCCATTTGTTCAATCCTAATTCTTAGGCAATTATTTTCTTCAAAGAGCTTTTGTATCATCTTTTCCATTTGACTTTTCAAGCTGTTGACTTTTTTCTCATGACTCCCCTGTATTGCTCTCATTTCTCTTTCTATTCTTTCCTCCATCTCTCTAAATCTTCCTTGTATCTCTCCTATTTTCTTTTCAAAGTTCCTTTTGAGCACTTTCATGGCCTGAGATGAATTTATATTTTTCTTGGAATCTTTGGATATTGGAGCTTTGACTTCATTATTATTTCTTTTTATTTTGTATTCTGGTCTATTTTTCCCCCAAAAAGCTTTCTATAGTATGCTGCTTTCTCTGTTTTCTCATCTCTACCAAGAAGCAGATGTCTGATTGAAATCTGGTTCACTATGGTTGGAAGCTTGGTGTGCCTCTGACCCTCCCTCACTGGGCCCCCACCACTTGAGTCAGCTGACTGGTTCAGAACCAGAGCACTTCTCCCCAACTCCAGCAGATTTTGCAGCCACTTCACCCTGACCAACCGCCATACCCCCCCACTGGTCCACCAGTATTTTAGCACAATGGCTGGTACATAGTAAACACTTAATAATTGCTTGTTGATTGATTGAACAGGGATTTTTAAAACGTCATGCTGGTTATTGTGTTGAAATATATATATATATATATATGTTGAAATATGTAGAGAAAATCATTTTCAGGAGATTTTTGAAAAGTTCTTTTTTATACTTTATTTTTTCTCACATTTCAAATGTTGAATTTTATTCTCTAAGTGGTATATGCTGGTTTTTATTGACCCTAATATCTAGTGAAGTGGAAAATAATTAATGTGTTAAATGATATTTATTTTGTTATAATAACTTTTCCTTGAAGAAGAATGTAAAGAAAAGAAAATTTGAAGAAATTGAATGGCAGCTAACCTTTGTAGACAGCCTGGATAACCAACCATTTTTAACATTCATTTAATTTTTTTTCCAAATTCTCTCCCTCCATTACTTTCCTTCCTCCTCATTGAGAAGGCAACCAATTTTATGTAGGTTTTACATGTGCAGTCATGATATTTCCATATTAGTGATTTTATGAAAACATATAAAAAAGGAAAACATAAAGTCAAAAAAACATGCTTTAATCTGCAGACTCCATCAGTTCTTTCTTTGGAAGTGGATAGCATTTTTCGTTATAAGTTCTTTGGAATTGTATTGGATCATTTTATTACTGAGAATAGCTATGTCATTCACAGTTAATAATTTCATTTAAGTCTTTCCAAGTCATTCTCAAAGTATGCTGCTCAGCATTTCTTAAACCACAGAAGTATCCCATCACCATCTTATACTCTACCTTGTTCAGTCATTCCCCAATTAATGAGTACCCCCCATGAATTCCAATTCTTTTCCATCACAAAAAGAGCTGATATGAAAATTTTTGTACATATAGGACCTTTTTCCTCTTTTAAAAATCTCTTTGGGATACAGACCTAGTTGTGGTACTGCTGGGTCAAAGGGTGTGCACAGTTTTATATCCCTTTGGAAATAGTTCCAAATTGCTCTCCTCAATGGTTGGATAAGTTCACAACTTCACCAACAGTGCTTTAGTGTTTCAATTTTCCCACATACCCTTTACCATTTGTCATTTTCTTTTTCTGTCATATTAGCCAGTCTGATAGGTGTGAGTTGGTACCTCATAGTTGTTTTAATTTGCATTTCCCCAATTAATGGTGATTTAGAACATTTTTTCATGTGACCACAGATAACTTTGATTTTTTTGTCTTAAAACTGCCTGTTCATATCTTTTGACCATTTATCTATTAGAAAATGACTCATATTCTTATAAATTTGACTCCATTGTTTATAAATTAGAGAAATGATGTCTTTATCTGAGAAAAGTTCTGTGAAATCTTTCCATTTTATGATTACTATTTATTTCCCTCCATCCTATTTCCCCCTTATTCTTTCTTTCTTTTCACCCTGTCCATAAACAAGAGCATTTTGCTTCTGACTACCTCCTCCCCTACTCTGCCCTCCTCTCTATCAGCCTCTCCTTTTCTTTTATCACCTTCCTATCTTACTTTCCTATAGAGTAAGATAGATTTCTATATGCATTACGTGTGTATGTTATTCCCTCCATACCAGTTCCAATGAGATTAAGGTTTAAGTGCTACTCTCCACCTACCCCATCTTCCCTTTTCCTGTAAAAGCTCTTTCACACCTCTTTGATGTAAGATAATTTTTCCCATTTTATCTCTCCCTTTCCCCTTACCATTCTTCTTTCTTATTATTTTAAAATATTATCCCATCTTATTCCACTCACACCTGTTCCCTCTGTCTTTGTATATTTCTAACTGCCCTTTATAATGATAAAATTCTTAGGAGTTACAAGTGTCATCTTCCTATGTAGGAAAACAAACAGTTTAACTTCATTGAATCTCTTAATATTTCTCTTTCCTGTTTACCTTTTTGTACGTTTCTTGTCTTGTATTTCAAGGTTGAATTGTCTATTCCACCCCTGTTTTTTCATCAACAGTACTTGAAAGTACTCTATTTCATTGAATATCACCTTCCAAGGGCTCTAATCTTTTAATGTAGAAGCTGCTAAGTTTTGAATTATCCTGACTTTGCCTTTACAATATTGGAATTGTTTCTTTCTGCATGTTTTTTTTTTCTCCTTGATCTTGGAGCTCTGGAATTTGACTATAATATTCCTGAGAGTTTTCATTTTGGGTTTTCTTTCAGGAGGTGATTGGTAGAGTCTTTCAATGTCTATTTTACCATTGGATCTAACATATCAGAACAATTTTTCTTAATGATTTCTTAAAATACGATGTCTAAGCTCTCTCTATCTCTCTCTATTCCTCTCCCTCTCTCTGACAATCTCTTTCTTTTGGATCATGGCTTTCAGGTAGTCCAATAATGTTTAAGTGATGTCTCCTTAATTTTCCAGGTCAGTTGTTTTTCCACTGAGATATTTGAAATTTTCTTCTTTTTTCTTTTTGTTTAATTGTTTCTTGATGTCTCAGGAAGTTATTAGCTTCTACTTTCCCCATTCTCATTTTTAGGGAATTATTTTCTTCACTGAACTTTTGTACCTCTTTTCCCATTTGGCCAATTCCACTTTTTAAGAGGTTCTTCTCTTTAGTGAATTTCTGTATATATTTTTATATTTGGCCAATTTTTCTCTTAAAGTTTTCTCTTTAGTGTATTTTTGAGCCACTTTTATGATTTAGCCTATTCTATGTTTTAGGTATTATTTTCCTCAGTATTTTTTGTGCCTCTTTTACTAAACTGTTAACTCTTTTGTCATGATTTTCTTGTATCATTCTTATTTCTTCCCCAATTTTTTCTCTACCTCACTTATTTGATTTTTAAAATTCCTTTTGTGCTCTTTCAGGAATTCTTTTTTTTGGGGGGTGGGGGGGTTTGAGACCAATTCACACTTTTCCTTGAGGGTTTGGAAAGAGCAATTTTGACTTTGTATCGTTCTTCTGAGTTTGTGCTTTGATCTTCCATGTCACCATAGTAACTACCTATGGTAAGGTTTGTTTTTGGTTGGTTGATCATTTTTCCAATCTATTTCTTGACTCTTAACTTTATGTTAAATTAGACTTTGCTCCAGGGGAGGAGGGGGTAGTATCCTTATCTCCAAATTTTTTATTTGGCTATGTTCAGAGGTAGTTTTGGGGTTCTGTAACTTTTCATCATGTCTTCCACAATAGTATGATCTAAGAAACAGTGTGGTCACTGCTCTCCTGAACTGTGCTCTCGTCTTTTAGTGACCATAAGCATTCTTTTCCACCCTGTAACTGTGACCAGCTTCTTCACTCACTTTTGGCCACACAGTGTTGTAGTGTTCCTCCTTGCTATGAGACTGCCACCAGAACTGTTTATGGGCATTGCAATAGAGTATTGCACCTAGTGCCAGCAAAGTGTCCCCTGTTATCTCCTTTGACAAGTTGTCTGACCTTCTTACTGTCTGTGGACTGTGAGATTTAGAAACCTTTGATGGGTGATGCAGTTGTTCATAAGGCCTGCTGATGGCTTGTCTGGGTGGGGCCTGTGCTTAATTGCTTAACTGTGTTTCACTCTCAACCCAGTAAGACTGACCTTTCCTGGCAACCTTCTAAGTTATTTTGGGCTTCAAAATTGTTTCACCCTGTCCTTTTGTTGATTCTGATACTCCAGATTTTCTTTTCAGGCATTATTTTAAAGTTTTTTGGAGGGAATTTTGGAAAATCTCAGGCAAGACTATGATTTTATTTTAATATCTTTGAAACTATAATGATTTTTAGAAGTAAATTCTTAGGGGACATATTTTGAGAACATTACAATGAAAACTATACTGTAAAACTGCTTAAAGTGATGTCTATTCATATTTTTTTTTTGGTGGGTCAATGAGGGTTAAGTGACTTGTCCAGAGTCACACAGCTAGTAAGTGTCAAATGTCTGAGGCTGGATTTGAACTCAGGTCCTCCTGAATCCAGGGCCAGTGCTTTATCCACTGTGCCACCTAGCTGCCCCGATGTCTATTTATATTTTTAAAAGACTATTGGGGGGCAGCTAGGTGGCGCAGTGGATAGAGCATGGGCCCTGGATTCAGGAGGACCTGAGTTCAAATCTGGCCTCAGACACTTAACACTTACTAGCTGTGTGACCTTGGGCAAGTTACTTAACCCCAATTGCCTCACTAAAAAAAAAAAAAAGACTATTGGACCCTTTTTAGATTTAGAAGAAAAAGGGGAGCTATATCTCTTAGGTTATGTTAAATATAATATTCATTTTAGAAGCTAAAAAAAGTTTACTACCCTTCCATTTTTATATCTCATATTTTATTAAATATGAATTTTATTAAATGATGCCCCCATTAGAGTAACTTTATTCCCAAATATTCAACTAACCAAGTTGATATATATTATTCAAATATCCAGCTATCTATTACCTAGACCATAAATATTGAGCATCTGGGATCAAATGAAAGTTGATTAGAGACAGTGAGAGGAGAGAGACAGAGGGAAAGAGAGACAGAGAGAGACAGAAAGAGACAAAGAAAGACAGAGACAGGGAGGAAGGAGAAGGAGAAGAGAGATAGGTAGGCAAAGTGGCACATTAGATAGAGTGCTGGA
The DNA here is from genome assembly GCF_019393635.1 of Dromiciops gliroides. NCBI lineage: Eukaryota > Metazoa > Chordata > Mammalia > Microbiotheria > Microbiotheriidae > Dromiciops > Dromiciops gliroides. Next base: position 190,768,527 of record NC_057863.1, read on the forward strand.
AGACAGGAATATCTGTGGTAAAATTATGCCTCTGAAACATGCTTCCTATGTGATCCTGGTTAAGTCATTTAATCTTGGGCATTTCCCTAACACTAGATCATTTAGCATTTCTTTGGTGGAAGAAGTCATGGACCAAAGAAGTACTGACACTGAATTTTTCCAGACTATTTATATTAGTTATCCATGATACAAATGGCATTACTAACCTGAGTCCCAGCTCTGTAAGATTACTTCATTTAAACTAGGCTGCACCTACATACAGGTAGTCTCCATTTTTGAATATACAGACCCTCATTTCGAAAAATATTCTTTAAATACAATGAACATATTAGGAGCTAGAAGAGATGCAAAAATCAGAGAAGACATGGTCTCTTTTCTCTTGGATCATCACATCTATGCCCAAATAACTTATGCAAAATAAAACATTACAAGCATATAACAACAACAAAGTATATAAAAGAGGTGCAAAAGAAATGATTATTTGAAATTTGAAAAGCAGGGAAAGCTATTACCCCAAATGGAGGATCAATGAAATCTTTATATGAGTTAGGCCGGACTTTAAATGATACAGGATATATAAACATGTATAACATTCTAGGTGTGGAAACTAGGATGAACAAAGGTAGGAAAGCAAATTAAGAGGACAGAGTGGGAGATAAGGGTGGAAATAATAGGAAGAGTCAGTTTGTAGAGGATCTTCTGTGGCAGGTTTATTTGGTACATACTGGGGATGCATTGAAGGGTTTTAAGCGGATGAACAAGAGAAATCTTTCTCTACCTGAGGAAGATTATGAATTAGCAAAGTAGGAAAAAATGTATATAAGAAGACAGTCGCTTTCTATCTTGCAGTATTCAAGTGCATAGTAGGCATTCAGGTCTTTACTATGAAAATAGATGGGAGGGGCTTTATGCCTGCTATGAAGACAGGTTACCCTACCTGGAAGTCCTTTGGGGCAGTTCCCAGTGGGGTATATCAAAGAGGTAAAAGAAGATATATGTCTGGAACATTTGTATGTTGAGAGATATCTTAATAGTTATTTTTATCAAGAACAATAGGTAACAAAAAAAGAAAAAAGAATAATAGGTAATAAATTGAAGAAGCAAAATGAGTAAGTTTTAGATTAAATAAGTTGTTTGAGATGTGTGTCCGTCCTTTCATGTATTTAATTTTCTATAAGATAAATTTTATATACTGATCGAGTGTTTGTTGAAAGAATGAATAAATGAATTAATGTTTTAGATTCAATACATTATGGTTATAGATGAGAACCAATAAAGAAAAATTTAAAATGTAAAAATATAAGAGTTTTTCTTTTTCTTTTGTGTTTTTAGGATCACGTCTTCGTCAGGAAGATTTTCCTCCCAGGATTGTTGAGCATCCTTCAGATGTTATTGTCTCTAAAGGAGAGCCAACAACTTTGAACTGCAAAGCTGAGGGCAGGCCAACTCCGACTATAGAGTGGTATAAAGATGGTGAGAGGGTGGAAACTGACAAAGATGATCCCCGATCCCATCGCATGCTGCTGCCTAGTGGATCTTTATTTTTCTTGCGTATTGTTCATGGACGTAGAAGCAAGCCTGATGAAGGAAGTTATGTCTGTGTGGCACGGAACTATCTTGGTGAGGCAATGAGTCGCAATGCATCTCTGGAAGTGGCATGTAAGTAAAAGCAATTAAAGTATTTGAAACATATATGAATTTATTTCTTCATTAAATTTTTATTCAGCCATTTAAAAAATCAATACATTGTGTTACTTAATTTTTTAATTGCCCTTGACATTTTCACAGAAATCTTCAGTACACTGAGAAAAAAGTGCTATAAAAATACTTTAAGATAGGCAAACTATCTTAAAACAATGAACAATTTGGGATAATAACAGTAACTTTCAAAATATAATTTATTCTTTTGGAATACAGTGGTTGAAGGTATCAAGTTAGATGTGTTAATATGCAAAGCTCTTCACACTTTTAAAAATATTGTTCTGTTAATTATGAATACTGAAGTGGTGAACTGACATTTTTCTCCTCTATTATATATCTAAGTAAATATCTTAATATAGACTTTATTCTCTAGACTAGAGACTCCCTTTCAAACCCAGGTTAGAAATAAAAATGAACCCATGACCCTTACCAAAAAACTAAACCTGGTCTTGCACAAGGGTCTCCTAAATTAGACTTGAATATAGAGTTTAGATAAATCTTTTAACTTGGGGTATATCACATCTCAGGTAGATTGAAACCTCTACCTGCTTTCTTATTCTTTGTGGTTTTAATCTATTTCTTTCTAAAAATACTCCATAAATAATTTATGCAAAGATACTGAGCCTTATCTCTGGTTGTTTTAATATTCAAGGGATACCTGCATAAGGAACAGGCTGTCTAATTGTCATTCCTTATTTTTCTACATGACCTGCCTAAATAATTTTCTGGTAATAAAAGTCCTTAATGATGTCTTTCTTGCTTTATTCCTTCTATGCAAGTGATGTTGGTAATATCCTCTATACATCTATTATGAACGTACTCTTTCATTGCTCATGGACCACCTCTACCTTTTATTCTTTTGAGTTAATGATGTTCTGTGATTTGCAGTCATATTGTATTATAGGGAGAATATTAATATTAAGATGTAGTTTTGGCAGCAGTGAAATTTTTGGGATTCAATGAATGTATTTTGAGGATTTGTGTTACTATCCTAATTTTTCTCTTAATATTCTGTTTCTATTCATTTAAAGTTTAAAGAAATATTGGTGCTCTTTTGATATAATAGATACTATCCAACATACACACACAAACCCCTTTATAATATGTAATCTTTTTGAAAAGAAATAAGCAAGTAAACCCATATTATTCTATTATCCACCAGAAAGCTTTGGTAATATTATGCATTGTTTTCTGATTTACATTTTCAATCACTTATGCTAGTAACAGGTCTTTGATTATTATATTATAATATTATATTATTGCAATAATAATATTGGGATTGTTTTTTAATATTTCAAGGGAGTATCAAATAATGACACTATATTAAGTATTTCAGGGAAGTATCACAGAACTTGTACTGACTTGCATTGGTAGAAGATTTTTCCTCTTTAGTGAATTCCCTGTACCAGTGAAATCATAGGCTTTGTCCTTTCCCATTCTTTGTTATAGAACTAAAAACAAGTTTTGAAAGTCAATTGAGCACCTGACATGAAGTTATTTTATTGTTTTATGTTTGTGAAATTTAACCAATGGTGTTAACTTCTGGAGATTAAATAATAATTTGAGAATTATTTAAATTCAATATAGTTTTGTCATCCAAAATAAAATTTAGAGTAGATGCCAAAATAATAAACAATATTCTGTGCAATAAATAAATAAATAACAATGTTCTGTACAATAGATGTTAGTATATAACTAACAACGTTAAACATTTTTAAACAATGTTAGAGCATAACTCATTTAAAATGTTTTGTTCTTAAGATCATGAAAACATATTCCCATGCAATTAAAGTTTAAACAAGATCCTTATAGTGCAATTAGTATAATTAAAAATTACAGATGAGGAAATTGAGAAATACTTAAGTTATTAGGTCATATAGCAAATTAGTAGCAAAATCAACCAATCAGCATTTATTAAGTACAGATTTAGGACTAAAATCTAATTCTGGTTCCTATTTTATGAAAACTGGAATTCCAAATTTTATCCTTCCCTCTATTCCCTCCTCCTACCCTGAGACAGTCCATAATCAGATATAGGTTATACATGTACAATCATGTAAAACGTTTCTGTATTAGTCATTTTATATAATAAGACTTGAACAAAGAAAAAGAATGAAAGCAAGAAAGTGAAAAATAGCATGCTTTGGTCTATTCCAACAATATCAGTTCTTTCTCTGGAGCCAGTATACTTCATAATTAATTCTTGGGATTGTCTTATATCATTGGATAGATAAGAATAGCTAAGTCATTCACAGTTCTTCACTGTACAGTATTACTGTTATTATGCATAATATTTTCCTGGCTCTGTTCACTTCATTTTGCATCAGTTCATGTAAATATTTCCAGGTTTTTCTGAAATCACCCTGAAAAGCTTATTTTCTTAAGAGTATACATTCCTTGGAAAATGATATTTTTCATAGACTTCTGTGTATATAATTTAGGAACAGATAATTTTTGTCCTTTTATTTTGGAGAATTACTGAAGGCATTGGAGGCCTTCCTCTAGGTCTTTTAAAAAGTTTGTGGATATAATTGAATTACTTGTACTATGCATCATCAATCTTTCCCTTTATCTTACTACAAGATGAGCCCATCTCTTTTTCTAATTATACATCTTCTAGAAGATATCATTTAATCTATTTCTCATAAGCAAATCATCATTGGTAGTAACCTGTGACTTATTTAGATTTCCCATTTCCCTTTGCATTTTCTGTAGTTGGGCAGATCCCCTATTTTATATATATAAAAGACAATTAGACTATATATATATATTAGACAATTAGGATATATATGTGTGTGTATGTGTATATATATATGTGTGTGTATATATATATATATATATATATACATAAGACAAGAAAGAAAAGGATAATAACATGTGGGTGTGTTTTGGCCTGTACTTATGGAGTCCTTACCTACATCAATGAGATCATACATCCATTGACATCTACTTAGTGAAATGGAAAAATGATAAAGATGGAGGATACTTTAGGATAGCTCTATCTCAAGAGGATCAGAGCATAAGATTATTTTCTAGCTCTCATCTCTCCTTTGATTTCTAGTGCTGTCTCCTAGAAATCTCTAACTGGATGTATGATCATCTTTTCAGGCTCAACATAACTCAGACAAAGTTCATTATCTTTCCCCTTAACCCCCTCCCCCCACAACATCCTGGTTTTGGTCAAGCATGCGAATATTCAGAACGTCATTTACATTCACTTCCTCAGAATCATCCTTGACTTTTCACTCTCAATTAATTGGCAAGTCCTCAACACCTCTTACCTCTATCCCCTTTCTACTCATATGATAATCACCCTGGTATATACACTCATTGCCTCTTCCCTAGATTATTGCAGTAGTGTCCTGATTGTGCTGTCTTAAATTTCTCCTTTCTCTAATTCGTTGTACCAAATTTATATTTCTGAAATGCAATGTAAAGTGTCTTACCATGCTGCTTTCTTGATCAAGAAGCTTTAGCAGCCTCCAATTACCTTAAGGATAAAATAGAAACTTCTTTGGTCAGCATTTAAAGCCCTTCACAGTTTGGTTCCACTCTTGGTACAAACTATCTCCTAAATGCCTAGAATATTCTCCTTCCTCAGCTAATCTGTTAGCTGAACCTCCTTTAAGATGCTTACTAAGAACTGTGGAAACAACTTATTTATTCAGTTATTAATGACTACTTTCTCTCCCCTCCAATAAACTGTGTATGTATCTATCTATATCATCTACATCTATGTCTTTCTATGCCTATGCCTATGCCTATGCCTATACCTATATATATCTATATCCATATTCATATCTATATATGCATGTATGTATACAGAAATACATAATACATATATAAATACACACACTTTTAATTTACTTATCTATGAAAAGTTGTACAGTATTTAATCAGTAGAATGTAATGCACTTGAGGAGAAGGACTCGTGGAAAGTCTCTCTCTCATTTTATTTTGTTTTCAGTATCCATAGGGTCTAGCATAATACCTGGTATTTCATAAATATTTAACAAATGCTTGTTGATTCATGTTTGTTAATTGATAATGTCCCTTTTTGTTTTAACTTTTTTTTTGTAGAGCTAAAAAGACTGAGCCTATACATTTATTCTTGTTAGGATATACAGAGTTCAAGAAAAAGCTTAGAGTTAAAATTCTGGAACTAAATAGAACCTTAGAGATCATTTAGTCTAACTCCTTCATTTACTCAGTCTATGATTATGGGCTATTTACTTAACTTCCTGAGCCTTGTCTGTTAAATGAGGATAATAATACTTGTATGAGCTATTTCATTATATTGTGGTGAGAATGAAATGTGGTAATATATATTTGTATGTAAATTTTCGGAAAATTTTAACATACTACATAAATATCAGTTATTATTACCATTTTACTGATTAATAAATGGAGACTTACAGAGATTTGCTACCTATCCAAGTTAATATAGCCAGTTAATAGCAGAGCTGGGTCTAGACACTCACTTGTGACTTGCTATTGTACTAATAAATCATATACTTTGTAGAAGTATATGACATATACTTTTAGAAATTTGCATTGATTATCTGATGGTGAAGTAACATGTTTCATAGGAACAAATCATAGACTACCACAGACTTTGAAGGACCAAATTTTAGGGTTGTATGGTTAGCATGAACAGGTTACAGGACATTACAAATGAGGAATTAATTATACTGCAGAGGTGGTATAAAGCAGAGATGACAGAACATGTGATGCTGAAATGTGAATGCTGCCTGAATCAGATTAAAATTAAACTGGGTAATATTTGACAAAATAAATAAAAATCCAGTAAGCCATAAATCATTTTAATATGTAGTTTTCCATTTGCAAAACAATTTTAGAGTTACTTATCTCATTTAATCCTTCCAACAACTTTGTGAGGTAGGTTTTGTTATTATGACTCATTTTGAAGGATAAACACATTGAGGAGGTGAATGAGAGAAGGTTAATTCACATGGTCTGTCATTCCACCAGTTGCTTCATTTTCCTTTCAGAGTGTTTCAAATGTTTGTTTCTGATATGATAAGGAGAATTTTCTGGACAAAAGTCCTTTTCTTTTGTTCAGTGTTTTTCCAGGGCAAACAATATCCCCCAGCCTTTAATAAACACTTTAGATTTATGAAGACTGCATATTAAGTGGAGAAAAAAATACTGAGGACAAAAATCTATAAATTGAAATTACAATCACTTGCTTTCTGTTGAGCCTGATTCAAAATAGCCAATATTACATTTCAGCATCTAACTTTTCTCAATCATCCTCAAGGCCAAAACAATTTTTAAACATTTAGCAAATAGAACCACAATTTTTGATAAACAGTATCTGACATTGCTGAACTGAGTAGATGCCTTTTCAATGGAACTATCAAAAGAAAGAGTTGCAGTAACTAACATGGATAGAATTTCATTTTCCAGCACCAGGGTGCCACATGTAAGAAACACAGAGGGTATGGGGGATCCTCACACAGACTGAGGCTGACTATGATCTAGGCTGAATTAGTGGCAGCCCCCAAGAGATAGCAGCCATAGCCCCAGGTGTTAAATATGTGACAGCAGCTTGATCTATCGACCACTCTAAGAGGGGGCTATGGCCTAAATGAAAATTCATGAAAAATTGATGAAGTCCCCAGATTATTTTTTTCCCTTTTTCTTTTCTCAGCACTGTGGCAGTGCACTGAGGAGAGATTAAATGAGGTGTTGAACGCTTTAGTTGCAAGAAGGTTGTGGTTCAGAGGTCAAGGGGGCATGCAGAAATGGTCCCCCCCCTGCTACTTTTCTTACTTCTAAAGCAAAATACAAGGGCTTTTCAGATTAGCTGGGATTTGCCATGGCTTTGATATCAAAATAAAAAGCATAATGTTGAAAGTAGATTTTTGGTGCTACTACAAAAGAGTGAACAGCTTCTGATTCATAATTCAATTGGAGTACTAAGAATAGATTGAATTCCATGACTGTGGGGTGATTTTTTTCACCTCTATATTTCAGGGCCCATAGTTGAAATAAAGTCACTTATAGAAAGAAAGGATCTTGCATTATTTATAGGTCACAGATTGCTGGAACAGCAAAGCTTTGGAACACTTCACAAACATAATGATCCTGTTTACTTTAAATCCCAAACTTAATTAGCATTTTATCTTTACTAGTAAAAGAGGTTACAGTGGAAGATTGACTTTAGTAAAGGAGGTCACAGGTGCTATTCAAATTGACATAAGGGTAAAATATTTCATATATACTTTAAGTTAACAATGTTTGTTTTTTCTGTAAATTTTAAATCCATAAATTGTCCTAAGTAATTTTCAAAACTACTGAATGAGTGCTATACCCCAAAGCACCTTCTTCTCACTGTGCTTTGCCTTTTTTCTGACTGTTGTGTGCCCCCCCTTCTAAGACCACTGTGGAATTTTAGAAATTATTCCCCCTCTCCTTGCAAATGAAGGAAATGCACAGTATTGCATTTGAAGACACACTTTTACTGTATATTAGGTATATGATTTGGGGGCACATTAGTTGTCTCCTGCCCTACCAAACTCTCTGAGATTGTGACTTTCTATGTAACAGTGGAGTTTCTGATCTGAATTAGGATGGAATCACAGGTGTCTATAAAAAATGATGGAGAAATACACAATGGGAAAATACTTTCTGGCTTAATAAATGATTGTTGATGACTATTCTTCATGCCCTTACTCTGCCTAAGCCATATTTCCTTTTTAATTTTTTTAAATTAAGATATTAGGGGGCATTGGGGACAGCTAGGTGGTGCAGTAGATAACACAGTGGCCCTGGATTCAGGAGGACCTGAGTTCAAATCTGGCCTCTTACACTTGACAATTACTAGCTATGTGACCCTGGGCAAGTCACTTAACGCCCACTGCCCTGCAAAAAAAAAAAAAAAAGATATTAGAGGGCAGCTAGGTGGTGCAGCGGATAAAGTACCAGCTCTGGATTCATTAGTACCTGAGTTCAAATCTGGCCTCAGACACTTGACACTTACTAGCTACGTAACCCTGGGTAAGTCACTTAACACCCCCCCCCCATTGCCCCGCAAAAAAATTAAGATATTAGAATGATAATTTCCAAACATATGCCATGTCACTTTTATTAAAAAAATGTGTTCCTGCACTTTTCCTGAGTCTATGTAATTAATATTCTTAGCTTTTATTTTATTCACATGAAATCACAATTTATTATAATTTTGTAACAAATATAAAGAAGTCTTAAACTTATGATGAGACAAGATAAAATATAGGCATTTACTTATGAAATAATGTATAATTTTCATATTTAAAATTATAAGATGATATCAATGATAATATTTAAAGGATCATATATTTAGAGCTGTAAGGGACCTCAGATGACATTTACATCAGCTCTTTTATTTTATAAAGGAGGAAATTGAGGGTCAGGATGGTGAAATGTCTTTTTACAAGGTCAGAGGAAATATCAGAGATCAGTGTTGGACACAGATATTTCAACTCCTATTCACTGATCTTTCAACTATAACATTCTGCTTTCCCTCAATGTTATATTGCTAGTATTAGGGAATGACATCCTCCACTTTACATACTCATTTATAGGTGGTGTGATCATCCTATCTCTTCCTAATTTATTTTCCTTATGCATTTTTTCCTAGTTCTAAGAGTATATGTTGTGATTTTTTATGTTGATTATTAACATTGTAACATCCTTTTCATTAAAAAAATTAACTCTGAGCTGCCACCATGGTTTATTAAATATAATTTATTATATGAATTGAAGAACTTTAAAAAATTATTTGTTCATCTTTTTCTTTATTTCAAACCCTCTAATTTCCTAGGCTTAAATAAACATGAAGGTTATTGGCTATCTAATTTATTGACAGAGTGATAAATAATTAAACAGACAAAATTATTATTTACAATATGAGATAGACTATAGCCAAAATCAACTTTAACCTTTAATATAATTGCTGACTTTTAAATTCTGAAAACAAGAGTTCTACTATTCAGTTCTCTCAATATACCGATTAAAATATCTCCCAAAGAATTTTCTTCTTTTTTCTTCACAAAATAGGTGTTAATCCCCTGTTCTCTCAGGAATTAAGTTCTCTGTCGTTTCTTCAGCTATATCAGTTAATAGTCCCTCCATAATGAGAATTAAATGCTGGGGGCGGCTAGGTGGTGCAGTGGATAAAGCACCGGCCCTGGACTCAGGAGTTCCTGAGTTCAAATCCAGCCTCAGACACTTGACACTTACTAGCTGTGTGACCTTGGGCAAGTCACTTAACCCCAATTGCCCTGCAAAAAAACAAAACAAAACAAAACCAAACCAAAAAAAAAAAAGAAATAAATGCTTCATTTCCTCACTGAATTTAAAAGAATTAACATTCAAACTGTAATTGTATAATTCTATTGCGACTTAAAGATAGAGGGTCTCATCTCTGTTGGGGAGGGTATTGAAGTTGGTGTTAAACTTTTAAAAAATTAAATTTACTATTTTATTTTCCCATATTACATATAAAAACAACTTTTAACATTCATTTTTAAAACTTTTGAGTTTTAAATTTTCTCCCTTCATTCCTCCTTCCCCCCACCTTGAGAAGGCAAGCATTCATTATAGGTTATACATGTGAAGTCATGCAAAACATTTCCATATTAGTCATGCTAAAAAAGAAAACATAGACCAAAAACTCAAGAAAAATAAAATAAAAATATGCTTCAAATCTCTATTCAGACACCATCAATTCTTTCTCTGGGGATGGATAGCATTTTTCATCATAAGTCCTTAAGAGTTCTCTTGGATCATTGTATTACTGAGGATTCTTAAATCATTCATAACTTATCACTTTACAATATTGTTGTTACTTTGTACACAGTACATGCCACTTTGCATTAACTCATGAATGGCTTTCCAGGTATTTCTGAAAGTGTCATCCTCATCATTTCTTATGCCAAAGTATTCCATCATAATCAGATACTATAATTTGTTCAGCCATTCCCCAATTGACAAGTATCCCTCCAATTTCCAATTCTTTGCCAGCAGATAAGAGCTGCAATAAATATTTTTGTACATATAGGATCTTATCCTTTTTGTTTTTAATCTCTTTTGGGGTACAAACCTAGTAGTGGTATTGCTAGGTCAAAAAGTGTACAAGGTTTTATAGCCCTTTGGGAAAAGTTTCAAATTGCTCTACAGAATAGTTGAATCAGTTTACAACTCCACCAACTGTCTCATTTTCCCCACATACCCTTAAATAGTCGTTATTTTCCTCTTCTGTCCTATTGACCAATCTAATAAGTACCCAAGAATTGTTTTGATTTGCATATCTCCAATCAATAGTGAATCAGAGCATTTTTTATCCATATGGCTATAGATTACTTTGACTACTTCATCTGAAAACTGTTCATATTTTTGATCATTTATTAGTTGTGAATGCCTTGTTTTCAGAGAAAATTGCTTAATTTTTTCTCACAATTACTATTGCTAACTGTATTTATCTTCATCCTTTCCTCCCAACCCCCCTCATTTATTCTATTCTGTCTCTCACCCTGTTCCTACTCAAAAGTGTTTTGCTTCTGACTACCCCCTTACCAATCTGTTCTCCTTTCTATCACATCCTCTCTTCTTTTATCCCCTTCTCCTACTTTCCTTCAGAATAAGAAATATTTCTATACCTAAATGTGTGTATGTTATTCCCTCTTTGAGCCAATTCTGAAGATAGTAAGGTTCACTCACTCCCCCTCACTTCTCCCATATTTCCCTCCCTGTAAAATATTTTTATTGCCTCTTTTGTATGAGATAATTTACCCCATTTTACCTCTCCCTTCCCTTTTCTCCCAGTGCATTCTTCTCTCACTACTTAATTTTATTTTTTTAGATACCATTCCTTTATATTCAACTCACATCTGTGCCTTCTGTCCATATATACTCCTTCCAACTGCTTTAATAAGTTTAAGCTTTTAATATCACTTACGGTTTCAATTTCTTATTTACCTTTTTACGCTTCTCTTGAGTCTTGTATTTGAAAGTCAAATTTTCTCTTCAGCACTAGTGTTTTCATCAAGAATGCTTGAAAGTCCTCTTTTTCATTGAATGCCTATTTTTCCTCTTAAGAATTATACTAATTTTTGCTGGGTAGGTAATTCTTGGTTGCAATCCCAGTTCTTTTGCCCTCAGATCCTTTAATGTAGAGGCTACTACTTCTTATGCTATCTTGACTGTGGCTCCATGATACTTGAATTGTTTCTTTCTGGCTGCTTGCAATATTTTCTCCTTGACCTGGGAGCTCTGGAATTTGGCTATAATATTCCTAGGAGTTTTCCTGTTGGGATATCTTTTAGGAGGTGATTGGTGGCTTCTTTCAATTACCCTTTGTTTCTAGAATATCAGGGCAGTTTTCCTTGACAATTTCTTGAAAGATGATATTTATGCTCTTTTTTCATTATGGCTTTCAGGTAGTAAAAGAATTTTCAAATGATTTCTACTGGATCTATTTTCTAGATCAGCTGTTTATCAAATGAGATATTTCACATTGTTTTCTTTTTTCTTCTTTTTGTTCTATTGTTTCTTGATTTTTCATAAAGTCATTAGCTTCTATTTTCTAAGTTGTAATTTTTAAGGAATTATTTTCTTCAGAGAGCTTTTGTACCTTCTTTTCCATTTGGCCAATTCTACTTTTTAGGGAATTGTTTTCTTCAATGAATTTTTGTGTCTCCTTTATCAAGCTGTTGACTTTTTTTTTCATGATTTTCTTGGATCACTCTTATTTCTCTCCACAATTTTTCCTCTACCTCTCTTACTTCATTTTCAAAGTCCTTTTTGAGCCATTCCATGGCCTAAGACCAATTTATGTTTTTCTTGGAGGCTTTTGATATAGCACTTTTATTTATCTTCTGAGGTTGTGTTCTGATCTTGTCATTAAAATAGCTTTCTATGGTCAGAATTTTTATGTCGTTTTCTCATTTCCCCCAGCCTGTTTCCTGACTTTTAACTCCTTGTTAAAGTAGGGCTCTGCTTCCAGGGTGAAAGGTGAACTGTCCCAAGCTTCAGGGGTTTTATGCAGCTGTTTTCAGGGATATTTCTAGGGATTTGTAAGTTTCCAGTTCTTCCAAGGTAGAATGATCTAAGGATAGGTATGTTTACTACTTTCCTCATCTGTGTTCTGGTCTGTGAGAGACCATAAGCCCTCCTTTCTTCCATGGAACTATGATGAGGGGACCCACAAGCTCTGGTGTGCTAGTGCTCCTCTTTGCCCTGGGGCTCCCCTCACCCAACCCCAGGCTTGCAACATGTATCCAAATATGGGGAAAGCAAAAGAGTCCTGCCTAAGAGTTAGCAAAGAGACCTGTGTAATCACCTTCTAACCAGTTGTTTCATCTCCTTACCATATGTGGGCTGAGAGTTCCAGAAGTAGGTGTTGCTACTGCTGATTCAGTGGCTCTCAAGGCCTGCTTCTGGTTTGTTTGAACTGGGTCTGTGATGGTGCTGGACTGCACTCCACTTTCACCATAGGGCAACAGATCTTTCCTGCTAAGTTGTTTTTGGCTAGAAAAATATTTTACACTATCCTGCTGTGGGTTCTGCTTATCTAGGAATTCTTTTATGGCATTATTTAAAGGTATTATTTAAAGGTGGTTGGGGAAGAGCTCAGGCAAGTCAGGCAAGCTTTTCCACCACCATCTTGGCTCTGCCTTCCCTAAATGATTTTTAAGTCCCTCAAAATAATTTGGGAGTACATCAAATACACATTAATATTATATATAACACATTTAACATTGTGCAAAGCACCATTTGATAAACTGCTTCAAATAAGGAGAAAAATCACTACTAATTTAGCAATACTAATGATAATCATTAAATGGCCTAATAATACATTTATAACACTACATATCACATCAAAAAGTAGCATTTAGGGGCAGCTAGGTGGCACAGTGGATAAAGCACCAGCCCTGGAGTCAGGAGTACCTGAGTTCAAATCCGGCCTCAGACACTTAACACTTACTAGCTGTGTGACCTTGGGCAAGTCACTTAACCCCAATTGCCTCACTAAAAAAAAAAAGTAGCATTTGACATATATAACACATATAAACATATATAGATAATTCAACAATGAATTACATCTAGCTGAATGAGTAAACACTTTTGCAACATTATAATTTAATTCTGTATTGATTCTGTAACCTTTTTGACCCCAAAGCTTCTGAATCCCAACTATGTCCCTCTGCAATTATATATCTAATTTTTGTCTTGTCCATAGAGTCTGTCTATTCAACTCCATTAGACCATGAGCTTCTTGAAGGCAGGGGACTTATTTTTCCCTTTCTTTTTATCCTCAATGTTCAGCATAGTACCTAGAACATAGTAAGCAACTTTGCCTCACCCAAAGGTTAACTATTTCTACCACAGGGGTCCCTGCTGCCTCCCTTTACATAGTTTACTTAGTTTGACTTAAGAACTCCCTTTAGTATCATTCCTATCAGCTGGCCTTTCTCATTTGGGCTTTGACTCTCCTGACATACTCCTCCTCAGAAGTTACCATATAAATCTGTTCCTAGGTATCTATATAACTACTGTTTTTGTTTGATCCTTTGGTAATTCAGAGTAACAAGTTATCTCACCAGTTCTGAATTTCTTATGAACTAGCTTGTGTATTTTAAAATTCTAAATGTGGGTTCTAATCTGTCTCCTTAATTTTAGGGGGAAACTGGCTAAAATCACTGATAAATAAGTTTAGGCTTTTAAAGGGTTTATTAAAAGATATAAGATAGTAAAGAGAGTGAAAGATTGAAAACAGATTTCTTATAGCATGGAAATCCTAGCTTTCCTACCAGCCCACTTGACATCCTGCCACCAAGCCGATGTCTTCAACCAAAAGAGGAAGAAATCCTCAGCCAGCGTCAACTTCCTCCTTCATGGTCTCCTCCCAGAAATGGGAGGTTCTTCAAGCTGATTGGCTAGCATCATTCAAATTCATTGGTTCAATGGACCCAAAGGTGGTCTCCACATAAAGTTCAAAGTTTTTAGCTTCTGAGAACAATACCCTCTTAAGGGCCAGCCAGATGTGCTTACAATCTAGTTAACTGGAAGTAGGCCAATCAGCAGTCAATCACTCTCACTTAATTCAATCAGTTTAGATTAATCTCCAGGTGGGCCTGTGTGGGTGTGGGTATGTGTATGTATGTATATACACACGTATTTTGGAAAAATCTATATACATTCCTTTAGGCTATACATTTCAGCAAGAAATACTATAGTTTCAATTACTTAAAATGAAATTATTTTCTGTAATCCAGATTTGCATTTTATGTTGTTCAGATACAAGTTGTTGCCAAGACTGGCATAGTAGCAACTGCAAGAGAATGGAAAGGAGAAGTTTAAGAGCAATCATGAATAGAATCTTTGAAGGGACTTGGTGCCTTTTATGTGACTGAATATGAGACAGAAAGGATGTGAGAAATCAAAGAGGATTATTAGGTTACAAGATATGGCATATGATTTTTTTTTTAAATGTTGAGACATTGTTATTAAATTTAAATTGAGATACATTATAGGGTACTGTACACAGTACAGTAGTTGCACGGACTAGTAAGAGTCCTATGACAAATTCTACGTGAAGATTTCTGATATATAAAATTTCTAACCGTCTGAGGTAATAATTAAATTAATCGTTTTTTTGTGTGGATCAATTCTTTATTTCTCACATGCACTATATCTTGACTGCAGTGAAGAATGAAAGAGAAGCTACATTAGATAATTGCTTTCTTTCTAGGTCTGCTTTTCATTTTCTTCAAGGAAAAATGGTTGTGTTTAATATTTATATAGGATTTCCATGTAAAGCAGCCTTATCTGTTCAATCAGAATACCTTTATCAGGTCAATCTGAAAAATCCTTCTTAAGTACTTAACTCTTTTCTTTAGGGCAAATGGATAAGATGTCTTATTCCATTCTTGAAAAGTGTTTGTCTGTAATAGAGATGTTAGGTTGGGATATGCATTATGTCTTTTTGTGTCACATTAAAAGGGAAAACTTTATTAATGAAGTAACCTCTAGTAATAAATAGACCATTATATTCTAGAATCTTTCCTTTTATAGGATGACATGCAAATGCACCATTATCTTTTTTTTGGTAAAAGTATTAAATCAAGTTAATCATAATTAAGAGATTTCTATAGTTGCTTTCCGGGAAATATTGCCATTATTAATTTACAGCTTTCCATTCATATCCAATGTGAATTTCTCTTGAAGAAAAAAGATTCTTAAATGTTAGTTAATGTACCCACACATATATACACATATGAAACGTGTATATATGTGTGTATACATGTACTTCATATATATATATATATACATAATGAATTCTCTTTACTATGATAGAAAGTGTGAAAGTTAATTGCTTATTGATTACTCAAAGTGTTCCATTGGAAGTTAATATTAATTAAATTTTTTTTCTTTTTTTGCAGGGCAATGAGGGTTAAATGACTTGCCCAAGGTCACACAGCTAGTAAGGGGCAAGTGTCTGAGGCCGGATTTCAATTCAGGTCCTCCTGAATCCAGTGCCGGTGTTTTATCCACTGTGCCATCTAGCTGCCCCCTGCATGTGTATATATATATATATATATATATATATATATATATATATATATTTGCATGTATATTTTAATCAGGGGGCAGCTAGGTGGCACAGTGGATAAAGCACCAGCCCTGGATTCAGGAGAACCTGAGACACTTGACACTTACTACCTGTGTGACCCTGGGCAAGTCACTTAACCCTCATTTCCCCCCCCCCCCATTCACAAACACACAGACACAGACACACACACAGACACACACACACACATATACACATACATACATACAGTTGGAGCTTTCCTAGTCTGAAAAAGAAATGATTGAATTAATATGTAATTTTGCAAATTCTATACGTAGAAGGATATGCACACTGTTTCAAGTAGAGGTACCACAGAATAAAGATAACGTGACTGGAAACTCTTTTTCTTTTAGGATGCCACCCAAGAAGTGGCATTGCTATGTCGAAGAGTATTCATGGTTTTATAGCCCCTTGGCCATAGTTCCAAATTGCTTTACAGACTGAATCTGTTTACAAATTTACCAAGAGTGTATTAATGTGTCATTTTCCCCATATCTCCCACAACATTTGTCATTTTCCTCTGCTGTTCTATTAATCCAATCCAATATATATGAGATAGTACCCAGAATTGTTTTGACTTGTATCTCTCCAATCAATAGTGAGACCATTTTTTTTTTCATATGGCTATAGGTGGCTTTGATTATTTCATCTGAAAACTTCATGTCTTTGATCATCTATCAATTGGAGAATGTTCTTATTTTAACAAATTTGGCTCAGTTCTCTATGTGTTTGAGAATGAAGGCCTATCAGACAAACTTGCTTCAAGTTTTTCTTTTTCACAGTTACTATTGCTAAGTATATTATCCTCCATCCCATTCCCTCACCTTGATATTTACTCTGTTTTCTATCTTCTTTCACCCTCTCCCTCCTCTAAAGTGTTTAGCTTCTGACTGCTCCGTCCCCTAATCTGTCCTCCCTTCCTTCACTCTCCCCCCCGCCCCATTTTCCCCTTCTCTTCCCACTTTCCTGCAGGGCAAGATATATTACTTTACCCGAGTGTGTATGTTATTCCCTCTTCGAGCCAATTCTAAGGAGAGTAAGGCTCACTCACTCTACTGCACCTCCCCCATCTTCCCCTCCACTCCATAAGCTTTTTCATGCTTCTTTTATGTGAGTTACTTTACCCCATTCAACCTCTCCTTTTCCCTTTCTCAAAGTGCATTCCTCTCCCCACTTAATTTTTTGAAGATATCAACAGGAGCAGCTAGGTGGCACAGTGGATAAAGCATGGTTCTGGATTCAGGAGGAACTGAGTTTAAATCTAGCCTCAGACACTTGACACTAACTGTGTGACCCTGAGCAAGTCACTTAACCCCCATTGCCTCACCAAAAACAAACAAAGAAACAAATAAATAAATAAAGATATCGACATGGGGAAGTTAGATGGCAAAGTGGCTAAAGCACAAGCCCTGGAGCCAGGAGGCCCCAAGCCCAAATGCAACCTCAGACACCTGACCCTAGGCAAGCCACCAAACCCTGACTGCCCCACAAAAAATAAAAATGAAATAAAATTTAAAAATAAATGCTTTAAAGATAATATCCCTTCATAGTGAAATCATACCTGTGCCCTCTAAGCATACTCCTTTCATTTGCACTAATAATGAGAAAGTTCTTATGATTTAGATGTATCATCTTGCCATATAGGAATGTAAACAGTTTAACCTTTTAGTATCCCTCAAGATTTCTTTTTCCTATTTATCTTTTAATGCTTCTCCTAGCGTCTTGTATTTGAAAGTCAAATTTTCTATTCAGTTCAGTTTTTTTCATCACAACTGCCTGAAAGTCTTCTTTTTCATTTAAGTCCCATTTTTCCCCCTGAAAGTTTATAATCAGTTTTGGTGGGTAGGTGATTCCTGGTTGTAATACCAGTTCCTTTGTTCTCCAATATATCATATTCCATGTCGTATGCTCCTTTAATGTAGAAGCTGTTAGATATTGTGTCATTCTTACCATGGCTCCACAGTATTTGAATTGTTTCTTTCTGTCTGCTTACAATATTTTCTCCTTGACCTGGGATCTCTGGAATTTGGCTATAACATCCATGGAAGTTTTCATTTTGGGATCTCTTTCAG
This sequence comes from Dromiciops gliroides, assembly GCF_019393635.1. Lineage (NCBI taxonomy): Eukaryota > Metazoa > Chordata > Mammalia > Microbiotheria > Microbiotheriidae > Dromiciops > Dromiciops gliroides. Next base: position 190,786,938 of record NC_057863.1, read on the forward strand.
GAGGTGATTGGTGGATTCTTTCAATGTTTAATTACCTTCTATTTCTAGGATATCAGGGAAATTTTTCCTGACTGTTTCTTGGAAGATTACATCTAAGTTCTTTTTTGATCATGGATTTCAAGTAGTCCAATAATTTTCAAATTATCTCTCCTGGATCTATTTTCCAAGTCAGCTGTTTTTCCAAGGAGACATTTTATTCATTTGGATTTGCTTTGTTGTGTCTTGATTTCTCATAAAGTAATTAGCTTTCATTTGCTCAATCTGGCTTGTTAAGCAATTATTTTCTTCAGAGAGATTTTGTATCTCCTTTTCCATTTGGCTTTTCAAGCTGTTGATTTTTTTCTCATGACTTTCTTGCATCACTCTAATTTCTCTTTCCATTTTTTCCTCTACCTCTCTTACTTTATCTTCAAAATCCTTTTTGAGTGCTTCTTTGGCATGAGATCAATTCATGTTTTTCTTGGAAGCTTTAGCTGTTGAAACTTTGACTTTGTTATCTTCTTCTGAGGATGTATTTTGATCTTCCTTGTCATCAAAGAAACTTTCTAGGGTCAGCATCTTTTTCTGTCTGCTCATTTTGCCAGCCTATTTCTTGACTTTTACCTCCTTTTTAAAGTGGGGTACTGCTTGCAGGGCACACTGTCCCAAGCTTCAGGGGGTCCCACGTGGTATGATTTAAGGAGAGACACATTATGCACTCACCTGGCCTGTGTTCTGATCTGTAAGTAACCACAGGTGTGTTTGCTCTTTAATCTAGGAAGAGATTTCTGTTTCAGTCCGGCATGCCTGAACCCCTATCCCGCTTGTGCTTCCACTCAAGATTGATTCCTGGTTCTGAGCATGGGCAACACAATAGCATTCTGCCTTAGTGCCAGCAGTGATCCCTGGCAATCTTCCCCTGGACAAGTGCTCTACCACCTCACTGAACTGTGAGCTGAATTCCAGAAGTAGCTGCTACTGCTGCTGATTCAGAGGCTCTGGAGGCCTGTTTCTCTGGGTGGCCAGCCTGGTACTGGATCTGTGTCAGCAGGACCCAGGTCTGGGCTCCACTCTCACCCTGGTACAACAGACATTTCCTGCTGAACTTCTAAGCTATCTTTCACTAGAAAATGATCTCCCCCCATCCTTTTAGAGGTTCTGCTGCTCCAGGAATTGTCTTATGGAATTATTTAAAACTATTATTTGGATTGTGTGGAGAGGTTCAAAATGTTACTGCCTTATAACATGACATCTTTCACTGAAGGTACTGCAGCCCTGCTTCCTCAGTAGCTACAGCTTTTGATTGGAATTCAAGATTCTTGGATTCTAATGTCAACTCTTGCACTAACTAGCTGAATGACTTTGGACAAATTACTTAAAATCTTTGCTTCAATTTCTTTTGAAACACCTTTGTGCTGTAATGAATAGAACACTGGGCCTGGAATTAGGAAGATTTGTGTTCAAATGTGAACTCAGATGCTCACTAGCTTTATGTGACCTTAGGAAAGTCACTTAATATCTTTTTACCATGGTTTAATCAAGTATAAAGTGAGAATAATAATATCACCTACCTCCCAAGATTATTATTAGGATTAAGTGAGATAATATCTTTGTTCAGTGCTACCTCTGTTTAAAATAGTCTGCATATCCTTCTACAGGTAGGATACTTATACATCATACAGTCAACAGCAAAAGCTCCCTTATTCTCATTTCCATATTTAGTCTCATGTCTTCCTCATTTTCTGACATTTATTTTACTGGTATAAATTGTGATATTATATAAAATTATGTATCATATTAACCTTAAGCAGCAATCAAAGAGGTTTGAATTATGCTTAAGTAAACTTCCTTGTACTTGAAAGAAAAAAAAATATTTAGTTCCTTCTACCAAACCTTTACTGTTGTACTGCTAATAATGACAAAGGTCCATTCTCTTTAATGTGTTGATTTCATTAATTTGTAAAACTCTTTGTATAGATTCTTTTTAATCCACTTAATGATAAAAAATCCAGCTCATCTGTAACTTCTATCACATTTAACTTTTCTAAAATTTTATTCTAAATATTTCCCAACATCCTATTCTATGTATCCCCCCACAAATTCTATTCCCTCTTTATTTTGCTTGTGATCAATGCCTACATAATCTACATGGCCACTAATTTTGCCCACTTTTTTCTGTAACACCTCTACCTCCTTCTTCCATGATGGGTAGGATAAATTTCTCACCCACCTGTGTGTATGTGTTGTCTGTTCTCCACCATTGTCCTCCCCAGTATATAAACACTTTCTCACATGTCCCATTTACCCCATTTTTATTCCCCCTTTCCTCACCTTTCTATTCTTTTTATATCATCCAAATATAATGGAATCACACCTAGGTTATTTGTTTGATCAGATGCTCTGTAAGACTCCTGGTAATGGTAATGTTCTGAGAGCTTACATTTATCATATCCCAGTATTAAAATGTAAATAATTTAACTATATTTTAAGTTCTTTATGATTTCTCCCTCCCTTTTTATGCTTATTTGGAATGCTGTGATTGAATGTTGAATTTTATCTGTAGCTCCTCTCTTTCATTAAATATCCTTTTTTACCATGAAGAATTATATTCAGTGTCACTCAATATTATTCTTGGTTGCTATCTGATATTTAACATTTTCTTCTATTTTGTCCATGATTTTTTCAACTTTGTTTTATTATTTAATGATGTCTCATGGAGTCAGCTTCCATTTGGTTAAATCCATTTTAAGGGGTTATTTTCTTCAGTAAAGTTTTGTACCTCTTTTAGCAAGCTCTTAATTCTCTTTTCACAACTTCCTTAGATAGCTCTCATTTCATTTTCCCATTTTTCCTCTACTAACAACTAATTATCCAAAAATACTTTTTGCTTTTAAAAAATCTTCTTTCTTTAGCTCTTTCTTTAACTCTTCTAAAACTTCTTGTTGTGCTTATGTCCAATCTGTGATTTTCTTTGAGGCTTTGCTTGTAAATAGTTTTAAATCAGTGTCTTCTGTTTTTGTTCTTAAATTTCCCTCACACTGTAGTAGTTCTTTATGATTGGGTTCTTTTTTATTTGCTCATTTTTCAAGTCTATTTATTCATTTTTGATATTATGTTAAATTTTAAATTCTGCTCACTTATAGGGTGAATGTCTAGCCTAGGCTTCTGTTGCTTCCACAGTGTTTTCTGGTGGCCTTCAAGTTTTCTGTGCTTCCAAAACAGTGTCATCCTGGGAGAGATGTCCTGTTGGTCTGAGCTTTGTAAATTCTTGACCCAAGTTTGGTTCTGCTGACCTGTGGATATTTGTTTCCATAGACTGTTGTTGGACTCTGTCACTAATAGCCTGCAAGGAGGTTCTTCAGGTGACTGAACTGCTGGCTTCCTTTTGGTCTTGATCTCCTGCTTGTTTTTCCATTGTAGGCTTAAAGGTTAGAACTGTGTCACCACTCTACTTATTTGCACAAAGCCAAACAGTTTTGATTTTGGAATAGTTTTGTACTTAGTACTTGGCTATTCTTGGCCTTTGTGCATCTCTCCATCCTGAATTTGTTGCCTGGAAATGGATAAAAGGTAACAGAAAGCTCCCATTATTTTTTTTTTCTGTTTAGAATTTTATTTTCCAAATTATATGTAAAAACAAATTTTGACATCAATTTTTTAAAACTTGTGTTCCAACTTCTCTTCCTCCCTCCCTTCCCACCCCCCAACCCCACCCTGAAGAACTCAAGCAATTCAATATGTTATATATGCGTAGTCATGGAAAACATCTCCATATTAGCTAGGTTGTGAGAGAAAGCAGATAAAAACCAAACTTCAGATTAAGAAAATGTCAAAAAAATTATGTTTCAATCTGTTTTCAGATACCATCAGTTCTTTCTCAATTGATTAATTGCAATTTTTATAAGTCTTTCAGAGTTATATTGGATCATCACTGCATTGCTGAAAATAACAATAGTATACTATTGCTGTTATTTTGTATACAGTACATCTCGCTCTGCCTCATTTCATGTTGATCTTTCGAGGTTTTTCTGATAGCTTCCTGTTCATCATAACTTTTATATATATTACCTTAAACTTGACAAAAAATTTTCTCCATAAGAGCCGAGCAAAGTAGGTACCATATGTTTTGCCATTATAGTCAAGCATCATAACTATTTCCCTCTATCCTATTCCCTTCCTATGATATTTACACTATTTTCTATCTTTTACTCTATTCCTCCTCAAAAGTGTTTTACTTCTGACTGCCCCCTCCCCTGCTTTGCCCTCTCTTCTTTCACCCTTCCCTCCTTAAGCCTTTCCCCTCCTACTTTCCTGTAGGGTTAGATAGATTACTCCTCCCAATTGGGTGTGTATGTTATTCCCTCCTTGAACCCACTCTGATGAGATTAAGGTCTTTGAGCTAATTCTGTGTTCTAAATTTTCTTCCTCCCTCCCTGCTCAACCCTTCCTATGAAATCAAGCAATTCCATATAAGTCATACATGTGCAGTTCTGCAGAACATCTCCACTTTCCTCAAAAGTATTTTGCTTTTTCCTGCTCCCTCCCCAAATCTACCCTTCCTTCCTTCCCCTCTTCTCCATCCCCCCCATCTCCTTCCCCTCTCACTTTCCCTCAGGGCAAAATATATTACTATACCCACTTGAATATGTATGTTATTCCCTCTTTGAACCAATGCTGATGATAGTAAGGTTCACTCCCTCCCCCATTCCTTCTCTCTCCTCCCCTCCATAAGATTTTTTTGTTTGTTTTCTTCATGTGAGCTCCCTCTCCGTAGTTCACTTCTCCCCTTCCCTCTCCTCCAATGCATTCCTCCTACCCCTAAACCCTATTTTAAAGATGTCATCATGGGTTAGCTAGGTGGAAGAGTGGACAGCACCATCCCTTGACCCAGGAGACTTGAAGCCCAAATCTAGCCCTATAAGCCACCCCACCCTACCTGCCCTACAAAAAACATGGATAAACAAAAAATAAATGCTTTACAGATATCATCCCTTCATATGCAGTTCAGACCTGTGTCCTCTGTCTAAGTGTATTCCTTTCAGCTACCCTATCTGAGACAGTTCTTATGAGTTAGAAGTATTATCTTCCCATGTAAGAATGTAAACAGTTTAATCTTTTAATATTCCTCATGATTTCTTTTTTTGTTTATCTTTTTATGCTTCTCTAGGGTCTTTTATTTAAAAGTCAAATTTTCTATTCAGTTCAGGTTTTTTCATCACAAATGCTAGAAAGTCCTATTTTTATTGAAGTCCCATTTTTTCCTCTGAAAGATTATACTCATTTTTGCTGGGTAGGTTCCTTTGCCTTCAGGAATATCATATTTCATGCCCTTTGGTCCTTTAATGTAGATGCTGCTAGATCTTGTTTTATTCTTATTGTAGCTCCACAGTATTAGGATTCATTTTTTCCAGCTGCTTGTAATATTTTCTCCTTGGCCTGGGAGCTCTGGAATTTGGCTATAATATTCCTGTAGGCTTACCTTTTGGGATCTCTTTCAGGAGGTGATTGGTGGATTCTTTCAATTTCTATTTTACCTTCTGTTTCTAGAATACCAGGGCAATTTCCCCTGATAATCTTTTGGAAGATGATGTCTAAACTCATATTTTGATCATGGTTTTCAAGAAGTCCAATGATTTTCAAATTATCTCTCCTGGATTGCTTTTCCAGGTCAGCTGTTTTTCCAAGAAGATATTTCATATTACCCTCTATTTTTTTTTATTCATTTGGATTTGCTTTACTGTCTCTTTGTTCAATCCTAATTCTTAGGCAATCATTTTCTTCAGAGAACTTTTGTATCTCCTTTTTCATTTGGCTTTTCAAGCTGTTGACTTTTTTGTCATGACTTTCCTGCATCATTATTATTTCTCTTGCCATTCTTTCCTTTACCTCACTAAATCTTTTTTCTATCTCTCCTACTTTCTCTTCAAAGTCCCTTTTGAGCACTTCCATGGCCAAAGATCAATTAATATTTTTCTTGGAACCTTTGGGTGTAAGTGTCCTGAGGTTGTTATTCTCTTCTGAGGGTGCACCTTGATCTTCCTTGTTGCTACAGAAACTTTCTATAGTTCTCAGCTTTCTTTGCTTGCTCCTCTTGCCATCTTTTACTTGACTTTTTAAAAATTTCTTTTCTTTTTTCTTTTTTTGCGGGGCAATGGGGGTTAAGTGACTTGCCCACGGTCACACAGCTAGTAAGTGTCAAGTGTCTGAGCCCGGATTTGAACTCAGGTACTTCTGAATCCAGGGCCAGTGCTTTATCCACTGTGCCACCTAACTGCCCCCTTTACTTGACTTTTAATTCCTTCTTGCAGTGGGGTCCTACTTCCAAGATACACTGTTCAGAGCTTCAGAGGGTCCCAGGTGTTTTGGATTGAGGGAGGGCAGGTTGTTTTCTTGCCTGGCCTGTTCTCTGGTATGAAGATACCTCCAAGATAACTTGCTAATTAACCTGCCAGCAGAACTTTGTGTGCTCTGGTCCTTAGCTCTTAGGAGCTGGCCCCCCCTGCACCCCCCCACCCCGCCCAGGCCTCTGGCCACTCGAGATTTCTTCCTGTTTTCCCACTGGGGTGGGATAGTCAAATTTCTCCTTAGATCCTGCAGACACCCCTGTATTTTCCAACCCCGCCCACCAGCTAGCCGTTCAGCCCTCTCAACTGACCATAAGCATAGTTCCAGAAGACACAGGTGCCGCAGCTGATTTGGAGGCTTGGGGGTAAGTTTCTCTGGCACAGCCTGCTTGGGGAATTTGTCAGCATGATCACAGGGTTGGAGTTTTCTCACAGTCCTTCATAGCCCCCTACAATCTGTCTTTGGCTGTAAAATAATCTCAGGCCATTTTTTGTAGGTTTTGCTTCTCCAGGGGTTGTTTTATTGCTGTTTTGGGGGTAATTGTGTCAGCAGCTTTGTGCATTTAAGGTCTATCTTCCACAATCTTGACTCTGCCCCATAAATGCTGAAAACACTCATTCTTAAAGCAAGAAGTGGTTCAGGAATCCCCTGGGATTTCCAAGTCAGGTGTTCTATTTAGTTCCCTTTCTGTTTCTGGGCTCTGGAATATTCCTGGTCCCTCCACTGCCACCACCATAGTCACTGCACTGCACTTTTGACTAGGCCCAACCTCTGTATCCACAAAACTTTCTGTCTGTCTTCCTAAGATGCTCTGGGCTATTGGATTTCCTGGTCAGTATTTGGTCTGATGCATTTTTTTAATTTTTTAAAAAAATTTTATTTTTGGTGGGCAATGGCAGTTAAGTGACTTGCCCAGGGTCACACAGCTAGTAAGTGTCAGAGGCTGGATTTGAACTCAGGTACTCCTGAATCCAGGGCCAGTGCTTTATCTACTGTGCCATGTAGCTGCCCCCTGATACATTTTTTATGTTGTTGTGGAGGAAATGTATTGGGACATGTAGGAAAAATTTTTGCTTTTGATCACACATCTTGACTCTGTTTCATCTATTACTTCTAGTCTTAGAGATTAATCAAGGCTATCAAAGGTTAAGTGACTTGCCTGTGGATACAGAGCAAGTACATATCTATGATGTAGGTCTTTATCCTAGATCTCTTCCTCTAAGTGTGGTGAGGAGTAGGTACTTTAACGAGTGGAGAAAAAAAACCCAACCAAACCAAAACAACCAAATAATAAAAATGCATATTAATTTTTAAAAATTGGACATGGCAGGGGAGAATATTTTGAAACTTCATATCTTCCCTCTATGAAAGCCTATAAATAGACACTTCATAAAATATTTTTGTACTTAATTGAATTAATATATAAATTTTGAGGGAGGAAAATCATTCCTAACAATAGTTACAGATGTGTTTATAGATGAAATGCATGTAATAGGGATTTTATAGATAATCTATTTTGTTCAACTTGTGTTACTAAAAAGTGTGGCATTTAAAAGGTACTAAAAACTAGATAGACAAGTGACTTGCCCAAGGTTATAAAAAGTTGTCATAGTTAGTTGTTGGCACAATTGGGACTAGAATTTTAGTCTGATTATTCCAATCCTAGTGCTCTTACAATTATGGCAGGCCACAGGATGAAATCCTGAACAAGAAATAAATTAGAAAAATAATACTTAAATCATTAAATGTGTGAATTATAAAGCATTTCTAAATAGTATAGTTTATTCATTTTTTGTCTCAAAATCTGTATAGACACTTCAATTTAATTCAGTTTATAAAATCATTTCAGAAGTTACATATTGCAACAAGTTTTTGTTCTTTGCACATTTTACTTTGTGTTGGGGTTGGTGGAGTCAAATAGGCTTTTAGACTTATGCTATTTTTTTGTTTTATTTTTGTTGTGCAGATGACTGAATTATACTGTCTTAATAAAGATTTCAGTGAGCAACTGGATGATTATCTCAAATAACAGAGCACAAACACTGGTCATCCGGGGAAAACAAACAAAAAACCCCAACACTTTTTTTAAACACTTTTTAAAGAAAATGGTCTTTTCATCTCCCCAAAAGAGAGAAAGACCTATTTGTACAAAAATATTTATTGCAACTCTTTTTGTGGTAGCTAAGAATTGGAAATCAAATAAATGCTCATTAATTGGGGAATGGCTAAACAAATTGTGGTGATGGTGATGGAATATTATTGTGCTATAAGAAATAACAAGCAGGATAATTTCAGAAAGGCCTGTAAAGACTTATATGAACTTATTTATAGGAAAGTGAGCAGAAACAAGCGAATGTTGTGCACAGACAGCAATATTGCTTGCTAAAGAATTGTAAAGTACTTAGCTATTCTCAGCAATACAGTGATTCAAGACAATCCCCAAGGAGTAATGATGAAGCAAACCATCCACCTCCACAGAAAGAATTGATATTGATTGAACATAGACTGAAGCATACTATTTTTCCCTTTCTTTGATTTCTTTTCTTTTATTCAAGATTTCTTGTAAAAAATGACTGATATGGTAATGTTTTACATAACTGCACGTTATAGCCTATGTCTGTTTACTGCCTCAAGGATAGGGTGGGAGGAAAGAAAGGAGGCATAAAATTTGGAACTTAAAACTATAAATAAAAATATTTGTTATTAAAATGATCTTTTATAAATCTTTTTGAAAAGAAAATTCTTCTTATTAGAATATACTTACTATTTTATTTTGAATATTCATAATGATTTAATCCAGGTAACTAATATTTTCATGGATAAAATGAAGCCATTCTTTAATCTTATGATTCTTCTTATGAATTGAATATTCTTATATGTATGTAAACTTATTTATCTTGTAATCATGCAGTGAAACAATTTTCTTTTTCATTTGGGCTTTTGGGTAATTTATCTTTGAATATTTATACACGATTTAAGTGAGCTTTTCATAAGATAGTCCTACCCTTCAGGAGTTCACATTCTACATGAGGGATACCACATATACATGAGTAAAAATAGAGTAAAAACCTATAGGATACGTTGCAATGCTTTAATTACATATGTGTTGTAATGACCTTTTCCACCCTTAGGAAGAGAGAGACTGTGAATCTTATCCTTAACACTTAATGTTTAATGAAGTACCATGTTTGTAGTAGATAGTAGGTGCTCAATAAATTCTTGTTGAATTGGAATGATTACTGCAGGCAACTTTTTGTTACCCCGACTTTCTCATAAAAATCAATAAGTAACGTAGTTGCTACTTTTATGAACTGGGGCCAATCACTGAACCTTTCTGTTTCTTATTTTATTAATTAGGTGGTTGGATTAGATGGTTTCTAAGTTCTGATTTAGATTTATATCAGTGATCCTATGATCTGGTAGCTTCAGATATTCTCCACTATTTTTTGTTTATGATTATAAAATATTGCTAAAAGATTTCTTCAAGCCTTTGACCTACAGTATTTATTATGATTTTCAACTAAAAGTTTTTTTTAATTGTTTAGCAATGGGTTGTCGTTGTTTGGTAGGATAGCATAGAAAAGAGAGAGATAAGTAGTTCATGTTTTCTCTCTTCTCTGCTGGAATTGTTAATGTCTCCAAACAGATAGACTTGGAGCTAGAAAGCAGACATAAAAAATGAATTATTTTCTTTTATCTGTAGTGTAGCAAGAAAAATATCAATTTACCATCAAGCTAGAGTCCTCAGTTTGGGTGACCTTTGGAGTGACTGGTGTCTTGAGTGATATACTTAATGAGATCCTGTGACACCATGACCTCAGCCCTCTTGTCACCCTGGCTCTTCGCATCCATCTTAACCTCACAGACTGTGAGTCAGTGCATAGAAACAGGATTAAACATGTGTGAATAAACAAGTTCAAGTGCTTTCTGCCATGGCTGCCAAAACAGTGAAGTGGCAAAGTAAGATTTCAATAACTTAATGCTAAGAAGATCCTTTTTCTAACCACCAATATCTCTGTTTGAAAAAACTCCTGTTTTTTTATAGTCAACACTGTATCTCTAATTTTCTGAGCCTGCATAACCCTTGAACAGTTATAGGGATTGGCTTTTATTATTTTGGAGGTAGTGACAGAGTCAATCTAGGGATGACTGATCTGTCACATAGTTGATATTAACCATTAGCAAAGCTTTTATCTCATGAATTATGATTAGTACTTACATATCATAACCTTGTCATGTTGTTCTTCATACAGGTTGATCTGGATTTTTTTTTAGTTTTTTTAGAAAGAAAAGGTTATCTGTCCCTACCATGAGATAAGATATATTCCTCTTAGATATAGAAGACAGAGGTTCATAACAATTTTTTTGGTCTTTGAAAGGTCTAGGGCAGCCTAGTGAAGCTTACGGATGCCTTCTTATAATAATGTTTTAAAATGTATGTAATAACATCCATAATATACAAAGGTGAGTGAAAAATATTTTTCTTCCCATCAACGTTCATAGTTCCCATAAAATCCATCCATAAACTTTTGAAGATACATATACACCAGCTTGTTATTTCAATACCACCATGTATCTATCGTAACAGTAAGATATAGCATTTACTATGACATATTGCTAAATACCAATAAGTAGAAACAGAAAAAAAAATCCTAATTTACTTAAAAGTAGAAGAGATGTGTGATATAATTTGAAAAGCGGAGTATTTTCTTTCCTAAACTAAACTTTTATTTCCTAATAGGATTTCAATTCTAGTAATCTGAAGAAGATTTAGAGATAAAGTAAATATATAGTTACTTTCATCCCTCTGGTTGTGGTTCACACAATATCTGTCCTCTGCTTTACAAGACCCTCCCCTCGGCCCAGGGCACTATTTTATAAGTTGGGCAGTCAATGATTAAACATTTATTTAGTTCAATGGATCAGCGCTATTGTGACAGATAGAAAATTACTGATGGATAATCAGTTTCAGCACCTCTGATTTCTGGCCTTAGTGTAGTCCATCATTTGAGGATTCATAACATATTTGTTTGGACAATCACATGCTTAGCTACCTGTGTGATCATGGTTCTGGATGCTGGAAACATCTTGTTCAGAATTAATAGGACAGATGTCAAAAAATTGGAAGTGTTCTAAATCAGTGCTTGCAAACCTGAAAGCAACCATATTTTTAATGTGTTAAGGTTGGAGCAGGATCTAACTGGTGCTTTAAACAGACTGTTCAGATGTATGAAGTTTAATTTTTAAGCATTTTAAACAGCATGATAGAATAGAAGAGATCATTAACAGTAACAAGACCTATAAAATATTTAAAGAACTATGTTTTTTGAGTCCTTTGTTTATAGAAATAAAATTGTAATATATCTAACATTTATATATTTAATATATGTAAAATTTATATGTAAGAGGGCAGCTAGGTGGCACAGTGGATAAAGCACCGGACCGGGATTCAGGAGGACCTGAGTTCAAATCCAGCCTCAGATACTTAACACTTACTAGCTGTGTGACCCTGGGCAAGTCACTTAACCCTCATTGCCCCACCCCCCCAAAAATTAAAAAAAATATATGTACATATATGTAATAGATTTTTAATTATTCCATTAATTAAATAATAGTAATCTTCAACAAAGCTTTTTTTAAAAGTTAATCTCAGTATTTTTCTACATTTTCCATTGTTCACCAAATTCTGTTATAGAATACAAGCTTTTTAATTAACTTTTATCTAATAAGTCAAAAATATACTATCCCAACCATTATTCAAAACATAACTCTTGTATGCTGAGGTGCTATATTCTGCTAAGGCTAACTTGCAACTTGAATCTTTTAAAAAAATATCAATTCTAAGATTTTATTGGAATGCTTCAGCATATGAATGGAATAATATACTAAGTAAAATCTTAGTGACAAGAAAATGTAAGTACCTGGAGAAGTTGACCAATTACAAAGTAATTTCATATGTTCCAGAGAAATTTAGTCTAAATTCTGCTTCAGTCTGAATGAAGGATGAATTAGAGTGGGGAGACACTTGAGGCAGGGAGACCAATCAAAAGGCTAATGAGATCATCTATACATGAGGTTATGAAAGCCTTTACCACAGCAGTGTTACCATCAGAAGAGAGAAAGGAAAATATGTGAGATGTTATTAAGGTAAAATCAACAGAAATTTGCAAAGGGTTGGATATGGAGGGGGTGAGAAGGGGTGAGAATGAGTGTGAAAAGTCAAAGATGACAGGTTGCTAACTGGGGTGACTAGAAGGATGTTGATAACATTAACACTAATAGGGAATGTTCAAAGGGAGTTTTTTGCGGGGGGGGGGGGCGGAAGGTGGATAATGTGTTCATTTTTTTTTTGATATGTTGAATTTAAGATAGGTCATCCAGTTGGAAATGTGTGCCTGAAGGTGAGAAAAGAGGGTAGGACTGGATAAGATATGACTTATCAGTATAGAAATGATAATTGAATCCATTGCAGTTGATGTGTCATCAAGTAGAAGGAGAAGAAAAGAGAATCCAGTACAGTTTTGAGTAATAACCACAATTTTCAGTGTATGACTTGAACATAAGAACTTGGACACTGAGGAGTGTGCTAAAAGTTTAAGGGATTTGACCATGGTCACATAGATTTATTGTTGTTTTTCAGTCATATCTGACTCTTCAGGATCCCATTTGGGGTTTTCTTGGCAAAGATATTGGAGGGGTTTGACATTTCCTTTTTCTGTTCATTTTACAACTAAGAAAACTGAGGTAAAAAGAGCTTAGTGACCTGCCCAGGGTCACACAGCTAGTAAATATTTGATTTAAATTTGAACTCAGGGCTTCCAGGCTCCATGCCAAGCACTCTATCCACTGTACTATCCACTGGCTGTCTGATCACAGAGATACTAGGGCCTCCAAGCTCTGGAGGAAGAAAAACGAATGAGATGCAGGAACCGAGGGGCAACAGAGAGCGCAGTTTTTTCTTATGTCCTTGTTGCGGAAGGAGCTGCAGGTCCTCTATCGGACTACACAGCCACACTGCGGCCTGTGGCTCTTCAAGGCACTGATCCATGGTTACTGCAACTGTCAGAAGCCTATCTATCTATCTATCTATCTATCTATCTATCTATCTATCTATCTATCTATCTATCTATCTATCTATCTATCTATCTATCTATCCACACACATATATATAATATATAATATACATACATATATATCCATATACATACATACGTATTATACATATATATGTATATATGTGTGTGTGTGTGTGTATATATATGTGTATATATATATATATATATATATATATATATATATATATATATATATATATATATATGAAGGAAGAGTTGATTCCAAGTCTCCAGACAGGGAGACTAGCTCTCTAACCATTATGTTAGTCTGTATCTTATGTTATAAAGGTCTAAATGGCAAGTACCTGTCTGTGTAATACAGCATAAGAGGTTGTACATTTAGATGTGAATTTAGAATTACTCTTGCACATTTTTTTATTCTGACATTAGAAAGGTTGAAATCAAGGGCTATCCTTTGAAGGAAAAAAAATCCAGATTAGTTGTTAAGATGGTCTCAACTTTATTATATTATTTAATAATCCCTTTCCTTCCTTTGACTGTTTAATTTCATAATGTGTCCACCATGCACATTGTTGTGTCAATAAGTGCCTCTTTCTTCTGAGTTAGCCTATTGTCAAATTGAGGTGTGCGTGAAGTTCAAACAGTCAAAATGATTAATTGTGTAGACATAGTCACTATCTTGTTTGACTTGAGAGCCATTTCAAGTGCTTGATTTAATATTCTGATCAAATGAGGTTTTAACCAGAAAATCTTTTGTTCTTGTAGTTCATGTAGCCTTACTTATGTAAAATCTCTCTGAAATGAATATTCACATCCATATTTGAAAAAGTATGATAAATCATACAAATTAATATTCTTAATATACTTGAATTTTTTATATAACTGAATCTTCTTGATAATTGAAGATCATTCAGTGACACAGGGTTATAAAACTAAGCATTATTTTTCATTGTGCCTTGGATATAAGAGCAGGCATTATCAATATTTTGAAATTCTTTGACAGGCTGGCAAAGTTTATGCACCCCCTTCTCAGAATAATGTTTTTTTTAATATATAAAATAAAATACATAGGCTTACATGAAAGACAAATTATATTGAAATATGTTAAGGTAATCATGCCTAGAAGTTCATGTGCCCCAACTTCTGATGTAAAGGTGAGAGGCAGATGACTTTTTAATTGCTTGACATATGATTATTTTATAAAATTTTAAAATAGAATGCAGCAAATATTCTGGATAATTTAAGACCCTGATTATATGTATTTCCAGTTTATGGACATATATATGTATACATTTCCACACACATATACACAGCATACACATATGTTCACATACATAAAATGCATATGCATACATGCATATATGTTCATGTGCGTGCACATATATACAAATATTTTAAAACCATAAGGAATAGATATATTCTATATGGGTAACATGGTGTAGTAGAAAGATGACATTAGAGTCAATTAAGAATCAAGTTCAAGTTTAGTCTCTACCATCTAGGGCCCCTGTGACCACTTAATCCCTCAGTGTGTGTATGTTTATACACACATGGGTATGTATAGATACATGCATGTATGTAACATATATTTGCATATATTCAAATATAGACACATAAACATGAATACCATATATGGAAAATCTATAACCATGCATATAGTCTATATATATTATAATACTTGATAGATCCTTATTTCTTTAGCACATTATTTTGGTAGGCCTTCATTATTTTCTGGTGAAACAAAACAAAAAAGCCTGTCACATTGTGTTTGTGTGTCCAGCTCCATTTTGTAAATTTGGTAAATCCCCTATTGCTTGTCACAGTGCATAGCACCTACCAGACATTTCATAAACATTTTTGAAATCTGTCAAATTTAAAGTCTTCAAAGAATTTTCTAACAAACATGTGGGGGAGGTAGTTCAAGTGTCATATCCATTTTATAGATGCAAAAAAGGAGCCTTAGGGGTGAATTTATTTTCTCTACTAGTGTTAATATGAGTTCTATTTTCCATATCTGTTGCTCTTGGCTTATACCACTTAGTGTCTCCAGTAAAATTTTAACTGTATCCATATGATTATTTATTTTGTGGTTATTCACCAGATATTTTAAGTCTGAACTGGCTTATATCCATACAATATTATTCTAGATTGTCTCTTCTTCCTTTTTGTTGGGAATGAACTAATAAAAATCAACTGTTGTTATTGGCCTAAGCAAACTCTATATAGAGAAGTATATTTGAACCTCCCAAATTCATCTAACAGATTTCAAAGGCAAGTGTAAATGCTTTTTAGATTATCTAACTATTTTGTTTATCCCTGCCCTTCTTTCTTTTCATTTGGCCATGTTTTTATGTAGCTAAATAGATCTTGACTGTAATATTGCCCATCAGTAATTCATTAATATTAAGTTTTCCGATTAATATCTACTTAGATTCTTGCAAGGACAATAGTAAACACAAGAAATGCACACTCACAAATTTAAGGTCTAGACTTGTTACATCTATCTTGCAATGATGACAGAATAAAAAAATGAACATATAATGAATACCTTACCCAAGGATATCCCCCCAGATCTATTCCACATGTGGCATTGTAAGTAATATTGAAAGCACTGAACTATTTAGCCAGTTTTGTCATATGTTTTTTCATTAAGACAGTTGAATGACATAATGTTGACAAGCCATGTCTGATCAATTTAAGATTATGGTTAATAGCCTTTCTACCTAAGGGCCTCTAAACCAAAATAAGATTTTACTCTTTGCAGTACATACAACTTTGGGAAGCAACTCTGTACCCACATCTGCTTGTCTATTACAAAGTCTTGAGTAAAGTACTTGTTCAAAGAATAGTGTGCCTTGATAATTACAAAAGGTTGGATAGGAATCAGTAATAGAAAATCAAAGGCTATCTTAAGATTCACACCTTCAGCAGTTTGGTACAGCAAACAATAAGTCTATTTGTATATTGTAAGGAGCCTAAAATTCTAGCTATTATGTCTAAAATCTAATGAGTGCTCACCTTAAATTAGAAGCTTTAGCAAGAGTTTAGACTTTTAAGTGTTTATTGAAGTACATCAGAAGTTGGTGAGGAGAGAGAGAGAGGTAAAAGGCAAACTTCTAACTATCTAATAGACCCCGGCATTCAGCCCGCCAAACCAAGGTCAGAAACTCAAAAGATCCCTCTTCAGGGGCTTCTCCCAGAATCCTCCTTGTGAAACCAGAAACAGGGCTGTACACACACACAGCTCCAAGCTAATTGCTTGGTAGCCCTGATTGACAGGTCCCATGGGTGTTTCTATTGATGTAACTTCTGGATGCCAAGCAAGTTCTGGATGCTAGGTAACTTCTGGATGCTAAAGTCATGTGGTTTCCAAGTCACATGCTTTTTCCTCATGGCAGAGCTTCTCTGAAATATGTCTCCCAGCAGGGGGTATCATTCCAATTTTCACAATATAAATGGTTTCAGGAGAATTTCCACTAATTGATGTTTATGAATGACTATATTGCCTTTGGTAAAAATTGAAAATTCAACATGTGGAATAAATATTGATTTTACATTTATTATGTAGTTGTGTTGGAAAAAATGATAAATAAAGCATGGAATAGAAACTTTTGTGTAACTTTAAAAAGTATTTTGCTGCTGCATTTTTGTACCACATCAAAAAATTTGGTTAATATCTGGCTACCCAATTAATTTATAATTTCCTATCACATGAAAATTATTGTTGTTACAGAGATAGTATGTAGATAGGCACACTAATGCAATACAAAGAGTCATTTGTATATTGTTATAAGGTTTGGCATTATTCAATTCAATGAGAATTTACCTCAAGCTTATTTTTATCACCCTGTTAAGGCTTAGCTCAAGAATGACCATTTCTGATCCCACTAATTGGTAATGATCTTTCCCTTCTTGAAACACCCCATATTTGCTTACCTTCGTGCACATTGGAGCACCTTCCTAGGATGTAAGATCCCTGACTGTTTTGTATACTTGTTTTTGTTTTTTGTTGTTTATTTTGTATACTTGTATCCACAGTGCCTAACACAGTGCTATAAACATCAAATGTGTTTAATAGATGTTTGATGAGTTGACTCAAATTAAATTTCGCATATCACTTTAAAATGGTGAGAGAAGATATATAAGAACTATGTGTTCTCTGGGACTCATAATTTGGTGGTGAAAATAAGACATGGTTATAAAAATTAATAGAGCAAGTAAGTATATTATTAAAACTGATATTAATAAGTTGTTTCATGGGAAAGGGTAACTGAAAGTAGGAGAAGTTGGAGGAGTTTCAGAAGAAGTGAGATGAAGTTAGGGTTATTATGATTTAGAAAGGGAAAAGGAAAAGGATTTCTAGGTTGATGGAAAAATATGAACAAAATGTTCAAGTAAAGACTAAGCACGACTTTTTTGATGGAAGAGAAGGAAGGGGAAAGGAATACACATTTACTAATTGCTAACTATGTGCTAGTCATTCTGCCAAGTCCTTTACAAATATTTTCTCATTTGATCCTCATAACACCCTGCCAGACAGATGTTATTGTTGTCCCCATTTTACAGTTTAGGAAACTGAGGCAAAAAAGAGGTTAAATGATTTGCCCAGATTATACATAGCTTATAAGAGTCTGAAGCTGCATTTGAACTGTATTCTTCCTGACTCCAGGCTCTGTGCACCTATTCATTGCACCACCCATCTTCAAGAGGAACCTGGTTACCCAGTGAAGCAGAGGGCTTGCATTTGAGATAATAATAATGAAAGCTAGCAGTTATATAGAACTTCAGGGCTTGTGAAACATTTTACATTTATTATCTCATTTGATAACAACAATGGTGTAAAATAGTTCTTGTTACTGAGAGAGTTTGAGTGGCTTTCTCAGGCTCAGATAGATATTTTTTATAAAGAAGCTATATGGGTAAATAGGAACTTACACCTGTAACAGAAAACAGTAGATTAAATTATGTATGAGACTGCCTTATTTAGTGAATGAACCCATTTAATGTACACAAAAAGAAAAGAATATGACATTTGAATATAATTGCATTATTGACAATAACACCCATGTATGTAAATTTATTTTATGAATTTAAAATTTTTTCTGAAAATAGATTTTAAATATCAAATTTCAATAGGTATTTATTATTTATGGGGTTTTTTGTGTGTTTATCTCACAGGTGAAAGATTGTTACTTTGATCCCCAAATAGCTAGTTGAAAAAGGAAATATCTATTCAGTGCTCTGCAATCTTTTTTTTTAAATTCTGTATCAATAACATCTTTTTTTTTATTTAGGTTTCCAAAAATGGGTGAATTAAATTATTTTTGTTTGAATAATTTTAAGCACATTATTATGATAGGAATAACTGACGGTACAGGGCTTTCAGGTTTGTAAAATGTTTTGCTTTTATGAACAAAACACTCTATCATTTGACTCTGGGCAGTCTATCTTTCTGTTTCCCATGTCTAGAATGCACTTCTTCATCTCCACCTGCTGACATTCCCCTCCATCTTTTATGTTCAATGAAAATTCCATCATCTCAAGAAGTTTTTCCTAACCTGTCTTAATTCTAGTACCTTCCCTCTCTTAATTAGTTACTATTTATCCTGAGAATAGCTTTTTTATACATATTTGTTTGTTGTCTCCTTGATTAGATTATGAGCTCCTTGAGAGCAGGGCGTGTCTTTTGCCTCTTTTGTATCCTTAGCACTTAGCACATGCCTAATACATAGTAGTCACTTAATGAATATTTATTGATTGATTTGACTTAATTGATTAATTTGCCTAATTTTAAGTTTTATTTATTCATTCATTTATTTATTTTTGTGGGGCAATGGGGGTTAAGTGACTTGCCCAGGGTCACACAGCTAGTATATGTCAAGTGTCTGAGGCCAGATTTGAACTCAGGTACTCCTGAATCCAAGGCCAGTGCTTTATCCACTGCACCACCTAGCTGCCCCTTAAGTTTTATTTAATAGTGGAAGTCAATAACCAAAATATTAGCTATTTCAAAACATTTAGAGGAAGAATGATTTCAGTATTATCTGATTATATGTATTCTGTTACTGATATATGTAGTCACTGTCATAGTTACTGATATCAGGATCTCTACCAGCATACTGTGTATCTACAAATGATTAGGTTCAAGTGGAATTATGATCTTAGAAGTTCAAAAGCAGTTTTATCTTAAGGAGATAAAGACCTAGTTTGTAATATTACATTAAAATTGCCCAATTTAAGGTTGCTGCTTTAACCTGTAGTGTGTGTGTGTGTGTGTGTGTGTGTGTGTGTGTGTGTGTGTGTGTGTGTGTGTGTGTGAGAGAGAGAGAGAGAGAGAGAGAGAGAGAGAGAGAGAGAGAGAGAGAGAGAGAGAGAGATTGATTGTATGGCATTTCATGTAGTTTTTGGACTAATTCATAGACATGTTAACTTAATGAAATCATTATAAACACATATGCATGTATTTATGCACATATGTACACAGACTATTTTATTATAACAGATTTATACTATCATTTAAAATTGTATTTTGGTGTGTGCACTATTTTGAAATGGCTAACCCCTTCTCAGCTAGCTCATGGGATGTAGATCTGTATACTTGGGTCATCTGTCAAGAGCTACTCATATTTCCTCTCCATGTAGTTGTTTCTGTGTGATTTTTTCTGTTTGTCACATTTTGCTGTTTTGGGGGTCTGTCACTACTACCTTCATCACTGTCATTCATCATGTCAAATAAAAAAAAAATTAAGAAACAGTTCTAAGAAGGTGAGAAAAAATGAGTGAGAGGAAGGATACTGGGAAAACAGTATCTCACTTAAAATGGTTAATTACAAGTTATATATGAATCAATTTTCAGTATTAAAGATTAGGAAAATGAAGAAATAAATTAACATTTAGTTAATTTTTTATGTAACAAATACTGGTTTCTTAATTATTGCCTAAGATCGAAAATGCTAACAATTTTGCAAATATGGCAGTGTGGTGGTTGTGGTGGTGGTGGTGGTGGTGGTAATGATTTGGGTCCCAGTTATTGCACACATTTGACCTCAAGTGACAAAGTAAATGAAAGCTCTTTTTCAAAGTAATAAAGTTATACATTATAATTGAAAGATTTATGGCAACCCATTTAGTTGTTACTAGGGTCTTTGTGATAGACATCAAGAGTAAACTCATTATAGTCAGTTGTGATGACTTGTAGCTGAAGAGGCAAATAAGATTTTAAGCTATTTTGTAGTCAATTTCCAAAATACATTCAGAAGATGATTTAAAATGAAAGATAAGTTTGAATTGGTTACCAAGAAGCTTCATTATACAAGCTATCCTATTTTATATCCCTAGTGTATCTCCTTAAAATTGTCAGATTCGTGTTTATGTAAAAGAAATGTAGAAACAAAATTTGTAGAGGTTAACTTCTGTCCATAGATGTGACTGCTCTGTGGTTATGATGGGACTTCTGTTTATTGGGTGGATTCTCAGAAAAATAAAGAGGTTGGTCTAAATTATCTAAGATATTAAGTTTTATAAACACAGCTTTTAGAAGCCATATATCAAGATAGTTAATATGTTCATAAGATATTGTCACAAAAAGAGATGTTAGCGATCATTTACTTTTATCTACAAATTTTAGAGTGAGAAAACTGAGGTCCAGAGAAATGATTTGTTCAAGGTAATGTGGTTAAATGGACTAGATATTTAATAAAACTGTAACATAGTTTATAAAATCAATTAACATTTTAATTTATTTGAGCCAGCAGATAGAATACTTGAATGCCTTTTGATGATTATTGACTAATAAGCAATAAAAAGATTTGACACAAGGCTCAATGGTAAACATTATTCTAAAACCATCTGATTAATATAGGTCCTGTTAGTGTACTGTGTCAATCTGAATAAGATTCAAATTTACTATTAACCTAGCTGTTGTAGATATATTTGTCAGATAAGACCATTTTGGCTGGGCCATTATTGTGTTGAAAAATAAATAACTTTTATTACTAGAATAATCCTTATAAGTTATAATTCTTTTTTGCAGATTGTTTAATCAAAAATGTTTTTGTAGATGCCAGAAGAAAGTAATTCTTAAGCTACCCTCTTAATCTACAATAAATACATTTTTCTCTCTTTCCATTATGATAATGATAGGTTTTCCCCTTCCACTGTTTCTAAATTTCCAGTTATTAAATTTCTTTTGACTGTTGGCTTTTTAAAGTTTTGCTCTCTTTATTCTCTAGTCTAGAGTACAATACAATATACAATAAAATAATTAAAATTTGAGGAAAATAATTCACATGAGGGTTAGTATCTTCATTTTTTCCCCTTGCATATATAAATAATAGTAACATATATAATATGTACATGTATATAAGAAGAAAGCTAGAAAAAACATTATTAATTTTGAAATGTTTAAATGTATAAACATTGAAAGCATTATAGGGAGAAACTCCTTTCTTCCTATAAATCTTCCTATGCATTATAAGTATCATAGTTTAGATCCTGATATATTTTACAAATACAGCATTGGTCATTTTTATACTCAAGTTTGCAGAGCAATTCCAATTTGCTTTAGATGCCACAAAAGCATTATTAAGTCATGTTTTAGAATTTGGAGGACAAAAGCATATATGTAGAGGGCTCTTGATTTTTTTTGGTGAAAAAAAATATATACACACACGTATATATATGCACACACATATACATATGTATATATAGCATATATATGTGTGTACACATGTGTATGTATGTAGATACCTATACAAACCCCAAGACATACATGTATATATGAATATGTATAGTTGATACCAAACTAATTACTGTCCCATTCAGTTGATTCTTCACATCTATTATAAGATGGAAAGTGGGCTAAGAGCTGTGTTTTAGTCACTTATCAGCCACTTGTTGTGTGACCATGGGCAAGTCCCTTGACCTCTCCGATACTCAATTTCATATGTATAATGGGGTCATTAATATTTGTAGTTCTTACCTCAAGGATTTTATGAGGCTCAACCGATATATCTGTGAAATTGTAAAGCTTTGGGGAAGCTAGGTGGCCCAGTGGATAAAGCATCGGCCCTGGATTCAGAAGGACCTGAGTTCCAATCCGACCTCAGACACTTGACACTTATTAGCTGTGTGACCCTGGGCAAGTCACTTAACCCTCATTGCCCCCCCCCCAAAAAAAAGGAAATTGTAAAGCTTTATATAAACATCATTTTTAAATAGTATAAACATCTCAATGAAATTTTCTAGATTTATAAACAGTGAAAATATTCAAAATTTTTTTTACAAATTGTCCTTTTAGGGGAAGCTAGGTGGCGCAGTGGATAGAGTACTGGCCCTGGAGTCAGGAGGACCTGAGTTCAAATCTGGCCTCAGACACTTAACACTTGCTAGCTGTGTGACCCTGGGCAAGTCACTTAAGCCCAATTGCCTCACCAAAAAAAAAAGAAATTGTCCTTTTATCTGCTTATCTATTCCTGTAGGCTTCACTGAAAACATTCTTTTTTATTCTTTTTTTTCTTTTCAGCAAACATTTATTTTATTTTTTCCAGTTACAGGTAAGGATAGTTTTCAACATTCATTTAGAGTTCCAAATTTTTCTCCCTCTCCCATTTTCCTTCTCCCTCCACGAGACATCAGCCACGTTATATATGAACAATCCACAAGTGCTCTTTTTATCAGTTCTTTCTATGGGGGTGGATAGTATGCTTCATCATTAGTCCCTTCGGATTGTCTTGCATTACTGAGAATAGTTAAGTCATTCACAATTGTTTATCAAACAATACTGCTATCACTGTGCACAATTTCCTCCCAGTTCTGCTCACTTCACTGTACATCAGTTCATAGGAATTTTTCCATATTTTTCTGGTATCATCCTGTTTGTCATTTCCTATAGCACAATACCATTCTACTACAATCATATACCACAACTTCTTCAGTCATTCTTTAATTAATTCCCAATTCTTAGCCACCACAAAGAGTTGCTATAAACATTTTTGTACAATTTTTTCCCCTTTTCTCTTTTTCATGGTTACTATTGTTAACTGTTTCCCTCCATCCTATTCCTTTCCCCATGATATTTACTCTATTATCTATCTTCTTTCACCCTATCCCTCTTCAAAAGGGATTTGCTTCTCTCTTTCCCCTCCCCCAATCTGCCCTTCCTTCTTTTGACCCGCTCTCTTTATCCTCTTCCCCTCCTATTTTCCTGCAGGGTGAGATAGATTACTCCACCCAATTGAGTGTGTATGTCATTCTCTCCTTGAGTCAATTCTGATGAGTGTTAGGCTCATTTACTGCCCAGATTAAATAGATTACTCCACCCAGTTGGGTGTGTGTGTTAATCCCTCCTTGAGGCAACTCTGATAATATTTAGGTATTTGAGCCTATTCTAATGAGTGTAAAGTTCATTTACTGCTCTGACCCTCCCCCATCTCTTCCCCCACTCCATAAGCCCTTTCCTATTTCTTTCATGTTAGATTTCACCCCATGCTATTTCTGCCCTTCTCCCTCCCCTTGTGCATTCCCCTCAGCCCTCAAATTAACCTTAAAGGTGTCATCATGGGTCACCTAGGTGACATAGTGGACAAAGCATCCACTCTGTACCCAGGGGGATCCCAGCCACAACCCAACCTCAGACACAAGACAATCACCTTTGGTATGTCCCCAAACTCCAATTTTTTATGGTTCTCTAGGATCTTGTATTTGAAAGTCAAATTTTCCATTCATTCAAATACCTGAAAGTCCCCTTTATTCATTGAAGTACCATTTTTTCTTCTGAAAGATTATGATCAGTTTTTCTGGATACATTATTCTTGGTTGTAATGCCAATTCCTTTGCCATCTGGAATATCATATTCCATGCCCTCCGGTCCTGTGCTATTCTTGACTGGGGCTCCACAGTACTTGAATTCTTTCTTTTTGGCAGCTTGCAATATTCTGTCCTTGACCTGAGAGCTCTGAAACTTGGTTATAATATTCTTAGGACTTTTCTTTTTGGGATCTCTTTCAGGAGATGATTGCTAGATTCTTTCAATTTCTATTTTACCTTCTGCTTCTAGAATATCAGGCTAATTTTCCCTGCCAATTTCTTGGAAAATTATGCCTAAGCTCTTTCATTGATCATGGTTTTCATATAGACCAATAATTTTCAAATTATCTCTCTTGGACCTATTTTCCAGGTCAGCAATTTCCCCAAGAAGACATTTCACATTGCCTCCTATTTTTTATTCCTTTGCATTTGTTTATTGTGTCTTGGTTTCTCATAAAGTCAATAACTTCCATTTCTTCAATCCTAATTCTTAGGCAATTATTTTCATCAGGGGGTTTTTGTACCTCCGTTTCCATTTGGCCAATTTTTCTTTTCAGGCTGTTGACTTTGTTCTCTTGCCTTTCCTGCATCACCCTCATTTCTCTTTCCATGTTTTTCTCTAGCTCTCTAACTTTATCTTCAAAGTCCTTTTTGCGTGCCTCTATGGCCTGATACCAATTAATATTTTTCATGAAAGCTTTAGATATAGGGGCCCTGACATTGACATGTTCCTCTGAGGGTGTACCTCGATCTTCCTTGTCACTAAAGAAACTTTCTATGGTCCTCACCTTTCTCTGTCTACTCACCTTGCCTTTCTTTTACTTGACTTTTAGCTCCTTGAGGTGAGGCACTGTTTCCAGGCTGCACTATCCCAAGCTTCAGGGGGTCCCAGGTGATATGATTTAAAGAGGGGCAGGTTATTAACTCACCTGGCCTGTTCCCTGCTCTGTAGATGACCCCAGACCAACTTTCTAAGCAACCAGCTTTATGAGTTGTGGTTGTCAGCTCCAATGAGCCTGTACCCCTCCCCCACCTGGGCCACTGCTATTCAAACCTACCTCCTGGTTCCCAAAAGGGGTGGAAAAACTCAAGTTCTGCCTCATCACCATCATAGTCCCCTGTAATCTCCCCCTGCCAAGGACTCAGCCCTCTCACCAGACTGTGAGCTTAGTTCCAAATGACACTGGTGCTGCAGCTGTTTCAGAGGCTCTGGGGAATCTCTTTCTCTGGCGAGGCCTTCCTGGGACTGGATCTGTGTCTGGGTAACCTGGAAACATTCCTTAAAGAATAACCTCCATTCTCTCTACAAACTCCCCACCCTTACAAAAAAAATACACAGTAAAACGCAAACTTTTGACTATAGGGCCATATTATAGCATAGAGCACTTAAAATCTTTGTAAACCTTTCCCGTGGGCTATCATTGCTGGACCAAAAGTCAAGAATGGAAATGGCAGTCAGAAGTGAATTCTTTCAAGAAAGTTTAGGCTTTGGCATCACATTGTATTATTTTTGCCACTTTTAGGTACTCTGCATTTGGGCTATTGTGAATGTTCATATCTGTAACTGTCAATCCTTTTACTGTCTTTTCTGCCCCCTGTATCTCAGAGCTCTTCCTGATCTAAGCATGACCTGCTTACTTAGATAATAATTGAATAACAAACCCAGAACTAGAAGACAAAGAAAAGGACAGCAGAGGAGGCTGCTGCTAATTTCTCTCCCAGCATAATCAAATCAGTACAGCTATCCAGCCAGGACTCATAACCCTTAATAAGTCACTCTACTCGATTAAGAGAAATTGATTTTCCTCTACCATGGATCATAGTGATTATGATAAATATGGTATCTGCTGCTTACCACCCCTGCTCACCATCCCTGCCAGGATCCATTTCTTTGCAGAAACAGCAGGTAAACGAGCTAGAGAGATGATGCAGCGTTATTAACTATAGTCAGTGTCAGCACTTTGACAGTTGTAGAATTGAGTAGTTCCATAGATTAGCACAGAAGCCAATGGCAAGGGTCTCACAGTGCAATTACACACTTCTGACAACTGTACTGACAGCCTTACAGATGTAAAACAACTAAGTCATAATTTGCAACTGCAACTACTAAATGAATGGACCAGAATTGGTAAGAAATCTAGATACAGTTTAAACACAAGTTTTGAAATGAAAAAAGTTAAAAGTAGTATTCAATTAGCCGTGTTTCATGAGTAAAGCCATCGGTTGGGATGGGGTCCAGTAGAAGTGTTAACTTAACCTTATGATGGGCACACTTAATTTAATATAATTGTTTTGAATTGTCTAGAACCAATACTTGAAAGATCTTAAAAATTACAATTTTTAATGGAATTTTTTTGATTCTTCTTTGATCTTGTCCCCTCTCTTATACTCAAGAACCTACATTTACTGTACATATATTTTAGGATATATTTACCAGCAAGAAAATGTAGAGTGGGTTTTCTTCACTAAACCATTTAATAATACTTTTTTTTTTTTTTTTTGCAGGCAATGAGGGTTAAGTGATTTGCCAAGGGTCACACAGCTAGTAAGCGTTAAGTGTCTGAAGCCAGCTTTGAACTCAGGTCCTCCTGGATCCAGGGCTAGTGCTTTATCCACTGCATCACCTAGCTGCCCCTAATAATACATTTTAAAAAATGAAATTTCAAATTTTGTACCTAAGAAAAGTTGTGGTTTAATTTTTTTATATTTTTCCATCCTTAAAGGGAAATAGCAGGAAATAATAACAAAAGCATGATTGTAGTTCTTGCCTTTGCCTGAAATGCTTGAATTTGTGATTTTGCCCATATTAAGACCAAAGGAGATTCTTCCTTTGTGAAAAAATGTCTTGCACAGAAATTATGCATTACCAGCTAAACAGATGCAAAGAATATCATGTTCTTTAAGAGAGAAGTAGTATAACTTGAAGGCAAATGATGAGGGATTAAATCTTGGCTCTGATATTTACTAACTTTGTTATTGTGTGCAAGTCCCAACTTTTCTGATTTTTGAGATTCTTTACTCTCTCATATCTTGATCTAAAATCAAAACACCAAGCTACTGAAACTTGAAATGATTAGATTTCTGTCTTAAAAAAGATAATTCAAACTAGTTCCTAGTGTTATACTCCATCCTCTGTGACATTGTAGCTTTACTATATTGAAAGCACAAGGGAAAATGATTGGCATGGAAATGAGTAAATCAGCATTAAATGAAGAAACAGATTCAACAGAAATTTTTAAGAAGATATTTTGGAGTAGATGATCTAGTTTGAAAATAGTTACTAGATTCAGTCTAAATTGATTCATAAAGTAAGATGTAATGTTTTTTTTTTTAAAGGAATCTCTTTAACACTCATGTTTAGTCATGTAAACAATATAATCGTCATCAACTTGGTATGTTTGTCTCTGTGCTACTACCTTCTCTGTTATAATATAAGGCAGCTAGAAGTAAAAGCAATAGAACTAATTGCAGGGCTTAGGGAGATATGCCAATTATAGGACATCCTATACTTAGGAAAAAAATCCTTGCATGAGATGTAAGATTGGCTGTGTGTTAGCAAAAATAATCAGAGGTTCTGGATTAAATTATGAATCAGTGATGAAGAACTATTGTTCAGAAAGCCTCTTTCCAGGCTTCTTGAATTCCTAAGTATTCGCATTTTGAAGCAATGTAACCATTTCCATTATACATAGGAAAACCTCTTAGTATAATCTAAACAAACATATAGTCTAGGACATCAAAGGACAATTATATTAATCTATACTGGAATCTTATAATCTGAATCTGAATATATAACATGCTGGGTGATGGTCATTTAGCCATTTTTTAGATGGTCAATTAGTCAACTGTGTGCTAAGCACTAGCAATATAAAGAAAGTAAAAAAACAAAACAAAACACTATCAAAATCTTCAAAGATTGCATTCTAATGGAGAAGGCATGTAAATAATTATGGACATGCAAGATATATACAAAAGAGATGAACAGTAATCTCAGAGAGAAGGTGCTAGTGGAGTTATTGTTTGGAACAAAGAAAGGTTCCTGGAAAAAGCAGCATTTAAGCTAAATCTTGAATGAATTCAGGGAAAACAAGAGGTGAAGGGAAATGAGAGAGATTTCCAAGTATAGAAGACAGTCAATATATAGGTATAGAGATGGAAGGTATAATTTTATTTTTGAGGACCATCAAGTAGAATAGTGTGGCTGGATTATAAACTAAGGAGTGTATTAAGTATTAGAAGGCTGGAAAAGTAGTAACATACAGATACACACACACACATATAATAGATGTGTGTGTATGTATGTGTAAATATATCTATGTGTACATGTACAAATTGGTTATATAGGGCAAGTATGAATGATGAATAGAGGATTTGACTGAAGTTGTGAGCCTAGAAGACTAGAAAGATGGTCATTAAATAGTAATAGAGAAATGGAGAAGTAGGGAATTGGGGTGAAGGAATAGAAAATGACTTCTTTTTTGGACAAATAAAGTTTGAGATGCATAGGGATCTCAAACATCCTCTTCAAGGTGTCCAAAAGTCAGTTGATGAATCCTAGGGCATAGGAGAGACACTAGATATATCGAGCTGAGAAGTGCTTCCAGATGACCAATGGAAGCTGATAAAGTTACCAAATGGTATCGTATACAAATAGAAAAGAAGATGTCTGAAAAGAGAGATTTGTGAGACACCCACAGTTAGTAGGGGTAACTTGGATGAAGATAGAGCAAAGAAGACTGAGGAGTAGTCAGATAGGTAGTAGGATCATGAAGAAAGAACTTGTGTCTTAGCAATCTAGAAAGTAGAGAGTATTTAAGAGAAGAGGATGCTTATCAGTGTCAAAGATTGTAAAGAAGTAAAGAATGAGCAACTCATTTCACTTTTGGTTAACTATAGGGATTTCTACCTCAAAGCAAGCTTGAATGTGTCTCTTGCAACTTCTACCCATTTAATTCTAATATTGGCTTCTTAGATCAAGAAGAACAAGTCTAGGGGCAGCTAGGTGGTACAGTGGTAAAGGACCAGCCCTGGAATCAGGAGGACTTGAGTTCAAATCCAGCCTCAGACACTTGACACTTACTAGATGTGTGACCCTGGGCAAGTCACTTAACCCCAACTGCCTCACCAAAAAAAGAAAAAAAAAAGGAAAAAAAAGAACAAGTCTAATTTCCCCCCACCCCAACTCTTCAGACTCTAAAATTTTAGAAGAATTTTAATGAATAAACTTATTTAAAAAGTTCATAGGAATATCTCAATGAATAATTAAGATAAGATGAAAATATTTCTAGTTAAGCCAATAATTATTCTTCAGAGCAACTATGTGTTGCTTATACCCCTATGAACAGAACAAGTTGAAATGGAGGATTTGTGTTAAGTATAAAAAAATAATTCACTGATGTGAAAAAATGGGAATTGGACCTAAGATAAGATTGTTTTCCTCCATAGAATTATGTCATCCTTTTAATTTTTTTGAGGCAATTGGGGTTAAGTGACTTGCCCAGGGTCACACAGCTAGTAAGTGTTAAGTGTCTGAGGTCGGATTCGAACTCAGGTCCTCCTGACTCCAGGGCCGGTGCTTTATCTACTGTGCCACCTAGCTGCCCCTTATGTCATCATTTCTATGTAATATATTCCATACAATTTAGCTGCATTAAATAATGTTGTACATTTCAGTAGGCAGTAAACCTCAAACTAGCAATTCAATCATTCTTAAAGAATAAACAACCTTTTAATATAAAGACTTTCATTTGACATGGCATAGTTAATAATTTTGAAAAATAATTGCCACAGTTTTTATATATGTATTAAAACACTTTAACAACTAGAATTAATTGTACACACTCCATTTTGAATGATTTTGTCACATATAAAATAAATATCAAATTCAATTATTTAATAATTCATAGCTACAAAAATAAGAACATCTTTGCAACATGTTAGAGAATCTATAGGGATGAGTAGTTTCTGCATTCTGTTTAAAAGGAAAGTTGTTTGTTTGTTTGAGTAATCAATCCCAGTGTCCTCAGAACTAAAAAATACTCATTTCCTCCTTCAGTTGAGAAACTAAAAAAACCTAAGAAATAGAAGAAGCTACTGTCTTCTGGTCACATTTATTTCAGTTTTTTTTTTATAATTATGAGCAAAGGTCAATCATTTTCCCATCCAGTTAGATCCTGACAGCCTCACATGTCAGATAGGTGACATTCTTGTCAACATCAAAAAACCTAGAGTATATCTTTACTTCCTTAAGCCCAGCTGAAAGTCAAAACCCCAATAAAACAAAAAGCAAAAGTGGAGGAGGGGAAGGTAGTTCTCCCGTCCTGGCCTTTTCCGCTTTTCATGCATGGTATTTGAGAGAAATTCTCATTTTAAGCTTCACAAATGGACAATCATATTCTTCCTCTTAAACATGGACTATGACTATTCCAATAAAATGCAAATGCTTTTGAAATATAATGTTTTTACTACCTTTCAATAAAATGTTTAATTTTCTCATAGCATTTTCTAGATTCTGTTTACTTTTAAGATGATGAGAAAACATTCTAACATACTTATTTATTACTTTTAAAACCAGGAAAAAAAATTTATGGTGTTATCACTGCAATAATTAGGTTCTGTTTGAACTAAAATCCTGAATATAATGTTAGTAGGTTAAAGAGATATTATTTAGTTTAGTTAACAAAAAACTAAAAAAAAAGGGTGGGGGTGCTTTATGTCTTTCATAAGAACTTATATATTTCTTTTTTGAGATACTCAGATAAATTCTGATATTGTTTTACAATGATGCCCAATTCTTCTTCTTGTTATAGGAGACTAGATTATTCTGAGTATATTTATAACTAAAACTTGAAGACAAGTGGAGTAAATAAGCATATACACTCTTAATATTTCAAACTTATTTTCAACCCAACGTAAGACTATTATTCTCATCATTGTTATGACAGAGTGCAAGAACCATTTTAACAGTATACAGTAGTTTTCCTCAGGGGGGGAAATATGAGATGAGGCTAACCTTTGTGTTTTCATTGAATGCGTTGAAATCAATGCAGTTAACTATTTGTGAATCATTTTGGAGGAGGTAAATATTTTAAATATTCTAAGTTGGTTTTGCTGTTTAAAGGTCATATACTGTAAAGTGAAGAATTACCTCTAAATTTGACATTTGTATAAAATAGTATTTCTAGATGTAGGGTTTGCTCTAAGTAGGGAATTACATGTATTAAGCATGAGGGGAAAATATCCTTAAAATGAAGTTTTCCTCATAGTAGTGACAATTTTTTTTCCCCAGTGAACATGTTTTTTTTTTAAATGCTGAAATGACTGAGCTTTTTCAATATTGAAGGGAACAGTTCAGCTCAAATATAAGAATGAGTCTTTACTGAACTGAAATTTGGTGTTATAGCCAAGATGTCACCATTTGCTTTATTTACTCAAATACACATGGGTTGAGTAAAATTTATATCTCTTACAAATAGGTATATTTGTTATATCATTTATCATTGTCTTTGAAGAAAAACATGTCTGAGGATATAATTATTAGTTCATCATGGAGGAAAATCTATAATGACTATTGCAATGTTTATATTCAGGTCTCTATTCCCTATGAACTATTCACTTGTTCACCTTTCATGATACCCACAAAAATAAAGTCAAAGACTGTGGCAAATACACAGGTATTTTGTTACTGTTCTCTTTTTTACTCCTCAGTTATTCATTATGGTAATGGTACTTGGTGATGTGTAATTTTTGGATTTATGACCCGTTCCTGATAAGAATGAATCCAGCCTGCATGTGCATCTTTGATAAGATTCTAATTGGATGGTGGTGACCTTTCTGAATGTAATTCATGGAGGAAGATTAAAAAGCAGTCCAGAAAGTGACAGGTTTGGGACAATAACATATGAATTCGGCTCTGCTGGCAGGCAAGAGATGTAAGCCATGATAAATTAGAGGCAGACCAAGTAGGCTTGCTGAATGATTTTTCATTTCTGCTACATCCTTGGGTTAAAAAACCTCTTGCATGAGTAGTGTTAGCAGGGCCACACTTTCACTTTGCAATGCATAGCTTGTTTTCTGTCTACAGATGCTGGAAATTTTTACAATTTATGTCATTTCTCTATAGACTAGGGATAGCATCTTCCTTTAAGAGTACTGGCACCCATAGCAAAGGAATATTTTTGAATATTGGTAATTATTAATATGAAGAGAAGTATTGATTATAGAAGCTCCCTACTTTCCCTGTCCCTATCACTCTGTGGGTGTGTGTATATGTATAAAACATATGTTCAGGAGAGAATTCTTGTGAAAACATAGGGCTAGGCAGAAAAATTTAATTCTTTGTTAGGCACAGTTGAAAGTGGTTCCTACAAACTCTTCAATAATTTAGTAAAAATACAAGATTTAAACTGATACTTGGAATTCAATTTCTAAGTTCTAATTTCTAATTCTTGGTCTATTGACATATTTTAGCATAGCAAAAGAGGATTGGTTAAGATACCATGGTTAACATTCTGACACAAGATTTTTAGTTTTGTGACATTCAACAAATAATGTTTTGCCTTGAGTTTTCCCATTTGTTAAATGCAGTTGACAATACTTGGACTGCTTACATCATGGGATTTTTGTGAGGAAAGTTTTTTGTATACTCTTCAATGCTACTCAAATGTGATTTCTTTTTAACTTCTTCACCAAGGGGAGACATGGTATACATCAATATATTTTATGCAAAGTTGTTTGTATTAATTGTAGTAAAAACTTTGGATACTGTCATAAGACTGAGCTGAATTAAGAGTTTTACTCCCATAGGTTCTTTACATATGAGTGCTATTTTGTATTATGAAAGTTGAATTGCCTTAAAAAGCATGATCTGGCAGACACACTAGAAGCAAAAGAGCAGATGTTTTATACATACAGACCCCTGTTATACTTTCCTAGGGTAGGTTTTTCTTATAGATATGAGAAGAAAATAAGGGGACAGGGAAGAGATCTTTTTTTCTCTCTGTTGATTTCCAAGAAGTTGAATACATGGGGAATGGATATTCAAATGCTTCCAACAATAGTATAGGAAATCCAAAATAATTGAAGTAAATGGAGGATATATTTTCATCATAATTGGTTTATATATAGTATTACTATAAAGACACATACACATAGATTCACAGGATCATAGATTTAGAACTAAAAAAGATCTTAGAGGACAGATCTGATACTTAGACAATAACTGAACCATTAGAAGCAGATGGAATCTGCAAAAAATAAGGAATATAAAGAAGGAAGAGAAGAAGGCCCAGAACATGTCATAAAAATAATAACAATAGCACCTACTATGTACCAGGAATTAGCTGTGGAGATGCAAATGAAAAAAAAAAGAGATAGTCTCTAAACTCCTCAGGGAGTTTACAGTGTACTGGGAGAAGATCTAAAAGCCAGAGTCCAGAAGATTTCACCAGGAGGCATGTTGTTATGTTTATTCCAACCAAGCAAAGCTGCAGATGGAAAATGGAGTTACTAAGGAAGCTTGTGCATCTTCTCTAAAGGAAAGCTTTGGGAGGAATTTATTGTTCTATCCTCCAGCCCTCAAATCATAGGGGAGAGGTAATTAAGATTGAAAATATTTAAATATAATCTGGAAATGAATAGAAAATTTTATTAGAGTCCTCAAACTTTAAAACAGACACCTGAGGATATGTTTGTATGGCACAGATTCAATATGCCAGCATATTATACAAAGAACATAAAAGTAACAGATAATATCCTGAAGCATCACTTCCTGAATCTAATGGATTCAGGTTAAGCACATCAGAGGGTGGTTTAATATCTTTAACAGGGTGTAAAAGATGATTATGAGCATCTATTTAATTGATTTTAAAATGAATACATGAGTTAGAATTTCTAGATATGATAAAAATGTAATGTTCTAGAATTTTTGAGTACAAAAATATTCAAATGAATCTGCTATCTCATTGATGTGATTATTTCCTGAAGTGATGCAGATCATAACCCATTCATGCCTGTCTATCATCCATAAATCTTATTCTTCTAATTTCTCCATACCAATTCCATTAATAGGATATCATTGAATCAGCTCATTTTTTCAAGAATTTTATAAGTGAAACCATAATATGTTAGCTACTTTGCCTAAATGAATCAACTTTTTGACATAATTCATCAGAATCACAAAAAGATTTATAGATGATATATGCATATCTATGCATATATATTGATTTTATAATGATGTATTTTTAGGGTTTTCAAAACCCTTTCACATAATTCTTTTAACCCAAATATTTTTATGTTTGTGATTTAGTGTTAAAGTTGCTGTTTCCTATATTCATTTTAAAGTGGATGTGAATTTTTAGGGTTAATGTCATCAGTTCTTTCCCAGTATGCAAACTTCCACATTTTTGTCATCAAGCCAAAGAAATCACAGAACCACCTACTGAACCTATTTATTGTCTGAGTCTGTCATATTCTCTTAGTAGTGTACCCCAATCTGCAAGATACATATGTACCGCCTGTTTGCTTAGGATTTGGCAGACCCTTGTTCCTTGCATCTGTTTGATTATGCATGAGTTCTGCATGTTTGAATCCAAATAACTAATGAGAATGAAAAAAAGGTTTGGGACAGAAATTACTATCAGAGAATACAAAATGGAGTAACACTATAGATGTTAATTGAAACCTTGGCAGAGGCCTCAAATGTTGTAAAATGAGAATATATGTGGGAGTGTATTCATTGATAGATGAAGAACTTTATATTTGAAAACAGTATCTCTTTTTCTGTTCAATTCAGCAAGCATTTAATAACTACCTACCAGATGTAAGGAATTTTGCTGAGGATATAAAACCCTGCCCTCAAGAAGATTACATTCTAGTTGGGCGAATCAATTTTTTGGGATTCTTTCAGTGTTAATAGTTACAATTTTGCCATCCATCTGTATGTAAAAGATGCCTACTACATTAAAAAGAATCTTACATGTTTGTTGCATAGCATTTTATAACATCTGCCTACTAAAAGTATTTTAAATTAATCAAAATAAATAATAATCATTTAAAATTTTTAAACAAGTACCTGAAAATGTGGACTTGAATTTTAGCCATAAACATATCAATCCATCCATCCATCCGCCAAATTTGGTGACTATGCACACAGATTGCACTATGAATTTGTATATCTTATCTTTAATACAAAATCAACAGTAGGCTAATATGACAGTATTTGGTTATGTGTTCTGGTGTTTTACATGTACTTTTTGGAAATGTGCATTCTTAATTAAAGATGCCATTATATAAAAGGCTTTTGTTCTTTGTCATTAAGTAAATATTGTTTAATATTTTTAAAGACAAATTTGTATTAACAATAATAATAGGTTCAGAGAAATGCTTATAATTTAGAGCCCTTTCCCCATGTTAAAATCCTTTCATGAAGTGTTTTAACATCATAAAGTGACATATTTTCAAAGCATCCTCCTCTATCTAAATTAATGTTTATATACAATATTGTTGCTGAATAGTAAATTCAGTGTATTTGGAAAATTGTACAGCAATAACAGCAAAAAAAATTATTCAGAATGTTTCTTTTTCTTTCTTACTTTTTAACTGCTAGTCTAAGAAAAGAGTAAAGGAAGAGAAAAAATTCATAAAGTATCCCCTTGTGTGTACTAAATATATTTTGATGCCCCGTAGTTAGGATAGATAGCCACTGAGGTAGAAGAGTTTATAATCCAGGAGACTTTTCAAAAAAACTTAAAGTTCTTATCATTTCTCTACCCCATGCAGTTTGAGCAAATGAACAGTCTTAACTTTGTACATAAGAGTTCCAGTGCCTGGGCAGAAGGCAGTACATCTGCAGCTCCTTGCATGACTAATTTCCTGTCAGCAACTGATTTTATTATCATTTAAATAAGAATTTATAATAATAGAAGCAAACTTGCCAGATGGCTATGAATTAGTAAATTTTAAAACATATAATCTTGAAATGCCTAAATGCCTTAAATCGCCCCCCAATAAACTCCATCAAAAACTACTTTTGTATGACTACTTCAATCATTCCTCATAATTAAAAGGATTTTAATAATAGAATGCTATTTTGAATGTGTTTTCTAGAGCACATGCAATGATTCACATTTTAAATCAATAATTATTTACATCATGAGACCAGTAAGCACAATTATGAGTATTAATTTTTCAGTGCCAGTGTCACAGTTCCCAAGACTGAAATAATATTTTAAGATTTGCTCAGATTTCCATTGAGCTTGAAATTGCTTTTGAAAAGTTTTAAAGAAACATATCTCAACTTTTGTTTTTAACTAGAAAATTAGTAAAGTTTCTAAATAAACATACAATTAAATAGTGATTTAAAAAGTTTAAGCCTATCTTAGATTCCCCAGACAGATCTTTAATAGACAAGAATAGTGGGTATGACACTTTCTTTCTTACTGCTTTTATGTTATGTAAAAATATAAACCACAATGGTCACTAGACATGTGTTCTGAAGTACTTCTTTAATAATAAAGACAAATAACTTTCAGTTCAAGGAGCAAGTTCAGGCAATGATGTGGCTAAGAATAATGCAGCCTTCTTGTTTTTCCAATTTATTACCACCATGTTTCTGGTATACTTAACCTTTAAAAGCCAGAAGAGTAAAAAAAAAAAGTAATTCTACTTCTCTTCTTTCTCAGGAATATTATTCATCTAGTTCTGTGACTGTGGTCATCTCACTTAATCTCTCATTGTCCCAAACAACTCTCTAAAACTTTACATCACAGATATGTCTCAGTGTGTATTTCCCAGTAGTTGTAAATTACTTTCTACATTAATATACTAGATTATTTCCAACATTAGTGAAATCACAGATCTAGGACAAACAAAAAAAATATAGGTGAAAATAATGTTTTTACTATAGCTTAAAATTAGCCAAATTAATAATCTCTGATAAATTGATGTGCAATTAAATAGATTCAAATTGAATTTGCATCATATAGTATAACAAAGACAGTTGAACTGGATAGAGAGACAGCCTCAAAACCAGGAATACCTGAGTTCACATTCTATCTATGACATAAGGTAGGTATGGGACCCTTGCCATTCATTCAATTTCTCAGTATCCCAGATAACTCTTTGAAACAATAAGTTGCAGAAGTGTTGACCTGCGTTGGTAGAGAGAGCTTCCTTACCTGGAAATTGCCTATAAAAAAGAAATCATAGGGCATTTACTATTTTAATAAAAATCCACTTTTTTTTCTTGCCTGGATTTGTTCATACTAAATACATGAATCTTTTATGATAAAATATTGTACATTACTGTTTTAGAAATGTCAATATTTTAATAAAAATTTTAGTTTGTAACAAAATAGATTCTGTTTTTATTTTTATTTTAATACTAAGATAATAATAGTAATTTTCATTGATCAAGTGTTTAGAACCTCAGTTTATTTTAATGGCTTATTAGAAAACCATTTTTTCAAACAATAGTATTAGTATATATTAATTAAAATACCTTTAAGCTTTGTCTCCTTATTCTTGGTGAACCTTTTAAGTATGTATCCTTAAGTATGTACCCAGAGATGCTGTACCTCCAACCTGTGTAACATATTTATCAAGAGATCAGTAGTGATCATGGGGGGGTATTTTAGTAGTGGTATCTATCTCTATCTCTATCTAATCTATACCTATACCTATCTGTCTGTTTATCTACCTACCTATCTATCTATCTATCTATCTATCTATCTATCTATCTATCTATCTATCTATCTATCTATCTATCCATAACTTTCAACTTCCTGAAAAATACCAAAGCAAAAGAATATGGGTCCTCAGGTAGTTGTTAGAATTGGCTGATTATAGTTTCTTACACCATTGATTTATTTAATGAAACAAAGAATAAATGAAGAAAAATAGTAATGTAATGCCCCTTTAAAATGAAGAATTCAACTAAACCACTCTAAACTCCCCTGCTGGGTTCAGGAAAGCTGAAATTAATTCAGGATGGCAGATAAAAATTTTAACCAGCCTGAGTAGAGATGACGGATGTGACAGCTCTCAGTTAAAATGTCTTTTAGTCGCAAATGCATGTGTATTAGTCAAGCGATGTGACATAACTGTCCCGGGTGAGAGAAAATGAACCAGTGACCATTTGCATTGAGAACAAAAGAAAATTCTTTTGGGTAGAATATGGAGAAGGAGAGGAAAAACCTTGGGATTCCAATATGTTGTTTCATGTTAGAAATAATCTTTTTTTCTGTTCTTTTTATCCTAAAAAAGGCTTTTTTAAAGTGACAAGAAGCTATCTGAAAGCTAGTATATATTTTTCTACTCATCAAAAAGGAAAGGGCTTGTGAAATGACACTTACATGCCCATATTTTTTTCCCTTGGTCATAAAATATCAAAAGAATACCTGTATGTCATTGTTACAAATAAGAATGAGATGTTTTGGTCTCATAATGATGTAAGGACATATTTTCTTTACCTAAAAGCTGAATCAGTATTGTGTTTTATGGGAAAAAATGACCAAGTAAAGGGTTTGTGCATTTTTATTGGACATTACATGAAAAGAAAACATTTTTGACATTAAGCACAGTAAAGGTGTAAATTTGGTGAAGTAAAAGTAACTTTTTTTTTAACTTTAATAGCAATGGCTTCCAAGGCATAGTATCTCCTAGTTAAAGCCTGCATTTCAGTTGTATTTTCCAAAATACTCTGCTTATTTTTTTCTATTATAATCAAGTCATATTATAATTTTATTATTTAGATACTCAGCTTTCCAAGTTTTCAAATAACACTCAATAAGTCATTCAGATTTTCATGTAGTTCTGTTCCAAGAAAAAATGAAATAAATGTTTCTTCATGAGTATAGATTTAAAAAAAAGAAATACAGTCTCTTTTATAGTTGAGACCAAAGTGTTTGATTTTGGAGGAACCACTGTGTTTCTTTACAATTTAAAATTTCTTCAATTATATATGTGTGTATATGTATATATATACATATATACATATGTGTATATGTATATATATACACATATATACATATATACATATATACATATATGTATATATATACATATATGTATATATATACATATATACATATATACAATACTATTTATAAAAAATATACTACAAATAATAGTAGTTACAATTCCTCACATTCTTCAGTATTACCATATGTTGTAATTTAATGCACATCTATAAAATAGGTCTGCATGACTGAATTTTTTTTCAATTAAAAATGATATAGCAACCTGGGTTTCTAAATTTGAAAAGAACTTGTCAGCTAATTTGAACACAATGAATCCCTGCTCTATTGCTACTTGTGTGACCCTATGCTTAATCTTTCTAAATCTGTGTTTCCTCACCTATAAAATGAGGAGAGTAGAGTAGGTAATTTCTAAGGTTGTAATTAAAGTTGGAAGTTATATAACTTGTGGTTTGCAAAATGCTTTATATACAAAATTCTTTACATCCAAAATTCTTTACATCTCATGTAAGTCTCAGTGCAACCCTATGTATAGGGTACTTTAGATAATATGATCACTATTTTACAGTTTCACATCCAGGAATTTAGAGAACTTATGTGATTTGACCATGCTCACATATCTAGTATCAAAAGCTCTATATCCAGTTATCCTCTATTCATGGATACAGTATACTTTTAAGCATGCAAACTATTATTGTATAAATTTATAGTATAAGTAGTATAGTATAAAATTAAGTACTATAAAATTATAGGAGCATTAGAGTATAAAGTAATATAAATTGATTAAATAATCTTGATGAAACAATTTAATTCTAAATTAAGAAAAAAGATATAATAGAAATAGGAAATAAAAAAATAATAAATAATAATCCAGTAGCAAATTATGCTACTGAATAAAGATTATGGTCTTAAAATTCCTTCATTAATACTTAATACAACTTAAACTATATTCATTCTTTGAGAATTTTTAGTCTTAACTGTTATAGATTTCATAGTGTATAAGTCAATTTTGTAACACTAGAAAATTTGGACTTGAATGATATTAAAATGGATTTTTAATTAAGTATTATGACCTTTAATTTTTCAGATATTATGTAATTGCAATGATATAGTTTGTAAAAACATATCAACAATTTTTATATGGACAATTGTTATATGTGTTATATCAAATTTGCATAACATTTATATTCACATTTGATTTTACTTGTTTTGGTTAAATTAGTTCCATTAAAATATCAAGTGGATCCCCATATATTTGTTGAGATTAAACTTGTTCTTTTATAAGTTTACAGCATAAATGATCTATCATCTATCTATCTATTTATCCATCTGTCCTTCTGTCGGTCTGTCTGTCCATTCATTCATTCATTCATTTTTAATTTAATATTTACTTATTTATATGTTTGTTTTAGTTTGTGGGGCAATGAGGGTTAAGTAAATAAAAAGCTTAGAGATTAGTCAAATTCTTTGGTTGAATTGATTATTTCATGGAATTGTTTGAGTAAGTCAAAATTTCAAATTTGTGGATCTATGAAGACATTACTAATATTAGTAATTTTCATACCTTTTTAATATAGAAGTAAAATTTCTTCATAAAGACTTTTCAATCTTCTAAATAACTAACCATTCCAAATTCCATCAGGAGAGAAGAGAACAGTAGGAAGTTATAAAGAGAATCATAGAATTTTAGACATGGAATGGAGCTTCTTCCTCACCATTAAAAAAAACCCAACCTTTATCTATATGATATTTATAAGCATGCAAAGATCATAAAATCATAGTTCATTAGAGCTGAAAGGGAATTTAGAGGTTTAGTCCAACCTCCTTATTTTACAAATGAGGAACCTGGGCCCTAGAGAAATGAAATCTCTTGTCCAAAAATATTGTGGGCTTTGCGAACTTTATCCTTCCTTTTCCACTCAAGATATTTGCATTTTAGTTTGTGATTAAAACCAGTAAATCTGTTGCTATACCTGTTTTCTTTTTAGGGTTTTACATTTTAATCTGCTAATCAGCTCTTCTGATCCAACAGGGTGGATTTTTTTAAAAGTAAAAAAAAAAAACAAAATTTTTATCTCCAATTTTGAGTTCCAGTTTTTATCTCTTTTTCACTACCTCCTCTCACCTCTCTGAGGCAATAGATATGGGTTATACATGTATGATTATGTAAAAATTACCATATTAGTAACTTTTTACAAGAAAAATGGAATAAAAGAAAAAAATGAAAGAAACTGAAAAAATAGCATGCTTCAGTCTGTGTTCCATCAATATAAGTTTTGTTTTTTGGGTTTTTCTTTTCTTTTTTTTTCCCCGAGGTATGAAGAGTTGTATAGTACTTTGGGCATAGTTACAAATTGCTCTCCAGAATGACTGCATCTTTTTACAACTCTAGCAACAGTGAATTAGTATCCGAGCTTTTCCGTATCCCCTCCAACATCCAATAATTTCCTTTTTTGCTATGTTTGCCATTCTGGTAGGTGTGAGGTGATACCAGAGTTGTTTTAATTTTCATTTCTCTGATCAGCTGTTATTTAGAGCATTTTTTCGTATGATTATTGATAGCATTGATTTCTTTCAAAATTGCCTGTTCATATTGTTTGATCATTTATCAATTGGGGAATGACTAGTATTTTTATAAATTTATAAATTTGATTCACTTATTTATATGTTTGGAAAATGAGGCCTTTATCAGTGATACTTATTTCAAAAATTCTTTCCCAGTTTCCTGCTTTTGTTGTAATCTTGGTTATATAAGTTTTGTTTGTTCAAAAGCTTTTTAATTTTTTATAATCAAAATTATCTATTTTAAATTTTGTATTGTTCTCTATCTCTTCTTTGGTCCTAAATTCTTCCTCTGTCCATAAATCTGATAGGCAAACTATTCCATATTCTCTTAATTTGCTTATTGTATCATCCTTCATGTGACAATTACATCATTTAAACAATTTCATCTTGATTTTTAATAAATCTGACTGACTCTGAATATTGGAAGGAACCTGCTTGACTTAACTTGCCAATATAGCAAATAATGATTAGTTCCAATTTTTAACGTATATAAAGAAATGCTACATATTCAAATGATTTTTTTCCACTTCTTCATGCAATGGCAATCAACTGATTCAATAATAAATATCCACTGACTCCTGGAACTTATTTTTGATTGTTTTTGTTACTAAGTATATTCATGACTTTCTTTGTGGAGTACTTGACAAATAGTAGTGGAGTATATATACTAATTCTTGAGAGACACCTCGTTTCCAATCCTACAATCAAACACCAGAAAGTAACTGACAAGTCACTTAACCCTTAGTTTCCTAATA
Source organism: Dromiciops gliroides (assembly GCF_019393635.1). Classification (NCBI taxonomy): domain Eukaryota; kingdom Metazoa; phylum Chordata; class Mammalia; order Microbiotheria; family Microbiotheriidae; genus Dromiciops; species Dromiciops gliroides. Next base: position 190,829,439 of record NC_057863.1, read on the forward strand.
TGTAAACTGAAGATAATTTTAGCTCCTCCTACACTGGGTTTGTGATGGTCATTTGAGTATGTATGTATGGAGGTATGGATGTATGGACATGCTGTAATTGTTTAACAAAGGCCTGTCTGAAAAAATGTTCGCAGACACATTTAAAATTTAATTTGTATTATTAATATTTTCTCCAACATTTTATTAATTCTAGACTACAAAAAAACCCCACAATAAATCAAATCCTATTTGTAAGATTTGCAGATTTCTAAGGAATACATTAATCATGCTGAAAGTTTAACAAGTGGGGGAAGCTAGGTGGTGCAGTGGATAAAGCACCAGCCCTGGATTCAGGAGGACCTGAGTTGAAATCCGGCCTCAGACACTTGACACTTACTAGCTGTGTGACCCTGGGCAAGTCACTTAACCCCCACTGGCCCACAAAAAAAAAACTTAAACAAAAAAAGTTTAACAATTGGCTCTCTTGAACTATTTCAAGCTGTTCTACTCCACCACTATATGCACATATACATGTATATATGTAAAGTTCCTTGTGAACCATAAAGCTAATTCTTATGCTAGTAAAGCTACCACTTTAATAATGTTTAGGGAATATGCAAGTAGTCATATTTTTCTAAGCTTCAAAGTGGTATCAAATATTAATTTTAATAATTATTATGATAACACACAGTGTATATAGCCTCCATTGTGCCACCTTATCATGATTATCATGATTATAATAACATTTTTTCTTTTTTACATTTTCTTTTTAAATTATGGAATAAAATAAACAATTCCATAGTATAGTGCAATAAAAAGATGATTGTATATGAAACTGTAAATCTACTATGTAGAACTTGGTATTTCAAATATATAACATAATTATCATGTAAATTATTTTTTCTTCGCTCCCCTTACCATAGAGATGGTTACCATTAGATGTAAAAAGGTGTGTATATATGTATATAGGTATATGTATGTATTTATGTATGTATGCATGCATTCATGTATGTGTGTGTAAAATATTCTATACACATTTCTATTTGTTAGTTCTTTCCTGGATACAGATAGCATCTTTTCCCATATATCCTTTATGTTTAATTTGGGTATTGTAATAGTCAAAATAACTTGTCACTTAAAAATGATCTTGGGGGCAGCTAGGTGGCACAGTGGATAGAGCACCGGCCCTGGAGTCAGGAGTATCTGAGTTCAAATATCTGGCCTCAGACACTTAACACTTACTAGCTGTGTGACCCTGGGCAAGTCACTTAACCCCAATTGCCTCACTAAAAAAAATGATCTTAAAATAATATTTCTGTTACTGTGTACAATGTTCTCTTGGTTCTGCTAATTTCACTCTTCATTAGTTAATGTTGTTTTTTCTAAAATCATTGAGATCATCATTTCTCATATCATAACCAAAGCTTGTTCAGCCATTCCCCAATTGATGGTCATCCTTTCAATTTCCAGTTCTTAACAATTATAATTCATTTAAGTGAAGATAAAAATTAACTCCTGAATTAAAATAGAAAACATAGTCTTTGAATTTTATTTTTATTTTCAGTTCCAAATTCTCTTCCTCTCTCCACCTTTATCCCACCAATTGAAAGGGAAAGAAATACAATCCCCAATATACATATGAATTAATGTAAAATATATTTTTGCACTAGTCATATTCTGTAAAAATCAAGAAAAATAAAGAAAAAATTTTCTTCAGTTTGAACTCTGAATCCAGCACTTTATATCAGGAATCCTGTGGAGTTGTTTTGATCGGTTAAAATATTTTTTACACTTTACAATATTACTGTCATCTGTATACATTGTTCTCCTGGTCTGCTTACCTCATTTTGCCTAAATTCTTCTCAGGTTTTTCTGAAACCATTCCTAAATTTCTAAATTAAAGTAATATGTGCAGTTAAAGGGGCAAAAATGCAAGAACAAGTCCCTAAAGTCAGGAAATATTAAAGTGGATTGATTTCTGGTAAAGTAGAGTCTAATTATGTTCACTGCATGCCAAAATCAACAGGCACCATCTTTGCCACCACCAACAGAGTCCTAGAGGACCCACTTCAGGAATACATTTAGAATGTCATTTACATGAGGTCACTTAGGAACCATTCATAGACCTTTCAAGAAGGTCCATAGAGTGTATATCCCCTGAGACTGATGTGGCTCATGGCCACCCCAACATGAGCAGCACCTGTTGATTGAGACATCATCATTATTACTGAATGCTACATAGTGACCTGTTAAGGAGAACTTGTTAAGGAGATAGAAGAAAGCCGTGTTTTCATGTCACAAGTGTTTCGGTAAGGAACTCTAGTTAATGATGTTTATTCTTTTGAGATTAATGTCAACTTTCAGCAATTTTCTTAAAAACAAACATTTTCCTTAAAACCACAAGATAACATTTCACAAGTCAGTGGTTTATCAACTATAATGCCAAATGGAACCAATCTGCTAAAAAAGAAATGAAACAAAAGGTAAGCTCTTCATTAAACTGATGCTGACAAACAACATGACTAAAATTCTCTGAATATCTCCCCTTACTTTTTGTTTTGTGTGTAAATTTATAGGGGAAAAAGTTATCCATGGGTTTATATCTTCAAACAGCCCCATAGCACTTAAATTGCTTATCAGTGTGGAAATAGACTTTGTCCTCAAGTACGACTTCATTCTCCAATCCCTCAATACAGATGTTTTACATCTCCTACATTTCTTCAGTTGTCTAAGCTTGAATAAACTGTTCTCACTTGCCACTATTAGGATATAGTTGATCTAAAACTCCAAAGATAAGTTTCACTATTTTATTTTTCTATGGTGTTTCCTATAAGAATTTGCTCAGACATATCAAAATATTTTGGGAGGTTTTTTTTTTTAAATTTTAAATTGGTAGAAGGAGAACCTGCTTTGGTTTGGAAGCCAGTCTGAAACAAGATAGAAGGAATAGTAAGTATGGTATAAAACCTAGCTTCAAGAATTCATTTGTGTCAGACATTTAAATCTTTAAGGGGCCTTAGAGGTCATGTAGTCCAACCCCTATATTTTTTCCTCTGGGGACTGTTATATGGGATTGATGTTTAGGAGTTTAGAACAATGTTAGGGGATCCATCATGGGAAGAATGTTCTGTGAATAGGTGGCTCCTGTCAGTTAATAAGAAAGGAAGGGATAGATTGCTTTGGTTGAGCCACTTTTACTTCACTGATTTTCTTGAAGACAATTTTTACCTCATTGATTTTTTGTTGCTGATTGAGTTGTGAAGACATACTGGATATTAATTCATTTAATTTCTACTGTTTTTTGTCCACCACTAACTATGTAAATTATGATTGTCATCTACTAAGCGGTGCACCAGACTCCCAAGATTCTGTTTCCCTTAGTAAAATTATATATAATCCTTCAGGGAAAAACCTGGAAATTCAATGAAAAAGAGGACTTTCAGGTATTCATGATGAAAAAGATCTGAACTGAATAGAAAATTTGACTTTCAAATGCAAGACCATAGAGAAGCATAAAAAAGGTAATCAGGAAAAAGAAATCATAAGGGATATTACAAGGTTGAACTGTTTACATTCCTTCATGGGAAAATCATACTTGTAACTCATAAAAACAAAGTAACAGCAATATTGTAAGATGATAAGCTGTAAATAACTTATCTATTTTCAGCAAAACAATTATCTAAGACAACTCTGAATGATGTATAAAAAATAAAATCCATCCCCAGAGAAGGAACTGATGGTTTCTGAATGCAGATTGAAGCATATTTTTTTTTGGTTCCTTTTTTCAGTCTTGTCTGTTTTCTTTCACAACCTGACTACGAATTCATAACTTATATTTAATTGCTTGCATTCTTAAGGGGGTGGGGAGGGAGAGAGGAAGAGAATTTGGAAACAAAAGTTTTAAAAATTGATGTTAAAAGGGGCAGCTAGGTGGTACAGTGGATAAAGCACCGGCCCTGGATTCAGGAGGACCTGAATTCAAATTCAGTCTCAGACACTTGACACTTAGTAGCTGTGTGACCCTGGGCAAGTTACTTAACTCTCATTGCCCCTCAAAAAAAAATTGATTGATTGATTGGATTGACTTTGCTGATTAACTCATTTAAAGTTAACTTAATTAAAACCACACCTACCTGGGGGCAACTAGGTGGCCCAGTGGATAAAGCACCAGCTCTAGATTCAGGAAGACCTGAGTTCAAATCTTGCCTCAGAGACTTGACACTTACTAGCTGTGTGACCCTGGAAAAGTCACTTAACCCTCATTGCCCCACACCAAAAAACCAAACCAAACCAAACCAAACCAAACCAAAACAAACCAAAACAAAAAAACACCTACCTGAAAGCCTGGCCCTCAGAGAGTGTGTTTTCTGAACTCTGATCTCAGCAGGTTCTGCTCATGGACCACCCTCAAGTCAAGGAAATCAATAGATTTGAATAATGCTAGCCAATTAGCTTCCACTCTCAGTTAGGCTCTCGGATGGGCTCATGGTAGGGGACTTTGAGGAAGGCTGATCTCTAGACTAGATAGGCCTTTTCTTAACTTTCTAAGCCATGTTCTATCTTTCTTTACTAATATCTAATATACTTTAATAAATGCTTAATGCCCCCAAACTGGTGCTAAAGCTTCTAATTTATAAGTAACATATATATATATGTGTGTGTGTGTATATATATATGTATATGTATATATATATATATATACATACACACACACACACACACACACACACACACACACACATATATATATATTAGAAACCCCAGCTAATTATCCCTCAATGTGGGACAGAAATAAGGTGACCACATATAATTTTAAACATCACATGAGAAAAACGGAAGAGGTTGGGAGCTTGCACATCTAAGGGAGAGAGGTGCTGTGGATATGTTAGAGACCTCAAGCCCTATGATCGTCTATCATAGAGAGAATGGAATGAGACTCATCTATTGTGCTTCTATGCCCTCAAGATGCTCTCCACTCTACAAATTTTTCTTTAATGTTGTAAAATAAAAACTGACACTTGTGTCTTGCCATTCCCCATTGCTGAACAATTAGGTTTTTCAGCCCTTTACATCTGGCCAAGAGCTGAACTTTATTATATTTATTGTCTCTCTGAATTGGTGTGAGTGTCTTGATAACAGGGACTTTTAAATATTTGTATCCCTAGTACTTTGAAAAGTGCTTGATAATAGAAATACTTAAAAATGCTTTTTTATTCATTTGTCTTCCTACGCTCCCACCTATTTTTTACTTGTGTACTCTTCAGGATTATGCTATAGCCACCAAGGAACATTGTACATGGAAGTCATTAATCCATTAATATAAATTTAAGAAAATACTTCTCATGTAATGTAGAAATATCCTAAAAGAAATTAATTAGTTCCAAAGCCAATGTAGGTTTTTCTTTGTGTAATTGAACTTTTAAGTTCTGCAAAAAAGTTGGTCATGGAGCAAAGAAAGAAAAATAATCATTACTGGAAGATAGTCTGTCCCCTCCTTACCATACCCCTGAATTCATATCATCACTAGTTTACTTTGGAGCCAACTACCCAAGTGTATCATTGGCCTTGGCTTTGGGAAAGAGACTCATATGTAGGGGAAAACTTTGTAGAATAGGAGAAACAAAGAAGGAAAGTAAACAAAGGAGGAGAAAACCATTGCAGTTGGAACAGATATTTCAGAGATGTTTTCATGAATAGATTCTGAAAGGTACATGAAAAGGTTAGGACTGAGCCTCTACTGTGACCTAAGACATCTGACAACAATACCAGAGATTTGAAGCTTTTAGTTTCTTTCCTGTGATGGTTATCTCCAACTTATCATATATGTATCTTGTTTGTTGTGCTTGTTATCTTCCTCATTCAATTGAATGATAGCATTTTTAACTTTCTTTGTACCTCCAACAATTAGCATAGTGCACATAGGTGTAGTAGGTGCTTAATAAATGCTTATTGACTGACTAGTGAGAACCTACTGGAAGGTATTGTGACTTTTCTGGTTATTAATCGGAGTAACTAAGCCTAGATATCATTTTTTCCTACCTGCAAAAAAAGCCATTTGACATATTGACTTATGAAGTTGGTGGGGTGAACTGTTTGGAAAATAAAAGTCATGTCCATGAGGTTTGAATATTCTGGAGGGGGAGGCAATTGTAGGTAAAATAAAGGAGTTGAATTATTGGAAATCTTTATTTTCAGCTCTGATGATAAATAAATATTATTGAAGTTAGTTAATTTTGTAGAACATAGATTTGGCAAGAAATACCATCTTCCCTTGTAACACCCTCTTTTCAAACACTGGTTCCCATCACTAATCCCATGATTAATCTTATGGATTAAGAGTTTATAGAATTTATGTTTACTCTTGTCAACTAGAGTGTAATGGATTTAATTATATTATACAATGGGATGCAGAAGCTTCAGGAGCATGAAAGCACTTACATATTAGTCTTAGCTCTGGAATTTTGCTTTCCAAGGTACTGTGTACCTAATCTACTAAAAGCATGCATACACACACACACACACACACACACACACACACACACACACAGATAAATAGTCACAGTTGATCCTTGACTATGAGGTAAGTAAAAAAGTAATTTTAACCTGAACATCCTCTGCTGAAAAAAATTCACATTACAATATACCATTTATAATTGATTTCATAAAGCTAAAGTTATGTAAACATCCTATAGTTTCATGATACAAAAGCTTCTTTTGGCTGATTCTTGAGATAATTTGTACTTAGGGAAAGGGGCACTCCACAAATTAATCCTTGTATGAGAATTCTTGTTAGTGTTACGTAGAAGCACTTTATAACTTCTTTTTAGCCAGATAATTACTTCTCTAATATTCATCGAAAATAAAGGTAGGTGGTAATGTCAACTAAAAATACATGGAGACTATGGAGAGTGTCCTCTACAAACCAGATAAAATGAAAATCAATGATCTTGTCCTTCTAAAAAGAGATTCCTGTTCCTGCTGTCTTCTGGGGGTAATGGGGTGGGGCTGGCTTATGCCTTAATGGATTTGCAGATTCCTCCTTGTGGGTATTTCATCAGTACAACCTGTCGATGACTTCTTATCCTATGTGAGTTTTATCCATATCCTCCCACAGATCTTCAACAGGCCCTTTACTGAAGGTGGATAAGCTTTTTAAAAAGTTTTTTATCAATATCAGTATGCCATTTATGCTGTCCATCTATTTCCTCTTAACTTGGTTAGAAGAGCCTCCTGACTCCTCTAATTCTACATTTACTGGGTGATATTGCTAATTCCATTTCTTGCACTCATAAGGTAAATTTAGATTTAAAATAAACTTTGACTGTTTTCTTCAAGATTCTCATATTTCTGAACTGACTTTGTTCATGAAGGTTTTACTGTACTGCTATCTAAAATTCTACATGAAGGAAGGATAAATATAAGCTCATGTTCAGGAAAAGATTTAACTGTCCCTGGGACATATCATAATTTTCTTTTTTTAAATTTAAAAACAATTTTTTCTGTTTATAGTTTATTTTTTTAAGTAATAAAATTTTTATTTATACTGCTGTGTTCCAATTTTTATTCCTGCTTCCTTCCCTCTCCCCTCCCCTCCCTGAGCAGTAAGCAATCAGATATGGGTTATACATATATGATTATGTAAAATATTACAATATTAGTCATTCTGTACAAGAAAACTTGAATTAAAGAAAAAATAAAGTATAAAATAGCAAGCAAAAAAATAGTGTTCTATCAATATTAGTTCTTTCTTTGGAGGCAGATAATATTTTATCAATTGTCCTTTGGAATTGTCTTGGATCATTGTATTGTTGAGAATAGTTCTCAATCACAGTTCTTCATCAAACAATATTTCTGTCTCTGTACACAACATTCTCTTGGTTCTGCTCACTTCACTACACATCAATTCATACAAGTCTTTCCAGGCCTATCTGAAGTCATCGTGCTTGTGATTTCTTATAGCACAATAATATTACATCACCATCATATACCAAAACTTGTTTAGTCATTCCCCAATTGATGGGAATTCCTGTGATTTCCAGTTCTTAGCCACCACAAAAAGAGCTACTATAAATATTTTTGAACAAATAGGTCTTTTTCTCTTTTTTGTGATATCTTATACCATAATTTTCAAAGGTGAAAAATATAATTACAGAAGAACAAGAACTATCTTAGAGTGATAAAGTGACTAGGTGGCTTTGCATCCACTTTTGAGTTCAAGTCTTACCTTTGATGCATATTAATTATTTAGCCCTGGACTTAAACTCTCAGGGAATTCTCTAATAATGTAAGTTGTAGAATAGTTATTGATTTTTATTGAAAAGGGAGAGTTTCCTTACTCGTCATCTTTACCAATGAAACCACCCTAAAACAATTTTACCTGTCTTCCCTTAAATTTTTTAAATGAACTTTTAAAAAATTGCTATTATTTGAGAATATTAAAAGTTCCCAGGACCAATATAAGAAAATAAGGGGCACAACTTATCTAAAACAGTTTTAACGAATAATTTTAAAACTATAATTTATTTCAGGCAATTAGACATATGGATTTTGTGAAGGATATTTGTAAAACTAGATGAATCCCAAACATACAAAGTTGAATCTGCAGGTATAATCATATATTTATTGGATAGCATGATAGGTCCCTAGTCATGGTAACTTGAAGCACTCATTTCATCTGTCTTTTATGCACAACATAATATATCCTATTGTTGAAAAGGGAAAAGGTTTTTGTCACGGCATGTCATACTTTGAGACCCATTTACATGGCATGTGACACAAATCATGTTATAAAAGCAGGATTCTGGGAAAATTTGATTACTAAAAGCCTTTCAGGATCGCTTTAAGTTGGCAGGATCATGAATTTTTGAGCTCAGTGACACTTTTTATGTGGATTTTTAATGTTTTCCCCTATGTATCTGCAAATTTACTGATTCTTATTTATTGGATATTCTTATGTGGTGTTTGAGCTAGAGAAATACCATAATTGTGATCCTGGAGAAAATTCTGCTTTTATCTATTTTAATTTTATTGTCTCACATGTTCAGTGATGACATGTTTCATCAATGAAGGATGGACTAAATTAAGGAAATCATGGGGTTGCCATAAATTTGTATAATATTTAGGACTGAAGTAAATATTTTTCAAGGATTATATTTTTGAGAATTCACATACACATTATTCTCTTCACTTGTGTACTTATATCTTTTATTTAATTTGAACTGGAATAGGTAATCCTTTAAAACATTATACTTTTGGAAGATTTGGGGTGTTTTTGTTGTGATTTGGATTGTAAATATTATTTTAAATATCCACAAATCAGTTGAGAGTGGTTTTTGACAGGCTACTGAAGCCGTTGTTAACACAACTAACTAATATGTAACTAATACAATTCTCTATTATTTGTTTAATATGTCAACATGCATTCCAAATGGTACAATCATACTCACAAATATATTTAGACAGGTTTTTTTTTCAAAAGAAGAAATGTTATTTAGCCAGTTAATTATCAAAAAGTCAGCTGGGATGACTGTTTTGGGGGGGATAACATTTTTAAGGGAGTTTGTATGATTTTTTTTTTAATTTAGAAAGCAAAAATTTATTCTATTTTGTAAAAGTTTTATTTGGCAATAGTTATACAATAGTTATGTCTTTAACATAATGCAAATCTGCTAGGAGCCATTCAGAATTATTAAAATTTGACTATGTTCCAATAAGACTGAGAATGCTGAAAAAGCACTTCCTAAGAACCCTGAAAATTACAACAAAATCAACACTCCTTCCAGTGATTAATATCAATTCAACATTTCTTCAACAAAATGTTTACTGTCCTAAGCACTGGGGTTTTGGAGTAGGGAGGGGGATATAAAGTTTACAGAAGACATTTTTCTGTTCTCATAGTGCTTGTGATACAGAAAAGGTGACCAAGACACAATTAGCTATAATGTAAAAACAACAAATGATTTTTGAATAGTGTGAGGAAAAATGCAGGGCAACCATTACTAACTCCTTGGTTTATCACTGGGAAAACTGAGCCTCAGAAAGGTTAAGTGACTCACTCACTATCACCAAGAAATAATAGAAATAATAGAAAGGGCTGGGATTTAAACCCAGGTCCTGTAACTTTTAATATGAAACTTTTCTTTTTTTATTTTATTTAGAATTTTATTTTTCCAAATTACATGTAAAAAATTTTGATATCAATTTTTGAGACTTTTTGTTACAAATTCTCTTCCTTCATCCCTCCCCATATCCCCCCAAGACCTCATGCAATTCAAGATAAGTTATACATGAGTAGTCATGCAAAACATTTCCACATTAGCCAGGTTGTGAAAGAAAAGAGACAAAAACAAAACTTCAAATTAAAGAACTATCAAAAAATTATGCTTCAATCTGTTTTCAGATACCAACAGTTGGATTGCAATTTTCCTAAGTCCTTCAGAATTATCTTGGATCATTGCATTGCTGAAAATAACCAAGTCATTCACAGTAGATCATCTTACACTACTGCTGTTATTTTATATACAGTGTTTTTCACTCTGCATCAGTTCATGTATGTCTTTCCAGGTCTTTCTTTCTTTTTTTTTTCTTTTTTTTTTTGGTGAGGGACAATGTGGGTTAAGTGACTTGCCTAGGGTCATGAAGTTAGTAAGTTTTAAGTGTCTGAGGCTGGATTTGAACTCATGTCCTCACGAATCCAGGGCTGGTGCTTTTTCCACTGTGCCACCTAGCTGCCCCTCCAGGTTTTTCTGATACCATCCTGCTCATCTTTGTTGTTTGTTCCTGATAAAGTAACTAACAAAAATAATTATGTTTCAATCTATATTCAAATACCATCACTTTTCTCTCTGTAGATGGCTTGCCTTTTTCATAAGACCTTTGGAGTTGTCTTGGATCATTGCATTGCTAAAATAACTGAGTCAATCACAGCCTAACATCTCATAATATTACTGTTAATTTGTATACAGTAGATTTCACTTTGCATCAGCTCATGCAGGTCCCTCCAGGTCTTTCTAGTAATAACATGCTCGTCATTTTTTAAATAGTAAACTACATTTACATAGTACTTTAAAGAGAGATTTACTTACAATAAATCCATGAGGTTTATTATTGCAGCAATAGTAATAGATGACTTTTATATAGTACCTTAAATTTGACAAAGAATTTTCTTCACAATAGCCCAGGCAAGTAAGTAATATATATCATCCCATCATCATCCTCCATAAATCCTCATCATGATCCATCAATCCTTAACTCCTTCATTCAATCCTCCTCAACATCAATCTGTTCTCATCATCAATGTTCATCAATCAATCCTCATTTTCCTCCAATCACCATCAATAAATCTATCATCATCTTTATCATCTTACATTACTATTGCTTCTGCTTCAAAAATTTTTTCACAATTACTATTGTTAAATGTTTCTGTCCTTCCTAATCTCTTCCCATGATATTTTCTCTATTTTCTATCTTTTTTCAACCTATCCCTCCTCAATACTGTTTTGACTCTGACTGCCCTCTCCCCCACTCTGCCCTCCCTTCTTTCACCCCTCACTCATTATCTCCTTGCCCTCTTACTTTCCTACAGGGTTGGATAGATATCTCTGCCCAATTGAGTGTGTATGTTATTCCCTCCTTGAGCCAGCTCTGATGATGAGATTAAGGACTTTAAGCTAATTCTAATGAGTATAAAGCTCATTCACTTCCCCACTCCTCCCCCATCTCTTCCCCCACTCCATAAGCCCTTTCCTGCTTATTTCATGTGAGATTTTGCCCCATTTTACCTCTCCCCTTTTCCGTTCTCCAGTACATTATTCTCCCCTCCCCCAAATTTTACCCTAAAGATGTCATTATGGGGCAGTTAGGTGCCACAATGGACAAAGCACATGCTCTGGACCCAGAAGAACCTGAGCCCAAATCCAGTCTCAGACACAAGACACTCACCAACCCCAAACACCTCCCCACCAAAAAAGAGATAAATAAAAAATAAGTGTTTTACAGATATAATCCCTTCATAATCAATTTCCAGCTGTGCCCTCTGTCTAAATTTATTCCTATCATCTGCCCTAATACTCAGAAAGCTCTTATGATTTAGACATATCATTTTCCCATGTAGGAATGTAAACAGTTTAACCTTTTAACATCTTTCATGATTTCTTTTTCCTGTTTACCTTTTGATGCTTCTCTAGGGTCTTGCATTTTCTATTCAGTTCAGGTCTTTTCATCACAAATACCTGAAAGTCCTCTTTTCCATTGAACTCTCATTTTCTCCCTCAAAGATTATAATCAGTTTTTCTGGATAGGTGATTTTTCATTGTATTCCCAATTCCTTTGTCTTCTGTAGTATCATATTCCATGTACTCTGATCATTTAATGTAGAAGCTGAGAGATACTGTGCTATCCTGACCATGATTCCACAGTATTTGCATTGTTTCTTTCTGGCTGCTTGCAATATTTTCTCCTTGACATGGGAGTTTTGGAATTTGGCTATATTGTTCCTGGAAGTTTTCATTTTGGGATCCCTTTCGGAAGGTGATCAGTGGATTCTTTCAATTTCTATTTTGCCTTCTGCTTCTATAATATCAGGGCAATTTTCCCTGACAGTCTCTTGGAAGATTATGTCCAAGCTCTTATTTTGATGATGGTTTTCAGGTAGTCCAATAATTTTCAAATTATCTCTCCTTGTTCTTTTTTCCAGGTCAGTTGTTTTTCCAAGGAGATATTTCATATTGCCCCCTATTTTTATTCATTTGGATTTGCTTTATTGTGTCTTGGTTTCTCATAAAGTCACTAAGCTTCCATTTTTTCAATCCTAATTATTAGGCAATTATTTTTTTCTTCAGAGAATTTGGCTTTTCAAGCTGTTGACTTTTTTCTCATGACTTTCCTTCATCACTCTCATTTATCTTTCCATTTTTTCCTTTACCTCTCTTACTTTGTCTTCAAAGTCCTTTTTGAGTGACTCTATGGCCTGAAACCAATTCATATTTTTCTTGGATGTAGGGGCCCTCATGTTGCTATCCTCTTCTGATGTTGCACTTCCATCTTCCTTGTCACTAAAGAACCTTTCTGTGGTTTGCAACTTTCTCTGCCTGCTCAGATAAAGCAAAAGCTCTCTTATCAAACCCCAACATGGCTCCAGAGATGAAACTATGACTAATCTGAGGTCACACAGATCATGGGTTATTTGATGATGAAATTTTGGTGTCTTGAATTCCCCCTTCTTTACATTTTAAGACATTCTTGAGGAGACAGAATTTCTATTCCAAAAGTTATCTGTTCTTTAAAGTTATATTTATACTTTCTGTTTTAATTTGTGTCAAAACTGGCTTTGCTATAAAAATGCACTTGTTTGCATTTATGTCTTTAATTCTAAATGGTGGGACTTCAAATGAAAGTATTGATATTCTCATACACAGAGAATGACAGAAATCCCATTTCTCTGAATAAAATTATAGAAATTTTATCCAGTATGATGGTTTTGGGCTCAAAATGAGAGTGAATCTTATGATTTTGATTATCCTTCCATTTTTAAATAAACATCCACAAGGAAGAGCCAAAATGGGACTAGAGTTTTTTTCCTTCTTTTGCCTTAGTTTAAAAATAATTCAAAGTTCCATTCTTTTGAATGTCTATGACAAAACTATCATGATATATGGCCTTGCTCACTTCTCTCCTCAACTTCCCTCCCCCAACAAGGGCAATGAAAGCCTTCTTCAAGGGATCAGTTGAAGGTGATAACTAATGGGTAGAAACTGTTAAATAGTGGGAATTAAGGAGTACTTGGTCCTTGATGACAATGCCCATATTGCAAAGATGGAGATTAGAGAGGTATGTACCTTTTTCTGCAATATTCCTTTATTCTTTATCTCCAAACCCAGATAGGCATAAAAGGTTACACCTGTATAAGAGAATCAAAACCTTTTGTAAGAAGGCTCACTCAGAACAAGAGAGAAGTTAAGGGATAGACAGGAGTTGAAGAGGCACCCTTTACCTTGTCCAGAGGTGACTAAATAAATTAGGGGCAATAATGTAGCAGTTTTTCAACAATACTTGCTTGTCTTCAACTGACTTATGAATGAGAACATCAAATAACATATTTCTCATTGCCACATGTTACATTTATGAAAAAATATGCTAGAACACATAAAATGTTAAATCACTTAAATAAAAATGTAACAAAAATAAAAAACAACCAAAAATGTTAAACATCCTTTTAAAACCATAAGAGTAAAAATTGTCACGAAAAAGGGAACAGCAGCAAGTGATAGAGTTAATGACTAATGTGATTTTCAATAATGAGTTAATTAAAGTACATAGAAATAGACTAAAGAAATAACACACAATATCTGTAGGAATAGAAGAACAAGCAGTCCTTAGAATAAAATAACATATCTGAAAAAATTAATATATTAACTGTGATTTTAAAATAATAAAAAATTCAAAATTAATAGAAAAGAAATATTTAAATTAGAGAGAAATAGAAAAATGGAAAAGAAATACTATAGGATACTGTCAATAATATAGAATATTATAAAATACTATATAATACTAGTATAGAATATTGTAATGATATCATACTAGAATACTAGAATATTATAAAAAAGATAATACTGTTATAGTAATAGTATAGAATATTACAAAATACTATAGTATTAAAATAAAAACTGATGATCTGAAAAGACAAAAACAATCAACAAACCTTTGCCTAACTTAATTTTAAAGACTGAAGAAAATCAAATTGCCAAAATAAAAATTGACCAAAGTTAAATCAAAATAGAAGAAATAAAAATATTTATTACAATCTACTAAGCACATGTGCTAGCCAAATAAAGAATACAAAGGAAGTTGATGGCTACCTAAAAAAACACACAAACAAATTTTTAAAAAAACTGATTGGATGAGTTCAAAGTCCATTCCTGTTCTAGGTATATAATAATTATTTTTAGTACTTTTTTCCCCATAAATTGGAGAAGCACAAAACTCTTGGTAATCAGGTCTGACAGCACCTCCATGAGAGAAATGTAATCACTAAATCTTGTTGAAAGTAGTGGTAAAGAATAAGAATTTCGGGAGGGATTTATTTGGCAGTATTTGATTATTTGATTTGGACAGTTGCCAGGCTGAACATTAATTCCTTATATATTACCAGATTTTGTTGTGCTCTATGTTTATCAGAAGTGGTAAGTTAAGCATTTCTTGGGAAAATGATAATGTAATTATTGAAAAGTAAACACTTTATGATAGGAGTACCACCTTTTGAAATCTGAACACCAATTCTTGCCTTCAATTTAAATGTGAATTCAATACTACTATTTGAGCACTAATATAGCTTATCATGTGAAAAACAGAAGGCATACCGTATGAGGTAAGTAATATTGCAGATATTTAACAGATATATGAACTATTTGGAAGGAAGTTTCTATGGAAATGAATAAATTAATACTATAGACCCTTTCAAGTTTTATTTACATTGTAAAGGCAAAGCTAAAGATTATAACAGATTTCTTGGCTGTGTTACTACTCAGGAGATGTTTTTAAAACACACAATAAATCCTTGCATCAATTATTAGTTTACAACTTGAAAATACTAGTGAAATTCCCTTGGAAAGCTTTCATTTAATACTATACGGCTGGTGAACAGTTTAATAAAATACCTGAGTCTTCTATGTAGGGAGGGAAGTTATTTATTCCACTTCTGATACTGCCAACATTTGATGAATCACTGAAGAAAATGGGAACTGACAAACAACTCTTCCTTTAGCAGTTGGTCATAGTGACAACATCAATAGGAACACACATTATGGGTTCTAAAATGACACATTTTCCTCATTTTTACTGAATGAGACATGAAAATCTTTAAAGAAAACAGTAGTATGTTATCATTAAGGGCTAACCGATGGCACTGTATGCTCTGAACTTACTTCAGTCATCATTCTTATGTTTTTTTCTCTAGTAGATACAGGGCCCATCCACAAAAAGATATATAAGATTCATAAGTTGTAGAGACTAGTACTATTCCTTTTAAATCTACATTGATAGATTGGTTTCATCAACACCTACTCTGCTTTCTACTTATTGGAGTATCTCTGTCATTCATTAGGATCATGTAATATCTGTTGCTAACATTATTCTCATGTAAATAGAGTAACATAGAAAATATATGCCATGAAAATTTGATTTTCCCCAACCATAATTACTCTCTTCCCATTCATATTTGCACTTTAATCCACAGGAGGTAAAATGTGCAATCTGTTATGTTTCATTTTTTTAAAAGATGATTACTACTTTTTTAGTAATGAATTTCCCAGCAAGTATGTTATTGGACATTTTCCTCCTTTCACTTATATTTATAATATATGCACCATCTAATATGTTTTACCTAATCATACTAGACTTTGGAACTTTTCCACAAATCACTTTTCTTTATGCTCAACAGTGACATTTCAAACTAATGTTTAATTAAAGATACTACTACCTTATGAACTAACAAATTAAATTACTCTTAATCATGTAAACATTCCATGATAATAACAATTAAAATAATAACGAAAACCCTTTTAGTTCTTTGTGAATGAAAAGTACAAGTCAAGAAAAGTGATTCCTCTTTCATGAATGAGAAAATTGCACATAAAAGACATAAAAAGTGCATATAAAAGGCATAAAATTGGGATTCAGTATAGTTACCATTTTACTACTCATTTCAGAATCATTTTACTTGGAGATTGAAGGCCTTCAATAAGATAGCTCTGTAATTATGCAGTAACTATACAATTCACTTAGGATCAAAAATATGTATGATTTAATCATAACTGCCTGTTGAGTGCTCCTAAGCACAAAAATCTAAAAATTGTAAATTGTGGAGCAAGTCCTGTAAATTCAACTTCCATATAAAGCATATAATTATGACATTTTTGGTATATAATTACCCTGTAGTCAGAGTTTATATTGGCCTTGTGAAATAGTGATACTATAATTTCAAATTAAAAGTCTTGCTTGGAAGTGAAATTGTATGTTGGTTTTGAACTGCTGCATTATGTGCTCTCTTTTCAGGAGAGTATTTTATAACCCAGGCTTCCCTGATTTTCTATGGGAGTATTAATATGCAAAGTGTTATTAAAGCATCTTCTATGACTGAATAGTTAACTGGTTTCACAAGTGGCTAAAAGGAGGTGTACTCTAGTGGATTGGAAGAGGCCGATAATTACAACTCTCTTTCAAGAAGGTTTATAGTATGTACTACTTTGGAAGACACAGCTAGTGAAGTGTGACTGCCTAGGGCATCCCACACCCTTGGGATTTAACTTGTTTGTTTAAGTTTCCAGGAAAACATATTATGACTATAATAATAATTATATATTTCAAATTGGGTTTTTATATCTATAACTCAAAATTCTTTCCTGCTTTAAATGCAATCTCAGCATAATTTTATGATGCTTCATTTGCATGTAGAGCAGTAATATATAAATATATATTTATTTAAAATATGCCAGAACATGATACCACAATTAAAGTAAAATTATATTACTTTTCTAAACATGATTTCCCATCAAGCACCATTTTATGTCACTTTTCAGATAGACACACTTTTTTTTGTGTGATTAAAGCCAAGAGCAAATAATTTTAAAGCTGATGGCAACAACTTTCTTTTTCTTCATATGCTTTTATAGACACAGTAAGAAAACATAGTAATTGAACTTTTTTACCCATGAAATTTTTCACCAGATCTATCACAATAGTTTACTTGTATTTTCTCAAATCTAGCATTTGTTTTTTCATTACTCCTTATAAGAACACAGCTATAAAATTAGAAGACTGGCTTTGAAATTGAGAAAATAGAAAACAAAAGCTCTTTTCATACTAGTATTTTCTGAAAATATATTGCTTCCTCATCTTCTTCCCCATGCTTTTCCTTCCTTTTCTTACTTTATTGAAATATCATTGGCAAATATCTAACATTTTTCCTTCTCCTCTCTCTACCTTATCTGAAAACCCACAGTACTCCTTACAAAAAAGGAACATCCCATATAATTGTCCAATTATCACCTTTATCCAAATTAAAAAACAAAGGAAATGCAGACATGTTGAAACCATTCTTTACTGCCAAGTTAACTTTTTTTAACCACATAATGAGCTTTAAAAATCATTTAAAAATCAGAGATATCATTGCTGTTTTGTATGTAGTATTTATTTTAATATTAAACTGGTCTAATACCTTTGAGACTTTTAAAAAGTCCACTATATCATACTTCACCATTATAAAAATGTAGATGAATTTTATGCCAAATTTTGACCTTTGAGATGTATTAGATCCTTATTATATTTTTTGGTTTTTTAAAATTCAGACAAGTATTTTATTATTTTCCAATTACATGTAAAGATAGTTTTCAATATTTGTTTTCATAAGATTTTTAGTTCCAAATTTTTCTTTTTTCCTCCCCATCTCCGAGAAAGAAAGCAATATGATATAGGTTATCTATATACAGTCACATTAAATATTCCTGCATTAGTCATGTTGTTAAAGAAGAATCAGAACAAAAAGAAAAAAAAACAAATATGGTTCAATCTGCATTCAGAATCCACAGTTTTTTTGTCTGGATGTGGAGAACATTTTCCATCATGTGTTCTTTGGGACTGTCTTGGATCATTGTATTGCTGGGAAGAGCTAAATCTATCACAGTTCATCATTGCACAATGTTGCTGTTACTATGTAAAATGTTCTCCTGGTTCTGCTCACTTCATTCAGCATCAGGCAACATAAGTCTTTGTATACCCAGTCCTTAAATAAAATATCTGAAGAATTGAGCACAGGTCTTTTTGACTCAAATTCCAGCCTGCAGTCTACTATGTCACATAATCTCTAATTTCAATGCATTTTTAATCTTTGACTATTTTCATAACACCTGTTTTCCAATATAATCTATCAACTTCAAATTCTCCCTTGTCATAAAGAAAAACAAGTAAAAACAGGTAGTAATATAACCATGAGTGCCGCATTAATATTTTAGCCCCTTCACCATTGAAGTGTTTTATCATCTTTCCTTATGAAATCAATATTGTACATTGAAGATGGCATTTAATCTAAGATTAGCTGACTTTTTTGTGTTTTCATTTATATTTTTGTGAGTATCCTGTTTAGAGTTTTCTTCATTCTATTTTCTTCCTTCTGCATCAGTTCACAAAAACCTCCTTGATTTTTCTGTATTGTTCATGTTTGTAATTTCTAACAGAGTAAAAGTAATTTCACCTACAATTTCTTTAAGCATTTCCCTTTTGATGCATACCAAACTTATTTCAACTTCTTTGCCACAAAAATGTCCTTCTGTGATTATTTTGTTATATATGAGACCTTCCTGTCTTTGACTTCTTTGGCATACTTGCCCAGTAGTGGGATTACTAGGTCAAAGGGTACGAACAGTTCATTAACTTTTCTCACATAATTTCAAATTGTTTTCCAGAACAGTTGGACCAATTCACAGCTCTATTAATTGTGTATTAGTGTGCCTGAATTCCCATCACCTCTCCAAATTGACTTTCTCTTGTCCTTTCTAATTTTTGCCAATTTGATATGTATGGGGTTAAACATTGAACTTGGTTTTCTTTTTGTTGTTGTGGTTATTTTTTTTTAAATTTATTTTTGCAGGCAATGAGGGTTAAGTGACTTGCCAAGGGTCACACAGCTAGTAGGTGTCAAGTGTTTGAGGTCGAATTTGAACTCAGCTCCTCCTGCATTCAGGGCGAGTACTCTATCTACTATGCCACCTAGCTGCCCCCAACCATTGCAGTTGTTTTAATTTGCATTTCTTTTCTTTTTTCGTTTCATTTCATTTCTTTCCCATTTTTCTTCTTTTCTATATTTTGGAACAACACCTTTAAACTTAATAACTAACCTGCTTAGCTCTTAAATTTAGGATTTATACACATAGTTAGGTACTCAATCAAGTAAATAGAAAAATTAAATATTTTTGCATTCAAAATGTCAATGACCTATTTTTAGATCACTTGTGAATAAGGGGTTAGTTATTTTATCTTTCCCCAAGTTTGAATTTTGTAAGAACTATAGCCACTTACATTAATATATAAAATTTGCCTTCCTATTCACCTTCTATTTTATTACTTGAAAACTTGCACATTTCTAGTTTTTATGAATTGCATTCAAGGTATGCATGTTATAATCACAAATTAGTGTTATACTAGGAAAACTCATTCAGTGAGTTAATTTTGGTGTCTATCATATATTAAGATTTTTTAAACTATTTTCATATTTAAATTTGAAAATTTATTAATTCTGTTTTTAGTGGTAGATTGTAAATTTATCTCTCCTGTAGGAAATGTAGATTTTGAATATATTTTTTATATTTTGAACAGGTTTCACCTATAATATTTTATTAAGTAGGTTATGAGCTCTTTGAAGATTAATTTCTATTTTCCAAAACATACATTTTAAGTACTGTCATTGCTTTCTATTATGAAGCAACCAGTCATTTTTGTTATCACAAAACTTGTTATTTGCCTGGGCCTGCTTCATATGTTTTTAGGTGTCACCAAAAATGATAAATTTAATAATAATAATAATTTTAATAATGGAGAAAGTTATACTTATACCATAAAGTATTAAATGTCATGTAAAGAAAAATACACTCATCTGAAGACCCACCTCTAAAACTAACTGTGACTTTGGGCAGATTGCTTTACTGTTCTCCAATCTGTAAAGTGAGAGAAATGTTCATGGGGATGTAGAGCTTGATGTGGGGCAGTACAGGGAGATCACTATTTTTAGAGTTTGATGACCAGGGTTGCATTGAATTTTGGAGTTTTCTAGCTATGTAATTGGAAGCAAGTAACTTAGATTTTCTGAGTCTAGCTTATTTATTCCTAAAATCATGGGATTAATAGTGATCTTGTTGTTAAGAGGACAATATTTCATATATTTTAAATTACTGTGTGTCATGAATTATTAGGGTTACTAAGGAAACCGGAGAATATTAGAAGTAGAAGGAACCATAGTCATTGTATACTTTAACCTCTTTATCAGCTAGTTTAAGATAGATCTGAGACTAATGTACAATCATAGTTTCCTGAATCCCATTTCACATATACCAATTTCTAAAAGTGCTGACTTTTAAATCTGAGATAAATGGTGTTTAGATATTTTATTGATAGATGAATGTCAATTGGTATATTAACAATTGCCTTTACCCTTTGACCCAGCAATACTAGCAGCTCTCTTTGTGGTAGCAGAGAACTGATAATTGCAGGGATACCCATCAATTGGGGAATTGCTGAACAATTTATGGTATAGGATATGGCTTATCCAAAATAATGAAGAGTGAAATGTGCACAACCAGAAGTAACAGTGATAGTTTTTAGAATCTTCTTGAGTGATTAAGTCACTTTGAATATTATAAATATCTAAAATAACTGTATGGGACATATGAAGAAAGATACTATCTGCATCCATCTAAACAACTGATTGTAACAATTGGAAGGAAAGATCCACTATGAGGAGAAGGCATCTGAGGGCAATCCATGTGGTTTAGATGGTCAATTCCTTGTAGTCAGGAAGTGACATTTGCTCATGGGTAGTGTCGATCAAAGCTACCAGCCAATTAGCTTGGAGCTGTGTGTGTGTGGATGGGATGTTCTTGGTTCCACAGGAGGCTTGTGGGATGAAGAAGGGGCAAGGCTCTCTCTCTTTTGTCAGGACTCTCATGGAGAGTGGAGCAGAAATGGATATCTCCCTGGGATAGATAGATGTAGGCATCTAGGCCTCTTTCTCTCTCTCTCCACCAAATTCTTATTCTCCTTAATAAATGCTTAAAAGTCTAAACTCTTGCTAAAGCTTCTAATTTATTGGCAACCACTCATTAAATTTTTAGAAAGACTAGCTAGAATTTTAGACTATTACATGATAAATAGAAGTATGTATAGAATAATTTTACATATCTATCTACCTATGTGTATGTGTGTATACACACACCTATTTGTGTCTAATGGTAGCCATCTCTATGTCAGGGCGGTGGAGAAAAGAAAAGAAAAAGGAAAAAAAATTAATATATTACATATATTTTATTGAATGCTATTATTGTACTGTATTCTGGTGAGAATAATTTTCATGCTCATAGTAAATTATAGTAAATAAAATGAAAATCAGAAGTTATTTGTATTTTTATATAGCATATAACAAGTAGTAGTATTCTTAAAAGTACAAGAGCAAGTAGATTCCATATTGATTGGTGCATGGTGGAATCCTGAGATTGTCAGGATGCCCTATGTTCAAACCCTGCTGCTGACTCTTAAATAGAAATATGGCTCATTGCAAGTGACCTATTTTAATGTACCTCAAGAAGTTCCTTACGACAAATCTTAAGGAATTGCATTTTGCACTAGTGGAAGAAGTTCCTCACACTGATGAAGTTATAGGTGACTTTTCTAGTCTTGTGGGATTTTAATAATTAGATTAAACAAATTAGTGTGACCTTAAAAATACTTTATTAGATTAAATGCAGACTATGGTGGTGAATAAGTTATATATCAATCAATCAAGCAACAAACATTTTATTAAATACCTCCTGTACTTTGTATGTGCCAGGCACTATCCTAGAGATAACACAAAAATGAAACAGTCTTTGATCTTATGTAGGCTAGGGAGATAAGGAAATCAGGGAAGAACTCTTGAAGGAGGTGGCACAAGCCTGAGCCTTGAAAGGAGTAAGGCTTTCAGAAAAGAGAGAGCATTATGGACATGTGAGACAGCCTGGAAAAATCAATGGGGAGAAGACGTGGAATATCTTATAAAGAAAACAAAATGGGGCTCAGTTTGATTAAAAAATAAAGAGAGTCAGAGTTTCAAGAAATAAGGCTACAAAGGTAGTTGTGGGCCAGATTGTGAAGGATTTTAAATGCTACACAATGTCTGGTGGATGACCTTGGCATCTTCCATGTCTGAATTAACTCTAAGCACTCTACAATGACTGTTCCAGCTGCCTTTATGGCCACTAGAACAAAGTGTTCTCATCAATCCACAATCCATTCCACCAGAGAAGTCTTTACATGTTTGGGGTAAGCACTCCTCTAACTCACCAATGAGTTCTTTGGTTACTTTCAACTTTGTCTCCTACAATGGTTTACCAGGGTATGGCCACTGTGCATGCTACAGCTTCTTGGAGCCACTGGTTAGAGTTAGGTGGATCAGGTAGACACCAAAGTGGAAAGTAGCTCTCCAAAGGGTTTGTTAACCTCCATGCCAGAGGTACTAGTCTTCCCTAAACACACCCTAGATCTAAATAGAGATGATAATTGAATCCATGAAAGCTGATGAGGTTACTGAATGAATATTGAAAGAAAAGGTGAAATTGATTATGACACAGATAAAGACAAAAATGTATACTAATAAATAGGAGGTAGACCAAAGATGACAATCCTCAAAAAGGTACTGAGAGAGATTGATCATATAGGTAGAAATGTCTATATATATAAAAAAAAAATGAGGCACAATGTAAATTGCAGATCCTTTCATTTCCTATACTGGTATGCCACTCCCTTTTTATCATCATGTACTTGGATTCCAGCAGAGATGGTGATATGAGAGGTTCCAGCCAATCCTATTTGCCTGAGAAAGATTTCATCAAAGATAACAGAGAGTGCTATATAAAGCAAAGAGTCAATAAAAACAAAACAAACAACAACAACAAAACCTGAGAAAACCGGCACTTCTATTCTAAGATTACAACAGAAGATGATCTGAATCCACAGGTTGTGGACATTTCAGGGCAGTTTGAAAATACCATGATATAAAATATTACGAGGCCTAAAGGCAGTGGATTCTTTTTTTGTTTTGTTTTGTTTTTTGGTGAGGCAATTGGGGTTAAGTCACTTGCCCAGCATCACACAGCTAGGAAGTGTCAAGTGTCTGTCTGAGGCCGGATTTGAACTCAGGTCCTCTTGAATCCAGGGCCGGTGCTCTATCCACTGTGCCATCTAGCTCCCCCCTCCCTTTTTTAAAAGATTTTATTTTATTTTATTTTTTCTGGGCAATGAGGGTTAAGTGACTTGCCCAAGGTCACACAGCTAGTAAGTGTCAAGTGTCTGAGGCCTGATTTGAATCCAGGGCTGGTGCTTAAGATGGTGGATTCTTAAATCAAGATTTAATGGATGGACATAACCAAGGCCCATATAGTTCATGTCTGCACATCCTCCGTGAGTCTCAAAATCAGTATGATCTCCTGTATTTGGTTGAGTTTGTTGGGATTGCACCAAGAGATAAAGCTAAATCTTTGTAAATAATTATACGAGGAGATAGTGATGATGCAAAAGCCAGCATGAAAGAGAAAATGATAGAAACTAGAGATTGAGGCAAAGGACTGGGTCATTTTCTCACAATGACTAAGTTCCTTCTCCCAGGCTAGAATTGTGGAAATAGTCTGGGAAAGAGAATTCAGTCATCCCCTTCATAACTCTGCCAAAGCAAGAACAATAGCAGCTGCCTCCAGACTACCACAGCAATAAGACCTGGGACATAGCCTTCCCAGTCATGAATTAAGAAGGGGAGATGATGTCATAGAGCCAAGATGATGGAGGAAAGGCATTAAAAACTCAGAGCTCCTGACACAATTACTCTCGAAAGCTGCAAACACAGCCATAAGACAACCCCTGGAGCAGCAGAACTCACAAAAAGGTGGGCTGAGATTAATTTCCAGCTAAAAACAGCTTAGAAGCTCAGCAGGAAGGGGCTTCTGTGCTGGGCTGGGAGTGGAGTCCAACCTTGCAATGACACCAACACAGATCCAGCCCCAGGCAGGCTGCACCAGAAAAAAAAACTTACCCTGGGCCTCCAAAACACCTGTAGTGTCAGCGTCTTCTGGAATTAAGCTCACAGTTGGGTGAGAGTGCTGAATTTCTGGGGCGAGGGGAAATATAGTGGTGTCTGTGGTACCTATGGAGGAATTTGGTAGTACTCCACCAGCAGGGAACCAGGAATAAATTTTGAGTGGTGAAGGCCCAGGTGGGGTAGGGGTGCAGGCTCATCAGAGCTAACAACCACAGAACACAAAGTTTTGCTGACAGGTTAATTAGCACGTTGTCCTGGGGTTATCTACAGACCAGAGAACAGGCCAGGTAAGTGAAAAACCTGCCCTTCCTTTAAGTGAAACACCTCAACTCTTTGAAGCTTGGTAAAGTGTAAGTTGGAAGTAGAGCTCCACTGTAAGAAGGAGTTAAAAGTCAAGTAAAAGACAGGCAAGATGAGCAAACAGAGAAGGTTGCAAATCATACAAAGCTTCTTTAGTGAAAAGGAAGATTGAGGTGAACCCTCAGAAGAGGATGTCAATGTCAGGGCTCCTACATGAAAGCTTCCAAGAAAAATATGAATTCTTTTCAGGCCATAGAGGCACTCAAAAAGGACTTTGAAGACAAGGTGAAGGAAAAAATGGAAAGAGAAATGAAAGTGATAAAGGAAAGTCATGTGAAAAAACTCAACACCTTGAAAAGCCAAATGGAAAGGACATAAAAAAGCTTGCTGAAGAAAATTATTGCCTAAGAATTAGGATTGATCAAATGGAAGCTAGCACCTTTATGAGAAACCAAGACACAATAAAGCAAATCCAAATGAATAAAAAATAGAGGGCAATGTGAAATATCTTCTTGGAAAACCTGCTGACCTGGAAAATAGATTTAGGAGAGATAACTTGAAAACTATTGGACTACCTGAAAACCATGATCAAGGAAAGACCTTAGACATCATCTTCCAAATATTGTCAGGGAAAATTGCCTGATATTCTAGAAGCAAAAGGTAAAATGGAAATTGAAAGAATTCACCAATCACCTCCTGAAAGAGATCCTGAAAGGAAAACTTCCAGGAATATTGGAGCCAAGTTCCAGAGCTCCCAGGTCAAGGAGAAAATATTGCAACCAGCCAGAAAGAAACAATACAAATACTGTGGAATCATGGTCAGGATAGCACAGGATCTAGCAGCTTCTACATTAAAGGATCAGAGGACATGGAATATGATATTCCAGAGGGCAAAGGAATTGGGTTTATAATTCAGCAAAACTGATCATATTCTTTCAGGGGAAAAATGGGACTTCAGTAGAAAAGAGTACTTTCAGGTATTTGTGATGAAAAGACCTAAACAGAATAGAAAATTTAACTTTCAATTGCAAGATCCTAGAGAAGAATGGGAGGTAAACAGGAAAAAGAAATCATGAAAGATTTTAAAAGGTTAAACTGTTTACATTCCTATATGGGAAGATGATATGTCTAAATCATAAGAGCCTTCTGAGTATTAGGGCAGATGATAGGAATACATTTAGACAGAGGGCATATGTAGGAATTGATTATGAAGCGATGATATCTGTAAAACATTTTTTTTATCTTTTTTGGGGGGACAGTTGGGTTGCTGAGTGTCTTGTGTCTGAAACTGGATTTGGGCTCAGGTCCTCCTGGATCCAGAGCATGTGCTTTGTCCATTATGACACCTAACTGCCCCATGATGATACCTTTAGGGTAAAATTTGGCGGGGGTGGGGGAGATAATGCACCAGGAAAGCAGAAAGGGGAGAGTTAAAATGGGGTGAAATCTCACAAGAAATAAGCAGGAAAGGGCTTATGGAGTGGGAGAGGAGTGGGGAAGTGAATGAGCCTTACCCTCATCAAAATTAGCCTAAAGTCCTTAATCTCATCAGAGTTGGCTCAAGGAAAGAATAACCTACACACTCAGTTGGGTGGAGTTATCTATCCAACCCTGTAGAAAAGTAAGAGGGGAAGGGGATAAGGAGTGAGGGGTGAAAGAAGGGAGGGCAGAGTGGGGCAGGGAGCAGTCAGAAGCAAAACACTTTTGAGGAGGGATAGGGTGAAAGAATATAGAAAATAGAGTAAATATAATGGGAAGGGAATGGAGGCAAACAGTTGACAGTAGTAATTGTGAAAAAAAATTGAAGCAGTGGCAAAAATAATGTAAGATGATGAGATATTTGATGATGATGATGGATTGATTGATGGATGGATTGACAATGGTTGGAGGAAGATGAGGATTGACTGATGAGCATTGATTGATGATGACTGAAGGAAGAAGATGAGGATTGATGGACAATGATGAGGATTGACTGAGGATAATAATGAGGATTGATGGATGATGACTGATTGATGATTGATGCTGATTATGATGGCAAAACATATGCTACTTATTTTGCTGGGTTATTGTGAAGAAAATTCTTTGTCAAGTTTAAGGTACTATATAAACGTCATATTACTGCTGTTGCCATAATAAATCTTATAGGTTCATTGTAAGCAAATATCTCTTCAAAGTACTATATAAATGTAGTTTACTATAAAATATGATGAGCAAGATACTATCAGAAAGACCTGGAGGGACTTGCATGAGCTGATGAAAAGTGAAATCTACTGTATACAAATTAACAGCGTTGTTGTGAGATGTTCTGCTGTGAATGACTCGGTAATTTTCAGCAACACAGTGATACAAGATAACTTTCAAGGTCTTATGAAAAATGAAATCCATCTACAGAGAGAAAAGTGATGGTATTTGAATACAGATTGAAACATAATTATTTTTGTTATTTACTTTATTGGAAACAAACAAAAATTGATGAGCAGGATGCTATCAGAAAAACCTGGAAAGACCTACATGAACTCATGCAGAGTGAAAAATATTTTATTCAAAATAACAGCAATAGTGTAAGATGATATGCTGATAAGATAAGTCTGAAAGACTTATGAAAATTGCAATCCATCTAGGGAAAGAACTGATGGTATCTGAAAACTGTTTGAACCATATATTTTTTTTTATAGTTCCTTAATCAAGTTTTTTTTTCTGTTTTTTTTTCACAACCTCTCTAATGTGGAGATGTTTTGCATGACTAGTCATGTATAAATTTATATTGAATTGCTTAAGTTCTTAGGGGGTGGGATGGTGAGGGATGGAGAAGAAGTTGAAACACAAAGTTTTAAAAAACTGATGTCAAAATTTGTTTTTATATGTAATTTGGAAAAAAATAAAATTCTAAATAAGAGGAAAATAAAGAAGAGGAGATGACCTATGAGCTTGGGATAACAGAGCAAATCAGGTAATGAGTCTGGAAACATAAGTCACCAAAAGACACTCCTAACATAATTAAGGAATGGTTTTGATTAACAAAAGCCCAAGAAGTAAATCTAGAAATAAAAAGAACCTTGAAACAAAACTACGCTTTGGGAGTGGATAGAAACAATGAAGGATGAGATTTTTACGAAATTAAATTGGAGCGCTAGGGGAAAAATGGAAGTAACACACATTTTAGAATAAAGACTTTACTTCTTTGGAAGACATCATGTCAATTAGAATGATGCAAAAAGAGACAATGAGACAAAAATATGGATACCATTTGCCATATTTCAAGGGATGTTAAAATAAAATTACTCAGAACTATTAGAATTAAATGACAAAATAAAAATAGAAATAAGTTTCCTTAAACAAAACTCTAATTGATTTAACAATTCTTTATTAGCTATCCAATATAGTAGGTATGCCAGGAATCACCTTACAAATCTAAATTCTCTTGACACATACCATACTACATATATATTTAAAAATATCATTTGAACCTTCAACCATTTAAGGATCTGAAATATGTCTGTCATTGATGTAGGGAAGTACTGGATAAGGAAACACCCTTTAACTCAAATTAGTTACCTTCTGTGCCACTTATAAAATAGGAGAGTTTAGGAGGCAGACCCAAGATGGCGGAGAGAAGCCAGCAAGTTGCCTGAGCTCTCCTTCGCTTCCCTCAAAAAGAACATTAAATCAAGCCTCTGGACAGATTCTGAAACTATAGAACCTGCAAAGAGCCAGAGAGACAGTCTTCCAACCAGAGATAATTTAGAAGACTTCAGGAAAGGTCGTTCTCACTTGGGTGAAAAGGAGGCACAGCACACCACAGTGCAGCACAATGTGGAGGGGATTGGGGCAAGTCAGCAGGAAGCTATAGGCCACAGCTGAGCAACTGAGGCCCCTGGATTCTGGGTCAACAAGCTGGTGGCACAGCAGGCCAATGGTGAAACTCATTGGCACCAGCCAAGAGGGCAGGCGCAACCAGGCCCGGACATCCCAGGCTGTGGAAAAATTGAAACACTAATACATTATTGGTGGAGATGTGAACTGATCCAACCATTCTGGAGAGCAATTTGGAATTATGCCTAAAAGGTCTATAAAGCTGTGTATACCCTTTGACCCAGCAATACCACTATTGGGTCTTTTTCCCAAAGAGATCATAAACAAGGCAAAAGGACCCACATGTACAAAAATATTTATAGCTGCTCTTTTTTTGGTGGCAAGGAATTGGAAATTGAGGGGCTGCCCATCAAGTAGGGAATGGCTGAACAAATTGTGGTATGTTAATGTAATGGAAGTCTATTGTGCGGTAAGAAACATTGAGCAGATGGATTTCAGAGAAACCTGGAAGGATTTGCATGAACCAGATGAGTGAGATGAGGAGAACATTGTACACAGTATCATCAACATTATGTGTTGATCAACTGTGATAGATTTGATTCTTCTCAGAAATACAGTGGTCCAAGATAGTTCCCAAGGACTCATGATGGAAAATGCTCTCCAAGTCCAGAAAAAACAAACAAAAAAAGAACTGTGGAATATGGATGCAGATTTAACCATGTTGTTGTGAGATGTTTAATGTTGTTGTACATATATAACCCATATCAGATTACTTGCTGTCTTGGGGAGGATGGGAGGGAGGAGAGGGAGGGAGAAAAATTTGAAAATAGAAATCTTATAAAAAATGTTGAAAACTATCTCTATATGTAACTGGAAAATAATAAAATACTTTAATAATTAAAATAGAAGCATTTCCAGGCATACAGAGAGATTAACTGATT
This sequence comes from Dromiciops gliroides, assembly GCF_019393635.1. NCBI lineage: Eukaryota > Metazoa > Chordata > Mammalia > Microbiotheria > Microbiotheriidae > Dromiciops > Dromiciops gliroides. Next base: position 190,859,298 of record NC_057863.1, read on the forward strand.
TTCACAGGGTCATGCAGCTAGGATGTAAACAGAGGCTGGACTTGAACTTAAATCTTCCTGGACAGAGACCAACTTTCTATGCAGCATGCCTCTCCATAATGCCTTTAATGAATAATTTAATTTGTCTGATAAAGATGTATATGCATTCATTAGATTAAATTAAATAACACTTTAATTTTGCAGACCAGGTTAGTATTAAGGCAAGAGTAAATATTTTCTAATGTGCTTTTTTAGCCTTTTGACATTTTTACTTTTTTGCCATTCCTTTATAGAATGCTCCCACTGGTATTATTGGAATTCCAAATCTTATCTAAAATTATTTAATAGTGGGGTGACATGGTGTCTCTTTGCTGCATTTACTTTATTGTTCTCTGTAAAACATGAACACAGCAAAAATCTGAGCTTGTAAATGAGAGGTCTGTTTTCATTCTGGTCAGAGAAATGAAATTTGTAATTCAAATGACTAAAGTTAATGAATTTAATGCACAGGCTGAAAAAGTGTTGTAATATGCTGATTTAGCCTTGTAAGGATCATTCCAAACATTCCCATTAAGGTATTGATTGTGTCTATTTAACAAAACAAAGAGTACAGTGAACTCCCCAATGGTCTGACATACCACTTCTAGTACCAGGACTTTAAAACAAGTAAAACCTTTAATCATATTGCTTAGCCCCCTAACGTTTTTTTAATATAAGAGTAATGACTAATTGTATACAGTAATTCCAATCTTAATCTTATTTTGGCTTTTAGAAGACATTATGAATATTTGCAATTCAATTGGGTGGAGTTTGGCTTATTTATTAGGGATATGTAAAAGTGATTTTTACTAACACATAGTTCTCAAAGTCATCTTAAAAGTATTTACTCATTTGTGCAATACAAAATGGAGGACCTTATTTTAACTTCTTCCCAACCACCTCAGAGTATTTGGTAATTTAACTGTCAGAAAACAGGTGGATAACCTCTGCTACTGCCATTCTTATACAGTTCTATCATAAAGGCAGTGTGCTAAATTTGAGGTTGGAAGCTAGGAACATTCCTCCCAGTCATTTGCTCTCCACTATAATACTTGGCAAGATTATTGACCTACTATTACAAAATGATTCTCTCATTGTTTTTGTATTTGAAATTACTTCATAAGCAATAAAGTACTATATACATGAAATATATTATTATTTTAAATCACAATAAAAAGTCAACTTAATTCAACCTTTTAAAAAAGGTTGTTTGTAAAACTGCTTACTGTGTATAGAATCTTTACAGTTTTTATCATGTATATAGAATCTCATCTATACCTGCCCATTTCTCACAATGAAATCATAAATGTTAAAGATGGAACAGATGGACATGTTTCTAAAAAAAAAATTTGATCATAGGTAATTTTTTTCTTACTCCATGAATTCCCCTTTTTTAAACCATAAAAATATTTTATTATTTTCCAGTTACATGTAAAGGTAGTTTTCCACATTTGTTTTAAAAATATTTTTAGTTCCAAATTTGTCTCCCTTCCTCCCTTCCCTGCCCCCTCCCCAAAGACAGAAAGCAATCTCATATAGGTTATATATGGACAATCACATCAAACATATTTCTGCTTTAGTCATGTTGTGAAAGAAGAATCAGAACAAAAGAGAAAAACCTCAAAAAAGAAAAATAAAGTAGAAACAGTACAGTTCAATCTGGATTCAGAATCCACAGTTCTTTTTTTCTGGATTTGTAGAACATTTTCCATCATGAGTTCTTTGGAATTATCTTGGATTATTGCACTGCTGAGAACAGCTAGGTTTATCACAGTTGATCATGACACAATGTTGTTGTTACTGTGTGTAATGTTCTCCTGGTTCTTTTTACTTCACTCAGCAACAATCCACTTAAATTGGAAAAAAATTTTATCAAGTCATTGATAATACTTATAAGGACATTAATGAGAAAATAAAACCTATGCTTTTCTGAAATATAATAAGAATAATAAATGCTAAATACTTGCTATTTTTATTTTTCTTACTTATAGGATCATATGATCATATATATTATACTATACAGGACCTCAGATATCTATACCCCTCACTTTACAAATGAGGAAACTGAAACTCATAGAGACAAAGTAACTTGTTTAAGGTCACATATATAGTATGTGACAGAACTATAAAGTGAGCTCATATCCTTAACCTCCAAATCTAATGTTATTTTTTTTCAATTGTGAAAACTTGCTTTCTTTTTATGAATGATTAACTTAAAACAGGTCTTTATGACTGATTATTCAATTCAGTAAGTTCTAAAAATAAAATTACATAAGTAGGTTAGTGATAATTTTTTATCTTTCTCTTGAAAAGCTGATTACTTAGCAGATTTTGTAACCCATTTCTCCTCTTAAAACTAGTGTTTTTGGCATGTGCAGGTATAGCTTTAATCTATGCCTGTTTCTTTTTCTTTAAATTGGTCATGTCACAGTGATTATTTGTTGTTATCAGTGTGCTTGATAGCATCAGATGACATTTACAGTGTGTTTGGGAAGTATAAAATGATTTAAAAACAAAATTTCCAGAATCCTTACCCTGAGAAATTTTGGAATCATAGCCCTATGATGATGTTTCCATTTTTGCTGGCAAATATAAGATGACATAAGAAGAGGTAAATTACATGAATTATGTATTTTAAACCATTTTGCTTCTCTACTTGAAAATCTCCAAAAGGAATTTATCATTTAGAATATGCTTCTTTTATAGACATCTTGATGATCATTTCCTTATTTCCTCTCCTTCCCTTCATTTCTCATTTTAAATGAAATAAAATGAAATAAATGGGATAAAGGTCATCCCTGGGAGGGTAGTTAGAAGTGTTTCAAAAGATTAGTGTTACAATGGAAACAAACTTTTCTCCAGGCAGGGGATCTAAATTCAGTCATAATCTTACATGTCTGGCTCTCTGGAGGTCTGGGGTTGTCCATGTGATGTGAGGTGATGTACTTCCCCTGAGTTCCTTCTGCTTTGTCATCTAAGTCTGCTTTGTCAGTGGAGCAGCATGCCATGCTCTGTGACTGACAATAAGGAAACTTCATAAATCAGCTAATCAGGTAACCCTTTAGCCACTACCTTTTTCCCAGAGGAGACAAGTCACCTTTTGAAAGCGTATATTGTTTTTCACTAAAATATTACTTCTAGTTTTCTATTTTGACATTAATATGACATTGCCTAATCCCTTATAGTATAGTTATAATGTTATCACACTGAATGATTGTGCATGCATTTTAGATATTCCTGTGACTAAATAACTAACATGAAGGCTATTGCAAGAAATTGGCAGTCCTTTATGCAGGCATCGACTACAGTCAATATGTGCAGTCAAAATCTAGTTCGAAAGATACATGGAGTATCCGTGTAAACATGCATCATCATAGAAAGAAAATAATGAATATAGCAGTTTTAGTTGTATATTACTATCGCATAAATGTTTCCTTTTCATATTTCATACACTTTTAAAAATTCTTATTAAAAAAATTCCTCTTAACAACAAGGGTACCCTCAGTCTTCATAAGCAAGGGTTTACCTTTGTAATTACTAGACCTTAGACTTTGAGAGAGAAGTAGAAACTGAAGTTTTTTGCTACCTTTTAAAAAAATTCTTTATCTTCAGTTATATATCACCTTCATTATGCTTTTAGATTATTCTAATTCAAGTTCATATGAGTATGTCTTTTTAAAATGTAGAAGAGTTAATAGTTGTTTTCACTGCTTAAGAGATTACTGGATCTTAAGGAAGATTTGGAAACTCAAATGTACATGAATAGAATTTAATATTTAACTTTCAGATTTATTGAAACATTTGCTCAAAACTTTTGAATGTAACTGAAATAATTCATATGGTGTAGATTTTTTTTATTTATCATGAAGGAATAATTTTCATACTCATAGTAAATAAAATGAAAATCAGAAGTTATTTGTATTTTTTATAAGGCATACTACAAGCAATAGTATACTTAAAGGTACAAGAGCAAGTAGATTCCTTATTGATTGGTGTATGGTGGAAGAAATGTATGGCTTTTGCCCTTAATGGAAGCTGATTGTTCAAGGATGTGCCAGCAAGACTGGTCGATTTTTTAGCTGTTGTTTACTAGGAAGGACAATATCAATTTTCCAGAGGGATGATCTGTGGGATGTCAAAGCTGTCACCTTTGTCTTCTCATCACTAACAGACAGCTGAGTGACATTTATGGTGATGTGACATTGTCTGCATTGGCATATACACCAAAGAACATAACAGGCAAACAACAACAACAAAATGAGGTATTGCTTTAAAAGAGATATAATCAGCAGTTGTCAGGACTGGTAACATATATGATGTCAGAATAACAGGGTTGTAGCATACTTTTTTTTTTTTTTGCCATGAACCTAGTGTACTGTTTGACTTATCCTGTTTAAAGGATTGTCCTGTTGTAATCAGCAGTTAGTAAGGTTTCTAATTGAGAACTAATCTTCAGAGCTAAATAATTTTCTTATATCTTCTCTCTTTTCTTCTTTGTCATTTTTCTTCATTTTTTCAAATTGTAATTTAAAATGTCATTACACTCAGGTAATTTTGGACAACTAAAATGAAGTTCAAATAAATGAGCACTAAAATACTGTCCAACTCTAAAATTCCAGGATTTTGTGTCTGTCACACACACACACATATGTAAATATTTGCTGAGTAAAATATTTATATTCTTGGCAAAAATTTGCATATGAGATTAAAGAGAATTTTCATGAACTTATTTGTGGATTTATGTTAGTGGAAGAAAAGAGAATGCATAATTCTCTTTGAATTTCAGTAAAGTACCAGGATACTTTGGTACTAGCTTTCATATTTAACAGGGGTTGATGGAATATTACATAAATATCTTATGATTGATATTAAAATAAAACCTTATATTATGTATAAACTGTGTGATAACCATGAGTTTATTGTGATACTTCTGTTAGAATTATTCTTGTCAGTTTTTCCCCAGTCTAACAAAGGATAATATTGTACAATTAGAAAAGAAGAAAAAAAACCCCGCAAAAGAACAGTGCTCCAAGTACTCAGAGTTATGCATTAACTAATGTTTGAATCTGATAGACAATTTGTAATAGCAGAGTTTCATTTTTTATTAATACCTTTTCCCCCACAAAGAGACTAAAATTGCAATAATATTGAAAAAATAATTCAATAAGTAAATTTCTTTTGGAGCACAAACTGGTACAAAAAAAAATCTTAGAAAGTCAGATAACTGGGACACTAGGTGGTGCAGTGGATAAAGCACTGGCCCTGGATTCAGGAGTACCTGGGTTCAAATCTAGCCTCAGACGCTTGACACTTACTAGCTGTGTGACCCTAGGCAGGTCACTTAACCCTCATTGCCCTGCAAAAAAAAAAAGTCACATAACTGAGTTAAATGGAAGATGAAGGAGTACATATTTGAAAATTGGGAGTGGTAATATTGACTGAGGGCTTTAGGAAACTGTGAAAGAAGAGGCATTTTAATTGAATCTGTTCCCCATATAGATGTGTCAATTTTTGATATGTTTTAAAATCCGACTTTTTATATCTCCTCTCCATAATTCCTTTCAAATTCTCTCTTCATTGATTTTATTTATATAAAATCTTAAAAAAACCAATGTACTGGGAGCAGCTAGGTGGCTCAGTGGATACAGCACCGGCCCTGGAGTCAGGAGTACCTGAGTTCAAATCTGGCCTCAGACACTTAACACTTACTAGCTGTGAGACCCTGGGCAAGGCACTTAACCCTCATTGCCTCACTAAAACTAACAAACAAACAAACAAACAAAAAAACACCTATGTACCCATAATTGCCTGTCTTTTTTTAAAACCAATAAGCTCTATCCCTTATTTATTAAAAACATCTATGTAGAGTTATGAAAAGTACCTGAACTTTTTCTTTTTCAGTCTTTCTTATGTTTTGGTATTTCATATTTAGGCTTATGGTACAGAATTATATGTGTCAAAATTTATTTTTGCCAAACTGCATTACACTTTTTCAAGTAGATCTTTTTAAAAAGGGCATTTTTCCTGCCCCCAGTAATTTGTTCAGTTTTATCAAACAAAGGGCTTTTGTTTTCAATTACTTGTTTTTTGCTTATCTAGATTGTTTCAGTGCTTTACTTTTCTGATTTGTTTTTTGCTAATACAAAATAGTTTTGATGCCTCATATTTTGTAATATAATTTGTTTGATAACTGTATCTTCCAATTTCTACTTTCTCCATTATTTCACTTGAAATTCCATAACTTTTGTTTTTATATAAATTTTGTTCTTTTGTAGTTATTTACAAAGCCCTCTTACTAATTTTGTACAACATTAAAATGGAAAATTAATAATTTAGATAATATTGACATTTTATAGCATTGTCATGAGGCATGAATATTCCTTCTTATTTTAATCTTCATTGCTCTAAAGAGTGTTTTGTAGTTGTATTTAAATAAATCTTGCCTAAGTCTTAATTAAAAAAAAACTTCCAGGTATTTTATGTGTTTTGTGTTTATTTTGAATGGAACTTATTATTATTCCTTTCCTGTTTCTGTTAGTAAAATATGGAAATATTTTGGGAATTGATTTTGTGTCATAAATGCTCTGTTACTAATAATTTTGCTTAATTTCTTTTCTGATTCTATGAGGTTTTCTAAGTACATTGGGCTATGTTTATGCCTAGAATTTTGCTGTCTTATTCTAATATTTTTCTAGAAAGATTACTTTACAGTAAGTGCTTTTTCATGAAATAGCTAAGTTGTCTGCTTCAAGACTGGTGAATTTTACTATACTAGGTATAGAGCTTCCCTTAGAATACTGCCCATTCCATTTTTTTCAATATTCCCCTAATTTTTATTATTTTTATAAGACTCCCTTGGCAATATAGCAAAATTCCAGTTTTATAGAACTGTTATTCTTTATGTATTCTAAATTTTTGTCAATCTAGATTACTTTGTGGTCCCTAATCAACTCCTTAAGCCATGCTGCCTCTCTATATTGCAAAGAATAAGGCTTAAAAAGAAGCCTGTGTTCAAAGCTAGGAATACGTAGATTTGAGTATTGCCTCTGACATAAATAGACTTTGTGACTTTGGAGAAGTCACTCAATGTCTTGGTTCAGTTGTAGAGATGGTGGTAACCTTTATTAGGAGAATTAATTTCTTCACTTGCAAGTTCTCCTGTATCAATTAATTCATGGATCCAGAGGTTAGATCTTGATTTTGTTTGCAGGAATAAGGAATTAGGAATCCTTTGATTCGCCTCAATAAATTTTCAGTTATTTTGCAACTCATTTCTCAAGAGGCAAGATTACTCAAAATATAGTATTGCATGCTAGTGTGATCTCTGTCTATATGCTGTCCCTCATTAGATTAGCTGAGAGCAGTTATATATCTTTATCTATCTATCTAACATCTATATCAGCTCTCCTTGTAGCAATATGCTAATGTATTAAATTGGATGGAACTGACATTATGAAAATCTAGATCTTACATCTAGATCTACAAGTAGTGTCATGAAACCTGGCTTTGGTGCATTTACCATTTTCACTTTATTAAATAAAACTACTTTGAATTTTTTCCAGATGTTTTGTTTTGTTTTGTTTTAGTGAGGCAGTTGGGGTTAAGTGACTTGCCCAGGGTCACACAGCTAGTAAGTGTCAAGTTTCTGAGGCCAGATTTGAACTCAGGTACTCCTGACTCCAGAGCCGGCCCTCTATCTACTGCGCCACCTAGCTGCCCCCCAGATGTTTTTTAGAACACATAGTTTTGGTTTTTCTACTTCACGCAATAGATATTTATCAAGGACCATTGTATTACATGCTATTTTGAAATGACTGATAAAATCTGATGATTACCTTCAAGAACCTTACAGTATAGGTTAAGGTATACATACAATCCAAAATATTATACTCATTATATGCATATGATTAGTGCTATGTGTGACAAAGCTAAGTGCTTTGGAACTGGATTATTCCTTGCTGATGTGATAGGGAAGACATCATGGCAGAGGTAACATAGGAGTTTGTCTTTGAAGGATGGAGAGGCTCTTCTTAGGCAAAGCCAAAGGCAAAGAGAGGCTGGAAGAGCTCTGTATGTATGGCTGAGCTGAGCCCTAGAGATGGGAAAATATATATCTCCTCAGACATTTGCATTCAATAAAAGAAAAATAGAAATTCACTTTATTGAAAGGAAGAACATGCAGTTTCACATTGTCAAATGGTTGCAAACATGTCTAATCACTAGTTATTAGAAACATAAATATATTTATATATAATTTTAAGGCCTATAAAGTATTTTTCATGTTCTTTCTTATTTGATATGAGAGTTCAGTGTACTAAAGAATACTGGGCCATATCTGGATTCTAGTTTCTGTCCTGTCTCTTGCTATTTTCATGACCTTTGACAAGTTACCTTTTCTATGTCTCAGTTTACTCATCAGTAACGTAAGGATGTTTGAGTCTGTGTGTCTGTGTGTGTGTATGAAATGATTGTGTTAGGTCAATAGTTGGTCTAAAATTCTTTGACATGACCTCATGTCTTTATAAAAAATAGAATCAAAGTAATTTAATCAAATGAGGAATTTTTCAGCTAATATAGACAGTAAAATTCACTAAAAGTTGCATTAATAAGGTGTTAAAGAGATAGTTTCTTTAACTAGATCTCATTTGTAATTAGATCAGGAATACTGACAATAGCCATGAGTTAGTGGCTCTCACTTAATGACAGCTATTGATTGAATATTGGGTTTTGCATGAGATGGTGTGAGAGTCGATAAAAGCATCAGGACTTGTTTGGAATAGCACTGCCAGCTAAGCTTTAAATTGCCTCCTGGAAAAAGCCACAGACATTTCCACCCCATATTTATTATTGCAAAGATCTAATAGTTACAATTAATCTTCCATTTGCCAGTAAGAAGACTTTGAATAAATAAGGACATAGTACTCCAAAGAGGATATAGAATAGCAGCATACTTTCCCTGAACTCTGAGAAAAATAGACCTAGTGGAACCAGGATTTATCCAATGCAATGAAAAAGTAAATTAAAAAAAGGTAATTTATTAAAGAGAAAAATACCATCTTAGTATTACTATTATTACTGTCTTAGTAAACAAAAAGTCAAATAGTTTTGAAATTACCTTTAGAATAATTAATATTTATTTTAATATTTTAAGGTTTTTTGTTTTAGGGTTATGAGTTGTATAGGGCTAAAATTCTAGCTAGAATGTCTAAAATCTAGTGAGTGGTTGCCATAAATTAGAAGCTTTAGCTTTAGACTTTTAAGCATTTATTAAGGTGCAATCAGAAGTTGCTGAAAAGAGAGAGAAAGAGGTAAAAGGCAAACTTTCTCTAACTATCTAACTAGACCCCACCACCTGACCCCTCCAAGCCAAGGTCAGGAACCCAAAAGACCTCACTCGCTCCTTCCTCCTCCCAGAAGCCTCCTCTCCAACAGGAAACAGAGCCATCCACACACACACAGTTCCAAGTTAATTGGCTGGTAGCTCTGATTGACAAGTCCCACAGGTGGTTCTATAGATGTAACTTCCAGATACCTGGCAACTTGCGGACGCCATTTAACTTCTGGATGCTAAAGTCACATGGTCTCTAAATCACATGCTTTCTCCTCATGGCAGAGCTTCCCTGCAATCTCTTTCCCAGCAGGGTGTTCCATTCCAATTTTCACAGAGTATACCATCTACTGCAGTAAAAACAACCATTCTTTATGACTTGCTGTGCTTAAAAATGTGATCATATGGTGGCCAATTTTTGAATTTAATTAAACTGGCCCTCAAATGACAATTTAAAGGAAAGAATATGAAACCCAGTAGGGACAATGCAATTTCATAGACAGATAAAATCATATCACAAACACAGATTAGGGAAGACATATAGTTGTGAAAAAGATATGGGGACTTTGAGTTCAAGATGAACAATGTGATATAACAGCTAAATGAAGCTTACATTGTCATGAACTTCATTATGAAAAGGTCTGTGTTCATAATGAGGGAGTGTAAGAGAAGAAGAAAAAATTCAGCAATTGCATAGTGCCTATTATGTGCCAGGACTGTGCTAAGTGCTTTATAAATATTTTATCATTTGTTCACAAAAATTCTGTGAAGTGGTTGCTGTTATAACCCCCATTTTATAGTGGAAGAAACTGGGGTTCAATGGCTTGTACAGATTCACACAGTAAATGTATGAGACTGGATTTTAACTCAAGTCTTCCTGACTCCAGGCCCAGCACTCTGTCCACTGTGACACTTAGATGCCTGAGGTAATAGCTTTGCTATATGTTTCCTACTTATTTTCTAACTGGTACATTATCCAATCAATCCTCAATTTTTGTGGATGTAACATTCCCAGAAAATCACACAGAAGTAAAAAAAAACAACATGAATGTTGATATATTCAACCCATGGATGAAAATACACTTTTCTCCATATAGTTATTTATAACAAAAGATTAATTCTGATAATATGCACTTTTCTTAACACCATAATCATAAAATAACCCATAAAAGGCAGTGCACAAAATAAAATTGGTACCATGTAAAACATTTTTCTTTGCTAGTAATTCCATAGAATTCTGTGACATTTTGTCTTAACTTATTAAAACAAACAATTGATTTCAGACAATATTCACTTTTTAGAACACATGAAATATACAGTACCATAAATTCTTTCCTCCTTTTTTTCAGACCTAATGAAACATGGACTTAACACCAAATTTACTTTGGATAGCAGCTTAAGACATTCTGATACTAAGTTTATCTCACACCTTCATTTTCTCACTAAATTGTGTCAGTGACTCTACTGCTTGGGCTTAGATCCCAAAAGCCTTGTGCCATAGTGCAAGGGGATATAATTGCAACACAGGCACAGGGAGCTCTTTACAGAAGTATGGCAAACCAAACCAGTGAAGCACCTAGTAGGATACCATCCACTCCACAAACTTGCAAGCATCATGCCTTTCATTTTGTTTCTTTACATAGCCATGAATATGTGTGATGCAAAAGTGAAAATGAGGTTATTAATAAAATAAGAATGATTGAAGTCCTGTAAGTTAAACAAATGAATGTTGAGGATTTACTGTATTTATTTCTGGCCACTTCTATCCAGAAGATTGTGATCAAGATGTTGAGATGTGTGGAAAACATAGTATATATAATAAGATCAACATTTATTATTAATATGATTTGGACTTATGGCAGTAAGGCTAGAAAAAGTGGCACATAGGTTAGTTTCCTCTCAAATGACAATGAAACCATTCTTGAGATTAATTGGGCCAAAGGACTAAGGTTCAAGTAACCTCCTGGTTGCCTAGGGCATAAAAACTCAGTGCCTGAGTGTTCAGACCTCTTCGGACTTAAATACTCTTCCTTTCAGACTTAAATAATTCTTCCATGAATTAACATGCTTTTCTGACTAGTCACAGTTTTGTATGTTTTATACACACATACACACACACATATACACACACACATATAAGTAATATTTTAAATTTTGTTTTTTCCCCAAATTACAGGTAAAATTTTAACATCAATTTTTAAAACTTTCTGTTCCAAATTCTCTTCCTCCCTCCCTCCCCACCCCCATTAAGAATTTAAGCAATTCCATTTAAGTTATATATGTATAGTCAGGCAAAACATTTCCACATTAGTCAGGTTATGAAAGAACACAGACAAAAAAACTTTAGAAAAAGGAACTAACAACAACAACAAAATATACTTCCATCTGTATTCAGATACCATTAGTCAGGTTGTGGGAAAAAACAGACAAAAAAATCTTAAGAAAAAGGAACTAAAAATATTAAGTTTCAGTCTGTATTCAGACAACATCAGTTCTTTCTCTGTAGATAGACTGCATTTTTCATAAGTCCTTCAGAGCTGTCTTGAATCATTTATCATTCATGATTCATTCAATGAATCATTGAATCATTGTATTGCTGAAAATAACTAAATCATTCACAGCAGATCATCTTACAATATTGCTGTTATTTTGTATACAGTACATTTCACTTTGCATAAGCTCATGTAAATCATTCCTGGTTTTTCTGATTGCATCTTACTCATCCTTTCTTATAGCACACTAGTGTTCCATCATAATCTCATCCCACAATTTGTTCAGCCATTTCCCAAGTGATGGGCATCTCCCCAATTTTGAATTAAACTTTTTGTTTTGTTTTGTTTTGATCTCTTTTTGGTTATCAACTTAGCAGTGGTTTTACTAGGTCAAAAAGTATGAATGGTTGTATAGCCCTTTGGACATAGTTCTAAATTGCTCTACAGAATGTTTGGATCATTTTACAACTTTACCAAGAGTGTATTAATGTCTCATTTCCCCCATATCCCCCACAAAATGTCATTTTCCACTGATGTCCTATTATCCAATCCAATGGGTATGAGGTAGTACCCAGAATTGTTTTGACGTGAATCTCTCCAATCAATAATGAGTTAGTACTTTGTTTTCATGTGGCTATAAGTAGCTTTGATTATATCGTCTGAAAAGTTCATGTCTTTTGATCATGAATTGTGGAATGGCTCTCTCTCTCTCTCTCTCTCTCTCTTTCTCTCAACAAATTTGACTCAGGTCTCTATGTGTTTGAGAGCTGAGACCTATCAAGCAAAGTTATATTAAATATAGAGAAGAGCTGCACCCAACTGAACCTAGTCAACTCCAGAAACTTTTATTAGGCCTTCCTATGTGCCAGAGACTGTGCTGTTCCTGGAAATATATATTTAAGTTAAACATAAAATTAAATTAGAAACAAACAAGCAAAATAGCCCCTGTTCTCAAAGGAGCTCAGAGTCTAATGGGGAAACAACATGCAAATAATTATATAGAAAAAATAAGTAGAGGTAAAATGCAATTAGGAAAGACTTCTTATAGAAGGTAAGATTTTAAAGGAAGACAGGAGATAGAGATGAGAAGGAATAGATGTTCAGGCATTGAGGACAATCAGTAAAAATTTATGGATTCAACAGATGGTGTGCCATGTGCAAGGGATAGTATGGAGGCAAATAAACTTTGGGCATCTAGGTGACCTAGTAAGTAGTACCTAAGGTCAAATCTGGTTTCAGACAAGTCATTTAATCCTGTCTGCCTCAGTTCATCATCCATAAAGTGAGCTAGAGAAGGAAACAACAAATAGCTCCATTATCTTTGCTAAGAAAACTCTAAAATGGGATCACAGAGTTGGACATGACTGAAACAACTGAACAAGAACAAAAAGTAAGGTTTAAGAAACCTGGAAAGGTAGAAGGAGGTTGAGGTTATAAGAGCTTTTTTTGTTGTTGTTTGTTTTTGTATTTGGTTTTGGTTTTTTCAGTGCTTATTTTTTTCTGATAAAAGTATTTTATTTTTTCCAGTTACATGTAAAGATAGTTCTGAACATTTGTTTATAAAAGTTTTCCAATTTCAGAATTTTCTCCCTCCCTCCCCTCCCTCCCCTCCTTTCTCCTCCCCAAGACAGCAGGTAATCTGATATAGGTTTTATATATATATATATATATATATATATATATATATATATATATATATATATATATATAAAACATTAAACATATTTCTGCATTAGTCATGTTATAAGAGAAGAATCAGAGCAATGAGGAAAAACCTCAAAATAGAAAAATAACAGCACCAAAAACAAAAGAAATAGTATGGTTCAATCTGCATCTATAGTCCACAATTCTTTTTTTTTTCCTGGATTTGGAGATCCCCATCCATCATGAGTCCCCTGGAACTCTTCTGTACCATTGCATTGGTGAGAAGGATCTAGTCCATCACAGGAGATCAACACACAGTGTTGATGAGACTGTGTACAATGTTCTTCTGGTTCTGCTCATTTCACTCATCATCAGTTCATACTAGTCCTTCCAGGTTTCTCTGAAATCCTCCTGTTCATCATTTCTTACTGCTGTAAGAAATAGTATTCCATTACATTCATATACCAGAACTTGTCCAGCCATTCCCCAATTGATGGGCAACCCCTTAATTTCCTACTCCTTGCCACCACAAAAAGAGTACCTATTAATATTTTTCTTCATGTGGGTCCTTTTCCCTTTTTATGATCTCTTTGGGAAAAAGACCCAAAAGTGGAAGTATGCAAGCTTGATAGCCCTTGGGGCATAATTCCAAATTGCTCTCCAGAATGGTTGGATCAGTTCACAGCTCTACCAACAATTCATTAGTGTTCCAATTTTCCCACAGCTTCTCCAATACTTGTTATTTTACTTTTTTGTCATATTAGCCACTCTGGTAAGTGTGAGGTGGTACCTCAGAGTTGTTTTAATTTTCATCTCTCTAATCAATAATGGTTTAGAGCATTTTTTCGTATGGGAATAGATAGCTTTCATTTCTTCATCAGAAAACTGCCTGTTCATATCCTTTGAGCATTTCTCAATTGGGGAATGAATTGGATTCATATAAATTTGATTTACTTCCCTATATATTTTAGAAATGAGACCTTTATCAGAAGTACTGGCCATAAAAATTGTTTCCCAGCTTTCTGCATCCCTTCTAATTTTGGATGCATTGCTTCTGTTTGTACAAAACCTTGTTAATTTAATATAATCAAAATAATCCATTTTTCATTTCATAATATTCTCTATCTCTTGTTTGGTCATAAACTGTTCTTCTGTACAAAGATCTGAAAGGTAGACTATTCCTTCCTCTCCTAATTTACCTACAATATCACCTCTTATGTCTAAATCATGTATCCATTTTGACCTTATTTTAGTATAAGGTGTAAGATGTTGCTATATGCCTAATTTCTGCCCTATCTTCCAGTTTTCCCAGCAGTTTTTGTCAAATACTGAGTTCCTATCCCAGAAGCCGGAGTCTTTGGGTTTATCAAACACTTCATTACTACTGTCATTTACTACTGTGTCTCCTGTGCCTAGCCTATTCCATTGATCCTCCACTCTATTTCTTAGCCAGTACCAGATAGTTTTGATGACTGCCGCTTTATACTAGAGCTCCAGGTTTGGTACAGCTAACCCACCTTTCTGTGCATTTTTTTCATGATTTCCCTTGATATTCTTGACTTTTTTGTTTTTCCAGATGAATTTTGTTATTATTTTTTCTAGCTTTATAAAATAATTTTTAGGTAGTCTGATTGGTATGCGCTGAATAAGTAAATTTGAATTGTCATTTTTATTATTTAGTTTGGCCTATCCATGAGCAATTGATATCTTTCCAATTATTTAGATCTGATTTTATTTGTGTATAAAGTGTTTGGTAAATGTGTTCATAGAGTTCCTGGGTTTGTCTTGGCAAGTAGACTCCCAAGTATTTTACATTATCTACTGTTACTTTAAATGGAATTTCTCTTTCTATCTCTTGCTGCTGGACTTTGTTGATCATGTATAGAAATGCTGATGATTTATGTGGATTTAGTTTATATCCTACTACTTTGCTAAAGTTGTTAATTGTTTTAAGTAATTTTTGAGTTGATTCTCTAGGATTCTCTAAGTATGCCATCATATCATATGCAAAGAGTGGTAGTTTTGTTTCCTCCTTGTCTATTCTGATTCCTTTAATTCCTTGTTCTTCTCTGATTGCTAATGCTAACATTTCTAGTAAAATATTGAATAATAGAGGTGATAATGGACATCCCTGTTTCACCCCTGATTTTATTGGGAAGGCCTCTAACATACAATGCTTGCTGATGGTTTTAGGTAGATACTGCTTACTATTTTAACGAAAGCTCCATGTATTCCTTAGCTCTCTAGTGTTTTTTTTTTAATTTTTTTTTTGGTGGGGCAGTGGGGGTTAAGTGACTTGCCCAGGGTCACACAGCTAGTAAGTGTCAAGTGTCTGAGGCCGGATTTGAACTCAGGTACTCCTGAATCCAGGGCCGGTGCTTTATCCACTGCGCCACCTAGCCGCCCCCTCTCTAGTGTTTTTATTAGGAATAGGTGCTATATTTTGTCAAAAGCTTTCCCTGCAAGTATTGAGATAATCATATGATTTTGCTTAGTTTTCTTATTGATGTGGTTGATTATGTTTATAGTTTTCCTAATGTTGTACCAGCCCTACATGCCTCGTATAAATCCGAACTGGTCATAGTGTATTATCCTAGTGATCACTTGCTGTAATCTCCTTGCTAATATCTTATTTAAGATTTTAGCATCAATATTCATTAGGGAAACTGGTCTATAATTTTCTTTCTCTGTTTTTGCTCTGCCTGGTGTTGGTATCACCACCATATTTGTGTCATAAAATGAATTTGGTAGAACTCCTTCTTCACCTATTTTTCCAAATAATTTGTATAATATTGGAATTAATTGTTCTTTAAATGTTTGATAGAATTCACCTGTAAACCCATCTGGCCTTGGGGATTTTTTCTTAGGGAGTTCATTAATGGCTTGTTCAATTTCTTTTTCTAATATGGGCTTATTTAAAGATTTTATTTCCTCTTCAGTTAACCTGGACAGTTTTTTTTTAAATTTTTGTAAATATTTATTAATTTAATTTAGATTGTCAATTTTATTTGCATACAGTTGGGCAAAATAATCAATAATTATTGATTTAATTTCCACTTCATTGGTGGTAACATCACCCCTTTAATTTTTGTTACTGGTAATTTGTTTTTCTTTTTTCCTTTTTCTAAAATCAAATTAACTAAATTTTTTTCCTATTATTGGTTTTTTCATAAAACCAGCTCTTAGTTTTATTTATTAATTCTATAGTTTTCTTGCTTTCAATTTTATTAATTTCTCCTTTAATTTTCAGGATTTCTAGTTTAATATCTAATTGGGGATTTCTAATTTGTTTTCTTTCTAGCTTTTTAAGTTGCATGCCCAATTCGTTGCTCTCCTCTTTCTCTTTTTTATTCATGTAAGCATTTAGAGCTATACATTTTCCCCTAAGCACTGCTTTGGCTGCATCCCATAGATTTTGGTATGTTGTCTTATTTTCATTCTGTTGGATAAAGTTATTGATTGTTTCTTATGATTTGTTGTTTGACCCATTCATTCTTTATAAGAAAATTAATGAGTTTCCAATTGATTGATTTTCAGTCTAGTTTTCCATGGCTCTTTCTTACATGTAATTTTTATTGCATCATGATCTAAGATGGATGCATTTACTATTTCTGCCTTTCTACATTTGACTATGATGTTTTTGTGCCCCAATACATAGTCAATTTTTGAAAATGTGCCATGTACTGCTGAGAAAAAGTTATATTCCTTTTTATCCCCATTCATTTTTCTCCAGACATCTAACATGTCTAACTTTTCTAGTAATCTATTCACCTCTTTCACTTCTTTCTGATTTATTTTTTGGCTAGATTTATCTAATTCTGAGAGGGGAAGATTCAGATCCCCCACTAGTATAGTATTACTGTCTAATTCATCTTGTAACTCATTTAACTTCTCTAATAATTTGGATGCTATACCACTTGCCACATACATGTTCTGTAGTACCTTTTAGCAAGATGTACTTTCCTTCCTTATCTCTTTTAATGAGATCTATTTTTGCCTGTGCTTTGTCTGAGATAAGGATTGCTACCCCTGCTTTTTTTACTTTAGCTGAAGCATAATATATTTTGCTCCAGTCTTTTACCTTTACTCTGTGCGTATCTTCCTGCTTCAAATGTGTTTCTTGTAAACAACATACTGTAGGATTCTGTTTTTGGTTTTTTAGTTTAGTTTAGTTTAGTTTAGTTTTTATTTTGTTTTTGGGCAGGGCAATAATGGTTAAGTGACTTGCCCAGGGTCACACAGTTAGTTAGTGTCAAGTGTCTGAGGCTTGATTTGAACTTAGGTCCTCCTGAATCCAGGGCCAGTGTTTTATCCACTGTGCCACCTAGCTTCCCCCGGGATTCTGGTTTTTAATCCAGTCTGCAATTCGCTTCTGTTTTATAGCAGAGTTCATCCCATTCACATTCACAGTTATTATTACTGTCTATTCCCCTCTATTCTATTTACTCCCTTTTTACTTCCCCCCTTCTTTCACCCTATTTCTCCTCACCATTTTGCTTCTTACCCCTGCCTCCCCTAATCTGCCCTCCCTTTTTATCACCCCCTCCCTTTTCTTTACCCTTTTCTCCCTTGCTTTTGCCCTCCCTTCTATCAGTCACCCCTTCCCCTTAACCTTTTATTTCCCTAAAGAATAAGCTAAGTTTCTTTTTCCAAATAAACATATATGTTATTCCCTCTTTGAATCAAATCTAATGAGAATAGGGTTGAAACAATGTTCACCCCTCCCTTCTTTCCCTCTATTGTAATAGTTTTTTCTACCTTTTCATATGATGTAATTTACCCCATTCCACCTCCCCTTTCCTCTTCTCCCTATAAACTCCCTTTTAACCCCTTAATTTCCCTTATTTTATCACATCAAAGACAATTTATATTTATACCCTCTGTGTATAATCCTTCTTTCTGCCCGAATGCATTTACAATTCTCAAGAGTTATAAGTATTATTTTCCTTTGTAGGGATGTAAACAGTTTATCCTAAGTGACTTTTTTTCCCTGTTTACCTTTTTAAACTTCTCTTGAGTCTTGTATATTAAGATTGAATTTTCTTTTCAGTTCTCGTCTTTTCCTCAGGAAACCTTGAAAGTTCCCAGAGTCATTGAATGTCCATCTTTTCCCTCGAAAGAAAATGCTCAGTTTTGCTGGGTGATAGATTCTTGGCTACAGTCCAAGCTCCTTTGCTTTCTGGAATATAATATTCCAATCCTTGTGATACTTTAATGTTGAAGCTGCCAGGTCCTGAGCAATCCTGACCATGGCTCCATGATATTTAAATTGCTTCTTTCTGGCTGCTTGGAGTATTTTCTCCTTCACCTGATAATTCTGTAATTTGGCTACAATATTCCTTGGAGTTTTCCTTTTGGGATCTCTTTCAGGATGTGATTGGTGGATTCTTTCAATGATGATTTTATCCTCTGATTCTATAATATCAGGGCAGTACTCCTTAATAATTTCCTGGAATATGGTGTCTAGATTCTTTTTCTGATCATGGCTTTTAGGCAGTCCAGTTATTCTCAAATTGTCTCTCCTGGATCTGTTTTCCAGATCAGTTTTCTTTCCAATGAGGTATTTCACATTTTCTTCTATTTTATCATTCTTTTTATTCTGCTTGACTGATTCCTGGTGTCTCATGGATTCCTTATCTTCCAACTGTCCAATTTAATTTTTTTTTTAAGTGAGGCAATTGGGGTTAAGTGACTTGCCTTGGGTCATACAGCTAGTATGTGTTAAGTGTCTGAGGCCTGGATTTGAACTCAGGTACTCCTGACTCCAGGGCCGGTGCTCCATCCACTGAGCCACCTAGCTGCCCCCAATTTTAATTTTTAAGGCATTGTTTTGTTCAATGAGATTATGTACCTTTTTATCCATTTGGCCAAATGAATTTTTTAAGGAACTGTTTTCTTCAGGCTGCTGATTCTTTTTTCATAGTTTTCTTGTTTTGCTTTCATTTCTCTCCCCATTTTTTCTTCTACCTCTCTCAACTGATTTTTAAAATCCTTTTTGAGCTCTTCCAGGAAGGCTGTTTGTTCTTGAGAACAATTCACCTTCCCTCTTGAGGCTTCACATGTAGGCAATTTGAGAGTATTGTCCTCATCTGAGTTTGTGTTTGCCTCTTCCCTGTTGATACAGAAGCTCTCAATGGAGAGGGCTCTTTTTTGCTTCTTACTCATTATTGCAGCTTATTTATTTATTTTTTAAGTTGAGGTCTTTTGCCCCTCTCTCTTTGTCCGCTTCACCTCCTCTTTTCCTGCAGGGTTAGATAGATTACTCTACCCAATTGAGTGTGTATGTCATTCCCTCCTTGAGCCAATTCTCATGAGACTGAGGTCTTTGAGACAATTCTGATTAGTGTTAGGCTCATTTACTACCCAGATTAAATAGATTACTCCACCCAATTGTGTGTGTGTGTGTGTGTGTGTGTGTGTGTGTGTGTGTGTGTGTGTGTGTTAATACCTCTTTGAGGCAACTCTGATTACATTAAGGTCTTCAAGCCTATTCTGATGAATTTAAAATTAATTTACTGCCTTGTTTCTCCCTCATGTCTTTTCCCACTCCAAAAGCCCTTTCCTGTTTCTTTCATGTGGAATTTCACCCTATGCTAGCTCTGCCCTTCCCCCTTCCCCAGTGTATTCCCCTCACCGCTCAATGTTACCCTAACGATGTCATCATGGGGCAGCTAGGTAACATAGTGGACAAAGCATCCATCCTGGACCCATGTCTTTTCATCACGAATACCTGAAAGTCCTCTTTTTCATTAAAGTCCCATTTTTTCCTGTGAAAGTTTATGCTCAGTTTTGCTGGATACATGACTTTGTGTGTGTGTGTGTGTGTGTGTGCGCTCGCGCATGTGTGTGAAAGGCAATTGGGGTTAAGTGACTTGCCCAGGGTCACACGGCCAGTAAGTGTTAAGTGTATGAGGCTGGATTTGAACTCAGGTCCTCCTGAATCCAGGGCTGGTACTCTATCAACTGCGCTACCTAGATGCCTCTGCATATGTGATTCTTGGTTGTAATCCCAATTCCTTTGCCCTCTGGAATATCATATTCTATGCCCTCCAGTCCTTTAATGTAGAAGCTGCTAGATCTTGTGCTATCCTGTCTGGGGCTCCACAGTACTTGAATTCTTTCTTTTTGGCAGCTTGCAATATTTTCTCCTTGATCTGAGAGCTCTGGAATTTGGCTATAATATTCCTAGGAGTTTTTATTTTGGGATCTCTTTCAGGAGGAGTTTGGAGGATTCTTTCAATTCCTGTTTTATGTTCTGCTTCTAGAATATCAGGGCAATTTTTCCCTGTCAGTTTCTTGGAAAATGATGTCTAAGCTCTTTCCTTGATCATAGTTTTCAGGTAGACCAATTATTTTCAAATTATCTCTTCTGAACCTATTTTCCAGGTCAGCAGTTTTTCCAAGAAGGCATTTCATATTGCCCTCTATTTTTTTATTCATTTGGATATGATTTATTGTTTCTTGGTTTCTTATAAAGTCACTAGCTTCCATTTATTCAATCCTAATTCTCAGGCAGTTATTTTTGTCAGAGAGCTTTTGTACCTCCTTTTCCATTTGGCCAATTTGGCTTTTCAAGCTGTTGACTTTTTTCTAATGTCTTTACTGCATTCCCCTCATTTCTCTTTCCATTTTTTCCTCTACCTCTCTAACTTTATCTTCAAAGTCCTTTTTGTGTGCCTCTATGGCCTGAGACCAATTAATATTTTTCTTGAAAACTTTAGATATAGGGGCCCTGACATTGACATGTGATCAAGGTGAGGGTGCACCTTGATCTTCCTTGTCACTAAAGAAACTTTCTATGGTCCTCACCTTTCCCTGTCTGATCATCTTGCCTTTCTTTTACTTGACTTTTAGCTCCTTGAAGTGGGGCACTATTTCCAGGCTGCACTATCTCAAGCTTCAGAAGGTCCCAGGTGGTATGATTTAAGGAGGAGCAGGTTTTTCACTTGCCTGACCTGTTCCATGGTCTGTAGATGATCCCAGACCAACAGACCAACTTTCTAATAAACCAGCTTTGTGTGTTGTGGTTGTCAGCTCTGAGGAGCCTGTGCCCCTCCGACACCTGGGCCACTGCTACTCAAGCCTATCTCCTGGTTCCCAGCAGGCATAAAAAACCCAAGTTCTGCCTCAGCACCAGAATAAACCCCTGTAATCTCCTTCCTCCCAAGGGCTCAGTGCCCTCTCCAGACTGTGAGCTTTGTTCCAGACAACACTGTCACTGCAGCTTATTCAGAGGCTCGGGGGGGGGGGGTCTCTGTTGAGGCCTTCCTGGTACTATATATGTGTCAGGGTGACTGTGGGGTTTGGCTCCACTCCTGTCTCAACACACTAGCTTCCTCCTTCTGACCTTCCAAGTTGTCCTTCTGGAGTGGTAGAGACTTAACATAGAAAGATGTTTATTATAATAGTTAAAGTGTGAAGTGGTAAAGTCCTATATTGCTGTGGTTTGAATGTCAGAAGAGAGCAGAGATCTAAATAAGATATGTTACAGATGTGGAATTGACAGGAATTTTCAATTGATTAAATATGAGTTATAAGAGATTGAATGAAGACTGAAGAGTGACATTTATTTGTTAACCAGGGTGTTTGGGAAAATGCTGGTGTCCTTGACAATAGTAATAAATTTAGTAATAGGGAAAGGCATGTCAGGGAGTTCAATTTTGCACTTGTTGAGTTTAATGTTTCTTTGGGATATCCTGTTTGAGAAGCCTACTAGGTCATTTTGGGTTTGGAGGTTGAGAGCAAATTAAGGGCCGGATAAGTGAATCTGTGAATAATCTGCATGGGGAGAATAAATGAATCCATTGGAGTGAAATGGTATAGACAGAGAAGAGAAAAGAACCCAGGACAGAGTCCTGGAGGACATTCACTGTTAGATGGACTTGGTTAAAATCCAGCAAAGAAGACTGAAGTATTAAAAGCTATTGGCATAGGGGCGGCTAGGTGGCACAGTGGATAAAGCACTGGCCCTGGATTCAGGAGGACCTGAGATGAAATCTGGCCTCAGACACTTGACACTTACTAGCTGTGTGACCCTGGGCAAGTCACTTAACCCCCATTGCCCCCCCCCAAAAAAAAGCTATTGGCATATCAGGAGGGATAAAGAATTAGAAACAGAACATTAGATTTTGCAATTAAGGGATCATTGCTAGAGATTTCATAAGAGAATGACAGGAAAGGAAGTGATGGCATCAGATGTACATAGCTTTCTTAGGGTAATGGAATGAAGAAGAGATTTGTTAATAGTTATCAAGATCAAGCTAGGGTTTTATTTTGTTTTGGAAGGAGAAGAGCTGAGCATGTTTATAGAGAAAATCCTGGTAGACAAGTAGAGATTAAAAATTAGTGGGGGAGGGGGCAGTGATAGAGGGAATAATCTGCTGATGAAAGGCAGGATTGAGATAATTTGTTCAGGTAAAAATGTTTGCCTTGTCAAGGAGAAGGAGAGAATTAGACAAGGTTAAAGAAAATAGTAGAAAGTGTCTTGTGAAACAGGTAGTTATAGAAATCATCTTAGTACTGTGATATGAGTAAGGGAAGTGAGGAGGAGAGGGAGTTCTTGACAAATGGCCTCAATTTTTGATTCATTAGAGTTCTCAGCTGAGTTGAGCAGGTTCAGGAGAGCCACGGGAGGTTTGAGGAAGGATGAAAAGGTTTAGAAAAGCCATTTTGGTAAGACATTGAATTGATTAGGGGTATAATAAAAATGAGGGCCCAGCTGAGATTATTTAGCATAAGTATGTAGTGAACCCAGTTCAAGAATATACCGGTAAATGATTAACAACTGACTCTCCAAAAACAGAAACATAAACAAAGAAATAAAAACCAAAGTGCACCTGACACATTTTAAAGTTTTATCTTTACTATTAACATATCTCCGTTACTTTATTAAGTTTAGAAAATCAACAAAATAATGCATCAAACATTTATTTGTAGCACTTGCCAATTTCTGAAATGTAAATGTTTATTATGAAATTTTGACCATTGACTCATGGGCCAATTTTTGCTGGTTCCAGCATATCCAGTTACCAAGGTTTTAGTGAGTTCCTTCCTTGTGGTCATAAGTATATAACATAGACTGACCAAATTGAATTCCAAATAGTGTAAATCTAATTCAAAATAAGTTTATTTCTTGCTATAAAGGACATTCAGAAAACCTTTTAAATCATATGTTTATGATGTGTTTTTTCCATTTGTAAATGTTCAGTCTTGTTTTGAAAATATAATGATGGGGACAGCTAGGTGGTGCAGTGGATAGAGCACCGGCCCTGGATGCAGGAGGACCTGAGTTCAAATTTGGCCTCAGACACTTAACACTTACTAGCTGTGTGACCCTAGCAAGTCACTTAACCCCAATTGCCCAGCAAAAAAAAAAAATTAAATGAAAATATAATGATGAATATAATCGCTTATACTTAGTCACTTTTGATTCACTTCATGAAAAATTATAATTATTACTAATTTGAAAAAGTCACTGAAAAACTCCTGGATTCATATATATAAACATATATTAAACAATTTTCTTAGCAAAACAATAAATTAACACTTCTACATTACTATATTTTAAAGGATTTGAAAATACTTCATGTATATAAAATAACTAGGATTCTCAATATTCACTTCTTAATATTCACTAATTCAAAATTAATACATGAATATTATTGTTATTGGTAATTACTAAGCTTTCAGAGAAGAAACCAACTTGATGACAAAATTAGAAATTTAGCAATATATAGAAATTCTTATGCCAAATTCTATGTTCTAGGTTTATGGTTCATAAATTCATCTTACATCAAGGAATGAAAGCAATTTAAAGTTAGTTCTTCTAGTATTAGGCTAAGACTTTATGTTCACTGTAAACATATCTAAAAATATCTCGTTCTCTTTGAAAATAAGATGTTTCTCTTAATCTTCAGTATTATATATATATATATATATATATATATATATATATATATACATACATACATACATGCACATGTGAATTACCTAACAATAATGTATTAGATATTTCCTTTTTACCTCTATTCCTAGCTCCCTAATTTGTAAAATCCTTTTGGCAGTGAATGAATTTCTTTTGAAATTTAGAAAGTTCTCAATCTCTTAGAAATCTAATACAACATGTTATCATTTTTTGTTCTTTTCCATTTTATGTTTTACTTTCATGAAGTACTTGTTTACCATTATGAAATGAAACCATTTTTAACTATTTCAATCTGAATTAGTTAAAATGAGACCTTAGAAAAATTCACTATGATCTAGGACTGTCAAATGTAATAAAGGCATAATTATAATGCTTTTCACAAGGCAGAAACAGAATATAAGAATGTTTCAGAAAAGCAAATTAGTATTTATGCAGTTTATGAAGAGGAGGATCTTTTTCTTTTCTAGAAAAAAATACTGTCCAATCATAAAATGTATTACAATATTACATCAGTGGAAAATTTCAACCTGTGAATTAAAACAATTATCCTTTTTGGAACATCAGTCAATGATAGGGATTTATTTTTACAGAAGTTTGAATAATTCTTTTATGCCTGGTAATAATCTTTATATCCAGAAACTGTATATGCACAAGAAGATTAAGACATGATGTGTTTTATTCATTATTTCTTCATCAAAATATTCATATTAGGGGGGCAGCTAGGTGGCTCAGTGGATAAAGCACCGGCCCTGGATTCAGGAGTACCTGAGTTCAAATCTGGCCTCGGACACTTGACACTTACTAGCTGTGTGACCCTGGGCAAGTCACTTAACTCCCATTGCCCCGCAAAAAAAAAAATTCATATTAACTTCCTTTAAAATTTTACTATGTCATAATTCATGTGTTAAAATTAGGAGAAGCTTTCAAAACCGATTGTAAATTTTACAAAACATAGATTAAAAAGCACGTTTTATTTATTCATATCCTCTTCTTTGAAGTCCAAATGACAAATGAAGAATACTTGGATTAAGAGTACTGCATATGATGATTTTTCCAATGATAGGATTAAGTAATATATAGGGGAAAATATCAATATTTGTAAACACATGTAGCTTAACTTTGGAGGATTAAAGTAGGATCTGGTTTGTATTTTATATGTAAAATTATCCGTCAAGGTTATAGAAAAAAATCTGACATCTGAATTCTCATTATTGGCCCTAGAACAAAGGTGAAGAATTCGGTTTCTGAGCTTGTGATTGCATCCCTTATTAAATTTGTCTTAGTGTACTTTTTATGATCTTGTTTATCTATAGAAACATGTTGAGATAAAATTAGTTCAAGAAAAATGTGCTAAAATGTATCAAATATATATTTATAAGCTAAACAAAGCTCAAAATGAATTTGAATAATTCTTGTTTAGAGACATTGGCACCAACCATTTAATTATGTGGTTACAATGCATTTCTGAAATTATCTATATAATTTAGCACCTTATGAGTTATGTTTTGACGCTGATCAGAAAACCCTCTGAATTTTTGTTATACTAAAGGGGTAACCCTTCTGATTTAAAAAAAAAATGGAATGGAAGAGGGGCAACATGAGTTCTATTAACTATTTGGCTAGTGCCATATAGGATATACAAGTTTTACTGAGCTACAAAGAGGCAAAGGACTGAATAGTTGTTTTAAACAACTTATGGTTAAGAAAAAAGAAAGCATACTCCTTTGATATAAGCTAATAGTTAACATTGTAAGTCAGTCAAGTGGCATTTATTAAGAGCCTATTATGTGTTGGGCACTATGCCAAGAAATGGGGATAGTAAGAAAAATAAACGATAGTTCTACTCTCAAGGAATACACAGTCTCAGGGGTCAGACAGCAAGCAGCAAGCTATGTACAAACAGGTCATAGGTTAAGTTGCAAATAATCTCAGAGGGAAGAAACTAAAATTAAGGAAAACTGAGAAAGGCTTCTTCTAGAAGATACAACTTTGTCTGAGACTTCAAGTAAAACAGGGAAGTCGAAGAGGTGAAGATGAAGAAGGAGGGAATTCTAGGCTTGGGGAACAGCCTGTATGAATACAGTAAATACAGAATGCAATGTTTGAATAATGGCAAGGAGACCAGTGTTACTAGATGACAGAGTACTTTAGGAGCTCTAAAGTATAAGGAAACTAGAACAGAACAGGTTATTGATAGCCAAAGTGAATTTTATATTTGGTCATAGAGGCAGTAGTTAGTTACACAAGCCTTATTATATTTTGTTTTAATTGTGTTTTTTCTGGCTTTGCTTTTTATTCTTTCCTTTATTTCTAAGTAAAATATGGAAACTTCTAAAATGCAAGCATGTTTTCTTTTTTTTGTTTGTTTTTTGTTTTTTGTTTATTCAGTACAGTGGGGGTTAAGTGATTTGCCCAGGGTCACATAGCTAGTAAGTGTCTGAGGCTGGGTTTGAACTCAGATCCTCTTGAATCCAAGGCTGGTGCCTTATCCACTGTGCCACCTAGCTGCCCCCAAGCATGTTTTCTTTTAAGGGCACAATACTGACACAGGCAATGTAAGAAACCTTACATAGATCAATTGTAATGATGTGCTAATATTGTTCCAAGAGTTTTGTGGCTGTCACTGTGCTGTGGAAGTTTCTATAAGATTAAACTATTAATTAAATGTACCTTCAACTTCTACTTTTCTAATATAATTATTTTATTACATTATACTTTTTTTTCTAGTACTATACTGTTAAATGAAATGTCTCAGCATATTCCTTTGAAAAACATTCATCTTGAAGACCTATAAGAGTAAGCTGATGAAACAAATATTTAAGAAATTACCATTGAGAGATAAAGATACATAATTTGCCCAAAATTTCATGAGGGCCACAATGCTAAGAAGGTTCTTAATCAGACACTATAATGTTATATTAGAAAAGAGTATGATTATTAAGCAGTATAGTGAATCCTTCAAATGTCAAAATAATAACAATAACAACTTCATTTCTTTCTT
Organism: Dromiciops gliroides; assembly: GCF_019393635.1. NCBI lineage: Eukaryota > Metazoa > Chordata > Mammalia > Microbiotheria > Microbiotheriidae > Dromiciops > Dromiciops gliroides. The sequence goes on from NC_057863.1 coordinate 190,886,705, forward strand.
TAAACAAAAATAGCAATGTGTGTGTGTGTATTCTCTAATCCTTTGTCAAAACATTATTCTTCTTGGCTTTTTTATATACTAATGAATTCCTCTCACCCATGGACAGCAAAACAATTTGAGAAATGTCACTTTGGGTATGTGACACAACTAAATACATAGTAGCACAAATGTTTCCAGCAGAATCATAACATTACTTGTATTATATATATATATACACATATACACACATGCATATATACATATATATGTGTATATATGTAAACATATATGTAAGTGTAGTATTTTATAAAACATATTCTATTACATAGTTATATGTAATGTTATTATATAATTATATAGAGAGTGATCTACATATATAATTGTACAGAAATTGACACTGAAACTTCAAAAAAGTATTTCTAATTGTCTAAAAGACTTCAGAGTGACCTTTGGAAAACTAATATTATCAGTTTATCTATTTACCTTTCTACTCTACCTGTTACTTGCTTAGAATAAAATATATACTTTTTTGTGAAATGGTACAGAGTTATGATGGGGAGAGTTGGTATATTACTCATAATCATAACCACATTTGCTGCAATCATGAAATATTTAACTATTTCAACGTATTTAACTCATAACATTTTCTAAAGTCTACTTCAAATCCTTATATTTCATCAAATACAACAAAATTTGAAATCATAGTAAGAGATCAGTTTTGTAGTCTTAGAAGAGTTCTACCACATACTGAAAAATGTTATGGCTATTGTATAAAACTCACATAAGTAATTTTCACTAGGTATAAGGCAGAATGGGTAATGTTTCAAATAGTACTAATAGAACTAATTTCTTCTCTATACTTCATTCAGTGAGAAATTGCTGAAGACAAGGATGATATCTTTAAGAGCTCTATAAATAAAACCTAACATGATGTAGTTATTTTAGATCAAGAATTAATCCTATTTTATTTCCATGAAAACCATAATAACTCTTTTTAGAGAATGCATTGAAATGCAGCATCACATTTTCCAAAAACACATGATCTTGACACGCTGTGTCTTAAAAGGAAACACCATGTTTTTTTTCTGAAAATGCTTTGGATTTTGATCTTGGCCACTGAAAAGACTTAGAGGGGGACATTTCTGCTCTCATAATATTTTTGTTTTATTTTTTTATACTGTGGTTAGACTGTTCAGTAAAGAACATATTTTGCAAATAAAGCAAGATACCATGAAAAAGTTTCAGGTGATTACTAAATAGATAAGTCTATTTTTTTTAGCATTTATTTAATAAACAGAAGTATTTGAAGAAAGTCTTATTAGAGAACATCCAGCAGACACCACTGGCAAGAAACATTTTTGAATCTTACAAAAATGTGGTTATACTTGAGAAAAATGTTTTTAAAATAGATATCAATAATACCTATTTTATTGACAATTATGGAAAATGTAAATTTCTTTTAAATGTGGAAATAAAGATAATGGGAATCAGAGTCAAAAAAATAATACTTATTTTCAGAAATCTTGAATTATTCTTTACCTAACAAGTTTATAGTAAAAACTGTAATTTTTAACCTTTAAAATGCTGTGTAAAAATGCAAATTAAAACAACTTTGAGATATCATTTTATACCTATCAGACTGGTTAAAATGAGAGATACCCTTCTATTGGTGAATAGCCTAAACAAATCGTGTTATATGATTATGATGGAATATTACTCTACTATAAGAAATTATGAGCTAGTTGATTTTATTTTATTTTTAATTTATGGGAAAAAACCAAGTATTTCCATAACATAGTACAATAAAAAGATGATTGCACAAGGAACTTCAAATCCACTATGCACAACATGCTATTCCTTTCAAATATACAACAAAATTATCATGTAAATTGCTCCCCTTTTTAGTCTTCCCTTCCTGCCCCTATCTTCAAGATGGCTACCATTAGATACAAATAGAGGTGCATGTGTGTATATGTATATGTATATATATAAAATTATTCTATACATCTATTTATTAGTTGTTTACCTGAATGTAGATAGTATCTTTCTTCATGTCCTTTATACTTAATTTGGGTATTTAAAATGGCCAAAATCATTCTTAAAATAATATTGCTATTATTATATAAAATGTTCTTTTGGTTCTACTCATTTTGTTCTTCATTATTTCATGAAAATCTTTCCATGTTTTCTTTTTTTTTTTAATTTAGGTTTTTGTGTGTGTGTGTGAGGCAATTGGGGTTAAGTGACTTGCCAAGGCCATGCAGTCAGTAAGTGTTAAGTGTCTGAGGTCGGATTTGAACTCAGGTACTCCTGAATCCAGGGCCGGTGCTCTATCCACTGCACCATCTAGCTGCCCCCCATGTTTTTCTTAAACAGTCTAAGCCCTTCACTGACCAAAACCCATGTTTTTCTTAAACCATTCCATCTCGATCATATACTTGTTCAGCCATTTCCCAATCAATGGGAATGCCTTCAATTTCCAGTTCTTTGCCACAAAAACAGCTGCTATAAACATTGTAAAACATATAGGTTCTGTTTTCCCCCATAATCAAATATTTTATTTCCTCTTCTAGTAATGTAGGCAATTTGTATTTTTATAAATATTTTCCCATTTCACTTAAATTGTTAACTTTTTGGCATATAATTGGGCAAAATAACTCCTTATAATTGTTTTAATTTCATCTTTATTAGTGGTATGTTTACCCTTTTTTGGTTTTGTTTCTTCTCTCTTTAAAATAAAATAAATTAATTTTATCTATTTTTCATAAAACCAGCTCATGGTTTTATTTCTTAATTCAATGGCTTTTTCACTCTAATTTTTATTGCTCACTTTTATTTTTAAGATTTCCAATTTAATTGCTCACTTTTATTTTTAAGATTTCCAATTTAATATTTAATTGGGGATTTTAAATTTGTTCTTTTTCTAGTTTTTTGAAATTACATCCCCACTTCATTTGTCTGTTCTTTTTTTCTATTTTATTGATGCATTTATAGATATAAATTTCCCTCTAATCATTGCTTTTGCTATATTGCATAAGTTTTCATGTTTTTCTCATTATTGTCAATTTACTTAAAGGAGTTATTGATTCTTTCTGTGATTTGTTCTTTAACCCACTTATTCTTTAAGAGTAGGTTGTTTAATCAGCATTAATTTTTAAATTATCTTTCCTTGATCACTTATTAAATATCATTTTATTGCATTGTGAGCTGAAAAGAATAATTTTTAATATTTCTGATTTTAACTATAAAAATTTTATGTACTAACATACACTAAATCTTTGTGAAGTTATCATGAACCATTGAGAAAAAGGTGTATTTCTTTTTATTTCCATTCTATTCTCTCCAGATATCTAACATATGTAGCTTATCTAAACTTCTATTCACATCCTTAGCGTCTTTTTATTCTTTTTGTTAAATTAATAGAGTTCTGAGAGGGTAATATTAAAGTTCAGTACTTTTATAATATTATTATCTATCTTCACCTGTTATCCATTTAACTTTTCCTTTAAAAAATTAGATGCTGTAGTATTTGGTGCAAATAGGTTCAGTATTGATATTGCTTCATTGTCTATGGTGGTTTTTCTCGAAATATAGTTACCCTGTTTCTCTTTTAATTTAATCTATTTAATCTATTTTAGCCATAACTTTGTCTGATAGCATAATTACTAGTCCTGCCCTTTTTTGCATCAGCTGTAGCACAATAAATTCTACTCCAACTCTCCATTTTAACTGTGTGTACCTCTCATCCTTAAATGTTTCTTGGAAACAATATAGTTTTGGATTCTGATTTTTAATCCATTTTGTTATTCATTTCCATTTTGTTGGTGAGTTCATCCTGCTCCCATTCAAAGTTATAATTACTATTTGTGAAATTCCCTCCTTTTTTTAACTCATGATTTTCTTTCTCAGCCTTTCTTTTTTATCCTATTATCTTATTTTGTTCTCTTACCCTTATTCCTAATTTAACCCTCTCCACTAAAAATCCCTCTCTTAACATCTCCCACTCTCCTAATCTTACTTTATATACCCTTTATATACCTTATTCCCCAATGTTCTCACCTTTCTAGAAGTTTATAAGGTGTCTAAGCTTCTTCACTTGTAGGCATTGTTTCCTCTTCAACCCAGATGAGAGTGATTCCAACATTACGAGCCCTCCACACCCACCTGCTTCCTCTGTGTTGCTTCTTCCTTTCACACCCTATTTTATGAGATAATTGCTCCTTTTTACCTTTTCCTACTGAATTTTGTTTTGTTAGTCATCCCAGCATACACAATTCAGCCCCAACATTTCTTTCAAAATATCTTAGTAATGCTAACAGTTTTAAGAATACTGATAACATTTTCACATATTATAAGTAAACATCTTGACTTTAATCAGTGCCTTATAATTAGTCTTTAATGTTTTCCTTATTTCTTCTGTATCTTTCATATCAATTTTTCCATTGCTTTCTAGTCTTTTTGTTTTAAAAAGCTTGTCAAATGTCCTTTCTTTTCAAATCCTGGATTATATTCAAGTTTGCAGAGTAAGTTATTCTTGAATACAACCCTAGTTCCTTTGCTTTTTGAAATATAATGTTCCAAGACCACTGAACCTTTAGTGTAGACTCTAGTAGGTCTTCTGAAATCCCAACTGTCTGTCTGCAGTATTTAAATTGTGTTTTTTTCCTTGTTACTTGCAATATTTTCTCCTTAATCTGGAAATTTTGAAACTTTGCTGTGTCATTCCTGTAAATTTTCTTCCTGAGATCTCTTTCAGGTGATGAATGGTAGATTTTTGTGAGGAAATAATTATTAATAACCAATATGTTGGTTGACCCAGAGATCACTTTCTTAGTTTTCCTTCCCCCTCCACTCAAAAGTCCAGCTCTCCATGAGAAATTTTATCAAATAGCATGTAGGTCAAACCTACCCTAACTTAAACTCACAAAAGGAGCTATTGATGAGATTAAACCACACCTAGATGAAGGGATTTTTCTCTGACCAGTTTGAGTGAGGGTCTTGCATTCCTTTTCTGATGCCATCCTTGGAATTCATTATAATATAGCCCACCTTCAAGTTATGTCAACCAATTAGATTTGAATAATGATGACCAAATAAATTTGTTTGATGACCTGCCTCTTCTCCAAAAAATGATTAAAAAAAAAAACTTGAAAAGGTAGCCATGTGCTCTTCTCTCTTTCTCTCTGTCTGTCTGTCTGTCTGTCTGTCTGTCTGTCTGTCTGTCTCTCTCTCTCTCTGTTTCTTGTGTTCTCCCTTGGGTCTCCTTGGGACCATGTGCTCTCTCTCTCTCTTTCTCTGGGGGACCACATGTGATTTTGGGGGGCTTTACTTCTCACTGTAACTGGTATGCTGAAGCTCTCTCTCTGCCTCCTCTACCACGTGGCCTGGAACCATGAGATACAAGGGGAGACAGGTGGTCAATCCCTTACTGGTATAATATTGATAAACAATATCATCTCTCTTTAGTTGATGTTTCTTATAGATTCTTTTTTCTGCTCATTTCTCTAACCTTACTTTAAAAATATTCTAAACCCCAAACACACAAAAGTGTGAAGGTGATCATGTATAGTTATTTCTTTTTTAATTTAATTTTTAAAATTTAATTTCATTTAAATTTTCAACATTTGTTTTCATAAGATTTTTAGTACCAGATATTTCTCTCTTCCTTCCTTCCCTCCTCTCTCCCCAGGACAGAAAGCAATCTGATATAGGTTATATATGTACAGTCACATTAAACATATTTCTTCATTAGTTATGTTGTGAAAGAAGAATCAGAGCAAAAGGGAAAAACATCACAAAAGAAAAAAACAAAAACAAAAATAATAACTTCTTATTACTTTACTATGTTGTAAAAGAAGACGTAAGAAAATCAAATCAAATACATCGGGGCTTTCTAGATGAATGGCAATGCTAGAAAGATCAAGAAAGAAATGCCTTCCTTCTTTTGATTTCTACCTGCCTAAACAGAATGACAAGATAGGAATATGAAGAAGGTATTTTGAAATTACATATATCGTAATTCATACTTTGATGAAAGGTGAAAATTGGGACTCAGTGAAGGAACATCAGATTTATGCTCACATTTCACTTTCACTTCGGTGTATACAGTCATTGAATATATTGTTGAAGTATTTCAATTTCAATCTCTCTCTCTCTCTCTCTGTGTCTCTCTCTGTCTCCTGTTTCTCCTCCCATGCTTCTCTTCTCTTTCCTTCTCTGTTCCCTCCCTCTCTTTTACTCTTCCTTCCTTCCTTCTTTTAATTTATGTGTGTTGAAAGTATTTATGATGTGACACCATATCCTTTCCTTTGCCCACTTTTTTCCACAATTCCTTTCATGTTGTCTCTGACAAATCCCAATTTGATTATGGTACTCTCTTACTAAAAACAGGTCATTTCTTTGAAGAATGCAAACATGTTTATGATCAAAACACATGTAGCAGAAAGAAGAGTTAAATGAAAAGATAGGAACAATACTTTATTTCTTCATTATGTCTTTAAGTGCTAAAATACCATAATCAATAATCTGTAGCTGTGATTCTAAGACATTAGCATGTGTGTGTAATCTTAGTGTAAATGTAGAGGGAAATTTCTAGGCTATATATAGCATTTCTAAATTCTTGAAAAACATTTCAGGGTTGCAGTTAGGGATATTAAATTTGCATTCTTGTTCACTTTAATTTTGAGTTAACTGGATCCAGAACACATTTGGCTTTGTTCTAAAATAATACTCTTAACACTAGGATAAGAGTTTGTCCCCAAACATGCTGATTCTGAAAAACAAACAAACAAACAAAAAACAACAAAAAAGACATTTTCTTTTGGAAAGAGTTTGTAAAACAAAGTAATTCATTTTAAAACAAAGCACTTGTATATTAATTTGATTACAAAACAGTTTGCACAGAAACCATTTCTTGTGAGTTTTTTCCCTTGTATTTTAGAAGATAGGGAACTTACTAACACAACCCTATAGAACCTGTACATCATACAATTTTAAAGATGATAGACTTCAGTTTCAGTGACAGAGATGTCTTTAACTTGAATTTTTAATGATCTCTTCCATATAGCCAGGAAAGTAATATATCTTTATAATATTGAATTACAAATCCTAGGCCACCAATAAAAATGAGAATTCTAGAAACTATTTAATTGACAGGTAAAGGAAGGATGTTAATTTTCACTTGTTATCCCACCTGCTATTATATTTGAGACTCAAAAATTGACCAGAAACTCTCAATTATTCTAGGTTAAACATCCATTTGGGATTCAGCCACATCCTCAAAGTAGATGATGACCAAGGACAGATATGGACCTTTTTCTCCAGGGATAAAAGGATCATGCATGAAACCAGTTTATCATTTTGTCCTTGTTATTTACCATTTTACCTTTGGTACTTCTTTTTTACCTGGTAAAATCCAAAGGAGAGCCTTTTCACACATACTGTTGAAATTCTAATCTAATGAAGCAAAGAATAAAATTTATTTGGTTGTTAATTAGACTTAAAGAACAAAGCTAATGTTCCATTTAGTGTGAAAGGTCTCTCAGGACCATAGCACTGACCAATATTGGTTCTCATGCTGGGAAAACACTGTGTGTAAACAAGTCTCTTGAGTTTCATTACTAAACCTTTTAGACAAACAGAAAATACATCTTAGTTTATTTGAGAACCTCACAATTAAGATTTATTGTATAGCTATATATTTTTCACATCGACATGTCAAAACTTATAAAAATACTTTAATTGCCCTGATACATGTTATAAATAGCATTTTTCTTTAAAGATAATGTGGTAGGAATCATGATTAGAAAATTAATGTTGCACTTTTAAGAAGCCCTTTGCTTAATAAACTATGTTATCAAAACACTGTCATGATACTGAATGAACACTGCATTCCAAAAATAATCAATTTAAGCATTATATAGAAAATTAATTATTCAATGTGTGAAGTTTAGAATTAAGGATGTTTTCTCTTATTTATATTAAAACACTTTTAGGGATGTATGCCAACATGAATTCAGATATAGTTGTGCTGGTTACTGGTTTCTCTTGAACTCATTTCTATAATATTTTTGTATGTGTTCATTTTCTAGTTCAGATGTCATCATCCTACTACAAGGTTTACCTTGCAGTTACCTGGTCTAGTGTATTCTATTCTATATATTCTTGTCTCTATTCCAATCATAGCACTATCAGATGTGTAGATGTGTTCATGCCCCTCTTCTGCTTAGAAATTTTCAGTTGTCCCTTTAGTTTCTAGAGTACAAGTTCAGGTTGTTTCCTATACCAGGGATTTCATGCCTATCACTCTTTTCCTCTTGAATAGCTTCCAATGTTTCAAGGACAAGTTTAAATGTTACCACTTCCAGGAAGCTTGCCCATGATCCTGCCTAATCCTCCTCCCTCCTTTGAAAATTACCTCATGCCTTAAACCTTACATAGTTTATTTTATAAGCCTTTTTCTTTTTGGGGGGGGGGGCAGGACAGTGAGGGTTAAGTGACTTGCCCAGGGTCACACAGCTAGTAAGTGTCAAGTGCCTGAGACCAGATTTGAACTTAGGTCCTCCTGCATCCAGGGATGGTTCTTTCTCCACTGAGCCACCTAGCTGCCTCATGAGTTTCTAAAATGCTTTTCATTAATATTAAACAAATTAGAGGATGGAGCCATTATTCTACCTAAACACTGAAGCTATTTTACCACATAAATCCTTATACTGTAACACATAAAATGCTCAATAAATATTTATTTTATTGTGATAATTTTATGTCTTCAAAATAAATTCCATGTTATGATGTGTATATCTTTGTGTAGTAGGTATACTTAAAAAACAAAAAACAAAACCCAAAAAACAACAAATTGGGCACTAAGAATTGTGGATTGAATTTTTTATCATTCAATGAAATATTGACATCATCACTACCAGGCCCAGGATTTTTTCTTATGTGATGCTGGTGTAATAGGATGATGAAAAAAACTTGCTGATCTCTGCCCACATGGGGCTCCTCCTCATCCTCTGCTATCTGAATATTTTAGCTACAAAGCTGATGAACTCATAGTAAAATTTAATAGACTATTCATATATATGGAGTACTCTTACTAAATAAGATCTTTAATTTATTATATGGGTTAGTATTGGTCTAATTGAAAAGATGGCTATTTTTTTCTCTGTTTAGAATTTTATTTTCCAAATTACATGTAAAAACAAATTTTGACATCAATTTTTTAAAACTTTGTGTTCCAACTTCTCTTCCTCCTTCCCTTCCCTCCCCCACCCCCAAGAACTTAAGCAATTCCATATAAGTTGTCCATGAGGAATCATGGAAAACATCTCCACATTAGCTAGTTTGTGAGAGAAAACAGATAAAAACAAAACTTCAGATTAAGTAATTGTCAAAAGAAATGTGTTTCAATCTGTTTTCAGATAACATCAGTTCTTTCTTTGTGGATGTATTGCAATTTCCATAAGTCCTTCAGGGTTATATTGGATCATTGCCTTCCTGAAAATAACCATGTGTTTCCCAGCAGATCATCTTACACTATCGGTGTTATTTTGTGTACAGTACATTTCACTCTGCTTCAGTTCATGTGTAGGTCTTTCAAGGTTTTTCTGATAGCATCCTGTTCATCATAACTTTTATATAATACTTTAAACCTGCCAAAGAATTTTCTTCAACAGAGTAGGTACCATATGTTTTGCCATTATAGTCAATCATCATAACTATTCCCCTCCCTCCTATTCCCTTCCAATGATATTTACTCTATTTTCTATCTTCTTTTAAAATATTACTCCTCAAAAGTGTTTTACTTCTCACTGCTCCTTTCCCTGCTCTGCCCTTCCTTCTTTCAGCTTTCCCTTGTTATCCTCTACCCCTTCCACTTTCCTGTAGGGTTAAATATATTACTCCTCCCAAGTGAGTGTGTATGTTATTCCCTCCTTGAGCCCACTCTGATGAGATTAAGGACTTCAATTCTTTGTTCTAAATTTTTCTTCCTCCCTCCCTCCTCAACCTTTGCTATGAAATCAAGCAATTCAATATATCATACATGTGCAGTTATGCAGAACATCTTCACCTTTCTCAAAAGTGTTTTGCTTTTAACTACTCCCTTGCCCAATCTGCCTTTCCTTCCTTCCCCTCTTGCCGACCCCATCTCCTTCCTCTCACACATTCCCTCAGGACAAAAATATATTACTATACCCACTTGAGTATGTATGTTATTCCCTCTTTGAGCCAATTCTGATGATAGTAAGGTTAATTCACTCCCCCACTCCTTCCTTCTCTTCCTCTCCTCTCCATAAACATTTTTCTTGTTTTTTTCATGTGAGCTACCTCTCCCCAGTCCACCTTTCCCATTTACCTTCCCCCATTGCATTTCTCCTACGCCTTAACTTTATTTTAAAGATGTCATCATGGGTTAGCTAGATGGCACAGTGGACAAAGCACCAGCCCTGGACGCAGAAGACCCTGAGTCAAATCCTGACTCAGACACCCTACCCTGCTTGAGCCACAAAGAACAAGGATAAACAAAATGTAAGCCTTACGATATAATCCATTCATATTGAGTTCATACCTGTGTCCTCTGTCTAAGTGTATTCCTTTCAGCTGCCCTAATACTGAGAAAGTTCTTTTGAGTTTGAAGTATTATCTTCTCATGTAGGAATGTAAACAGTGTAGTCTTTTAATATCCCTCATTATTTCTTTTTCCTGTTTACTTTTTTATGCTTCTCTAGGGTCTTGTATTTGAAATTCAAATTATCTATTCAGTTCAGGTCTTTTCATAACAAATGCCTGAAAGTCCTCTTTTTCATTGAAGTCCCATTTTTTCCTCTGAAAGATTATAGAAAGTTTTGCTGGGTACATGATTCTTGGCTGTGTCCCCAGTTCTTTTTCCCTCTGGAATATCATATTCCATGCCCTCCATTCCTTTAATGTAGATGCTGCTAGATCTTGTTTTAGCCTTATTGGAATGCCACAGTATTTGAATTCCTTTTTTCTAGATGCTTTCTTTTCATCATAGAACAGGTTAATTATAATTTTCCTAAGCTGGAGGAGGAGGTGAATCAACTTGAGTTAGTGCCATATGATGCTTTATTGAAGGAACTAGTAAAGAATACTTAGGGGAGTGAAAGTTTGTCATTCTTTTCAAGTTTTGAAAGAGTTGTCATATGAAAGTTAAATTGGGTTTGTTCTACTTGCTCTCATGGAAAACTTTACTTAAAAATGTGGGAGAACTTAAAAGACCTCTGTCTAGTTGTAGCAATGTTTATATAAATTTGGAATGGGTCTCATGGGTGTGAAAGCCCTGGTCGTCATAGTATCTCCATTCATTCATTCACTCACTCATTCATTTGCTCATTACTCATTTATTTATTTATTAAATTGATTTCCTTGATTGTTTATTTTTTTAATTTTTGTTTTGTTTTTATTTTTTAATCCTAAAAGTATAGTATTATTTAGCAGGTACATGTAAAGATAGTTTTCAACATTTGATTTCATAAGATATTTAGTTCCAAATTTTTCTTCTCTCCCTTCCATCCTCTCTCCCCAAGACAGAAAGCAATCTGATATAGATTATATATCTATATTATTATATTAAATATTTCTTCATTAGTCATGTTGTGAAAGAAGAATGAGAACAAAATGGAAAAAAATCAGAAACAGTATGGTTCAATTTGCATTCTGAATTCCACAGTTCTTTTTTCTGGATATGGAGAACATTTTCCATCATGAGCTCTTTGGAATTGTCTTGGATCAATATATTGCTGAGAAGAGCTAAGTCTATCACAGTCAATCTTCACATAATGTTGCTGTTACTGGATACAATGTTCTCCTGGTTCTGCTCACTTAAATCAGCATCAGTAAAACTTAAGTCTTTCCAGGTTTTTCTGAAATCTGCCTGCTGATCATTTCTCAGAGCAAAATAGTATTCAATTACATTCATATACCACATTGTGTTCAGCCATTCTCTAATTGATGGACAACCCCTCAATTTCCAATTCCTTGCCACCACAAAAAGAACAGATATAAATATATATTTTTTTTATATCTGGGTCCTTTTTTCCTTTTCTATGATCTCTTTGAGAAACAGACCCACTATTGATATTATTGTTTATGCATAGTCCCATAGCTCTTCGGGCATAGTTACAAATTGCTCTCCAGAATGGTTGGATCAATTTACAGCTCCACCAATGCATTAGTCTTCTAATTTTTCTACAGCTTCTCCAACATTTATTATTTTCCTTTTTTGTCTTATTACCCAATCTAATATGTGTGAGGTGGTACCTCAGAGTTGTTTTAATTTGCATTTCTTTAATCAATAGTTATTTAGAACATTTTTTTTCATATGGCAATATATAGCTTTGATTTCTTCATCAGAAAACTGGCTGTTCATATCCTTTGACCATTTCTCAATTGGGAAATGAATTGCAAGTTTGATTTCATTCCCATTCTCTATATATTTTAGAAATGAGGGTTTTATCAGGAACACTGGCTGTTAAAATTATTTACCAGCTTTCTGGTTTCTGCTTCCCTTCTAATTTTGGCTGCATTGCATCCATTTGTATAAAAGGTTTTTTGTTTGTTTGTTTTGCAGTGCAGTGGGGATTTAGTGACTTTCCCAGGGTCACACAGCTAGTAAGTGTCAAGTGTCTGAGGCCAGATTTGAACTCAGGTCCTCCTGACTCCAGGGCCGGTGCTCTTTCCACTGCATCACCTAGCTGCATCAAAAGATTATTTTTTAATTTAATGTAATCAGAATATCCATTTTGCATTTAATAATATTCTCTATCTTTTGTTTGGTGATAAATTGTTCACCTCTCCATAGATCTGAAAGGTCTAACTATTCCTTACTCTCCTAATTTACCTATGATATCCTTTTATGAATAAATAATGCATCCATTTTGACCTTATTTTGGTGCACAGTTTAAGATGTTCGTCTATGTCTAGTTTCTGCCATACTATCTTCTATTATTCCCAGCTGTTTTTGTCAAATACTGAGCTCTCATCTAAGACCTTTGGGTTTATCAAACAGTAGATTAATGTAGTCATTTACTACTTTGTATCCTGTACCTATACTATTCCATTGATCCACCATTCTATTTCTTAGCCAGTACCAAATAGTTTTGATGAGTGCCATTTTATATTACAGCTTCAGATTTTCCATGGCTAGCCCACCTTTCTCTAATTTTTTTTTCATTATTTCCCTTGATATTCTTGACCTTTTCTTCTTCCCAATAAATTTTGTTATTATTTTTTCCAGCTTTATAAAATAATTTTATGTGGTCTGATAGGTATACCACTTAAGTAAATTAATTTGGTAGAATTGTAATTTTCATTATATTAGCTTGGCCTATCCATGAGCAATTGATATTTTTCCAGTTATTTAGATCTGATTTGATTTGTGTGAAATGAGTTTTGTAACTGTGTTCATAGAGTTCCTGGGTTTGTCTTGGCCGGTAAACTCTCAAGTATTTTATATTGTCGACAGTTTATTTTTCTTTGTTTCTTTCTTTGTTTCTTTGTTTCTTTGTTTCTTTGTTTCTTTCTTTGTTTCTTTGTTTCTTTCTTTCTTTGTTTCTTTCTTTCTTTGTTTCTTTGTTTCTTTCTTTCTTTCTTTCATTTTTTGGGCAATGAGGGTTAAGTGACTTGCCCAGGGTCACACAGCTAGTAAGTGTCATGTTTCTGAGGCCAGATTTGAACTTAGGTCCTCCTGAATTCACATCTGGTGCTTTATCCACTGAGCCAACCAGCTGCTCCCTACAGTTACTTTAAATGGAATTGCTCTTTCTATCTTTTGCTGCTGAGCTTTTTTGGTCATATATAGAAATGCTGATGATTTATGTGGATTTATTTTATATCCTTTAACTTTGATGAAGTTTTTATTTCAAGAAGGTTTTTGGTTGATTCTCTAGGATTCTCTAAGTATACCATCATATCATCTGCAAAGAGTGATAGTTTTGTTTCCTCCTTGCCTATTCTAATTCCTTTAATTGCTTTTTATTCTCTGATTGCTAAAGCTACCATTTCTAGTACAATATTAAATAATAGAGGTGACAATGGACATCCCTGTTTCAACCCTAATCTTGCTGGGAATGCCTGTAACTTATCCCCACTACATATATTGCTTGCTGATTGGTTTAGTTAGATACTGCTTATTATTTTAAGGAAAGCTCCACTTATTCCTATGATCTTTAATGTCTTTAATAGGAATGAGTGCTGTATTTTGTCAAAAGCTTTCTCTGCATCCATTGAGATAATCATTGTTTAGTTTCATTATTGATGTGGTTGATTATGTTGAAAGATTTTCTAATGTTGAATCAGCCCTGCAATCCTAGTATAAGTCCCACATGATCATAGTGTATTATCCTGCAGATGAATTGATGTAATCTATATGCTATTATTTTATTAAAATTGTTTGCATTGATATTCATTAGGGGAGTCAGTCTATAATTTTCTTTTTCTGTTTTGGCTCTGCCTTGTTTAGTTATCAACATCATATTTATGTCATAAAAGGAATTTGGTAGAATTCCTTCTTCACCTATTTTTCCAAATAATTTTTATAATTATGAAATTAATTGTTCTTTAAATGTTCTGGCCCTAGAGATTTTTTCTTAGGGAGTTCATTGATGCTTGTTCAATTTATCTTTCTAAAATGGGCTCATTTCTTCTTGGCAGTGCAATGATCCAAGACAATTCCAAAGAACTCATGATGGAAATCCAAAAAAAAAAAAAAAAAGAGAACTGTGGATTCTGAATGCATATCGAACCATACAGTTTCTGTGTTTTTTGTTTTCATTTTTTGATGGTTTTCCCCATTTGTTCTTTCACAACATGACTAAGGCAAAAATACTTTTAATGATATTGTACATATATTACCTATATCAGATTGCTTTCTGTGTTCAAGAAGGGGGAAGGAAGGGAAGTAGGGAGAAAAATTTGGAACTAAAAATCTTATGAAAATAAATGTTGAAAACTATTTTACATGTCAGTGGAAAATAGTAAAATGCTTTCATGATTGAAAATTGATATCATATAAGGATTTTATTTCCTTTTCTGTTAATCTGGGAAGTTTATATTTTGTAAATATTCATCCATTCCATTTAGATTGTCAAATTTATTGCCATATGAGTAAAATAGCTCCTAATTATTGTTTTAATTTCAAATTCATTGGTGGTTAATTCACCTCTTTCATTTTTGATTCTGGTAATTGTTTTCTTTTTTCTTTTTTTTAAATCAAATTATCCAAAGATTTTCAAAATGTCTAAGAGTCATTAAAAATGTAAAACAACCCTTCTGGAGTACAATTTGGAATTATGCCCAAAGACCTATAGAGCTATGCATTCCCTTGGATCGAGCAATACCACTGCTAGGTTTATATCCCAAAGACATCCCCCAAAAGAGAAAAAGACCTATTTGGACAAAAATATTTCTAGCAACTCTTTTTGTGGTGGCTAAAAATTGGAAGTCAAAGTACTGCCTATCAATTGGGGAATAGCTAAATGAGCTATGGTATATGATGGTGATGGTGATGGTGGTGGTGAACAGCATAAATGAACTCCCTAAGAAAAAATCTCTAGGGCCAGAACATTAAAAATTGTTCTGTAAGAAATGACAAGCAGGATTATTTCGGAAAAGCCTGGAAAGATATTTATGAAATGATATATAGTGAAGTGATTAGAACCAAGAGAACATTGTGCACAGAGAAAGCAATATTGTTTGATTAAGAACTGTAAAAAACTTAACTATTCTCACCAGTACAAATGATCCCAAAGTACAAGTCAATCCCAAAGGACCATCACTGAAACATATTATTCACCTCCAAAAACAGAACTGATATCAATGGAATACAGACTGAAGCATGCTATTTTTCACTTTCTTTAATTTTTTATTCAAATTTTCTTATACAAAAGGACTTATATTTATATCATCATAAAAAAGAAAAAAGTAAAAGATGTTTAGAATATCTACAATGGAAAAATTAAGGAAAATGATTTTGACATTTATTAAAATATAAATTTAGTGTGTTTTTGTGTACACATGTGTGATTTTTTTTTTTCATTTTGGTATGGTAAAGTTAGCATAGTAGTGAGGGTGGGAGTATGGAATGAGGAAAAGCCCCTAGTAGATACTTAAAAACCTTAGTGCTTAGATCTACAAAATAAGCATGATCATCTTGGTTCTACATAAGGGTTAACTTTACTGCCTGACAGGATAGTTAAAACATCACAAATTCACTCCTTTTAAAATATGTAACTTCCCTTTATCGCCTTCCTATAATATATTTAAATCCTCCTCTTCCCCATGACAACTATATTTTTAACTTTCTATGTCAGAACAGTCCCCCCCCAACCCCTTTGCCTCCACCCCCTGGACACACACACACACATACATACACACACACACACACACACACACTTTAAAATATGGGAAATCACATAAGACCTAAGGTTAGGTCTAACTGTAGATATGTAGTTTAAAAAAGAACCTTACAAGTGTAGACACCCTGGAATCTTTGTGTTTTTACAAGAACAAAATTAGTGGAGAGACAAGTTAATGTCTTCTTTGCTGATTGATCCATGACCTGAGGTGAAGAAAAGAGTAAGGTATGGATCATGACCTTTCTAATCAATAGGGGAAAAGAAGAATTTGATTATCAGTTTATTCTGAGCACTGAATTTAGTTGGGCTTTCCAGTGGTTTCCCTTTAGACCATATGTAAAGGAAATTGAGGTCTCTGTGTGTGTGCGTGCGTGTGTGTGTGTGTGTGTGTGTGTGTGTGTGTGTGTTTTAATTGAGCAAACCCGAAATAGAAGAAAATAAATAGGAGAAGAGTGGGAAAATAGAAGGGCATTTTTAAAATTCAGGTTGTTGAACAAAAAATAAGTTCATTCCTGTTCAGGGTGGGTGTTTTATTATATCTATATACTTTTGTATCTAAATCAGTTATATAAATCTTTCAATATTAAACTATGTGAAGGCATTTTCATTGTGGACACAAATAATTGTGTGGTGATAAATAAGCTAACTTACAGAAATATTTGGCTTCTGGCATTCAATTAAGTCACATCTCAGTGAGAAAGCATGGTATAGTGGAAAGACCACTGGTTTGGAATCAAAAAGACTTGGTTTCAAATCTCTGTGGCACCATTTACTTACTCTGTTCATTTACATGCTTTAAATATTAGAATAATATTTTGTACTGCCTGCCTTACCTCATAATAAATTTTTGTTGAAAATTCTTTAGAATTTATGAACTGTTTATCATAATTATAAATCCTTATACTTTATTAATCGTCTTAGTGGTAGTCAACAGGAATGAAAGAAGATGATAGTATGCAAAGCTTGAAATGAGTTATTTTATTTAAGAATAATAGTTATTTCTACAGTAGTGATTAACATTATGTAGAACTTCAATATAAGCTAGAACCTGGGGATATTTCTGAGCTTAGTCTTCAAATTTATTTTGGTTAACAATAATCCAAAACCTAAGCTGCATTGAGGTTCTAATGGTAAGTACTATGACAAGGCACATGGCAGAATCTAGAAATCCTTAGGATGCATCGAGTTATCTCACAGATAACTAGAAGGAAATAGATAACTACCATTAAGAAATGGAGGTGTGAGTCTAAGGGTTGGAGTGAACTGGGTAACTCTGGGATCCCTCCAGCAAAAGATAGGAATGGGATGATGGAGAAGGACTCCAGAACCCTTTGATAGTATTTGTAAAAATTAACTCACCTCAATAAAAGACTACAGTATATATTGGTCACAGAGCAGACCTTAGAATCTGACAGAGTTGTCTTCAAGTTCTACCTTGCTCTGAATACTGACCTCTGTAGCTTCCTTTAAGTTCACTACTATGGCAGGAAGCCTTCTCCAACCCCAATTAATTCCAATGCTTTCTCTCTGTTAATTATATCATATTTATCCTGTATATAGCTTGATTTGTATATATTTGTTTTCAGGTCATCTCCCTTGTTAGATTGTAAGCTCTTTGATAGCTGAGACTGTGCCTGGCTCATAGCAACCAGTTAATAAATATTTATTGTTTCTGATAAACTAGTTGTATGACCTTTAGGGAATTCATCTAACCTTTTAGTGTCTCAGGCAATTTTCTGAAATTAAAAGTTATAGATGCATTGGCCATTGATACAAGAGAATTGTTAATTAATGATTAATGAGAAATTCCGATATGGACCCTCCTCACAGAAAATAAATTATACACCCCTAATATGCTGTGAAACTTTATTTTACTATTTTATTTGTTTTTGGATATTCTAAGCATGATTCTCCAAAGGAAAGTTGAGAAAGTTAACCTCAGAAGTTTGAAATAAATACACTTGTAAATAGAATATGGGGTTACATATTTTAGCTAAATAGTAAAAAAGTAACAACTTTTAAACATAGTGAGTTTGATTTTTTTAAAGAGGATGTTTCCTATAAAGCTCTCACTATTCAATATTTTCTATTTTAATTTTTTAAAAGTCTACTATATCGTATAGAGATATATAGATATAACCTATACCAGATTACCTGCTGTCTAGGGGAGGGGGGAGGGAGGGGAGGGAGGGAGAAAAATCTGAAATTGTAAAGCATGTATAAACAAAAGTTGAGAACTATCTTTACATGTAATGGAAAAAATAAAATATCTCATTAAAAAAGTCTACTATATGAAATAAATTCAAGAAAAGTAAGTGAAACACAATGATAAAATGCCTTTAATATTTTGAAAAGATTTTTATTATGCAACTTATAGGTATAATCTTTAAAGACAATACATTTTCAGATGTTCTCTCTGTTTTACAGGGGTGGAGATTACAAAATAAAAATTTTGAGTCTAATGTTGAAAGTATATTAGAGTATATTATATGACTTTCACATTTTATGCTATTCTAAAAAAATAGAGAAAAGTGCTTGTTACAAAAGGTGTTGAAATATATAAGACCTATATTGTTAGTAAGAACAGCTTATATGTGTCTCCCTCCATCTACTGTGCTTCATTAAATTAAAAAGAACACTTTCTCTTTAAGACAGAGAAAGTATTGTCCTGTTGAATCAGGGGACAGACCACCAATTGGCAGAAGCATTGTGTGATAAATGTCCAAGAGCTTCCAGGCTGACTACACATTTTTCATCATTAATCCAGTCCATTTGTGAACTGGTCCACTCACATTGATTCAAACTAGGGGACATCATCTGCTGTTAAAAGGGTGATGACTCACTAAAAATGAAGGCCTGAAACTAATCCAATATAGTTAGAGCCTTTCTTGGTAGCTTCTTTTTATAGGTGTAGGATATTAGGAGGAAAGCACCAGGTATGTCCAGAGGCACTCATTTTTGTATGAGAATGCAAAACATCCCTTTGAAAGTCCTTTGTGTGATTATAGCCACTTATAGGTAAAATGTAAATGATAACACATCCAAATTCTCTTTTAATTAAATGTTTTATAGCTTGTGAAAAAAAAGAAAATTGGGAATAATATAATGTGTCACTAAAAAAATCAATAGGAAATGATTTATTTACAAAGAATCAAGAAGTCTAAAATGTGATTTCTTTTGGTTTTCTAATTTGTGTATTTATGTATGAATGTCTAAGTTTTTATGGTAGATATTTATTTAATTAATTTTGTAAAAATGTTTTTGCAACAAACAATTTTGCCCATTTATTTAGATTTTGTTTTCCCCCAACTACATGTAAAAACAATTTCAGCATCCATTTTGAAAACTTTGTGTTCCAAATTCTCTGACTGCACCCCTTCTCTGCCTCAAGAACTCAAGCAATTGATATGAGTTATAAATGTGTAGTCATGGAAAACATTTCTACATTAGTTTAGGTTGTAAAATAAAACAGAAAAAAAGATTAAGAAAAAGAAACTGAGGGGCAGCTAGGTGGCACAGTGGATAGAGCACCGGCCCTGGAGTCAGGAGTACCTGAGTTTAAATCCAGCCTCAGACACTTAACACTTACTAGCTGTGTGACCCTGGGCAAGTCACTTAACCCCAGTTGCCTCACTAAAAAAAAAAAAAAAAAGAAACTGAAAAAAAATATGCTCCAATCTGTATTCAGACACCATCAGCTTTTTCTCTGGAGATGGATCACATTTTTTTATAAGTCCTTTAGAGTTCTCTTGAATCATTGCATTGCTGAGAATACTGAAGTCATTTACAGCTGATCATCTTACAGTATTACTTTTACTATGTATATAGTACATCTCCCTTTGCAGCAGGTCAAGTAAGCCTTTCCAGGTTTTTCTGAGAGCATCCTGCTCAGAATTTCCCTCCATCCTATTCCCTCCCCATAGCATTTACTCTATTCCCTATTGCCTTTCACCATTTCACTCCTCAAAGATGTTTTCCTTCTGACTGCCCCCTCCCCCGGTCTGCCCTCCCTTCTATCACCTCCCTCCCGTCCCCTTCCCTTCCTACTTTCCTGAAGGATAAGATAGATTACTATACCCAATTGAGTTTGTATGTTATTCACTCTTTGAGGCAATTCTGATGAGAGTAAGGTTCACTCACTCCCCAGCCCTTCCTCCATCTTCCCCTCCACAGTATAAGCTTTTTCTTGCTTCTTTTATATGAGATACTTTACCCCATGCCATATCTCCCTTTCCCCTTCTCCCAGTGCATTCCTCTCTCATCCCTTAATTTTATTTTTCTAAAGATTCAACTCAACCTGTGGCCTCTGTCTAAATGAGAAAGCTCTTATGAATTACAAGTATCATCTTCCCATGTAATAATGTAAACAGTTTAAACTTTTAGTATCCCTTATGGTTTCTTTTTCCTGTTTACCTTTTTATGCTTCTCTAAGGTCTTGTATTTGAAAGTCAAATTTTCTATTCAGTTCAGGTGTTTTCATCAAGAATGCCTTAAAGTCTTCTATTCCATTGAATTCCCATTCCCCTTCCCTCCCCGAAGGATTATACTCAGTTTTACTGGGTAGGTGATTCTTGTGTCTAATCCCAGTTCCTTTGCCTCCAGAATTTCATATTTCAACCCCTCTAATTCTTTTATATAGAAGCTGATAAATATTGTGTTATCCTGACTGTCGTTCCACAATACTCAAATTATTTCTTTCTGGATGCTTTTAATATTTTCTCTTTGACTTGGGAGATCAGGAATTTGGTAATAATATTCCTGGAAGTTTTTATTTTGGGATCTCTTTCAGGAGGTGATCAGTGGATTCTTTCCTTTTCCATTTTACCTCCGGGTTCAGGGCAATTTTTCCTGACAATTATTGGAAGATGCTGTCTAAACTGTTATTTTGGTCATGGTTTTCAGGTAGTCCATTGATTTTCAAATTATCTCTTCTAGATCTATTTTCCAGGTCAGCTGTTTTATCCAAGGAGATATTTCATATCGTCCTCAATTTTTTTTTTCATTTGGATTTGCTTTATTGTGTCTTGGTTTCTCACAAACTCACTAGATTCCATTTGTTCAATCCTAATTCTTGGGCAATTATTTTCTTCTGAGAGCTTTTGTATTGCCTTTTTCATTTGGCTTTTCAAGCTGTTGACTTTTTCTTATGACTCTCCTGCATCGCTCTCATTTCTCTTTCCATTCTTTCCTCCACCTCTCTAAACATCTTTGCTGTCAGTTGTTTTGCAAAGGAAATATTTCACATTCCCTTCTATTTTTAAATTCTTTTGATTTTGCTTTACTGTTTCTTCATTTCACATAAAGTCATTAGCTTCCATTTGCTCAATCCTAATTTTTAAGTTGTAATTTTCTTCAATGAGTTTTTGTACCTCCTTTTCCATCTGGCCAATTCAACTTTTCAAGGCATTCTTTTCTTCATTGACTTTATCTACTACTTTTACCATTTGTCCTAGTATATTTTTTTAAAGTGTTATTTTCTTCAGTATTTTTTGTGTTTCCTTTACCAAGCTGTTGACTTTCTTTTTATGATTGTCTTGCATCACTCTAATTTCTCTTTCCATTTTTCCTCTCCATCACTTACTTTATTTTTTAAAGTCCTTTTTGAGTGGTTCTATGGTTTGATACCAATTGATATTTATCTTGGTAGCTTTGGATATAGGAGCTTTGGCTTTGTTTATCTTTTTTCTGGTGGTGCATTTTGATCTTCCTTGCCACTATAGAAACTTTCTAGGGACAGCATATTTTTCTGTTTGCTCACTTCCCCAGCCTATTTCTTGACTTTCAAGTCTTTGTTAAAGTGTGGCACTGCTTCCAGGGTAGAGGGTACACTATCCCCAGCTTCAGGGCCTTTGTGTAGCTGTTTGCAGAGATACTTCTAGGTAAGTTTTTAGTTCTTCTGAGATGGTATGATTTAAGGAGATGTATGTTTGCCACTCTCCTGGCCTGTTTTCCTGACCCGGAACTATGAACCTAGTCCTATTCTACTGTGGCTGCAAACTCTTGCATACTTATGCTCCTCCCCTGCCTGGAACTGCCACTCAAGACTGTGAACTGAATTGAAGTATGGGCAAAACAACAGAGTCCTCCCTTGGCCCTAGCAATGTGATCCCTGTAATCTCCTTCTGGTCAATTTTTGACCCCCTTACTGGCTGAGTTTCAGAAGCAGTAACTGCTGATTCAGAGGCTCTAAAGGTCTGCTTCTGCTTTGTTGTGGTGAGGTTGAGTCTGTGCTCATGCATCTTGGTGTGGGTTGTGCTCTACTATCACCAAAACAGACCTTTCATGCCAACCTTCTACATTGTCTTTGGCTGCAAAATGATTTCACCCTGTACTTTTGTAGGTTCTGGTGCTCTAGGAATTGTTTAATGTCATAATTTGAAGGTATTTTGAGGGGTCTGGGGGATAGTTCAGGCAAGTCACTGCCTTTCCTCCAGTAGCATTTTTCCACTCCCCAGAATACAAAATTAACACTGTAACCCATTCTGAATTTTGGTTACCATTATAATTTCTTCTTGCTTTTGATGATTTGACCTTATGAGAGATATTGTGATATATTTTATTATTTTATGTATGAAATATATTTTGATATGAAACCAGTACACTGTTTGTGAAATGTTATTTTCAGGGGTGGCTAGGTGGCGCAGTGGATAAAGCACCGGCCCTGGATTCAGGAGTTCCTGAGTTCAAGTCCGGCCTCAGACACTTGACACTTACTGGCTGTGTGACCCTGGGCAAGTCACTTAACCCCATTGCTCCGTAAAAAAACAAAGAAAAAAAAAGAAAAGAAATGTTATTTTCAGATTTGTTGAAGCTGTTCTTTAAAAACATATTGATTGGGGCAGCT
Organism: Dromiciops gliroides; assembly: GCF_019393635.1. Taxonomy (NCBI): domain Eukaryota; kingdom Metazoa; phylum Chordata; class Mammalia; order Microbiotheria; family Microbiotheriidae; genus Dromiciops; species Dromiciops gliroides. The sequence goes on from NC_057863.1 coordinate 190,909,901, forward strand.
AGGTGGTGCAGTGGATAGAGCACCGGCCCTGGAGTCAGGAGGATCTGAGTTCAAATCCAGCCTCAGACACTTAACACTTACTGGCTGTGTGACCCTGGGCAAGTGACTTAACCCCAATTGCCTCACCAAAAACAACAACAATAACAACATATAGGTTAAATGTTATTACTTTTGTAATTTAAATTTATGTTGCTGAAAAGCATTCCTAGAAATTAATGATAGTGAGAGAATCATATGGAATTTATTCAAAAACCCTATGAAATTGAGGCAAGACTACAAGTGTCGGTATTGAATTTGAGTATGATTTTAAGAGTCAATACCATTTTCTTTCATTGTAGAGCACAATTAATTAAAAGCTTAGATTGGGAATGAGAAGGGAATTTAAAGTAAATCTTGCTTAAAGTAATTATTTTATTATTAATGCTAACAAAACAAGGGTATAAAACTGGGGATAGGGTTGGCCAAGATTATGCCAGTGAAGCAAGTACTTGGTGATATGGGATGCAATAAGAGGGAAAATGAAAGAGAAATAAAGAGGTAAAGGAGTAATGCAAACCATAATTTAGACATGTTCTCCTTATTTATATAGCCATTGGTCAACTCTGTTGTTCATATCTCTTCACGTTTCATGTGACCCTGAATTCACAGAATCTCATTGTTGGAAGAAGATCTCAAAGGTAATCTGTTCCTACTCTGATCGAGTATAAATTCCCTACAAAATTACGCCTAACAAGCCTTCCTCCAATACCTCCATTAGTATGACTATCACTGCATCATAAGGCAACCCATTTCTTTTCAGATGAAATTCTGATAAGTTAATGATGACTTAGATACATGACATGTTTAGGTTCATCAAATAATTTATGTCATTAGATACTTTCAATATTCCTAAGAATTGGATAATACAGAAGAAGCATCTTCCAGCTAGGCAGCTAGATTGTGTAATGGATAGATTACTGAGCCCAGAATCAGGAAGACCTGTATTCAATCTGACCTCAGATACTTACTAGCTTTATGAGCCTGGGCAAGGACTAACCTCGGTTTGCCTCAGTTTCTTCAACTCTAAAATGCAGATAATAATAGCACTTACAAAGATGCTGTGAGACTCAAACTAAATAATATTTGTAAAGAACTGAACATAATGCCTCTTTCACATATGAGCCTTTTGAATATTTGAATGTTGCTAGTTTATCAAGTCAATTATTAGGAATTATAACACACTTAAATCTTTTCTTCTCTAGAATAGACTCTTGTAGCTTTTGTGCATTTAATCATCCTTGAAATTACAATTATAAATAAATCTTAGTGCTGATTTCTTAAATCTAGTCATATTCTTGTATTTCACTGTCTGTCTTTAAAAACATATGCCCGGAATGGAATTGTATGCTTTATAAGTAACTCAATTCAATATATATGTATGTGTATATTTGATATGTATATATATATTATATATATACATATATATATATATATACACGCAGAAATATATACATATACACACACACTTCCTTTTTACTGTATAGGAAATCAACCTAAGATTGTTTTAATTTAGTTTAGTTTAGTTTTTGCAGTTGTAGTCTGCTGAAACTTCTAAATCTTTTTTCTTTTTGTTGTAAATATTTCTGATGGACATGAAGGTCATAGTATATTCTTCCCCACATTTATTTATCTTTGGGGAGAAATCATTATTAGGTTGTCAATATTTAAAAAAATGTTGTTATTTTTTACAGGCTCCTAAGACACATCTGTTATTAGCAAGTTTTCATGAATGTAGTTAATTATCAGTCATTGTCATTTAATAGGAACATGTGTATTTCAAACTGTAGTTAATCTTAACCTCCCAAATTTTACTTTAATGTAGTGTTACATATCTGCTTCGGTTGGGAGTGAACATTCTTCCACAAAACACTAGTTTGCATGGGTAAGGATATAGTGGATATGAAATTTAATGACATAGCTGTCATCAGTGTTTTATTTTGGTCTAGAATCCACCCTCATTGTAAATGTTTCCTCCTTTTTTTTCTTGATCCTGTTTCTCCAAGTTTTTGACACCCTTCCTTCACTTGACACTTCTGTTTGTGTTTTAGATTAATTCCCAGGCAAAGAGGAACTTTCATAGGTAAACTAGGATTAAAGGTCCTAGCTCTCCCTCCCCTCCAATGAGGTAGATATTGTCAAGGGGTAATGATGGTGACCAATTTCCTCTTGGCCAGAAATCTTATTAGCCAACTTGATGAGCCTGGCCCAGCATTTCTTTATCTGCTCTATACATCAGTCTGAAACACTGGTACTACTTTCCCCCGATTATACCTGCCCCACTTATTCAGTATAATTTTAGTATATTTGACCCATCTAATAATATCCAGTAAAAGGGTATAACCATAATGCACAGCTTCTACTTTAGACCCTCAATGCTGATAAGGTATTTCAAGAATTAGAAGTATAATAAAGTTGTAGATCTGTAGATTTCCTGCTGGTGACTGGGGAGCAGTCATGAGGTCTTGTAGCAATTAGTTCCCCCAAATCAGTGCCTAACTTGAACTTTTACATATGTACCACCTGTCTTGTGGTGATCTGTCACATGTTCTAGGAGCCAGATGGCAAGGATTATTACTTGTGACTTAGATTTTATGTGTTAGGGGAACACTCCTAAGTGTTCAGTAATTTGACACCTGTCTGATATTGTATTATTTTCCTCTTTTTCATAGTGTGCTAACCTTTGTCACTAAAAATCTGAGTACTTTATTTTACATACATAATTTAAAGAATAAATTCCTTCCTAAGTAGGATAATAATTCAAATTAATGATAGTACTTTAAGGTTTATAAATGGTGTCTACTTATGACAACTCTTTGAAATGTTTTGAAATGATTGATCTCACTTTAGAGATTAGGAAACTGGTATAGAGAAATCAAATGTCACACAGAGACACAATGTGAGCAAAGATCCTTTGAATCCAAACGTAATGCTTTTTCTATTATACTATGTTTATATCATCCATTTCCAATTTATCCTAGGCAAAAAATTGGAAGAGATCCTATATAAAGCGTTTATATTTCACTTCAAGTTTTATAAAATATTTTATACATGTAATCTTATTTGATCATCTCAGCAACACTATGAGGCAGGTGTTATTATTGTACCCATTTTGTAGATTAGGAAACAGCCTACAGTCATATGCCAAACATCTCACAGATCAGGAGTACATGAGGCAGAATTTTAATTCTGGTTTTCCCAATGCCAATTCTAGTGCTCCTTCCAATATATCACCTAGCTGCCTAATCTGTATTTTAGCAATTCAGGAAAAATATATTAAGTGCATGTGATGTACAATTCAAGGTGTTAGGATGTAAAGATACAAAAAAACCCTAAAGTAGCATTATTTTCAAGTAACATCAAAGATCATGATAACAGATATAATAATAATGAAAAATTTTGAAATGTTACAAGAATAACCAAAATGTGACAAAGACACAATGTGAGCCACATGATGTTATAAGAATGGTGCCTATAGATTTGCTCATATCCTTGCTACAATTGTTCAATTTATTTAAAAAAACAACACTTCAATATCTGTGAAATGAAAAAAGGTAAAACACAATAATTGAAGTATTCCTGTGATTTTTCAAAGTTGCAAGATAACATCTACATATAACTAACTATAATAATAGAATATATCAAAGTTCATCATGAATGCTCCCTTAGATTCAAATAGTCTGCAAACTTTTATATCTAGTCTGTGTCAATTATTTTGGATAAAAAACAATAATATTAGTGATTAACTTTTTTGGTGAGGAATCTCTACAGGCAAACAGAAGTTAAATGTTTGCCCAGATTCACAAAGCTTCTAAGTATCTTCCTCACTCTGGACCCAGTATTCTCTCCATATCAAAGTCTATCATTATTACATAATAAGGTATAAGAATAGGACTTTAATGGAGGGCAGAACTTTAATTCAGACAAAAGAAAAACAAAAACAAAACCTGAATTAAGATCTGCACGCAGTATGTCATTGGTGGTAACAATTTATGTCTCGTTTATGGGAGATGATTATATATTTAAACTCAGATTTTGAAATTAATAACTATAAGATTGCTTCTCTTATAAAATAATTTTGACTGAAGAGCAAAATTGGCAAAAAATATATACATATCTTTTTTGTCTCATTCCACTTGGAGCCAAGAACAAAAGTCATTTTGTTCATGTCTGAGCAATATTCAACTAAGAAGCAATGAAAGGCCCAATTAAATTGGTCACTTGCTTGGCCAAGTTTCAAAGGTACTAACTAGTAGTAGTATGTTTGTAAAAATACATGTCAAAGCCATGTTAAAGTTTGATTGCTACTAATATATTCCACATATTGATCATGGTTATACTGTATGCGGGTCTTTAAAATACAATCAAAGTTTATGTGGCCTATTTGAGTTTGTAACTTATTCATAGTAAAAGATTATTATATAGTATCTAACATGTACGGCTGAACAATGGGAATAAGACTTCCTGTAGTAGCTACCTCACAGGCTTGTAATGAGGCTTAAAAGTATGAAAAATGTTTTGTATTGATTTATATGTATGTAACTGAGTTATACTGTGCTATAAGAAATATAATCAATTTAGAAAGGCTGATGAACACAGAGAAGACTTAGACAAATGTGTACAAAGTGAAGTAAACAAAACCAAGAAAATAATATACATGTTGAAAACAATGTAAATAGAAAGAATAGCAATAAAATAAGGAAATTTTATGATGTGCAATTATGATTAATTTTGACTTGAAAGAAGAAATATAAAAATGCATCTCCCTCCCTCTTTCTACAGAGGTGGGGGACTATAGATGAAAAATGCTGCATGCTATAGGTTTAGTTAATGTATTGATTAGGTTTACTGATTGATGTGATATTGTTTTTCCTCTTTTTAAGAAATTCTTGTTATAAGGGATAGCTTTTTGGAGGGGTGATAAATATATGGAAATATATAGATGATATAAAATATCAAAAAAATTTAAAATAAGAAAAGCATTTTGTAAACTTCAAAGCATTGTTTAATGTCAGTTCTTGTTGTGATTATAGATTTGAAGCTCAAAGGGGCCTCCTTTATAAATGAGGTCCTTGAACTCCCGACTGGTAATACACCTATGGTCACATGACTAGTCACAAGTTAATAGAACTTGGATTATAATCATTTTTCAGGGACAGGAGGCTGATTTCTTCAATTATTGGCAAGAAAGACTCTTACCTATGGAAACTCCCTTTACTGATGCAGAGTAGGAATCCTCAATAAATTAGAGGACTAGAGAATTGCCATGGGGCACTGAGAGCTTAAATCACTTGCATTTCTTCTTATTTATTAAAAAAAAATATTAACCCCCCTCCCTTTTTTTTAATTTAAAAAAATATTAACACGCACACAAAAGTTGATGCCCTCAAGGAATCAGAAGCAAAATGAACTTATTAAAGCACTTACTCTCTCCAAGGCGCTATACTAAGTGTTGATGATACAAGGAAAGACATAAGAAATCCTTGCTCTAAAGTAACTCATAACCTAATGGAATTCTCAGCTCTCAGTGTAAGCTTAAAGAATACAAAGATATATGTGTATTATGGAATTCTATCTATATACAGACACAAAATAAAGGCAAAGTAATGTTAATTTCAGAGAGGGAAGGTCCAACCAACTGAAAAATCAAGAAAGGAGGTCTCATACAAGAGTTAGCATCTGCTCAAAAGGCAATGTTGAGGAGGTAGTGCATTAGAGGTATAGAAAATAATCTCCACTGGGGCAGTGAGGTGGCACAGTGGATAGAACACCGGCCCTGGAGTCAGGAGTACCTGAGTTCAAATCCGGCCTCAGACACTTAACACTTAACTAGCTGTGTGACTCTAGGCAAGTCACTTAACCTCAATTGCCTCACTAAAAAATAAATAAATAATAATCTCCATAAAGACATGAAGATAGAAGATATATGTGTGCAGCAAAGAGGCCACTTTGGTTGGAAACCAGAGTGAATAAGGTGAATAATATGAAATTAGTTTGAAGGCCTTTGAATGTCCAGTGTGTGGAGTGGGGGGTAGATAATTGACCTTAAAATAAAAAAGGTCTAAAAACAGTCCTAAATTTTAATAGCTACTGGACATGTGACCCTGAAAAACTAAACTTTTGATTCCATAGGCATCTCTGGATCTAAAAATAATATAGAAAAGATAATTGAATTTCAAAAGTATAATCATCTAAAAAGCATAAATACATTGTTACTGCCAGTGGCAAACCCAATGAATATAATTTAAACTCAGGTATTTGCTTCAGTGTTAACATGCATTAAAGGTTTTTTTTTGTTTGTTTTTTTGTTTTGTTTTGTTTTGTTTTTGCAGGACAATGAGGGTTAAGTGACTTGCCCAGGGTCACACAGCTAGTAAGTGTCAAATATCTGAGGTCGGATTTGAACTCAGGTCCTACTGAATCCAGGGCTGGTGCTTTATTCACTGTGCCACCTAGCTGCCCCCCATTAAAGTTTTAATTAAGAGAAAGAGGTAATGTGATTACTAAGAGAGTGTGTTGCCACTGGTAAAGGATAAAGTTTTGAGGCGATGATGTAGCCAATGAGTCTGAAAAGGATTGTTGGCAAGTTTTGAATGAGACTCTTCCTGACTGTATCCCCTCTGCCACACTGACTCTCTGATTTGTCTATGATAGCTGACATTTACATAGCATGTTAATTGAAACATCTGCTCCACATGGCAGCCTTATGAGGGAGGTAGAAGAGGTTTTATTATTCCTATGTCAGTGATGTAGAAGTTGGGTCTCTGAAAAGTTAAAAAAAAGATTTGTCTATAATGATATAGCTCCACTCAACTCTATCTTCTGTCTTCAAATTCTCTATTCTGCTGTTATACTAATTTTTATGCAAAGAACTAACATTCATTTTAGGATGCATATTTCCTGCTTAAATTACATTTTCAAGGAAAGTATTAAACTAATTTAAATTTTTAAATTTCTTTGCAAAAGTAAGTAGTCAGAGATATTGAAGTTAAGAGATTATAGAATTAATATCAAAGATAAGAGAACTCACTCAACTGTGAAATTACTGATCACTAGGATTTTTCTCTGTTTTCATTGCCTATTACAAAGTGAATTAAAACATTTTCTCCAATGTGTACAGCACTTCTCTTTCTCACAGTACTTTATTACAATTTGCTCTTGTTGATTATATGTCCACCTAGCTAAAGTTCTAGAGGGAGGTTGAATGGTTTAAAAATAGTTACATTTCATAAAGGATAATATAGTAACAACTCCTACTACTTCTGATGTACTAATAATATTATTTTTCTTGTCTTTACAACTCTTCTCTTCCACTCTCTCCCTCTTTCCTCTCCGAACACTTTTCACAAGGTAGTTTGAGTTTCCCCTAACATAAACTCTATTGACAAACCATGGAAATATGATGTCCAGAATATTTCCTGATTCCAGCTCTGATACATAACTACTTTATGCAAATGTTGCTATTACCCAGTGGTGATATGAAGAGCAAAAATGGAGTAATTAATGATTCATGTTCTTTTCCCATATGCTAGAGTTGTCCTTGGAAAACACAGCTTTTTAGCAGGTAGAATGATATTTACTTTCACTACTGGGAGCACAGCTGGAGAGGTTGGCAGCTGAGTTATTTTTCATCCCTAAGCTATGTTGTAAAGTCAGGAGGAAGAAGACCAAAGGGATGTCTCCTTATCTCCATGGCAGTAGAGGACATGTTATTATACTATACCACACCCAGGTGATAGATTCCAGTTTGTTTTATTCACATGTATCTCTTGTTCCCAATATGTTGAAATGAAAAGGTTTCATATGAAGGATTTACCCTGATGGGGACTGTTTATGCAGTTTGTAGAATAGTTTGTGCTAGAAGGTCATTTTGTCCATTTTCCTGTTTGCTGTGATTAAGAGGATTAGGGAGCCCATGGTACAGATATGTCATGTTAATGATTGATCACACACCATTTCAGAAAAAAAGGCAAAGGATGTTTTATGTCCTTTTGAGAGTTTGAGAATAATTTTCCGTTAAGAATTTAATTTCCTGAGCACATTTATTATATGAATAGAAATCAATTTTCACATCTCCTTGAAAAAAGTAAAAAGATTAATATGTAACTAACTAGATTCTAGGGATGACAGTATTGACATTTAAAAGGGGGACTTCAATTTTTAATCTGTGAATGAGATTTTTGAGAGATTCCACTTTAAAAAAAAAGTCATATATCATTATCAACCTTTTTTTTCCTTTTCAACCTTATTCTTATGATTATATGGTAGACTTTCCTGACTCTTTCTCTCAGACAATATAAACATGGTTGTGATTTTTTACTTACTCTTCTTCTGAAGTATCAAAGCACATGACTCTTGCCTAGATATCAGCAAGTTTGAAGTAAATCCTGTGGAGTCATGGTACATCTTGACTTCACTACGATTTCATAACTTATTCATCAATTGTGATTGAAAGGCTCAGGAAGGGGGCTTTTATGAAGATAGTAATATATTATAGATATAGGTAGAGAAATTATAATAATTGAAATTTCTATGATTCAATTGCTCTCAAATTTTCAAAATAGATCTTGGTAGGGAATTCATATATTAAAAAATGCTTCTCCCACAACATTTACCAAATCTGGAAGCTTTCTGGCTCCTGTTTGGGCATGCTTGTGCATATCTGGTGGAATAAGTATTAAGTAAAATAAGGCTATTTTTTTTTACTTAAGGGTTATTATTATAGTTGTTTCCAGAGATTAAAAGGTGTAATGATTGGAATGATGCCACCTGCTGGAGACTTACTGTAGGAAAGCTCCAGCATGAGAAGGTGACTGAGGGCAAGCCATGTGACTTTTCTTTGGCGTCAGTGTTTGCTTGAGGGAGGAAGAAGGGGTGAGGCTGGCTCTCTCGCTCTCTTTCATCTGGACTCTCATGGAGAGTGGAGCTAAATGAGCTCTCCCTTTGATAGATAGATGAATCTAGGCCTCTTTCTCTCTCTCTCTCTCCACCAAATTCTTATTCTCCTTAATAAATGCTTAGAAGTGTAAACTCTTGCTAAAGCTTATAATTTATTGGCGACCACTCATTAGATATTTTATACAGACTGGCTAGAATTTTAGCTCCTTATAAAGGCCAATGTAGGCAAGTATCACAGGTTTTTGAAATATGAATCATTTGTTTCTTTTGAACATGTAAGACAGAACTCTTACACTTTTTAGTGACATTTTCTCCTATCTAGGGTTTATATGAACTGCTTTTTACTCGTTACAGGGTTCTTTCTTGACCTATTTGGCACATTACATAGTACTTTCATGGCCATAGAGTAACATATATTAGGTAATTCTGACTGCTTTCAGGTACCATGTTTGGGATCATCCTACAGTGCTTGACAGTGCTCCTTTAAACATCTCCAACTCCTGCTATTATCTCTACAGTAATGTACCTTCTCTGAATGGAACTTGAGTCCTTCTTTGCTTTTAGAGCTGTATTACTTCTCATAGTTTGAAATCAACCATTACCCTTTGCTGACAGTTCACCATGGACAACTATGACAAAGACAGTTGGTTCAGTGAAACAAGGTTCATTTACATTAATGTCACGCTATCTGATAGAAGTCACAGAATCTCAATGGTACTTTCACTTGATTGGGACCCTACTTCCTGCATATCACATATAGTCTTCACTCTTTCCTTAGATTTCACGATAGATTTGGTGTCACCTAGGCATTGGGATACGGTATTTGTGTCTATGTTGATCTTCTCTGCTAAGTAGTCAGAATGGAAATTTAAGATGACCGGGGAGACCAATTAGCAGATTTTTACAGTAGTTTAGTTGAGAGGTCATAAGAATAGAAACTAAGGTGGCAGATAGGTAAATATTTAGAACAGAAATGCAAGGGAGATTGTGGAATTACAATCATCATGACCTGGCAACTGGAATGATAGTGATGATCTTGACTGAAATAGGGAAATTTGGAAGCATGGTGGATTTTGGGGGAAGAAAATGAATTCAGTTTTGGACATGTTGAGTTTTACATGCTTATGGTATGTATACAGTTTTAAATCTTAAATATGCAGTTGTTGATCAATGACTGGGCTTCTGGATAGATCCTGGGGTTGCATTCATATAGTTTGGAACCAGTTACATTGAAATGCTAGTTAAACCCATGGTAATAGATTATCTTACCAAGTAACAAAGTGGAGAAGTAAAAGAGAAGAAGACCCAAGACAGAGTTTTTGGCTATACCCAATTTGGGAGGGGTGATATGGAAATTGAACAAGAATTCAGTAGGCATAATATTAAGAAGCTATGATCTGATAAAGAAATTTCAAAGTTTTTGATCAGTGAAGATTTATGACCATGCCATTGTGTGAATGAGGTAGAATGGAAGAGCAGTTGATATGAGTTGAGATTAAGGATTTGAGAGGAGAGAATATTTGAGGAACATCATCACTTCTTAAATTATGTTGAAGTCTCCTTGTATAAATCTAGGAATTGTGGTAGAGAGGAAGTTAATTTGATATTAAATTCCTTAAAAAGGTGAGGAGAATGTCCTGTGGGCTGATTGATAATAAATATGAAGGTGTCAGTTGACCATTAAATTTAAATGGAGGGAGCCTTAAAGACAACAGTTCCTGAGGAATGGTAAAGTACAGTGAAAGTAAAGGACAGTGCGGAAGGGGCAAGGAGGATTCATTCCTATTCCCCCTTAAGTCTAACTAGACATTCTGAGAGAAAATAATGTTGATGCTGAAGAAAGTAGCTATAAATGCGGTGTCACTTGGCCAGAACCAAGTCTCTGTGAGTATGAATGGATGGGAAGAATATGAAAAGTATTTTGAATTGCAGAAATGTTTGCTGATTATGGAATAAAAGTTTCATAGGTCATAGTGGAATAGTCAGAGTGGAGCAGAACATGTAATGAAGTAGTATGGCTGAGAATGAATTAGAGAATGGGAAGTGGAGACTGGGGAGACATATAACATGCTTAGTTGGTCAATAATTCATTAATATAGCATTGGAAAGAGAAAAGGTGGGGTAAATAAATTTGTTACTTTTTGTACTTGAATGTAGGAAGAGAAGACAGGTGATCTTTACCCCATAAAACTCAATAGTCTTTGAAGGTTAAGGAATGCTATAAGTCACAGCTAGTCTTTGAGGTAGTTTTATCTCAACTCTCAGGCAGCAGTTGGATCCACTTTCAAAAATCTCAACTGCACCTTCTCACATGAGCTGAGGGGCAAGAATTAGAGCAAGTGATCTTTTTGCCCCTTTGTATATGGTTTAATTTAAACACATATCTTCAATAAAATCATTCAGCAGTTTAACTGAATACTGCTATGATGCCATACAACATAATTCTTAGAGTTTTTATGATAATAACTAGCATAACAGTTCTTTACACATGAAGTTTCTTTAAAAGACTCCAGTTTAGGAGCACTTCTATCTCGTTAGATTCAGTGTTCATTTCTTGCGTTGCTATGTAACCCACATGCTTAATAGAGGCTCCACAAATTTGTACTTGTCACTTCACAACTTCAGACTAACTTCATCTTACAGATAAATCAATTTCATCCATGTTCCCTTATATTCTTCCAGTATCATGCCAAAGATATCAGCACCTCCAGGTCCTTGATGTTTCTGATTATATTTTTCCATCAGCCATTTGAAAGTGTTAGGCATTCCCAAGATAAGTTGGAGCATACTCTTACCTTATGAAATCCATCTACAGAAAGAAAATGTTCTTTTTTTCTTCTTCAGTCATCAGAATCTGAGTGTCTCTTGAGTAACTCCAATGCTCAGAACCATTGGCTGCTTAACATACTCCAAGGTATCTTGAACTCTTAGCATACTGTAATTACTGGTCCATGCTATTTCTTGCTTTCAAAGTTTAGTAATATAAACTCTTCATAGTGTTCCCTACATTCATACTACTACAAGAAGTGATGCATATGGATGCGTAATGATGCCATAGTTCTTCATAAGAATCTGCATATATTATTCATGGATCCCATGTGTTGTTCCCTAGACATATCCTGTATCTTACTAAAGCAATAACATGCCTGTTCACTTCTGGCTTCTGTTCTAGTGAACCTTCCATTCTTCCAATACTATACTAGGGAGTTACCAAAGTCAAAGTTCTCAGGATCCCTACCACTTGACTCAACTCTCCCATAGACTTAATAATAATACCATCAATAAGATTAAAAACAATGACTAGCATTCGTATAACACTTTGAGTTTTGTAAAGTACTTTACATAAGTTATGCCATTTGATCCTCACAGCAAACTTGTGAGGTAGGTAATATTCTTATTGCTATTTTATTATTTTTTGCAAGGGGCAATGAGAGTTAATTGACTTGGCCAGGGTCACACAGGTAGTAAGTGTCAAGTGTCTGAGGTCAGATTTGAACTCAGGTCCTTCTGAAACCAGGGCTGGTGCTTTATCCACTGCACCACCTAACTGCCCCCTATACCTATTTTATTAATAAAAAGTAAGGTACACAGATATTTTCATAGGGACACACAGTAAATGTTTGAGGCAGGATTTAAACTTGTGTTGTTTTTCAGTCATTTCCAACTCTTCATGATCCATTTGAGGTTTTCTTGGCAAAGATACTGAAGTGGTTTGTCTTTTTCTCCTCCAGCTCATTTTACAGATGAGGAAATGGAGACAAACAAGGTTAAGTGATTTTCCCACAGTCATACAGCTACTAAGTGTCTGAGACCAGAATCGAACTAAGGAAAATGAGTCTTCCTGAGTCCAGGCCTGACATTCTATATACTGTGCCACATACCTGTCTTAAGCTTCATGGATGTTCAAAGTTTACAAGTATTGACTCCTTGCTTTTTGTTTTCAAAGTATTTTCAATGCTTTAAGTAGAATGAAATACATTCCAGATATCATATTCCTTTTGTGTAATGGTGGATTTGGACAAACAAGAGCCATAATATCTCTATTTATGATAGCACAAAGGAATTTCAAGCTTATTTTCATGCATCACAAATGTTTGTGTGTTTAGTTGTTGTTGTTTTCAATCAATTAGCTCCCAGGACTCAGTAGGGCCTTTAAGAAAAGTTTGTTGAACTGTATTAAATTATCTCCTGGTTTTGGAAGAATGAAATGACAATATGCATTTGAAATATTTTAAAACTATAATAGTATTGTTCCGTCAAGGAAACATTTTGTTTCTTGAGGAACAACAGGGGGGACTGTAACGATTGGAATAACGCCACCTGCTGGATACTAACTGTAGAAGAGTTCTGCCCATGAAGCGAAGGTCTTTGAGGGCAAGACCAGGAGTCTTTGGTATCAGGAAGTGACGCGGACTAGTGGGAGGAGGAAGGAGGAGACGGAGGCGCTCTTTCATCTGGACTCTGGTGGAGAGCGGAGCTAGAAATGTGCTCTCCCTTTAATAGATAGGAATCTAGGCCTTTCTCTCTCTTTACCAAATTCTTATTCTCCTTAATAAATGCTTAAAAGTCTAACTCTTGCTAAAGCTTATAATTTATTGGCGACCACTCATTAAATATTTTAGACAGACTAGCTAGAATTTTAGCCCTTAACAGTATTATACAAAGTAAATTATAATTAGAGGTAATAATTGTGATAACAAGAACTTCTTTTGTAGTAATATTAAAGTATTTATTTTGATTAGTAACTATTTTGAAAAGTTAAAACGTTAAAAATAAATCTTCATAACTCAACTTATAAAAGTCAAACTTACTTGTTTTATCATTCGTGTTTAACAACTAATTTCTGTCACTATTTCACTATGTAACATAAAATTATATTTTGTTTCAGTTTCATATTTATATTTTCAATGAAAATTATTAATTTTCTGATTGTGTTTTCTTTGCTTTTCTGTATATTAACCAACATATGATCTGTTATTTAGCACATGATAAACATCTGACAAATGCTTGTTGACTTGAATCAACCTGGCTCTTAATTAACCATCATGATACCATAAATGCTAATTCATCTAAATAGGATTAAAGTCCTGGTATTAGTCATAATAACAAGTTTTGCTTTATTGGACTGCACTGAAATTCATAACTAGCATGTATTTTTGTTTTTTCTGTAAATATAAATACTATATTTTTCTTTGAATTTTAAGTTTTAATTTTTAATGAAACCAAACTTTAAAATAAGCTCCTGCCCTGTAAATCCAATTGTGATGATTGTACCTTTATTTTGGTGTGACATTGTTCTTAGTTAATATGAAACTTTATCAAATGCATGGCATTTGCCTTTAAATTGCTAACTGTTCAGAAGCAATTGTATTAATGATATGTAGCTGACATATTTGGAGATGTAGAATGTTTCAGAAAGTGTAAGAAGGTAAAGTATTTTTTTCTTCTCTTGAGAATTGATTTTATACACAATAGGAGCTTATGATGGATTCTGTCCCCCAGTGAGAATTGTTCATTAATATCAGAGGGTAGAACTGGCTCAGAGAAAGAATCCATCATTAACTCTCATCTGTAATAGTGAGCATTGTGTATTGGAACTAGATTATATTGATTTTGCTTCCCCATATCTTAATGCTCCAAAACCATTATGCAAAGTTGTACCTAGTGTGACTAGAGCAAGAAATGTATTCAATTCTACTCATTTATCTCTCTTAAAGGAAAATACTGCCCATAGAGTTCAAGCTTTCCTAAGCATTCAGAATATGTGACAATATTCATTTTCGTACAATAGATTAATAATGTTTTAAGGTAAATATGGTATTTTAAAGGTACTTGTATTGCAAAATGCCTGATCAGATTTGTTAATGTTTATGAGAACTCATTAACCAAATGAAATGCTTTTTTTTTCATTTCTTATCTCTCTACTATTCTTTAGATACAAATAAAATCAACAAATTGAATTCAGAGAGGTTACACATTGAAATCAGGAAAATTTACTAGACTTGATCTAATATTGATTCAGGCTGAAACTATTAGAACTAAGGAGTGAATAAAAAGAAAAAAAAAGTGTTTATTACATGCCAAGTCCGCTTAAAGTACTAGTTTACAGATATACAAGTGAAAATACTTTTTGTTCTTCAGGGTCTGAGGCATGCTTAAAATAGTGAGTATATCTTTTAGGATATAAATAAATCACATGGAATTCCATCACCTCCACTAATTTTATTGTTAGAAATGCTTCTTAAGGTTCACTTGATTTCATTCTCTAGAATGTCTGGCACTATATCAGTAACCACACCTCCATGGTAATTGTTGATATTAAGAGCTTTCTTTTATAGGCCTTCTGTATGTTCTTGCTTCCTCTTCTTAATCTCTTTTACTTATGTTAATTCTATACCATTTTTGTCCTTTATCATGCCCATTTTTGTATGAAACATCCCCTGATATCTCTAATTTTCTTGAAGGGATCTCTTGATCCCTTCTTATTGTTTTCTTCTTTTTCTTTGAATTTTTTATTTAAGAAAATCTTATCTCTCCTTGTTATTTTGTGGAAATCTGTGTTCACATAGGTATATCTTTCACTTTCTTCTTTCCCCTTTATTTTCTTCAAAAATAACAGAATGATATATGTTCAAATCCAAAGAATACTATTCAACATCACAGTAATACAAGTGTGTGCTTCAACTACTGATGCCAAGGAGGCTAAAGTTTATCAGTTATATGAAAATCTGCAATTAGAAATAAAACCAAAAATGTAGTAATATAATAAACAATTTTTTAAAAACAATCTAAAGGGTGACTCTACATATGAACATCAACAGATGTTCAATATCAAAATCAGATTGATCATATATTTTGTAACCAAAGGTGCAAAAGATAAAAAAAAAAAGTTAGAACAAGACCTGGCGCTGAATGTGACTCATATTGATAACTTCTTATTGCAAAATTCTTACTTAAATTAAAGTTTGGGAAATATATATAGGTATGAAGGGTAGCAAGGTGGTTCAGTGGATAAAACATCAGCCCTGGATTCAGGAGGACCTGAGTTCAAATGTGGTCTCAGAAACTTGATACTTAATAGCTATGTGACCCTGGCCAAGTCACGTAACTTTCATTACCCCGCCCCCAAATAAAAAAATAATATATTATATTTATGTGTGTATATATTATATATGCATATATACTATATATTATATGCATATTTATCTTTTTCTGTGTGTGTGTGTGTGTGTGTGTGCGTGTGTGTAGGAATGATCTAAATACCATCCTTTTTCAAGTGGAATTGATGAAAAGAATTAAGAGATTAGATCTAGTAGAGTGCCTGAAGAACTATAAACAGAGATTCATAATCTTATACAGGAAGCAGTAACAAAATAGTTTCAAAGAAAAAGATTTAAAAAGTGAAATGACTGTCTGATGAGGCTTTAAAATCCTTACATCATTATAGTGGTAAAGTAGGTAAGTCTAGAACTTCTTCTGCTATATTGTCTTATAACTTCTATTTGTATTTGAATAGAAATTAAAAAAAATAACCTACAGGTTTTTGTTGAATTTTTACTTTAAATTATTCCTGTGTCATGGAATTACAACCCAAGTAAAATTAAAATGACTTTTTTATTTCATAAATACCTAGCCATTTAATTTAATTATCATCTTACTGGCATATTTAAAAGATTTCTTTTTTTTCAAAGGAGAAATTAATAAAATTGAAAGCAAGAAAACTATAGAAATAATCAATAAAACTAAGAGCTGGTTTTATGAAAAAAACACACAATAAAATAGGTAAACCATTGGTTAATTGGATTAAAAACAAGAAAGAAGAAAAACAAATTACCAGTATCAAAAATAAAAGGGCTGATTTTACCACCAATGAAATGGAAATTAAAGCAATAATTAGGAACTATTTTGCCCAAGTGTAAATTTGGCACTCTAAATGAAATGGATAAATATTTACAAAAATAGGAACTGCCCATGTTGACTGAAGAGGAAATAAAATTCTTAAATAAGCCCATATTAAGAAAAGAAATTGAATAAGCCATTAATACACTCCCTAAGAAAAAATCTCCAGGGCCAGATGGGTTTACAAGTGAATTCTACCCAACATTTAAAGAACAATTAATTCCAATATTATTCAAATTATTCAGAAGAATAGGTGAAGGAGTTCTACCAAATTTGTTTTATGACACAAATATGGTGTTGATACCAAAGCCAGGCAGAGCCAAAACAAGAAAGAAAATTATAGACCAATCTCCTTAATGAATATTGATGCAAAAATCTTAAATACAATATTAGCAAGGAGATTACAGCAAGTGATCATGACAATAATACACTATGACAAGGTGGGATTTATACCAGGAATGCAGGGCTGGTACAACATTAGGAAAACTATCAACATAATCAACCACATCAATAAGAAAACTAACCAAAATCATATGAATATCTCAATAGATGCAGAGAAAGCTTTTTACAAAATACAGCAACCATTTCTAGTAAAAATACTAGAGAGTTTAGGAATAGGTGGAGCTTTCATTAAAATAATAAGCAGTATCTACCTAAAACCATCAGAAAGTATTATATGCAATGGAGATAAGTTAGAGGCCTTCCCAATAAGATCAGGGGTGAAACAGGGATGTCCATTATCAACGCTATTATTTAATACTGTACTAGAAATGTTAGCTTTAGCAGTCAGAGAAGAAAAAGGAATTAAAGGAATTAGAATAGGCAAGGAGGAAACAAAACTATCACTCTTTGCAGATGATATGATGGTATACTTAGAAAATTCTAGAGAATCAACTAAAAATTTACTTGAAACAATTAACAACTTTAGCAAAATAGCAGGATATGAAATAAATTCACATAAATCATGAGCATTTCTATATGACCAACAAAGTCCAGCAGCAAGAGATAGAAAGAGAAATTCCATTTAAAGTACTGCTTGACAATATAAAATACTTGTGAGTGTATTTGCTAAGACAAACCCAGGATCTCTGAACACAGTTACAAAACACTTTTCACAAAAATCAAATCATATTAAATAATTGGAAAAATTTCAATTGCTCATGGATTGGCTGAGCTAACTTAATAAAAATGACAATTCTACCTAAATTAATTTACATATTCAGTGCCGTACCAACAGACTACCTGAACATTATTTCATAGAGCTAAAAGATTTTTAATAATTATTTTTAGTTCCCCTTCACATGTTGTGTTTTACCTTTTATTATTTGACAGTTTAGTCTCCTGAATTCAGTAACTACTTGTTTTTTCGGGTTTTTGGTATATGAATGATAAATTTTATTTATTAAGAATTTTCCCCAAATTACATGTAAAAACAAATTTTCATATTGATTTTTTAAGACTTCATGCTTCAAATTCTCTTCTTCTCAGTAACTACTTGTTTATTATGTTAGTCTTTATACATTTTACATAGATATTATTTATGTAATTTTACATATCTGTATTTACATACAGATACAATACATATTATTCATACATTTTAATTGTTTTTGTTTGTTTTCAATTTTATCTCTTTAATTTTCCAATTAATATTTTAAATGATTCTTTTTCTTTGTGCCTTTTATGCTTTTTGAATTTTCGTGTCAATTTTTTCTTTTGTTTTTGAGTGTTTAGTGATATAACTTTCCCCCTAAGTACTGCTTTGACTACATCCTAAATGTTTTGGGATATTGTCTTATTGTTGTCATTTTCTTGGATTATATTATTAGTAGTTTTTGTACTTTTATTTAACAATATGATGCATCAGTTCCTTAGGATTAAATTCTTTAGATTCCATTTAAGTTTGAATCACTTCATGTTTTCCATGTGTGATAGACAGTTACATATTTATTTAGTATTCCAGCTCTTCTGTAATTTTTATGGGTATTTTATGCCTTAGAGAGATTTAGGTTTTTTTCAAGTAGCATGTAGAGAAAAAGGCAGTAAGCTGTCAGAACTCACGTCATGATCGCTCCAAAAAACCTCCAAATAATTCCATAGGACAATTTCTGGAGCAGCAGAACCCACAAAAGAATGAACTGAGATCATTTTCCAGCCATGGACAGCTTCAAAGGTTGGAAGGAGGGGGCCATTGTGATGGGGCAGAAGTGGAGCTCAATCCCTCAGTCACGCTGACACAGATCCAGTCCCAGGCAGGCCTCATCAGAGAAAGAGACGCCCCCCCACCCCAGGGCATCTGAATCAGCTGCAGTACCAGCCTCTTCTGGAACTCAGCTCATGGTCTGGAGAGAGGGCTGAGCGGTTGGCCTGGGGTGGGGATTATAGGAGTCTCTGCTGTTTCTGAGGTGGAACTTGGGTTTTTCACCCCTGCTAGGAACCAGGAGGCAGGCTTGAGGGTGGTGGCCCAGGTGGGGCAGGGGTGTAGGCTCATGGAAGCCAACAACCACAGCACACAGTTTTGCTCCCTGGTTAATTAGCAAGTTGGCTTAGGGTTATCTATAGACCATAGAACAGGCCAGGTAAGTGAAGAACCTGCTCATCTTTAAATTGTACCACTTGGGACCCCCTGAAGCTTGGGACAGTGTAGTCTGGAAACATTGCACCACTTTAAGAAGGAGTTAATGGTCAGGTAAAAGACAGGCAATATGAGCAGACAGGGAAAGATGCAGACAATAGAAAGTTTCTTTAGTGACAAGGAAGATCAAGGTGCACTCTCAGAAGAGGATAGCAACATTAGGGCTGCGACCGCCAAAGCTTCCAAGAAAAATATGAATTGGTCTCAAGCCATAGAGGCACTCAAAAAAGACTTTGAAGATAAAGTAAAAGAGGTAAAGGGGGAAAAAATGGAAAAAGAAATGATTGTGATGCAGGAGGGTCATGAAAAAAAAAATCAACAGCTTGAAAAGCCAAATTGGCCAAATGGAAAAGAAGGTACAAAAGCTCTCTGATGAAAATCATTACTTAAAAATTAGGATTGAGGGAGCAGCTAGGTGGCTTCACATTCGGACCATAACAAAAGTTTAACATGTGTTAATGGAAGAAATCAAAATACTACTTAGTAGAGCAAAGAATGGAAAGGAAGCTAGATTGGAACAAATATATATAGACAGGAGTGCCATGGCAGAAGTAATAAAACCGATAGCACTTAGGGACTAGTATACAAATTATATTAAGGAAAGGAAGACACCAAAGATGTAGAAACAATCTTAGACCTCATCATACCAAAAAAGACGACTAAGAGAATACCAACTACTATTATGCCTACTTACTTACCTATTCTAGATGGTAAAAAATAATATCAAATTTTAATATTTATGTACAAAATGACATATCATATAAATACTTAAAGGAAAAATTAATCAAATTACAAGTGAACATAGCAAAGCTATAGCGATCTCAATATTCTTATTTTAGAAAAATCTAAAGAATCTTCTTTTTGGAAAAAATAGATATGATAGCTACTTGATCATATTGTAGTTATAAAATAACTATATGCATCTTTACTTCTAGAATATAAGGGTAATTTTCCCCGACAATTTCCTGGAAGCTCTTTCCTTGATCATGGTTTTCAGGTAGTCAAATAATTTTCAAATTATCTCTCCTGGATCTATTTTCCATATTAGCTGTTTTTCCAAGGAGATATTTCATATTGTCCTCTATTTTTTTTATTCATTTGGATTTGTTTTACTGTGGCTTGATTTCTCATAAAGTCATTAGTTTCTACTTATTCAATCCTAATTTGGGGGGGGGCAATGAGGGTTAAGTGACTTACGCAAGGTGACACAGCTAGTATGTGTCAAGTGACAGAGGCCATATTTGAACTCAGGTCTTCCTGACTCCAGAGTTCGTGCTCTATGGATTTATTATTCTTTTTTTTTTTTTGTGAGGCAATTGAGGTTAAGTGACTTGCCCAGGGTCACACAGCTAGTAAGTGTTAAGTGTCTGAGACTGGATTTGAACTCAGTTCCTCCTAGCTGCCCTGGATTTATTATTCTTTTTTTTTTTTTTAGTGAGGCAATTGGGGTTAAATGACTTTCCCAGGGTCACACAGCTAGTTAAGTATTAAGTGTCTGAGGCCAGATTTGAACTCAGGTACTCCTGACTCCAGGGCCGGTGCTCTATCCACTGTGCCACCTAGCTGCCCTGGATTTATTATTCTTAATGGATAATATAATTTGTTGAAAAATGCAAACAAAACTTGCCCATAGTTACTTATTCTTATTCTTTTTATCAAATTTCCCCCTAAAAATTAGGTAAACTCCATCTTTAGCATTTCTCTAATCAAATAATTTCATAATCCTGGGGTGGGGGGGAAAGTCTGGTGAGATGTATCACCCCCCCCCCCCGCCAACTGCATCCAGTTTTATTAAAGATACTTTTTGTAAACAATTATGATAATTCAGGAAGGACATGGGTTATAATTGGTAAGAATATATACTAGCCAGGGGCAGCTAGGTGGTGCAGTGGATAAAGCACCAGCCCTGGATTCAGGAGGACCTGAATTCAAATCCAGGCTCAGACACTTGACACTTACTAGCTGTGTGACCCTGGGCAAGTCACTTAACCCAAGTGCCCCGCAGGAAAAAAAAAAAAAAAGAATATATACTAAACTTTTTTCCTCTATGGACTACCAAAAACTTAAATTCAGTATAAAACCTAGTGAAATGTCTTTATTTCATACTTTAAACACAGAAAGTTTAGAGTGAGCATGGACTCTCACACTAAGAGCACATTGTTTCACAACTTTTCATGAGCCTATCTTTCTTTTGAGGAAATAAAATGAAAACAGCAAAATTCTTAATTGGAAAAATTTCCCAATGGGAAAGGAACTGCAACTCTTTTGTGAAGGCTACCTCAGAGCCATCATTTAAGCCCAGGTTTCCTGAAAAACTGGGATCCACCATGATTGATTTGGGAGTGGAGCGAGGGAGGGGAATGGGGGAAGGTCTTGTTGGAACCCTGTGTTTGGAGAAGTTAAGGTAATACGGGAGATGGGCAAATATTAAAAAAAAAACATTTTCTTTACATTATATTAGTTTATTTTTCTTATGAGCTTAAGAAATAAGGTATATATTTCCATAACAAACAAAACTGCAGATCTATTATGCACAACTTGTTTTTCCTTTCAATTTTATAAGTTTTTTTTTTCCTTTTCCCTCTCCTCCTTCCCCCACCCTATAGATGGCCACCATTAGACAAATGTGTGTCTGTGTGTGTGTATGTGTAAAACCATACTTTACATACTTTTAGTTAGCAGTTCTTTCTCTGGATGCAGATAGCATCTTCCTTCATACGTCCTTTGTAGTTAATTTGGGTATATATTATAATCATAATGACTTGGTTGCTCAAAATTATTCTTAAAACAATGTTGCTCTTACTGTATACAACATTGTCTTGGTTTTGCTCATTTTGCAATTTTTTAATTTATCTATTCCTATTACCACCAGAAAGGCTGAGAGTATTAGTGTTCATACCAAAGCAGCATCTGGGATGTGTGTGTGTGTGTGTGTGTGTGTGTGTGTGTGTGTGTGTGTGTGTGTGTGTGAGAGAGAGAGAGAGAGAGAGAGAGAGAGAGAGAGAGAGAGAGAGAGAGAGAGAAGGAGAGATCTCCATGTTATTCAAGGAGAGAACTCTCAAAAACTAGGAGGGAAAGACCTTGCTTCTGAAATATCCTATCTTCAACATCTCCTTCCCCCCAAAACAACAAAATATTTTGTGTGCTAACTCCATAATTTTAAAAAGTAAATTATTTTTTTTTATTTTTATGAACCTTGATGCAAATA
This sequence comes from Dromiciops gliroides, assembly GCF_019393635.1. Classification (NCBI taxonomy): domain Eukaryota; kingdom Metazoa; phylum Chordata; class Mammalia; order Microbiotheria; family Microbiotheriidae; genus Dromiciops; species Dromiciops gliroides. Next base: position 190,932,574 of record NC_057863.1, read on the forward strand.
GTACTTTAGAGTGTATGACCAGAAGTATACAATTATTAAAAATTCACAAAATTAACATGGCATCTTTCCCACGTATAGCTTTCCACGTTTGGTCTATTCTGGCATCTCCATTTTCTGCAAGGTAGTTCTCATTTTCACTAGTGTTAGTCTTTTCTTTTTCCCCCCCTTCAGGTAACTTTTGTCACTTCTTAACAGGTGCCTTTTGGGTTTTAAATTCTTGATCCTTCAGAGGGACAGGTTTAGAAAATATTCATGTCATTCTCTTCTGTGGTTCCACTTTAACCTTGTTCTTATCTCTATTGATATTTCTGTTAACCTTTCTCTTAGGTGTGGTGGTGATAGGGGAGGGGAGTGGGTTGCACCAATGGCAGTGGGGAGTCTGAAGAAATCTCCTTTTTTCTTTTCATCCATATGACATTCTCTTGATTAATACACATTGCCTCTTTTTGATCATCATTTTTGTTTCTAGATATTCATTAACCTTCCCTTTCACAATATTTCCTTGGAAACTTTCAATTAGTTAACCTTGACTGACCTATTTTTGCTGTACCCATTCTTGCCTCTCTCCCCACTTCCCACTCAACTTCTTTAGGAATGGTAATACATTTATATTTTCCCAGTCCATTGGTGACTCTTTCCTTCTCCATGATCTTTCAAATTTCCTCTGTCAATAAACATGTTTATTTCTTTGACATCTTAAAATATAATTCGGTTGATTCTGGTGACTTGAAATCACCAATGACAGCTAAGGGCTCTCTTCATATATTCTAGACAGCACTCTAGGCATTACCATAGCCTAGAATGTGTTCAATATGGAACTTCACTTTAGATTTGGAATTCATGCCTTAGAAACAGTTTTTTCAACTCCCTTCAGCCCCTCTCTTCCCCAGAATCTACTATTAAAGAAGGTGATGAGAACAGTGATCTCTTCATTTCTTTTTTTAAATTTTTATTTAATTAGTTAGTTATTTGCTTATTTATATATTAATTTATTTAGAATTTTCCCCAAGTTAGATTATAAACACATTTTTATATCAATTTTTTTTTTGGTGAGGCAACTGGTATTAAGTGACTTGCCCAGGGTCACACAGCTAGCAAGTGTCAAGTGTCTATGGCCGGATTTGAACTCAGGTCCTCCTGAATCTGGAGCCAGTGCTCTATCTACCATGCCACCAAGCTGCCCCTACATCAATTTTTAAAATTTGTGTTGCAAATTATTTCCCCTCCCTCCCTCTTCACCCCCCTTAAGAACTCCCAGGTCAAGGAGAAAATATTGCAAGCAGCTAGAAAAAAGGAATTCATATACTTTGGATATCCAATAAGGATAAAGCAAGATTTAGCAGTTTCTACATTAAAGGACCGAAGGGCATGGAATATGATATTCCAGAGGGCAAAGGAACTGGGACTACAGCCAAAAATCATGTACCCAGCAAAACTGATTATTATCTTTCAGAGGAAAAAATGGAATTTCAGTGAGAAAGAGGACTTTCAAGGATTTGTTATGAAAAGACCTGAACTGAACAGAAAATTTGACTTTCAAATACAAGACCCTGGAGAAGGATAAAAAGGTAAACAAGAAAAAGACATCATGAGGGATATTAAAGGATCAAACTGTTTACATTCCTACATGGGAAGATAATACTTTGAACTCATAAGAACTATCTCAGTAAGGCATTCACAGAAGACACAGGTCTGAACTGAATATGAAGGGATGATATCTGTAAAGCATTTATGTTTTGTTCTGTGTGGGGCAGACAGAGTGAGTTGTCTTATGTCTGGGGCTAGATTTGGACTTGGGGCCTCCTGGGTCCAGGACTGGTGCTTTGTCCACTGTGCCACATAACTAACCCATGAAGACATCATTAAAATAGGGTTAAGGTGTAGGAGGAATAAACTGTGGGAGGGAGAAGGGAAGAGATGGTAGAGGGAGAGGTAGTTCACATGAAGGAAACAAGAAAAAAGCTTATGGAGGAGAGGAGAAGAGGGGGAAGGAGTTGGGGAGTGAGTGAACCTTAATATCATCAGAATTGGCTCAAAGAAGGACTAGCACACATACTCAAGTAGGTATGGTAATATATTTTTGCCACGAGGGAGGGGAGGGAGATAAGGAGGTGGATAAGGGAGGGGCAGATTGGGGGAGAGAGCAGTAAAAAACAAAACACTTTCAAGGAAGATGAAGATGTTCTGCATTAGTACACAAGTATGACATATTGAATTGCTTGATCTCATAGAGATGGTTGAGGAAGGAGGGAGGAAGAAAAATTTAGAACACAGAAATAGCTCAGGGACCTTGATTTCATCAGAGTGGGCTCATGGAGGGAGTAGCATTCATACCCAGTTGGGAGGAGTAATCTATTTAACTCTGCAGGAAAGTAGGAGGGGAGGAGGATAAGGAAGGAAGGGTGGAAAAGGGAGTGCAGAGCTGGGGAGATAATAGTCAGAAGTAAAACACTTGAGAGGAGGAATAGATAAAAAGAAGATAGAGTAAATGTCATGGGAAGGGAGTGGGATGGAGGGAAATAGTTATGGTGATTGATTATAATGGAAAAATGTATGGTACCTACTTTGCTGGGCTTTTATGAAGAAAATTCTCTGTCAAGCTTAAGGTACTATATACAGGTTATGATGAACAAGATACTATCAGAAAAACCTGGAAAGACCTACATGAACTGAAGGAGAGTGAAACGTACTGTATACAAAAGAACAGAAATGGGTGGGGGGGGGGCAGGATGATCTGCTGGGAAGCATGTGGTTATTTTCAGTAAGGCAATGATCCAATATAACCCTGAAGGACTTATGAAGATTTCAGCCTGGCTGCAGAGAAAGAACTGATAGTATCTGAAAACAAATGGAAACACATTATTTTTTTTTCTTTTCCTCTTTGACAATTCTTTAATCTGAAGTTTTGGGGTTTTTTGATTATTTTCTCTCACAACTAGCTAATATGGGAATTTCTCCATGACTACTCATGTTTAAATTATTTTGAATTGCTTGATTTCTTGTGGGTGGGGGGTGGGAATGGAGGGAGGAAGAGAAGTTGGAATACAAAGTTTTAAAAAATTGATGTTAAAATTTGTTTTTACATATATTTTGGAAAAAATTCTATTCAAAGCCAAAAAAACCTCAAGCAATTCAATATAAGTTAAACATGTGCAGTCAAATGTTTTGACATTTCCACATTAGCCATGTTGTGAAAGAAAACAGACAAAAAAACTTTAGAAAGAGGAACTAACAAAAATATACTTTAATCTGTATAAAAATACCATTCTCTGTAGATGGATTGGATTTTTCATAAGTCCTTCTGATAGCATCCTACTCATTATTTTTTACATTGTTCCATCCTAATTTCATCCCACAATTTGTTCAGCCATTTCCCAATTGATGGGCAACAGCCAATATTGAATTCAATTTAAAGAAAAAAAATCTCTTTTAGGATACTAACCTAGACATGGTATTACTAGGCTGAAGTGTATGCATGGTTTTATAGCCTTTTGGCCATAGTTCTGCTCTACAGAATCGTTGAATCAATTTAAAACTTTACCAAGAGTGTATTAATGTCTCATTTTCCCCATATCCTCCACAACATCTGTCATTTTCCTCTGCAGTCCTATTATCCAATCCAGATAGTACCCAGAATTGTTTTTACCTGAATCTATCCAATCAATAATGAGTTAGAGCATTTTTTTTTCATATGACTATAGATGGCTTTGATTATTTCATCTGAAAACTTCATGTCTTTTGATCATCTAGCCATTGGGAAATGGCTATCATTTCAAAAAATTTGACTCAGTTCTCTATGTGTTTGAGAAATGAGGCCCATCAGACAATGCTTCAAATTATTTTCACAGTTACTATTATTGCTAACTGTATTACCTTCCATCCCTTTCCCTCCCCTTGATATTTATTCTATTTTCTATCTTCTTTCAGCCTAGACCTCCTCAAAAGTGTTTTGCTTCTGACTGCCCCCTTCTCCAATCTGTCCTCCCTTCCTTTACCCCTTCCTCTTTATCCCCTTCCCCTCCCACGTTCCCACAGGGCAAGATAAATTACTATGCCCCATTGAGTGTGTATGTCATTCCTCTTTGAGCCAATTCTGATGAGAGTAAGGCTCACTCACTCCCCAGGACCTCCCTCATATACCCCATTCCACATGTCCCTTCTCCTTTCTTCCAGTACATTCCTCTTCCCCTTTAATTTTATTTTTTAAAAGATACCAACATGGTACATTTAGGTAGTACCATGGACAAAGCACCAGCCCTGAACCCAGGAGGATCTGAGCCCAAATCCATTCTCAGACTCACAACACTCACCAGCTTTATGACCCTGGGCAAGCCACCCAACCCTGACTGCCCCATTACAAAAACAAAACAAAACAAAATTACAAAAACAATTTAAAAATGGGGGATGGCCTCAGACACTTGACACTTACTAGCTGTGTGACCCTGGGAAAGTCGCTTAACCCCCATTGCCCTGCAAAAAACAAACAAACAAAAAACAATTAAAAATGGTTTAAAATTATCATCCCTTCTGGGGCAGCTAGGTGGCATGGTGGATAGAGCATTGGCCCTGGATTCAGGAGGACCTGAGTTCAAATCTGACCTCAGACCCTTAACATTTACTAGCTGTGCAACCCTGGGTAAGTCACTTAACCCCAATTGCCTCACCAAAAAAACAAACAAAAAAGATATCATCCCTTCATATTCAACTCACACCTGTGTCCTCTGTTTAAGTATACTCTATTCAGCTGCCCTAATAATGAGAAAGTTCTTATGAGGTAGAAGTATCATCTTCCCTTGTATGAATGTAAACAATTTAACCTTTTGATATCTCATGTTTTCTTTTTCCTGTTTACCTTTTCATGCTTCTTGAGGGACTTCTATTTGAAAGTCAAATTTTCTATTTAGCTCAGTTCTTTTCATCAAGAATGCCTTAAAGTCCTCTCTTTCATTGAATTCCCATCCCCTCAAAAAGATTATTCTCAGTTTTGCTGTGCAAGTGATACTTGGTTGTAATCCCAGTTTCTTTGCCATATGGAATTTCATATGCTCCTTTAATATAGAAGCTGCTAGATCTTGTGTTATCCTGACTGTGGCTCCACAGTACTTGAATTATTTCTTTCTGGCTGTTTGCAATATTTTCTCCTTGAGCTGGGAGCGCTGGAATTTTGTTATAACATTCCTGGATGTTTTCATTTTGCGATCTCTTTCAGGAGGTGATTGGTGAGGGGCAACTAGGTGGAACAGTGGATAAAGCACCAGCCCTGGATTCAGGAGGACCTGAGTTCAAATATGGCCTCAGACACGTAATACTTTCTAGCTGTGTGACCCTGGGCAAGTCACTTAACCCCAACTGCCTCACAAAAGGGAAAAAAAAAAGGAAAGAAAGGAGGTGATTGGTGGATTCTTTCAATTTCTATTTTACCTTCTGCTTCTAAAATATTAGGAGCGATTTTCCCTGACAATTTATTGGATGATGTCTAACCATTTTTTAATCATGGTTTTCAGGCTGTTCAATTATTTTTAATTATTCTGAGACTAGTTATTTTAATTTTCTAAAAGCTATAAAGGATGAAAAGTGAGAAATGTTGTGTGTCTCTGCTTTAATTCAGAAAGATGTTCATATTTACCTAGACATTACCTACTTCCCTACCAAAAATATCGAATTCTCAAATTTATAGAAGAAAAAGTTCTAAGTTGATAGATTAAAATTTTATATATATTTACTTCAAAATAATTGTTTAAAATATCATTAAAGACAATATCAAAATTATTTTTACATTATTCTAGAAACTTGGCATTTTGAAATTGCACGCCCTTGAAGTCAGGTGGGTACTGAATATTTTTTCATAGTAGGCTTGACTAATTTCACTTGACTAATGAAGACATATTAGTACCTCTTTCATAATTTAAACATTAATGAATTTTTAATACTACACAAGAAATTTATCCATTTATCATGTGCTGAAAGATAAATTATTGTTTAACTTGTATTTCAAGTGTCATTAATTTGGAAAATAGGAAGAATCATGCACTTCCTATAGAAAAGTGAAGAGATGAGTATGATACATGAATTAACATTTAGTAAGTACTTTAACACCAGGGATTTGTAAAGTAGATATCAATTAACTACCTTATGACTCTTCTCATCCATCTTGTCACTTCCCAGACAAAAACACTTTACTCTGTCCATCACTTCCTCATATCAGTTTCTTTTGTTATTAGAATGTAAGTTTCTTGAGAAGAGTGATTATCTAGCATATTGTATTTATATATCCCTGTGCTTAACAGAGGGTCTTACACATAGTAAATGTGTAATAAATGCTTTTTCATTCATTCATTTTCATGAATACATAAATATAAATATTTAAATCAATATAAGTAACCTTGGCATTTTCTCAAACTTTGCTCATTATACTACCGCACTCCTACATTGTCACTTTTTGAAATCCTATACATCTTTAAAATGAGTTGAAATGCTACATCTCATTTTATGATGTGATCCACCTACACTATGACTGAATTTGATTTCTCTTCCCTTAGATCTCTCATAGAACTTCATTTATATTTCCTAGATATGTGGCATATACTATTTTGTGTTATTTGTATTTCAGTAAGTCATATAAAAGTGCCATGTCTTATTCATTCTTCTATATCCTAGGAGATTTCCTTGTATTTCTAAAGAAGGCCTTGTTCATAGTATGGGCTCCTAAAATTCTTGTGCTATACATTGAAACATCCCACACATAATTGTGTAAAGATGATATGATTATGCAGTTGGTCTTGGAGTATAGTTGTGACAATTAAAAAAATGATCACATTGAAGTCCAAGAAATAAAGAGACCCTCCAGTCTTAGCTATACTGGTTCTTAGATGACAGGAATAGTCCTTTACCAGGCATGGTGGTTATGTGTATGTATGATGCATATACATACACACAACCTAGATTGACCTTTATAGGAAATATGTGTAAGTATACACACACACACACACACACACACACACACATATATATGTGCAGATACATATACATATAGTATATGTCCTCCAGTTGAGGATGACCATGGATCAGCGCCTTTTAGAACCACAGGCCACAGTGTGGCTGTGCAGTTCGATACGGGAGCCGCAGCTCCTGCCGCAGCGAGGACATTGGAGAACTTCGCCCTCTGTTGCCATATACAGATAGACATACACAAACATACCCATGCATATATATATATATATATATATATATATGAATGTATATATATATATACACACACACACACACACACACATGTACAGAAAACCTACTAGACCTATGCTGTCCTAAGAGGGAGAGACAAGTGTATCCCGACGGAGTACTTGTGACTTTTTCCAAGAGCATTTATCCTTTTTTAATAGAGGCTTGCTGTTATACATTGATGAAAGCTAATTGGTTAGCATCATTCAATTCCATTGGCTGACATGACTTGAGGGTGGTCTAAAAATGAACTCTACATATCACATCAGGGAAAGACCCTCATTTATGTTGCTTAAGGCAAAGTCCATTATCTAGGTTTGGTATCCAGGCTCAGTCCTTCACTGTCCTAGACAAAAGAGTCTGGTCCCCATTTCTTTTAATCCCTTGGGTTTGTACCAGACAAGATCTTAACTTTCTGGAGTGGGGGGTGGGTGGGTAGAAAGCACTGAGGAACTGACCTCTAAGTCCCCCATAAATCCATTATTAATGATTGTTTTCTAACGCTGCCATGCATGGAAGGTTTTGGGTGTATTTCTGCAGACTGTGTCTGCTATGTGAACACCAACCTAATTGTATGGATAAGTTCATCAGTAATCAACTATTAGACAGTGAATACTTTAGTCATGACAACCCCTGAAACAAATAAAAATAAAATAGCACTCAGCACCCTGTGGTCTCTTCATGTTCTTTAGTGAATGGTAAGGATAACAGAAATGAATGAAATAGAACAAACCACATTTTCATAGAATTTCATTAAAATTTAAGTACTTCAAGGGTAGAGATTTTCATTATTTTTTTATCCCCATCACCTAACACAGTGATTGATCCATTCATATACCTTTAGAAAGTTATCATTGTCTTAATGATTCTTGGTATAATAAAGGAAAGATCTTTGTTCAGTGATCAAAATAATGATTTGCCATGACTGGGAAAGACATGTACATATATTGCTGCATATGCTTTCTACCTCCCTGTTGCAAAAAATTATACCTGAACTTCTAAATTCCACTGTCTAACCTCAATATTCTATCTGCCTACCCTCCTCAGTCACAAACCAATGCCTCTGCTATGACTTGAATCTTTACTTAGTCCCTTGAATTTCTGCTTTACTACTTTAATGACTCTCTCATTGCTAACTTTCCATCCCCTCCCCCCTTACTACTCCCGACCAATGAATCATCGAGCCCAGGAGAAATCCTATGTGCAAGTTTTCCAGTATCATTTCATCACCATTGGAATTCACTGAAGAAAGTTGAAAACTCAAATTGATTTCACCCACTTTTATATTGTTATAAAACTTTGCTTGGACCTTATGTTTGAATGTCATTTGATACTACTTTTGTTGACTCCTTACCATTTCCCATAGAAAATAGTTTAAAATACTTTTCTCTTTCCTTTTAAAGGATAAAAAAAAGGTACTTTCTCAAGTGCCTACTATGTGCAAGGCACTGTGATAGACTTTTTTTTTTTTTTTTTTTTTTTTTTTTTTTTTTAGTGAGGCAATTGGGGTTAAGTGACTTGCCCAGGGTCACACAGCTAGTAAGTGTTAAGTGTCTGAGGCCGGATTTGAACTCAGGTACTCCTGAATCCAGGGCCGGTGCTCTATCCACTGCGCCATCTAGCTGCCCCTGTGATAGACTTTTAAAAAAAATTTACATGATTCATTACTCACTATTATAAATCCAGCTGCTTTATATAGACAAAAGACATAAACTCCTTAGCCATTAAGTTTTTGTGTTTAGGAACAGAGACTGATTTGTTCTTCTCCTAAAACACTTCACCATCAGCAATCTGATTCTCTCACATCACAGCTTGACTTTAAGTAAGTTGATAGATCATTGTTTCCTTCTCAGAAGGATTCAAGGAAACTGAAAGCTAGTGGCTGGGAGGTTTAAGCAGAACACTTGGGGATGGGGGCTCACTAAATTTGGCACTGGCATAGTTCTGATAAGTTTGGGATTTCAAAAATAAATTGGATTTCCCATTTTGATTATTTGGGAAATGCCCATTCTTTGCTCCACTTTGCACAGCCTGTCCTGTAGCTGCAGGAGAATTATAGGAATGTCCTCTTTCATTCTTCTTGTGAACAACAACCTTCATGGGGGGGGGGGTGTCTGTTCCTTATTCTTTTGCTGTTGTTGGTTCTCGCTAACATTTCTAGATTGGAAAACTGGAATGGTGACTCTCTCTCTCTTCTGCCCATCTCCAGCTTCTTTCTTTCCTTCTTTCTTTCCTTCTTTCTTTCTTTCTTTCTTTCTTTCTTTCTTTCTTTCTTTCTTTCTTTCTTTCTTTCTTTCTTTCTTTCTTTCTTTCTTTCTTTTTTCTTCCAGTAGAACAAACATTTATTTTATTTTTTCCAGTTGCATGTAAGGATAGTTTTAAACATTCATTTTCATAAGATTTAGAGTTCTAAATTTTTCTCCCTCCCTCCCTTTCCTTTGCCCTCCATAAGACAGCAAACAATCTGGTATAGGCTATGTATGTTCAATCCACAAGTGATCTTTTTATCAGTTCTTTCTATGGGGGTAGATAGTATGCTTCATCATTAGTCACTTGGGATTGTCTTGGATCATTGTATTGCTGAGAGTAGTTAAGTCATTCACAATTGCTCATCAAACAGTACTGCTGGCACTATCCACAGTGTCCTTCCAGTTCTGCTCACTTCACTATACATCAATTCATATGAGTCTTTCCAGGTTTTTTTGGGATCATCCTTTTTGTCATTTTCTATAGCACAAAACCATTCCACTACAATCATATACTACAGCTTCTTCAGTCATTCCTCAATTGATGGACATTCCCTTCATTCCCAATTCTTAGCCACCACAAAGAGTTGCTATAAATATATTTTGTACAATTTTCCCACGTTTCTCTTTTTCATGATTACTATTGTTAACTTTTTCCCTTCATCCTATTCCCTTCCCCATGATATTTACTCTATTATTTATCTTCTTTCATGCTATACCTCTTCAAAAGGGATTTGCTTCTGTCTGTCCCCTCCCCCAATCTGCCCTTCCTTCTTTTGCAGCTCTCTCTTTACCTCCTTCCCCTCCTATTTTCCTGTGGGGTTAGATAAATTACTCAACCCAATTGAGTGTGTATGTTATTCCCTCCTTGAGCCAATTCTGATGAGATTAAGGTCTTTGAGCCAATTCTGATGAGTGTTAGGCTCATTAACTGCCCAGATTAAATAGATTACTCCACCCAATTGGGTGTGTGTGTGTGTGTGTGTGTGTGTGTGTGTGTGTGTGTGTGTATGTGTGTGTTAATCGCTCCTTGAGCCAACTCTGGTGAGATTAAGGGTTTTGAACCTATTCTGATGACTTCATTTATAGGTCTGCTCCTCCCTCATCTCTTCCCCCACTTCCTAAGCCCTTTCCTGTTTCTTTCATGTGGAATTTTACCCCATGCTACCTCTGCCTTTGCCAGTCCCCCAGTGCATTCCTCTTATCCCTCAATTTTACCCTAAAGATGTCATCACGGGGACAAAGCATCAACCTTGGACCCAGGGAGACCCCAGCCAAAACCCGGCCTCAGACACTGCATGACCCCAGTTATGTCCCCCAACTCCAATTTTTAAATTTTTAAATGGTTTTAAATGGGTCTTGTATTTGAAACTCAAATTTTCCATTCAGTTCAGGTCTTTTCATCATGAATATCTGAAAGTCCTCTTTTTCATTGAAGTGCTATTTTTTTCCTCTAAAAGATTATACTGAGTTTTGCTGGACACATGATTCTTGGTTGTAATCCCAATTCCTTTGCTCTCTGGAATATCATATTCCTTGCCCTCAAGTCCTTTAATTTAGAAGCTTCTAGATCTTATGCTATCCTGATTGGGCTCCACAGTGCTTGACTTGTTTCTTTCTGGGTGCTTGCAATATTTTCTTCTTGACCTGGGAGCTCTGGAATTTGGCTATAATATACCTGGGAGTTTTTCTTTTGGATATCTTTCAGGAGATGATTGGTGTATTCCCCTGAAAACAATCAGATATGGCTTATACATGTATGATTATGTAAAACATTATTATATTTGTCATTTTGTACAAGAAAACTTGATGAAAAAGAAAAAAATAAAAGAAAGTGAAAAATAGCATGCTTTAGTCTGTTCCATCAATATCAGTTCTTTCTTTCTTTGTAGGTGTATATTATGTTTCATCAATCGTCCTTTGGGATTGTCTTGGTTCATTGTCTTGTTGAGAAGTCAAGTCATTCACAGTTCTTCATCACACAATATTGCTGTCTCTGTGCACAATGTTCTCTTGGTTCTGCTGACTTCACAAAAATAATTTCATAGATATCTTTCCATGCCTTTCAGAAATCATCTTGCTTAATTCCTCTCTCTTTCTCTCTTTGTGTGTTTTTTCTCTGTCTCTCTGTATGTCTCTGTCTCTGTCTTTCTCTGTCTTTATTTCTCTGTCTCTGACTTTCTCTGTCTCTCTGTCTCCAACCCCTCCCTCAACCCATTGAGAAGGCAAGCAATATGATATCCAGTATACATAGGCCAACTAGGTAGCACAATGGATAATAATTCAAGTTCAGTTAATGAGCAATTTTGTTACTGTTTTTTCATGAAAAAAACGATTGCTTTTCTTCACATGTACATGATCTCTCTGGCTATATAAAGAATGTGTTTTCAAAATTTTCAAAAAACATAATTTTAGGCACTATAGGAATTGTTGAGTTTAGTTCCTTCACTTTTTTGTGAATCAGGAGCCAAAAGGATTGTCACTTACCTATGTCTCATGACTCAATTTAGTGATCATTATATTTCCTTATGATGCTTCTTTTAACCTAAGGGATATTTATGATTTTGAGAAAATAGTAAAGCTTCCATGTCCAGATCTATTTGTCACAGTTAAAATAATGATTTTTAGATATTTAATCAATCAGATGAACACAAAGCATAAATGTAAGATAAGTAGAACATAAGGACTATAATGACAGGAAACATGGGGAAAGACCATATAATTGACGATTGTACTTGTGCTTGTAATGTGAGGATTGTAAACCTTTGTAACTTGTTACTTTGGTTATTAAAACTCCCTTGCATATTTCCATGTAACATATGATAATAAATACCATTAAATCATATAAAATGGAATGAACAGTAGGAGAGAAAGAATTAAAAGCATAAACATACATACTTCACTGACTAAAGACTGTAGAAACATAAGGGGAAAATGGTTTTTCTCTATTTTGTATTCTATATGAGTCAACAGTATATTAAAATACAATTGCTTCCTAGAATATGTTTCCCTGTTATTTTTGTAGTTGATGCTATGGGCTTATTGTTCTGTTTTAATAGAAAGAAAATCTTTGAGCATTATCAAAATGAACATTCAGTATCACTGATGATAAAAAGTGCATGTTTTAATTATCCTCAAGTAATGCCACTGTCCCCCAAAAAGCAAGCATTATTTAAAATAAATCTTATTTGTGCAGCTAGGTGGCACAATGGATAAAGCACCATCCCTGGATTCAGAAGGACCTGAATTCAAATCCGGCCTCAGACACTTGACACCTATTAGCTGTGTGACCCTGGGCAAGTCACAGTCACTTAAACCTCATTGCCCTGCAAGGGGGGTGGCGGGGAATAAAAGGCAAAATATATCTATCTCTGTAAAAGAGATAATCTCTTTCAGAAATCATGGTAAAAGAGGAATTCTTAATTAGGTGGTAATATTCCTTTCTGTAGTAGTCTTTGTGGTCATTGCTTCAAGTCGCAAACCATTTCATAGTGTCCTAGAAGAGATCTGTATTTAAGAAAATTTGACCTTATTATCAATAAAGGGAAGATCAAGCAGATAAAAAATATCTATTGCCCTGATTTTAACAAAGTGAATAAAGCTAGATCAGTTTCAGGAAATTATAAGTCACCTTTATTAACTGCCAACTTCTCAAGAAAGTAAATATCTATCTTTTTAGCACTCTTATTTTGCCATATTTCTCTACTGAAATAAGATGTGAAATGCTCTGAAGAACCATATCACTATCTTACATAATAACTTCCTTTAAATTCCTAGAATATCTAAAGTCTATTCAAATCAGCTTGTATTTACTTATAATAATTTCTACATTATTCTATGATCTTTATGTTTCAATTAAAATTATAGAATAATATAGAAATTATAGAATATAGATACTATAGAATGTTTTGTTGATTGAAACTTTGCAAATGCATACATCACTTTCTTCTTATAGTAGACAAAATTTAAATTATCCACAGTAACATATGCTTATTTTTTTTTTGTTTTTTGGCAGGTCTATGGGGGTTAAGTGACTTGCCCAGGTTCACACAGCTAGTAAGTGTCAAGTGTCTGAGGCCGGATTTGAACTCAGGTCCTACTGAATCCAGGGCCAGTGCTTTATCCACTACGCCACCTAGCTGCTCCCAGTAACATATGCTTATTAACATTTACTGCTAAATGCATTGCTCTGGGGCTATAGTGAGATCAGAGGATCTAGAGCTGAAAGAGACATAGTAGGTCTTTAATTCAAACTCTTAGTTTTAATAATTAGGATACTGAAGCCTAAAGAGAATAGGTGACTTTCCTAATATGACACAAATTTTAAATGTCAGGATTTGTTTTCAAGTCTTCTGACTTCCAAGCCACTTCTCTTTCTACTTTGCATAGATAATGTGGAAACACAGGTCCTTACAGGTTAGGAACAGAAATGTAGGCAATACCATATAAGGATTTTATATAGAAAGTTGAAAGTGAAGGATGAGGAAATCAGAGCAAGTTCAACCTAATTTTTCTAGTCATCTGCATGTTGTTTTGATTTCTAAACAGCTGATAAAATTGAAAGTTACTGAATCAGTTAAAATACCCAAGAAATGTGACAATAGTACCAAAGTCAATTCAGCAATCTAAATCATCTGCAGATTAAGTATAATGTAATTTGGCTAGTGTTTCCCTTTTTCTTTTTAGTATTTATAAAGTCAGAGGAGTAAGAACTGGAAGTAATTGTAGAGAACATCTATATTAGTCTTCTCATTTTGTAGATGAGAAAATCTAGTCAAAGTGGTGATATATTTATCAAATCATACCTTTAGTAAGTGGTAGAGCAGAGCTTTGGAAGCAGGTCTTCTTACTTCAAATCAGTTTTTTCCTCTTACTATATTATAATCAGCAGCATTAACTGTAATCTATAATTAAAGCCAGGTATGGTGGCACTTACACAGGTAAATTTGTTTGTGAGAGACACAGTATATAGTATTATCTATGTTGAGAAGATGGGGCAATTCAAAGCCTTTTAGGCAGAGCAAAGACCTAGTGGGATTATTTGGTTGTGTTGTTTTGATAAGTTCTAATGGGAGTAATCAGAAAGAAATTGTGTTAAAAGGAATAGAGTTATGGCCAGATTCCTGAGAATTACTGACAGGTAAAAGAGAAAATAAAATTTTAAGGAACAGGCCAGATAGCAGACAAGGTGCTCACAAAGACTATTCCTCAGAAGAAGTTGATAATAATATATAACAATGATCCTCTGAAGGGTAAAAGAAGGTGTTATTCTGGTATTCATATGTTTTACTTCTTAGGCATGTTACTGCCCCTTCTCCCTCTTTCTCTCTCTTTTGTTCTCTCCCCGTTCCATAGTCTCTCCTTTCTACCACTTTCCCCAAGTGCATTTTCTCTCTCCTTACTTCCTTGAGAGACCCATTACTACCATTGTCATATTTCTTTTTGTTTGACTCCATCTCTATTTCTGCTGTGTAAGCTTGTCATCTGCACATGTGCTGTCCCTTTGAACAGAAGAAGGCCATGAACAGACCCACAGGCATTCTACTAGAGTCAAGAACTCCCTCCATGTTGACTTGCAACATGTTCAATGTGAAATGTATATGGTGGTAACTTGTTTGGGACCAGGTATGTCAAATGAATTACCCTGATGTCACTAGAGGAATCACTCTAAAGGATAAACTCAGTGAGGACAAAGAATGATTTTTCCCTTCAGAAGCTAACAGGAGCCCTGGGGAGGTGGCCAAAGAGTGGACTGGTAAAAATAGATTTCTGTCATATATTGTAAACTAGGAGAAATGTAGTGGCTGTGAAAGGAGGCAATAAAACAGTCCTAGTATGAAGGATCTATTCCTAAATGAACAGGATGCCAGGATAGGAAAAACAGTGTGTTCTTGTTTAAAGGTATGAATGAATGCTTCAATCAAGGATTCTAATATCTGAAATAGGCTTATATATTTCAAACTGGAATGGATGTTAGGGGCCATCTATATATCCATACACACATATACACATGTATACATATATACATAGATGCACACACATACATACATGTGTGTGTACATAGATAGATAGATAGATAGATAGATAGATAGATAGATAGATAGATAGATAGATAGATAGGTAGATAGGTAGGTAGGTAGATAGATCCTGAGCCCCGCAGGCTTAGGAATAGTAGTGTTTTCCAAACCACCAGACCTGCTTTTAGCCTAGCTCCCACAACCAACCTTGAGGAGTGAAATCAATCTGGAAACAGAGCATTATCACCAGCAATAATTGCTGACCAACTCCTGAGGAGCTCTGGAACTAGTTGCTCCTCTGCTGCCATTAAAAATACTGGTCCGGCTTCCATCTCAACCCTCACAGCCATGATGTTTAGGAATCAACTGCTGTGAAGAAAGGGCCAGTCAACTTCAGTAACTGCCCACCAGCTGCCCTCCTAGGCTAGGTAAGCCAGCTTAGCTGAAGCAGCAGGGCATCCTAAGAGAGACACAGGAGGCACCATGTGCCAGAGAAGTCCAACCACCACCACCTTTAATATCATCTTACCTTATGATCTGATAAAGACATCTCAGGATCCTGGGTTCACAAGCTTCAGGAATAAAGATATTTCTAGGCCTGCGGTTTCTTGATTTCAGACTTCATCCTGGGAAACTTCTGTTGGGCTTCATCCTGGTAGCTAGCTATTCTGCAGGTGTTACAGTCACAGCCATAACTCAGGTGGAAAAATAAAAGGTCAAATAATTTGCAGCAGAAAATTATTATTTTCCATCAATGGAAATTACTTTATAGAAGAGTCATTACCATTTCATTTGCAACTTCCATCTAAGGACCTTGCATGCAGTCATTCCATCTATTGGACTTGAAGCTAAAACTTTTCATATGTGTTCTTTCCCCCAATAGAATATGAGCATCAGAAGAGAATAAGATGGAGGGAAATAGTTATGATGATTGACTGTAATGACAAAATATATGGTACGTAATTTGCTGGGCTATTGTGAAGAAAATTTTTCAAGTTTAAGTTACTATATAAAAGTTATGATGAACAGGATGCTGTCCAGAAAAACCTGGAGAAACCTACATGAACTGAAGCAGAGTGAAATGTACTGTATACAAAATAACAGCAATAGTGTAAGATGATCTGCTGGGAAGCACGTGATTATTTTCAGCAAGTTAATGATCCAATATAACCCTGAAGTACTTAGGATAATTGTAATCCATCTACAGAGAAGAACTGATGGCATCTGAAAACAGATTGAAACACATTTTTTTCTTTGACAATTCCTTAATCTGAAGTTTTGTTTTTGAACAGTTTTTTCTCACAACCTAGCTAATGTGGGGATGTTTTCCATAACTACTCATGTATAGCTTATATTGAATTGCTTGAGTTCATGGGGGTGGGGGGTTGGAAGGGAGGGAGGAAGAGAAGTTGGAACACAAAGTTTTAAAAAAATGATGTCAAAATTTGTTTTCACATATATTTTGGAAAATAAAATTCTAAACAAAAAAAAAATAATGTAAGCTTCCTGAGAACAGGGACTATGTTACTTTTCTATTTGTATCTCCAAAGCTTAGCACAGTGATTTTCACATAGTGGGTGCTTATTAAATCATTTATTCATTCATTTATCATAGTGTAACAAAAATGCTGGTTTCAGGGGACAAAGCTATTTTCATTTTATGGGTATGTCATAGTAAGATAACATGATTTAACTCTCTACAGATGTATCTATATCAGTAGAATTATTTTGATTGAGAAAATTTTATGATTTTTGGATACTACTGTAAAATTTTCAGAATTTCATAATTTCTCTAAATCATTGTTCCATACCCATTATATATGCATTTAATTATTTTGAAGGCAAATGAAAACTAAGAAATAAAAAAAATATTCAGGAGTTTTTCCTGTAATATTTAAATCATTTAAGTACTATTATTATTTCTCCCCAAACAATACATTCTTGAAGTAAAGGAATTTTCATTTTTCAGAAATTATCATTATAGAAATTATCAAATAATGTAACTTACCTTCTTTTATAGTTTTAGGCATCCATATTTGTTAAACAATTTTTAAAATAATGTATACATTTTATTTGAATTCTGATGAAAAGATCCTTAGTTTTTATAAAAAGTCTTTTAGCAGTCACAATATTTTACTGTCAAATTAGGTCTTAGTCTGGCATTTGTATTTTCCTGACTAACTAGCAGGTGTGAAAACCATCAGCATTCTTGAAGCTTTGGAACTTCACCAATTTGCCTTTGGAAATTGAATATTTAATGTGGCTTTGTTTTCACTTACTCTGAACAACACTTCCTTCATTTAGGTACAGTGTTAAAACTCATAGGAAAGCAACATCTAATATTATCTACTGAAATCAAACCTGACCTTCCTCTTCCCATTTTTTTTTTAATCTAGGGACTATGATATCTTTGTTATTTCAGTAGCCCACAGGGTCATTCATGTTAAAATAAAGTGAAATAAGGGGGCAGCTAGATGGCACAGTGGTTAAAGCACCGGCCCTGGATTCAGGAGTACCTGAGTTCAAATCTGGCCTCAGACACTTGACACTTACTAGCTGTGTGACCATGGGCAAGTCACTTAACCCCCATTGCCTAAAAAAAAAACCAAATAAAATAAAGTGAAATAAGGGTTCCAGTAGAAAGCAGTCTATTATTATAGGAAGGAAGGATTCTAGCTTAGATCTCTTTTGTTATATTTCTAGCAAACTGATTCTTGCCTAAATAAGTATTCCTGATTACTTACTGGTTATTATGTGGATCAGAAAAGGAAACAACTATGTGAAGAGCAGAATTGGTTCTGAGAAAATCCACTTTTTTAGATATTCTTTTTTTTTACTTTTTTAAAGTATTTTTTTACTTTTTTTCCCAGTTACATGTAAAGACAGTTCTCAACACCTGTCTATATAAGCGTTCCAATTTCAGACCTTTCTCCCTCTCTCCCTCCCTCCCCTCCCTCCCCACTCCCCCAGACAGCAGGCAATCTGATATAGGCTGATATAGGCAATCTGATATAGGCTATGTGTATATATATATATATATATATATATATGTGTGTGTGTGTGTGTGTGTGTATATATGTGTATATGTATGTATACATACACACACATACACATATATATACACACACATATATATACATATATATATATACATGCACACATATACATATATAATAACATTAAACACATTTCTGAATCAGTCATGCCATAAGAGAAAAATCAGAGCAATGAGGAAAAAACCCCAAATAGAAAGACAACAGCACCCAAAACAAAAGAAATAGTATGTTTCAATCAGCATCTATACTCCACAGTTCCTTTTTTTCTTTTTCCTGGATTTGGAGATCCTCTTCCATCATGAGTCCCCTGGCACTCTTCTGTACCATTGCATTAGTGAGAAGAATCCAGTCCATCATAGCAGATCAACACACAGTGTTGATGATATTGTGTACAATGTTCTTCTGTGATGATACTGTGTGCAATGTTCATCTCACTCATCATCATCCCATGCAGGACCCTGCAGGTTTCTCTGAATTCCTCCTGCTCATCGTTTCTTACAGGACAATAGTGTTCCATTACATTCATATAGCACAACTTGTCCAGCCATTCCCCAATTGATGGGCATCCCCTCAATTTCCAATTCCTTGCCACCACATAAAGAACAGCTATAAATATTTTTGTACATATGAGTATTTTTCCCTTTTCCATGATTTCTTTGGGGAAAAGACCCAAAATTGGTATTGCTGGGTCAAAAGGTATGCACAGGTTTATAGCCCTTTGGGCCTAATTTCAAATTGTTCCCCAGAATTGTTGGATCAGTTCACAGCTCCACCAACAATGCATTAGGAGTTCCAATTTTTCCACAACTCCTCCAACATTTATTATTTTCCTTTTTTGTCATTTTAGCCAATCTGATAGGTGTCAGGTGGTACCTCAGAGTTGTTTTAATTTGCATCTCTCTAATCAATAGTGATGTAGAGCATTTTTTCATATGGGAATAGATAGCTTTGATTTCTTCATCAGATTTCTCAATTGAGGAATGACTTGAATTCTTATAAATTTGATTTCGTTCCCTATATATTTTAGAAATGAGGCCTTTATCAGAAGTACTGGCCATAAAAATTGTTTCCCAGCTTTCTGCCTCCCTTGCAATTTTGGAAGCATTGTTTCCATTTGTACAGAAACTTTTTAATTTACTGTAATCAAAATCATCCATTTTGCATTTCAAAATGTTCTCTATCTCTTGTTTGGTCATAAACTGTTCTCCTGTCCAAAGATCTGAAAGGTAGATTATTCCTTCCTCTTCTAATTTACCTATGGTATCATCATGTCTAAATCATATATCCATTTTGACCTTATTTTAGTATAAGGTGTAAGATGTTGGTCTATGACTAATTTCTGCCTACTATCTTCCAGTTTTCCCAGCAGTTTTTGTCAAATACTGAGTTCCTATCCCAGAAGCTGGAGTCTTTGGGTTTATCAAACACTACATTTTACATCATTTACTACTGTGACTCCTGTGCCTAGCCTATTCCATTAATCTTCCACTCTATTTCTTAGCCAGTACCAGATAGTTTTGATGGCTGCCACTTTATAGTAAAGCTCCAGATTTGGTACAGCTAACCCACCTTCCTGTGCATTTTTTTCATTATTTCCTTTGATATTCTTGACTTTTTGTTTTTCCAGATGAATTTTGTTATTATTCTTTCTAGCTCTATAAAATAATTTTTAGGTAGTCTGATTGGTATGGCACTGAATAAATAAATTAATTTAGGTAGAATTGTCATTTTTACTATATTAGCTCTGCCTATCCATGAACTATTGATATCTTTCCAATTATTTAGATATGATTTGATTTGTGTGAAAAGCGTTTAGTAATTGTGTTCATAGAGTTCTTGGGTTTGTCTTGGCAAGTAGACTCCCAAGTATTTTATATTATCTACCATTAATTTAAATGGAATTTCTCTTTCTATCTCTTGTTGCTGGACTTTGTTGGTCATGTATAGAAATGCTGATGATTTATGTGGATTTATTTTATATCCTGCTACTTTGCTAAAGTTGTTAATTGTTACAAGTAATTTTTGAGATGATTCTCTAGGATTCTCTAAGTATACCATCATATCATCTGCAAAGAGTGATAGTTTTGTTTCCTCCTTGCCTATTCTAATTCCTTTAATTCCTTTTTATTCTCTGATTGCTAAAGCTAACATTTCTAGTACAATATTAAATAATGGGGGTGATAATGGACATCCCTGTTTCACCCCTGTTCTTATTGAGAAGGCCTCTAACTTATCTCCATTGCATATAATGCTTGCTGATGGTTTTAGGTAGATACTGCTTATTATTTTAAGGAAAGCTCCACGTATTCCTAAGCTCTTTAGTGTTTTTATTAGGAATGGGTGCTGTATTTTGTCAAAATCTTTCTCTGCATCTATTGAGATAATCATATGATTTTGGTTAGTTTTCTTATTGATGTGGTTGATTATGTTTATAGTTTCCCTAATGTTGAACCAGCCCTGCATTCCTGGTATAAATCCCACCTGGTCATAGTGTATTATCCTGATAATCACTTGCTGTAATCTCCTAGCTAATATCTTTTTTTTTTTTTTTTTAAGTGAGGCAGTTGGGGTTAAATGACTTGCCCAGGGTCACACAGCTAGTAAGTGTTAAGTGTCTGTGGCCGGATTTGAACTCAGGTACTCCTGACTCCAGGGCCAGTGCTCTATCCATTATACCACCTAGCCACCCGTAATATCTTATTTAAGATTTTAGCATCAATATTCATTAGGGATATTGGTCTATAATTTTCTTTCTCTGTTTTGGCTTTGCCTGGTTTTGGTATCACCACCATATTTGTATCATAAAATGAATTTGATAGAACTCCTTCTTCACTTATTTTTCCAAATAATTTGTATAATATTGCAATTAATTGTTCTTTAAATGTTTGGTAGAATTCACCTGTAAACCCATCTGGCCCTGGGGATTTTTTTCTTAGGGAGTTCATTAATGGCTTGTTCAATTTCTTTTTCTAACATGGGCTTAGTTAAGGATTTTATTTCCTCTTCAGTTAACTTGGGCAGTTTGTATTTTTGTAAATATTTATCCATTTCATTTAGAGTGCCAAATTTACAGTTGGACAAAATAGTTCCTAATTATTGATTTAATTTCCACTTCTTTGGTGGTAACATCACCCTTTTCATTTTTGATACTGGTAATTTGGTTTTCTTCTTTCTTTTTTTTAATCAAATTAACCAGCGGTTTATCTATTTTATTGTTTTTTTTTTCATAGAACCAGCTCTTCGTTTTATTGATTAATTCTATAATTTTCTTGCTTTCAATCTTATTACTTTCTCCTTTAATTTTCAGGATCTCTAGTTTTGTATCTAATTGGGGATTTCTAATTTTTTCTTTTTCTACCTTTTTAAGTTGCATGCCCAATTCATTAGTCTCCTCTTTCTCTTTTTTATTCATGTAAGCAGTTAGAGCTATAAATTTTCCCCTAAGCACTGCTTTGGCTGCATCCTATAGATTTTGGCATGTTGTCTCATTATTTTCATTGTCTTGGATATAGTTATTGATTTCTATGGTTTGTTGTTGTGCTGGGATCAGTGGGCCTTCTCCCACCTATCCTGTTCATGGCCCTCCAGCTGGCAACCTGCCCTCTCGACTGGTGCAGGTGGGTTTTTCCACTGTCCTGCCAGGCCACCAGATTTTTGAGCCAGGATCCAGGGGCCTCAGTTGCTTGGCTGTGGCCCACAGCTTCCTGCTGACTTGCCCCGACCCACTGGGCACTGCGCTGCTGCTCTGGGCTGCGCTTCCCTTTTGCCTGAGTTAGACCGACCTTTCCTGAAGTCTTCTAAATTATCTCTGTTTGGAAAACTGTGCCTCTCTATCTCTTTGCAGGTTCTGTAGTTTCAGAATATGTCCAGAGGCTTGATTTAATATTCTTTTTGAGGGAACAGAAGGAGAGCTCAGGCAGCTTGCTGATTCCTCTCTGCCATCTTGGCTCTGCCCCCTAGATATTCTTTACAATGTAAGATGAATATATTTAAAGGTTATCTAGCATATGACAGGGCTATAGTACATAGGAAAATAACCCTAAGGTCAGTAGAAATAAATAAAAATTAAGTTTATGCCTATTTTAAAATTAAATTTTGACAGGTGTGATTTTTAAAAACATTTTGTAATATCTTTGTGGATCTATATAAAAGATATTCACACATAATATCCCTTCTCCGGAAGCAATCAAAATTAATGCATTTATTATAAAAGTGACTTTTAAGTATCATAAAGAGAGTTCAAATTCTGTCTCTTTTCACGTTCCCTTTGCAGATTCAAAGATTTAATAGTTTCTTGTGAAACCATTAGTTAACTTCTAAGTTAACAGATACTCAAGTGATGGTCTTAGTATCAAGCTGTACATTTCCCTTAATCCTGCTGTTTTCTCTTGATTGCGTCATATCTGGGCATTGTTTTTAGGCTATCCTTTCACAAGGGACACATCATATATAACTAATTTGATTTAGAAAAAAAATATGGATAAACACCTTATTTCTCTCAGTTTAAATAAATGCAACAATTATTTTTTAAATCAAAATGCAGAAATATATGTTAAATATGAATAAAATAAATTTGTAGAGAATAAATTATTTAATAATTAATTTTACAATATTTGATAATCTTCAGGATAGCTATTAAATCCATTTTTGTGGGGAAACAGAGAATCTAAGATTAAAATAATGAATGAATGAATGAAGAATTGATTGAATAAATGTATTTATTGAGTACCATGTGCCAGGCGCAGTGTTAAACACTATAAATACAAAGAGGAATAAGCAAAACAATTTGCCCTCTTTAATTATATTAGGGAGAGAAACCATATGTAGGGGAATATTGGCCAAGAAGGGGATATTTTGGACAGAGGAATAAAAGGAAATGGCAATTGGAGTCCTGAAACAAATGATTTGACAAGTCCTTTCCAAGAATAGTAGTGTGGATCTGATTTTTGTTCTTAGACCTATAGTTGGAAAGGGGGAGGAATGTGGGATGGGGAGGTAAGAGAATGAACTATTGATGGAAGTGGTAGGGAGCAGCATGTTGGGTATACGACCTCCTAAGATAAGATGAATGCTTATCAATTAGAACCCAAGCCCCAGGTAATGGGGGTAGAAGCTTGAATCTATGTCATAGGCATAGACTGATGAGCAAGTCATATGAACTGTTAGTTCAGAGACCAGACAAGATAAGGAATAAGATAAAGCAAAATATGAAAAGGATAGTGATTAGATCTTTGTTTTCATTAGTATAGGGATATGGTGATCTCCTTTGATGAATTCTCTCAACTAATTCAGGGCAGAAGTTTTTCTGCAATACATAGTCTTAGAAATTTCCTAGAGTACTGAGATTTTAAAGCAATTTAAACTGTCAAATATATAGTATTTCAGGGATCTTCATGTCTTTGATGCCAATTGTTGTTTTTTTTCCCCTCTTCTCTGATGCCTCTCAAAGAGAAGTGAGATCATTTGTTTGAAAATTTTTACAGTTAGTGGGTTTAAGTAGAAATGAACTAGAGATGAACCTATCTATAGATTATCTCTAAGATTTAAAATTCATTCTTGACTGATGAAGGAATCAACACAAGAAATCTAACTGTAGTAAGTGATTCAGACTCAGAATAAAATAGTGACAAAGCCAGGATGAAAATCCCTGGTTTGTTATTCTTTATTCAAGGCATTGTCCATCACACTGACTTGCTAATGAACCATAATAGAAAGTGAGGTACACAACAAGAAAAGATTATCCATTTTACTATTAATTATGTCTTTTTTATGAGTGGGATTTAAATATACAAGGAATCTAACATTTTTGAAGTCACTTTGCTATTAAGAGATTTGACGGCAACACTTAAAATAAGTTTAATTTTTAAATTTTCTTTGAATTCCTTCAATTTTTTCATTAAAAAGGAACACAAAGTTTTACCAAAATATGTATTGCCTTATGGATTGCAGTTGGCAAGAACTATAAGTGTTGAAAATTCACACATTTTAAGGAAAATTCAGATATATTTATATTTGTCACAGGAAAAAAAATAAGTTGCATAGTTAAGGAATCTAAAACTTGAACTAAAGGGGCACAAATATTGGTGAGAAGGGATACTAGCATCTTCTCCCTGTAGATATCTTTTCCCCCCACTGTTTTGCTTTCTAATAAAAGTTTTGGCAAAGCAAAATGCCACTTTGTGTCCTACATTATACTCTAGTTTCCTGTTCATGGGAAAATAAGGCAAGGCTACAGATTAAAGAATTGAAATTAAGTCTAGGAAAATTTTGACATTTGTATTTACTAGACCAGCATATATTTCATCTGTATTATTATTGCAAAAAATAGTCATCTATTTAGGTGTTTAGGGTGTAACTTGCAGTGTTCAAACTTTGAATTGAGCTTTGCAATTGATATGACATTACATCAATAGTGACATGACTTGTTGACAAGGAAGTGGTGTAAACAGCAAATGTTCTTGCTTAAAACAGCTTTCTTACTGAATTTCAGCAGCAAAAAGAGAAGAAACATAAGAAAGTATAATATTTAAATAGGGAGTAAAATCAAAAGCAAAGGAATACAGTAGCTTAGAGAGATATTTCAGTGGTGTCTGCATGTTTTTCTATTTATCCTTGTTTGAATAATAGTTTTCATGCAAAAGGATGAGGTTTCCCATGTTGATTCGCATTCCTTGGGAAAATTTTTTGATGCCCTGAATATGTATTGTTCATATTATTAAAAAACAGTTTGTGATTTGTCATAATAAAATGCCTCATGCACCTAAATATGCCTTTCTACACCTCCACACTCTTCCTTTAAAAAGATAACTTTGTCTAAAAATATCTTTCTTATAGAAATTCAACCAATAAAAAAGAAGAAAATTAAAGGATTTAATGACAATAACTAATCCTAGAAACCCAATAAATAGCTATTTGTTTGAAAGCAGGCTTTTGAAGGCTCTTTTAAGTCTTTAATTATATATTAAATCTAATATGCTTTGGTAGAAATTGATTTTTGTTTACAACATTTAAAGCTTTTATCTAGCAGATATCTCTTGTATGAAAAACAGAATAAATGGTGAATTAAAAGTGGACTTAAACATGAGAAGACAATCTGCATTTTTTAGTATTCTCCTTGAAATAGAATAGGTATTAGAAACCCTAAAAAAGTTAAAGAACTATTCGATTAGAAAACTCTATAAATGAAAGGAATTTGTTTTCCAGGTTTAAAACCCTGGTTTGAAAAAAAAATATATTGGCCCTCCTTCCAGGGTCCCCAGAGCAAGGTATTCAAGGCAATTCTTTTCCCCTGGACTTAAGGCAATGTTTAGTTAATCAGTAGAGTTATTGATAGGTATTGCTTCTTCTGGGGATTGCAACCTAAATCTCTGAGAAAGACATTGTATCCCATATTAGAAAAGAGAGTGACAGTGATTCCCATCTTTTTAATACTGTTCTAGGGAGAGGTATTCTCTAGATAATATGGTCTTTAAAACAGGGTATTTTTGTATTCCTTGCTGTATTATTTAAAATATTGTGGTGCTAGCCTGTTTCTGTCTAAATTATTGAGGAACTAGGCTGGTGTTTGAAAAATGTTGCTACTTATAAATTAATGGCCATTGCACCAGTTTTTGGCATTAACCATATATTAAATCACATTAAATGTAGTAAAGAAGTGGCTGTGTGGCATTTAACCCAAGCTGAAACCCTGTCCTCAGTGCCATATTGTCTCTACATTGCCTATTCTGTACTAAGAGGAGAGCACTCACCAAAGACAGCCTTCTAAGCCTAGTGTATGAGCCAGAATGGTGTTCAGCTAACAATCTCAGTCACTTTTCCTCTTCTGATAGAGGTGTCTATTACACACTGATCAAAGCTAATTGGCTAGCATGATTGGTCGACATGACCTGAAGGTGGTTCATATTAAAATGAGCTGTGCTGTGCATGATGACATCAGGGTCTAGTGGCAGACCCCCTGAGGTGAAAGGTGCATTCAAATAAGTGTGTGGTTTTACTCTTCTTACTTCACTGAGCTAGTCACAAAAAGCCTTATCTCTAATGCACCTTTGGCCTGGCTCTGAAAGAGACCAGTCAGAGTTCTTGAACTAAACCTTCGAGTGGTGGTGCCCCCCTAAAAAAAAATTATTAGTAATTATTTTCTGACATTTCCTTTCATGTATTTCACAAAACAGTGATAGGTACGTATGTGCATGTATGCGTGTACACATGTGTATATGTATGCATGTAAGCATACATGCATTATAATATATATGACCAATAGAAGCCTCAACTACAACTTAGTGATGAGGGCATAGGGCCTGGGTCATTGATTTGTCTTTATAACTCTTCAACTTCGATAAACCTATTTTCTATTCATATAATTTCCTTAGCTAACATGGATAAAATCCTCTAAGCTGCACACAACTTTGCTTTGATTTTATATTGGGAATGTACTGATAAATATACTTTTGATTAAAATAATAAAATTTAAGAAATCTAAAAATAAAATGAACCAAGTTTTATGCATATTGCATTTTAACAATTTAGCTGTCTCATTTGAATGCACTGCCTTCTTGTGCTACATTTTTATTTTTGGAATTTAATAAGGCACCTGCCATTTCTGCCTTGAGGCTAAAAAAACATCATGGGGGAAAATCCAACACACTGTCATATTTGACTGACATGAGGCAATTGTATTCTATTATTTTATTTTTTCACAGTAGATAACTTAAATTATTGGGCTTGTTCAGAAGATTCATTGCTACTCTTTAAATACCCTTTAAATGTCCTATGTTGCTGAACTGGTAATGATTCTACACAGTGACATTTGTCAGGTAGATTTGTGCCAGAAAATCAGTAGAGAATTTTCATTTAAAATTAATTCTTTACATTTTACAGCAAAGCTCATTCTCATGATAGATTTTGGTACAATGCCACCTATCTCCCGAAGCTGCTCTCATTACCTAAGAAACTTGGGAAGGTAATAAACTTCTTTATTTCTTCTTTGTGCTCCCAGAACACACAATTAACATACTGAGTCATTTAGCTCAAGTCTCTGTAGGATGATGTATGTGTGAACAGAATGGAGTCTTTAGAGACCCTGTAGGTAGGAAAAACAAGCAATACCTCTATCATTGTGAGGCCAGGTTAAGGAGGGAGTCTTACTATTTTCTTCTCTATTTCTCTTTCTTTTCTCTCTCCTTTAAAGCTATCTTCACCATGGTGTTTATTCTCTCTTTGTAGTGTGGCCCATCAGTTTGTATGGAAGGAATTTACCATGTTAGCATTCATTTGAAGATGTTAAGAAATACTATGGAAAGTTGTTACTATGCACTGTTATTGTTACAGTGTTATGAAACTCAATTCTAGAAATATCCTAGACCATGGAAATAAACTGTGGGTCATAAACCAGATATGCCCAAGAGGAATCAATGAATAATGAATGGATAGAGTGCTGGATCTGTAGCCAGGAGACCTGGGTTTGAATGATTCCTCAGATATTTTATTCTGGCCATGTGATGATAGGCAAGTGCCAGCTTCTGAGATCCTTAGTTGCTTCTCTCTGCCTTTAAGTCGTCTATATCTCATCTCTGGAATGAACTCTCCTCAACTTTGCATTCTAAAATCCCTAGCTTTCTTCAAATCACATGTTAAATGTTCCCTCTCACACAAGGCCCATTGCAATGACTCCAAGTGTGCCATTCTTAGCTTACTTTCCTTGTACCATGGTACTCAATTTTTAGAGTGGCACGTACCATCTTTTATGGGGTGGAATAGTGAAAAATCCAATGCTGTTTGCTTTGGTTATGTAATTTCATTTGATTCTCTTTATTTTTAATAGGCGTTATACAACCACGCTAAGTGTTCCTGTAACCTTTCTTATTGCAAGTTAATTCTATTTTTCATTTGAAGTGACTGAGATGATGAGAAATTATATGATTTGCCTATAGTCACATAGCAGATGACAATTATTGGAGATGAGATTCCAGTTTAAATGCTCCAGACTCCAAGTACTACACTTCATCCAATATTCCAAATTCAATTGAATTCTATTTGTTATCCACAAAAACCTACCCAAAGCAATCTATTTATCAAGTTAAAAGCTATGCAGTTTTTCTGAGGAAACAATAAGTGATGAGTATAATTTTAATTGTGTTAATTCAAAGTAATAATAGTATATATAACAAACTATTTTATTCATTAAATCATATTAATTTGAATCTTTCTAGTAATAATTATGTAAAATGAGATTTGCTTTTGTGAGGGTTTATCTTAATGCCATGTATTGTAGAAATGAATTGCCATTAATATCAGTGTTCTTCCAATAATGCTCCATAGTTGTATGTCAAGTAATATCACAATCTCTAAAGTATGTAGATACATGAAAGGGGCATTGGGGAATCAAATCATAGAAATAACTAAGTTATAGTTTATTACTGTGTATTTTAAAATTCTAAATGTGGGTTCTAATATGTCCCCCCCAGTTTTGGGGGGAAACTGGCTAAAATCACTAATAAATGAGTTTGGGTTTTTTAAGGGCTTATTAAAAGATATAAGATAGTAAAGAGAGAGAAAGATTGAGAACAGATTTCTTATAGCATGCACATCCTGTCCTTCCTACCAGCCCACTTGACATCCTGTCACCAAGCCGATGTCTTCAACCTAAAAAGCAAGAAGTCCTCCACCAGCATCAACTTCCTCTTTCATGTTCTTCTCCCAGAAATAGGAGGTTCTTCAAGCTGATTGGCTAGCGTCATTCACATTCATTGGTTCACTGGTCTTGAGTTAAGTTCAAAGTTTTTAGATTCGGAGAACCTCTTAAGGGCCAGACAGATTTTTACAATTTAGTTAACTGGAAGTAGGCTAATCAGCAGTCAATCGCTCTTACTTAATTCAATCAGTTTAGATTAATCTCCAGGTAGGCCTTTGAGTATCTGCTAAATCCCCTTATCTACCACATTCCATTATGTTGACACATTACAAACTAAGAAATAATTGTATTGAAGAAGTAGTAGAAGGTATCCACAGAAACATAGACAATGGGAAGACCAGTCAGCTAGCAAGAGTGATGACCAGAATTCCACTGGTATCCCCACAATACCAGGAGACAGCTAGGGATATTCCCTAACAGGTATGGTGGACCCTTTGTTGAATATTTGTGTGGTCACATTTGCAAGAATTAAAAATGAAGGTATGTGGATAAATTGTGATCTGCACCATTTGGGAAAACCAGAAATGATGTCACAAATTCTCCCTCCCTGAGGAAAAAAAATATTCATTTATATTATTGTTACAGTGAACTTGGCTACTTTTAAATCCGAGCATTATATATCTGTGGTTCTTTGACTGTAATATATAGACAGAACCAAATTTTATAAAAGATGACTCAGTGATGAGATTAATAAGTTCTAAATAACTAAATATAAATTGCTTGTTTAAATCAGGTCATAATTATAGAATTTAAGATAGAGAAATAAACTACAGGCCTATTTCTTTTTCTGGTCAACATAGATGAAATATGAATCATGAAAACTAAACTGTATTGTTTTTTAAAATGTAATAAACATTTTTATTTAAAGCTTTGGGTTGTAATTTTTGTCACTACTTCCCTCCCTCCTTTCATCCCTCCCTGAGGTGGCAAGCAGATAGGTGTTATACATGTATGATTATGTAAAAAACATTACCATATTTGTTATTTTGTACTAGAAAACTTCATTAACAGAAAAAAATGAAAGAAAGTCAAAAATAGCATGATTCAGTCTGTTCCATCAATATTAATTATTTCTTTGGAGGTGGATTGTATTCTTCATCAATAATCCTTTGAAATTGTCTTAGATCATTGTATTGTTGAGAATAGTTAGGTGATTCACACTTCTTTATCAAACAATATTGCTGTCTCTGTGCACAATTTTCCTTTGGTTCTGTTCACTTCACTATACATCATTTCATAGATAATCTTTATAGGCCTTTCTGAAATCATCTTCCTTGTCATTTCTTGTCACAATATAATATTCCATCATCATCATATCACACAGTTTGTTTAGCCATTCCTCAATTGATGGTATTCCTTTGATTTCCAGTTCTTAGACAACACAAAAAAGCTGCTATAAATATTTTTGTACAAATAGGTCTTTTTATCTTTTGGGGAATGTCTTTGGGATATAAACCTAGCTGGATCAAAGGGTATGCACAGTTCTGTAGCCCATTGGGCATAATTCCAAATTGCTTTCCAGAATGGTTGGATCTTTTTACAACTCCACCAACAGTGGATTAGTGTCCCAGCATTCCCACATCCCCTCCAACAATGAATATTTTCCATTTTTTGTTATATTTGCACTTCACTAGGTGTGAGGTGATACCTCAGAGTTGTTTTAATTTGCATTCATCTGATCAATAGTGATCAAGAACATTTTTTCAAATGATTCTAGATAGCTTTGATTTCTTTGTCTGAAAACTGTTCATATTCTTTGACCATTTATCAATTGGGGAATAACTTGTATTTTTATACATTTGACTCAGCTCTCTATAAATTTGAGAAATGAAGCCTTTATAAGAGATATTTGTTTCAAAAATTATTTCTCAATTTTGTTTCCCTTGTAATCTTGGTTACACTAGTTTTCTTTGTTCAAAGGCTTTTTAATTTTATATATCAAAATGATCTATTTTACATTTTGTTTTACTCTCTTTATCTTCTTTGGTCTTAAATTCTTCTTCTGCCCATAAACCTAACAGATAAATGATTCCATACTCTCTTAATTTGCTTATGGTATCATCCTTTATGTGTTAATCATGTTCCTATTTTGAACTTATTTTAATGTACAGTGTGAGATATTGATCTATACCTAGCTTGTGTCATATTGTTTTCCAGTTTTCCCAGCAGATTTGTCAAATAATGAGTTTTTGTTCCAAACGCTTGGATCTTTGAGTTTATCATATGATAGATTAGTATAATTACTTATTATGGTGTAATTTCTATCTATTCTATTCCACTGATCTACCTCTCTATTTCTCCCATATCAGATTGTTTTTATAATTACTGCTTTATAATAAATACAGTTTGAGATCTGGTACTATTAGACTACCTTCTTTCATATTTTTCATTGATTCCCATGATATCCTTGAACATTTGTTTTTCCAGATGAATTTTGTTATTATTTTTTCTAGTTCTATAAAATATTTTGATAGTTTGATTGGTATAGCACTAAATAAATAAATTAACTTAATTAGAATTCTCATTTTTATTATGTTGTGTCTGTCTACCCATAAGTAATTAATATTTTTCCAAATGTTTAGATCTGAATTTATTTCTGTGAAAAGCGTTTTGTAGTCCTGTTCATATAGTTCCTATATTTGTCTTGGCAGGTAGAATGTGAAGTATTTTATATTGCATAGTTATTTTAAATGTAATTTTTCTTTCTATATGTTGTTGCTGGATTACATTAGCAATATAGAGAAATTCTGATGATTCATGTGGATTTATTTTGTATCCTGCAACTTTGCTAAAACTGTTAATAATTTCATGTAGCTTCTTAGTTGATTTTCTAGGATTTTCTAAATATGTCATATCATCTGTAAGGAGTGCTAGTTTTGTTTCCTTATTACCTATTCTAATTCCTTTAATTTTCTTCTCTTATTGTTATATCTAATAGTAATAGTACAATATTAAATAATAGAGATGATAATGGCCATCCTTGCTTCATCCCTGATTGTTTTGGGAAGGCTTCTAGGTTATACTCATTACAGATAGTGTTTGCTGATGGTTTTAGATAAATTTTACTTATCATTTTAAGGTAAGCTCCTTTTATTCCTATGTTTTGTCAAAGACCTTTTCTGCATCTATTGAGATAATAATTATTTCTGTTGCTTTTGTTATTGATATGGTCAAATATGCTGATAATTTTCCTAATATTGAACCAGCCCTGCATTCCTAGTATAAATCCCACCTGGTATGTGTATGATCCTTGTGATGTATGGATGTAATCTTTTTTGCTTACATTTTTTTAAACATTTTCCATCAATTCAAATTAATTCTAATCATTCATTAGTGAAATTGGTCTATAATTTTCTTTTTCTGTTTGGCTCTTCTTGGTTTGGGTATCAGCATTATATTTTCTCATAAAAAGAATTTTGTAGAACTCCAATTATTTTTTCAAATAATTTATATTGTATTGAGATTAATTGTTCTTTAAATATTTGTTAGAATTCACTTGTGAATCTATGTGGTCTTGGAGATTTTTTTCTTAGGAAATTCATTGATTGTTTCTTCAATTTCTTTTTCTAAAATTGAGTTATTTAGGGGGCAGCTAGGTGGTACAGTGGCCTTGGATTCAGGAGGACCTGAGTTCAAATTCAGCCTCAGACACTTGACACTTACTAGCTGTGTGGCCCTGGGCAAGTCACTTAACCCTCATTGCCATGTTTGTTTTCTTTTTTTGTTTGTTTTTTTTTTTTTTGGTTTTTTTTGGGCAGGGCAATAGGGGTGAAGTGATTTGCTCAGGGTCACACAGCTGGTAAGTGTCAAGTGTATGAGGCCGGATTTGAACTCAGGTACTCCTGAATCCAGGGCCTGTGCTTTAACCACTGCACCATCTAGCTGCCCCCCTAAATATTTTATTTCTTCTGCTAATCTTGGTAATTTATATTTTTGTAGATATTATTCCATTTCATTCAGATTGTGAACTTCATTGGCATACATTTGGGCAAATTAGTTCTAGTAATTGCCTTAATTTCTTCTTCATTGGCTGTAAGTTAACTACTTTCATTTTTTTGTTATTTGGGGTTTTTTTGATAACTCCTTTCATTTTTCATGCTAGTAATTTAATTTTCTATGTTCTTTTTTGTCAAATTAATAAATGGTTTATCTATTTTATTGTTGTTTTAATAAAACTAGGTTTTAGTTTTATTTATTACTTTAAAATTTTATTAATCTCTCCTTTGATCTTCAGGACTTCCAATTTGATGTTTATTTAGGGACTTTTAATTTCTTCATTTTCTAGATTTGGGGGGTATTTTTGTTTGTTTTTGTTGCAACCCAATTCATTGATCTGCTTTTCTCTATTTTCTTGATGTAAGTAGTTAGGTATATGAATTTTCCACTAAGAACTGCTTTAGCAATATCCCATAAAATTTGATATGTTGTCTCATCATTGTCATATTCTTTAATGAAATCATTGATTATTTCTAATATTTCTTATTTCACTACTTTTTTTTAGCATCATATCATTAATTTCTAGTTGATTTTCAATGCCCCTTTCAATTGTCCATTATTGAATGTAATTTTTGTTGGATTATGATCTGAAAAGTATACGTTTACTATTTCTACTTGTCTGCATCTGGTTGTAAGCTTTTTATGGCCTAATATATTGTCAGTTTTCTTGTAGGTCCCATTCAGTTTTCTCCAGAGATCTATCATATATAAATTTTCAAAAATTTTATTTATTAACTTCTTTCTTATTTACTTTTTGGTTAGATTTATCTGTTTCTGAGAGGGGAAGATTAAGTTCCCCCACTAGGATAGTTTTATTATCTATTTCCTCCTGTAACTCAACTTCTTCAGAAATTTAGATGCTATACCATTTGGTACATATATGTTAAGTATTGGTATGGCTTCACTGTCTATGGTACCTTTCAACAAGATATAGTTTCCTTATTTATCTCTTCTAAATAGTTCTATTTTTGCTTTTTCTTTGTCTGAAATCATGATTGCAACCCCTGCTTTCTTTGCTTCAGCTGAAGCATAATAGATTCTGTTCCAGTCCCTTATGTGTACCCTATGTTTATTTCTCTGCTTTAAATGTGTTTCTTGTATACAGCATATTATAGGATTTTCGTTTTTCATACATTCTTCCATCTACTTCCATTTAATGGTTGAGTTCATCCCATTCACTTTTGTTTTTGTTTTTCTGGTTTTTTGGTGAGGCAATTGGGGTTAAGTGACTTGCCCAAGGTCACACAGCTAGTAAGTGTCAAGTATCTGAGGCCGGATTTGAACTCAGGTCCTCCTGAATCCAGGACCGGTGCTCTATCCATTTTGCCACCTAGCTGCCTCCCCCCATTCACTTTTATAGTTATGATGACTAAGTGCTTATTTCTCTACATGCTATTTTCACCTGTTTTTCACCCCACTCTGATCCCCCACCAATTTCCCTTCTCACAAGTGTTTTGCTTATGATCTCTTCCTTTTCCACTATAGCTTCCCTTGTTTCAGTCCCCCCTCCCCCTTCTATTACCATCCTTTTTAAACTTCCTTGTAGGATCAGATAAATTTCTATATCCAACTGAGGGTCTTTGTTATTCACTCTTTGAGTCAACTTTGATGAGAAAAAGGTTTAATCTTTGCCCATCCCCCACATCTTCCCCTCCATTATTATAGTTCTTTCATGCCCCTTTTTGGTGTGTGGGAAAAGTCACCCCATTCTATTTCTCCCCTCCTGCCATGCAATTTCTTTTTACCACTTTATTTTGATTTCTGGGGTGTCATTCCATCAATATCACCTTATAACCCCACCCTCAGTCTACATATACTCCTAATTGTTCTTCTAATAAAGTTAAGACTTACAAATATTATCATCCTTTCAATATCACGTTATGAACATATCCTCTCTATATATGTTCTCCTAATTGCTCTAATAATTGCTTTTATAATGAAATTGTTAAGACTTACAAATATTATCTTATCATACAAAAATATAAACAGTTTATTCTTATTGAATTTCTTACAATTTTCTTTCTTGTTTCTTTTTTGCCTTTTTATGTTTCTCTCAATTCCTGTATTTGGAGGTCCAATTTTTTTATTTAACTCTGACCTTTTAATCAGAAATGCTTGAAAGTCCTCCATTTCATCAAATATCATTTTCCCCCTGAAAGAATATATTCAGTTTTGCTTGGTAGGTGATTCTTGGTTGTAAACCTAACTCCTTTTCCTTCCCATATTATACTCTAAGGCCTGCATTTTTTAATGTGGAAGTTGCCAAATCTTGTGTAATTCTGACTGTAGCTCCCTGGTATTTGAATTGTTTCCTTCTTGGCTACTTGCAAAACTTTTTCTTTGATCTGTGAGCTTTAAAATTTGGCTATGGCATTCTGGGGAGTTTTCATTTTTGGATCTCTTTCATGCAGTGGTCAATAGATTCTTTCAATTTCTAATTTCCCCCCTGGTTCTAACATATTGAGGCAGTTTTCTTTGAAAATTTCTTGAAAGATATTGTCCAGGCTTTTCTTTTTGGTCATGACTTTCAGGTAGTCCAATAATTCCTATATTATCTCTCCTAAATCTATTTCCTAAGTCAGTTATTTTTCCAATAAGAAATTTCCTATTTTCTTCTTTTTAAAACTTTTTTGGTTTTGTTTTATTGTATTTTGGTGTCTCTAATTTTTAAAGAATTATTTTTTTCTTTCTTTTTTATTTTTCCCATTTATTTAGAATTTTATTTTTCCCCAAACTACATAAACAATTTTAAACTTTGATTTTTAAAACTTTGTACCTCAAGTTCTCTTCCTCCCTCTTTCCCCACCCTCCATTAAGAAGGCAATCAATTCAATGTAAGTTATATATGTTTAGCCATGGAAAAAAATTTCTAGATTAGTCAGGTTGTAAAAGAAAACTGACACAAAACTCTATAAAAATAAAGTAAAAAAATATGCTCCAATCTGTATTTAGGCACCATCAATTCTTTCTTTGGAGATGAACTGAATTTTTCATAACTCCTTCAAAGTTGTTTTAGATCATTGTATTACTGAAAATAGCTAAGTCATCCATAGCTGATCATCATATAATATTGCTGTTATGTTGTATACAGTACATTTCACTTTCCAGGTTTTTCTGAGAGCATCCCTATCATCATTTTTCATGGCACAATAGTATTCCATCTCATTCCACAATTTGTTCAGCCACTCTCAATTGATAGACATCTATTCAAACTTGAATTCAACTTTTTGTTTTTTATTTCTTTTTGGATATTGACCTGGTAGTGGTATTACTAGGTCAAAAATTATACATGGTTTTACAGCCCTTTGGCCATAGTTCCAAATTGATCTACAGAATGTTTAAATTGAAAAAAATAAAACCCAAAAAACAAAACCCCAAAAAACAAACAAAAACCCCCCACCAGAATGTTTGAATCAGTTTACACCTTCACCAAGAGTGCATTAATGTCTCATTTTCCCCATATTCCCTACCACATTTGTCATTTTCCTCTGTTGTCCTATTATCCTATCCAGTAGGTTTAAGTTATTACCCCAGAATTGTTTTGACCTGAATCTCTTCACATTATGGCTTTCTACCTTATCATTCACTTGAAACCATCTTCTCCAAAATTACAAATGATTACCCTTTCTATAATTGGATTTTTTCTATTAACACATATCTGTTTCTTAACCTCATATTTCCTTTCCTCACTAAAAAAATTAACAAAAACAACCCCCCCCATTTTTAATAAAGGCACTTTATGTTTCCACTTAATAGTATTTCATTTGTATCCAATTACATGTAAAAATAGGTTTTTTTTGTTTTTTGGGAGGGGCAATGAGGGTTAAGTGACTTGTCCAGGGTCACACTGCTACTAAGTGTCAAGTGTCTGATGCCAGATATAAACTCAGATTGTCCTGAATCCAGGGCCAGTGCAGCTGCCCCTAAAACCATTTTTAACATTCATTTTTGCAAGATTTTGAGTTCCAATTTTTTTATTTCCCTTCATTCTCTCCCCCATCTCCAATATAGCAAACAATTGTATATAGGTTATACATATACAATCATGCTAAACATATTTCGACATTAGTCATATGGTGAATGAATAAGAACAAAATGGAAAAACCAAGAGAAAGAAAAAAAAAACCCAGAAAACCAAAACAAACAAAAAAAGGTATGTCACAATCTGCATTCTGATTCCATATTTCATTCTCTGGATATGGATAGCATTTTCTATCATGAAGCTTTTGGAATTCTCTTGAATCCTTGAATTGCTGGGAAGAGCTAATTCTATCATAACTGATCTACACACAATGTTTCTGTTATTGTGGATAATGTTCTCCTGGTTCTGCTCACTTCACTACATATCACTTCATGTAAGTCCACATTTTTTCTGAAATCTGCCTGCTTATCATTTCTTATAGCATAATAGCACAACTTGTTCAGCCACTCCCCAGTTGATAGGCATGCCCTCAATTTCCTATACTTTGTCACAACAAAAAAGAGCTGATATAAATATTTTTGTAAATGTGGATCCTTTTCCCCTTTGAATGATCTCTTTGGTGTCTACAGACCTAGTAGTGATCATGCTGTGGTCAAAGGATTTACACAGTTTTATAGCCCTTTGGGCATTGTGCCAATTTGTTCTCCAGAATGGTTTGATCAGTTCACAGCTCTATGAACACTCCATTAGTATTCTAATTTTCCCAAATTTCCACGACTTACCATTTTTATTTTTTGTCATAATTGCTGATATGATAGATGTAAGGTGGTACCTCAGAGTTATTTTAGAACATTTTCTCACATGACTATAGATAGCTTTAATTTCATCTGAAAACTACCTGTTCATATCCTTTGAACATTTCACAATTGGGGAATAACTTGTATTCTTATAATTTTGATTCAGTTCTCTGTATATTTGATAAATGAAGCCTTTATAAAAAAAAACCCAACACTGCTGGCTATAATCTCCACCCCCCCAGCTATTTGCTTTCCTTCTAATTTTGGTTGCATTGGTTTTGTTTGTGCAAAACCTTTTTAGTTTAATGTAATCAAAATTATCCCTATCACATGTGATAATATTGTCTATTGTTTGGTCATAAATTCTTCCCTTCTCCTTAGACATAATAGGTAAACTATTTCTTCCTAAACTAATTTGTATATATGTCTAAATCATGTACCTATTTTGACATTATTTTGTTATAGCGTGTGAGATTTTGGTCCATGCCTAGTTTCTGCAATACTATTTCTCAGTTTCCTCAGAAGGGTTTGTCAAATAGTGAATTCTTATCCAAGAAGCTATAGCCTTTGGGTTTATCAAACAATAGATTACTATAGTAATTTACTACTATGCCTGGGGTACCTAACCTATTTCACTGATCCCACCAATTTATTTCTTAGTCAGTACCAAATAGTTTTGATAATTGCCATTTTATAATATAGTTTTAAATCTGCTACACCTATCCCACCCTCCTATGAATATTTCCCATTAATTCCTTTGATATTCTTGACCTTTTGTTCTTCCAGATGAATTTTGTTATTATTTTTTCTAGCACTTTAACTCCACAATCTGTTTAGAGACTTGATTTAATGTTTCCAAGGGAAAGTGGGGAGACGTGAGGATCCTTGACAAATATGAATAATCAAACAAGATAAACATCCTCATTGGCAGTGCATCTCATATATGTGGTTGAAGTCCTCATCACTTCTCCCCTTGTCTAGTTGTGTCAATCTCAAATAAAAATGTAAAGGGAGAGCACTAAAGTTGTTTTTTAGGTAAGTTCAACTCTTCAAAAACTCCTTTAGGATTTTCTTTGCAAAGATATGTGAGTAGTTTTCCAGTTCCTTTTCTAGCTCATTTTACAGATGAGGGAACCAAGGCAAACATGATTGAGTGATTTGCCCAGGATCACACAACTAGCAAGTATCTGAATCCAGATTTAAAT
Organism: Dromiciops gliroides; assembly: GCF_019393635.1. Taxonomy (NCBI): domain Eukaryota; kingdom Metazoa; phylum Chordata; class Mammalia; order Microbiotheria; family Microbiotheriidae; genus Dromiciops; species Dromiciops gliroides. The sequence goes on from NC_057863.1 coordinate 190,971,720, forward strand.
TCAGAAAGACAAGTCTTCCTGACTCCAGTCCAGCAGGCCATCCATTACACTACCTAGCTGACGATATACATTTTCTTAGAAAACTGTATATTAACATTATGTATGGTCTATTGCATTTTGTTTATTTCGTTATATTTCCAATTACATTTTTTTTGCAAGGCAATGAGGGTTAAGTGACTTGTCCAGGGTCACACAGCTATTCAGACATTTTTGAGGTGTTTCAGTAAATAAGTGGGAAAACATTTTTTATAATATGTTGCACAGTTGTAGATATATTGGTGAACTGGAGAAAATTATTTTGAATTCAACTGATTTTTTAACTATAAGAAAAAACCTGTCATAATTATCATGAAATAAATATATTTTGGGGGTTTTGTGGCTTGTTACAATGTCATAATATGAAGATATATTTATATGTGTGACAAATTCCAAGAGAGATTCTAGAATATCCTTTATTGGCAGTCTGACTTTGGTGAGATAGTGAAAAAAACATTATGATCATTATGATTGTTTGATGAAGAACTGTGAATGACAACTATTTTCAATAACACAATGATCTAACACAAGCCCAAAGAACTATTGATGAAACACACTATCCACCTCCAAAGAAAGAACTGGTATTGATGTAACACAGACTGAAGCATGCTATTTTTCACTTTCATTTTTTTATTCAAGTTTTCTCATACAAAATGACTAATATGATAATGTTTTACTTAATTGTACATGTATGACCAATATCTGATTGCTTATGGCCTCAGGAAGGGTTTGGGGGGGAGGGAAGGAGGGATAAAAATTGGAATTCAAAGCTATAAATAAATATGTTTATTACTTTAAAAATAAATTATATTGTATATTACTATAATAACTGTGGTTAATTCTTGTGCTCTAAATGCTTGGATTTAAAAAATAATAATAATACCAAAAAGGTTGTTTTATAGATATAGAGGAGAATGCTAAATTCAGTCTATGTATCATTTATTTTAAACAAATTTTAAAAATCCATAATGATCATAAACATCTATGTGTTAATTTTTTTTACAAATTGTGACATATTTTGAATGCATTATTTTGTGAAAATGGAAGGTACACATTGATTATAATTTAGCTTTCTTGTCATATACCTATATAGACAAATATATGCATAATTTATTGTAAGTTACCTAATTCTTTATTCAGACAGAATTTTGTTAAATAATTGCCTTTCATTTATTTTTCCAGATGAAAATTTATGTGATGTTTTGTTGTTTTTCAAATAAATTATTTCTACTGTTGTAGTGATGAATAGTTTCTAGATTTCCAAATTCAAATGTCTATTTTCTTCGTCTTATTTTTTATTGAAGTATTAAAAAGCCTATCTTATTTAATATGGTATATATTTTTAACAGAGTGTAGGGTAGACTAAACAAAAACTCAAGGAATAATTAGAATGTTGGTATTGGAGTACTGTGGTTAGGAGGGAACAATTTGGTAGATTTGTAACTACTAAGACCTTTTCTACAAATACAAGGAGGGCTTCTGTAGTGAAATGTACTACAAATTTCCCTAAAGGTTAAAAAAACCCAACCTACTAAGCTAAATCCCCACTCAAGTGGGAATTTAGAAAAGTTAGTTTAGTTTGGGTTTTTTTTCTGAAATAAGGGATCTAGATTGTCATAACCATATAGAAAACTTAGAGAAGGAATTGTGGGAATGTAATGAGATTAAATCTTTTTGATTAGAAAAGAAATAGGGAGACATTCTGGCAATGACTCTATCCTTATACTTGCTACCAATGGCATAACAATCTATCCAATGAGAAATTCAGAGGCTCTACTGTTCCCAGATGTTCCTGCCTCTTGACATTTATCAGCAATAAAGAATTCCTAGACAAAGACAGATCTTGCTTGTTGCCAATTTTCATGTCTGTAACAGAAGGGAACCTACTATAAAGAAAATTCCATTAAAAAGAAAGTCAATTAACATTTATTAAACATCCTGTATATGCAATATTTTGTGATTGGCCATTATATTTTACCTAAATATTGCTAATATTTGTATCTAGAATCACAAATGGTTACCAGAAAAGAACTGACTTTTAAAAAATAAAACAAAAAAACACTAACAAGAGAATCGTGTGACTTTAGTTTGTAAACATAGGCAACACACATAAAAATCAAAAAATGAGTATAAGGAATATATAAAACAAAAAAGATCATTTCAAGGTTCTGTGATCTCATGAAACAATCATACTCTAAGCACATTCAAAACTCAATAAAGGTACTTTGATAACATCATCATAGCTGAGGAGTCTAGAGATACAGACATGAAAATTGGCAACAAGCAAGATCTGTCTTTGTCTAGGAATTCTTTATTGCTGATAAATGCCAAGAGGTAGCAAGTATAAGGATAGAGTCATTGCCAGAATGTCTCCCTATTTCTTTTCTAATCAAAAAGATTTAATCTCATTACATTCCCACAATTCCTTCTCTAAGTTTTCTATATGGTTATGACAATCTAGATCCCTTATTTCAGAAAAAAAACCTAAACTAAACTAACTTTTCTAAATTCCCACTTGAGTGGGGATTTAGCTTAGTAGGCTTTTTTTTTAACTTTAGGGAAATTTGGAGTAGTACATTTCACTACAGAAGCCTAATCTAAGTGGAAAAATAAGGACACTGATGCTCTGTTGGCAGAATTGTGAATTGGTTCAACCATTTTGGAGAACAATTTGTAGAAAGGGATATAAATCTATAAATACTCTTTGACATAGCAATACCACCACTAGGTATGTATCCCAAATAGATCAAAGGAAAAGGAAGAAGGTATATATGTACAAAAATATAGCAGCTCTTTTGTGGTGGCAAATAATTGGAAAATGAGGGGATTCTCATTTGTTGGGGAATGACTGAAGACGTTTGTGATATATATTTGTGATGGAATACTTTATATGACAAGGGGGATGGGTTCAAAGAAAAAAAAACTGTTGAAGACCTATATAAAAAATGATGCTGATCAAAGTGAGAAAAAACAAAATATCATCATTATACACTGTAACAGCAACAATATAATGATGAAGGGTGAAAAACTGAGCTACTGTGCTCAATACAAGACAATTCCAAAGGATTTATGATTAAAAAATTGTATCTACTTCCAGAGAGAGAACCAATTATCTGAGTGCAAATTTGAAGTTTCATTTAATCATTTTCTTTATTTTTCTTGCTTTTTTGCATCATGGCTAATATGGAAAATATTTAGCATAATTTAACTAATATTAAAATATATTTAGCAATGACATGTCATTGATATATAGTATTCCTTTCCAGTAAGTGGGTGGGGTGTTGGAAAGAGGAAGAGAATTTGGCACTCAGTCTAAAAATGAATATAAAAAGTAAAAACAAAACAAAAAACAAAAAGAAGCAATAGCTTTGGGAATTGTGGTTATAGTTCTACCTTTTACAGGAAATAGCTGCGTGACATTAGGAAAGTCACTTCATTTCTACATGTTTAAAATGAAGAAGTTAGGTTATTTGGTCTTTACCATCACTTTTATTTTAATAACCTTCATTGTTTTTCTGATCTGTGCTTCTCCTCCCCAGAAACCTTGAGTTCAATTCCATGTAATCTTAGGTCTTTCCACATAGTATTTCAATATTTTGAGAATGGTTATTAAAAGAAATAATTCTGAATTTTTAATGAAATCTTTACTAAGAGTCAGTTTCATGACAAAAACAGAAAAATTTGAATGATTATATTTTGATACTATCTTGGGGAACTGCTGGGAAAGTTGGGGAAGAGTTAGAGAGGTAATAGGATGTGTATCTATAATATAGGGAGAGCAGTAATAACAGAATTATGAAAACTAGAAACTCACTCCGCAGTAAATATTTTACAGAAAATTAATTTTATTGAGAGCAGAGTTAGAAGACTTTTGCTGGGTTATTTTTGAAAATAGAAAGTTTCCATTTAGTGATTCATATTTAGTTCTGTCCAAAGATCTGATTAAATGTCTACTGAATAGATGTTGATGTAGTTAGCTTACTCTGCAGCTTAGTTGGTTTGGATGTAGGCTCTGAGTATAGATTTTATAAATGCCACTAGGTCCCTCATAATGTATTTATACTACATATATGTGTGACCAAAATAATAATAATCTAATATTAAAATCCTAAATGTAATATTTGTATCTTCCAAAGTTTCATCAACAGATAAAATAAAATTAGTGCATTATTGATTGTGGTTAAAGTCATATTTGCAGAGAAGTATGATAAAATGGAAAAATCTTTGGACTTGCAATCATTAAAGACTTGTATTCAAATCTTGCACTCACCATATGGGTGGGGAAAATATTTTATTTTCTCTAAACTTGTTTCTTCATCTATAAATATTGACATATTCACACCTGCATTATCTACTTTGTGCCTTGTTGTGAGGTTCAAATAAGATAATATGTGTAAAGCATTCTGTAAACCTTAAAGCACTTAATAAATATTAGGGCTTTTATTATTTAATGTTTTGCTTAATTACTTAATATTTTATTATTAAATTTAAATCATTAAATTTATTTTAAGTTCATTTAATAATATAATTATTTAATTATTTTCTGTACATAGAATTACTAAGAAAAAATAACAAACCAAAAAAAAAGAATAAAGGAAACTCTAGCTACCCACATATTTAGTGAACTTTATTAATTATTAGAAACCATAGCCAATTAAAAAGATACATTTAACATTCTAGTCCCTAAAAGGATACTTTAGTGATTATAAAATACACTAGATTTCATTTGACATCACATTAAAAAATCTTTGTACTTCCAACATTTCAAATATTTGGAATCCCATTGTGATATTTTACTTTCTGGTCATTTCTGCTTTTATCTTTCTTTACTGAAAACTCTCTCCCTTCAGGGCTTTAAAACAAAACAAACAAAAAAAGATCTTGAGTATTATTGCATATTATTTCGAAGTCACTCTCTTTGGGTGGATATAAAAGGGAAAAAGGCAGGAAATAATTTAAACAAGTGAAGAATGTGAGGATTATTTTTCCTTTAAAGCAACTTTTTTTTTTTAACCAAAACTAAGAACCTCTAAAAATAGGCTTGTGAATGAAGCCACCAATCTTTATGAACAATAATGTCAATTTGTTCACTCAGTCATCTTCTCATGTACATTTTAGAGCCTATTTTTAAAAATATACCTATTATGCACTCGTACCTCTTCACTAATGAATGTTCTTATAGAATGCAACCTTCTTAGCTCTCACTTTACTAATCCACAAAGTCTGTTATTCCTACCCGACACCAGACACTACACATTTCAGGAAGGATGTAATTTCAGAGGAGCAGAGTGAGGTTTCATATTACTTACACTGTATTGCATATGGCAAATATGCTATGAGACTGTTGTCAGTAATTAAGCACTATCAAAACACTTGGCTAATACACACTTGATAATCTGAAATTGTCCTGGTGACCTGCTAACATCTGTTTTATTATATAAATGCCTACCATGCTATAAGCAGACTGGTCACTATGCACTAAGTGAGTCTTGTTAGGGAAATAACAGTCCTTTCAATGAGAAGGATAAGGCACAAAGGTCATGAGCAAAGACAGAATGAAGCAGAACAAACAGCTTGGTGAATAGTCTTTATTGCTTAGTTGCTTCACAGAACAGGTGGGCTTTTAGGAGCTCTTTTGAACATTAAAATGAAGGGACCTGTCTGAGAAGATTTAGATGGCAATCTGCTGTAGGCAGACTAGGAGAACTCAGGTATGAGAATATCTTAGATTTTAGTAGCAAAACAGAGAAGAACTAGAAAAGGAAAGATTGATAAAATGTAAGAAAAGCTTGTTAGACTCTAAAGTAAAAGAAAATAAATTTAGGCTTTATGAAGATGAATTCTTAGTGGAAGAATTAAAGGGAAAACAAATAGTGTGTGCTGAGTTGAGAAATGTTTAATACTTTCACTAGCGTTAACCATGAATCAGAAAGGCTGTATGGGGAATCTAATTGATTCTACAGGTATTATTTCTTAACTCCACCCTATAAAAAGTAGTTGATTTTGTGTGGATATATGTGGTTTCTTATATATGTATATATATGTGTATATATATATATGTGTGTGTGTATACACACATGCATACATACCCACATATATGCATGAATATATAACATATATACCATATTGCATATGGCAATATAATAAACAGAACACAATGTTAGTTGCAGTGTTTTTGTAATGTATTATTTATTGAGAAACAATACTCAGGAACACAAGCTGTAGTGATGCCAAGTAATATGCTAAAGCATGGTTCTCATATCACCTTCAAAACAGGTCATTAGGAGTACTCAATGAATATCCTCTGGTTTATATTGAAGTTATTTTGCCATTGATGTAAATACTTTCTTTAATTTAGACTGTAACTGAAAGCTGAGATAAAATTGTACTCAATGAAGAATGGTATATAACAAATTTATTATAAAGCCAATTGATTAATCATATTATGTTGTAAAAGAAAAGGTGGTCGGGGCAGCTAGGTGGCGCAGTGGATAGAGCACCAGCCCTGGAGTCAGGAGTACCTGAGTTCAAATCCGACCTCAGACACTTAACACTTACTAGCTGTGTGACTCTGGGCAAGTCACTTAAACCCAATTGCCTCACTAAAAAAAAAAAAAAAAAAAAAGAAAAGGTGGTCGAATTCAAATGTTGTGTAATCATGTAGCAGAAAATAAAGTGTTAGGGCTAATTTTTTTTTTTTAACAAGGAGAATTTAATGTGTCAGTAAAATCTAAAAGGAGAACTGAAAATAGGAATTTAATATTATAAAAAATAGAAATAATTCCTGTTGTTTAATTATAATGAAAGCTACTGGGAAAATATGGAGCAGAACAATTAAGTGTTGTCAAAATAGTTCAAGTTTCCATCATGTGGCTTGCTATGTCACAATGAAGATATTTTACTTCTGTTGCTTTATTTCCTTTATCTTAAAATAAGGGAAATGCTAACCCTTTTCCATGGTCAACTAATGTATTTTTAAACTCCAAAGAACAATATCAACTAAATAAATGTTTATATTTTCAAATAGAAATTTTTTTTAAAATAACAACTAAATTGGTGTCCCAGTAAAGTAAATTATATGGCAAAGAATTTATAAGAATACGAGGAGAGCTTAACATTTTGAGAGTGGATATAAGAAAATATGTGGAATATTCAATAGAGACTGCCTTTTTAACAAATAAAACTTCAAAACTCAAAAATTACCTTATCATTTCAACATGTAATTGATATGGTAATGAAGTGAGTTATTGAAATGAAAATAGGAAAATAAATGAAAGATTATATACAATTTCATAACTGAATGCCATTTCTGGTTGCTGTGGCAATGTTTCAGATGCTTCTGTTTGACTCCCACCTCAATATAATCTAACCTCTGTACCAATATTTATAGTCACATATGTACTATGCATGGTAGGTGCAAAATACAGATGCCAAACTTTGGAATATATTTTTATATTGGAGCCATCTGGGTCACTAACTAGTTTATTTTATTGTCTTTTGGAGGTTTACACTAATAGCTTTGCTGGGTCGTGATACTACCTATGGGACAAGCAGGGGTCAAGGCATTTATGAGATCTTGCCATTACAGTTGCAATTTTCCTTTGAATTACTCTCAAGTGTAAGCAACTTATTTCTTTTAATGTATCTGCAATATCCTTCAAATGTAATAAAACAGGTGGCCCTTGAGCTCAAAAAAGCAGATTTTTCTATATTGCCAAAATATGAAACATTGTCCTTATAGTTAGTAGATATTTATCATGTTAGGAAAAGGACTAAGAATTATCTTTTCCACTTATTGTATATATCATTTAACAAATTCATAACATATTCTTTCATAACCTATTCATATTCATATATTCTTTATAACCTACATCTAACTCATTGACATAACTTATTAAAAGGTAATTGAGGTAATAATGGTTCAAATAGAATGTTGAATCTAACATTTAAGTACTCATAATTGGAAGGGAAGAAAGGGAACAATTTTCAACAATTCATGGATTTGGGGACAGCTAGGTGGCACAGTGGATAAAGCACCGGCCCTGGATTCAGGAAGACCTGAGTTCAAATCTAGCCTCAGACACTTGACACTTACTACCTGTGTGACCCTAGGCAAGTCATTTAATTCTCATTGCCCTGCAAAAAAAAAATCATGGATTTGACCAAATTTTAACTTCCAACTAAGAAGCACCAGCAATTAAAATTCCATTACATACTTAAGAAATTTTAAATTTTAGAAAGAAGGGTGAAATTTTTGTTTTGGCTGGACATAAACTTCTCATTTCTTATATAATAACACACACACACACACAAATTTAGTATGATTTGATCATTCAAGTTCAACCCAGCCATTAATATAAGGATAAGTAAAAATGAAAATTTCACAAATACTCAATGAATATAGGACTGCCATCAAACACAGTCCTGATCATAGAATCCTATGAAAGTCTTGGTCATTGTAAAACCCTGAGCTCTATTTCTGCTGCATATGTAGTTGTCCCTATGGATAAATTGAGCTATAGTAGACTTACATCCCAGGAAACGTGGCTAGCAAGCAATTATCATGCTAATTTCCTGGCAGATAATTCTTTGTCACAGTATTTTCAGGCTTCCTTTCATGTCTTCTGATGGGCATATAACTGGGCAGGTTTATCAGCGCTTCTCAATTCCTTGTACAAGAATTTAAGTCACATATCTGTCTCAGCTTACATGTGTTGACAATAGGACTGTAGTCTTTCTTTTGGTCAAAGGTAATAAAGAAGACCTGTACCATGATCCAGTCACAAAGGACAGTACATAGTTGTACCAAAATAGCAAATAAGTACTTGACAATTGTACAATGGTTTCGCTGAAACAGTGTCACAAATTAGGTAGCCATGCAAAGAAGTAGCCTCTAATGAGATTCCATAAAAGAATGCTTACCCCTCTAAACCACTTTACCCAGAAATAAACTGGTATCCAAATAAACCTTTTATATGGACTTTGAATATAGATTACATCTCTACCATTTTGGTAGCCCACCAAGGAAATTTCATGAAAGGGGGCTATTGCTATAGCTTATTCTTTTGTTCCAAAGAGACTGTGCTTCCACATTCAGTGATATTGTTAAACTAGAAATCATGACATTATTACTATTTATATATTGGCAGGGAAATATTTTTTTGTTTTGTTTTATTATTTGGTTAAGGACATATTTTTTTAAAAAATAATGTTATTTTCTTCAGCTGGAAGAAACTATGTAAAAATGATCTCATCTCCAGTTGTTCTGATGGTAAAGAATATGTTTTGAATTTCATCTTGTATGTGAATGATATGCAAGAATAGTTTCTAATTCTCTGAAATATCCTTATACTGATTGGTTCAGGCTCAGGTCCTGTGCAAATAATGGCTTGGGGCTGCCCACATAGTCATTTTCCGTGCTTCTCCTTTGTGCAGTCTATCTCTTGCTAGTGTAACGATTGGAATGATGCCACCTGATGGAGACTTACTGTAGAAGAGTTCCATCCATGAAGTGAAGGTCTTTGAGGGCAAGACCAGGAGTCTTTCTTTTCTTTGGCTTCAGGAAGTGACGTCTGCTTGTGGGAAGAACAAGGGAAGAGAATGGCGCTCTGTCTCACTCTTTCCTGAGGACGCTGGTAGAGAAGGGAGCTAGAAATGTGCTCTCCCTTTAATAGATAGGAATCTAGGCCTTTTCTCCTCTCTTTACCAAATTCTTATTCTCCTTAATAAATGCTTAAAAGCCTAACTCTTGCTAAAGCTTATAATTTATTGGTGACCACTCATTAGATATTTTAGACAGAATAGCTAGAATTTTAGCCCTTAATAGATGGTGATCACAAAGGGACAGGGTAGAGGAAATTTCTTACCTTACCAGAAGATCAGAAGATGGAGTTTTCAGCTTTCCTCCTGACTCCACCTGCTGGAGACTTACTGTAGAAGAGTTCCGCCCATGAAGTGAAGGTCTTTGAGGGCAAGACCAGGAGTCTTTTCTCTGGCGTCAGGAAGTGACATTGGCTAGTGCGAGGAATAAGGAAGAGACTGGTGCTCTGTCTCTCTTTCCTTTGGAGTCTGGTGGAGAGCGGAGCTAGAAATGTGTTCTCCCTTTAATAGTTGCTCAAGTGTGGGAATGCTCATATCCCATCATTTCTCTGTTCTTTTATGGTAACCCCAATAATTATCTCAGGTGTCATGATAAATAACAATGTTGAATTTGGCCTTGACACCTGTTACCCATTATATTAGATTTTTAATTTCTCATAATGGCATGAGGATAATTAGGCAGATGATGCAAAAAGTGATGAAACAAAGATAAAAATCATTTAAAAAATTAATATCCCAGCAATTGTCTTCTCAATTTACCCTCCACAAGGAGGGACTTTAGTAATATTAATTTTAAAGAATGTTTCAAGTGTAACAACTAAGATTCTGAATTCCCTTAGACATGTTTTTGAGAACTTTCATTGTTTGATTTGATTATCGACAAAGCTATTTTTTTTTCGTGAGGCAATTGGGGTTAAGTGACTTGCCCAGGGTCACACAGCTAGTAAGTGTTAAGTGTCTGAGGCTGGATTTGAACTCAGGTACTCCTGACTCCAAGGCCAGTGCTCTATCCACTGCGCCACCTAGCTGCCCCATCGACAAAGCTATTTTAAAATTGTGTTAAGCTCAATTTTGTAGGAAATTTTCCTGGCTGATTACCAGCATCCACACATCAACCCCTGAAAAGACTTCCATTCCACGAATACACCTAGAGGACATCTGAGAAAAGACTTTCAAAGACTTTAAGTGAACAGTTTTGTTTTGTTGTTGTTGTTGTTTTTTCTCTTTTCTCTTATAATATACACCATCTGTAACATGTACTCTCTGTAGAGGCCCTCCCTTTGTAAGACCAATGTCAAAACGTCGGTTCATGAGGACAAAAAACCACCCCTCTGGGCAAAACTTCCCTCTCTTCCTTTTCTATATTGTTGTTAACATATTGTTAGTTAGCATAGGTTATTATATTCTGTTATTATTGACTGTTTCATCAAGGAAATGTCCCATTTCTTGAGGAAACAAAGCAGGGAATTGTAACAATTGGAATGACGCCACCTGAAGGAGACTTACTGTAGAAGAGTTCCGCCCATGAAGTGAAAGTCTTTGAGGGCAAGACCAGGAGTCTTTTCTTTGGCGTCAGGAAGTGACATCTGCTTGTGGGAAGAACAAGGGAAGAGAATGGCACTCTGTCTCGCTCTTTCCTGAGGACGCTGGTGGAGAAGGGAGCTAGAAATGTGCTCTCCCTTTATTAGATAGGAATTTAGGCCTTTTCTTCTCTCTTTACCAAATTCTTATTTTCCTTAATAAATGCTTAAAAGCCTAACTCTTGTTAAAGCTTATAATTTATTGGCGACCACTCATTAGATATTTTAGACAGACTAGCTAGAATTTTAGCCCTTAACACTAGGAAATAAGTAATTTTTAAAAACCCTATTATGGTCCAATATAAATGTGTCACCAGCTCCTCCACTTCATAAAACAACTGTAAAACATTGTCAAAATACAGCTCACACACTTTTTTTTTTTCTGCAGGGCTATGAGGATTAAGTGACATGCCCAACCAAGGTCACACAGCTAGTAAGGGTCAAGTGTCTGAAGCCAGATTTGAACTCAGGTCCTCCTGAATCCAGGGCCGGAGCTTTATCCACTGTACCACCTAGCTACCCCCTGCTCACACACAATTTTTTTGAAAAAATCTACAAATAAAACAATATTTTCCAACCAATCAATAATATCTAGTCAAGCCTTTATTACTAATGGGGAATGGCAAGTTGTACTCTTAGTATTTTTGTTGAGAATAAGTATTTTGTAACTATGTACAATAACCACCTTATTTATATTCACATTGTTAAAAAAACAAAACAAATAAAACAACAAAAAAAACCCAAACTCTAACATGTATAAATAAAACAACTCATTAAATGGTTACACGCAACTGGTTTTCATTAGACAAACTACTCACCAAAGAGGACTTGTCTTTATAGCTATTTGGGAGTTGTGCATTCAGGATTAGATATCATTACCTTCATAAAAATCCTTGAGTAGCCAGTAGCTAGTGTAGAACTTTGTTTCATATTCTATGTTTGTAGCATCACCCTTCTAACAGGTAGCAAAACCTTCTTTTAAGCAATGAACATAAGACAGTCCATTTAAAGGGTAGTTAAGCCTATAGCAAAAATTTTAGTCAGGGTGTTAGACAACTAAAAATCATATCAATTGGTAAATCATATACCTTGAGCCCAATTGGAAAACAATTCATAGAGTAAATAAATTAGATAAACAAATTTGAAATGGTTTCTGTGTCTTTAAATAGGAATACAGAATCCAGTCTTAATTAAGATTTGAGATAAGGGAGTCAGAGAAGGACATTGGGAGTTATCAAAAATAAACATTTAAAGCATTTATCCATCATTTTATTAAATTTGGAATCCACCTCAGGGCTTTCTACCTCCCAGAGGAGCACTTTTCAATATAAATGTCAAATAAGCAGTTTTTAATCTAAGTGGAAACACTTCACATTTATATAGACCTTTAACTTTACAAAGGATTCTTCATAAGTTGTATGAGATAATGTGAATATTTTTATTCATTTTTACTGATTTGGGATCTATGTTCTAGTTATTTGCCTAAAGTCACAGAGAGAATAAGTGTCAGAACTAGGATCAAAGCTCAGGTTTGTTGCAACCTAATGTATGAAACTCAGGGCAGCTAGGAGACACAATGGATAGAGCTGGCTTTGAAGTTAGGAGGACCTGAGTTCAAATCTTACCTCAGATACTCACTATCTGTGTGACCCTGGACAAGTCACTTAACCCCTATTCCCTTAAACATCTTGGGCCATCTCTAGTGATCCTTAATATATATCTTGCCACTGGACCCAGATGGCTCTGGAGGAAAGACTTTGCACAACACTCCTTCACTTAAATTCAGTTTACTGAAAGTCATGAAAACACCCTGATACTCTTCAAGAATCAAGGACAAAACAACAATGTTTAAAACCATTTCCACACTCCTAGCAATTAAGACACATAAATAACCTGAAATTGGCATTTATTATCTCTGAACTTTTTACATATCTTTCAAATATTCTCTTGTTTTCAGAATCACCACAGCCTTCTATTTTTAGTAAAACATATTTTAATACCTATCATTTCACATGCACTCGCCTTTGACAAATAGTAGGTGTGTGGCAATTAGTAAGTCACTTAACCACTCAGTACTATAGGGAAACTTTTAAGTGTGAATTGAAGATAAATTGCAATTATGTATTACAATTTACATCAGTAAACAAAGTTTTCAACTTTTAAAAAATCCTCACATTTCTCAAGTGACAAATGTGGAACCATCCAAAACTGATGCTGAAAATATGAATCAACAGAAAACAGCAAAGGGAATGAAAAAAAAGTGTAATGGGGTAAGATCAAACATAAGAGAGTAACTTCACTACAAGTAAGGAGAGCCTTAGAGGGAAAAAAGACAGCTCAAAAGACTACAAGAGTTGCCAGGAAAAAGGGAAATTAATGGATTTTTAAATAAAATTAGAAAAAAATGACAATTCAAATGAAAATACCAAAGAAAAACAATTTAGTTGGGAAAAAAGGCAAAAAAAAAATTATACAAGTGATGGACACCAAACTCATGACATCATGAAATTAAAAAAAAACTAAAAAAATATTTTAAAGAAGAATATGTAGGGTATCTTCCATCTAATACAATTGACTAGCAAAACATGTTGAGAAGGAATAATTTAAGAGTCATAGCATTACCTAAAACCATGACTAGTAAAAATCCTGGATACATTATTTCTTTTTTTATCATAAAAGTGTTTTATTATTTTCTAGTTACATTTAGAGATAATTTTCAACATTTGTTTTTATTTTATTTTTTATTTTTATTTTTTGCCGGGCAATGAGCAACTTGCTCAGGGTCACACAGCTTGTGAGTGTCAAGTGTCTGAGGCCGGATTTAAACTCAGGTCCTACTGAATCCAGGGCTGATGCTTTATCCACTGTACCACCTAGCTGACCCCTCAACATTTGTTTTTATAAGATTTCCAGTTCCAAAATTTTCTCCCTCTCTCTCTTCCCTCCCCCCTCCCCAAAACAGCAAGCAATCTGATATAGGTTATATAGGTACAATCACATTAAACATGTGTCTGCATTAGTCATGTTGTGAAAGAAGAATCAGAACAAAAGGGAAAAACTTCAAAAAAGAAAAAAAAAGTAAAGTAAAAAAAAAGTAGAAAGAGTATGGTTCAGTCTGCATCTATATTCCAAAGTTCTTTTTCTGATTTGGAGAGCATTTTCCATCATGAACCCTTTGGAATTATCTTGGAGAGGGGGCAGCTAGGTGGCAGAGTGGATAAAGCACTGGCCTTGAATTCAGGAGGATCTGAGTTGAAATCCAGCCTCAGATACTTGACACGTATTAGCTGTGTGATCATGGGCAAATCACTTAACCCTTATTGCCCTATCCCAGGAGCTGGAGTCTTCAGGTTTATCAAACAGTAGATTACTATAGTCATTTACTACTATGTCTACTGTATGTTACCTATTCCATTGATCCACCACTCTATTTCTTAACCAATAGCAAATGGTTTTGATGACTGAGTCTTTAGATTTAGCTTCAGATTTGGTACAGCTACCCCACCTTCCTTTGAAATTATTTTCATTATTTACCTTGATATTCTTAACCTTTTGTTCTTCTAGATGAATTTTGTTATTATTTATTTCTAGCTTTATAAAATAATTTTAGGTAATCTGATTGGTATGGCACTGAATAAGTATAATAATTTAGGTAAAATTGACATTTTTATTATATTATCTTGGTCTATCCAGGAGCAATTGATATTTTTCCAATTATTTAGATCAGATTTTATTTGTGTGAAAAGAGTTTTGTGATTGGGCTTGTCTTGGCAGGTAGACTCTCAAGTATTTTATATTGTCTACAGTTGCTTTAAATGGAATTTTTCTTTCTGTCTCTTGCTGATGAGCTTGTTGATCATTCATAGAAATGTTGGTGATTTTTGTGGATATATTTTACATCCTGCAACTTTAATTGTTTCAAGTAGTATTTTTTTAATTGTTCATGGGTGGGTAGAGCCAATATAATAAAAATGACAATCCTATCTAAGTTAATTTATTTATTTAGTGCTATGCCAGTTGAACTATCAAAAATACTTTATAGAACTAGAAAAAATAATAACAAAATTCATCTGAAAAAAATTTCAAGGATATCTTGAGAAACAATGAAAAAATTCAAAAGAAGGTGGTCTAACAGTACCAGTTTTAAAACTGTACTATAAAGCAGTAAATATATCAAAACAATATGTTACTGGTTAAGAAATAGAGAGGTAAGTCATTAGAATAGAATAGATAGAAACTACACTATAGTTAATGACTATAGTAATCTAGTATATGATAAACTCAAAGATCCAAGCTTTTGGCACAAAAACTCATTAACAAAATCTGCTGGGAAAACTGGAAAACAGTATGGCAGAAACTAGGTATAGACCAACATCTCACACCATATACAAAAATAAGATCAAAATGGGTATGAGTTCTACACATGAAGGATGATACCATAAGAAAATTAAGAGAGTATGGAATTATTTATCTGTCAAATTTATGGACAGGGGAAGAATTTCAGACCAAAGAAATAATAGAGAATAAGATTAAATGTAAAATAGATCATTTTGATTATAAAAAATTTTAACCAAGATTTTGAACTAACAAGACTAATGTAACCAAGATTACAAAGGAAGTAGAAAACTGGGAAAGAATTTTTGAAACAAATATCTCTGATAAAGTCCTTATTTCTCAAATATATAAGGAATTGCATTAAATTTATAAAAGATACAAGTCATTCCACAGTTGATAAATGGTCAAAGGATTTGAACAGGCAATTTTAAAAAAAGTTCTCTAGATCATTATTGATCAGAGAATTGCGAATTTAAAAACTCTAATGTAACACCTTACACCTATCTTTGTGGCAAATATAACAAACTCAAAAAATATTGTTTGTTGGAGGGGATATGAAAAAGCTGGGATGCTAATCCACTGTTGGTGGAGTTGTGAAAAGATCCAACAATTCTGGAGAGCAATGCGGAATTATGCCCAAAGTGCCATATAATTTTGCATTCCCTTTGATTAGACATATTTGAAATGTTGTATTGGGAAGTGAGCAGAACTAAAAAAAACAAAACAAAACAAAACAAAACAAAACACTATACACAGAGACAGCAATATTGTTTGATGAAGTACTGTGAATATCTTGACTATTCTCAGTAATACAATGATCCAAGGTGATCCAAAGGACTATTGATGAAACATACTATCCACCTCCAAAGAAAGAACTGATATTGATGGAATAGACTGAAGCGTGCTATTTTTCACATTCTTACATTTTTTTCCTTTTTGATTTAATTTGCTTGTAAAAAGTTAAAAATACCATGATGTTTTGCATGATCATTCATGTATAACCCATATCAGATTGTTTGCCACCTCAGGGAGGGGGGGAAGGGAGGGAGGAAAGGATTGATAGAGATTTGATCCAAAAATTATAAATAAAATAAAAGTAGTTTTTAGTTGATTCTCTAGGATTCTCTAAGTATACCATCATATCATCTGCAAGGAGTGAAAGTTTTGTTTCCTCCTTGCATCATCTAATTCCTTTAATTCCTTTTTCTTCTCTTATTGCTAAGGCTGACATTGCTAATACAATATTAAATAATAGAAGTGATAATGGACATCCCTGTTTCACCCCTGATATTATTGGGAAAGCCTCTAACTTATCCCCTTTACATATAATGTTTGCTGATGGTTTTAGTTAGATACTACTTATTAATTTAAGGAAAATTCCACTTATTCTTATGATCTCTAGTGTCTGTAGTAAGACTGAGTGCTGGATTTTGTCAAAAAGCTTTCTCTTCATCTGTTGAGATAATCATATGATTTTGGTTTGTTTTTTTATTGATGTAGTGGATTATTTTGATAGTTTTCTTAATGTTGAACCAGCCCTGCAGTCCTGATATAAATCCCACCTCATCATAGTGTATTATCTTGGTTATGAATTGCTGTAATCTCCTTGCTAATATTTTATCTAAGATTTTTGCATTGATATTCCTTAGGGAAATTGGATTATAATTTTCTTTCTCTGCTTTGGTGCTGCCTGGTTTAGGTACCAACACCATATTTGAGTCATAAAAGGATTTTGGTAGAACCCCTTCTTCACCCATTTTTCCAAATTATTTGTATAGTACTGGAATTAATTGTTATTTAAGTGTTTGGTAGAATTCACTTGTAAACCCATTTGGCCCTGGAGATTTTTTCTTAGTGAATTTGTTGATGGCTTGTTCAATTTCTTTTCTAAAATTGGATTATTTAAGGATTTTATTTCCTCTTCTGTTAATCTGGGCAGTTTATATTTTTGTAAATATTCCTGGATACCTTATTTCAAAGAATCATGAAAAGAAAATTTCCCACAAATATTGGAACAAAAAGACAAGGGAAAATATAAAGTATCAAGAATCTACCAATTAATCTTGTAAACAGTCTGAAACTGGAAAAAGAAACCTGAGGAATAACTTGCCCAAAATATAGAGCTTCCGATTCACAGAGGCTTGGGAAGCATTAACCTGCTTTCTTTCTGACCTAGGTGAGTTTGTCCCTTTTTAAGCAACATGGTCTACTCTCACTCTGTATGTTCACCATAGTGTAAATAATCAATCTGCATAGACCATTCCTAAACCCAAGAGCTCTTGCAGCCTTAACCTACCAACCTGTGATTATGGACATGGTTTAGCATATGTTGTTTCTTAAGAATCTTAATGACTACAGAGGAAATTAAAGATGATCAATAAAGGACTGAGTTTATTTTGTTTTAGGAAAGGAAAAGGGGGAAGAATACATTAACAAAGAAATGAAAAATAAAGGGAAGGGAGGGCTTAGTATTTCATATAAATGATGTATATGAGACAAATATATTGAAATGATAAAAAGGTTGGAAGGAGTGCATATCATGACCTTACTCTTTATGAACCAGACAATTGAGTTGCTCTTCTCTCCTCTCCTCTCCTCTCCTCTTCTCTCCTTTCTTCTCCTCTCTCCCCTCCCTTGACATTGAATAGCAATTGATAAATTTTTAATATGAATTTTATTTTTATTATGTTATGCCTTTAAGCATAGAACATTTTCCTTAATTATCTCTTTTAATGTCTATTTTTATCATTTTACTGTTGCATTATTGAGATAATGGTTGTCAATCATGCTTTAAAAAAAATTTCCTAAAGCAATAATAAATTGTTGTTTAGCCCCTCATTTTAATTCTTTTACACTCTATATATTTCCAACATGATATGTCTAATGTATTTTGGATATTTATTTCTATGATATTCTACTACCCTCCTTTCATTTTTGTGGGTGAGTTTATATCTTTTCCTCCTTTATTTTTTCAAAGAAGGAGATCAACACTAGTAATTTATAATTTAATTGGTCTTTTCCTACTCTTCTTCCCCTTGTTTTACTGATTCAAGGGGCTGATCTTTGTTTTTGGACTTTTCTCCTTTTTAACACTATCTTCTTTATGATAAGCTCTCTGAAGTTAAATGTGAATTGTTTGTGATTAGTAACTGCCCATATCTCTGCTACTTATACACATTTCTCGCTTTTTTTTTCTTTTTCTACATTATTCCCTTCTTGAAGAACATTTAAGTTAATTAAAACGATAAGTAGACAATACTTAATCATTGGGGTCCTCAAAGAACCTATTTCAAATCTAAACACATATATAATCGAAAAATACATAAGGACTAAATTAAGGATCATGATCAGTCATTTCATTTTTAAAGCCCCTACTATGTTCCAGGAACTCTCCTAGTCATTAGAAAGCCATATACAAAGAATAAAACAATCCCTACTCAGAAGAAGTGTTCATTTTAATGGAGGAGACAACTAGAACCCTTCTAGTCTTCCTGTTTTGGTGACTATTTTATATTGTTTAAACTTCTTCTGGAAATGGTAATAGTAAAGGTCAATAATTGTGTGTTTTTAATAGATACTACTTTTGAACATGAACAGCTCATTTGACTAGATAAGGTTGAAATTGTTGCAATTGTTGGCAGGGTTCTCTTCACATCTTTAGCCTTCTAATGTAGTGGTGATTTTAATCTGCAATCAACAGTCAATAATCTAATTGTATGTAGACTCTTAATTTGTATATTATGTGTTTAGTACCTATTCATTTCTTCCATTTTGGGGGTGTTATTTAGTCCTTATTATTTTAGTGCATTCTAGGTCTTTTATTTTTATTTTTTCCATGGTATGTACATGTATGACTTCTGAGTATTTGGAAGCTAAGAAGTATTTGCCCTTTTTTCTTTATTGAACATCTGCCTAGCATCTAAAGTATTTTTCACCATACTCCACTTTAGTAGCCCCTTGAAATTATCAAGTATCAGTACTTGTATTGAATTACTTTAGAGAATCTTGTCATATTCTTAGAATGTCTCTACCATTTCATCTTCTATGACATATTTCAGCACATAAGTGGTAGTTATTGTCACAGTGGTCTTTAGGCTCACAAAACTCTACAAAACATGATTTTGTCCCATCTCTTCATGATCTTTTCAGAAAATAATGAAACCAGCTGTGCCAACTCTTGTCCTTTGAGCTGTACTCATTAACATAACTTAAGGTTGGAACATTGAAACTCAGTTTCTTCTTTGGTAAAATGGCAACAATAATAGTAGCACTTCTTAATATAGTTGTTGTGAGTAAAATACTTTGCAAATCTTAACCATTATCTGTAAATGATGAGCATCATCATCACCATCAATCTTATGGTCTTTAACTTATTCTCTTCCTTCATACTCAGTACAAGATCCCTATGTGTGAGTACCCTATTAAGGTTATGATGGCTCCTTATTTTCTTTACCTAACAATTTAATTTTCCAATGCCTGTGTGTGACTACTGTAGTGGCTCACTCTTATCTCTAGGACCAAATATAAACTCCTTTGTTTGTCATTTAAAACTCTTTATACATTGAGTCCTCCTACCCTTCCAGTCTTCTTATACTCTGCTCCGCTTCCACACTCACTATGATACAGCTGTGATGTC
This sequence comes from Dromiciops gliroides, assembly GCF_019393635.1. Taxonomy (NCBI): domain Eukaryota; kingdom Metazoa; phylum Chordata; class Mammalia; order Microbiotheria; family Microbiotheriidae; genus Dromiciops; species Dromiciops gliroides. Next base: position 190,991,907 of record NC_057863.1, read on the forward strand.
TCAATGGGAAATTCCTCGAAGATGACACTGCAATTCCCATTTCTTTACCTTTGCACTGGTTGTACATACTTGGAATCATTTTTGTTTGACACATTACTTCCCTCCACAATCTCTATGATCCAGTAATGCTTGTTCCTTTTACAAAAAGGTACATGTAGCACCTCTGTACCTTTTTTACTAAGGCAGGTAGGTAGTGCAGTGTATAAAGCACAAGGCCTGCAGGCAGAAAGATTCATCTTCATGAGTGCAATATGGCCTCAGATACTTACTAGATACTTACCGAGAGAGAGAGAGAGAGAGAGAGAGAGAGAGAGAGAGAGAGAGAGAGAGAGAGAGAAAGAGAGAGAGAGACAGGATTTCAGTGCTTTATACGGGGTCAATATGCATGAAGTGGTAAAGAAAGGATTTGAACATCAGTCCTCCATTATTTTTTCCACTGTAACATATTTCTACATACTGTTGATTGATGCTTGTTGATTTCTCTCATCTCCTTTATTTTCTTCTGTCTCCTGTCCTTTTTCCCAGGCTTCTTTTTTGTTTGTTTGCTTTTGTGGCAAAAATACAGGACTTTTAAAGACATGATCAGTTACTAAAAATATTCCTTTACTTCCAAAAGTTGTGGGGGCTAATCATCAAATAGAAAGATTATAATTTGGATTTTTGTATTTACTTAGCTGTGCTTATTATTTTTGAGGGCATTCTTTTATTTTGTTTTATTTTATTTTGGAATATTCCTCTGAAGGTAGATGAGCTTATATACATTATTTGAATGTTCCAAGAAGTCAGAATATAAGGCATATTTATACCGATTAAGTTGTCCACATTTAAATTAATCAATTTTTCATATTCCACATTTTAGATTCCTATTTCAAGAGATTCTAGCCTTGACCAATTTTGTAAAAGCAGTTAGTTGTAAAGTTGACAGTGTTAGTGTGTAACAGGAAAATGGTTAAACATTTAATGCTGCAGAATTCCAATAACTGCTCATTAGCAAGCCATTATTCTAATTAGAGCAACAACAAAGCTGCAAAAGGAAAGAAAAACTGCTGAGAGAAACAAGATAAAGTAGGGTAATGGTATGATTTGTCTTCTCAGAGTTCAATTTCGTACAATCTCCAACCTGATTCCTCTGCATATCAGTAACAATCCAGACATATAGCTTCAAGCTGAAAAAAGACAGATGTATGTTTTAGTGCATTAAAGTGTTTATTAATGCTACTGCTTGATTATTGTTATATATCTTTCTTTGGAAATGATAGACCAAAATACAAGATAGAAGTGGATGAGAATAAAAAATAGCACTTTATAAGTGAGAGTAATCTTTCTTTCACATGCACTAGAGCTTGTGCTACAGAAGAATAGTAATTTATTGATGCAGATGGCTATGCAAAGTGCATGCAATTTGTGAGGGGGCTTGACCTTTGACTGATGGGCCATATGTTGCAAAGCCCCAGAGGCATCATTTGACTGCGCTCTCTTCCTCTCTCTGTCTCTGCACCTATGGTCCTTGTTCAATCACCACATATTGAACTATAGACATACTAACTCCCCCAATAAATCTCCAAATAATGTCTCACAGAGGCCATAACTTAACCCTTTCTATACAAAAGAGCACATTATTTTGCATCATGATCACATTCAATGAAATAAATGATAAATATTATATGACCTGGCCAGAATAAAAAAAGAAAAACAGAGCAAGTTGTAAAATACCATTCTCTGCTGCATATGAAGAGTATTTAGACACAATGAAATTTGTTTGAACTCACTGAATTGCATATTTTATTATTTGCTATGTTATAAGTACAGTAAACTGTTACAATACAATAGCACAATTTTTAAATCCCATTAATGAGTTATAATTGAGAAGCATTTGATATTTTAATTAGCATCTTTTGTTAGGCATTTTGTTTTAATTACAATGTAGTTTAAAGCATATAGTTCAGGAATAAAGAATATGCTATAGTTGCCACACAAGAGTTTTCTAAACTAAATATAATGTGGAATAATATATCTTAACAATAACAAGTATCTTTAGTTTTTTTTTATTCCTCCATGTAGTGATCCAGCTATCAATGATAGCATATAGAAACCCTTCATTATGTATACATTTAAGTTCTCTCCATCATCACATAGTCTTTTGGAATCCTGGATGCTTTGTTTACATATCGCAGCTGAAAGAAATGGTTACAGCCATTGGTATTCATGTGCTCTAATAGAATAGAGTATATGTGAGAGGAAAAAAACTCTTATTGTGATAGTTGAATTTCTCAGATCCATTCAGTTTTACCTGAGAGAGGAATATTTTTATCATATTTGTTAGAGTGGAGGTGATCCTCTTTCCTCTTAAAATCAACCAAAAAAGAAAGAATGCCACTAATAATAGTGGAGAAAGCTACAATTAGGGATTAATTTACACATTATTTATAATGTCAAGCCACCTAAGGCCACACTCACTGCTTGTCTCCATCTTCTCCTGAACACATAAAAAGAAAAATGACACATTTGATAACAGAGAAATTAAGGGGCATAAAAGAAAGTTCTTGGAAACTGTTTCCATTAATGGACCACTGGTTCTCTTTAAGGTATGGTACACATAAACAGATTGCAGTGAAAAATGAATAGGACTGGCTATGTGATTCTACTTTTTTCACATGCAATTAAAATATTAATTCTGAATAGCATTTTTGAGGCAATAGAGTGCTAATCTCCAAATCATGAAGCTCTGTGTTCCATTTCTAAGTGTACTATATGCTGGCTCAGTGATCCTAGACAAGTCATTTAACCTCCAAGCAACTCTCTAAAACTGTAAGTTTCAGGCCAATTTGCCTATCAGCTTTGGGAGTAGGGTGAGGGATTTCTCTCTTTCTCTATCTCTGGAAGTAGTACAAAACATACATATGTGCATACATACACACATACACACATACATAAAACAGTATTTTATATTAAGTATATGTATATTACATAATGCATGTATATGCATATATGTTGGGAAAAGGATTATTAGATATGATATTTTAATTTTATCCAGACTCAATTTGTTTTATTCATCAACAAAAAAAGGCTTTTGCATTTTCTTCAATAAACCAATGGAAATTTCTTGTATTTTTACCGGGAAATTTATCTTTCTGAATAAAGTCAGTAGAAAGATTACAGAAAAGTAAATGTTTATATACATGCAAAATTCTCAGTTTGATTCATTAGTCTTATTTACATGGACAAATGATAGAAAATACATAAAAAGAAGGGATTATTTTTTATCCAAAACCCTAGTTTGTTTGAACATATAATGGAGCCAGGTTTTCTTTTGTTTTATTTTTAGTGAGGCAATTGGGGTTAAGTGACTTGCCCAGGGTCACACAGCTAGTAAGTGTTAAGTGTCTGAGGCCGGATTTGAACTCAGGTACTCCTGAATCCAGGGCCGGTGCTTTACCACTGCGCCATCTAGCTGCGCCTGAAAAAAGTATTAATAAACCATGCAGTTACAATTTTATTTTAATAATTTAAACATAAATCCTTTAGGCTTTGATTTTTTTGTTCCTTGTGGACCTTTTCTTTTGGATTTTTGGCCTCCTTGTACATTTAGAATTTGTCTGTGGGGAAAAATATAGAGTACCCCCAAAACACTGATAAAAAATTAAAGAGATTACAGTAGAAACATCAATGGGAATGGTTTTGTTTGTTTGTTTGTTTGATTTGGAGATAGGTCTCTACATTCAAAACAAAACAAGGCATTAAAAAAAGCCAAAATTCATTTCCTAAACACAACATGGTAACATCATTGCTGAAATTTAGTAGGAAATACTTTGGCATATGAACTGTTATTTCGTTCAGTTTGGAAAGTGTTGGGGGTTATGATATTTTTATGGATTCTTCTCTTTGAACTCACAATAACAAATTAGGAAAGTTATGCTTTATAATTTAAATTGTTAATAACTATTCAATTAAAACAGCATTAAATAATGTACAATGCATTACAACAAATGACTCAAGCTGTTCCTTGAATTGAATATCATTATCATCATAGGAACATATGATGAAGCCAAGTTGTGCATTAGAAAGCATATTATTGTTTGGGATCAAAAGACCTGGATTTGGAGATCAGATATTTTACTTACACCTTTGATGACTATGGTCAATTCACTTATCTTCTCTGGGCCTCAATATTTTGAGCTGTGAAATTCGTGAGTTGGATTATATGACCTCCTAGAACCTTTTTCTCTCTAATTCTATTACTCTATGTTTGCAGTTCTTTTTTTTACTTATGAAACACTTTGATCACAGTAACTGTAAAGTAGGTATTAAAACTATCCCCATTTTACAAATGAGAAAACTGATGTTCCTCTGTTAAGTGACTAGTCTAGGGTCACACAACTAGTAAGGGTCAGTCAAGACATATATCAAACCTTCATAGGATAGCTTTTTGGGAGGGGTCTTTCAGCAAGATTCATTTAAATTAGTTCTCTCCTGTAATGTTTCTTGCTGGTTTGTGAGACATTACTGCTCACAGTTTCCTACTATCCTTCTTAGAAGCTTATCTTTTTTTAAAAAATAAATCTTTAAAATCATGAGCTATACAAATACCAACAATTTATTTTCATAAAGAACAGAAAAAGTTATATATCCCAGTGATTTTTTCTATTTTTCATAGGGTTTTGTAAAAATAGGTTAAATTTAACATGCTAGCTCTAAAATTTCCTGGCTTTCCTCCTCTTTCCCTTTCCAAAACTTCCTTTTTCTCCTTTGTGTATTTTTTCATTGTTTCATTCATGTCCTTTTATTTTCTCGTTTGAAAACATTATCATTAATTCTCCCCTTCCTTTATAAGAAATATAGTGAGGAAAGGAGAATTTCACACCAAAAGTGTATGACTAATTCCACATTTCTAGTTTGTTACCTATATACCAAGAACTAGGAAGCATAATTCCTTATCAGGGTACTGGAGACATGACTGATCATTGCAGTGATCTGAGTTAATCCTGTCAAGGTTAATTATCTTTGCAATGCTGTTTCTGCTAACTTCATTCTTTACCAGTTCATACACATCTTACCACATAATTTCATATGGCATGATAATATTCCATCATATTGGTGTAGGATAATTTATTCAGACATTCCTAAATTGCTGGATATCAACTTTGTTTTCAGTTCTTTGCTCCAACAAAATATGCAACTATAGTCTAATATGGAGTGTACATATGAACCCTTTCTGCTTTATTTGATTTCTATACTACTTCACTTGATGATCCCATCAGCTCCCATATATTTCATTATTATCTCTTTGCTAATGATTCTCAAATCTACTTTTCCTCCATCCATTCTTTCTGCTAAACTCCACTTTCCTTGCATATACAACTATCTTTCAGTTATCTCAAACTGGATGTCCATTAGACATCTGAAACAATATCTCTAAAACTGAACTCCATATTTCCCTCTAACCCTTCCCTACTCCTACGTTCCCTATTCCCTAAAAGGATGACAACATCCTCTCAGTACCTCAGGCTTCCAACCTAGTTTTCCTGTATTCCTCACTATCTCCCAACCCCTCTATCCAAGCTGGTGGATTTTTTTTTTTGGCAAGGCCTATTGATTTCACTTGCAAAATCTCTCAAATATACCCTTATATCTCCTCTGTACTGCCACTACACCAATGCAGGCCCTCATTACCTCATGCCTTCATTTCTTCATGCCCTGCTGTTAGGTCCACCTGCCTCAAGTCTCTCCCTACTCCAACTCATTCTTCATTTAGCCACTAAAGTGATTTTCCTAAAATGCAGACCCAATCATCATGTCTTCCTACCTAATAAAATTCCAATAGCCCCATGTTGTCTCCAGAAGCAAATACAAAATACTCTGTTTGGCATACAAAGTCATTCAAAACCTAGCCTCTTGCTAACTTTTCAGTCTTTTTACACCTTACTCCCCAACAACTAAACATTGATCTAGTGACACTGGCTATTCTATGAACTCCAGGTATTTTTTCTGGCTGTCCTCCATGCCTGGAATGCTGTCCTTTTACTCCAAATACTGACTTACCTGGCTTTTCAGTTATTGTTAGGGGTGGTGGCCCTTCCTTTTCAAAGAGGACCAATCACATCATGGGTGATGTTTTGACTTGTACATGAGTTGGATTTAAGTGAAGCAGAGTTTCACAAACTCATCAGCCTCACTCTCTTTTCCTGAATCATTGAAGTCCAGTGGCATGACAAAAGTCAAGATGACTCATAATGGCCTAGGATAACCATGACATCTTCAGTGCCTGACTAAGATGTAAGTACTCCACATTACCCGCCTCAGTTGCTTTCATGTCCATTGAAACAAAATGTTCTCATCTACCCATTCTACTGGGAAAAATCTTTCCATGCTTTTCACCTCAGTGGACATCCCTCTAATTCTCTTGACAGGTTTGAAGCCTCTTGGTTACCATGAACCTGGTTTAGACCATCTGCCAAGAAGGTTATGGTTGTTTCTGCACAACCTACAACTTCTTGGAGTCACAAATGAGAGATGGATAAATGTGGAACACAATGGTGATTGAGCAGCCCTCAATAGGGCTCAAAAATCCCTCACACCACAGGTGCTAGTCCTTTCTTTACATTCTATACACCCTTCCTTTAAGTCCTAACTAAATTCCACTGGAATTCTTAAGCCCTCTTAGTTAATTCCATTTCCCCTCTTTTAATTATTTTCTATTTATCCTGTACATAGCTAGCTTTATAAACATTTGTTTCCATCTGTCTCTCATATTATATTGTCAGCTCCTTGAGGATAGGGACTGACTTTTGCTTCTTTTTTGTATCTTCAATGCTAAGCACAATGCCTGGCCCATAATTGACACTTATTCAATGTTTAAGGAATGGAAGGATGAATATACCATGTAATGGTATACAGATTCAAAGGGTATACACAGATTAGTAATTTTTTCATTATATTCCTTTTTTTCATAGAATGGTTACATCACGTGACAACTCCATCAACATAAATAAGTGTGGCTGTGGTGCCTCAGCTACTCCAATCATTATATTTTTAATTATCATTGCCTAACTGAGAGAAATGAAAGTGAACTTCAAAGTTGATTTAATTTGTATTTCCTTTTTTACTGGAGATCTGGAGTATTTTTTCCACTATGATTAATGTAGTTTACATTTCTTATTTTGAGTATTACCTATTCATGTCCTTTAGCCATTTATTTATTTGGAAATGAATCTTTTCCTTATATTTTTATCTATTCCCTATATATCTTAGTTATCAGACTTTTATCAGAGAAATTTGTTGGTTTTGTTTATGCAGTTAATCATTTCCCATTTAACTGTAACTGAATTGATTTTAATTAAAACCTTTTAAACTTTATATATTCAAAATAATTCTCTTTCTTTTGATTTTCTCTATCTCTTGCTTGGTTCATTCATTAATACTCTCTTATCCATATTTTTAAAAGGTATGTCTTTCCTTTCTCTTTTGTTTATGATATAATTTAGATAACTAGGTCATATATCCAATTGGAAAGTACTGTGATTAAGTGCACTGTAAGAGGTTTATCTGTTCCTATTTTTTTAAAGAATCTTTGTTTTTTCTAATAAATTTTGTCAAATTGACAGATGTACCTGAGTCATTGGTATCTTTAGAGTTATGAACACTATGTTACTATCTATGCTTGATTTCTCCTTGTGTCCCTAATTCATTTCACTGATAAAATATTTTATTTTTAGACTGCACCAATTTTTTGATAACTACTTTATAAGATAATGTAAGATCTTATATTGCTTGGGCTCTTTTCCCCCACATTATTTCCTATTACATTCTTGCCCATTCAGTTTTCCAAAAGAATTGGTTACCATTTTTTCCTGGATTAATAAAAGAACTCTTTTGTAATTTAATAGGTATGACATTGAATTTGTAAATCATTCTATATTGTATTGTTATATATTTTACACTCGTACAGTGTAACCATGAATGATTCATATAGCTCTGATTATTTAAGCATTTCTGTAAAAGAGTGTTTTGTAATTCTATTTATATACTTCTTATGTATGTCTTGGTAACTGGATTTTCAGATATTTCATATATCCTTATATTTAAGACATTTTTTTATCTCTTTCTGTTGAGTTTTGTTGGTAATGTACAGAAAGATTTCTGATTTGGCGAGCTTACTGAAGGTTTAATAATTTCAATTATTCTTTTGGTTGAATTGCTAAAATTCAATAGACAATAGCATATATGCAAAATATGATAATTTTCTTTTTTCTTTGGTTTTCCTTATTCCATAAATTTGGTTTTTTCTTGTCATTAACAGTTCTAGAATTATGGCAAATAATAATGGTGAAAATGCTTAGCATATTTACTTTACTTTAATGTGTTCTTTTCTCCATTATAGATAATGCTAGCTCTTGGTTTACATAGAAACTAACATATATTTTAAGGAAAAGTCCATTTATTGCTGTGTTTTCTACTGTAATTAATATAAAATGTATTTTGTTAAAGAAATTTCATCTATTCATGTCATTATGTGATTTTTATTGATTTTTGCTAATAGCATGATCTGTTATGTTTCCTGTTTCCTATTAATGAACCAATCTTGTATTCTTTACAAGGATTTAAAATTTTTGTTGTAATTCACTATATTCTCTGCTTATATTTTATCCTGTATTAGGTATCAGAGCCATGGTTGTTCCATAGAAGGAAATTGTTATCATCCTTTTTTTTCTCTATTCTTAGAAATCATTTATGCAATATAGGATTTCTTATTCAAAATTTTGATAGTTTTACTTATAAATTCACATCATCTCCCATAGTTTCATTTCAGAATTTTGCCATGTTTTATGTTTCTTTTTTCTGAGTTTGGATTCTCCCATTGGCCTGGATGGGTAAATCTTTGTAAATGTTGATTTAATTTAAGTGACCATTTATAATATATATCTAGGAAAATTGGCTTTACTGATTTCCTTATTTACATATCATATGTTATGAAATATTCTTTGTGGGGGAGGAACACAAGCACATAAGAGCTTGCAGCAACAGTGGAGTAGTTCCCTGTTCATAGTTCCAGGGCAGAAAAGCAGGCCTGTGGTTGCTGCAGACCAGAGCACAGCCAGGAGAGAAGAAAAATACCTCTCCTTAATTCATGCCACCTTGGAAGAACAAAGGACATACAAATTCCTAGAAGTAGTTCAGAGAACAGCTGCTCCAAGCCCCTGAAACTTGGGACAGTGTGACCTCCACCCGGGAAGCAGTGCCCAACTTTACCAAAGAGTTAAAAGTCAAGAAATAGTCTGATGAGCAAAGAGGAAAAAAAAATGCTTACCCTAGAAAGTTTCTATGGTGACAAGGAAGATCTACTTCTGAAACTTGGCTCATGGACCAGGGAGGGGATCCAGTGGTTGGCAGGGGGGAAATAGTGGGTATTGCTGTGTTAACAGAGGCAGTATTCTGATGTGTTTTACAAAAAGCAAACTTTAGTGGCAGTAACCCAGTGGGGGAGGGGCACAACCACGCCAAGCTTGTGACCATAGAGAATCAGATTTCAATCAGATTTCTGCTTCTGGGTTAAAGAGTAAGCACACCCGTGGTTACTTATACACCAAGCAGGTTGAAAATGAACCTCTCCTTAAATCATACCACCTGGGAACCCCTGAAGTTTGGGACAGTGTGTCTTGCAAGCAGTTCTCCACTTTAAGAAGGAGTTAAAAGTCAAGAAATAGGCAGGCAACATGAGCAGGCAGAAAAAGTAGTGGATAATTGAAAGTTTCTTTGGTGACAAGGTAGGTCAAAACACACCCTCAGAAGAAGATAACAAAGTCAAAGCTCCTATATCCAAAGCTTCCAAGAAAAATATTACTCGGTCTCAGGAAATGAAAGTGCTCAAAAAAGACTGAAGATAAAGTAAGAGAAGTAGAGGGAACAGTTAGAGATGTAGAGGAAAAAATAGAAAGAGAAATGAGAGTGATGGAGGAGAGTCATGGAAAAAAAAATGTCAACAGCTTGAAAAGCCCAATTGTCCAAATGAAAAAGGAGGTACAAAAATTCTCTGAAGAAAATCACTGCTTAAGAATTAGGATAGAGGGGGCAGCTAGGTGACACAGTCGATAGAGCACCGGCCCTGGAATCAGGAGTACCTGAATTCAAACCCGGCCTCAGATACTTAACACTTGCTAGCTATATGACCCTGGGCAAGTCACTTAACCCCAATTGCCTCACTAAAAAAAAAAAAAAAGAATTAGGATACAGCAAATATAAACTAATGATTTTAAGAGAAATCAAGATGCAATAAAGCAAATGCAAATGAATAAAAAATAGAGGGTAATATGCAATATCTCCTTGGAAAAACAGTTGACCTGAAAAATAGATCCAGGAGAGATAATTTGAAAATCATTGGACTACCTGAAAACCAAGATCAAAAAATGAGCTTAGGGGCAGCTAGGTGGTGCAGTGGATAGAGCACCGGCCCTGGAGTCAGGAGTACCTGAGTTCAAATCCGGCCTCAGACACTTAATACTTACTAGCTGTGTGACCCTGGGCAAGTCACTTAACCCCAATTGCTTCACTAAAAAAAAAAATAATAAAAAAATTTAAAAAAATGAGCTTAGATATAATCTTCCAAGAAATTGTCAGGAAAAATTGCCCTTATATTCTAGAAGCAGAATATAAAATAGAAATTGAAAGAATCCACCAATCAACTGCTAAAAGAGATCCCAAAATGAAAACTTCCAGGAATATTATAGCCAAATTCCAGGACTCCAAAGTCAAAGTGAAAATATTTCAAGCACCCTTAAAGAAACAATTGAAGCACTGTGGAACCACAATCAGGATAGCTCTAGATCTGGCATCTTCTACATTAAAGGATCAGAGGGCATGGAATATGATATTCCAGAGGGCAAAGGAATTGTGATTATAGCCCAGAATCACCTATCCAGCAAATCCTCATATAATCTGTCAGGGGAAAAATGGGACTTCAATAAAAAAGAGGACTTTCTGGTATTTGTGATGAAAAGACCTGAATGAAATAGAAAAATTTGACTTCCAAATACAAGACCCTAGAGAAGCATAAAAAGGTAAACAGGAAAAGTAAACCATGAGGGATATTAAAATTTTAAACTATTTACATTCCTACATCGGAAGATAATACTTCTAACTCAAGAACTTTCTCAGCATTAGAGCAGCTATATACTTAGAGGGCCCAGGTGTTAATTAAATATGAAGATATGATATTGGAAAACATTTATTTTTTGTATTATTATTATTATTATTATTATTATTATTATTTTTATTTTTACTGGGCAGGTAGGGTGGGGTGGCTATGTCTGGGGCTGTATGAGCTTGGGGCCTACTGGGTGGAGGGCTGGTTCTTTGTCCACTGTGTCACCTTGCTTCCCCATGATGACAGCTTTAAAAAAGGGGTAAGAGGAATTCATTGCAAGAAAGGGAGAGGTGGAATGTGGTAAAGGAGCTTACATAAAAGAAATAAGAAGCTTATGGAGTGGAGAGAAAGATGGGGAAGGAGTGGGGTGAGGAGTGAGTGAGCCTTACTCTCATCAGAATTAGCTCAAAGAGGAAATAATAAACACATTTAAGTGGGTAGAGTAATATATCTTGCAGGAAAGTGGGAGGGGAAGGGGAAAAGGGGGAGAGGTGAAGGAAGGGAGGGCAAAGTTGGGGAGGGTCTAGTGAAAAGTAAAACTTCTGAGGAGGGATAGGCTGAAAGAAGATAGAAAATAGAGCAAATATCAAAGGGAGGGAATATGATGGAGGGTAATACAGTTAGTAATAGTAACTGTGAAAGAAATGATGAGCAGGATGCTATCAGAATGACTTATGAAAAATGAAATCCATATGCAGAGAAAGAACAGATGTTATTTGAATACAGATTGAAGTATAATTTTATTGTTAGTTCATCTTTCTAAAGTTATTTTGTCTGTTTTCTTTAACAGCCTGACTAATGTGGAGATGTTTTGCATAACTGCACATGTATAACTTATATTGAATTTCTTGATTTATTAGGGTGGGGTGGGGAAGAAGAGAGGAAGAAAATTTGGAACACAAAGTTTTAAAAATATCAATGTGGGGGGCAGCTAGGTGGTGCAGTGGATAAAGCACCGGACCTGGATTCAGGAGGACCTGAGTTCAAATCTGGTCTCAGAAACTTGACACTTACTAGCTGTGTGACCCTGGGCAAGTCACTTAACCCTCATTGCCCCACAAAAAAATATATCAATGTGAAAAAATTTTGTTTTTTACATGTATCTTGTGGAAAATTCTAAATGAATAACTAATTTTTATAAAAGAAAATGAAGTAAGATAGGGAGAGGAAAAAAATGGAAAGAGAAATGAGAGAGGTACAAGAATATCATGAAAAAAAGTCATCAGCTTGGTAATACTGAAGAAAAGTAACATCTCAAAAACCATAATAGGCCAAATGGTAAAAGAGGAACAAAAAGCCAATGAGGGAAAATATGTCTTTGAAAGCCAAATTGGCCAAATATTAAAGGAGGTACAGAAGCTCTCTGAAGAAAATAATTCCTTAAAATTAGGATTTAGGAAATGGAAGGTAATGACTTTATGAGAAATCAAGAAACAATAAAGGAAAACCAAAAGAATAAAAAAATAGAAGGCAATGTTGAATATCTCAATAGAAAAACAACTGACTCAGAAAATACACCCAGGAGAGAAATGTGAAAATTATTGGACTCCCTGAAAGCCATGATCAAAAAAAGGACTTTCAAATACAAGACCCCAGAGAAGCATAAAAAGGTGAACAAGAAAAAGAAATCATAAAAGATATTAAAAGGTAAACTGTTGGGGGCAGCCAGGTGGAGCAGTCAATAAAGCACCGGCCCTGGATTCAGGAGTACCTGAGTTTAAATCTGGCCTCACTTGACATTTACTAGCTGTGTGACCCTGGGTAAGTCATTTAACCCCCATTTCCCTGAAAAAAAAAAGGTTAACTGTTTGCATTCTCACATAGGAGGATGATACTTGTAACTCATAAAAACTTTCTTATTATTAAGGCAGCTGGATGGAGTATTTTTTAACAGAGAGCACATGTGAGAGATGATATCTTTAAAAAAATAAAATTAAGGAGTGAGAGAGGAATGCACTGTGAGAAAGGGAATGGGGGAGGTGGAATGGCATAAAGTATCTCACATAGAAGAAACAAGAAAAAGTTTATACAATGGAGGTGAAGATGGAGGAGGGGGTGGGGAGTGACTGAAGCTTACTCTCATCAGAATTGACTCAAAGAGGGAATAACATACACACTCAATTGGGTATGGTAATCTATCTTGCCTTGCAGAAAAGTAGGAGGAGAAGGAAATAAGAGGGAGTGAAAGAAGGGAGGGCAGATTGGGGGAGGGGCAGTTGGAAGCAAAACATTTTTGAGGAGGGACAGGGGGAAAGAAGATAGAAAATAGAGTAAATGGCATGGGGAGGGAATAGGGTGTGAGGAAATATGGTTAGCAATAGTAACTGTGAAAAAATTATTAAAGCAAGTTTGTCTGACAAGTCTCATTTCCCAAACACATAGAGAACTAACTGAGTCAAATTTGTTAAAATCAGAGCCATTCTCCAATTGGTAGATGATCAAAAGATATGAAATTTCCAGATGAAATAATCAAAGCTACCTATATCCATATTTAAAAAAAATACCCTCTAGCTCAGTATTGATTGGAGAGATTCAGGTCAAAACAATTCTCAGTACAATACAATATAATACTTGAATAATAGGAAAACAGAGAAAAATGGCATATAGTGTAGGAAATAGGGAGAAAGTGAGCAATTAATACACTCTTGGTGAAGTGATAAACTGATTTAAAAATTCACTGGAGCAATTTGGAAATATGGCCAAATGGCTATAGGACCAAGCATACTCTTTGAACTACTACTCAGTCAGTATCCAAAGAGAAATAAAAAGCCAAAAGTTGAATTTGAAATTTAGGAGAAGCCCATCAATTGGGAATGGCTGAACAAATTGTGGGATAAGTGTATGATGGAACGTGATTGTGCTATAAGAAATGATTAGCAGATTGCTGCCAGAAAAATGTGGAAAGTCAAATGAGCTGATGCAAAATGAAAGTATTGTATACAAAATAACAGCAACAGTGTAAGATGATCAGCTGTGAATGACTTAGCTATTTTCAACAATACAATGATCCAGACAACTCTGAAGGACTTATGAAGAATGCAGTCCATCTTCAGAGAAAGAAATGATGTTGTCTGAATACAGACTGAAGCATAATTTTTTAGTTCCTTTTTCTTAAGTTTGTCTGTGTTTTTTTTCACAACCTGAGGAATGGTTTTGCATGACTACACATGTATAACTTATATTAAATTGCTTGCTTTCTTGAGGGAGAGAGGAAGAAAATTTGGAACACAAAGTTTTAACATTAAAAGTGTTTTTTTCATGTAATTTTGGCAAAAAATTAAAATTCTAGATAAAAAAATGAAATGTTCTATGAGTTTTTTCATTATGATCATTTTATTTTTGTTTCATCAGATAATTTGGCTATTTTATTAGTTCTTTTTACCTGCTACATATTTTGTCAATTCAATAGTTTATCAATATTTCAAGTATACTTTTTTATTATTTTATTTTTAAATTTTTTTGTGGAACAGTTGGGGTTAAGTGACTTGCCCAGGGTTCAAGTATACTTCTTAACAAAGGAGTTTTGGGTTTTACTTTTTACTCCATTCAGTCACTTTTCTCTATTTATGAATGAGTTCATCTCATGAATTCATCATTTTGATTATTGGTTGTTTAATTTTTTTGTTTGAACTTCCTTCTTATGTTCTTTTCCTTTTTCCCTTCATCTCTTTGCCACCAATCAGGATCTTTACATGAAAGAAGATTATAAAAGTTAAGAAATGTGTTCAGGGCAGCTAGGTGGCACAGTGGATAAAGCACTGGCCCTGCATTCAGGAGGACCTGACTTCAAATCTGGCCTCTTACACTTGACACTACTGTGTGACCCTGGGCAAGTCACTTAATCCTCATTGCCCTGAAAAAAAAAAGGGGGGGGAAGTGTTCAGTACCACTTCTCCATAATTTAAATGGTCTACTTCTACTCCATTACACTTAATTTCTTTACTACCCCAGACCCATTCAATAATTATTATGCTTTTTCTTCTTTTAATCCCTACTCTACAAATTACTACAAATTGAGATTTGTTTTGCCTGTAGCTTTTATCCCTCCACAAATTTATCCTCTTTCTAAAACATGTCTTTCTCCTCTCCATATCTGTTTCCTTGACCTTCTACACCAAACTAACATGTGCATTTGTGTGTATGTATGTGTGTGTAAAAAGAGGATTACATAGCATATCAGAATGCTAAAGATTGGAATTTGAATTCTGCTTCAGCAACTACTGGCTGTGTGACTGTCAAATGAGGATTAATAATATCACTTATCTCTCAAGGTTGTATTGAGTATGAAAAGAGTCATATTTAAAGGTCTTGTGGATTGTGCATATAAAACCTTTATCAGATTGGTTGCTATCTTGTGGAGGGAGGAGGAAAGGGAGGAAGGGAGAAAAATTTGGAACTCTAAATCTTATGAAAATCGATGTTGTAAATTAGGAGAGGAAGGGATGCTTTACCTCTCAGATTTATGGAAAGGAGAATAGTTTATGACCAAACAAGAGATAGAGAATATTATGAAAGGCAAAATGGAAGATTTTGATTACATTGAATTAAAAAGGTTTTGTACAAACAGAAGCAATGCATCCAAAATTAGAAGGGAGGCAGAAAGCTGGGAAACAATTTTTATAGCTGTTGTTCCTGACAAAGGCCTAATTTCTAAAATATATTGAGAACTAAATCAAATTTATAAGAATCCAAGTCATTTCCCCAATTGAGAAATGGTCAAAGGTTATGAACAGGCAGTTTTCTGATGAAGAAATAAAAGCTAGCTATTGTCATATAAAAATGCTCTAAATCACTATTGATTGCAGAAATGGAAATTAAACAACCCTGAGTTACCACCTGACACCTATCAGATTGGCTGATATGACAAAAAAGGAAAATAATAAATGTTGGATAAGTTGTGGAAAAATTGGAACACTAATACATTGTTGGTGGATCTGTGAACTGATCCAACCATTCTGGAGAGCAATTTGGAACTATGGCCAAAGGACTATAAAGCTGTACATACCCTTTGACCCATCAATACCACTACTAGGTCTTTTTCCCAAAGAGATCATAAAAAGGGAAAAGGACCACATGTACAAAAATATTTATAGCTGCTCTTTTTGTGGTGGCAAGGAATTGGAAATTGAAGGGATGCCCATAAATTTGAGAATGACTGAACAAGTTGTGGTATGAATGTAATGGAATACTATTGTGCTGTAAGAAACGATGAACAGGCAGATTTAGAGGAACCTGGAAGAACTTGGATGAACTGATGCTGAATGAAGTGAGCAGAACCAGGAGAATATTGTACACAGTATCAACAATATTGTGTGTTTTTCAACTGTGATGGAATTGACTCTTCTCAGCAATACAATGGTCCAAGATAGTTCCAAAGGACTCATGATGGAAAATGCTCTCCAAATACAGAAACAAACAAACAAACAAAAAACTATGGAATCTAGGTGCAGATTGAACCATATTATCTCTATTTTTTGTTTTTCTTTTTTGCTCTGATTCTTGTTGCACAGCATGTCCAATGCACAAATATTTTTTAATGTAATTGTACATATATAACCTCTTGGGGAGGGGGGAGGGAGGGAGAAAAATTTGAAACTAGAAATCTTATAAAAACAAATGCTACAAACTATCTCTACATGTAACTGGAAAATAATAAAATATTTGTATGGCAAAAAAAAGAAAATAGATGTTGAAACCTACCTTTACATGTAACTGGAAAAGATAATATAAATGTTTTTTGTAAATATAAAGGACTTTAAAATTCTTAAATTGCTATTATATAAGTGCTAATGATTTTTATTTTGTTTATCACTCCTGTAATAGGATGTCGGTTCAAAAGTTATTCATTTCATCAGTCACTTTATCAATGTTTGTTTACTTTTCATTCACTCCAGTTATGAAAAGTATTAAATTTCTCTTCCTCATTTCTTTCCTAGTTTATTGTTTTCCCCATCCCTATTCTTTCTTCTACTATAACCAACCAAACTGGAGGTACCTGTACTCAGGTCCTACATTTGTGTGGTTTTTTTTCTTATTCCCCTTTTTACCTCTTTGGGAGATTGTGATTCTGGAGATTTACAAGGCATACTTATCTTTTCTCTTTGTATTATATTTTAGTCTTTATATTGTTTCTTTTAGTTGACTAAATGTATTTGCATTTGCACTTTTCTCATTTCCTGCATTTACACTTCAAAAATTCTACTGAGTTCCAATCTTTTCTCAGTAATGCTCAAAAGCCTTCTATTCTAATTATGATCCATTTATCCTCCATTTCGAATTGTATTCAATTTTGTCAGGTAATTTATTTTTATTTGCAAACCTTTATCCTTTGGCTTTCAGAATATAATATTCCAAGACATTGCCCCATTTGTGGTAGTTGCAGAATAGTATTATGAAATTCCTTGATACATTTTCTGACTACCTGATTTTTTTTTGTCCTAGAAGCTATGTATCTCAGTTATTACATTTTTAGGTATTTTCTATTTGGGTTTCTTTCCATAGGTGTCACATTTCTGCTTTTTCCTCTGGTTCTGAGGTTTGGTTATTATTTTTTTCTTTAAACATGACATCCAGGTTTTTGTTCAGTCAGATTTTTCATGGAATTGGATAATGTTCAGATCTCTCTTGACATGTTTTCCAGAAAAATTATTTTTGATAAGAATATCTTACTGGCTTTTCTATTTTTAAAACTTTATTTGACTTTGTTATTTCTTATTGTCTCCTTTAATTTTCCTAGAGTTAGATGGACTTTTAAGGACAAAAATATTTAAAACTAGAATTATATGAGAATAGATAGAGAGCATAGATTACTATGTGCTAGCCACTGTATTAAGCATAAATATTTAAGCAAAAATTAAGACAATCCTTGACTTCAAGGAGATTATATTTGAATTATAGAAGACAAAACATAGGAGAAAGCTGAAAATTCAGAAGTTAGGAGAACTATTAAAGAAATCTACAGAGACAGGAGTGTACCCAGGAGAGTAGTAAAGGAATGAGCATGGATGGCTTGACACTTCCTTAAAATGGAGGTTCCCCAATCTGGGGCAGACTATAGGAGCAGAGAAATATTTTATTGTGAGAAGACTACTTTTATATGATAGAGAAGTACAGTGTCAAAAGCATAATGGCGAGAAGAGTGTGTACATATTAATAACCTTTTCAGTTATACAGTCTGACATAACTTAAAAAGGTGTTAAAAGAAGGGAAAGAACACTAGATTTAGAGTCACAATCTTGATTTTTCTACTTAGTACTACTTGTATAACCCTGAACATAATGATTCATTTTTCTTTAACTTATTTTTTTATTTGTCAAATGAGAAGGTTTTACTCCTAATATCTCTACAATTCTATCTCCTGGTGCCAAAATTTTCTTCTTTACTCCATAAATGTAAAACTATATAGAAATGAATTATGATTACTTTTTCCAGTTGTAAAAATATACATATGCTTGGTAAACAAGTTAGATGTCTACACTCATTCCTAAGGATACTTAGAATCTTTTGAGATGTTTACAATGGGAAGTAGAGGACATTTTTAGAATTTGATTTTTAAACATATTTTTATTTAGCATGGGAGAGTGGATAGAAAGCTGGGCTATTACTCAGGTGTGACTGGATTCAATTCTTCCCCATAATATTCTGTGTATGTGACCCTAGGAAAGTCACTTAAACTCTTTGTCTTCTAGGTAACTCTCAAGGGCTGATTTGTGTTTATTAATCTGTATGATTAAGGAAATTTTATTCACTTGGAGTTTGTATTGCAAATGTAATTATCGGTCCAGATCTCTGTTCTAACCCATGTTATATTGCTGTTGGTGGCAATACCTAAAACCCCATGTTGCTTGAAGATATTTTAGATAGTAAATTTTGCTATATTATAACAAATTTAAAAGTTTTTACTTTCAGTATTCAGAAATTCCAAACAATTTTTAAGGAATAGGTCTATACACTATGTACTGTGTTAAAGGTTTTTTATATTTTCCATGTTATATGTATTATAAAGTCAAATTTTCTAATAATATTTGCCAACCTTTTTATTGTCTAGTACTGATAGATATGGATACAGTGCAGTGCTGTGTCAAATGATAAAATAAATAAATGCATGTAGAATATTTTAGTCAATAAATTGAATAGATCTCCTAAGAGTATTGTGTGTGTGTGTGTGACATTTTCAAAACTTTGTAACATTTCTGGATGCAACTGTGTATGCTGAGTATTGCCCCAAAGATAAGTTACAAGAAATGGCTACAGGATCAAGGGAACAATAGTATTGTGTAATAAAACAAAAAAAAAACTATAAAATTATACCATATAATTCTTAGCTAGTTCCTTGCTGTGAAACACATCAATTAATTTTTAGTATCCTATTTTTTTGTGGTTTTTTTGAATGTGCTAATGTAATGGAAATGTGAAAAATCAAACAATGGGTAATTAAATAATGGTTTGTTGGTTCATTTTTTTCTGCCCTTATACAAATGCTGGTAGAATTTTACTGTTTGGGGGCTCACAAATTTATGTATGATCAGGGAACTTGCAGCTGTACTAGTTGACTCCTTGGGCTCTGACTGACATTTTCTGATGGCTTCATCATATTTACAAATTCCTCCTTATGGTCACAAATAGCCTTTTTCTTCTTCCAAGCATATTCTTAGAGCATAAGAGCTTTTGTACTATTTTTGTTCTTCTTCAGCAAGTGTTGGAGGGTGGTTGGGATTTTTTTTCCTGCTGTATAAATACACTTCCCTGCAGTGTGGAGAATGAAGCACTTAGTTTTGAGCTTTTCATTTTGGTTAGTAGTACTGAAAACACAGGGCAGGTGGCTATAATTTTACACCATGTGAGTGAAAATTTTCTCTTTACCTTCTTTTCAACTATCATTTAATGCCACCATTTAACCAATAGATGGGAAATTAACTGAATGATCTTTTAAACCTCTTGATATATTTTTTTTCCTTTTTTTAGGGGATCTGAAATTTACGAAAACCAAAATAACATTAACAGTAACATGGGGGAGCACAATAAAATGTAATCAGCTAAGTATTTTAGAATGTAGGAGAGCAATGGTGGAATATAGTAGATTAAGTAACATTTATTGTCTTTAGATATTCTATTTATGTAGTTCAATGAACTTTGAATTTTCTTGGGTTGATCATCCTTATTTCTGCTTATTTTTAATACTCATTCTGCCTAATTCATTACCTTTATTATATCTGCACATGGAGAAAATCCCCAAATGGAAATTCTTTGAAATCCAAGCACTTGATTACATTCTTGGCTCTGAGGAAAGGCCCAAGATAGCTCTCTTTATGGTGGTATTTTAAATGTCTATTAAATATATAGAATTAACCAAAAGGTACTATGTACATCTGGATTAGAAAGATTTTTTTGAGTAATAAATTCAAAACATTGCTTTTAAAAATTCATTTTAAGTGACTATACAAATACAAATTAGTATTTCTTCTTTAAAAGACCTGACTTTAAAAGCTGTTCCCCAATTGATAAGTGATCAAAAGGGGCCAGCTAAATGGCTCAGTGGATAAAGCACCAGCCCTGGATTCAGGAGGACCTGACTTCAAATTCGGCCTCAGAGACTTGATACTTACTAGCTGTGTGACCTTGGGCAAGTAACTTAACCCCCATTGCCTGGCCAAAAAAAAAAAAAAAGAAAGAAAGAAAGGTAAGTGATCAAATGACATGACACCAGTTTTCAGATGAAATAATCAAAGCTATTAGAGTCATATTAAAAATTCTCTAACTCACTATTGATTAGAAAGATGCAAATCAAAACAATTCTGGGCTACTACCTCATAACTATTAGATTGGTTAATAGAACAGAAAAGGAAAATGAAAAATATTGGAGGGAATGTGGGGAAGAGAAGACATTAATTCACTGTTGGTGGAGTTGTAAACTGAATCAACCATTATGTCAAACAATTTGAAACTATGCCCAGAGGTCTATAAAACCATGCATACTCTATGACCTACCAATATCACTTCTATGTCTATATCTAAAAAGAGATTTTAAAAAATATAAGGAAAAGGAACTTTATGTACAAAAAAAAAATTATAGCAGGTTCTTTTTCCTTGTGACAAAGAATTGGAAATTGAAGGGATACCCATCAATTAGGAAATAGCTGAACAAATTTTGGGTTGTGATTATGATGGAATACTATTTATGGTGCTATAAAAATGATGAATAGGATGTTCTCAGAGAAATCTGGCAAAACTTACATGAGGTGATATAAAGTGAAATGTACTGTGAGTAGCAATACAATGATTCAAGACTACTCTGAAGGACTTATGATGAAGAATACTATCCATTTCCAGAAAGAGAACTGATGGTTTCTGAATACAGATTGAAGCATATTTTATTACTTTATTTTTCTTGAGCTTTTTGGTCTGTTTTCTTTTGAATCATGACTAATATGAAAATGTTTTTGCATGAGTATACATGTATAATTTATAGTGATTTGCTTGCCTTCTTAAGAGGAGAGTGGTGAGGGCAGAAGGGAGAGAATTTGGAAGAAAATGTTTTTAAAATGGTTGTTACAATTGTTTTTATATGTAATTGGGGAAAATAAAATGCTAAAACAAAATAAAACAAAAATTTTTTAAAAACCTAATTTGATCAGATATGAATTCCTTGCTCTGATGCAGACTAAAAAACACTCTTTGGCTTAGTATATAGTTTCATTAATTGCCGTAGACAAAATGTTGATCACCTTGTGGCAAACCAATGGTGAAAAAGGCTTTCTGAAATATACTAAGATAGCCTTCCTGGAATCAACCCATACATAACCTGTCACTGAGTGTACTTAAAGCCTTTTTAATTCAGTAAGACTTGGTTTCACCTTTTATAATACAGGATAACCTCAAACTCCATTATTTGAATGGTTAAGAATTGACAACATTCAAGAGAAAAAAAACTAACTTAATTGCTGGTTTTTAAAATAATAAAACACTTAGCAACTTATTATACTCACTATAAAATATCTCGATTTTAAATTAGGACAAAGTTCAAGATAGTGAGAGCATTAGGGAGTTTTTAATAAATACTTTTCTTTTACTTTGTCTGTACCAAAAGATTCCACTGTAGTCCCCGGAAGCCCCAGGACATGAAAGAATATGATGGTTTTTATGAAATGCTTCTTGGGTACTTAGGTGATATGGTGGCTAGAGGGCTAGACTTTGTTTAGCCAGGAATAATGGTAAAAATTATTATAATAACAAAAATGGGCTTAAGTTTTATGTAACATTTTTCTTCATAGACAATCTTTTTGGCAGATAGTACATTCCCCCCCCCGCCCCCCATTGCGACAGATGAGAAAACTGAGTCCCAGAAAGGTGAAAAGACTTGTCTCTGGAAATGCTAGAAACAGATCTGCTTTGAAAGCAGTCTGAGTTGCTGGAAGGCTTAGAGGTTGTGCCATATTTTGTGTCTTTTAAAATATATGATCTTGGGGGATGTATAATAAGCTTCCTCATGAGTTCCTTGGGATTGTCTTGGATCATTGCATTGCTGAGAGTAGTCAAGTCATTCACAATTGCTCATTGAACAATACTGCTGTCACTATGCACAATGTCCTCCCAGCTCTGCTCACTTCACTGTACATCAATGTTCATTAATGTTTCCAGGTTTTTCTGGGATCATCCTGTTTGTCATTTCCTGTGGTGGAAGACCATTCCACTACAATCTATAAGATTTTTCCATCATTCCTCATTTTATGGAATTCTCTTGATTCTCAATTCTTAGCCTCCACCAAGAGCTGCTATAAATTTTGTACAATTTTCCCCCCTTTTCTCTTTTTCATGATTACTATTGTTAACTGTTTCCCTTCCATCCTATTCCCTTCCCCATGATATTTATTCTATTATCCATCTTCTTTCATTCTATCACTCTTCAAAAGGGATTTGCTTATGTCTGTCCCCTCTCCCACTCTGCCCTTTCTTCTTTTGCCCCTCTCTCTTTATCCCTTCCCCTCCTATTTTCCTGCAGGGTTAGAGAGATTACACCTCCCAATTGAGTGTGTATATTATTCCCTCCTTGAGCCAATTCTAATGAGATTGAGGTCTTTGAGCCAATTCTGATGAGAGTTAGGCTCATTTGCTGCCCAGATTAAATAGATTACTCCACCCAGTTGGGTGTGTGGGTTAGTACCTCCTTGAGGCAGTTCTGATGAGTTTAAGGTCTTTGAGCCTTTTCTGATGAGTGTAAAATTCATTTACTGCCCTGCTCCTCTCTTATCTCTTCCCCCACTCCATAAGCCTTTTCCTGTTTCTTTCATGTAGGATTTCACCTCTGCCCTTCCCCCTCCCCCAGTGCATTCCCATTCACCCCTCGATTTAACCCTAAAGATGTCATAATCTAGCTAGGTGACACAGTGGACAAAATATCACCCCTGGCCCCAGGGGGATCCCAGCCAAAACCTGGCCTCAGACACAAGACAGTCCCCCACTGTACGAACCCAGGCATGTCCCCCAGCTCCAATTTTTTATGGGTCTTGTATTTGGAAGTCAAATTAGCCATTCGGTTCAGGTCTTTTCATCACAAATATCTGAAAGTCTTCTTTTTCATTAAAGTCCCATTTTTTTTCCACTGAAAGATTATGGTGAGTTTTGCTAGGTAGGTTATTCTTGGTTGTAATCCCATTTCCTTTGCCCTTTGGAATATCATATTCTATGCCCTCCAGTCCTTTAATGTAGAAGCTGCTAGATCTTGTGCTATCCTGACTGGGGCTCCACAGTACTTGAATTCTTTCTTTTTGGTAGTTTGCAATATTTTCTCCTTGACCTGAGAGCTCTGGAATTTGGCTATAATATTCCTGGGAGTTTCCTTTGGGGATCTCTTACTGGAGGTGATCAGTGGATTCTTTCAATTTCTATTTTAGCTTCTTCTTCTAGAATTTCAGGTCAATTTTCCCTGAGGATATCTTGGAAGATGATGTCTAAGCTCTTTCCTTGATAATGGTTTTCAGGTAGACCAATAATTTTCAAATTCTCTCTCCTGGACCTATTTTCCAGGTCAGCAGTTTTTCCAAGAAGACATTTCACATTGCCCTCAATTTTTTTTTTATTCATTTGGATTTGCTTTATTGCAGCTTGGTTTCTCATAAAGTCACTGGCTTCCATTTTTTCAATCATAATTCTTAGACAATTATTTTTGTCAGAGAGCTTTTGTATCTCCTTTTTCCATTTGGTCAATTTGGATTTTCAAGCTGTTGAATTTGTTCTCATGTCTTTCCTGCATCCCCCTCATTTCTCTTTCCATTTTTACCTCTACCTCTCTAACTTTATCTTCAAAGTCCTTTTTGAGCACCTCTATAACCTGAGACCAATTCATATTTTTCTTGGAAGCTTTAGATATGGGGGCCCTAATGGGGAGTGAGGGAGGGAGAAAAATTTGGAACTCTAAATCTTATGAAAATAAATGTTGAAAACTACCCTTACATGAAACTGGAAAAAATAAAATAAATATATAAATAAAATATATGATCTTTCCCTTCCATGATTTGTTATTCTGCTTTAGACTGTTGTATTGTTCGCTGTCACCCATATACATCACTCAATCAGAACAAAATGGGGAGAGGGGCCGTACCTGTGACTTCCTTGGCTAACTTAACTCCCAGAGGAGAAAACTCTCTACCAATACAGGTTGCAGTGTCTTAGCAAGGTTTAATGTTAAAGCACTGATAAATTAGTGAGTTGCCTAAAATCACACAATCAGTGATTGTGAGAGGCAGAAATTGAACTCAGGTTTTGTTGTCTTTGAGACAAATTCTCTATCTACAATCATATAACCAGTGCAATATAAGGAGAAAACTCTAATGCAAAGGGGAGAAGACATTTAGACTTTTAAAAATAGAAATTTATGCTTATATAGAACTATGTAGTTTTTAATGATTTTTTTTAGATTATTGATACCATCTCTTTATATAAATTATACATGTGGTTCTCATGGAAATTATTTCAAACCATTCAGAAGGAAAAAAATCTGGAAACATTTCATCAGCTATTTGAAACAGGTGAACATACTGTAAGAGATTCCAAAGAAAACATAAAATTGTTTTTAGGGCATGGTTAGTTTTGAAACCAAAGCATAAAGACGTTATCTGTGACTGTGGAAATTGGGGTAAACTGTGTTAAACTTAACCTTCTTGACATCTAAAATAGTCTATATTGAAACTGCTCTAAGCAAAACTTAGAGAATTTGGAGTGATATTGATGTCAGCCCACTATAAAGTTTAAGGATACATGGAGGACCTGTCAATATATAATAAGCACATGTGAATGAAGTCTCAAAAAACCCCCAACAATAACAAAATAAAACTGACCTAATGGTGGCATTCAATAGAATACAACATAGTCAGAATATATCTTGTTTCAAACTTGGCCTATCACCTTATTTGTTCAGTGGTCATAGAATAGTCTTTCAATTTATCTGAGACATGATAAAATTGATTATCTGAAATAAAAAGGAAACTGAACAAAAAGTTTTCAAGCCATCTATAATTTTATCTGCAAAGCCAGCATTTGCATATCAAAACAAGTCACCTGACTCCTCAGAGATCAGAGACAAGGAATGATTTACAAAGTTGTTTTTTAATAAAAAAAAAGATTAATTGGAAAAATTACAGAAATTTTTTGTGAACATAATTCTATTGTACAAGGCAGATCACCTGACTCCTTAGCTTGTCCCAGACTTTCTTAGTCCTATGCCAGATGTCCATTCCTCCAGGTGGTACATTTGTAATCAGAAAGTGTTCTTGAAAAGAGGAACTTGCTGTCTGTGTTTGGCAGTCTCTTACCCCCAAACCAATCTTTCTTAGAATAGTCCATTAATCAACTTAGACTCTAGCTCAGAAAAAGGGGGCATAACAGTCTCTGGCTAACCTTTTTCTAGCTCCTAGAAAGGGGAATTTAGCATGCGGTAAACCCTACTTTCTTCTAGAAAGGGGAAATTAATCAGGCTGAGAGAGGAGCTCAGCATATGGTCTCGACCCAACCAGGAACAGAGCCCACCTCCTATGCCTCAGAGTCATCAGTGCCAGTGGCTTCTCCTGAGGATCAACTGGCAGACCAAACCAATGAGGGGGTTCAGAAGTTGGCTGGAGCAAAGTGGCTACAGTCTCTGTTGAAGTTGGGGTGAAGCGCCCTGCTTCTGAACCAGTTGGCCGAATCCAGTGGTGGTGGCCCAATGGGGGAGTGGCACAGGCACATCAAGTTTCTGATCATAGAGAATCAGATTTCCATCAGACATCTGCTTCTGAGTTGATATAAGTAGCAAAGAAAGTAGCAGACTACAGAAAGCTTTTTTTTTTTTGAGGGGGGGGTGAAGTAGACCAGAATACACCCTCAGAAGAAGATAATAACAAAGTCAAAGCTCCAACATCCAAAACTTTCAAGAAGAATAGGAATTGGTATCAGGTCATGAAAGCACTCAAAAGGGACATTGAAGAGAAAGTAGGAGAGATAGAAGGAATATTTAGAGAGATGGAAGAAAGAATGGAAAGAGAAATGAGAGTGTTGCAGGAGAGTCATGAGAAAAAAAGTCAATAGCTTGAAAAGTCAAATGGGAAAGGAGATACAAAAACTCTCTGAAGAAAATAATTGCCTAAGAATTAGGATTGAACAAGTGGAACATAGTGACTTTATGGGAAACCAAGACACAGAAACACAAATCCAATTGAAAAAAATATATAGGGCAATATGAAAAACAGCTGACCAGGAAAATAAATCCCCCAGAGAGATAATTTGAAAGTCATTGGACTACCTGAAAATCATGATCAAAATAAGAGTTTAGACAACCATCTTCCAAGAATAATCAGGGAACATTGCTCTGATATTCTAGAAGCAGAAGGTAAGATAGAAATTGGAAGAATCCACAAATCACCTCCTGAAATAGATCCCAAAAGGAAAACTTCCAGGAATATTATAGCCAAATTTCAGATCTCCCAGGTCAAGGGAAAAAAAAATATTGCAAGCAGCTAGAAAAAAGGAATGGAGGTACAGTAAGGATAACACAAGATCTAGCATCATCTACATTAAATGACTGGAGGGCATGGAATATGATATTCCTGAGGGCAAAGGAACTGGGACTACAGCCAAAAATCACCTACCCAGCAAAATTGTGTATAATCTTTCAGGGGGAAAAATAGGACTTCAATGAAAAAGAGGACTTGCAGGCATTCCTAATGAAAAGACCTGAACTGAATTGAACATTTGACTTTCAAATACAAGAAGCATAAAAAGGTAAACAAGAAAAATAAATCATGAAGAATATTAAAATATTAAACTATTTACACTCCTACATGGAAAGATAATACTTCTAACTCATAAGATATTTCTCAGTATTAGGGCAGCTGAAAGGAATATAAATAGACAGAGGGCAAAGGTGTGAATTGAATATGAAGGATTATTTTTTGTTTATCTTTGTTTTTTGTGGGGCAGGCAGGGTCGGGCCAGTTATGGTCTCAGGACCTCCTGGGTACAAGGCTGGTGCTTTGTCCACTCTGTTACCAGCTGACCCATGATGACATCTTCAAAATAAAGTTAAGGGGTAAGGGGAATGCACTGGAAGAAAGGGAAAGGGAGAAGTGGACTGGGGAAAAGTAGCTCACATAAAAGAAACAAGAAAAATCTTATGGAGTGGAAGGGAAGATGGGGGAGGAGTGGGGGAGTGAGTGAACCTTACTCTCATCAGAATTGGCTCAAAGAAGGAATAACATACACACTCAAGTGGGTATAGATATATATTGTTCCCTGAGGGAAAGTGGGAGGGGAAGGAGATGGGGGAGGGGAGAGGCAAAGTAAGGAAAGGCAGATTAGGGAAGGGGGCAGTAAAAAACAAAATACTTCTGAGGAAGGATAGGGTGAAGGAAGATAGAAAATAGAGTAAATATCAAGGAGACAGAATAAGATGGAGGGTAATATAGTTAGCAATAGTAACTGTGAAAGAAATAATGAGCAGGATGTTAGCAGAAGGACATATGAAAAATGCAAACCATCAACCGATGCTGTCAACCGATGTCATCTGATTACAGATTGAACTATAATTTTGTCAGCTCCTCTTTCTAAAGGTATTTTGTCTATTTTCTTTCACAAGCTGACTAAAGAGAAAATGTTTTGCATAACTTCACATGTATGACTTACATTGAATTGCTGGATTTTTTAGGAAGGGATGAGGAGGGAGGGTGGAAGAAAATTTAGAACACAAAGTTCATGTGGGATTTCTCCCCATGCTACCTCTGGCCTTTCCCCTCCCCCAGTGCATTTCCCTCACCCCTCAATTTTACACTAAAGATGTCATGATGGGGCAGCTCGGTGACACAGTGGACAAAGCATCAACCCCGGACCCAGCCAAAATCTGACCTCAGACAAAAGACAGTCACCCATGGCATGACCCCAAGAATGTCCCCCAACTCCAATTTTTTATGGTTCTCTAGGGTCTTGTATTTGAAAGTCAAATTTTCTATTCAGTTCATGTCTGTTCATCACGAATATTTGAAAATGCTTTTTCACCGAAGTCCCATTTTTTCCTCTGAAAGATTTTCTGGATATGTGATTCTTGGTTGTAATCCTAATTCTTTTGCCCTCTGGAATAGCATATTCCATGCCCTCCGGTCCTTTAATGTAGAAACTGCTAGATCTTGTGCTATCCTGACTGGGGCTCTACAGTGCTTGAATTCTTTCTTTTGGGTAGCCTGCAATATTTTCACCTTGACCTGAGAGCTATGGAACTTGGCTATAATGTTCCTAGGAGTTTTCGTTTGGGGATCTCTTTCAGGAGGTGATTGGTGGATTCTTTCAATTTCTATTTTACCTTCTTCCAATTTTCCCTGAGGATATCTTGGAATATGATGTCTAAGCTCTTTCCTTAATAATGATTTTCAGGTAGACCAATAATTTTCAAATTATCTCTCCTGGACCTATTTTCCAGGTCAGCAGTTATTCTATGAAGACATTTCACATTTCCCTCTATTTTTTTTTTTATTCATTTGGATTTGCTTTATTGTGTCTTGGTATCTCATAAAGTCACTAGCTTCCATTTTTTCAATCCTAATTCTTAGGCAATTATTTTTGTCAGAGAGCTTTTGTATTTCCTTTTCCATTTGGCCAATTTGGCTTTTCAAGCTGTTGACTTTGTTCTCTTATCTTTCCTGCATCATCCTCATTTTTCTTTCCATTTTTCCCTCTACCTCTCTCACTTATCTTCAGAGTTCTTTTTGAGTGCCTCTATGGCCTGAGCCCAATTCGTATTTTTCTTGGAAGCTTTAGATATAGGGGTCCTGATGTTGACATCTTCCTCTGAGAATGCACCTCAATTTTCTTTGTCACAAAAGAAACTTTCTATGGTCCTCACCTTTCTCTGTTCACTCATCTTGCCTTTCTTTTACTTGACTTTTAGCTCCTTGAAGTGGGGCACTGTTTCCAGGCTGCACTATCCCAAGCTTCAGAAGGTCCCAGGTGGTAAGATTTAAGGAGAAGCAGGTTTTTCACTTGCCTGTCCTTGTTCCCTGGTTTGTAGATGACCCCAGATCAATTGCTAATAAACCACCTTTGTGTGCTGTATTTGTCAGCTCTGACAAGCCTGTGCCTTTCCCCCAACTGGGACACTGCTACTCAAGCCTACTTCCTGGTTCCCAGCAGGTGTGAAAAACCTAAGTTCTGCTTCAGTAACAGCATAGACCCCTGTAATCTCCCCCTCTGCCAAGAGCTCAGCCCTCTCACCAGACTATAAGCTTAGTTCCAGACAACACTGACACATCAGCTGATTCAGAGGCTTTGGGTGGTCTCTTTCTCTGGTGAGGCCTTCCTCGGACTGGATCTTTGTCAGGGTGACTGTGGGGTTGGGTTCCACTCCTGGCTCAGCACAGCATCTCCCTGCTACTGACTTTCCAAACCGTCCTTGGTTGGAATATGATTTCAGCATATTCCTCTGTGGATTTTGCTCCTCTAGGAATTGTACTATGGCATTACTTGGATGTTTTTTAGAGCAATCATGTCATGAGTTTGAGAACTCACTGGCTTTCCTCTGCAATCTTGGCTGAACCCCTGTAGAACACAATGTTTTGTTTTTGTTTTTGTTTTTTGTTTTTGTGGGACAATGGGGGTTTAGTTACTTGCCCAGGGTCACACAGCTAGTAAGTGTCAAGTGTTTTTGGCCAGATTTGAACTCAGGTCCTCCTGAATCCAGGGCTGGTGCTTTATCCACTGTACCACCTAGCTGCCCCCTAGAACACAAAGTCTTAAAAAATCAATGTTAAAAGTAATGACGAGCAGGAGGAGTTTAGAGAAACCTGTGAACTGACACTGACCAAGAGGAGCAGAACCAATAGAACATTGTCCACAGTAACAGCAACATTGTGTGATGAACAATGGCTCTTTTTAGCTATGCAATGGTCCAAAACAATTTCAAAGAACTTCATGATAGAAAATGTTCTCAAGATCCAGAAAAAAGAACTGTGGTTTATGAATGCAGATTGAAATATAGTGTTTCTACTCTGGGGCTGTCTTCTTTTTACTTATTTTTTGAGGTTTTCCCCTTGTGCTCTGACTCTTCTTTCACAATATGACTAATGCAGAAATATGTTTATTGTGATTGCACACATATAGCCTATATTAGATTATTTTTTATCTTGGGGAGGAGGGAGGGAAGGGAATTTGGGAGAAAAATTTGGAACTAAAAATCCTATGAAAACAAATGTTGAAAACTATCCTTATGTATTACTGGAAAATAATAAAATACTGAACTATCAAAAAAATAGAAATCAGGACCTAGCCTTTGGCTGATACCCTCTTTCTGATAGAAAGGAAAATTTTGTCTTTTGAAAAAAACACACCTATAATCTTAAAATTATTTTATTTTTCTAATATATATTCTACTAAATAATAAAGAATTTTCAATCTGTCTATTCACTAAATCTATAAGTAACCAAGGGATAGCCCTTTTTAATAAATGAGCCTAATCCTATACTCAAACTGAAAGTGAATCAAAGTAATAAAAATAGCTAATTTCTTTTTCAAACTCAATCAGTTAATGACCAAGTATTTATCAAATATCTTTTACACACTATGCAGTACTATAATAGATAATAGGGATTCAAAAAAAGTGGAAAAAACATCCCTTCCACCAAGGAGCTTACAATATAGACAGGGGAGATGATATGTGCACATGTAGCTATTTCCTAAATAGATAGAAAATGAATACAAGATAATTTTAGTAGGACTATGCTATCTCTCATGTCATATGTGAAATGTAGATGGTCTTGAAAGGAAAAGTAGGAATGCTGAAGAGGAAATACATTCCAGGCATAGGAAAAAGCCAATATAAAAGTACAGATGCAGGAAATCAAGATCAATTGTATCAAAGCCTGTGTGATAATGTGAAGGAAGATCATAAATGTTGCAAAAGGCTTTAATTGACAACAGAAGAGTTAAGATTTGATCTTGGAAATAATAGTTTACTGGGGAGTGAGCAGAGAGAAGTGACCAGATTTCTGTTTTAGAAACTTCTTTTTGACAACTTTCTGGGGATTTTAGGCAGGGATAAAACTAAGATGTGTACTTCAGTTGTGTAGGTTGGAAGTAATAAGTGCTAGAAACAGGATTGTGGCTATGTGTGTATGGAAAGAGAGATGTAAAATATGAAGTGGAGAGAGAAATGATGAGGCATGGCAGCTCAGTAGATATTTGAGGAGTCAAGTGTGATATGAAAAATGTCTAGAAAAATCATGGTTGTCTTCACAGAATAAAGGTCTCATTTGAAGCAAGTTAGATTTGGGGAGAATATAGTGAGTTCTGTTTAGGACATACTTAGTTTAAGGTTTCCAAATAGTAATGTGGGACTAAGAGATAGGAGGAGAACTGGGAAAGTGCAACATCACAAAAATCCAGTTAGCATAAGATATCCCCATATAGGAGAAGAGGGTGTTCAATATTATCAAAAGCTGCAGAGAAATCAAGAAAATTTAGAATTAAAAGATGGCCTTTAGATTTATTATCATTAATGATTTTCGGAAGTGTAGTTTCAGTTGAGGACTGAATTTACAAGATGGATTGTGTTTAGAAAAGACTGAGTGAAGAACTGAAAGTAATTAATTATGCAAGCAAGGCAGGAAATGTAAATAGCAACTTTCTTCTGTTCTGGCCAGAAATTTTCAGTCTTCTCCCAATGCTGATAAATTAGGCCATCTTTTGTCTCACTTCTTACCTAGCCCTTAGTCATTAAATGGTCATTGCTAGTATCTAGCTACTTCAATCCTTGAGTTTTTTGCAGTTATTACTGAACTTTAATATTCTATAGTAGAAACATCAAAATCCCAGCCCCTTAAAAGAAAAAAAAGAGACAAATGGGTAATTATCTTTTTAATTTCTTTGAACATAGCCTTCTCTAGGAAAAATTCGAAACAGGATAGAAAAAAATGATTTTTAAAAATGAAACATCTCTTCTAACATAAAGTCTAAAATTCATATAGGATTCAGTAAATGAAATTGGAAATAGGGCATTTTCTAGTGGATAAAGATCTAGTCTTTGCAGTCAGGAAGATGAGTTCTAGTCCCACCTTTGATATTTATTGGTTATATGAACCTAGTCAAGTTATTTTTCAATAATCTAGGCCACTCTCTCAGACTCTAAGTTTCATAAAGGGGATCTGTCAGTAACAATGAAATCAAAGGGTTTTTCCCTATTCTGATCTTTTTAGTCAAAACAAGGTGGTTTATAGGATGTAAGCACAAAGCAATCAGTCCATATGGTAGTACATCTTTTTTCACAAAACCATAAAATAGAAAATTGGAAATGGTCTAAAACATTGTTTTATCCACCCCTTACCGAACCAAGAATCTCCTCTTGCACCATTCTAATTAAGTACTACCTTTTCATGAAGACCTCTAATGAGGGTTTACCTAGAATCAAGGTTTACCAATACACCTTTGAATTACTTTAATTGTTAGGATTTTAAAACTTATATTGAGTCAGAATCAGATTATCTTCAACTTTAACGTATTCATCTTATTTGGAATTAAGCCAAACAAGTCTACTCCATTTTCTGTGTGACAGTTTCATAATACATGAAGACCATCATCATGTTCTACCTAAAAACTCTTCTGCAAATTAACTGTCCCCAGTTCCCTAAATATATCATTTTAGGGCTTGATCTTTAAGAATTTTACTATCTTAGATGTGCTTTAGTTCGCCACTTTTTTGCCTTTTTAGATAAAAAAATGTAAAAAACATTTTGGGGCAGTGTGTGTATATGTATGTATATAAGTGTGTATATGTATGTGTCTGTGTATATACATGTGTACATATGTGTATACATATACACCCATAAATACATATATGGGTATATGCATGTATGTGTATGTATGTATATATATATATATGCGTGTGTGTGTCTGTTTCTATATATAGTCTGGCAAGGAAATATTTGCATTAGCAGTATTGGAAAATTATTATTTTCTGCATTTTAAGTCCATTACCACCATGTCCAGAAAAGAATAACATGCTTCATCTTCAGACCTTTTGACTATCATTGTGGTGATCAGAGTTTTAAAGTCTTTCAAAGTTGTTTTTAATCTTTAATGTTATTATCATTGTGGAAATTGTTCTTCTCATAGCACTATGCATCTGTTTATAAAAGTTCTCCCATTCTTCTCTGAAATTATCCATTTTATCATTTATTATGGCAAAATAATATTCCATTCATTACACTTGTATTAAGTAATTTTGGAGCATTTTTGAGTAGGAGAGAAGCCCCTTAGTTTTTTTGTTTTTGTTTTGTTTTTTTCAGGGCAATGGGGTTTAAGTGACTTGCCCAAGGTCACACAGCTAGTGTCAAGTGTCTGAGGCTGGATTTGAACTCAGGTACTCCTGAATCTAGGGCCAGTGCTTTATCCACTGCACCACCTAACTGCCCTGCCCCTTAGTTTTTATTTTTTCCATAGCATTAACAGAGTTGCTAAAACATTTTTGTGCATATAGGTCATTTTCCTCTTTGTTTGATTTCTTTGGGATGTTGACCTCATAGTAGTCAAAGGTTATGTAAGACTTCCAAATTTATTTCCAACTGACTGGGCCAATTTATAGCTATCACAGCAGTTCACTAATAAGTGTTTTCCAACAATCTTTCCAACATTTTCTCTTCTGTCATCTTTGCATAGATTTGAGGGTGAATCTCAAAGTTACTTTAATTTTCATTTTTCTAATTTTAAATGATTGAAGTTATTGTTGTGTTTCTTCCTTTGATTAATACCAGTTTGGGTCTTGCTCTTATTCCTTTGAATCACTTCCTTTATAGATCTTAGAAATTAGGGTTTGCTACTCTTTTATTAGAGATACTTTTTGCAAAGGAATTTTTCCCTGTTACCTGTTTCTCTCTTCACTTATCTAATCAAAATTGTCTATCTTATCTTGTCATCTATCACTTATTTAGTCATGAATTCTTCCCACATACAAAAGATAACTTCTTTCTTGCTATTCTATTATTTTTAAGGATTTGACTTTTTATAGTTAAGTCCTATGTCTATTTGGAGCTTACCTTGACATATAGTGTGAGGTATTTGTCTAAACTTAATTTCTGCCAGACTAGAGTCTGGTTTTCCCAGAAGTTTTTTAATGAACGTGGCGGTCTTTGGCAAATACTTACTTTGCTACAGTATTTGTTTGCTTCTGTATGTTGGGTACCTGATCTGTTTCATTGCTTATTTCTCCTCTCTCTCTCTCTCTCTCTCTCTCTCTCTCTCTCTCTCTCGCTCGCTCGCTCTCGCTCTCGCTCTCGCTCTCGCTCTCACTCTCTTTCGACTTTTATCTCTACATCACAGTCATTTCCCCAAACCCTACAGAGTAAACCCTCTTTTATGATATACAAAAACAATTAAGCACCAACATCAGATATAGTTATCATAATGTATAAATATTGTATGCAATATTCTGTCTCAGAAGTACTCCAATTCTCTACTGTGAGGGAAGAAGTATATTTTATCACGTCTTCATTAGTTTTTCACTTGGAGTTCAGTTTCCTTTTTGTGATCACATTACATTGTTAGAATCCTTCTCTTTATCAATTAATACATATCTTCCCTAAATTTCCCTAAATTATTCATAGTTTACATGCAATGTAAGCACTTGGAAAACAGGTATTATTTCATTTTTTGTCTTTGCAGGCCCAGTATCTCACACAGTACCTAGCACCAGTAGACACTTAATAAATACTTGTGCATTTGGTTGATTTTTTTATTGCAGTTTTTTTCTGTTGCTTTCATTATATAATTTTTCTGCCATTTTCTAATCACTGTCAGATCATAAAATAATATGTGATCAATAAATGCTGGTATAAACATTTTTTTATGTATTGAACCTTTTTTCTGCATACCTATCAAGGAAGTCTTTTACCTCCTTGATAGGTATGCATACATGCATGTATGTATGTATGTATCTATGCATGCATATATGTGTGTGTATAAACATATATCTACCCATATTCACTCAAAATAGTGGTATCACTCAGAAGAGTATCACTTTTCCTACATAATCCCAGATTAATATCCAGAAGAGTTAGCACAGATCCATCTTTTATTATATTTGTCAGTTTGTCTAGTGTGATGTGAAATGCAGGTTCTCTTCCTATTTATTACTAAATGTTTTCATGCAGTCATTTTTAAAAAATTATGCAATCCACTCTACATATCTTTTGAATAATTCTTTTATGGAGGAATATTTACTGACAATGTATTAAAGTTAATTTCCTCCATATTTTGGATATTATATTTTTATCAGTAATAGGTGATGCACATATATATTTTGCTACTTTACTCTTTATGTTCTAATTCTGTCTTTGATTTTATTCATGAAAATCCTTTTTTATCTTTCTGATTATATGTCTTCCTTAATATCTTTATTGGAATTTACAGTTGTATTTAAATATATTGTATGTCAAGGTAGGTTAACATAGATTTTTTGCATTTGTATTTATTTTTAATGGAATTTTTCACATAATTTCTTCCTGGATTTATAGAAATTTATATATAATTTTATATGATTTCTTCTTGAATATATATATATACACACACAAATATTATATATATATACATATATACATATGATAGTTTTTGTAGATTAAATTTGTATCCTATTAGTTTCTTCACTGATTCTCTATAGTGTTCTAAATCTAAAAATATAATCTGCAAATACATATTTAACTTTGTGTCATCTTTGCTAAAGTTTGTACCTTGATTTTGTTCTCTTTTCTAATTGCTAATCTAACATTTCTACAACTGTATTTAATAATGGAAGGAAGGTGAGTAATCCTTGTTTTATACTTCATTATACTGCAAAAATATCTAGTGTTTCACTATTTCAAACAATTCTTGCTTGTATTTTAAAATAAATCATATACTTTTTAGGGTTTTGCTGTTAATGAACTCTGCATTATTTAATTATTTAATTGTGCTAATTCTGGTAATCATACTTGAATTCTTGGTACTAATCTAATGTGGTCCTTGTGAATTATTTCTAGTACATGTTTATTTAATTTGCCATTGAAGATTTTATTTAAACTTTTAAAGTTGGTATTCATTAGTGATATTGGAATACAGCTGAGTTTTGACACTTTGTATCTCCCCTGTTTGGGCATCAAGACCATATTTTTCTCATTAAAAGATTTTAGAATGCTATCTGTTTCTATTTTTGAAATTAATGATATCACGTATAGCAGCACATAAATGAACCTATCTCCTCTTTTAAGTTAACACATTCTTTGCAGTGGTTTTTACTTACAATTATCTGAATCTCATACTCTTCTTATTTCATTTTACTTAATCTTTAGATAACTCATAAGTTGTTTTTGTTGGGTTTTTGTTGTTGTTCTTTCTTTTGCCATGTCAGATAACAGGCTTAGTTCTTCTTGGAGAATGACTTATCCAATTATTTATTTTAGTGATGTTAATTTGTAGTAACCATTTCCAAAAAGTGTTATTTTCATTCCACCCCCAATTACTTCCCTTTACCAACTATAAGATACTGTAGAACCTAGTCTCAGAAATTTTAACTCTTGATAGAGGAAGCAAGTTGCTTTGGGAAGTGTGAGGGTTATTCTGTATTTATTTTTAAATTCTCTCATTGTTTCCACCTTTTTGATGCTTCATCCTCAGTGTGAAATCTATGGGTCTTAGTACTAAACTTTCTTAGTATTCCAGGGTTTCCAATGATTCTCTTCCACACTGAAGAAATTGATTTTCTGATGTGTTTGATTTACTCTTTTCCTGTCTGCTCCTGCCTCTATACAGTGTGTGAAGATTAAGGTTTTTTTATTTTTATTTTTAATGACACTTTTGTTTCAGTTTCTTGTTATAATCTAGGTATTAAATTTGTTTAAAACATGGATTGATAGTTTATTAAATAAGTTATAATAATATTTGGTTGAAATACTTTTCTTTTTAACTTTCTACTTCAAGTTAGTTTAATTAAAAAAAAATTATTGAGCTCTGACAGTATGTGCAGACTGTAGTTCATCTTTGCGTCCACAGTTTGTTATTTTGATCCATTGGTGATCTTTTGTAGAGTTTATTTGGTCTGCATTCAATGAAATGGAAAAAAAACACATGTATATTATATGTCTCTGAAAGGAAAATGAAAATGCATGAAAATCTCTAATTGTGTATACTGTTAGCCTTAGAGAATTAAAGATGATAACCCCTTTTCACCATTCAGCAGAGCATGAAAGAGCAAAAGAGATACAGAAACTTCATTAATTGCTCTAACACAAAGTTATATGCCACTTGCACTTCAAAGAATTCACATTAGAGCAGATGGATTGATGAATACACCATCAAAGATTTTCAGAATGTTTGTTTTAAAAATAAACTGCATTCTAAAGCAAGAACAATTAAATCATGCAATTTATAAAGTTATCACTTCTCTTGTTATCCACAAACATTTATGTATGTGTAAGGGCATATTCCTGTCTGTAGGAGAGAAAAAGAACATGCTTTTTCTTTCTGGGACAATCACTCTAATTCTTCGCACAGTCTTCTTGGTCTCTTTAATGACATATACCCTTTGTCTAAAATGGTAATACACTACTTGCTCTCTAAATCAACTCTAATTTTACTCTGGAAAGATCCCTGACCTACTGTTTAATTTCCATATAGGTTCCTGGCTTAATTTCCATTCTTTGACTTTCTGTTCAGTTGGGAATATGTCTCTGGCCTTTTGCCTTTATTCTCACTCCTCTGTGGATCATTTTTCCTGATCAATCTCATTTATTACCATTACTAATCTCCCTACTTTGAATCTCTGACTTCAAACTGTATTTTATGCAGATATAAAATTATTTTTTTTTGCATTGGACAATTCAAACTTTGGGGGCCAAAATTTGATATATGGAGTGTTATTTGGGTGACACCTTAATGTTGGGGTCCCGGAAATATGAGGGACCCTTTTAGGTTTAACCTCCCCTTTGAACTGCCCTTTTTAGATATTTCTCCCAGGCCAATAAGAAAGGAGCCTCTAAGCTTTAGTTCATGAAAGGATCAGATTTTATTACTTGGGAATTAATTAAACAACAAAGGTGAAACTAATAAAAATCAAAGATGAGGAAATAGGAAAATAGAAATACAGAGAAATGCTCTTTACTCTAAACTTAACTTAAGCTGATTCAAAGGAATTTAGGGTTTTTAGTAAGTAACTCACCAACCTGAACAGCCCACCAGTCTAAGGTTGCTCACGTCCCACTAGAACCTCAGTCACCAGCCAGAGAGAGGGAACTCACGGTCTGGAAGTCACTCTAGAGTTGGTGTTCTGGAAGTGCCTCGAGAGATTAGTGTTCTGGAAGTGCCCTTTAACCTCTCTTCAGGGAGTGTTCAAACTTTTCTCCCCCAAAAGGGGAGGTCCTTGAAAAGCTGCCTATAACACAAATAATTTTTACCATAAAACCAACATCACTCCACTACTGAAAAACATTCTGTATTTCTTTGCATTTAGAACAAAATAAGGCCCTGTATAGTCTGAATTGAACCCACTTTAACAGCATAATTTTATGCTATCCCTCATCATAGACCCTATATTCTACCACAAATTGACTAATAGCTACTCAATGACCCAATTCTCTATTTCTTACTTCATTCCATTTATGCAAGCCTATCCAAGATACCTGAAGATTTTGTGTATGTGTATAGAAATGTAAAGTCCTTGTCCAATGTCTCACAGGTATCAAATACCTTGAACACAGGCCCTGTGGTTCTAAATACATTGCTCTTTTCAGTACACTGTGTTTTATTTTATGAAATCTATATCATTTGTTTCTCACAACAACTCTGTGAAGGCCAGGTGGGGCAATATTTTTTATTCCAGTTTTTACAAACAAAAAAACTGAGGTTCAGCAAAGCTGTAGACTATCCAGAGTCACACAGTAGACATGTGATTTATCTCAGTCAGACATGGATTTTCTGATTCCATCTCCATTTCATTTTCCATTATACTTCAGCTTCCCCTGTCATCTCTTTCATGTTTCATGCAAATCTTATTTCAAAAGTGAAAGTAAAAGCTCCTTGAAGACAGAGACTATGTTTGCTATTTTCATGCTCCACTGAGCTTTGCATTGGAAGCATATGCTTTTTAATGAAAAATATTTTTTGAAAAAGCCATAGATTGCCTAAGAACATGAAAATTTACATTTCATTTGTTCTTTATTCACCAGATAGCTTTAACGGAAACTTTATAGGATTAGCTTGTATGTTAATTGATCAAATTATGCTACCATCCATTTATTTACCTCTTTGGAAAAATAATAAAATGTGCTCAAGTTTATGTTTCCGTTGAAATATGTATTATGAATATGTTTTGAATATTTGTTGAATAAATATTCGGTCTGTTATGCTTGAAATCCTCATTGTAAAATGAATAAAATAATTCATACATGACAAATTTCTTTCTACCATAAATTGATTAGCCTGTACGTGTCATGGATATATAGAAATAGATAAATATCAATATTTTTCTGATCTGGGATCTATCCCACCCCATCTATGGAGAAACCTTGATTTATATCATTCCAATTGTCTAGTAGAGGAAAGATAGCAGGAGCCAGGAGAGACAAGACTGTCCTTTACTTTCCAGATGGGTATGGGGCTAGAATAATATCTATCTGTTATATTTAAACTATTTTTAGGATGGGACACAATGTTTTTAAGAATAAAATAATAAAGGGATAATTTCCCCCAAATTATTTAGATACAGTTTTAAGAATAGTAGCAACTTTCAATTGTGTGAAAACAGGAGACTACAAACCAGCCTAACTACTCTTTTATTTTTTTTTGGGTGGGGCAATGAGGGTTAAGTGACTTGCCCAAGGTCACACAGCTACTGCCTGTTAAGTGTCTGAGGCTGGATTTGAACCCAGGTACTCCTGCCACCAAACAGTCTTAAATATGGGGGGAAGCCACTTATCCAAGTACAAAATAAATAGATAATCAAGGGAGATATGCAAATTACAGAAGACAATAAAATGCAACGGCAAAAAATTGTTCTTTAATTTGCAAAGATGAAGAAATCTCAGCTTGACCAAGAAGAGAATTTTCTCACTGTGCAAGTCTGCTCTTAGGATTTGCAGGAGGTGGAAATCAAGGGACACATTTTTGAACAAGCTTCCACACCTAACTGTGTCCTAATGATTTCTTGTAAAGTTTGTGCCTTCTCTCCACCCATCTCTCTTTCCATCTCTGCAGTATAGCACTGGCCCTGGAGTCAGGAAAGCCTGAATTCAAATCCAGCCTCAGACACTTGACACTTACTAGCTGTGTTACCCTGGGCAAGTCACTTAACCCCAATTGCCTCCCCCCTGCCCCCTCAAAAAAGAATCATGAATCATGTATATCTCTGTATACTTAGTATCAAAGAACTGACTTTTAGGGAATGCTACCTTGATGGAGTATTGTTGTTTAACAAATAATTTATATCTGCTAAATTTCTAACATGAACTAGCTGTGTTTAATATACACAAAGACATGCATGTTTATGTTCCGGTAGCTGGGAATGCTCAGCCTAGATAAAATAAGTATCAAGAAGGACTTGATAACTGTCTCCAAGTGATTAAATGGTTGTCATGTAGCTTTTGTCCACAGAAAGAAGAGACAGGAACAGTGGGTTAGAAGTGGTAACAAATTTAGGCTTGATGCAAGGAATACTTTCTAACATTTTTAATTGTCCAAAAGGGAAATGGACTACCTGAGGAAGTAGTGGGTTATTCCTCATTATATATCTTAGGTCTCAAGCCATAGAAGTATTTGTTGGGTATTCATTTCATAGATGGAGTGGATAACATGGACACTGAGGTTTCTCCCTACTCTTAAATACATGCATGCATGCATATATATATACACATATACATACATACATGTATACATAGAATGATATATAAATAGTCCATTAAAAGATGAATCTTTCACAAAATGATGTAGTATCATAGTGTTATGTTACTGTAACTGGCATCTTTTTAAAAATATCCTACTGGGGTTTATGAACTTAATTTTTTATAACTGTTGTTTAGTTGTTTCAATCATGTCTGATTCTTTGTGACCCCATTTGGGGTTTTCTTTTACACAGTTATCAGTAGGCCAACAAAACTTCAGCTATTGCAGTGCATTCTATAATGCCATATCTCTTTATTTCTAGTCCCCTTCTCATTATTATAATTATACTTGTGCTTTAAAAGTTTTTGCATATTTTATTGTTCCTCCAAATATTATAAGTAGAATATGTTTTCTGGATTTTAAACTTTCAGATTAATTATAAATAACATACTATACTAATTTTATGCCATTTACATCAAGGTATAAGTTTGATTTTTTGAGCAGTTTCTTTCCATACAGAATACATAAATTTATCGTGAATACCCCACAGGCCTTTCCTCCCTCTTTTTTCCCATTTATATATGAGATGATGGTAATTGGAAAGCAGTTTTTGCAGTAATCAGAAGGCATTGCCTCCTTTGAGAACAAAAACTTAAACAAATATTTAAGAACACAATGAGCATAGCTTGATTATTTAGAATATAATATATATGTGACATTCGGTGGTTATGAAATAAGTCATTGACAGCAGTACCAATAATGATTTTTGATAATTATTGCCTTCTTTGAGTGCTCCCACATAGCTAGCACTCCTGTACTTATTTATCAAGGTCTTGGATGAGGGATTCTTAGCCTGACATGGACTTGGAAGAAGAAAAAAAACACAACCAAACAAAACTTTGTTTTCACTAAATTTGTTTCCTTTGTGTGTTTTATTTTGTGTTTTTCAAAACATTATTCCAAGGATTTCAGACTTCACAAGACTGCCAAAGAAATAAATGACCCATAAAAAGATTTAACAACTCCTACCTTAGAGTATAATGCAGTGTGGTTGTAACTCTGGCAAGTGATATAGTTATTATACAACAAGGCAGTCAAGTAGTGATAGTACAATCTGAATCCCCTTTTCCTCTCTACCTGGCAATAACAGTACCTTATTTCCAACTCACTTCTCCCCAACTAGAGGAAATGGTTTTCCACTATCCAAACGACTAAGGCTTTTGGATTTAGTGGGCTTGGAAATTTTAATTATTTATTAATTATTTAATTTAATATTGGTTGTCAGTAGAACCACCATGGCACCTGAGCCAGAGATAATAGTAATGTAATAACAAAGCCATGGGACAAAGCCTTTCTTTCTGTGATCAATAATGCTCCTTCCCATTACAAATCCCTAAGAATAAATTTACACTCCAGGAGAGATGGGGCTTCTGAACTTGGTAAAATGTTTAATGAAATTCATGCTTGTTTTAGCATCAGTGTTGCTAAATATGAAGTGTTTTCCTTTCTGGATTATGTGATGTTCTCTGTTAAGCCAAGACCCAGATGACTTACATACATAAATTCCAAGCCTAGAGGAGTAGACAAAGTGAAAAAAATGCCATGAGGGGTTATGGATTTTACATATTTAATCTCTCCCACAGTGGTTTGCAATTTTATAACCTCTCTATTTTTGATGCCTACTCTCCCTTATGAACTCTACACAAATCTTCATCTTTTCCTTGTTAAATATGTTTTGATAAAAACTGCCTTATCTTTGAAAAAATTATTTGCACTTTATACTGAAACGAGAACTCTTTTGCAATAGTCACCTGCAAAAATATGACCCTATAAATCTATATTCAGTTGAGTTTCCATTATAATTTTCTAGGAAAGATCTCACAATGTCATCATGTTGTTGTTTGTCTTGGGTTTTTTTTTAATTGAGTGCGTGTGTGATTTACTATTATTATTATTATTATTTACCATTGACATTTTGGTTTAAAATGCATTATGGGGATAGGGCCAGCTAGGTGGCCCAGTGGATAGAGCACCGGCCCTGGAGTCAGGAGTACCTGAGTTCAAATCCGGCCTCAGACACTTAACACTTACTAGCTGTGTGACCCTGGGCAAGTCACTTAACCCCAATTGCCTCACTAAAAAAATAAAAATAAAATAAAAATAAAATGCATTATGGGGGCAGCTAGGTGGCGCAGTGGATAGAGCACTGGCCCTGGAGTCAGGAGTACCTGATTTCAAATCCAGCCTCAGACACTTAACACTTACTAGCTGTGTGACCCTGGGCAAGTCACTTAACTCTCATTGCCCCACAAAACAAAACAAAAAAACAAAACAAATCTGGCCTCAGACAATTAACACTTACTAGCTGTGTGACCCTGGGCAAGTCACTTAACCCCAATTGCCTCACTAAAAAAATTAAAAAATAAAATTCATTATGAAAGAGTGGCATTCGGTATATGAATGAGAGAAAGAGTACTGGAAACTTTTGAAGAAACCTTGGTATAAAAGTTAACTTGAAAATAATTGCACCTTGCCTTGAGTTTCAAGTA
This sequence comes from Dromiciops gliroides, assembly GCF_019393635.1. Taxonomy (NCBI): domain Eukaryota; kingdom Metazoa; phylum Chordata; class Mammalia; order Microbiotheria; family Microbiotheriidae; genus Dromiciops; species Dromiciops gliroides. The sequence goes on from NC_057863.1 coordinate 191,035,941, forward strand.
ATGAATTTCCTGTATGATACAAAACTTCTGGTACTGTAATTTTATTGTGATATGATCTTGGTTTGAATCTGGATAAACAATACACTAAACAGGGGAAGATTCCAATAGCTGACCACAAATAATACTGCCTTTTCAAAGGAAAACATTACTAAAAGAAAACTAAGTTAAGAGCATTATACCATTATGTTCATAATATCATCCTTTCAACTTTCCCAGCAATCTAAGTCCATGTGAGGAATAACATTTAAAGGTGCAAAAGATAGCTGTTCATATGGTGAGGTATTGATATTTTCTTCTACATGGGGACTAATGACTGCAACACTGTAAACATTTTAATTAGATTCAAAGAGATCAAGTTATAACCATTTAGAATGGTTTCTCTGAGGTACCACCTCACACCTATCATATAGGCTAATATGACAAAAAGGGAAATAGTAAATGTTGGAGAAGCTGTGGGAAAATTGAAACATTAATGCATTGTTGGTGAAGTTGTGAACTGATGAAAACATTCTGGAGAGCAATTTGGAACTATGCCCAAAGGGCTATAGGACTGTGCATACCCTTTAACCCAGTAGTGCCACTAATAGGTCTGTATTCCAAGGAGATCATGGAAAGGGGAAGGGGACCCACATGTACAAAAATATAGCAGCTTTCTTTATCGTGGCAAAGATTTGGATATAGAAGGAATGCATATCAATTGGGAAATGACTGAACAAGTTGTGGTATATGAATGTAATGAAATACCATTGTGTTGTAAAAAATGAAGAGCAGGCAGATGTCAACAAAAAAACACAATACAAAACTGGAAAGACTTAAGTGGACTGATACTGAGTGAAGTGTGCAGAACCAGGGGAACATTGTACATAGTGACAGCAACATTGTATGATGATCAACTGTGATAGACTTGGCTCTTCTCAGCTGTGCAATGATCCAAGACAACTCCAAAGAACTCACAATGGAAAATGTTCTCCACATCCAGAAAAAAGAAGTGCGGATTCTGAATGCAGATAGAACCATACCGTTTCTACTATTTTTTTTTCTTTTTTGAGTTTTTTTCCCCTTGTGTTCTCATTCTTCTTTCGCAACATTAGCAAAGCAGAAATATGTTTAATGTTATTGTACATATATAACTTATATTAGGCTTCTTTCTGTTTTGCGGAGGGGGAGGAAAAGAAGGGAAGGAGAAAAATTTGCAAACAAATGTTGAAAGCTATCTTTACATGTAACTGGAAAATAAAATAATTTTATGATAGAAATATAATAATTGGCTTATAAAAATAACTAAATGTTTGCACTTCATACAGTTAATACAACTGTGTGTTAAAGTGTATATAATAACCCATATATCATTAAACACTATAGATTTTTTTTGGTTTTCTTTTCAAGTGAACATTAATACTGGCTAGTTCACAGTTGTGGCATAACACATATCAGTCATTGAAAACATCTCTTTTTTTGTACCAATTAAAGCTCATTCAAACATTTTCCAAAATATATGTCTTTTTCTTCTCTTTCTATTTCAGTTGTTACAATTTTTTTTAAAGCCTCATTATGAGATTTTTATACAGAAAGTAAATGTATGGTAGCTTATTCACAATCAGATAGATATTTGTCAATAATTATCCTGGACAGCCTATCATTTTTGTTAAACTTGTGTCAGTGTCTATGGTGAGATCTTTTCTCCAACAAGCTTAAAGGCTGCCTCAGTCTTCAGTGGCTTGGCATGCAGAGCCTAGACATATTGGAGATATAACAGGAAATTTGGAGTAGGAAGCATGAATCTAAGAAGCTAGCTGGAGGCCAAGAGTAGGTGCTTGTTGGTAATACATAAGGGGTTTCTTTAACCTGTTTGATGGTTTTAAAAAAATTTTTTTTGTAAACTTGCTTATATCAAATTGTATTCTGTGAGTGGAAGAAAATCAATAAAGTCTGGTTGAATGAGAGAGAATGGTCAGATAGCCTTTAGTATCCATTTTGGAAGGAGCAGATTTCCCAGGATTATATTACTGACATGATATGATTTAATATTTTCCCTGTGGCAGTATGCAACAGAGAAAGAGGGACAAAAGGAGATTTCTAAAGGGAATCATAGTGTAGGGTTTTTCTCCATCATGGCCTCTTTTCTCCTTCAGGTGCAATATTCTAGAGCAATAGGGAGGAAAAAAGAGATAACTAGCTGCATTCTTGCATAAGAAATAACTAGTTCAGTTTTCTGATCAACTAGCAGGGCAAAAACAGATGTTTCCTTTAGACTAAGGAGAATATTTTAGCCATCCAGTTCTAGGAGTATACAAAACAATCATCTGAGGAAATTCCTAAATAGCTTGGTCAATTATTAACAGGGATTAGAAATCTCTAATGTTTGTTTATTTTGTCTTGGGGGCAGACACTAGATAGGTGAACAATAGTTTAAATTCATTCTGCACCAAGTCTTTTGTCTTAGAGATAACATGACTGACATAAGTAATAGTATGTTGATAGAACTACACTTTAGATTTAGAAACATTATGCCCCCATAGGTAAGAAAACACAGGAGATAAATAGATACTAGCAAAACCTTCCTTTTGATGGATATTAACAATGAAGGTATCATCTACATACAGCATAGTGGCTTACTTTTTGGGACCAGTAAAACATTACTGATCCTAATACAAGGCTTCATTGTGATTAGAGTTTATATAGAATCATTGAGGAAGTTTGGTCCAAAGCAAGTGAGTAAAATCAGATGGGAAAACAAAGAAATATTGGGAATTGAAGTGAACAGGGGAAGAGAAAAAGGCATTTAAACATCAGTCTTTCTCATTCATAGTAATATCCAAAGTCATGTAGGCTGGATTAAGCATGATCAGATGACTGAATAACATGGTTATTGAAGATATATAAATTTTGTCAATTTTACCATAGGCAAAATATGAATTTTACATGATAATTTAATTGGTAAAAGGATATCTTAAGCTAAAACCATTGAAAAGTGATGGAATGTCTTCTCAAAAGAGAGAACTGACTAACAGTAAAAGGAATTGTTCCCAATTTTTATCTTGACATATCAGAACTTGCATATTTATCAAAGAGTTTAATATGCAATGTTTTTTTTTTTGATTGCAGAACCCTGAGAAATGAAGCAGCTATTTCTATTTCAGGGAAGGAGAACTATAGTTGAATATTAGAAATAAAGCAATTACCAAGATAGGAAAAGTAGAGCTAGATGTTATTGTAACACATACTTTGCCTGGGAAGGTCTTTGAAATTAAGTCAAATTAGAGTTGTCCAAAAGGAGAAAATATTTCCCCTGAAATAAGAAGAGAGAGAGAAGAAAAAAAAGTGCATTTCCTTATCTTTCCCTCAATCCCATTCACATTTGCAGTTATTACTATTGTCTATTTCTTTCCATTCTTTTTACCCCCTTTGTACTTTTTACCCCTTCTTTCACCCTATTCCTCCACACCAATGTTTTGCTTCTTATTCCTGCCTCCCCCAATCTGACCTCCCTTTTATCAGGCCCCTTCTCTTTTCTTTACCCTTTTCTCCCCTATTTCTGCCCTCCCTTCTATCAGTACCCCCTTTTCTCTTTACCCTTTTACTTCCCTAAAAAAATTAGCTAAGTTTCTTTATCCAAATGAGCATATATGTTATTCCCTCTTTGAATCATATCTAGTGAGAGTAAGGTTGAAATAATATTCAGCCCTCCCTTCTTTCCCTCTATTAGAATAGGTTTTTTGCACTTCTTCATATGATGTAATTCACCCCATTCCACCTCCTCTTTCCTCTTCTCCCCATAAACTCCTTTTTTGACCCCTTACTTTTCTTTATATCATCACATCAAAGACAATTTATACCCTCTGTGTATAGTCCTTCTGTCTGCCCAAATACATATACAGTTCTCAAGAGTTATAAGTATTATCTTCTCATGTAAACAGTTTAACCTTATTGAATATCCCCCCCCCCCCTGTTTACCTTCTCTTGAGTCTTGTATGCTAAGATTGAATTTTCTTTTCAGTTCTGGTCTTTTCATCAGGCAACCTTGAAAGTCCCCAATTTCATTGAAAGAATGATCAGTTTTGTTGAGTAAGAGATTCTTGGCTGCAATCCAAGCTCCTTTGCCTTCTGGAATATCATATTCCAAGCCTTGCTATCTTTTAATGTTAAAGCTGCCATATCCTGTGCAATCCTGACCGTGGCTCCATGATATTTAAATTGTTTCTTTCTGGCTGCTTGGAGTATTTTCTCCTTCACCTGATAATTCTGGAATTTGGCCACAATATTCCTTGGAATTTTCCTTTTGAGGTCTCTTTTAGGATGTTATTGGTGGATTCTTTCAATTATAATTTTATCCTCTGATTCTATAATATCAGGGGAGTTCTCCTTAATAATTTCCTCAGGGCAGCTATGTGGCATGAGGCAGCTAGGTGGCACAGTGAATAAAGCACAGGCCCTGGAGTCAGGAGTACCTGAGTTCAAATCAGGCCTCAGATACTTAACACTAGCTGTGTGACCCTGGGCGAGTCACTTAACCCCAATTACCTCACTAAAAAAAAAAAAATTCCTGGAATATGATGCCTAGACTCTTTTTTTGATCATGGCTTTCAAGAAGTCCAATAATTGTTAAATTGTCTCTCCTGGATCTATTTTCGATGTCAGTTGTCTTTCCAATTAGGTATTTCACATTTTCTTCTATTTTTTCATTCTTTTGATTCTGTTTGACTGATTCCTGGTGTCTCATTCCAAATGTCCAATGTGAATTTTTAAGGCATTATTTTCTTCAGTGATATTATACACCTTTTTTTTCCATTTGGCCAAATGAATTTTTTAAGGAATTGTTTTCTTCAGTCAATCTTTGTCCTTTTCCAAGCTGCTGATTCTTTTTTCATAATCATTTTGTGTTGCTTTAATTTCTGTCCCTATTTTTTTCTTCTGCCTCTCTCAATTGATTTTGAAAATCCTTTTTGAGCTCTTCCAAGAAGGCTTTTTTGTCTTGAGACCAATCCATATTCCCTCTTGAGGCTTCATATGTAGGCAATTTGAGTTTCTTCTTCTTCTGAGTTTCTGTTTAGCTCTTCCCTGTCGAAACAGAACCTCTCAATAGTAAGAGCTCTCTTGCTGTTTCTTACTCATATTGCAGCTTATTTATTTTTAAAGTTGAGGTCTAGGGGGAGCTAGGTGGTGCAGTGAATAGAGCACTGGCCCTGGATTCAGAAGGACCTCAGTTTAAATCTGGCCTCAGATACTTGACAGGTACTAGCTGTGTGCCACTGGGCAAGTCACTTAACCCCAATTGCCTCATCAAAACCAAAACCAAAAAGCCCACAAAAAGTTGAGGTCTGCTCCACAGGCAGCAGGGTCCCTGTTTCTACCTTCTTGTGCTGGGGTATAGGGGCAGTGTCACTGGCTTTCTACTCTGAGGCCTTTATGGCTTGTGGATTTCTCACTGCCCTGGGCTTGCTCTCTGGGCTTGCTCCTGATGTGTTGGGATGGCCATGCCTGTCCTGTGGGTGACCTGCCCTCTCAGCTGGTGCTGGTGGATCTCACCTCTGGCCTGCTGTGCCACCAGCTTGCTGAGCCAGGATCAAGGGGCCTCAGTTGCTCGGCTGTTGCCTAGAGCTTCCTTCTGAATTGCCCCAACCCCCTCCACATTGTGCTGTGGTGTGCTGCACCTCCCTTTTGCCTGAGTGAGACCTACCTTTACTGAAGTCTTCTAAATTATCTCAGGTTGGAAGATAATGTCTCTTTGTCCTTTTGTAGGTTCTGTAGTTTCAGAATCCATTTAGAGGCTTGATTTAATGTTCTTTTTGAGGCAACTGAAGGAGAGCTCAGGCAATTTGCTGGCTTCTTTCCACCATCTTGGCTCCACCCTGCCCTCAAGTTGTTTTTAAAACAATATTGTTGTTACTATATACATTCTTCTCTTGGGTCTGCTTACCCAGTTGCTTTCTGAAAACCTCTAATAATCTGCTCTTATTATAGATAAGGTGCTTACTGGGCTTTTGTTTTTCATGTTGTTATGTGGTCCCAATCATAAGGAGACATTGGTATCATTGGGATGCATCTTGCAAAATCTAGCATGAGTATCATTTTGCCAATTTGAAAGGATTTAGAGGGCTAAGCATTGTTCACTGGGCAGCAGTCTTGAGAACATTTGGTTTACATAAGCATAGATGTATCAATATATTGTGAAAATTTGCTCTGATTAATTTCTGAATTCACCTCTAGGTCTACCTTTGTACAATTTAGAAAATATTAAAAAAAAACCAGTTGCTGATATTTACCAGGGAATTTGTACTAAAGCAATACTATCTCTTTGAAAATTGTTATACTATTAAAGGGAAGTCTAAATTTATGAAATAATTCATAATTAGAAGTATTGCCAAGAACATTTTACAGTTTTGATTACCAGAGTGTCCATTTGTGTCTCAGAATTAACAAATTAGCTGTTAGGTTTACCATGAAGGGTAGGGGCAAGGGGAGTTCAGAATCAAGGTTGGCTTCTTCCAAATTCCTTAGTTCTTCAGCAGTAAGGCTGACTTTTATTGCACACTTTTGGTTTTAGACAGGTTTCTGTATAGGAAGTAAGAAAATTCTTTACTACTGTGTAAAGAATAACACTCTCAAAAACTGTGAGCAGTTGCTGAATGAGCTGCATTTGATGAGGACTATAAAGGTCCAAAAGTCTTTCACTGGAGGGAGCTAAAGTTAGAGGGGAAGATAGGAAAGATGGGGACTTTAGGAGGGAGGATCAGAAGATGACTCATTTATATTTCAATTTTTCATCGTTATTTCAGAGAGTAGCAACAATGTTTTGCTGCCTTTGTATTGTTGGTTTTTTTTTTTACTTCCTCTACAGAAACCATAGATTCACCTGTTGAAGACAAATATTCCAAATTCTCATAAAAAATATTCGCAAATTTCATAATTGAAGAATTCTTGCAAGGCAAGGGTTCTTAATATTTTTGAGTCATGGACCTCTTTGAAAATCTGATAAAGCTTGTGGACCTCTTTTCAGGGACCATAATACCTTGTACTTCCAACCATTTATCAATTCTAAAAATCATCCTCTTCTAATCTTTGCCTTTGAAAAATTAATTTCTTTATTCTGACAATTCTCAGTTTTTAATTTTAAAAAGTTTTCTCTTCTTTTTTAAACCACCAAACCATTCACATACAAAAAAATGACCCTACATAACTTACAAAGTAATTTAAGCCTTTCTTACTTTCACCACAGTTCATTTTCTGCCCCACCCTCTGCATATCCCATCCCTAAATTGTATTCTTTTATGCAGAACTTTTAGAAGTTTTATTAAATCAAAGTTCTTTCTATAACAATTTAGGCACCAAATTGGTCATGTATTAAAAATACATTATCTTATATCACTTTTTTGTTTGTTTTTTGTTGTTGTTTTTGCTGGGCAATGAGGGTTAAGTGACTCGCCCAGCATCACACAGTGTCAAGTGTCTGACCTCAGATTTGAACTCAGGTCCTCCTGAATCCAAGGCTGATGCGTTATCCACATCTGCCCCCTTAATTACTTTTAATTACTATTTAATCACTATTCTTTATCTAAAAATAATTTTACTGTTCCCTTCCTAACCAAACTGCTTCGTAAGAAAGGGCAATATTTTAAAGGGACAATAATGTCTACATAGATAGACCTGGACATAATATTTATGTATAATTTCATATATGTAAATATTTGTATATATTACATATTACAAACATTGTATACATGTATAATATATACACATTTATACTTAGCTATATTAATTAGTAAAGTCTTTCTCCCTTTCTGGGATCTTTAAGTATTAGAATTTTGTTCTCACTCCTCTACAGAATCTTTGTTAGTGTTTCACATTGTGGTGGGTAAAACTAAATGTGTGTGGTCAACCCATGCTATCTCAGCAGGGGGCCCCTGGTAATAATATTTTTACCTCATGTAGAATCCAAAAGAGGGAGTGTATGTGTGTGTGTGTGTGGGGGGGGTAGGACATAAGAGAGACTATTCAGCACCTCTATCAGGCCTTTAATTCATCACTTGATAGATCATAGACCAAAGTCATTCTCTTGGTCCTTACCACATAATTGGCACATATTTCCTAACTGATATTTCCCCTAATTTTCATTAGTTGAGATGGTTTCCCCCTTATGCCACCTGTCCTAATAGTTAAGACATATCACATTCCATTTTTCATCCAATTTTGTGGATTAAGGATTATACCACTCTCATATCCCATATTAATGAGCTTTAAGAATCCCAAATGTATATCTGGAAGCAGCAAATATATTGGTCTTCATAATACACCACGCTGGAACCTACAACAGAGGGTTCTAATACCATATGTTCTAAAATGAGAGAGATAGGAACAAATATCAATGTAGCTGGTCAGTATAATCACATGAAAATTGTATTTTTTTCCTTAGAATACTAAAACTCTTGAATTTAAAATGAGTTTTTGCTTACAGGTTCACTGAATCATTCTGAACTTGATCAAATGTAGATATTTTAGAGTTTGGTCATTTAGATTCATAAAAGCACAAAGGATCTTTGTTTCATTGAAAAAACCTTTTTGGGATACAAAGCCATGGCTTTGTTTTTATACTAAGATCACATATAGACTGCAAAACTGACCAACCATGAAATTGTTTTTCATAAATTGTGGGAATGAGTTGAGATTACTTTAATTAGGTAAAAATCTATACTCAGGTAGCTTAATTATTGAATAAATGTGTTAAAAATGGTATATTATAAATGAAAAACAACCACAAAAACACTGCACTAATAATTAGACTTCTCTCGTATAGCTCCAGTTCTCTGTGGCCTCCATATCATTTATACTGTTTCTTCAGGATATAACCACAGGTAGAAGATTGATAGGGAGTTTTTACATTATGGTAACTGACACTAGCAAGCAATCAGAGTTCTTGTTCTTCTAATATCATAATCACCATGCCTATTGAGCTGTTTTTTTATTGTTCGACCATGTGACAGCTCATAGGTCTGACACCCTCTTTGAACCAACAGCTGAGGACCTGCTCAGCATGACAGATTTTTTACAAAATACATCCAAACCAAATGTCATTGCACTTTTCCAGAAGAACTACCCTTAATTGACTGTGTTAGAGATGCCTGATAACTAGTGACTATCATTCTACATAGTAGAGGCAGTTAAAGATAGATGATGATTTAAGATAAATAAATACTGTGTGGACAGAATATGTAAAGATAGTGAAACAGCACACTTATTTTCATGGTTTTATGGATGCTGATATTATGCTTTTTGCTTCATGTGTGAAATAAGAATTAAATATCCCAAATGGTGATGTCACAATTGTTATCAGCCATAATTTTCATATTTTTAAATGGCAGAGTATTTAAATATTTTGTTTCTTATTCTCATTGCAGGCAGTGACTTTATCTTTTTTGTTATGGAACACCAAGAACTACGATTTACTCGTTTTTGTTATTGTTGTTTGTTGGTTTTGGAGTAGGGAAGGAGGAAAGAAATGGAAAGAGTTTTTCAAATTGTGATTTCATCAATGTAGGAATTATTCTCCATGTAAATACTTTTCACTGATAATTATATCCAACACATCTGCAACATGTAGTCTTTGAGAGGTGGCAATGACACTGAAAAGTCAGCAATTTTGTTAAATATTTCCCAATTACCTGTAAAAAATTTAACATTCATTTTTAAGTGTTTTAACTTCCAACCTTTCTCCCTTTTCCCCTTCCCTTCCTTAAGAAAGCCAGTGATTTTATATAGGTTATACATTTGCAGTCATGCAAAACATATTTCCATATAACTCATCTTATAAAGAAAACAGTGCAAAAGAATAAAAAAGAAAAATTAACTTAAAAAATAGTATGCTTGGGGAAGCTAGGTGGCGCAGTGGATAAAGCACCGGCCATGGAGTCAGGAGTACCTGAGTTCAAAGCCGGCCTCAGACACTTAACACTTACTAGCTGTGTGACCCCCAATTGCCTCACTAAAAAAAAAAAATAGTATGTTCTCATCTGCATTCAGACTCCCATCAGTTCTTCCTCTGTAGGTGGATAGCCTTTTTGATTTTGCTGAGATTAGCTAAGTCATTCACAGCTGATCATTGTACAATATTTCTGTGGAAGCCAGAGTTGCCCACTTTTTCTGTTGTACTAATTGGCTAGCTCTTTGGTTTTGGAACTAAACCAGTATTCTAGACTAATCAAAAGAGATCTCTCAAAGTTCTTTTCTTTCTTTTATATCTTTCTTTTATATGGGTTCCTTTGAAAATAGTTGATAAGAATACTGAATTGCTCTTTGCTACTGTAGAGTTCCTTCTTTTTGATGAGGCAAAAAGTGGAAGAAGGCTTCCTATCCTCTGGAGGCTGGTTGAGGGTCCATCTTCCCCTGCTGTTTTTCACTACTATTTCATCATGGAATTTTACAGTAGAAAAGCCTTTAGTACATAGATCATCTAGTTATAAACTTCACGTATAGGTAAGAAAACTGAAGTTCAGAGATGCCAAATAATTAGACTGAAGTCTTACAGCTCAATGTGAACAAGGAGATTTAACGATCTTTCTACTACATGGGTGCTTTCCTAAGTTTAAATGATTTTTCTGATACAAAATTTTGAGAAGTAGGTCTAACAGCTATGTTTAAATGATATTATTAAACTTTTACTTTCAGGAGGCAGAAATTTCAAACTCTATTTTCTAAAAACTCACTTTATATATTATTGCATTATAAAAACCTAAGCAAATAATTTTAACTATAAGGCAACAATTACTCATACCAAAAATAATGTGAAATAAATCTTCTATGCCCCCTTCACATTAAGATATTTACCATGCCTAGAAAACTTATTGCAAAATCAAATTATTTCTCCAGCTGTGTTTGAAAGTAAAAAGGTGAAGTACTGTGTTGTATTTTGAAGGGGGATAGGGAACTCTTCATCTCAAAATCTTTCCATCTTTTAATACTTAAAATTACCTGCTTCTCTGGGGCAGCTAGGTAACTCAGTGGATAAAGCACAGACCCTGGATTCAGGAGGACCTGAATTCAAATCTGGTGTCAGACACTTGGCAATTACTAGTTGTGTGACCCTGAGCAAGTCACTTAAACCTCATTGCCCTGGGAAAAAATAAATAAAAATTAAATTAAATTAAAAACAACAAAAAACAAAACAAAATAAAATAAAATGAATGTTTAACAAAGTTTTGGGTTTTTTTTTCTTTTTTTAAAGGGGCAGCTAGGTGGCACTTTAGAGAAAGCACTGGCCCTGTATTCAGGGGTACCTGAGTTCAAATCCAGCCTCGAACACTTAACACTTACTAGCTGTGTGACACTGGCCAAGTCATTTAACCCTCATTGCCCCACCAAAAACAAAACAAACAAACCTGCTTCTCACCAGAAGCATCTTTGTCCACTTTCTTGTTGCCAAAGCAGTCTCTGATGACCACACAACTTACTACCACTTACAGACAATCCCTTTGTCACTATCACTCAGCAGGCTTTTCTCTTTTATATTTACTCTATTTGTCTAGATAATCTAGGCATAGTCCAGATTTGTCTAGGCCTATTGCACATCTGGCCTTTGGTTCTTTTTCCCTCTTTTGGTTAATAGTTCAGTTATTGACTCATTTTCTTCCTTTCTATATGAAGTCCTCCCCTCATGCTCAGACACATGCATGGAGGTGATCACATGTTCACAATTTATATACATCAATGTCCCTTTCACACTCCCTGGCCTCCTGATTTATTAACTGACCTGTGTGTTCAGCTACTGTAGTTTCTTCACAAGGATGGTCACATCTTCACTATCACATAATTCCACTATGTCTTAAGAATCTTAAACTCTACAATTCACCTGTCTGATCATAACTTTATGAATAGAAATCTCTCACTTTGGCTATTTATTAGATTATTTTTGTTCTAACTTCAATGTTTAGTCCCTCTATTCTGTTAGCTCATCACCCTTGCTATGCTTTGATTTTTCTCCCTTTATAATTCTCACATTGTATTTTACCAGTTCAACTATTCATTATTCTCTACCCAAAAATCCTTTACCTCCTTGTCCTATCACAATTTTTGGCTTGCAAATTCTCCAAATCTAGCTTATTCAATTTTACTTGCCACTCCTTGCATCCTACTAAAAGTTACTGGAAACAATAATAGTCAACTGCTCTGCCACAAATTTTACTATATAATTTTAATAGGGATTCTCATGGCTTCTCAGTAAAACTTTTATTTTTACTGATTGAAAGAACCCCCTAGGAGCAATTCTAAATCTCTTCCCTCCTCAGGCCTCTTAGAAAATCCCCTTTCACATCCTTCCCAGCAGCAGAAACTTTGTTCTACTTTGCCCAGAAAACAAACCCTGAAACATAATCTCACATTTCTCTCTTAATTTTGCACTTTAAAAGCAGTCTGCATTATATGTCGTAGTTTCCTTTTCTTTCTTCATATTTCTAAGGAAGACATGACCCTTTTCTTTACCAATTCCATACCCTATACTTGTGCTGGTGTATAGAAAACCCAGTGTTTCCATTTTAAGTATATGTATATGAAAATTTGCTGTGAAATAGAAATTTTAAATTTAATTCAAATTTAAATTCTTAATTTACTGATTAAAGACAGTTACCAGAATGAAGGTCTAAGAGTTTAGGTCTTCCAAACAAATAACTTCAATAAGCAACCAAAATGTAAACAGAAACCTAATTAATTAATGCACAAATTGAATTTTCCTTCAAAGAAAGTTAGTTAATATGGCTTTTAGTTATAACAGACATATTCATACACACAATATACACACACATACACATACAAATATATACATGCTATAAACAGTTTTGATTACCTCAGCAGTTTAACATAAAGCTAAAAATAAATTAGACATTACTTTAATGTAATGTGTTCTTTTTTTGTTGTTTTTGTTTTGTTTTGTTTTTTGCAGGGCAGTGGGGGTTAAGTGACTTGCCCAGGGTCACACAGCTAGTAAGTGTCAAGTGTCTGAGGCCGGATTTGAACTCAGGAACTCCTGAATCCAGGGCCGGTGCTTTATCCACTGTGCCACCTAGCCACCCCAATGTAATGTGTTCTTAGGGGAGAGAGAAGGGAACCTTGGAAATAAAATTTCTCTATTACTCTTCTTTAGGCTACAGATGTATTGTGTGTAAAACTGCCTAAGATAAGCCCAGAGATACAAGCAATAAAAATCTGAGCTCTATTTAGATGAGCCACCTAGAATTTAAGCTAAACAAAACTAGCTTATTATGAAGGCTCCAACTGAAAATCTAGGCAAGGGACCAAAATGACAGGTATTTCTTCTAATTTAATTAAGTAAAATGTTGGGAGTATGAATTTAGCAGTTCTCTCCATCTGTTCTTTCTACTTTTAAAGAAGCTATTTTTATAGCAATTTTTTGGAATTTTTTTATTCTGTATTTGCTAAGCTATAAAAACACTGTGGCTTGTACTGTGAAAAAAATGTTAGGTATAATAAATAGAATAATCTGTTGCATTCAGTTCAAGATAAGACAAAGAATTATGACCCTCCATTCAGTTATTGTTTCCCAGTTTTGTCACATGTTTAACCACCATTGGATGGTAGTATGGTCTGGTGGCTAGATAAGTTTTCTAGGCAAGAATACTTTACTTCAAATCATGCCTCTAATGCTTGTGTACTGTTTGTGTCCATGGGCTAGTAGCTTAGGCAATTTTCTAAGAATATCAGATGTTACAGATACATTGCCTATATGTATTAGTAAAGGTAGTTTCTGCACTGCAGGTTCTCTACACTAATAAATTCTCCAGTCCAACAAAAAACAAAAACATTTGACATCACTGTCATCATCAATGTCATCATCATCTTCATCATTATTGTATTATATGACCTTTTATAGTTTACAAAGTACTTTCCTCATAGCTCTGTCAAATAAACAATTAAGATGTAGTTTTGCCCAATTTATTGGTTTTATACATACATACATACATATATACATAAATATACATACATACATACATATATACATAAATATGTGTGTGTGCTTTTTTCCACTGTAACACATTGCCTCCATATCAATTTTCCAATGCCAAAAGTAGAAAATTAATTATTTTAACAACATTTCCTGCATCAATGATTTAGGAGCTTAATAGAATTTTAGACTTAGATGAGATCTAGATAACATGTAGCCCAAGACCATGGAAGAAACTGAGGTTTAAATAGGTTCTGAAGTGACTTACCCAAGATCATACTTTGTAAATGGGAGGCCTGCAATTTGAATCCATATTTTCTTATTCAAAATATCATATCTTTTTACTTCCTCTGTTTAACTACAACACATTAGGTCTTCCATAGTAATTAATTAATTTAGCCTCTTCTGTCTTCTGGTAACAAATTTGTAAAGGACCAAAGTTTCCATCGAACTTTCCACCCATCCTTGCTTCCCACACATATACACAGATAAAATTTTAGCCCTGTCCATTTAAGTCCCAAGGTCATTGTGGAACTTTCTAATATTATGCAAATTCAGATGCCAAATTATGGGGAAGGGAAAGATGAAATAAAAATATTTCTATAACCTTTGCTATGGTATAGGTCCATTCTAGAAGTTTAAAATGAATGGTAGCTTTTATCTATTTACTGAAAAAAATATGTTCTAAAATTCTAAAACAATTTATATATTAGTTCCTGAAATAGATCAAGTGAAGTCTTCATCAGAATGTGGTTAGTCTTATTCAGAAAATGCCTTAGAGTATGCGTAAGTGTATTAGGGTCTAAAAAGAGTGAGAGAATTTGGAAATCAAATTTTTTAAATGTTAAAAAATAACATTTTAAAAGAGAAATGTATGTTTTTCATAGCTTGAATCTATGCAGTAAGCCAACCTACTCACTGCAGATTAGTTTTGGCAATTTTTGATAAGTATTCTCATGCTGTCTAGTAAGAGGAAGTTGGTATGGGGAAGAGAGTAATGAACCTGGGCTGTAGTCTTAGGTATGCCACCATATGTATCAAGATGTTTGGGTAAGCCCTTTTATAGGTTTGGGTTTAAGATTTTTCATGTATAAAATGAAAGACATGAATAATCAATTCCTTCAATTGTCAAAGTTCTATGATTCAAAGGTGTTATTTATGAGAAAAGCATAAACAGAGAAAGTTGATATTTAAAAGATTATGGGGGCAGCTAGATGGCGCAGTGGATAGAGCACCGGCCCTGGAGTCAGGAGTACCTGAGTTCAAATCCGGCCTCAGACACTTAACACTTACTAGCTGTGTGACCCTGGGCAAGTCACTTAACCCCAATTGCCTCACTAAAAAAAAAAAAAAAAAAGATTATGGGAGCCAAGAGGGTGAAGGAAAGACAATGACTTCCCAGTGCTCTTCCCCAAAAACCCTACAATTTCCTTCAAATTATGCCATAAGACAATTCCAGGAGCAGCAGAACCCAAAAAAGGACAGGATGAGATCTTTATCCATCCCAAAACAGTTTAGGACGGCAGCTAGGTGACACAGTGGATAGAACACTGTCCCTGGAATCAGGAGGACCTGAATTCAAATCTGGCCTCAGACACTTGACACTTGACTGTGTAACCCTGGGCAAGTTACTTAATGCTCATTGCCTTTAAAAAAATGATGGTGCAGAAGGTCAGCAGGAAAGATCTGTTGTGCCAGGGTAAGTGTGGAGCACAGCCACATACAACCCGTACCACCACAGATCTAGCCCCAGGCAGGCCACTCCAGAGGAGCCTTAGAATCAGCTGCAGTGGTGGCTGCTTCTGGAACTCATCCCACAGATGGTGAGGGGGTCAAGTGGTTGGCCAATGGGAGACTAGAGGAGTCTCTGCTGGTACTGAGGCAGAACTCTGTTGTTCTGCCCCAGCTAGTATGCGGGTCAGTCCTGAATAGTAGCCAAGGTGGGGGAGGAGCTCAGGCATGCCACAGTTTACAGACATAGTAGAACAGGATTCTCTTCCAAGTCAGAGGGCAAACAGGCCTGTGGTTGCTTGCAGACCAGGCCAGGGGAGTGGTGAACATGCCTCTGCTTAAATTGTAACACCTGGGACCCCCTGAAACTTGGGACAGTGTACCATGGAAGCAGTGTCCAACTTTGAGAAGGAGTAAAATGTCAAGAAATAGCCTGGCAAATGAGCAAAGAAAAAAAAAGCTGACTCTAGAAAGTTTCTTTGGTGAGAAGGACTATCAAAATACACCCTCAGAGGAAGATAGCAAAGTCAAAGCTCTTACATACAAAACTTCCAAGATATTTAGAAGGTTACATGTGAAAGTAGAGGTTGCACATAAGTAATTACCCTTTCATGTTGGTGTGCAGTGGATAGAGCTGCAGGTCTGGAATCAGGAAGACCTGAGTTCAAATCTGGCTTCAGATAAGCATGAGACCTGAGCAAATTACCCTATTTGGCTCCATTTACTCATTTGTAAAATGAGCTAAAGAAATAAATGGCAAACCACTTCAATATTTTTGTCAAGAAAATGTCAAATGGGGTCATGAAGAGTCAGACGTGATTGAAACATATGAACAAAAACAAAAATCTAAAGTAGACAACTTTCTAAATATTTGTGGAATGGCTTTTATTACTATTTGAAATGGATAGTTTAGGGACATAATTGGGAGATTAGAGGGTTTTTATGTGACTTGTTAATAGTTGAAAACTTATTATCTTTTTTGAGTATAGTTATAAAAATAGCACATTATATTTTCCTAGTATTTCATATTTTGAGTGGAGTTGCACATGTGCAGCAGGTACTGGAGATTTCTGTCCAAGTGAAATTGAAATGCTAACTAAGGGAAAATGAACTAACAAATCATTATTTCTTCACATTCACTTTATATTCTACATTCTGCCAAGTGTTTTTAAAACTAAATCCATAAATATGCTACCTCATTAGGCATAAAGACATGATATGGACCTATTCCACTAGTGTCCACTTTCAGAGATTTAGGGTGATGATGACATAAAGGATCGGTTTACCAGATGGAACTCATCAGATTAGCAATTGGAGCAGAGTAAATCTCACTTTCATTGTTTTTTGGAAAACAAAGAACCCCTTTGTGTAACAAATTTGCATATTTTTTAGTCTCCAAAGGAAAAAGGAAAAAAGAAAGACACAGAAGGTTGGTTGGTGGTTGCACCTCTAGCTCAGTAGCATTTGCCTTAAGGCACTTTCCTGCTTTCCTCATAATAAGGAACATTAGCAACCAGTGGCTCGGAAAAGGCAGTCAAATAAGTCTCTTGGGAACAAGTAGACCACATGAAGTGTGAGCTATTAGATAAAGCAGTGAGATTACGGCCCCAGAAAGGATTTACTACATATATTACCACATGGATTTTATAGGGCTGCCAGCTCACTCAACTTTCAAATGTCAAACATGATTTAATAGGTTATTATACTATCAAGAAGGAAAGATGGTGATTTTCCATCACTAAAATTTCACCATACTGTATCTTATCATGTTCAATATAGCTAAATTACCTGTTTTTATCTTTAATAAGCATTTTATGGACTTCAAAATGGAAGATCCATTTTCACTTTTTTTTTGGATTAGAAAATTTGATCACTTCCTTTCAAATAACATTGGGATAAATATTGTATGTATATTTTTGTATTTTATTTAAATGTTTGTTCTTATGAACTGAGTAAATCTATTAGTACTATGTCTGCTAGACAGGCACTGTATCCACACAAAATAGTGTGGCGCTCCTTTTGGATGAATATCTACATCTACAATACTTCACAAACTAGAAAGACCAAAGTGTCCTATGTATCACACAGATTTCTTTTTCTATTATTTTTATTTTCTATTATATTTATTTTGTCATCTTGCCCTTTTTAGGTAATTTTTATGTGCTCAATAAGGATGTTTACCAGGAATTACACTATTTTCATCCTATAGTCATCTTTCAATTTAAGTAATAGCCTGAAAGTCATTTCAAAAAGAGTAGTAACTGGGGCAGCTAGATGGCGCAGTGGTTAAAGTGCTGGCCTTGGATTCAGGAGTACCTGAGTTCAAATCCAGCCTCAGACACTTAACACTTACTAGCTGTGTGACCCTGGGCAAGTCACTTAACCCCCATTGCTCCGCAAAAAAAAAAAAAAAAAAAGAGTAGTAACTATGTTTCTTCTGTTCCTAATAAAAGCTTACATTTTGTTTTTCAACATTTCGCCAAAATTAAAAACAAATTGTTAATTAATTTGAAAACTTCAACCACTGTGATTTCTGCTTTTAACATGAGACAATGAAATAATTATGATATATGCATATATATGTATATATGTATATATATGTATTTATTATCATCTTCATTAAAAGCGTTGCATTAGTGAAAATCATTTTTAAAAAAACAAACATTAAACTAGTTCCTAATGTTGCATCTGCCTTTCTGGTGCCATTTGTTACAAATAATAGAATATTTTCTATTTATATATAAGTTTAAATAGCTAGTTTTCATAGTCTGAATCTTAGAGGGTCCAACTCAAATCATAAAAGAATTTTAAAAATATATTTTTTTTGAGTGTTCTCATGAGCTATAAAGGTACATTAGGGCAGACAGTAGTGTTAAGGTTGCTTTTTTTTCTCCATTATTTTCATCATGTGACTTGCCCAGGGTTAGACAGCTAGTTAGTATATGAAGCTGGATTTGAACTTTGCTGCTCCTGACTCCAGAGCTTGCACTCACCAAGTAGTTTGGATGATTAATGCTTTATAATATATTTTGAGGTCTAAAAGTGCTTTTTTCCATCATTCTTACTTTTTTCTCATTATTTCCCTTGTTATTTCAGAAATTTAATTCTCCAAATGAATTTAGGTATAATTTTACTTTGCAAAATATCCCCTCAGTAGTATAATTGATATAGCACTAAATGTTTAAATTAATTTTAAAACAGCAAGCCAGAAAATAGAAGGAAATGATGGTCTATAACTCTCGTTTCAGTGCCAAGGAAATAAAGGACTTAAATTTCTGAAGGAGAAAGATAATATACTTCAAAATAACTTTACAATTATTCCATAAACAAGATGCTTTGAAATTAAGTGGCACAAAGAGGACTTTTCTACATTACCAAGTTTCACTAAAGAGCTCAAGGTACTTCTTTAGAAGTGTAATTTATTTTTCTCATCCTTAAACAATTGATCAAAAAAGATCTTACATTATGTTGTCAAGGCTTTCCCATTCAAGTGTGTACTATTACTGTAGAAAATACAGTCAGAATAAGTGGAGACAGAATGTGAAGAAAAATAATATAATGGATTAGATCTGAGATAGCACTAAAGAGGCTAATGTAATATAAGCACTCAAGAGTAATTGCAATGTGTAAATAGAAATGTGGCATCAGAAGTAATCCACCATATACTTTCTTACTGTGTGTAGGTTTAAATTCATGTTCTGACTCATTTAATTAAAAGCAAAATATGCTATGAGAAAATATTGATTATGATAAGAGAAATTCACAGTTTGTATATTTATTTCTAATTTCTTATTTTCTTGGTTGACTCTGAATAGCCATTGACTCTGCCATTGAGTCTTTGTTGTCATCTGTCTGTTAGAGATGAGCATTTTAAGCAGTACTCTATTATTGAAATACATGATGAAGAGGTATTGAGATACACTGTGTTTGAATTTTCCAATACCTTTGACATGCAATTGTTAAGAAAGATTGGAAGATGTTTCTCTAGACTACCTAGGTTTTTATATATTCTAATTGGTTCTGGTGTGCTCAATCCAATCCTCCAAAAAATATTATTACTCTTTGTTTTTATACCATGGCCATTTATCTACCTTTCACCCTCACCAGCTGAATGTTTCTTTGGCAACAACAACAAACTTTAAGCAACATCAACCAACAGAGTGATCACAAGTTTGAGTTTATATTAACATTCATATCTCTAGTCCTCCCACTCTGTTCTAAGGAGGAAGAGGTTTCCTTAACACTTAAATAGGCTTGTTCACTATAAATCATCAAATTCAATAAATTAAGTGCCTGTTATGTATCAGGTACTATGTTATGCACTAGGGACATGGTTTAAAAAAATAAAACATTCTGATGAACAAGACAACAAGAATATATAAAAATATGACCGGCACAAATATAAAGTGAATATAAGGTAGAGCCAACATAGTGAAAGTTGCCTGAGTTCTCCCCATTTAATCTCAAAACTATTTTAAATCAAGCCACAAAATAGATTCTGGAGCAACAGAACCCACAAAAGAATGGGGTAAAACAGTTTTCCAGAAGAAGATAACTTAGAATGACTGTAGAAAGGTCTCTCTCACTTGGGTAAAAGGGGTGTACAGCCCAGCTCACTTGACAGAGAAAGCCATTAGGAAGCTCCTAGGCCCAGCATAGATCAGCAACCAAGCTGATCTGTTCCTAGCCTCCAGCCCCAGTATAACAGATAAACTGAAATCGGCAGACCCCTTGCACAAGACACTGTACTAGGCCAGGAACCCTAGTGCGGTGAATGACTACAAGCCTCCACCCACCCACTGGTGCAATAGGTAAGTCACCAGCCCTGAAGGCCCAGGTTCAGAAAGCCTGTGATAAGGGGAAGCTAGGTGGTGCAGTGGATAGAACCATGGCCCTAGATTCAGGAGGACCTAAGTTCAAATCCAAACTCAGACACTTAACACTTACTTGCTGTGTGACCCTGGGCAAGTCACTTAACCCCAATTGCCTCACCAAAAAAAATTAAAAAATAAAATAAAAACAGAAAGTCTGTGATATATCTATCTATCTCTATCTCTATCTCTCATCTCTCTCTATATCCATTTCTACATCTATATCTGCATCTACATCTATATCTCTATCTCTATCTATATTTATATCTATATCTATCTGCATCTGTATTTATATCATCTATACCTATAGCTATATCTATATGCTGTTAACATATTAACTACACAGGCCATAGCAAAATACATTATTAGCTTAATTGTTTTTGTAACATATTCAGGAAAATGTCATTTTGAAATGAAGGAGGTTTAGAATGAAATCCTTTCTCTTTTATGCAAATGAAGTCAGTAAAAATGTTAGGGATAATACTTTGCTGTTTGATTAATCCATACCTTAACTACTAGAGATGCTTAACCTGGAGAAGAGAGAAGGCAATATGATAGTTATGTTTCTAATGGGAGAGATGATGCATTAGAAAGTTTCAAATACAAGTCAGATGGAAAGGTACTGTTGTGCTTAGGGGGCAACAGCAAAGCAGGAAATATCATTTCCATTGATAAAATCACATCAGTTTCTGATGTTAAACCATTTGTAAATGCACAGAATTTTGTTGAAAACATTTTCTATATCTGTTATTGAAATGCTTTGCTAAGAATATAATTAATATGTAACTTCATCAGAAAAAAATCAAACAAAAAAACCCAAACTGCACTCATAGATTAGGTTTCCATTCAAAAGCCAAACAGAAATGAAAGATTCTTGGTTTTTGATTTTTAAAATTTTTAATGACAAAAGTATTCTATTATTTTCCAGTTACATGTAAAGATGGTTTTCAACATTTGTTTTCATGAGATTTTATTTCCAATTTTTGTCCCTTCTTCCCTTCCTTCCCCTGTCTCTAAAACAGAAAGCAATCTCATATAGCTTATATATGTATGATCACATCAACCATATTTCTGCATTAGTCATGTTGTGAAAGAAGAACCAGAAGAAAAGGTAAAAACCTCAAAAAAAAAAGTTAAAAAGTATGGTTCAATCTACATTCAGAATCTACTGTTCTTTTTTTCTGGATGGAGAGAACATTTTCCATCATGAGTTCTTTGGAATTGTCTTGGATTGTTGCACTGCTGAGAAGAGCCAAATCTATCACAGTTGATCACCACACAATGTTACTGTTACTGTGTACAATTTTCTCCTGGTTCTGCTCATCTCACTCAGCATCAGTCCACTTAAGTCTTTCTAGGCTTGTTTTTTTCAGAAATCTGCCTGCATATAATTTATTACATCAGTTTATAGGCATTCTCTCAATTTGCAATTCTTTGAAATATTTTTGTGCATGTAGATCCTTTTTCCTTTTTATGATCTCTTTCCGATATAGACCTATTATTACTGGGTAAAAGGGTATGCACACTCCCATAGCTCTTTGGATAGAGTTCCAAATTGCTCTCTATAATGTTTTGATAAGTTCACAACTCCACCAGCAATGCATTAGTATTCCAATTTTTCCACGGTTTCTCCAACATTTATTATTTTTTTTGTCACATTAGCCAATCTGCTAGGTGTGAGGTAGTACATCAGAGTTTTTTTATTATACATTTCACTAATCAAAAGTGATTTAGAGGAGGCAGCTAGGTGGTGCAGTAGATAAAGTACTGGCCCTGGTTTCAGGAGGACCTGAGTTCAAATTCGGCCTCAGACACTTGACACTTACTAGCTGTGTGACCCTGGGCAAGTCACTTAACCCTAATCCCCCCCCAAAAAAAAGTGATTCAGAGCGTTTTTTTCATATGACAATAGATATCTTTTATTTCTTCATCTTAAAACTGCCTGTTCATATTCTTGACCATTTCTCAATGGGGGAATGACTCGTATTCTTATAAATTTTATTGAATTACCTATATATTTTAGAAATGAGGCCTTTATCAGAAACACTGGCTATAAAATATTGTTTCCCAGTTTTCTGATTTCCTTCTAATTTTGGCTGTTTGTAGACTATTTAATTTAATGCAATCTAACTCATCCATTTTATATTTCATTATATTCTCTATCTCTTGTTTGGTTGGTCATACATTTTTCTCCTCTCCATAGATCTGAGAGGTAAACTATTCCTACTTCTCCTAGTTTACCTATGGTATCATGCTTTATGTCTAAATCATGTACCTATTTTGACCTTATTTTGGCATATGGTATAAGATGCTGGTCTGTGCCTAATTTCTGCCAAGCTATCTTCCAGTTTTCCCAGCAGTTTTTGTCAAAAAATGAGTTCCTTTTCTAGAAGCTGGAGTCTTTGGATTTATCAAACACAAGATTACTCAAGTCATTTACTACTGTGTCTCCTATGCCTAATCTATTCCACAGATCCACCACTCTATTTCTTAGCTGGTACCAAATAGTTTTTATGAGTGCCACTTTAAAGTATAGCTTCAGATTTGGTACAGCTAGCCCACTTTCCTGTTCATTTTTTTTTTCATTAGTTCCCTTGATATTCTTGACCTTTTGTTTTTCTAGGTGAATTTTGTTATTATTTTTCTAGCTCTGTAACAAAATTTTGGTCATTCTGATTGGTGTGGCACTGAAGAAGTAAATTCTAATATTTTAAGATTTTTGCATTGATATTCATTAAGGAAATTGTTCTATAATTTTCTTTTTTCTGTTTTGGCTCTGCCTGATTTAGGTATCAACACCATATTTGTCTCAAAAAAGGAATTTGGTAGAACTCCATATTCACCTATTTTTCCAAATAATTTGTATAGCATTGGAATAAATTGTTCTTTAACTGCTTGGGAGAATTCACTTGTAAACCCATCTGGTCCTGGAGATTTTTTCTTAGGGAGTTCAATTTCTTTTTCTAAAACAGGCTTCTTTAGGGATTTTATTTCCTCTTCTGTTAATCTGGGCAGTTTATAGTTTTGTAAATATTAATCTACTGAAATGAAACATTCTTACAATAATTTAAAAAATGGAGGTCTATGGTGAACTGGACTACTCTTTTTTCCTCAGCATTAGTCCATTCATAAATTTATCAATGTGGATACTTGCATTTATACTAACTATACAGGAGATAAGAAGCCTTTGATTACAATTGCTGTCAGTTGCATCATACAATTTCTAAAGTAGAAAACAATATATGTAATGTCTTATTCATTGTTATTTAGTGTGATGCGTACATCCTTGACAGTAACAAATGAAAACATTTAACTTACTTTATCTTTCAAATTAAATTTCTTATGAAATAATTCAAATTATATTATGAATGTGTCCATAAAACAATAGAGGGATTCTGCAGTACATATTGTTTTTTGTTTTGTTTATTTGTTAAGGCAATTGGGGTTAAGTGACTTGTCCAGGGTCACACAGCCAGTAAGTGATAAGTGTCTGAGGCCGGATTTTAACTCAGGTCTTCCCCACTCCAGGGCCGGTGCTCTATCCACTGTGCCACCTAGCTGCCACTTGAAGTACATATTAAAGTAGATTTTAAAAGGAAATAAATGCCACATTTGCAATTCATTTATTTTCCCACAGCACTTAGAGAAAATCATCAGAATGCTATTCATCCTTTGCTCCCATTCCTTCTCAAACTACCTCCTGTTCAGCTATTCAAATGAGCCATGAAAATACCTTATCAAAATGGTCATCTGATGTCTTAATGCATCACTTGTGAGCTTGAATGATATATAGCAATTGAACAATTTAAAACTTATTAGATGTAACACACATATATTTTTAAACTATAGTAGTATGATGATTTGTGAAAGCATAATTTTAATAGTTTGTTCTTCCATGTAAAAAAATAATAAATCGATGTGCCTCAGGATGGCGAATATTCCTTTTTAATGAAACATATTTATGAAGGGTTTAATTTTGGCTTCCCTTCTCATCCTTCCTTTAGGTTTGTGTATGTTCCTTTTTCATATTCTTATAGTCTTAAGATCAAAAGGGCTTTTTCTTTCCCTGATTTCCAATAATTGCTGGTTATTACTAATTCTATTTGGATGTTCAATTTTAATATTCAATTTTGTATTAGATTCTACCTTACAAGTTAGATAGTATTTACCAGCTCATTGCTTTTCTTCACCTGATCTTTGAGTAATGGCAGTAATTATGATAGATGGAAAAAGAATAGGATTCTACTGAGAAACTGCCCTTTTGTCTTTTGTCTCAGTTTTCCTCCCCTTTCAGCAGAATAAGGCTGCTTTTGTTTTTGATCACAATAGTATGCAAATAAAACTTGATTGTTTTATCCTTCTCCTCTGCTTACTTTTAAGGAAAATAGAATAGAAAAGTATGCTTTAATCTGCATTAAATCTGCATAAAGTATGCATTTAATCTTCATCAGTTCTTTCTCTAGATATGGATCATATTTTTCATCATAAGTTCTTTGGGTTTGTATTGGATCATTGCATTGCTCAGAATAGCTAAGTCATTCACAGTTAATTATTATATAATATTGCTGTTACTGTCTATACTTTTCCCTGGGTTTTTCTCACTTCACTTTGCATTAGTTCACATAAGTCTTCCCAGGCTTTTCTGAAATGATTCTGTTCATTATTTCTTATAGTACTGTAGTATTCCACCAGAATCATATACCCCAACTTGTTCAGCCATTCCCCAATTGAAGGCTATCCCTTCAATTTCCAGTTCTTATAAATATTTTTGTACTTATAGCTTCTTTTCCTTTTTCTTTGATATCTTTGGGGAAAATAAGTTTTTCTGAAATTACTGTGTTAAAATATTTTTAATTAAAGGAGTTGTTGGGAAAAGGCAGAATAACTCATAAAACTACTTTTATATACAATTCTAATTAATGAGGATATAATTGATAGACATTAAAGAGATAAGTGAGGTAACATAATGACAAGCAAAATGAATATTACACATTTCAAGTCCATGGAAATGAACCAGAATAACAGGCCTTAAGACAAGTAATGTTGGTTGTAGGTATCAGTCTAGCATCTTTGCATTCATTCAGATAAAAGAGAGCAAAGAACACTTTTCAATTTCACTTTTAATGATACCACTGAAGCTGTTTTTTCTGGACTATCTTAATTTGGTCAAGAACTAACTATACTTAATATCTATAGGTTTCATTCATTCTTTATTCATTGAGGATTCCAAATGTATAGTGTATTATGCTGGGAAATACATGTGATACAAATTTAAATTAGACCAAAATCTTCCCTTTAACAAATAAAACTTGGGGCAGCTAGGTGGCGCAGTGGATGGAGCACTGGCCCTGGAGTCAGGAGGAACTGAATTCAAAAATGGCCTCAGATACTTAACACTTACTAGCTGTGTGACCCTGAGCAAGTCACTTAACCCCAATTGCCTCACTAAAAACAAAAACAAAAACAAAAAGAAACAAAAAAAATAAAAAATAAAACTTAATATGATAGAGGTTATAAGATATGCAATAAAAATAATCATAATACAATGTGTAATGCAATTGATATATAAGATAAAATGCTATTAGGTTTCAGAGGAATAAAAAGAATAACCCTTTTAACCTGTGGTAGAGAGTATTATTAGGGAAGTTTTCAAGGTTATGCAAATCATTTTCATCATTCTGCATTGTATGAATTATTTTTGCTACTGCTTAAATATTTGTGTTAAGATTAGGTATGGACATGTGCTATATAAATATGCAAGACTGAAGCCAAGTGTTGCTGATTTCATGAGGAACTTGATATTTTATAATGTAATATAACACAAAATTCAGTATATTACCAATCTAGATCTACATTTTTTTTGTTGTCAGATTGAGCACAGAGAAGTCATATCATTTATCTAAGAAATCTAGTTTTGTCATGGTAATACAGAATCTTGGTTACTGCTGCCATCCATGAAACACCCTACTCTGTTCCAGACAATATTATGGATATTGTCAGGAAAACAAAGATGAGTTAGATGAAAATTCTACTTTCACAGAACTATTGATCTATTAGTGGAAAAAAGAAAGGATGACATCAATAGAACATGTCATACCATGGCAAATTCCTTTAGAGAAGTAAAAAAGAAAGTGTTATAAGTTTTCATCAGAAAATTATGGCCACAACAAATTTGGGGGTCTAGGGTTTTATTCTTTAAATGTTTTGCTTGTGGGCAGAGGATGCTTGTTCTTGACTCAAGGTATTGTCATACATTGGTCTACAGGTAGTGAACCTGTGATGAATTCATTCCTCAGGGTCAGCTAAGAGGGCACTCCAGATTTTTTACCTTCTCTAATTTCCTACCTCTATGTAGTAAATTAAGTCATTTCTGAAAAGAATTAGAAACCTAATAAATAGAGAATATGTGAGAGATAACAGTAAATATATTGGTTGGATGAAAAAAATATAGATTGGAAAGCATTAAATGCCAGGGAGAGTTGCTACATTATTAAGGACAATCAGTGTATGTGAGTTGCCTACTCTACTAATCCCTAGGACTGGATCTGTAACTAATTAAAACCAATGATGTATTTGTGGATAGAACTGAATGTACCAGATAATTGTCTGGATTTTTTTCTGTGATTTGTAAAGATATTCTTCTGCATAATTCAGATCACTTATTGCTGAAGATTAGTTATAATTGCTTAATGCTTTAAAATATTTAGGCTTAGTTATGTCTTCAGAAAGTACTGCAAAACTTGGATGCATGTTAGGTTTTCCAGACATTGTGAGCTATTTAAAATTTTTTTTTTAGTAGAATCCCAAACATTTTTTCCATGGATGTTTTTCATCAATTTTTATAGCCATGTGCAATTTTAAGGAAATTCAGACCATATGTCTGTTTTGCTTAGTATAAATTCAGAATGATTTGTGTAACAAATGTTAAATATTTCACTCAACAATTGGGTATGAAATGGTGAGATAAAATAACCATTTGCTGGTGAGGAAGTTTCAAGGTGATATTGAAGATTCACAACCATATGCCATATTCCTAAATGTATCCCACCTTCAATACCAGAAATGTTTACATGGACAGGTTGTAAGTATTCAGAAAAAGTCAGACCATGGGAACTGCCCCCCATCCTCAAGCCATATTTCACAAAATAACATTTTCATTTAGTAAGTATAAATTGTTAACTGTCAGTACTAATTAAGGCTATCCTATCCTGGAAAACCAGAATTATTGACAGAGACTGGAAGTACAGAAGTTAAAGATGCTATCAGTACATTCACTAATAGAAAAGCTGAATCATGAAAAAGCTTCTTAATGTAATGGAGTGCTTCAAATCACTTTTTTTAAACTTCCTTTCTTGGGCCAAGTTTGTAGTGTTAAAATTATTTTTAGCACAAGTTTTTGAATAGTTTCAATATTACCATGTCTCAACCATGTAGTACAGAAATTCAAAAACAATATCACTGACAGAACCTTTAAATTCAAGCAGCTGGCCAACATTAATGTGATAGAACTTCTAACCACCTTGCTCCAATGTCTGGGAGATCACATATGGTTCTCTGACTTTCAATAAGCCATGTTATTTCACTGGGACTCAGTTATCTTATGTTATCAATAAGGAGAGTTGAACCAAGGAGTTAAAGTCATCTAAATGACTGAACTGACATAAATAAGGGTGACAAAGATGTAAAACAAATTATGATATATGCTGGCAATTATGGTAAGCACCGTCTATTCCCAAATATTTTTTTCTATTACAAAGAAACCTAGGAACTTCCCCTTTTAAAATTCTGCCTCTGCCTGTATAAGCACAGGTAAAGTACAAAAGCTGGACATGAACTATAATAGGATTGGACTATATTATCTCTAAAGTAGCATTGGGGATGGGGGTAGAGCCAAGATGGCAGAGGAAAGGCAGTGACTTCCTCAAGTTTTCCTCCAAAACCCTCCAAATACCTTGAAATGATGCCATAAGATAATTTCTGGAGCAGCAGAACACATAAAAGGATGGGGTGAGATCATTTTTCAGCCAAAGATGGCTTAGGTCAGCAGGAAAGATCTGTTGAGCTAGGGTGAGTGTGGAGCACAGCCCCATACAGCATGTGCCAGCACAGATCCAGTCCCAGGAAGGCCACTCCAGAGGAGCCTTAGAATCAGCGGCAGTGGCGGCTGCTTCTGGAACTCATTCCATGGATGGTGAGAGGGTTGAGTGGTTGGCCAATGGAATATTACAGGAGTCTCTGCTGGTGCTGAGGCAAGACTCTGTTGGTCTGCCCCAGCTAGTATGCAGGTCACAGTCTTGAGTGGTGGCCCTTTTGGGGGAGGGGCTCAGGAATGTCAGAGATTGCAGACACAGTAGAACGGGATTCTCTTCTGGGTCAGAGGGCAATCAGGCCTGTCGTTGCTTACAGATGATAGTACAGGCCAGGGGAATGGTGAACATGCCTCTCCTTAAATCATAACACTTGGGACCTCCTAAAGCTTGGGACAGTGTGCCCTGGAAGCAGAGCCCAACTTTAAGAAGGAGTACAAAGTCAAGAAATAGGCTGGTAAAATGAGCAAACAAAAAAATGAGCTGAATAGAAAATTTGACTCTCAAATACAAGACCCTAGAGAAACATAAACAGTTAAACAAAAAAATAATAAGGAATATTAAAAGGTAAAACTGTTTACATTCCTACATGAGAAGATGGTAATTGTAACTCATAAGAACTTTCTCATTATTAGGACAGTTTAATGGAGTATATTTAGACAGTGGGCACAGGTGTGAGTTAAATATGAAGGAATAATATCTTTACAAAAATAAAATTAAGGGGTGAGAAGAATGTACTGGGAGAAGGGGAAAGGGAGAGGTGGAATGGGGTGAAGTAGCTCACATAAAAGAAGCAAGAAAAAGCTTATGGAATGGAGCAGAAAATGGAGGAGATATGGGGAAGCGAGTAAGCCTTACTCTCATCAGAATTGGCACAGAAACAGAATAACATACACACTCAGTTAGGTATAGTAATATATCTTGCCCGGCAGGAAAAAAGTGTTGGAGGATAATGTGGTAGGGGTGAAAGAAGGGAAGCTATTTTGGGGGAGAAGGCAGTCAGAAACAAAACACTTTTGAGGAGGGATACAGTAAAAGAACATAGCAAATAGAGTAAATATCAAGGAGAGAAAATAGGATAGAGAGTGATACAGTTAGCAATAGTAATTGTTAAAAAGAATTTGAAGCAAGTTTGTCTGATAGGCCTCAGTTCTCAAACACATAGAAAATTGGGTCAAATTTGCTTCATGTCAAAAGACATGAAGATTTCAGATGAAATAACCAAAGCCACCTATATCCATAAGGAAAAAAAATGCTATAACCTACTATTGAGTGCAGAAATTCAGGTCAAAACCATTATGGATACTATCTCATGCCAATTGGATTTGAAAATGGCAAATATTGTGGGGGATATGGGAAAATGAGACAGCAATACACTCTTGGTAAAATTGTAAACTGATTAAACATTCTGAAGAGTAATTTGGAACTATGGCTAGAGGGCTATAAAACCATGTAGACTCTTTGACTACTAGGCTGATATCCTAAAAGAAATTTTTAAAAAAGAATAAAAGTTGAATTTGAAATTGGGGTGATGACCATTAATTGCAAAATAGCAGAATAAATGGTGGGATGAGTTTATGTTGGAACACTGTTTTGCTATAAGAAATGGTGAGCAGGATGCTATCAGAAAAACCTGTAAAGAAATACATGAGCTAATGCAAAGTGAAATGTACTGTATACAAAATAACAGCAATATTGTAAAATGATCTGCTCTGAGTGACTTGGCTGCTTTTAGCAATGCAATGGTCAAAGACAACTCTGAAGGACTTATGAAAAATGTGATCCATCTGCAGAGAAAGAACTGATGGTATATAAATACAGATTTAAGCATATTTTTGTTAATTCCTTTTTCTAATGTTATTTTTATCTGTTTTCTTTTACAACCATACTCATAAGGAATTGTTTTGAATGACTACACATGTATAACTTGTATTGAATTGATGGAATTCTTAAAGGTGGGGAAGGAGGGAGGAATAGAATGTGGGGCACAAAGTTTTAAAAATTGATGTTAAAATTTGTTTTTAAATGTAATTTGTGAAAATAAAATTCTAAATGAAATGAAAAAAAAATAAATTAAGTAGTATTAAGCTCCCAAAGTCCATCAATCTCTTTAATACCTGTGAGGATACCTAAATAACAGTTGCGGTAAGTTGGACAACTTGTCATAAAATCTTTTGAGTCAAGTTATCATGTTCAATGAAAATAAATGTTCAGAAGAAGGACATATAGGTTCTTTTCCTAAATTACCATTAATAAGGCATGTCTACAGTTGGGATTATTGATACATAGCAGGAAATTAGTCTATCTAATGGAGGTTGGAATCTATTTGATCTAAAAATCAGGCAAATCCTTCTTTAATCCTGAAGGACTTGGCAGATATTTCATTCTCAAATTCTGGCAATGTGACTATATCCTGATGAATTCTAAGGAAATAATAACTAAGATAATTTTGGCATATATAACTAGGGAGGTAAGAATGCCCTGTATACATTGACTGGAGTGACATTTTCTTATCAGCATTAAACTGCCATAGCATGATGCCATGGGGACCCTTAGACTTGATTTACAAGTGCTGACACTGACTGCTTTTTATTTCATATCTTAGAGCTGCCAAAGAGGCTGCTGCTGATATATATATATATATATATATATATATATATATATATATATGATTAGGGGAAAAAGAATATGATGGGAAAAAATAGAAACCAACAAAGAAAGAATAATTTTACCTTGATTTTTATAAGTCATATAACCACAGATGTTTGGAGAGGTTCAATAGTACATATTTCTGTACTGCAGTATGATGACAAAAACCACATTTTAAATTAATCGACTTTTCAAAATAAAAATAAATCCAAAATAATAAGTCAAACTACTAATAATTATACTTCAGGTGCACCCACATTATGTGTTTTATTTATATGCCATTGCTAAAAGAAAAGAAAAAGAACCAATGTAGTGTATGTATAGTAAAAGAATAACATTTTTTGATTTTTTATGTATTTATATTTCTATATTCACATATTGTGTACTCTTGTTTTCCAAAAATGTAGTGTTAATTTTATCAAAGTTTTTTACCTGATCAGAGTTATTAACTGATAGGTTTATTTAGTGAAGTTAGATTACAGTGTGAAATGTAAGGTTTTTGTACTTACCTGTAAAATACACACTTTGATTTATTATTGTAGGCAAGCCAAATACCCTTAATTAAAATAAGTAGTTGGTGACTAAATGGAATTACAGTTCATAAACTTAGCAATTGTTTTGATCTCCTAAGTTGATTCTTTAATCACACACACATACACATATATAAAGAGAGAACACATCATAATATTTGTTTAAGGAAGAAACAAGATGACAGCATTTGTGTGTAAAAATATATAGTTTTCAACTAAAATATGGCAGAAAATTTTTTATTTTCTTAAACTGTGATAGTTTAAAATTTTAAAAAGTTTAAAATTTTCAGTGTCTTTTTTCTTCTTTTAAAGCATGTCTCAAAAAAAACTGATATAGGTTATACATTACAATCATGTTAAGCATATTTCCCTATTAGTCATGTTGTAAGAGAACAGTCAGATCAAAAGGAGAAAAAAAAACATAAGAAAGAAGAAACAACAACAAAAAAGCAACAACAAAAGTGAAAAAGTATGCTTCAATCAGCATTCTGACTCCACAATTTTTTTTTTCTTTTTCTGTATATGGAGAGCATTTTCCTTCATGAGTCTTTTTGGCTTTAACTTGTATCATTGAACTGCTGAGAGGAGCCAACTCTATCATAGTTGATCATCACACAATGTTGCTGTTACTGTGTACAATGTTCTCCTGGTTCTGCTCACTTACTTAGCATCAGTCCACTTAAGTCTTTCCAGGTTTTTCTGAAATCTGCTTGCTCTTCATTTCTTACAAAATAGTATTCCATTACATTCATATACCACAACTTGTTCAGCCATTCCCAAATTGATGGGCATCCCCTCAATTTTTAATTCTTTGACACCACAAACAAAACATTTATAATTTTTTTTGTACATGTGGGTCATTTCCTCTTTTATGATCTCTTTGGGATATACACCTAGTAGTGGTATTGCTGGATCAAAGGGTACTTACAGTTTCGTTTTGATTTTAGTGAGGCAATTAAGGTTAAGTGACTTGCCTAGGGTCACACAGCTAGTAAGTGTTAAGTGTCTGAAGCCATATTTGAACTCAGGTCCTCCTGACTCCAGGGCCAGTGCACTATCCACTGCACCACCTAGCCGCCCGGTATTTACAGTTTTATAGCCTTTTAGGTGTGGTTCCAAATTATTCTACAGAATGATTGAATCAGTTCACAACTTCACCATCAGTGTACTAATTCTCCCACATCTCCAAATTTTATCATTTGGTCATCTTAGCCATTTTCCCCCTGAAAGTTTTATATTCAGCTTTTCTTGGTTGGTGATTCTTTGTTATTATCCTAGTTCCCTTGCTCTTTGGGATATTATATTCCAAGCCCTCCGATCCTTTTATCTAGAAGCTTCTAGATCTTTTGTTACCCTTACTGTGACTGAACCATACTTGAATTGTTACTTTTTGGCTGCTTGCAATATTTTCTCCTTGACCTGAGACTTATGGAATTTGGCTATAATATTCCTGGAAGTGTCCATTTTTGGATTTCTTTCAGGAGTTGATTGGTGGATTCTTCCAATTTCTATTTTACCTTCTGCTTTTAGAATATGAGGGCAATTTCCCTGACTATTTCTTGGAAGATAATGTCTTGACTCTTTTTTATCATGGTTTTGAGGTAGTCCAATAAATTTCAAGTCATCTCTCATGGATTTTTTCCAGGAAAGGTGTTTTTCAAGGCAATATTTTCAGATTGATAGATAAATTGATAAATTAGATAGATATAAATTTTACCTTATCTCTATGGAAGGCATTGAATGATTAATATTTCTCTACTTTCCTCTTTGTTCATTCTCATTTATCTCAATGCATAGTGTGGTGTCTTGCATGGAGTAGGGATAGAATAACTATATAACAAAAGAATGATTATCTAGAGTTTTCCAATGACATATCCACTGAAGTTTGGTGCATATTTAGATGGATGTTAACACTTTCAGGACATCAGGCACACTTTAGTAAATTATTATTTAGTAAATCAGTCAGACAATAAAACTTTTATTAAGCCTGTCTATGCACCAGGCACCGTGGATACAAAAGGGACAAAAGTCAATCAAGGAGTTCACATTCTAATGGGGGAGACAACATGCAAACCAATATATACAATGCAAACTATATATAGGATAAATAGGAAATAACAGAGAAAAACCACTGAAATTTTTTTAAAAAATTAAATTAAATTTTTAAAGAACTTCCTATAGAAGCCTGGATTTTTATTTCATACATAAGGCAAGCTGGGAGGTGGAGTTGAGGAGAGAGCATTTCAGGGATGGAAGACCACCAGAGAAAATCCCTCTAGGCAACATAGGGAGGGTCTTGTTTGTGAAATAGCAAGGAGGCCAGTGTCACTGACTTAAAGGTATATTGGCAAGGAGGAAAGTGTAAGAAGACTGCAACAGTATGAGGTTATGAAGGGCTTTGAATACCAAAATGAGGATTTTATATTTTATCCTGGAGCAAATAGGGAACCCCTGGAGTTTATTGACTAGAGAAGTGATATGAATGCACCTATGCTTTAGGAAAGTATGGATAAAGGCAGGCTGACATATGAGTAGTTTATTGACTTAATTGAGGCTTATGATGATGAGGAGCTTACATTAGAATGGAGGCAGTGTCAGAGGAGCAAAGGGGGCCTAAACAAGATATTTAGCAAAAGCGAAATCAACACAGTTTGGTAACAAATAAACCAGAGCAGCAATTCACAAAATGTCATTCTACAGACTTTTAATGATTATAGGCAAAATGAGATTGACTGCCAGGACCTAGACAAATCTAGAGTATTAATCTTGTTCATTTGAAATATGACCTGTCAGCATGTCATCATTGTTCTAGCTGTTATATCCCTTGCTATACCATTAATTTTTGATTGATCTTCTGTTTAATTTATAATAATGATTATGGGCTGGCACTAATAATAAAAGCCAGATCCTGAAAATATAAAAGCACCTTAAGGCAATAAAAGAGGACTTTATATATTTTAAGGCTTTTTATCATTGCATTGTCTCCACTTATATTTCATAAGAGCTAATACATTGAAGTAAAATGTGCCATAAAAGTAGCTTCTAAATATTTTACTCACATGATGTTCTTGGTCTTTGTCATGCTTCTTTTCTCCACGTTTTTCAAAACCAATGAAAATCCATCCCATCTGTGGTATATTGTGTAAAAAATAAAGAACATATTTCCAAACAAAAAATACTCTTTTCCTAAACTGCTTGGCAATAATTGTTTGGCATGAAAAACAGTAACCATGTTGAAAAAAAGAATATTTTATTTTATTTTTACAATCTTCTGTTAGGCCTATTGAGATTTCCTGTTTGGCCTTGGTCTCTGATGTATAGAAATAATAAGCCCTGGGACATACATAAAAATAATGCTGTTGGATTTTCCCCAATTAATTAATTTTCTGATGTTGTTGTAGTGTTTCTTTTTTTTTTAATGTATAAGGTATTTTATTTTTTCCGTTACATGTAAAGATAGTTCTCAACTTTTGTTTATACAAGCTTTACAATTTCAGATTTTTCTCCCTCCCTCCCCTCCCTCCCCCCTCCCCTAGACAGCAGGTAATCTGATATAGGTTATATCTATATATCTCTTTACATATAGATATAGATATAGATATATACACACACACATATATATATACACATAATAACATTAATCCTATTTCTGCATTAATCCTGTTACAAGAGAAAAAATCAGAGCAGTGATGCAAAACCTCAAAATAGAAAAAAAAACCAACAGCACCCAAAACAAAAGAAATAGTATGGTTCAATCAGCATCTATACTCCACAGTTTTTTTTTTCTTGGATTTGTAGATCCTCTTCTATCATGAGTTCCCTGGAACTCTTCTGTACCATTGCATTGGTGAGAAGAATATAGTCCATCACAGTAGGTCAACACTCAATGTTGATGATACTGTGTACAATGTTCTTCTGGTTCTGCTCATCTCACTCATCATCAGCTCACGTAAGACCCTCCAGGTTTCTCTGAACTCTTCCTGCTCATCATTTCTTACAGCACAATAGTATTCCATTGTATTCATATACCACAACTTTTCCAGCCATTCCCCAATTGATGAGCACCCCCTCAACTTCCAATTCCTTGCTACCACGTAAAGAGCAGCAATAAATATTTTTGTACATGTGGGTCCCTTTCCCCCTTCCATGATTTCTTTGGGCAAAAGACCTAAAAGTGGAATTGCTGGGTCAAAGGGTATGCACAGCTTTATTGCCCTTTGGGCATAATTCCAAATTGCTCTCCAGAATGGTTGGATCAGCTCACAGCTCCACCAACAATGCAGTGTTCCAATTTTCCCACAGCCTCTCCAGCATTTATTATCTTCCTTTTTTGTCATTTTAGCCAATCTGATAGGTGTCAGGTGGTACCTCAGAGTTGTTTTAATTTGCATCTCTCTAATCATTAGAGATTTAGAGCATTTTTTCATATGGGAATAGATAGCTTTGGTTTCTTCATCAGAAAACTGCCTAGTGTTTCCTTTAAAGATAAAAATAATTTTAAGTCATTTTCCACTGAGCAAATAAAAAACAAAGCTTTTATATTTTCAGCAGAGTGACGAATTTATTGTATTTAAGCCACAGATGAGAGATTTTCTTGGCTAATACATGCAAAAACTGATACTTTAATAACTTAGAGAGGAAGGTAAGTCAAGAGAATATAGGTAGAATTTCTCTATACTTGAAAAACAAAAGAACTTTACATACTCTTTGTATGAAATCCTCATTTATCACTCTTATAAAATAATATATACATCTTCATTCAGTTATATAAGCTTGCTGTACTGCATCTAACTCATATTAACCTGTGGCACCACTCACATATATAGTGACCTTTTCCTATCTCACAAATATATACTTTTCTATCTGATGCTTATTTACAAAGAAATATATGCCCCGAAAGCACTAGTAGAAAAAAATAAATAAGCAATAGAAGTAAAAATGACTGATAACTACTGAATTTTCCTGGGCTACTTAGCCATTTTCCACTAGTATCCACTGTAATTATGATTTCTTATCACCAGATGACTGGGTATGTATATGTAGGACAAAAAGAAGAGGAAAAATTGTGGTTATTTGGATATAACTCTAAATCTAGAAAACCATGTGGCCCTTACAGTTTTACTTGGTTAACTTGTTGTTATAAATGGATCAGGTTGATCAATTTTTTTTTTATATCTACACTTTATTTCTTACTATAAAAACTGAGATTACCATAGCAAGGAATATATGGAGTTTCATATTAGTTTTTTTATGAACCATTTCCTAATCATTACATTTAGCAGCTAATACTGTGCATTATTTTTCATTTTAAAATGTGTTGCATTTGTTAGTACCATCTGCATGTGAAGTACTAGGTGAGTATTCTTCCTTTACTTAGGACAGAATGTTGAAATTAAAATGCTCTGCTCATAGTTAGTCATCACTGTTTTCAGTACAGTACATCTTACTTAAAACACGCATATAGGGAGCAGCTAGGTGGCACAGTGGATAAAGCAGCGGCCCTGGATTCAGGAGTACCTGAGTTCAAATCTGGCCTCAGACATTTGACACTTACTAGCTGTGTGAACCTGGGCAAGTCACTTAACCCCCATTGCCCTGCAAAAAAAAAAACCCAAAAACCAAACAAACAAAAAAATAAACACACATATAGTTGCAAATATAATTAAACCAGTGATTTATACATTTTTTATTCAGTAATTTTACATTTTATATTCTTTCATATTTCCCTACCTGACTATTCATTACATATGTGGATTATGTTAATGAATGTGGATTTTCTATCTTAATCAACAAATATTTTTTGAGAGTCTACTCTTTGTAGACTTTAGGAACTGGGCATATAAGTATCGCCTTGTAGCTTAATTGAGACAAGGGTTAAATATTGAACTTAGCTGTTTCATTATTGGGTTAAAGGAAGGAACAAGAAAAAGACAAGGGCATAAATATTTATTTAACACCTCTCTGTGTCAATCTATGCTAAATGTTTTATAAATATCTCATTTTATTCTCACAACAACCCTAGTGGATGGATACTTTTACTATTGAAGAAATTGAGTCAAATGGCAGTTAAGTGACTTGCTCAGAGTCATATAGTTAGCAAGGGTATGAGGTTGGAATTGAACTCTGATCTTCCTGAAACTTAAAGTCATTGCTCTATCCACTTGTGCCACTTAGCTACACCTGCTTTGCATTGCATTTGCCATTACACCAAGCTTCTGTAGTTCAAAAAAAAATGATCCAAGTCATTTATACCAGTGTTTAATAATTGGTTTTAAAAATCTCCGACCGAGATTTTGGGCCATCTGCCATGTTGACATTGAACCATTAAGAATTATTCTTGATCCATAAATTTCTGAAAATAATTAATTAAATCTTTGTCCAATTCACAGCTCCACCAACAATGTATTAGTGTTTCAATTTTTCCACAGCTTCTCTAACATTTATTATTTTCCTTTTTTGTCATATTACCCAATCTGATAGATTGACACCAGAGTTGTTTTAATTTGCATCTCTCTAATCAATAGTGATTTAGAACATTTTTTCATATGGTGATAGATAGCTCTGATTACTTCATCAGAAAACTGCCTGTTTATATCCTTTGACCATTTCTCAGTTGGGGAATAAATGACTTGGATTCTTATAAATTTGATTTAGTTCGCTATATATTTTAGAAATGAGACCTTTATCAGAAAAAATGGCTATAAAAATTGTTTCATAGCTTTGTGCCTCCCTTCTAATTTTGGATGCATTGCTTCTGTTTGTACAAAACCTTTTTAATTTAATGTAACCAAAATTATCCATTTTGCATTTCATAATATTCTCTATCTCTTGTTTGGTCATAAACTGTTCTCCTTTCCAAAGATCTGACAGGTAAACTATTACTTCCTCTGCTGATTTACCTATGGTATCACCTTTTATATTCAAATCATGTACCCATTTTGACCTTATTTTAGTTTAAGGTATAAGATGTTGGTCTATGCCTAGTTTCTGCCATACTCTCTTCCAGTTTTTCCAGCAGTTTTTGTCAAATACTGAATTCCTATCCCAGAAGCTGAAGTCTTTGGGTTTATCAAACAGTACATTACTAAAATAATTTACTGCTGTGTCTCCTGTGCCTAACCTATTCCATTGATCCTCCACTCTCTTTCTTAGCCAGTACCAAAAAGTTTTGATGACTGCTGCTTTATAGTAAAGCTTCAGACTTGGTACGGCTAGCTCACCTACCTGTGCATTTTTTTTTTCATTAGTGCCCTAGATAATCTTTATGGTTTTTTTGGATGAATTTTGTTATTATCTTTTCTAGGTCTATAAAATAATTTTAGGTAGTCTGATTGGTATGGCACTGAATAAGTAAATTAATTTATGTAGAATTATCATTTTTGTTATAGTAGCTCAGCCTATCCATGAACAATTCACATTTTTCCAATTATTTAGATCGGATTTGATTTGTGGGAAAAGTGTTTTGTAATTGTGTTCATAAAGTTCCTGTGTTTGTCTTGGCAAGTAGACTCCCAAGCATTTTATATTGTCTACCATTACTTTAAATGGAATTTCTCTTTCTATCTCTTGCTGCTGGGCTTTGTTGGTCATGTATAGAAATGCTGATGATTTATGTGGATTTATTTTATATCCTGCAACTTTGCTAAAGTTGTTAATTGTTTCAAGTCATTTTTGAGTTGATTCTCTAGGATCCCTAAGTGTACCATCATATCATCTGCAAAGAGTGATAGTTTTGTTTCCTCCTTGCTTATCATAATTCCTTTAATTCATTTTTCTTCTCTTATTGCTAAAGCTAACATTTCTAGTACAATATTAAATAATAGAGGTGTTAATGGACATCCCTGTTTCACCCCTGATCTTATTGGGAATGCCTCTTACTTATCTTCATTACATATAATACTTTCTGTTGGTTTTAGGTAGACACTGCTTATTATTTTAAGGAAAGCACCACCAATTCCTAAGCTCTCTAGTGTTTTTATTAGGAATGGAAGCTGTATTTTGTCAAAAGCTTTCTCTGCATCTATTGAAATAATCATATGATTTTTGTTAGTTTTCTTATTGATGTGGTTAATTACATTGACAGTTTTCCTAATGTTGAACCAGCCCTGCATTCCTGGTATAAATCCCAGCTGGTCATAGTGTATTATCTTGGTGATCACTTGCTGTAATCTCCTTGCTAATATCCTATTTAAGATTTTGCATCAATATTCATTAGGGAAATTGGTCTATAGTTTTCTTTCTCTGATTTGGCTCTGTCTGGTTTTGGTATCAAGACCATATTTGTGTCATAAAAGGAATTTTCTAGCACTCCACCTATTTTTCCAAATAAATTGTATAATATTGGAATTAATTGCTCTTTAAATGTTTGGCAGAATTGACTTAAAAACCCATCTGGCCCTGGAGACTTTTTCTTAGGGAGTTCATTAATGGCATGTTCAATTTCTTTTTTTTGATATGGGCTTATTTAAGGATTTTATTTCCTCTTCAGTTAACCTGGGCAGTTTGTATTTTGGTAAATATTTATCCATTTCATTTAGATTGTCAAATTTATTGGCATACACTTGGGCAAAATAATTCCTAATTATTGCTTTAATTTCTCATTCATTGCTGTTGAAATCACCCCTTTCCTCTTTTGATACTGGTAATTTGGTTTTCTTCTGTCTTTTTTTAAAATCAAATTAACCAATGGTTTAACTATTTTATTGTTTTTTTCATAAAACCAGCTCTTAATTTTATTGAATAATTCTATAGTTTTCTTGCTTTCAATTTTATTAATTTCTCCTTTAATTTCCAGAATTTCTAATTTAGTATTTAATTGGGGATTTTTAATTTGTTCTTTTTCTAGCGTTTTAAGTTGCATGCCCATTAGTCTCCTCTTTCACTTTTTTATTCATGTAAGCATTTATAAATATAAAATTTCTCCCAAACGCTGCTTTGTCTACATCACATAGATTTTGCTATGTTATTTCATTATTGCCTTTGTCTTGGATGAAGTTATTGATTGTTTCTATGATATGTTGTTTTACCCACTCATTATATAGAATGAAATTATTTATGTTCCTATTAATTTTCAGTCTACCTTTCCATAGATCTTTATTACATGTAATTTTCATTGCATCATGACCTGAGAAGGATGCATTTATTATTTCTGCCATTCTACACTTAACTATGAGGTTTTTGTGCCCTAATACTTGGTCAATATTTGAATATGTGCCATGTACTGCTGAAAAAAGGTATATTCCTTTCCATCCCCCTTCAGTTTTATGCAGACATCTATCATATCTAACTTTTCTAACATTCTATTTACCTCTGACTTCTTTCATATTTATGTTGTGGCTAGATTTATCTAATTCTGATAGGGGAATGTTCAGATCACCCTCTAGTATAGATTTGCTGTCTATTTCCTCTTATAGCTCATTTAACTTCTCCTCTAGGAGTTTGGATGGTATACCACTTAGCATATACATGTTTAGTATTTATATTACTTCATTATATATAGTACCTTTTAGCAAGAGGTAGTTTCCTTCCTTATCTCTTTTAAATAGATCTATTTTTGCCTTTGCATTGTCTGAGATATGGATTGCTACCCCTGATTTTTTTACTTCAGCTGAAGCATAATATATTCTGCTCCAATCTTTTACCTTTACTTTGTATCTCTCTGCTTGAAATGTGTCTCTTGTAAACAGCATATTGTAAGATTCTGTTTTTTGTTTTGTTTTTTTTTTAATTCACTCTGCTATTCACTTCCTTTGTACAGCAGAGTTCATCCCATTCACATTCACAGTTTTTATTACTAGTTGTATGTTTCCCTCCATTCTATTTATCCCCTTTGTGCTTTCTCCCCTTCTTTCACCCTATTCTTCCTCATCAAAGTTTTGCTTTTTATCCCTGCCTCCCCAATCTGCCCTCCCTTTTAGCAGTCCCCCTCCCTTTTCTTAACCCTTTTCTCCCCTGCTTCTGTCCTCCCTTCTATCAGTCCCCCCTTTTCCCCTTTCCCTTTTACTTCCCTAAAGAATATGCTAAGTTTCTTTATCCAAATGAAAGTATGTTATTCCCTCTTTGAATCAAATCTAGTGAGAGTAAGATTGAAAGAATGTTCACCCCTCCCTTATTTCCCTCTATTGTAATAGGGTTTTTGCACCTTTTCATATGATGTAATTGACTCCATTCCACCTCCCCTTTCCTCTTCTCCCTATAAACTCCCTTTTTGTTTTTTGTTTTTTTTTTAGTGAGGCACTTGGGGTTAAGTGACTTGCCCAGGGTCACACAGCTAGTAAGTGTTAAGTGTCTGAGGCCGGATTTGAACTCAGGTACTCCTGACTCCAGGGCTGGTGCTCTATCCACTGCGCCACCTAGCTGCCCCTTATAAACTCCCTTTTAACCACATAATTTTCTTTATATCAGCACATCAAAGATAATTTATATTTGTACCCTCTGTGTATAATCCTTCTATCTGCCCAAATATATATATATATATATATATAATACCTATAACTCTTGAGAACTGTATATATATATATACATCTCAAGAGTTATAGGTATTATTTTCCCATGTAGAAATGTAAACAGTTTAACCTTAATTAATAACTTTTCCCCCTGTTTACCTTTTTAAACTTCTCTTGAGTTTTATATGTTAAGATGGAATTTTCTATTCAGTTCTGGTCTTTTCATCAGGAAAGCTTGAAAGTCCCCTATTTTATTGAATGTCCATCATTTCCCCTGAAAGAGGATGGAAGGGTTTGCTGGGTAATAGATTCTTAGCGGCAATCCAAGCTCCTTTGCCTTTTGGAATATCATATTGCAAGCCTTCTGATCCTTTAATGTTGAACCTTCCAGGTCCTGAGAAATCTTGACTGTGGCTCCATGATATTTGTTTCCATAAATTTCTACTGT
Source organism: Dromiciops gliroides (assembly GCF_019393635.1). NCBI lineage: Eukaryota > Metazoa > Chordata > Mammalia > Microbiotheria > Microbiotheriidae > Dromiciops > Dromiciops gliroides. Next base: position 191,078,647 of record NC_057863.1, read on the forward strand.
TGCTTTCATTTCTCTCCCCATTTTTTCTTCTACCTCTCTCAATTGGTTTTTAAAATCCTTTTTGAGCTCTTCCAAGAAGGCTTCTTGGTCTCAAGATCAATTCATCTTCCCTCTTGAGGCTTCACATGTAGGCAATTTGAGAATATTGTCCTTATTTTAGTTTGTGTTTGGCTCTTCCCTGTTGACACATAAGCTCTCAATGGTGAGAGCTCTTTTTTTGTTTCTTGCTCATATTGTAGCTTATTTATTTTTTTAAGTTGAGGTCTAGTCCTTGGGCAGCAGGGACACTGTTTCAAGCTTCTTGTGCTGGGATATTGGGGCTGTGTCACTGCCTTTCTACTCTGAGTCCTCTTTGGCTTGTGGATTTCTCACCACCCTGGGCTTGCTCTCTGTGCTTGCTCCCATTGCGCTAGGTGGTCCTCTAGCTGGCAGCATGCCCTCTCAGCTGGGGCTGGTGGATCTCACCACTGGCCCATTGTACCACTAGCCTGCCGAGAAAGGATGAAGGAGCCTCAGTTGCTTCCTGCTGACTGGCCCCAGCCCCCTCCATGCTGTGCTGGGCTGCAGTGTCCTGCACTACCCCCCCCCAACTGAATGAAACTGACCTTTCCTGAAGTCTTTTAAATTATCTCAGGTTGGAAGATAGGGTCTCTCTGTCTTTTTGTAGGTTCTGTAGTTTTAGAATATGTTTAGAAGATTTATTATTTTTTTTTTTTTTGGTGAAGCAATTGGGGTTAAGTGACTTTCCCAGGGTCACACAGCTAATAAGTGTTAAGTGTCTGAGGCCGGATTTGAACTCAGGTCCTCCTGAATCCAGGGCCGGTGCCACCTAGCTGCCCCAGAAGCTTGATTTAATGTTGTTTTTAAGGGAAACTTGGGAGAGCTCAGGCAGCTTACTGATTTCTCTCTGCCATGTTGGCTCTGCCCCCTGAGGAGCAGAATTCTTTTATTAGCAACAAACATTTATTTTATTTTCCATTTAAATCTAAGGGTAGTTTTCGACATTCATTTTCATAAGATTTAGAGTTCCAAATTATTCTCCCTCCCTCCTTCCCTTTCCTCCCCACTCCACAACATCGCAATCAGGTTATATATGTAAAATCCACAAGTGTTCTTTTTATCAGTTCTTTCTATAGGGCTGCATGGTAAGCTTCCTCATTAGTTCCTTGGGATTGTCTTGGATCATTGCACTGCTGAGATTAGTTAAGTAATTCACAATTGCTCATTGAACAATACTGCTGTCACTACGCACAATGTTCCCTCAGCTCTGCTCAATTCACTATATATCGATTTTCATTAGTCTTTCAAGGTTTTTCGGGGATCGTCCTGTTTGTCATTTCCTGTAGTGCAAGACCATTCCACTACAATCATATAACACAGCTTTTTCCATCATTCCTCAATTGATGGACATTCCCTTGATTCTTAATTCTTAGCCTCCACCAAGAGTTGCTATAAATATTTTTTGTACAGTTTTCCCCCTTTTCTCTTTTTCATGATTACTATTGTTAACTGTTTCCCTTCCATCCTATTCCCTTCCCCATGATAGTTATTCTATTATCCATCTTCTTTCATCCTATCACTCTTCAAAAGGGATTTGCTTCTGTCTGTCCTCTCCCCCACTCTGCCCTTCCTTCTTTTGCCCCTCTCTCTTTATCCCCTTCCCCTCCTATTTTCTTGCAGGGTTAGAGAGATTACTCCACCCAACTGAGTGTGTATATTATTCCCTCCTTGAGCCAATTCTAATGAGATTGAGGTCTTTGAGCCAATTTTGATGAGAGTTAGGCTCATTTGCTGCCCAGATTAAATAGATTACCCCACCCAGTTGGGTATGTGTGTTAGTCCCTCCTTGAGGCAGCTCTGATGAGTTTAAGGTCTTTGAGCCTTTTCTGATGAGTGTAAAATTCATTTACTGCCCTGCTCCTCTCTTATCTCTTCCCCCACTCCATAAGCCTTTTCCTGTTTCTTTCATGTAGGATTTCACTGCTGCCCTTCCCCCTCTCTCAGTGCATTCCCTTCATCCCTCAATTTAACCCTAAAGATGTCATAACCTAGCTAGGTGACGCAGTAGACAAAATATCACCCCTGGCCCCAGGGGGATTCCAGCCAAAACCTGGCCTCAGACACAAGACAGTCCCCCACTGTACGAACCCATGTATGTCCCCCAGCTCCAATTTTTATGGGTCTTGTATTTGGAAGTCAAATTTTCCATTCAGTTCAGGTCTTTTCATCACAAATATCTGAAAGTCTTCTTTTTCATTAAAGTCCCATTTTTTCCACTGAATGATAATGCTGAGTTTTGCTGGGTAGGTGATTCTTGGTTGTAATCCCATTTCCTTTGCCCTTTGGAATATCATATTCCATGCCCTCCGATCCTTTAATGTAGAAGGTGCTAGATCTTGTGCTATCCTGACTGGGGCTCCTCAGCACTTGAATTCTTTCTTTTTAGCAGCTTGCAATATTTTCTCCTTAACCTGAGAGCTCTGGAATTTGGCTATAATATTCCTAGGAGTTTTCTTTTGGGGGACTCTTTCTGGAGGTGATCAGTGGATTCTTTCAATTTCTATTTTAGTTTTTTCTTCTAGAATTTCAGGTCAATTTTCCCTGAGAATATCTTGGAAGATGGTGTCCAAGCTCTTTCCTTGATAATGGTTTTCAGGTAGACCAATAATTTTCAAATTCTCTCTCCTGGACCTATTTTCCAGGTCAGCAGTTTTTCCAAGAAGATATTTCACTTTGCCCTCTATTTTTTTTATTCCTTTGGATTTGCTTTATTGCAGCTTGGTTTCTCATAAAGTCACTGGCTTCCATTTGTTCAATCCTAATTCTTAGGCAATTATTTTTGTCAGAGAGCTTTTGTACCTCCTTTTCCATTTGGCCAATTTGACTTTTCAAGCTGTTGACTTTTTTCTCATATCTTTCCTGCATCATCCTCATTTCTCTTTCCATTTTTCCCTCTACCTCTCTAACTTTATCTTCAAAGTCCTTTTTGAGCACCTCTATGGCCTGAGACCAATTTGTATTTTTCCTGGAAGCTTTAGATATAGGGGCCCTGATATTGACATCTTCCTCTGAGTGTGCCCCTTGGTCTTTCTTGTTACTGAAGAAACTTTCTATGGTCCTCACCTTTCTCTGTCGGCTTATCTTGCCTTTCTTTTACTAGACTTTTAGCTCCTTAAAGTGGGGCACTGTTTCCAGGCTGCAGTATCCCAAGCTTAAGAAGTACCAGGTGGTATAATTTAAGGAGAATCAGGTTCTTCCCTGACCCAGCCTGTTTCCTGGTCCTAGATGACCCCAGCCCAACTTGCTAATCAACCAGCTTTGTGTGTTGTGGTTGTCAGCTCCAAGGAGCCTGTGCCCCTCCCCCACCTGTGCCACTGCTCTTGGAGCCTACCTCCTGGTTTTCAGCAGGGGTGTAAAATCCAAGTTCTACCTTAGTACCATCATAGACCCCTGTAGTCTCCCCCCTGCCCAGGGCTCAGCCCACTCACCAGACTGTGATCTTAGTTCCAGACAACACTGGCACTTCAGCTGATTCAGAGGTTCTGGGGGTCTGCTTCTCTGGTGAGGCCTTCCTGGGACCAGATCTGTGTCAGGGTGACTATGGGGTTGGGCTCCACTCCTGCCTCAGCACAGCAGCTTCCTCCTTCTGACCTTCCAAGCCATTCTTGGTTAGAAGATGATTTCAGCACATTCTTCTGTGAGTTTTGCTGCCGGGGCAAAATTCTTGATGAAGCTGTGCTGGATCTTTATGATCATTGCTTTCTTTTCTGGATATTTACAAACAATTTCTGCACTGATCCTTTCTAGAATTTTCCTAGGAGTCAAGCTAGATGCACTGTACTTTAGATACACTATGCTTTTTCATTAAAAAATAATTAGGAAAACATTTGCCCTTCTTCTATCTCATGCTATCTCTCATATTTTCCATGATTTTATAGATACTACTGAAATTTTCTCAACAATTATGTATGCCAGAGTTTTTTAGTTCTCAAAGGTATATGTTGTCTGGTCCAGGTGACTTGAACTTATAATGAGCAGGTTGTTGCTCTCTTACTTTCTTCTTACCTTTGGTATCACCATCACTATTAAAAATTTCTGTTCTTTTATTTCTAGTACAAAGGTCATCCTCCTTGGTGGGAGGTTGGAAATGAGAAGAAAAATCAGAAATTATTTGACTGTTCTCCTTTTCTCTGTTATTCAGTTATTATTATTCCATCTATTCAAGCAAAGATTCAGTCCTTTATTTAATCCTTTTTTTTCCTGTGAAATATAAGTAAAACACTTATAACATGGTACACTTCACTTATAATCATTATGTATCTCTCCTTTGTCTTTTGGCTCTCTTGAATTCCTCATTTTAGGCTCTTCATATATGATAACAATAAATCCTCACCTATTTCACTGGTATTGTGTGTATTTTGTGGAAGGATGTGCCCTACATATGTGGAGTTGAACATTCTATTTAAATTCATATTGATAGTCCATTTCATTAAATGCTTTTACCTTGAACTAATAATTATGTTATCTAAGTAGGGAAAAAAGTAAACAAATCATTTGGGGTTCATAACCTATCATTACAAAGAACATTGAAGCTAAGGTAGCTATTTTGGATACACCACATTTGAAACTCATTTTTTCATTAAGTGAATTTTTTCATGTAAGTGATTAATTTAACCTTTTAGTTATTCTAAGAAAGTCATATAACCTTCCCCCTTCATCATTCATCAATAATATCACTTTAAAATTACAAAGGAACTGAGGACAATTTTGTATCATTTTCTCTTTAATTGGTCATTTTGTCGAAGATATAAATTATCTATTGTCAAACAGTTATTATATGTCAGAGGCAGGTTTTGAATCCACATGTTTCTTCTGATTCCAAGTCTAGAGCTCAATCCAGTAGCAATGTCATGCTCCTGATATAAGTGAAGGTTTGAAAACAAATTATTGGTAAGTAATAAGAACAAAATAATTAATATTATATATGTGTACGTGTGCATCTATATATTTTGTAATCCAATGTTTCTGAAGTAGAATATCTATCGCATATAGTGTAGTAATTGAAGGTAAGACCATCAAAATAGGTAAGGGTCAAATTGTTGATTGCCTTGGATGACAGACTAAAATGATTGAATTTTAACCTATACACAGATGAACTACATTATATATTTTGATGAACATACAGGAAGAAAGAAGTTTCAAACAGAAATGTGCTTTTGGCAATAACAGCATTTTTAAAAGATTGAGAATTCTAACAAGTAAGAGTCATATGTAATTGTTTTTCTCAATATTTGAGTGAAATTAAATTCATCTCTTTTTAAAGAAAGGGTGAATCAAAAGTCCTATATTGTATATAATTCAGTCTGTGTCACTCATTGTCAAGAAAGTAAGCTATATTTTCTATCATGCTCAGATAAGCAGTTGAAACTGACAGGAAAACAGCCTGGGGACTTTGAGGATTTATCTTTAAATCATTTTTCAAAGATTCAGTAGACGTTTGAAATATGAATGGAAATTTTTTTTGGTTTTAGATTAATTTTAGTTTCTATGTACTACTCCCCCCTCATCTAAACCCTATGTAAATATGTTTTAAATTACAAACTTCTTATTTAATAAAAATGTGCTAAGTGGCCATAGCTAGGTATGTGTAAATAATGTCCTAGGAACTAGTCGATTTTAGTTTGTAGTCTATTGCCTTAGGGAGTCTATTTAATGAGTTTTTGTGAAACCTTTTACAGTTTATTAGGGATGACATTTTGAGGACACTTGCAGTTGGTAGAATGGAAAACAATAAAACTGGGTGTTTTCCTAGATGTGGTTTATATGCCCCACAATGTTGTATAAATTTTATTCATAATCAGGTTCCTTTTTAACATGTTTCTGAGGGTGGGGTGGGAATAAAAGTGTTTGGGTGTTAGAGGTACTTAAATTTCAGATATTTAGAGGAAGAAAAATTAAACAAGCTTACTAATTTACCAAAAGTATTTTCTTAGTTTCAGAAACATCTCAATTTTATTGAAATAAAGTAAAAGTTACCTCCATTAAGAGATTAAACTTGTATGTTTAGATGAAATATGTAAAACTGAATATTTCAATAATTGTATGAAGCTTTGTTATTTTCTGAGTAAATATAACAAAATTAAATATATGACTGAAGAACTTCCAACATCAAATGTGAAATTGTAAGTGCTATTCACACATAAGTATCCTTTGTGATAAACTAATTTATCTTATGGTCATTGATATAATGCATTTTTATATCCATTGTATCATACTTAAGAAGTGGGAAAAAGGTACAGAATTCTGGAAATTACCTTCCTTTATTTATTGTTCAGTTACCCAATTTCTAATTTATGTTTATCTTTTCTCATGAAAACTTCTCTGATATTAAGTAAAAAATTTGCATGTAAAGGTAATGTGTATCAATCAACAAGTGTTTATTAAGCACTTACTATATACCAGGCACTATTCTAGGCACTGGGGATGCAATACAAAGGATGAAATAATACCTACTCACAAGAAGCTTACACTGTAACATGGGAGACAACAAACACATACTCATATCCATGTACGTGCATGTACACACATATAGATATATAGATATACATACATATATATATCTGTAAATCTGTATATATACAGATATATATGTGTAATTATATGTATATATATATATGTAAATGTGTTTTACCTAATAAAAATATTTGGAAATAAGGAGTTATATAGGAAGGTGACTAGTTCGGGGATCAAGAAAAACTTAATTTAGAAAATTGCGCTTGAGCTATGTCTTCAAGGGAGAGAACAATTCTGTGTAGTGGAAGTGAAGAGCAAGTACATTCCAGACATGGAGGATAGGCCAAAAAATGCATATGGGAGACAGAATAATCTGAATGAGCAAAAAATAGAAGGGGGATTTGACTGGGTTACAGAGTGTATGAAAAGGAGTAATATATAATGATGATGGAAAAATGAATTGGAACTAAGTTTTGTAAGTCTCTAAAAGCTAAAGAGCATTAGTTTAGTATTTGATCATAGAAGCAATAGAGGGAGACACTGGAAGTTTTTAGGTCAAGAGTGACATGTCAGATTTGCACTTCAGGAAAAGCATTTGGATATCCTCATTTTGGAAGATGGACTACATGTAGAAAGACTTGAAGAAGGGAGACCAATTAGGAAGGAATTGTATTAGCAGAGAGTAGGAATTAGATGCAGTAGTTGTTGGGAAGCTTGAAACACCAATATTTGGTGAGTGAGTGAGAAGTTGAGGGTAATTTCAAAGTAAAAATTGGGAATAGAAGAATGATAGTATCCTGGACCAAAAAGGTGGGGGTCATTTGGAAGAGGCATGAGTTTTGTGTCAAAGACTATAGATTTAGTTTTAGATATGATCAATTTAGTATATTTCTTTTTTGGGGGGGGGAAGTGAGGCAATTGGGGTTAAGTGACTTGCCGAGGGTCACACAGGTAGAGTTTAGTATATTTCTTACACATTCAGTCCCATTGGCACACACATATGTTTTTATCCCTATTTATATATATATATATAGTATACACCTACACACATATTTACATGTTTATACATTAGACATACATTTATGTGTGAGAAATTGCATAGAAATGATTTTTTAAATGGTAAATGGAAAAGTAGGTGTATGAAACATTAATTGGTTGTCTTCATCACCTTTTAATTTAGAACAAAAAATCCCCATGCCTTTTGTATTTTGCCTTCATATTTCTGTTTTAGGAGCAACTTCTACATCAATAATTCTTTTGAGTCTGTTAAACTATTATCAATTTTATTGCTTCCAATATGATTCCCTTCCTTACTATATCTAACACCTCCTGATTCTTTTATCAAATAAAGGATTTGTAATATGACTTATGTTTTTTGATTTCTCTTATTCCTTATTTCTGATCCAAATCTTCTTCTATGCACATGTCTATGTGTGCATATATGTATTTGTATGTATATATGTGTGTATTTACGTATATGTGTATGTGCATTTCATCATCACTTATTCAAACTCTTTGCTTTAAAATTTTCAAATAAAAATGAGAAAAGAACTATGGAATGAAAATAAATTACTTCAATATGACCTATGTTACTCATAATGAAAAAATAAGATATGGATTTTGAAAATTGCATAGATATGGATTACATTAGGTTCATATGGTAGTTGTAAATACGGTATCATATGGTATGATGTAAATAAAATTTGGTGGAATGAGTCCATAGGAGCTTAAAAATTGACCTAGTCTGAAAACATTTAGCTTCCTTTCTGAATGAAATTACAGCTAATAGAAACACCAATTTTGACTACACAATTGTTTGTAAAATCTTATACAGAAGGATGGTAGGAAATTTTGAGTAGTATGATGACTCAAAATAGAGAAGTAACTAAAAAAATCTTGGTGAGAGACCCAACTAATAAATATAACCATAAGAACATTAGAGGATAAAGCTAGAAGGAGGACAAGAAATGGAAGAAAGGTGGAAAAGAACTCAAGGTTTGATAACAAAATCTTTCCGCTAATAGAGAAAGTGAAATACATTCCATTCCATAATTCCATAAGACCATAGTTTTGAATGTATTTATAGAAAAAATAGAAATGGCATTAAAGAGAACAAAAATTGGGGAAAACAGCTGGATCATACTTCATGCACCTAGAGGAAATCTATGCAGGAAGAGACACAATTATAACAATGTTGAAGGGTTAAATTCATAAGCTATCTAAATCAGTAGAAATAATCAAAGGTGCAGAAAATATATCCATCTCCTGCTAGAGACTTTTATGCATATATATATATATGTATATATATATATATATATATATATATATATGGGAGTGGGTGTGTGTATTTTAAATATACATACATATGTTTGTATGTGTCAATGTGTGTGTGATGTTCTTCATGCAGGCAATAGCAAGGATATATGTTGAGTAGGTACTTGACTATTACAGCTAGACCATGAGTAAGATCCAAAGTTAAATAAGAAGAGGAAAGCAATGTAATTTCATTTGGGAAACTACAGTGTTTCTTTAATCACCCCAAACTATTTCATGACCATGAAACTAACATCCATCTTTTTAATAGAAATATTCTTATGCTGCTATTATATAACTTATGTTGAAATGCTTGAGTTCTAGTGGGTGGGGGGTAGGAATGGAGGAGGAAGAGAAGTTGGAACACAAATGTTTTTTAAATTGATGTTAAAGTTTGTTTTTACATAATAGCAATATTCTAACAGAATTGCATGCAACAATAATGTGTCGTGGAAAATTATGGTCTCTAAAGAATTAAAATTGATTCATAAGGCAATGGAATGGATCATGATAGATTCGAGCTGGTTATAAATCATAACAAACATGGAACTTTAATCAAAAACCAGAATAAAAGGTGTTATCAATTAAAAAAAATAATAGTTTTGATTATGAGTAAAAATATTCTTGAGGGAGGGGTAATTTGGAGTTTTCAAGAAATGAGATAACATTTATAAAAAAACTCAGCACAGTGTCTGGTACATCATTGGTGCTATTTAAATATTTGTTTCCTTCCCCCTATTTCCCAATGGTGGGGTCTGTCGGGGGAGAATTGGTCCCAGTGGACAGATGGATATAAACTGACTGCTTGTTTGGAGGGAGAGAGGGATTCAGGAAAGGAGCTGAAGAATGCCAAAGATAAACCACCTACAGTTTAAGTTAAGTATGAGTACCCCAGGGTTAAGGAAGAGTAGATGGTGACATGTTTTTCCTGTATTAAACTGAAAGTCTTCTCATGTTCCAAATAACACGAGTCATAAATCACCAGTACTTAGCTTCAGGTATTGGATTTCCTTCTTATAATCTGAGCCATTATGATTCAGTTCCATATTTTTAAATGGAAAAGGAGATTCTTTTTTAGCTAGAGACCGGAAATTCAAGTCTAATTTCAGGTATATGTTTCTATATGTAGAAGCCATTTAAGCTCTCAGGGCCCCTGATAATTATTTAGGGACTGTATGTTGCAGAAAAGTTGCTCATTTGCATTAGTGGTAGTGTTATCTTCATCCAGGAGTTGCCTACACTGATGAAATGATATATCTGACCAAGAAGCCCCTGTAGAAACCCAATAGATTGCTTTTGTTCATCCTTCTCCTCATCCTTACCCCATCCCTTCCAGTTGTTTGATAGTTTTTTGTAATATAACAGGTTTCCTGCTGAAATACAGGATATTAGGTCATAGGTAATGTTCAAAGGAATGACAGTTATTCTTAAGTGTGGCAGAAAGCATCAACGTAAGCAATTTTTTAGTAACTGTTTTTTTTGATGGATCATGCCCTAGTGAGACACAGCAACTGCAGCAGAGGTGACAATTACTTGCCCCTATAACTCAGGTTTACTTGATGGACCAGAAAAAAATTTATAACCCGTACAAAAAATCCCCATAGGGCAATATGTACTAGCCAGATTTCTATTTTTTGTGGTTTTCTTTTTCATTACATGTGACATTTAAAAGTCTAAATCAGAAGGCTACAGGTTTATTTGTAGAAAACTGGGGGAAGGACTTTAACAGAGATACTAATCATACAGACACAAAAAAGTCTTAAAATTGAAATAGCAAATTCATATTTGCTTAGAAGATTGTTGAAACTGAGATAGCTTGTTGAATTAGCTTTAAGTTCTGTTTTGTTTTGTGGCATATAATATAATCCGTTAGTAACTTCATGATATGGAAAGACAATAATTTTTGATAAAATCTTTTTGTTTTTTTTCTTAATAAGAAATTAAGATTAGGAAATATTATCTAATATTTTCATATGTTGCTATATTTCTGTTTAGACCAGGTAACCTTTATCAGTAAGAACATGATAACTGGGCACATTTAAAGCACTATTTCATCATTCTCTAGGTTTTCTTTTCACCTTGCCTCAATTAGTGAAGAAATAGTACTTCTTAACTTATTTGAAGCTTTGTTAATTATTGGTCTATATGGTTTAAATAACATAATAGGGTTGTTTTTATGAACAAGACAGGAAAAAATGTACATTTTTGAAACTATATCAATATTTTCTAGTCATTGGAATGAGTCATTTTAAAAGCAATAATGTACAGATAAAAGAATCTTAGTAAGTATATATATATGTGTGTATATATGTATATGTATGTATATATGTGTGTATATCTTAAATAAAGCAAACAATTTCCTGTTTTTTTTCTATAAACCATCCAACAAAGTCATATATTTGGAGAAGTTAATAAGATTTCTTTGTAAAAATGTCTCTGAACTAAAAATATATTTTAGTATTAATTATAGCAAGTGAAAACTATTCTCAAGTTGGAACTATTCTCATGTGCCCATTAACCACAGGTGTAATATTAGGGGTCTATCCTGGACATCCTTTTTTTCTCCCTCTATACTAGGTTGTCTTATTCACTTCTTTTGGTTCATTTATTTTTCTGGATATTATTCCTAGATATATGCACCCACACCTAGTTTTACACCAGAGGTCCAGTATCCTATTCTCAACCACCCTGTGTCATATTCAACTTGATGCCCTATAAGTATCTCAGACTCAATATTGCCAAAAATAGATCTTATCTTCTCAAGCTTCACTACTTTTTGAAACTTCCCTCTTAATCACCCTACCTCTCGACCTCATTCTCATTCTCAACTCTTTTCTTACCCCACGTATCAAATGTGGCATTCACAGTTTCTCTAACATTCATCTCCTTTCCTTCACTCACAGAATCCCAACCTTAGTTCAGACCTTCATCACCTATCCTTTGGAGATAATAGCCTCCTAATTTCTCTCCCTTTCTCAAGTCTTCTCCTATTGTTAACACCTTTACACAGGAGACAAAGTGATTTTCTTAAAAGAGCAGGCACATTTGATTTTACTACTTAATGCACTCTAGTGGCTTACAATTATCTCCAGTATCAAATATAAATTCCTGTATTTAGCATTTAAAGTTTTTCATGATCTGGCCCCTCCCTAACTTTCTAGTTTTACTCCCTTATACTCACTGTGCCATTAACTCAGGCTTACTTAGTGTACCTGAACATCACCCTGCTACCTTCCATTTCCATGATGTTGTACTGGTTGTTCCTCATGTTTTGTAATGCCCTTAAGAATTACCTTAAATATGAACTGCAGGAGGTTATTTGAGGACTATTTGAGCTGCTAACGTGTTACTTTCTGAGATTACTTTCTACTCTGAATATATCACATATGTCCATAGGTACTTCAATATAGTATTAGCATGTGAACTCCTTTTTAATCATAAATGTATTTTACTATTTTCCAGTTACATTCTTTTCAACAATTGCTTTTAAAAGATTTTTAGTTCAAAATTTTTCTCCCTTCCTCCTTTACATCCCCCTCACCAAGACATAAAGCAATCTGATAAAGGGTATATATGTACAATCCTATTAAACATATGTCTGCATTAGGCATATTGCGAAAGAATCATAACAAAGGGGAAAAAAAACTCAAAAAAGAAAAAAATGTAGAAACAATACGGTTCAATCTTCATTCAGAATCCACAGGTTTTTTTTCTTTTCTTCTGGCTATGGAGAACATTTTCCATCATGAGCCATTTGGAATTGTATTGCAGAGAAGAGCTAAGTCTATCACAGTTGACTGTCACACAATGTTCTTGTTACTGTGTACAATGTTCTCTTGTTCAGCTCACTTTGCTCAGCATCAGTCCAATTAAGTCTTTTCATTTTTTCTTAAATCTTCCTGCTCATCATTTCTTAAAGCACAGTAATATTCCTTTACTTTAATATATGACAACTTGTTCAGCCATTCCCCACTTGATGGGCATTCCCACAATTTCCAATTATTTGCCACCACAAAGAGAGCTACAATAAATATTTTTGTACACGTGGACGTTTTTCCTTTAATATGGTCTCTTTGGGATACGGACCTAGTATTAATATTAAGGAGTCAAAGGGTATCCACAGCCCCATAGCCCTTTGGGTATATTTTAGAACTGTTCTACAGAATGGTTGGGGCCAAAATGGCAGAAAGAAGCCAGGAACTTGCCTGAGCTCTCCCAAGTTTCCCTCAAAAAACAATTAAATCAAGCCTCTAAATGGATTCTGAAACTACAGAACCTACAAAAAGACAGAGAGATACAATCTTCCAATTTGAGATAATTTAGAAGACTTCAGGAAAGATCAGTCTCACTCAAGCAAAAGTAGAGTATAGCACAGCATGGAGGGGGTCTGGGTAAGTCAGAAGAAAGCTCTTGGCCACAGCAGAGCATCTGAGTCCCCTTGATCCTGGCTCAGCAAGCTGGTGGTGCAGCAGGCATACCAGCACCAGCAGAGGGGACAGGCTGCCAGATAGAGGGCCAGCCACAGGATAGGCACAACCAGGCCTGGCCATCCCACTGCCTGGAGCAAGCACAGAAAGCAAGACCAAGGCGGAGAGAAATCAACAAGCCATAGTGGCCTCAGAGAAGAAAGCCAATGACACAGCACCTATTCCCCCAGCACAAGAAGCTTGAAAGAGTGACCCTTGTGGCCCAGGAGCAGACCTCAACTTTAAAAACATAAACTACAATATGAGTGAGAAACAGAAGAAGGTTCTTACCATTGAGAGTTTCTGTGTGGACAAGGAAGAGCAAAAGATAAACTCAGATGAGGACAATACTCTCAAATCGCCTACATGTGAAGCCTCAAGAGGGAAAAATAATTTTTCTCAACACCAAAAAGCATTGTTAGAAGAGCTCAAAAAGGATTTAAAAACTCAATTGATAGAAGTAGAAGAAAAAATGGGGAGAGAAATGGAAGCAGGACAAGAAAATTATGAAAAAAGAAATCAGCAGCTTGGAAAAGGAAGCACACTCCTTGAAAAGTTCATTTGGCCAAATAGAAAAGGAGGTGCAAAAGCTTACTGAAGAAAACAATGCCTAAAAAATTCAGATTAGACAGATGAAAGCTCCAAGAGACACCAGGAATCAGTCAAACAGAATCAAAAGAATAAAAACAATAGAAGAAAATGTGAAATACCTCACTGGAAAGACAACTGACCTGGAAAAAAGATCCAGGAGAGACAATTTGAGAATTATTGGACTACCTGAAAGCCATGATCAGAAGAAGAGTCTAGACACCATATTACAGGAAATTATCAAGGGGAGAACTTCCTTGATATTATAAAATCATCATTGAAATAATCCACTGATCACCTCCTGAAAGAAACCCCAAAAGTAATACTCCAAGGAATATTGTACCCAAATTCCAGAATGATCAGAAGGAGAAAATACTCCAAGCAGCCAAAAAAGAAGCAATTTAAATATCATGGAGCCACAGTCAGGATTGCACAAACCTGGCAGCTTGAACATTAATGAAGCATTAGGCTTGGAATATGATATTCTGGAAGGTAAAGGAGCTTGTTTTGCAACCAAGGATGAACTACTCAGCAAAACTGAATGTTCCTGTTGCACTGGGTGGCACTCTAGCTGGCAGCCTGCCCTCTCATCTGGTGCTGGTGAATCTCACCACTGGCTTACTGCACCACTAGCCTGCCGAGCCAGGATCAAGGGGCCTCAGTTCCTTCCCACTGACTTGACCTGACCCCCTCCATGCTGTGCTGCACTTCTGCCCCCCCCCCCCCGCCTGAGTGAGACTGACCTTTCCTGAAGTCTTTTAAATTTTCTCAGGTTGGAAGATTGTGTCTCTCTGTCTTTTTGTAGGCAGAAAAAATAAATGCATCCTGCTCAGATCATGATGCAATAAAAATTACACGTAATAAAGACCCACAGAAAGGTAGACTGAAAATTATTTGGAAACCAAATAATTTCATCCAAACAACAAATCATGGAAACTATCAATAACTTCATTCAAGAGAATGACAATAATGAGACATCATACCAAACCTTATGGGATGTACCCAAATCAGTTCTTAGGGGAAATTTTATATTTCTAAATGCTTACATGAATAAAATAGAGAAAGGGGAGAAAAATGAATTGTGCATGCAAATTAAAAAGGTAGAAAAAGAACAAATTAAAAATCCCCAAATAAATACTAAATTAGAAATCCTGAAAATTATATGAGAAATTAATAAAATTGAAAGCAAAAATATATAGAGTTCATCAATAATACTAAGAGCTAGTTTTTATGAAAAAATACAATAAAATGGTTAAACCATTGGTTGATTTGAAAAAAAAAAGAAGAAAACCAAATTACCAGTATCAAAAATGAAAGGGGTGGTTTCACCACCAATGAAATAGAAATTAACGCAATAATTAGGAACTGTTTTGCCCAACTGTATGCCAATAAATTTGACAATCTAAATGAAACGGATAAATATTTACAAAAATACAAACTGCCCAGGTTAGCTGAAGAGGAAATAAAATCCTTAATCAAGCCCATATTAGAAAAATAAATTTAACAAGCCAATAATGAATTCACTAAGAAAAATCTTCAGGACCAGATGGGATTACAAGTGAATTCTAACAAACTTTTAAAGAACTCTTTAAAGAACAATTAATTCCAATGTCATACAAATTATTTGGAAGAATACATGAAGGGGTGTTGATACCAAAACCAAGCAGAGCCAAATCAGAGAAAGAAAATTATAGACCAATTTCCCTAATGAATATTGATGCTAAAATCTTAAATAAGATATTAGCAAGGAGATTACAGCAAGTGATCACCAGGATAATACACTGTGACCAGGTGGGATTTATATGAGAAAAGCAGGGCTGGTTCAACATTAGGAAAACTGTCAACATAATCAACCACACCAATAAGAAAAATAACCAAAATTCTCTCAGTAGATTCTCTCAATAGATGAGTGAAAGCTTTTGACAAAATACAGCACCCATTCCTAAAATACACTAGAGAGCTTGTGAATAACTGGAGCTTTCCTTAAAATAATAAGTAGTATCTACTTAAAACCATTAGCAAGCATTATATATAATGCAGATAAGTTAGAGGCATTCCCAATAAGATCAGGGGTAAGACAGGGATGTCCATTATCACCTCTGTTATTCAATATTGTACTAGAAATGTTAGCATTAGCAATCAGAGAAGAAAAGGAATTAAAGGAATCAGAATAGGTAAGGAGGAAACAAAACTATCACTCTTTGCAGATGATATCATGGTACACTTAGAGAATCCTAGAGAATCAACTCAAAAATTACTTGAAACAATTAACAACTTCAGCAAAGTTGCAGGATATTAAATAAATCCACATAAATCATCAGCATTTCTACAAATGATCAACAAAGTCCAGCAGAAAGAGATAGAAAGAGAAATTCCATTTAAAGTAATGGTAGACAATACAAAATGCTTGGGAGTCTACTTTCCAAGAAAAACCTAAGAAGTCTATGAACACAATTATAAAACACTTTTCACACAAATCAAATCAGATCTAAATAATTAGAAAAATATCAATTGCTCATGGTGAGGCTGAGATATAATAATAAAAATGACAATTCTACCTAAAGTAATTTGCTTATTCAATGCCACACCATCAGAGTACCTAAAATTATTTTATAGAGCTAGAAAAAAATCATTAAAAAATTCATCTGGAAAAACAAAAGGTCAAGAACATCTAGGGGACTAATGAAAAAAATTCACAGGAAGGTGGGTTAGCTGTACCAAATCTTCAGCTTTTCTATAAAGTGTCAGTCATCAAAACTATTTGGTACTGGCTAAGCAAGAGAATGGATGATCCATGGAATAGGTTAGGCATATAAGACACAGCAGTAAATGACTTTAGTAATGTATTGTTTGATAAACCCAAAGCCTTCAGCTTCTGAGATAGGAACTCATTATTTGACAAAAATGCTGGGAAAACTGCAAGATAGTACGCAGAAACTAGGTACAGAACAACGTCTTACACCATATACTAAAATAAGGTCAAAATTGGTACATGATTTAGACATAAAAGGGGATACCATAGGAAAATTAGGAGAGGAAGGAATAGTTTACCTCTCAGATCTTTGGAAAGGAGAACACTTTATGATCAAACAAGAGATAGAGAATATTATGAAATGCAAAATGTATGATGTAGTTGATCAACACACAATGTTATTGATATTGTGTACAATGTTCTCCTTGTTCTGAGGTACTACCACTTGCCACCTATCAGAATGGCTAATATGACAAAAAAGGAAAATAATAAATGTTGGAGAATATGTGGAAAAATTGGAACACTAATGCATTGTTGGTGGAGCTGTGAACTTATTCAGCTATTCTGTAGAGCAATTTGGAATTATGCCCAAAGCACTATAAAGCTTTGTCCCAGCAATAACACTATTAGGTCTTTTCCCCAAGGAGATCATAGAAGAGGGAAAAGAACCCACATGTACAAAAATATTTATAACTGCTCTTTTTTGTGGTGGCATGGAATTGGAAATTGAAGGGTTGCCCGTCAATTGGGAAATGGATAAAAAAGTTGTGGTATATGATTGTAATAGAATGCTATTGTGCTGTAAGAAATGATGTGTAGTCTCATTTCAGAGAAACCTGGAAGGACCTACATGAACTGATGCTTAGTAAAGTGAGCAGAACCAAGAGAACATTGTACACAATATCAATAACATTGTGTGTTGATCAACTATCATAGACTTGATTCTTCTCAGCAATATAATGGTCCAACATAGTTCCAAAGAACTAATGATGGAAAATGCTCTCCAAATCCAGAAAAAGAAAAAGAACTGTGGAAGGTAGATTCAGAATGAACCATACTATTTCTATTGTTTTTGTTGTTGTTGTTTTTCTTTTTTGAGGTTTTTCCTTTTTACTCTAATTCTAATTTCACAGCATGACTAATGCAGAAATATCTTTAATGTGATTGTACATATATAACCTATATCAGATTAATTGCTGTCTTGGGTAGGGGAGATGAAGGGGAGGGAGGAAGAAAAATTTTAAACTAGAAATCTTATTAAAAATAAATGTTGAGGGGGCAGCTAGATGGCGCAGTGGTTAAGCACTGGCCCTGGATTCAGGAGTACCTGAGTTCAAGTCCGGCCTCAGACACTTGACACTTACTAGCTGTGTGACCGTGGGCAAGTCACTTTACCCCCATTGCCTGCAAAAAAAAAATAAAAAAAAATAAATGTTGAAAACTATCTCTACATATAACTACAAAATACTTTAATGGGGAAAAAAAAGAATGGGTGGATGAGTTCACAACTCCACCAACAATGCATGAGTGTTCCAATATTTCCATAGCTTCTACAACATTTATTATTTTCTTTTTTTGTCATAGTAGAAAATCTGACATGTCTAATATGTCATGGTAGCTCAGAGTTTTAATTTGCATTTCTCTAATCAATTGTGATTTAGAGCATTTCTTTCATATGGCAAGATGATTTTGATATCTTCATCTGAAAACTGCCTGTTCATATCCTTTGACCATTTCTCAATTGGGGAATGCCTTGAATTTGTATACATTTGATTTAATTCCTTATTTATATTTTAAATGATTTTTTTTGGTTTTTTGTTGTTTGTTTTTTGTTTTTTTTTAGTGAGACAATTGGGGTTAAGTGACTTGCCCAGGGTCACACAGCTAGTAAGTGATAAGTGTCTGAGGCCGGATTTGAACTCAGGTACTCCTGACTCCAGGGCCAGTGCTCTATCCACTGCGCCATCTAGCTGCCCCTTAAATGATTTTTTAAAATCAGAAACACTGGCTATGAAAATTGTTTCCCATCTTTTGGCTTCCCTTCTAATTGTGGCTGCATTGCTTCTGTTTTTACAAATCCATTTTTTAATTTAATGTAATCAAAATTATCCATTTTTCTTTTCATAATAGTCTCTATCTCTTGTTTGGTCAGAAATTCTTCTCCTTTCCATAGATCTCAGACGTAAACTATTCTTTCCTCTCCTAATTTACCTATGATATCACCTCTTATGTCTAAAATCCATGTACCCCTTTTGACCTTATTTTGGTATATGGTGTAAGATTTTGGTCTGTGCTTAGTGTCTACCATACTATCTTCCAGTTTTACCAGCAGTTTTTGTCAAATACTAAGTTTCTATCCCAGAAGCTGGAGTGTTTAGGTTTATCAAACAGTAGATTACTAAAAGTCATTTGCTATTCTGTCTCCTGTGCCTGACCTATTCCATTGATGCACCACTCTATTTCATAGCCATTACCAAATAATTTTGATGACTTCCACATTATAGTATAGCTTAAAATTTGGTACAACTAGCCCACTTTCCCATTCATTTTTTCATTAGTTCTCCTGATATTCTTGATTGTTTTGTTCTTGAAGATGAATTTTGTTATTGTTGTTTCTAGCTCTATAAAATAAATTATTGTTATTCTGATTGATATGGCACTAAATAAGTAAATTAATTTAGGTAAAATTATCAGTTTTATTATATTAGCTCAGCCTATCCATGAGCAATTGATATTTTCCCAATTTTTTAGATGTGGTTTTATTTGTATGAAAACATGTTTTGTAATTGTGTTCATAGTGTTCCTGGGTTTGTCTTGGAAAGTAGACACCCATTGTCTACAATTGCTTTAAATGAAACTTTTCTTTCTATCTCTTGCTGCTTATCTTTGTTGGTCATGTATAGAAATGTTTATGATTTATGTGGATATATTTTATATCCACAAAAATGCACATTTTCTGAAGTTGTTAATTATTTCAAGTAGTTTTTTAGTTGATTCTGTAGTATTCTCTTTCATCTGCTGGGGGATAGGGGCCTATTCACTGGCTTTCTGCTCTGAGGACTTTGTAATTTGTTGATTCCTCATCACCCTAGGCTGGCTAACATCATTGGAATGGATTGGCCTAGTAGTTCCTGTCCAGTGGCTGGTTCTTTAGCTGGCAGTTTGCCCTCTGCCTAGGGCTGTTGGGTCTCACAACTGTTCTGCTGCTCTACCAGCCTGCTAATCCAAGACCAACAGGCTGGTCTGTGCTGTGGCCAAGAGCCTCCAGCTGACTTACCCTAACCCACTCTGTGCACTGTATACTCCTTTTGCCCAAGTGAGACTGAACTTTCCTAAAGTCTTCTAAATTATCTCAAGTTGGAAGATTGTGTCTCCCTCTCTTATTGTATGTTCCATAGTTCCAGCATCTGTTTAGTGGCTTGCTTTAATATTGTTTTTGATAGAAACTTGGGAAAGCTCATCCTGCCTTCTCTATCATCTAGGCTGCACCTCCGGCACGTGAACTCCTAAAGAAAAGGAAGTATCTTTGCCTTTATTTGAATTTCCAATCCTTAGTATAGCATCTGACACATTATAAGTGCTTCAAACAAATGCTTTTTGATTGACATTGTTTTGTAGATAAGACTGTGAAAATCTTTTATGTATAGGTATAACTCTAATAAGGCATTCTGTCATCATCAAGTAATAAATCAAGCTACTGTTTGCTTAGATTTTGAGCTTATATATACTATTCAACCTAATCAAATGGGTTTTATGAAGTAGTATTCTACAAGTAATTATATATTTCTGTTTCTAGCATTTTTAAATATCCCACTGAACTTTCATACCATATAACTATTCTATATAATCCAACTCTCAGCAAATCCAAAAAATGTAAATAACGTGAGGGAAGAACTCCTTACTTGAGAAGAACTGTTGGGAAGATTTCGACCAAAATCATGTTGTCTCTACTACAATAGCCTCAAAATGAATTCATAAATTTAATAATATTGCCCACCCATTTAAAAAATGGAAGAGAATAACATCAGGTACCTTCACAACTAAGACTAAGGAGAAAATTTTTAACCAAATAAAGGATAACAGAGAACTTAAAAGATAATATAAATAATTTTATGTCATATAATTATGATGATTATACAGAAATAAAATCATTAAAGAAATTACTGGAAGATAAAAACATATAAAAATCTTTGGTTCAAATATCACCAATAAAAGTCCAATATAGGGGGCAGCTAGGTAACAAACAACTCTGGGGCCACACCAGTACAGATGCAGCTGATTCCAAAGCTCCCAAGGCCTGTTCCTATTGGGTGGCCTTTCTAGGGTTGCATCTGTACTGGTGTGGGCTGTATGAATGTGTGCTTCACTCTCATCCTGGTACAACAGACCCTTCTTGCCAAATTTCTAAGCTGTCTTTGGCTGGAAAATGATATCACCCCATCCTTTTGTGGGTTCTGCTGCTCCAGGAATTGTGCTATGGCATTATTTGAAGTTATTTGGAGGGGTCCTGGGTAGAGCTCAGGGAAGTCACTCTGCCCCTCCCCAGAGTTGTTTTGACTTGCATCTTTCTAATTAATAGTGAGTTAGAGCAATTTTCTTCATATGGCTATAGCTAGCTTTGATTATTTCAACTGAAAACCCTTCATATCTTTTATCAAGTGGGAAACGGCTCTTATTTTACAAACTTTGACACAGTTCTCAATGTGTTTTAGAAATGAGGCCTTTATCAGACAAATTTCCTTCAAATTTTTTTCACAATTACTATTGCTAACTGAATTTCCCTCCATCCTACTCCCTCCCCATGCCATTTATTGTTTTCTATCTCTTTCTCCCTTTGTATGCTCAAAAGTATTTTGTTTCTGACTGTCCCCTCCCCCAATCTACCCTCCTTTATATCACCTCCCCCTTCCTTTCTCCCTTCCCCTTCTACTTTCCTGTAGGGTAAGATAGATTACTATAACCAGTTGAGTGTATATGTCACTCCCCCTTTGAGCCAATTCTGATCTCTGATGAAAATAAGGTTCATTCACTCCACAACACCTTCCCCATCTTCCCCTCCGCTCCATAAGCTTGTTCTTGCTTCTTTTATGTGATCTACTTCACCCCGTTCTACCTCTCCATTTCCCCTTTTCCCAATATATTCCTCTCACCCTTTCCCATGTAGTCATTTAAAGAGTTTTACCTTTTAATATCCCTCATGATTTCTTTTTCCTGTTTGCCTTTTTATGCTTCTCTAGGATCTTATATTTGAAAGTCAAATTTTCTATTCAACTCAGGTCTTTTCATCAAGAATGCCTAAAAGTTCTCTCTTTCCTTGAATTTCCATTTCCCCCCTCAAGGATTATACTCAATTTTTCTGGGTAGGTGATTCTGGGTTTTAATCCCAGGTCCTTTGCCCTCCAGAATATCATCTTCCATTCCCTCTGGTACTTTAAAATAGAAGCTACTAGATCTTGTGTTATACCAACTGTGGCTACACAATATTTGAATTGTTTCTTTCTGACTACTTGCAATATTTTCTTATTGACCTGGGAGTTCTGGAATTTGGCTACAATATTCCTGTGCATTTTCTTTTTAAGATCTCTTTTAGGAGATGATCAATGTATTCTTTCAATTTCAATTTTACTTTCTGCTTCTAGAATATTAGGGCAATTTTCCATGACAATTTCTTGGAAGATGATGTCTTGGCTCCTTTTTTGATCATAGCTTTCAAGTACTCTAATAATTTTCAAATTCTCTCTTCTGGATCAAAGTCAGTTGTTTTTGAAATAAGATATTTCACATTGTATATATTCTTCAAAAGAAGAATTGCAAGTTGCAAATTACACCATGAAAAAATACTCAAAAAAGAAAAAAGTGCAAATCAAAATAACTTAAGGTTAATCATCAATATAAATGGGATCAGATGCCATTGGAGGGTTTGTTGGAAGATAGGCATGCTGCTGCAAGTCACTGATTAATATAGAATTTCTTATGCATCTACACTGTTCTAGGCACTGTAATTGATGGAATTATGAAGTGCACAGGTTCCACACATAATCTCCAATTGGTTTGAATTTACATTTAGAATTATGTAAATAATAGTGAATCAGCTGTCTATACCTTAAGTTTAAGAATTCCATTAATAGAAATATACCTAAAAGGAAGTAAAAAAATATGCCAAATTATTTTGGCAGCATTCTTTATGGTTATAAAGAACTGGAGCTTGATTTCTGGGGTGGAGCCAAGATTTCAACAGGCTGAAATAATTTTCCAGCCAAAAATGACTTAGAAGATCAGCAAGAGGGGGCTACTGTGCTGGGGCAGCAGTGGAGCCCAACCCCACAGTCATGCTGACACAGATCCAGTCCAAGGTAGGCTGAGCCAGGGAAAGAGACCCCCAGAGCCTATGAATCAGCTACAGCACCAGTGTCATCTGAAACTAAGCTTATGGTCCGGTGACAGGGCTGATTGGTTGGCAGGGGGGAGATTACAGGGTCTCTGCTGGTGATAAGATGGAACTTTGGTGTTTTACCCCTGCTGGGAACCAGGAAGTAGGCTTGAGTAGTAGTGGCCCAGGTGGGGGAAGTGTGCAGGTTCATCAGAGCTAACAAGCACAGAACACAGTTTGCTGTCTGATAAATTAGCAAGTTGGTTTGGGGTTATCTGTGAACCAGGGAACAAGCCAGGCTAGTTAAGAACCTGCTTTTCCTAAAACTGAAACACCGGAGACTCCCTAAAGCTTGGGACAGTGTAGCTGGGAAGTGGGGTCCCACTGTAAGAGGGAATTAAAAGTCAAGTAAAAACTGGCAAGATGATCAAGAAGAAAAAGTTGAGAACAATAGAAAGTTTCTTAGTGACAAGGAACATCAAGGTGCACACTCACAAGAGGATAGCGACATCAGGGCTCATACATCCAAAGATTCCAAGAAAATTATGAATTGGTTTCAGGCCATAGAGGAGCTCTGAAAGGACTTTGAAGACAAAGTAAGAGAGGTAGAGGAAAAAATGAAAAGAGAAATGAGAGTTACTCAGGAATGTCATGAGAAAAAAAATCAGCAGTTCGAAAAGCCAAATGGAAAAGGAGATACAAAAGCTCTCTGAAGAAAATAATTGCCTAAGAATTAGGATTGAACAAATGGAAGCTAGTGACTTTATGAGAAACCAAGACACTTTATTGTGTCCAAATGAATAAAAAAAATAGAAGGCAATGTGAAATATCTCTTTGGAAAAACAGCTGACCAGGAAAATTATCTCCAGGAGACATAATTTGAAAATTATTTGACTACCAGAAAACCATTTTCAAGGAGAGAACTTAGAAATCATCTTCCAGGAAATTGTCAGGGAAAATTGCCCTTATATTCTAGAAGCAGAAGGTAAAATAGAAATTGAAAGAATCCACTAATTACCTCCTGAAAGAAATCACAATTTTAAAACTCCCAGGAATATTATATCCAAATTCCAGAGCTCCCAGGCCAAGGAAAACAAATTCAAGTACTGAGGAGCCACAATCAGGATAGCATGAGATCTAGCAGCTTCTGTATTAAATGATCAGAGGGAATGGAATATGATATTCCAGAGGGCAAAGGAATTGGGATTACAAGTAAGAATCATCTATCCAGCAAAACTGAATATAATCTTTCAGAGGGAAAGTGGGACTTCAATGAAAAAGAGGACTTTCAAATTTGTGATGAAAAAACCTGAACTGAATACAAACTTTGACTTTCAAATACAAGGCCCTATAGAAGCATAAAAATGTAAACAGGAAAAATAAATTAAGAGGGATGTCAAAAGGTTAAATTGTTTACATTCCTATGTGGGAAGATTATAACTCTAACTCAAAATAACTTTCTCAGTATTAGAGCAGATGATAGAAATAAATTTAGAGGGGACAGGTAGGAATTGATTATGAAGGGATGACATCTGTAAAGTATTTATTTTTTGTTTATCCTTTTTTTGTGGTGTGGCCGGAATTGGTTGACATACCTGGGGTTGTGAGTGTTTTGTGTCTGAAGCCAGATTTGGGCTCAGGTCCTCCTGGGTCCATGGTGGGTGCTTTTTACACTGTGTAACCTAGCTGCCCCATGATGACATCTTTGGGGTAAAATTGAGACTTGAGAGGAATGCACTGGCTGAGGGGGAAAGGGAGAGGTAGAATGGGATAAAATCCCATGTGAAAGAAACAAGAAAGGGCTTATGGAATGGGGGGAGAAATTGAGTGGAGCAGTCCAGAAAATGAACCTTACACTCCTCAGAATATGCTCAAAGACTTTAATTTCATCAGAGTTGGGTCAGATAGGAATTAACATACACACCCAATTGGGTGGAGTAATCTATCTAAAATGGGCAGTTAATGAGCCTTACACTCATCATAATTGGGTCAAAGACCTTCATCTCATAAGAGTTGGCTCAGGGAGGGAATAACATACACAGTCAATCACTTGGAGTAATCTATCTATCCCTGCCAGAAAGTAGGCGGAGAAGGGGTAAGGAGGGACAGGTAGAAGAATGGAGGGAATATTGAGGGAGGGAGCAGTCAGAAGTAAATACTTTTTGAGGAGGGACAGGGTGAAAGAAGATAGAAAATGGAGTAAATATGGTAAAGGGAGTAGGATGGAGGAAAACAGTTAACAATAGTGACTCTGAAAAAGAGCAAAGGAAAAAAATTGTACAAAAAAACATTTATAGCAACTTTTGTCGTGGCTAAGAATTGGAAATCAAAGGAATGTCCATCAATTGGGGAATGACTTAGTAAGCCGTGGTATAGTGCTGGCTTCCATAGCACATATACTAAAATTGGAATGATACAGAGAAGATTAGCATGGCCCCTGCACATGGATGACACACAAATTCATAAAGCATTACATATTTTTTGGAAAATAATAAAATACTTTTATTTTTTTAAAAAAAGAGTATATATGAAAAAAATTAAAAACAACAACAACAAAAATAACCAAACAAAAAAATAAGCTGTGGTATATGATTGTAATAGAATATTATTGTGCTACAAGAAGTGACAAGCATGATTATTAAAAAAAAAAGAAACCTGGAAAGACTCAGATGAACTGATATATAGTGAAGTGAGCAGAACCAGGAGAACATTGTGCACAATGACAGCATTATCACTCTAGGACCAATTGTGAATGACAATTACTCTCAGCAATGTAATGATTCAAGACGATTCCAAAGGTCTAATGATGAAATATACTATCCACCTCCAGAGAAAGAACTGATACATGATATTTTGCACTTTCTCTTTTTTACTTGTCTTTTTATGTAAAATGACTAATATGGTAATGTTTAACATAATTGCGCATGTATAACCTATATTGATTGCTTGCTACCTTTGGGAGGGGGAGGGTAGCGAGGGAGGGAATGAGATAGAGATAGAATTTGGAACTCAAAACTTTAAATAAAGAAAGAAATATCAAAAGAGAAAAAAATAAAGAACTGGAAACAAGGTGGGTGCTCACCAATTGGAAGATGGCTGATAATCTAACAATAGTGTGGAATGTTATTGTTTATTATGATGTAATAAATATGAAATATTCAGTGAATTGTAAATAGATTTGTCTAAGGTGATGGAGAGCAAAATAAGTAAAATCAAGGGAACAATGTATACAATGCATATAAGATAAATGAAGGAGTTCAGAAGAGGAAATTGAACTCTGAGCAATAGAAGGAAAAAAACAGTGAATGTTCTAGAGAAGGACTAATGATATATGCCTCCTCCCTCATGGCATAGATGGAGTGCACTAGTAAAATGGATTATCATGCACCTTGTCATAATTAATTATTTTTCTTTGTAATAAGGGAGATGGGTAATGATTTTTATATATTGATGACATCAATGAAACTTTTTGAGAGGGAGAGGGAAGGAGAGAAGAAAATCATAAGATCTATCTTTCTTCTCTTGCCATTTATATTTGATATTGCTGATTTTGACTAAGCTGAATAAAGCTCCACAGTGCTTATTCACTTTTTTGTGAGTTTTTTTTAACAAATATGATAACTCATTTATATAACATTAAAAAAAAAGTTTTACAAAGCATTTTTTTTCTTCAAACTACCTTGTAATGTATTTAGTGCATATATTTTGGTTCTTATTTAATAAAAGATATTTCAGAGACTTTGAAAGGTTGAATTATTTTTCTGTGATTACATAATTTATAAGGTTGGACACAGGAAAGAGATGAGGGATTATAATTCAAGCCTTCTGATCCAAGTCCATCATTCTAACTGTTTCTGTCTGGATATCATAAGCTTCTTCATGTATTTTTTTTAAATTCATCCTCTGCTAAAGATGAAGAGCACAAGCTGTAGTCTAGTCATCTCTTTGCTTCCATATATCCTAAATATTGGAAGAAAAGATGATACAATTTTTTGTTAACTTTTTTCTCACAAGGAAGCCAATTCTCTCATCTCCATCACTCATGTTCCTGAGGACCTGTACTGAGTACAAGTCATTGTTGTATTCTAAGGAATGAAAAATTAAAGATAGTCATTCTCTTCAGGAATATACATTATTCTGCAGGATTTAATGTTTGAGTAGATAAGAAGTTGTAGAGTACTTTTAGGAACAATCAAAGGCAATAGTAATTAAGGGGAGTGAGGATGGGCTTTACAAGAATGTGATTCCTAACAAAAGCTTTGAAGAAAATTAAAGATTTTGATGTGAACAGGATTTAGAGGATTATTCTCCAGTATCATTCTCCACCACAGAATAATAGTATAGATGTAGATAAGGTCCTCTAATGGTGGATCAAGTTATTGATCATCAAAAAATAAAGAAAGTTAAACTTACATTTGCAGACAGTATCAGAACTTAGTGATACTAATTACATAACTTTGCTCCCATTTTGCCCACTCAGAGTGAAACTGCACAAGGCTGGTGATGACGATTTTGTATTTTTAATCACCTCATGATAGAGATAGTAATTTAAGTTCTGTCTCACCTTTGACCTTAGGCAAGTCACTTAACATCTCAGTGATTAAAGAACTAAGACTCTGAGTTGAAGAGAAGGTTCCAAACTGCAATGGTAGAGTTCCCTCACTAGGAATCACAGGTCCAGTCATCATTTCCATCATGGGTGACTATGGCCAAAGTATTAATTATTATTTGATGACATAGTAGGTACTTAATATATTTTTGCTAAATTGAATTATTTGGGACATTAGGAAGACTACTATAATTCGTCAGTTATCTGTTTCCTCTTAGTTCTAATGTGAATTTTTTGTGATTTGGCTATGATATTATATCTCATTGCTATGAAGATGGTAATGAAATCTCAAATAAGGCTATACATTTAGAATAGAAAAATGAGGAACAGATGACTTTCATGAAGAATAAGACTAATATAATTAGATTGAAGAAATGCAAGAATGAGAGCAAAACATGGAAATTTCTATGGATGCAGAGCAATGACACAGTGTAATATTACAATGATCATTTTTGTATTATTTTTGCAAGTTTTCATTTAATAAAGTGAAGACAACAGAAGAAATTTTCTTTAAAAGCCTTCCAAGAAACTACAGACTACAGTAGATTTTTTTTATTTTTAAATTTCGAACATATTTAGAATAATAAAACAAAAATAGCCCTGTTTTTGAGAAAGCTACTATGAGTGTATGTGCCTAAATAAATGGAGGACTTTAAGAAATTCTTGTGTAAACAAAGCGTAAAACATCTTTTTATTTAATTATTTTATTTTTATCTTCATTTTAGAACTTTTAATTTAGACAAATTTAAAGTCTGCTTTCCTTTTTGAGTATATTCTTTCCCTTTTATTATTCTGTGTATTATTATGAGAGGCAACATAGTAAGAATAGAAGCAAATCTTTAGTGTTAGTAGGAGGATCCAGCTTCAAGTGTAACTACTTGCTCTATTATTATAGGCAAACCACTTAACCTGTCAGTGTCCCCAGTCAGTTGTATAAGAATACAAGTTTCAGAACATCTACAGTGTTAACTCTAATAGCTCCCTATATCAATTATATTGTTGGTCTCTTTATCAGTTAAATTATAGGTCCACCTCTACTACAGAAAAGGGAATTTGAAATTTAGTATGATCTAAACATAATGAAATAATGTATGAAGTGAATAATTAACTAAATATACAAAAGGCATGTGGAGGTCAGGCTGTAAAGAGCTTTAAATGTCGAATAAGAACTTTATATTTTATCTTAGAGGTGATAGGAACCTACATGAATTTATTGAGATGTTTGCGATCAGCCTAATGTTTCAGGAAAATCATGTTGGCTATTATTTAGAGGATAGAATATTGAAAAAGACTTGGAGCAGGGGGGCCAAGTAGGAGGTTATTGTAATAGCTCAGGCAAAATGTGACAAGGGCCTGAACTAGGGTGGTAGCGTTGTAGTTGGAGAGAAGGAGAGATAAAATTCACA
This sequence comes from Dromiciops gliroides, assembly GCF_019393635.1. Classification (NCBI taxonomy): domain Eukaryota; kingdom Metazoa; phylum Chordata; class Mammalia; order Microbiotheria; family Microbiotheriidae; genus Dromiciops; species Dromiciops gliroides. The sequence continues at coordinate 191,107,664 of NC_057863.1, forward strand.
AAATGTAGCTATTTATTGAATATGAGGGATGATGAAAATTGTGGAGTTGAGTATGATGCTAGCATTATGAACCAGAGTGAATGGAAATATAGTGTTACCTTCTATGGGCATATGGACATTTGGAAGAAATGTGGATTTGGGAATGGGAAAGAAAAATGAGTTCTGTTTTGGATATGTCAGATTTGAGATTCCTACAGTCCATTCATTTCAAAATCCCCAATAGGCATGTAATTGTTTGACATTAAAGCTCAAAAGAGATTCCAGAGCTGAATGTGTAAAAAAGTTATTTGCATATTAACAACAATTAAGTTTATGGTGGGGGTCTTGATGAGTTCACCAAGAAAGAGAGTATAGAGAGAGATGAGGATGAGAACCAGGACAGAGCATTGTGGTACAACCACAGTTATGGGGCCAGAAGATATGATCCAGCAAAGGAGACTGAAATGAGCTATTAAAGACTAGTAAAGGTTTATTGAAGATGAGAGAAATTTTGAAATATTTCTAGTGGAAGAGAAGGAATAAACAGAGAGGGAGAGTTTAAAGAACAAAAAGAGGGAAGCATAGAATGGGCTGAAGAAGATAGGATGAAAAGTAATCAAAGATGAATGTAGAGGTTTTGATCTTGGGGAAAGAAAGGGCCACTTGCTTATCTGGAACTAGGGTAAACAATGAGGAAATTGGAGGTGATAACATGTTCTACATTTTTCAGAGATGCAAAGAAGAGTGATATTATGGTGAATGGCTTCTGTTTCTTAGTAAAATTTCTTAGTTTCTTAGATGATTGTGTGGGATTAGTGTGGCATATGAAGACCTAAAGAGAGAAGTTTTGCAATAGATTTTTGGGGAATTAAATAGAAACTCAATATGGCCTTGTTATCATGATGATCCAGATAAGATTTGATTGCTGCTCAGTGTACCAACTCTTGCTCAATGGTATAAAAACCTTAAGAAATATCTATGTGGTCTCTTCTTTCTTTTTTTGTTTTTACTATGAGAGGTTAAAGGGGTTTCAATCTCTGATAAATGTGATTATAATTTACCCAGAATTTTTTGTCTCATCACAATAGCAAATGTTGGAAACCTGAAAATTTACTTTTGACTTTGTCTACAAAGATAGTATAAGGCAGACAACTTAGATAAGTCAAGTTAATAACAACAAGGGTTTTATTAAGAAACACCTAGACTATTAAGTTATTTTGTTTGGTTTTGTGCTTTACTAAAATAATTTGGCCAATTCCAAGTAAACCTTTTGTTTTATGTTTATAGAGAGTTGCTTTTTGATGAGAGACATATTTAAATAATTTCCCCTTATTTTATTATTATAGATGGTAGCATTCTAATTTCCATATTTATTTTCAAAGTTGTTTGAAGAAAATAGGCTACATTTTTGAGTTAGCACTTCCGAGGATTGAGTTGGATATTTAGAAAGTAACCAGAAATTTCTGAAAGTGATTTCCTGGGCTGCTAACTAAAGCATTTTTTTCAATATGTTAGGTGAATTCATAATAAACATGTCACTGAGAAATGAATCCAAAGCCTGAATTTGCCAGATAGTTTGCAAATTGATTCTTCTGGTGTAGACTCATATTTAGTATTTTAATCCTAAATTTTCTTTTGATGTAATGTTTGTAGTACTTGTTCATTAAGTATGAAATTTTAGTTGATTACAGTAGATTGCAGCTCCCATATGTGAAAAACATTAGAGAAGTTCAAAACACAAAACGTGATTATAGTCAATATATCATCAAAGAAGTATATTAAAATGAAAAGGAAAGTGAAAGCCCTCAGAAGTTTTATACCTTTGGATCCTTTTTAAATGGATGCCATTTCTAAATCTGCCCTTTTCAATACGTGTTTTCATGGAACTAAACCATATATTTATGGGAAATGATGACCTATGAATGAACTGCTGGTTTTAGGCATCATAATATATATATATATATATATATATATATATATATATATATATATATATATATATATGTAGTAGTTGGGGAAACAACTGAAACAACATGAGTACATTTTATTTGGCTGGTTCCTCCTCTTCTTCCCATACCACTCCACATACAGTCATTTATTTGAAAATTGCTTATTTGCCTTAGTTCATACTGCTGGCCAAATTTTATACCAGACAACTACAATCTCTATTGTTGCTACACATCATGAAAAATATCTTTATTCGGTTTCAAATGAGATGCCCGCAGTTTTAAGCTTTATATACATACATACATACAAACATATATATCTATATATCTATATCTATATATATCTATATCTATATATATCTATATCTATATATATATATATATCTATATCTATATATATATCTGAATTGTTCAATTTCCTTTTCATTGTATAATTTACATTCCTGCCTATTGCCTGCTGATATTCAGACAAAGATTTGATTCAAGTAATTTACAAAATTTCCTTTGCAAGTTGCTATCATAAGTGGCATGATGGCTGAATTCATATTTTATCAGAATACAAAAATAGCACATATATTTATGAGACATTTCTAAAGTTATTCCCCCATAAGGACTGGTACAAAATGTTTCCAGTTAGTTCCCCTGTGTTAGTAATAGAATGTAATTCTGATTCTATGAAAGTGAATTTGCTCAAAATATTATGCTAATTTATTGTTTTTCTCTTTTATGTCATCTATCATGGATTCGGGAAAATGTTATAACTCTTTGATCATAACTTATTTTGGTCACTTTGTTTCTCCATTAGGTAAGTGATTATTATTCTTTGTTGGGGGGTATCACTGATAGGCATTAATTATGCATTTAGGCTATTTTAATTTTTATTCATAATTTGAGCCTTTGAGATTAGTCAAAAAGTTAAAACATTCAGATGAACCATTTCCATTTCATTAACATGATATGGTTAATGAGATTTACTGTATCTTGAGAAATCAGCAAGGATACACCAATTTTGGTCTATTGTCACACTAGTTTTCAACCAGTTTTTCGTATATATTTGTTTGGTTTTTTCTTGCTTTGGTTTTTGTTTCAAAAAGTTTTATGAGGTTATGTCAACATTGTTTCATGGTAGCAGATTAATAGCTGTTGATACAATGCTAGTTATATAACCTAGTTGTGAAAGAATACATTTTTAGGACTATTAAACTAGGTCATAAATATAATAACTCTCTATGTGAATGAAAGCAACAAGGCCTAGTTATAAAATGTGATACTACACTTTTTTTGGTGATCCCAGAAACAACTAATTTCAAAGAACTAACCAACCCAAAAGAAAGCCGTCATTATATTCTGAGGTACTTTGGCCTCAGGTTATACTACCAATTAACAATCATCAATCTACCAGTTGGTAAGGGTTGGTCATCTCACTTGGGGGTGTTTTTGAGTCCACAGATAGTAACATTGTTGACTTTGTCTTCCCATCAGTCTTAAAGGTACAAAGCATAAAACAACTAGATCAAACCAAAAGTTTGATCAAGTTTGTCTTTCAATCTTAAATTCCAAGAAACTCTAAAAACTTGCCCACCTTCTTCAACATGATGTTTTGATTTTGACTTTAAGCCCAGAATTTTTCAAATACTTAAGTATAATTGATCGTCAATGTCAGTGAATTGTTCTTGGTTGTGTAATGGTTGTTCAGTGCATAAGGAATGTCATATTCATGAATTACTCATGAAGAAGCACACTAAATAATAAAAAAAAGAATTCCTAACATTTTTAAGTAGCTTTCAGGACTCTGAGAGGAAGTAATGTCATGCTTGACAATAGCTCTTCCATAAGGTCCATGATGTACTTGAAAATTCTACTCTTTGAATTTCTTCCTCAGATTTGGTATGAAAATAAGTAAGCATGTTATAAGTTTTTTGTGAATCATATATTTAAATATTTTCAAGTCTTATATACTATAATTATGAGCATATATTAAAATTAAACATGTTTTTAGAAAGCCATAATGAAAACAATCTGATGAATATTTAATTTTCTTTTTTTAATCAGAAATTGTGATCTTTAAGGTTTTGGGGTTAACTGAGAGGCAAAAAGGTGGGAAGAAGATAGTCTCTGTAATATTGTGTGGGGACCAATATTTAATTAGGGAGTGTTGGCTAAGCGGCTTGCCACAATATTGGGACAAGGAAGGAGACCGGCAGCCTCCCTCAAAACAGAACAGGATTTATATTAACAACAACGAACTTAAAAAAAAAAAAAACACAAGCAGGATCAGTAGGGTCAAGGGAAAGGAAATAAAATGGGAAAAGGGAAATTATACAACCTGAAAAAATACCACTGCCCAGGAATCAGCTGAGAATATGCAGCAGAACTCCTGTAACCTTCCAGCGTCCAGTTGGAATGTCCAATTCTCCTCCTCCAATCCCAGAAAAACTCCACACATCCCCAGCCAATGCGATGGCTGCTCTGACAGTCACATGACAGCAATCACTAGGCTTCCAATCATTATAATTTTGCCAGGCCCATATAGGTGTTGGCGAGTGGTGATGACGTGAGGTGCTAGCGCCATGGCAATGGCAACAACCAGTGGGTGGAGCACCGTGCAGTTTGCAAAGCCCCAGGCCAGTGCACACCGAGGCATAAAAACTTCAAATAACAATTAATTCTTTACATCCTCCCTTTTGTTTCATCAAGAAACATGGGGTGTTTCATTGATGGAACAATAAATAATAAGCAATAAAAGATAAATAAATTTAAAAAAATAACAGTATATCATAACCAATGCTAACAAACAATATACTAATAACAATATAGGAAAGGGAAAATACATATTACAGATGATGTATATAGTAACAGAAGGAAAAACAAAAATGTCCATAAAATCCTTAAAATGTCCTTAAAATCTTGTCTTGGAAGGAGGGTTGAGATGTTATCAGGGGAACTGGACTGTGTTCTAGATTTTGGCTGTCTCTGGATTCTGGTTGTCTCTGGAACTGCAGGATTTTCATTAATCTTTAGTATAGCATTGTTCAAAAATGTTCAAATTAAACAATGAAAGTTCTTCAAAATATACAAAACAAGTTTAAACTTTATATATATATACAGCATATTGGAGTTCCCCCTTTGGAGGATACTCATATCCATATGCAATACATAATTGAGACAGTTATGGCATTACTAACACTTATTACCACTATATGTCTGGATCAAGGCCCAATTTAGTTATGTGACCATGATGACACCTGAAAAAGTTATGGAAAGGTTACCATAACACATCTCATGGTTCATAGACATCTAATAATTGTGCTAGGCCTCAGGTGGATAGATTCTGACCATGCCACCAGATTGAGTGAAGAAGCCACGTTAAGTTAAACCAGGTGCATGCATTAGGGCTAACATGACACCAGAATATTTTTGCAGTGAGAGAGGAAGAAACTGGACTATGTCCAGCAATTGTGCTCTACATAGCTGCTCTCCTAAGCAAACTATGGACTTTCTGAATGTATTTGGCTGTTCTCTCAGCCTCCATCAGGGTATCTTACATGTACCTGTCTCTCCTCCTATTGAACGTATATTCTCTCCAGGGCCTACAACATGGAGCTGAACTATCTCCATTACGCTCATTGTAAGAGCAATTAGTCTCTGAAATGGTAAGTTTCCATAAATCATAAATCTCATATTAATTTCACCAAAGGCAATTTGATGGTAAAAATGAGTGCTACACTGCATAACGTAGCATATACTTGAAATATATATACAATCTCAAACCATCCCCAGAGTATACATAGTCACAATGACATACAAATGAAAAATGGGGGCAGCTAGGTGGCGTAGTGGATAGAGCACCGGCCCTGGAGTCAGTAGTAAGAGGACCTCTACTTCATGGGGACATTGTATTGTAAGAGGATTACCAAGGACCAAATCAGAGGCTTTTTCTACCAAAAGGGCTGTAGCTGCCACTGCCCTGAGGCAGGGTGGCACCCCAGAGGCCACAGAATCTAGTTGGCTGGAATAATAAGCTATTGGACACTGGACAGTTCCTAATGATTGAGTCAGGAGCCCAGAAGCCACTCCCTTCTGTTCATTCACAAAAAGAGTAAAAGGCTTACTGTAATCTGGGAGTCCTAGTGCAGGTGCCGATAACAATGCCTGCTTCAATTCTGTTATAGCTGAGAGATGCTGAGAATCCAGCTGCAAAGGTTCTGGGACAGAATTTTTGGTTAGAGCTATAAGAGGCTTAGTAATTTCACCAAAAGAGGGTATCCATTGTCTGCAATACCCAGCTGCTCCCAGAATGGCCATTAACTGTTTCTTAGTACAGGGAGCAGCGAGTTGTTGAATAACCTGGACTTGCTTAGGAGAGACTGAGTGAGTTCCAGTAGCCAAAATGAAGCCCAAATATTCTACCTGAGGTAAACACCATTGCACCTTTGACTTAGAGACCTTGTGGCCTCTCTTGTATAGGTCTAATAATAAATGGCGGCTGTCTTCCTGACAGGTGTCAGCATCAGGGGAGGCTAAAAGTAAATCATCAACATACTGCACTAAAGTGGAACCTTTAAAAGTAATAGAAGCCAGGTCCTGTTGTAAAATTTGAGAAAATAATGTAGGACTGTCAACAAATCCCTGTGGGAGTCTAGTCCAGGTCCACTGTGTATTTTTCCAGGTAAAGGCAAATAAATGCTACAAGTCCTCATGCACTGGTATAAAGAAAAAGGCAGAGCAGAGGTCTACCACTGTGAAGCATGTAGTCTCACATGGGATTGAAGAAATTATGATGGTAGGATTAGGGACTGTAGCATGTCTAGGAATAACATAATTGTTAATAGCTCTAAGATCTTATACAAAACGATAAACAAGTTTGCCATGTGGGCCAGGCTTGGGTTTTTAAACTGGCAAAATGGGAGTATTACATGGAGAATGATGGCATGGGCCAATAATACCCTAACTTTTCAGAGCCTCAATTATATGGGTGATCCCTTCTATAGCTTCTTTAGAAAATGGATACTGTGGAATGGATGGAGGTGGTCCCCCTTTAACTTTAACCTATTTTTTTTTTAGTGAGGCAATTGGGGTTAAGTGACTTGCCCAGGGTCACACAGCTAGTAAGTGTTAAGTGTCTGAGGCTGGATTTGAACTCAGGTCCTCCTGACTCCAGGGCCGGTGCTCTATCCACTGCGCCACCTAGCTGCCCCAATCCCTTTAACTTTAATAGTAACAGGCATAGCAGAATTAAGGAGCCCCACTTCAGTAGAGGATGAGGCCCATAGGGACTCAGGAATGTTAGAGGGGATTTTGGATGTATCCCCTACTGCTCCTTGAGCATCTGTAATCAAAATTGGTAATAAATGAACAGTATCCTCTGGCAACTGCAGAGAGAAAGCCCCATCTGGAGCAAAAGATATGGTTGCTCTAAGTTTACAAAGGAGATCACGACCTATTAAATTTATAGGGGCATTGGGCATAAGTAAAAATGAATGTTCTACAGTTAAAGGCCCCATAGATACCATGCACAGGGTTAATTCTGCCACTCTTTGGGCCCTACCTGAAACTCCTACCACATTTAAAGAGCCAATAGCATTGCATCCAGGGTCTGATTTATGCACTAAGACTGATTTAGAGGCTCCTGTACCTAACAGACAATCATAATACATGTCCCCAACTTTGAGGGTCACATGGGGTTCGTTACTTTAGGGAGGTGAATGGATTGGTACAAGAGGGTTCAAAAATTCAGGATCTGGAAAAGTAAAGCTTTCTGTATTTATTTTCCACTCTTCCCCTGGACACCATCAATCCTCTGTCTCCCTCTGAGGGATTCTAGAGTTACCCCGATTATGATTCTGTCCTTCTGTACCTCCCTGACAGGGTCTACAATTATACTGATTCTGGTTGTAATAAGGTCTGTAATTCTCTTGGTTGTTTCCTTTCTGGTAAAAATTTCCATAATTATTCTGGTTTCTCCTGAAAAAATATTCCAGACCCTCAGTTACTGCCCACCTTAGTTCTTGCTTTCCAATTCTATATTCTCTCAATGAGTGTCCTTGTTTTTCACAGTACTGACACACCTTAGGAGTTTTGTCCTGACCTTTAAATGCCTGACCTGAAAGTGCTGGAATGCTTTGCTTAGCCTCATTGTCTTCATTCACCTCAAAGATATAGGTGGCAATTTCTTTAAGCCTTTCTACAGCCATATCTTTCCTTCCTGGATACTGTGTCATAAAAAAATGTATGGATTCCTGGCAACAATTGATATACAAATGTATTACATACAATATAGGAGTCTTTTGAGTCAAATGAGTCTCGTCTTTTAAATTGCCTAGCAGCTTCACAAAGTCTATCATAAAATCTATTAGCTTGTTCATTAGGTTCCTGAGGGAGTTTTAAAAATTTTTACCAGTTGTCAGATTTCTTAGAACAGCATTCCATTCCTTTCAGTAGTGTTTCCCTAGCATTTTTTTAATTCTTGGAATTGCTGTGGATCTTTAAAATCCCAGTTTGGCTCCCCAGAGGCCACCAAGGAATTTCCTGCTGTGACAATATCTGCAATTTCACTTGGGGATAGTATAATTTCCATAACACAAGTGACATTGGCCCAAGTGGGTTGATATGTATTAAATATAGACCTTAACTGTGAAATTACTGACTTCGGATTCTGATCAAACCTAGGTATAAATTTCTTCCATTCAGATCCTTTGGTCTGAATGGGCTATATATTTTATGCCGTGCTCCTCTGTGGGCTGTAACATTCTGTATGGGGAACAGTTTCTGTTGATCTGATTCTAAAGACTGGTCTAAATCTGTTTCTGAACTCAGGTCATCTCCAATAGAGGGACCTGTACTGGTATCCCTTTGAACACATGGTCTACTATGGTCATATCCCTTCCTCTCTTTACAGCTTTTTTGGAAAAAATACTACATTGCAATAATGATAATAACGAGAATAAAATTTATAGCCATTTGAGCTATAATGATAGTCGTATAGTAAAGATTGAATTTAGTTGTAATATTTCCAGTAATATTGTATGTGTTCCTAGTGGGAAAGATAAACTCTCCCATACCATGGTTCCAAAGATTTTTTACTGTGTTTGTGAGGAGGAAACCAGCAATGCCATGAATAAGTATTGAGCAGGCCAACAGTTTAAATTGGGACATTATGCTGTCCCAAAATGTGCCAATTAGAATATACAAGGGGGGAGCCAAATATTCAATCATGGTGCAGTTCAAAATGAACTGGCTTTTCTCTGACCAGCAAGATAAACGCTAAGTTTTTTTTAAGAGCAAGAGAGATTGCCTAAGGGAGCAGTGGGGGAGGGGCAAGAAGGTTCCCCCAGGTTAGTTGGCTCCTGGTCAAATAAGGGGGAGGGGTTAAAGAAATTCACTAGGTTAATCAACTCCTGGTTGACTCGCCAAAAACTGTGGGGACCAATTTTTAATTGGGGAGTGTTAGCTAAGTGGCTCACAGCAATATTGGGGCAAGGAAGACCAGCAGCCTTCCTCAAAACAGAACAGGATTTATTTTAACAACAATGAACTTAAAAAAAAAAGCACAACCGGGATCGGTAGGATCAAGGGAAAGGAAATAAAATGGGGAAAGGGAAATTATACAACCTGAAAAAATGCCACTGCCCAGGAATCAGTTGAGAATACGCAGAAGAACTCCTGTCGCCTTATAGCGTGTAGCTAGAATGCCCAATTCTCCTCCCCGCAATTCCAGAAAAAAAACCCACACAAGCCTGGATGGCCGCTCTGATAGTCACATAACTGCCCTCACTAGGCTTCCAATCATTATAATTTTGTCAGGCCCATGTACCCGTTGGCAAGTGGTGATAACATGAGGTGCTCTCGCCATGGCAATGGCTACAACCAGTAGGTGGAGCACCATGTGGTTTTCAGAGCCACAGGCCAGTGTGCGCTGAGGCATATCATAACAATTAATTCTATACAATTGTGACAAAAAAGCTCTCAAAGAGCAATGTAAAAATGCCTACATGTTAAATAGATGCATTATCTTTCAGGTTTAGACCACTGGGAAATAAAACGTCTGTCTGTATTTGACATATAGAGACAAGCAAAAATGGGCTCGAGGTGGAGGGGAGGAAAATGTGCTGTGGATAATCTGGTAGGGTGCAGTTAGAGAGAATGTTTGCTAACCCTTTTCATGAAAATTTGACATTATTTTACCTAAAATAGAAGCTGCAGGAATCACCAGGGAAGGAACAGCTGGATACTATATTAAGTTTTATGTTGTACATAAGGAGGCCATGCTTTCCACTGTCAGAGCATAAAAGAAAATGAAAGCCCTGGGCATCATTAAAGTCAGGAAAGCCTAGGATGTGGCAGCCCTGCCCTCTCAACACCTGGATTGAAAACCTCAGTGTGAGTTCAGTGCAAAATAACAACTTAATACCTTATGTAGTTAAATTTAAGTTTGGACTTTTAAAATAAATCTATAATTGTAAAAAACATGTTCTTTAGTAACTATAAGATTATATGTTCTAAAAATATATTTGCCCTTGAACTTATTTTATTATTATTATTATTAAGCTTGATGGGCTACCCTCCTTTACCAGAGAGTTAAACAGCATGCTCTGGGGGGCAGCTAGATGGCACAGTGGATAAAGCATCAGCCCTGAATTAAGGAGGACCTGAGTTCAAATTTGACCTCAGACACTTGATTCTTGCTAGCTGTGTGAGCCTGGGCAAGTCACTTAACCCTCTATGCCCCACCCAAACCAAACAACAATAACACCAAAAAAACAAACAAACAAACAAACAAAACCAGCATGCTCTGGAAAGCACATAAATGAGAAAATTCTATCTGAAGCTGCTTGGTGGTTGCAGCCAGGGCTGGGGGGTGGGGGGTGAGGGAGAGTGGATGGAGACTTCATTTTTCCTTTTCATCACTGAGGGCTCCATTCCAAAGATTTATGCCCCCTCTGTGTCTAATTAATAGGACTTAATGATTTCTGACATATGCCAGTAGTAAATCTATTTTGAAATTTTCTTCATATCATTTAATGAAGTCACATTTTTTGATATCTTTAACTAATGCAAATGACTTTTCTATGTCTGATTATGAACATTTTCTTTTAGCTTTTCTAACAGATACACATTGAAAATTTATCTTTTCGATATATGTAATTAGGGAATTTCTAATTATTGGAAGCATTGTCAGCAAACTATGTTAATAAAATATTGGGGTATCTATTTAATTGGCTACAGGGTGTTTCTTCCATAAAGCAGATAATTTTAGTTACATAATTTTGCCTTACTTTAACTGGATAAGAGCAAGTTTTTGTTTTAATCTGAAGTTATTTTTAATCATTTCTGCCATATTATTCAATTTATCTTAAAATTCTTTAGTATAAAACTGTGGTTACTTTTGTCACTAATTCATAAAGATTAGAGAAAGAATTGCTTTCTTAAAAAGTAGTCCTACAGTGTTATTATTTGAGAAGTTTATTGGTATTCTTATTGTTGCAGCTGCCATATTGATGATGGGATAAATGCATATTGGCTTGAATGGAAGTGCCTTCTTTACAAGACACTATGCTGGGTGCTAGAGAGCCACATGTGAAACAAGATTCAGTGTGTCCCCTTATAGTCTTCATAGTCTTTGTAGTCTCATAGGGAGGATCAAGACAAATACAAACATAGTTTTGATGCAAGGTTTAATGTGATATTGCAAATGATATACCCAAACAATGTGCTATGATGTGAGAAATTAAAAAAGAAAGACATCAGGGAGTATGTTTATGGAAGACATAAGGGAATGGTTTATGGAAGTGGTGGGTTTTTTTGTTCAGTTTAGTTGTTTGTTTGTTTGTTTAAGTATCATTTGAGCACTGAAGGATTGAATCACATCTGATCCAATGAAATAAGTCTTAGGCATGTGTGGTGGTGGTAGGCTGCAATGGATAGTAAGTGAAAAATAGAATAATATGAGGTAAGGCTGGACATATATGGCAAACTAAATTCCATTCATACTTTGAAAGATCTAAAAGGATTTTCTTTTATTTAATAAACATTGAAGTGCCACTAACTTTATGATCCTTTAAGATTAGCTTGGAAAATGTCTACCCACTTTTGTCTTTACCTAGCCCTCATGACAGCAATGTAATCATTTTATTCTTTCCTAATTGTTTATACCATTCCCCTCAGAAGTTATTCTAAATCTTTTGTCTCTCCAAATCTCCCATTACTCCTCTACCAACACTTTTAGCTGAAGACTTAACTTCTTACTTTTTGGAGGGGGGGGGTGTGGTTTGAATATGGCCTCAGACATTCACTATCAGTGTACCCTAAACAAGTCACTTAACCTCTGTTTGCCTTAATCTACTGGAAAAGGAAATGACAAACCACTCCTGAAAACCCCATGGACAATACTGGTGTGGTATGATCCATGGGGACATGAAGAATTGAATAAAACTGAATGACTGAACAACAACAAAACCAAGGAAGGCAAAAACAGCATAGACCCATTTCCATAGTGAATATCAATGCAAAAACGTAAATAAAATATTAGCAGGAGATTATAGCTCAGAATTGGTTAGATATGTAGAAAACTATCAACATAATAGACCATATTGATAATAAAAATAATGTGATTGTATCAATACATTCAGGAAAAGTTTTTGACAAAACACAAAATCCATTCCCTTTAAAACACTAGAAAGCACAGGAATTAATGGATTTTTTTTCTAAAAAACGAAATGTAGTATCTATCTAAAACGAAGAGCCATCTGTATGGGGGATAAACTATAAGCCTTCCCTATAAGACCAAAAGTGAAACAAGGATGTCTATTGTCATTTCTATTGTACAATATTGTACTAGAAAAACTAGCTATAGCAATAAGACAAAGAAAAAGAAATTGAAAGTGTGGTAAAAAAATATGAAAGTTTTTTAACAGTCGGTTAGGATAACTGAAAGACTCCAGTTTTTGAAGGACCACCCTTTTGGGGAGGAGACCAACAGTCCACCTGCTGCGCACGTCAGACTGCCTGCTACACACTCGACTTCCAGGGTGGAGAGAACGGAAGTCGGCTTTTTTCCTGCTCTGCTGGTCTCCTGACTGCGCTGCACAGACGGTCTCTCTCTCTCCAAAGGTGGCCTTCTCTTTTGGTGTGTTTTTATAAGGAATATAGACTAAGCTTAGACTTAAGACGATTTGTATTGTGTTTCTACTTTCCTATCCTTCTAATCAACATCACCTTGTGACTACCATAACAATAAAAGGTCTATCTAGAAAACCAAAAGCTTCTTCCATTTACTAGTCTGGGAGATAAATTAAGGGAAAGGTTAAGTAGGGGAGATTTATGATCTAAATCCAATTTTAAATCTCACAAAAGAATAAAATTAGGCAATGATGAAACAAACCCATCACAGATAACAGATGGTATGATGGCATACTTGGAGACTCCTAAAGGATCAACTAAAATAACTGAAAACTTAATGATATTAGCAGTTGTAGCATATAAAATATACCCACATAAATCCTGAGCATTTCTATACATTACCAACATCAGCAAGTGGGAAGTAATAGAATGAGAAATTCCATTTAAAATTACTGCAGAGAGGGGCAGCTAGGTGACACAGTAGATAGAACACCAGCCCTGGATTCAGGAGGACCTGAGTTCAAATCTGGCCTCAGTCACTTGACACTTACTGGTTGTGTGACTCTGGGCAAGTCACTTAACCCCAATTGTCTCACACACAAAAAAGATTTTAAAATGACTGTCTTAGAAGTCTACCTGCCAATACAAACCCAGGAAGTATATGAACTTAATTACAAAACACATTTCATTCAAATAAAGATAGATCTAAACAATTTTTTATCGGTAGGCCGAGCCAATATACTAAAAATAAGAATTCTTCTTAATTATTTATTGCCATAACAACCAAACTACTAAAACTTATTTTATAAGCCTAGTAGAAATAGTAATAAAGTTCTTCTGAAAGAGCAAAAGGTCACAAATATCAAGGGCATCAATAAAAAAAAATTGAAGGAAGGTGGCTTAGCAATACCAAATTTCCAATCTAATTAAAAAGTGGTAATCATCAAAAAGGATGTGATACATATTTAGAAATGAGTTGTATATGTGGAACAGATTATGTATACAATTTATAGTATTAAGTGACCACAGTAATCTAGCATTTGATAAACCCATAAAGGCAAGCTTTGGGGACAAGAATTCAGCACATGACAAAAATTTCTGGGCAGTTTGGTAAAAACTAGACGTGAATGAATACCACCACATACCAAGATAATGTCAAAATGAGTATGTGATGGAGACATATATGGGGATTGTTGTTGTTCAGTTGTACCTGACTCTTTATAATCCCATTTGGGATTTTCTTTGCAAAGATATCAGAGTGGCTTGCCCTTTCCTTCTCCAACTCATTTTACAGATGAGGAAGTGAGACAAATAGGATTTAATTGACTTGCCCAGAGTCACATAGTTGTTAGTTAGACCATTTGAACTTTCAAAGACAAATCTCCCTCTATCCACTCTATCCACTGTGCCACATACCTCCCCCAAAGGGGTGATATAATAAATAAATTATGAGAACATGTAAACATTTACCTGTCAGGTGTATGGATAAGGGAAGATTTTTATGGTCAAAAAAGAAAGAGGATCTCAGGAAGTAAAATGAATAGGTTTTTTTGCATGAAAGTAAGACATTTTTGTACAAATAAAACCAATAAATAAAATTAGATGGAAAGCCAGAAACAGTAAAAAATAATACAACAAGTTTCTCTGGTAAAGGTCTCATTTCTCAAATATATAGGAAATTGAATAAAATTTATAAAAATGTGAGCCATTGCCCAATTTTCAAATGGTCAAAGGATAATGAACAGACAGTTTTCAGAAGAAATCAATGCTATATATAGTCATTTTATATAGTCATATAAAATTCTTTGAATCAATATTAATGAGAGAAATCCAAATTAAAAGCACTCTGAGGTGCCTTATGGCTATAAAATTAATTGGCCAACATGACAGAAAAAGAAAATGACAAATACTGGAGTGGATGTGGAAAAATTGGGACACTGATGCATTGTTGGTAGAGTTGTGAAATGGTCTTCATGTTCTGGAGAACAAGTTGGAAATATACTTAAAGATATATGAAACTTTGCATATACTTGCACCCAGCAATACCAGTAGTTATTCTATATACCAAAGAAATAAAAAAGGGAATAGAATCTGTTTGCACAAAAATATTTATAGCAGCTCTTTTATGTGGTGGCAAAGAATTGGAAATCAAAGGGATCCATATCAATTGGAAAATAGCTATAAAAGTTTGGGGCATATGATTTGTTCAATGAAATGACAAGTTGGATAGTTTCAGAAAAACCTGGTGAGACTTACAGGAACTGATCCAAAGTGAAATGAGTAGAAACAGGACATCATTGTATACTGCAAAAGCAATAACATAAGAATGATCAACTATGAAGACTTTGCTACAATAACCAGAACAGTGATTCATGGCAGTACAAAAGACCCCATATAGAAAATGCCATCCAACTCTAGAGAAATGGTGAACTCTCAGTTCAGATTGTAGCATCCATTGTTTTACTTAATTTTTCTTTTTTTGTGTGTTTTCTTTGTCAAAATGACTTGCATTTGTATATGTTTTACATGACTTTATATGTATAATGGATATCATATTACTTACTTTCACAAGGGGATTAGGGAGGCCTGGGAGGAAGGGAATTTGAAACTCAATTTTTTTTAAATGAATGTAAAAAATTTAATATAATTGTGAAATATTTAGTGAAATAATAAAAGTATATTAAACATTATGTCCAATTTTATACCAGCAATAATGTTGGTTCAATGCAGAGAATATTCATAAATATATAACATTTCAAAGATTGTTCAAACAAGAGGGGGCAGCTAGGTGGTGCAGTGGATAAAGTACCACCCTTGGATTCAAAAGGAACTGTGTTCAAATTTGCCTTAAGGCGCAGCTAGGTGGCAAAGTGGATAAAGCACTGGCCCTGGATTCAGAAGGACCTGAGTTCAAATCTGGCCTCAGACACTTGACACTTACTAGCTGTGTGACCCTGGGCAAGTCACTTAACTTTCATTTCCATTCAAAAAAACTAAACCAAACCAAAACAAAACAAAACAAAAAAATAATTCAAACAAAAAATAGAGTAAAATAAATATATCTCAGAAAAAACTTGAACAAGATATAAATGAATATTCTCAAACCCTACCCCACTCCCAAAATTGACCAAGTTTGAGTGACAAGTGTATTTTATCAGATGTTCAAAGGAAAGTTAACTCCAATATTATATTTAAATGTTTGCAAAAATAGAGAATGAGGGAATTCTCCCAAACTCTACTACCTTTCCTCTTATATCTCAAAAAAAATTTAGGAAAGGAAAAGAAGAGACCCTGTTATCAAGACATTTAAATATGAGGAGAAGATAAACACATACATATTTATATACATATACACATCTATATGAATATGCATGTATGCACACAATACATATGTAGGTGTGTATATATATGTAAGTATATGCAAATAAAATTTCAAAATAAGCAAACAAGTAATTTAATGACATAAGATACTAGCAGTTGGGT
Organism: Dromiciops gliroides; assembly: GCF_019393635.1. Taxonomy (NCBI): domain Eukaryota; kingdom Metazoa; phylum Chordata; class Mammalia; order Microbiotheria; family Microbiotheriidae; genus Dromiciops; species Dromiciops gliroides. The sequence goes on from NC_057863.1 coordinate 191,124,190, forward strand.
GAGATGCAAGCTGGTTTCTGATTTATCATTCAACTGAAACTGTACTGCCCAAGTTATTTCAATTGCTTGAACTGATACTTTATTCTCAGGCCTTATCCATCTTGATCTATCTATGGTATTTGACACTATTAACCACACTTTCTTCTTGCATACTATCTCTGATTTGGGTTTTTTGTAATTTTTTTTCTTGCTTCTCTTCCTACTGACTGACTGTTCCTTTTTCCTGCACCATCAACCTTATCATGCATACTTAGTTCCAGATGTCATCATCTCTCACCTTGATTATTACAATTGTAGCTAATTGGTCTCCCTTTTAAGTCTCTTTATATTACAATTCACCTTCCACACAGCTGCAAAAGTACTGGGCGAACCTCAGTGGTTCACTACTGCTTCTAGAATAAAAAGCTAGGATTAGCTTTTAAAACCCCTCACAACATGGCTACAACCTACCTTTCCATTTCATTATACATTATTTGACTTACTGTACTATACACTCTATCCCTAACTGTATCTAGTCCTTATACATGATATTTAATCAGCTATCTCTATATATTTTCCCTAGTTATTCTTCCTTGTAAGATTGTTGTGAGAATCAAATGAGATACTAATTGAATAAATACTTGCAACTGTGCTAATGAGTGGAAATAACAAATAAAAACAAACAAATGTGCAAAGCAGTCCCTTCCCTGAAGGAGATTACATTCCAATAGGGATACAGTATGCAGGTATATATGTATATACATATGTATGACACCTATAAAGCATGGTAACCTTGCAGGGGAAGATAATGCCCACTGAGGTGTTCAGAATGTTCTTGTGCAGAAAGGTGTCACTTGAACTGGGTCTTGAAGATGAAAAATAACATTCTTAGCACATGCTCTGTATTATGTAAATGTGTATTCCCTTCCTTTCCCCCTTCTTTCCCATTCCCTACTGACTAGAATTAATTCTGCTCATGTCTACTTAATAGAATACATTTCATCCTTTAAGATTTTGCTACCTTCTAAATGAAACATTTCCATATTCATCGAATTCCTAGTGACAAGGAGGATCAAAATACACCCTCAGAAGCACATAACAAAGTAAAAAATCCTATATCCAAAGCTTCCAAGAAAACTATGAATTAGTCTCAGGCCATAGAAAGGCTCAAAAAGAACTTTGAAGATAAAGAGAGATAGAGGAAAAAAACTGGAAAGAGAAATTAGAGTGATGCAGGAAAGTCATGACAAATGTCAACAGCTTGAAAAACAAAATGGAAAAGCTCTTTGAAGAAAATAATTGCTTAAGAATTAAGATTGAGCAAATGGAAGCTAATTACTTTATGAGAAATCAAAATACAATAAAGCAAAACCAAAATAATGAAAAGAAAAAGTTGAGGGCAATGTGAAATATCACCTTGGAAAAACAGCTGACATGGAAAATAGATCCAGGAGAGATAATACAAAAATAATTGGACTACCCAAAAGCCATGATCAATAAAAGAACTTAGATATCATATTCTAAAATATTGTCAGGAATAGGGTGAAAGAATATAGAAAATATAATAAATATCATGGGTAGCGAATAGGATGGAGGGAAACAGCATTAGTAACTGAAAACAAATTGAAGCAGAAGAAAGAGCAATGATGATGGTGGTGATGATTGATTGATAGATTTATGATGATTGGATGAAGATGAGAATTGATTAATGATGATAATTGATAATGATGGTGATAAAACATATGGCACTTTGTTTGGATATTGCCAAGAAAATTCTAAGTCAGGTATAAGGTAATATATTAATGTTATCTATTACTGTTTTTGCAACAAACAGCCTCATGGATTTATTGTAAGGAAATCTCCCTTTAAAGCACTATATAAATATAGTTTATCAAAAGGAAATGATGAGAGGATGCTATCATAAAAACCTGGAAAGACCTACATGAGCCGATGCAGAGTGAAATGTACTGTATATAAAATAAGAGCAATATTGTACGATGGTCTGCTGTGAATGACTTGGTTATTTTCAACAATGCAGTGATTCAAGAAAACTCTAAAACACTTATGAAAAATACAGTCCATCTACAGAGAAAGAATTGATGGTATCTGAATAAAGATTGAAGCATAATTCTTTTTCCTTTTTGCATCAATATTCATGTGAGAATTTTCTTTCTCTGTTTTGACACTTCCTGGTTTAGTTATCAGCACTATATTTGTGTAATAAAAGCAATTTGGTAGGCCTCTTTCACCTGCTTTTCCTATTAGATTATATAGGATTGGGATTCATTGTTCTTCAAATATTTGGTAGAATTTGCTTATGAATGCATCTGGCCCTGGCAGTTTTTTTTTTTCCTTAGGAAGTTTCATTGATGGCTTCTTTGATTTTTTTCTAATCTTGGATTGTTTAAGTATTCTAATTTATTTTTCTATCAACCTTGGTAATTTATATTTTAAAATATTTATCCATTTGATTTTTATTATAATTTTTGGCATATAATTGGGCAAAGCAGATCCTAGTAATTGTTTTAATTTTCTCTTCATTTCTGATTCTATTAATTTCATTTTCTTCTTTCCTTCCTAAAATAAAATAACCAATGGTTCATCTATTTAATTGTATTTTTCCTCATTAAACCAGCTTCTGAGTTTATGCATTTAATTGCTTTCTTACTTTCACTTTTATTAATCTCTCCTTTGATTTTTAGATTTTCTATTTGGTGTTGAACTATGTATTTTTAATTTGTTCTTTTTCAGTTTTTTTTTACTCTCATACACTATCTTTTCTTTCTCTATTTTATATGTAAGCAATTAGAGATATAAAATTTCCCTTAATTAACATTTTGGCTGATTCCCATAAATTTCTGTCTGTTGTCTCATTTGTTCTCATTTTCTTTGATAAAATTATTATTTTTTGTTATTTGCTATGTGTTATTATTCTTATTTTAGTACTTATGTAACTGTATTTCAATACAATTTGTTTCCTTTGTATTCCTTTGCATTTTATTTTAGCAATCTTTAAATATATATGTATATTAAATAATAAACATTTTTATTTATAGTTTTGAGTTCCAATTTTTATTCCTCCTTCCTTCCCTCCCCTCCCTGATCCCTAAGGTGATCAGCAAATAGATATAGATTATACATGTGCAATTATGTAAAACATTATCATATTAGTCATTTTGGATAAGAAAACTTGAAGTAAAGAAAAAATATGAAAGAAAGTGAAAAATAGCATGCTTCAGTCTGTTTTCAATCAATATCAGTTCTTTCTTTGGAGGTGAATAGTATGCTTCATCATTAGTCCTTTGGGATTGGCTTGGATCATTGGATAGCTGAGAATAGTTAAGTCATTCACAGTTCTTCATCAAACAATATTACTATCAATGTCCCAGTTCTGTTCACTTCGGTATACATAAATTATTTGATGAAATTATTGTTTGTTTCTATGATTTGTTCTTTGACCCACTATTTTTGTAGGATTAGATTATTTAATTTCCAGTTAATTTTTAATCTATATTTCCATTGCACATTATTGAATGTAATTTTTATTGAGTCATGATCAGAAAAGGATGCATTTCCTATTTCTGCTTTTCTGCTCTAATACATGATCAGTTTTTGTCTATGTGCTATGTACTGGTGAGAAAATGTACATTCCTTTATATTCTCATTTAGTTTTCTCCAGGGATCTATCATATCTACCTTTTCCAGAATTTCACTCACCTCTTTTACTTCTTTCTTGTTTACTTTTTATTACATCTATCTAATTGTGAGAGGGTATAGAATCTTTGTCAGTTAGATTTACTTTGGTTTTTGCTTTGTCTGAGATCATGACTGCTAGCCCCACTTTCTTTGGTTCAGCTAAAGCATAATAGATTTTGTCCCAGCCTTTACTCTGTGTGTGTCTCTGTACTTCAAATGTGTTTCTTGTAAACAACATATTGTAGGATTCTAGTTTTTAGTCCATTTTGTTATGTTTCTGCTTTATGGGTGAGATTCATCCCATTCACATTTATAATTATGACAATTAACTCTATTTTCCTCCATGTTATTTCCCCTGTTTTTCCCTCTCACTCTCTGTTTTGTTTTGTTTTTGTTTGTTTGTTTGTGTTTTTTGTTGAGGCAATTGGGGTTAAGTGACTTGCCTAGGGTCACACAGCTAGTAAGTGTTAAGTGTCTGAGGCCGGACTTGAAATCAGGCCCTCCTGACCCCAGACCCAGTACTCTATCCACTGCACCACTTAGCTGCACCCTACTCTCTAATCCTTTCCTTTTTCACAAGTGTTTACTTCTGATTACTGCTTCCCTCACTCCACCTTCCCTTTTATTATTCCCCTCCTCTTTTATTATCCTTGCCCCTTTTTATTTCCATATAGGGTAAAATAAATTTCTGTATTCAACTGAGTGTGTAAATTATTCCCTCTTTGAGCCAATTATTTGCTTTAAATAAAAGTATTTTATTATTTCCAATTACATGTAGAGATAGTTTTCAAGATTTGTTTATATAAGATTTCTAATTTCAAATTTTTCTCCTTCCTCCCCTCCCTACCCCCTTCCCTTAGACAGCAAGACAGCAGGTAATCTGATATAGGTTATATATATATATATATATATATATATATATATATATATGATAACATTAAACTTATTTCTGCATTAGTCATGTTATAAGAGAAGAATCAGAGTAAAAAGGAAAAACCTCTAAAAAGAAAAACAACAGCACCAAAAACAAAAGAAATAGTATGGTCCAATCAGCATCCATATTCCACAATTGCTTTTTTTTCCCTGGATTTGGAGAGCCTTTTCCATCATGAGTCCTTTAGAACTTTCTTGTACTGTTATACTGGTGAGAAGAATCTAGTCTATCACAGTTGGTCAACACATAATGTTGATGATACTTTGTCCTTCTGGTTCTGCTCATCTTACTCATCATCAGTTCATGCAAGTCCTTCCAGGTTTCTCTGAAATCTATCTGCTCATCATTTCTTATAGCACAATAGTATTCCATTACAACATATACCACAACTTGTTCAGCCATTCCGCAACTGATGGGCAACCCCTCAATTTCCAATTCCTTGCCACCATAAAAAGAGAGGTATAAATATTTTTGTACATGTGAATGCTTTTCCCTTTTCTATGATCTCTTTGGGAAAAAGACCTAATAGTGATATTGCTGGGTCAAAGGGTATGCATAGCTTTATAGCCCTTTGAGCATAATTCCAAATTGCTCTCAAGAATGGTTGGATCAGTTCACAGCTCCACCAACAATGCATTAGTGCTCCAATTTTTCCACAGCTTCTCCAACATTTATTATTTTCCTTTCTTGTCCTATTAGCCAATCTGATAGGTGTCAGGTGGTACCTCAGAGTTGTTTTAATTTGCATTTCTCTAATCAATAGTGATTTAGAGCATTTTTTCATATGGGAATAGATATCTTTGATTTCTTCATCAGAAAACTGTCTGTTCATATCCTTTGACCATTTCTCAATTGGGGAATGACTTGGATTCTTATAAATTTGATTTAGTTCCCTATATTATTTTAGAAATGAGGCCTTCATCAGAAGTACTGTCCATAAAAATTGTTTCCCAGGTTTCTGCATCCCTTCCAACTTTGGATGCATTGTGTCTGTTTGTACAAAAACTTTTTAATTTAATGTAATCAAAATCATCCATTTTGCCTTTCATAATATTCTCTATCTCTTGTTTGGTCATAAACTGTTCTCCTTTCCAAAGATCTGAGAGGTAAACTATTCTTTCCTCTCCTAATTTACCTAGGGTATCACCTCTTATGTCTAAATCATGTACCCATTTTGACCTTATTTTAGTATAAGGTGTAAGATGTTGCTCTATGCCTAATTTCTGCCACACTATCATCCAGTTTTCCCAGCAGTTTTTCTCAAATATTGAATTCATATCCCAAAAGCTGAAGTCTTTGGGTTTATCAAATAGTACATTAATAGTGTCATTTGCTACTGTGTCTCCTGTGCCTAGCCTATTCCATTGATCCTCCACTCTCTTAGCCAGTACCAGATAGGTTTTTTGTTTGTTTTGGTGTGAGGCAATTGGGGTTAAGTGACTTGCCCAGGGTCACACAGCTAGTAAATATTAAGTGTCTGAGACTGGATTTGAACTCAGGTCCTCCTGAATCCCAGGCCTGTGCCCTATCACCTGTGCCACCTAGCTGCCCCACCAGATAGTTTTGATGACAGCCACTTCATAGTAGCACTTCAGATTTGGTACAGCTAACCCACCTTCCTGTGCATTTTTTTTTATTATTTCCCTTGATATTCTTGACCTTTTGTTTTTCCAGATGAATTTTGTTATCATATTTTCTAGCTCTATAAAATAATTTTTAGGTAGTCTGAATTGGTATGGCACTGAATAAGTAAATTAATTTAGGTGGAATTGTCATTTTTATTATTTAGTTTGGCCTATCCATGAGCAATTGATATCTTTCCATTTATTTAGATCTGTTTTAATTTGTGTGAAAATTGTTTTGTAATTGTGTTCATAGAGTTTCTGGGTTTGTCTTGGCAAGTAGACTCCCAAGTATTTTATATTATCTACCATTACTTTAAATGGAATTTCTATCTCTTGCTGCTGGACTTTGTTGGTCATATAAAGAAATGCTGATGACTTATGTGGATTTATTTTATATCCAACTTTGCTAAAGTTGTTAATTGTTTCAAGTAATTTTTGAGTTGATTCTCTAGGATTCTCCAAGTATACCATCATATCATCTGCAAAGAATGATAGTTTTGTTTACTCTTTGCCTATTTGAATTCCTTTAATTCCTTTTTCTTCTCTGATTGCTAAAACTGACATTTCTAGAATAATATTAAATAATCGATGTGATAATGGACATCCCTGTTTTACCCCTGATCTTATTGGGAATGCCTCTAACTTATCTCCATTACATATAATGCTTGCTGATGGTTTTAGGTAAATACTGGTTATTATTTTAAGGAAAGCTCCAACTATTCCTAAGCTCTCTAGTGTTTTTATTAGGAATGGGTGCTGTATTGTCAAAAGCTTTCTCTGCATCTATTGGGATAATCATATGATTTGGGTTAGTTTTCTTATTGATGTGGTTGATTATGTTAATAGTTTTCCTAATGTTGAACCAGCCCTGCATTCCTGGTCTAAATTCTACCTGGTCATAGTGTATTATCCTGGTGATCACTTGCTATAATCTCCTTGCTAATATCTTATTTAAGATTTTAGCATCAATATTCATTAGGGAAATTGGTCTATAACTTTCTTTCTCTGATTTGGCTCTGTCTGGTTTTTGTATCACCACCATATTTGTGCCATAAAACAAATTTAGTAGAACTCCTTCTTCACCTATTTTTCCAAATAATTTGTATAATATTGGAATTAACTGTTCTTCAAATGTTTGGTAGAATTTACCTGTAAACCCATCTGGCCCTTGGGATTTTTTCTTAGGGAGTTCATTAATGGCTTGTTCAATTTCTTTTTCTAATATGGGCTTATTTAAGGATTTCATAGACTATTTACAATAGTCTATCTCCCTTCTCTTCTTCAAGTGCAATCTTCTTTCTCACCCCTTTATTTTGTTTTCTTTTGGGGGGGCATCATGCCATCAAAGTCACCTTATACCCTCACTCTATATCTACATATACTCCCTGTATATGTAGTGTATATGTATATAGTAATAAAGTTGAGTTACAAATACTATCCTGACAATATAGACATATAATCACTTTAAAACTTATTGAATCACTTATGTTTTGTCTTTCTAGTTTCCTTTTTCCTTTTTATGTTTCTCTTGCGTCTTGTATTTGGAGATTAATTTTTTTTTAATTCAGCTTTGGTCTTTTAATTAGGAGTGCTTGAAAAACATCTATTTTGTGAAATGTCATTTTTCCCCTCAAAAGATTCATTTTTGTTGGGTAGGTGGTTCTTAGTTGTAATCCAAAACTCTTTTTATACTTTGTTAGTGGTTGATGCTTAAAATACTGAGACATGAGACACTAAGAAGGATTCCTTCACAGGTACTTTTCCCTTCACTTTAGCTCTATACTTTCTGATTGTCACTCAGGGTCCCAAACATACCTTAGACTCATCCTCCTGATCACCTTGTTTGAAAATCATATAGTTGATGAAAGTACCTTCTACTGGCCATCAAGTGGACCTCAAAACTTTTTGGACCCCTGGAGCCTACAAAGGTGTCATGAAAGTTGATAATATTGATCTTTTGGACAGCTGTTCCATCACCTGTATTCAAGGAAAGAAACAAAAAGCAAAAAAAGCAGCCAGGGATTTTAGGTCAGATCTCGTTTAACTGGGGCAGCACAAATGTTTATTACCATGGTTTGAGTAGACTTAATCATTTTCAATCTCTACTTGACTTCTACAGATCATGACAAGTTTCCTTTGATTACCTCCATTACTTTAAAATATTAGTAAATCACCAAACACTAATAAACAGCAAAATGTCTTGTACCTTCCCTTTGATGAGTAATGTAAAAAAGGACATTCAAAATGAAAAATAAAGGTATTACAAAAATGTTGAGAGTGGTTTTCTCTATCTCAAGGGATTATCAAGATGACATCAAGGATTCTAGACTGAGAACAGTCAATAGTAGTTTTCTGTGGTTCCTTGGGAAACACTAAGCTTAGCAATGAAACTGTATTTAATAAGCTGTTTGGTCAAAATAATACTTCACCTTTCAGAAAAATTATTCTATTTATCCTCTCAAAAGAATGCTGCCCTTTTGTTAACTCCTAGAATACCTGAAATTTGAAATATATATGACTCATTTTCTTTGTATAGATTTCTTTTCACTAGTGATATACACCTAAAAGGTAGTAAGGCATTTGATGAAAAAGCAAAGAATGTGTGATATTAATTTATTTTATATGAAAACATAATTTTGCTTCTATAACCTATACAATTTATGCAGTTTTGTTTATCTCAGAATAGCAATGTTTTATATTGATATTTTAGTGTTATCTTCTTTTCTGAATTTTCTTTGTTCATGGAAACAAGTTAATATATGTATACATACATATATGTATATTCTGTATGTATATAATTATACTGAGAGACTACATATGTAATGTTCTTGATACATTCTGAAAGTGGGTAATGCCTTTACAGGGTCTAAAATGCAATTAATAATTACCATCTAGATTTTTTTTTTAAATATTTTTTCATACCACATTCCCATTTTAATTTTCCTTTTTGTCTTATAGTTTAATTCTGATGCACCAAGAAATTTGTTTTTGTCATTAATGCAATTTTTAGGCTCATTTAAATTTGTTCTACAATTCTATAAATTAAATTAAATTCTGTTTCAAGTTTATACTTACTACACAGGAGCTTATTTTTTTTATATCAGATGGAAGGAAAATCCTTAGGCCATAGATAAAGAGCATATTCTGGGCTACAAAAAGGAGATTCCAATATTGAAGTTATTTCCTAATTTATGAAAGAGGTATTCTGGCTGGATTATTGCAATAACTTTCTTAACAGAACTCAATCTCTTCACTACCCAATTTATCATATTTAATGCTACTACATTGTTCCACCTGTTGTAGACGAATGATTTGGTCATTCTATTGCTTCATAGTTCTCCAGTACTTTGCTACTTCTGTGGATATGTACTCTCATCAATGTGGAACCAGTATCTACCAGAATTGAAGCACATAATCTCAACTTTGGACTAGTCCTAGAATCTCCCTGACTAAATGTTGTTTGAAGAACTTTGGTTAGTGAGGACATTGATCTCTCCTGATATCTTCCCAAAGATTGGAAGAGGATTGGTTAGAGGGAAAAATAATATAATCATTATATCTCCATACCTACTTATCTTATGTCATTTCCACTAAAAAGTGAAGTTTGTATATGCAGGTGCATGTATGTATGTGTGTGTGTATATATGTTTGTATGTGATGTAGAGGGCCATAGATCAAGAACATAGAATTAACTATTTAGTTTATGCCTACTACAGCCATGTGGTCATAATGGACTATGGTTGAAATGTTAGAATTTACGGAAACGATGTGGGAAGTTTGCTTGCCAGGAGGTATTAAATGCCCTATCTAACCTATGACTATGCTTCCTCTATATTAAAGAAAAAGGCTAAGTTAGTCAGTAGACTTTTTTGGTTTTATATGTTTTAAAGGGTATGTGTAAATAAGGTAAAGAGGGCATTTTAAATGGAATTATAAGTGAATATACTAAAGTTTGAAATCAATGCAACTTTGAGGGATAATATAGAAAAATAACTGGAGCAAAAGTTTTGTGTGGCAAATAGTAGGAGATGAGATTTGAGATCGATTGTGGAGAGTTTTGCATGTCAGTCTAAAAAAATAATTTTTATTCTATAGTCAGTAAGGAGCCTGTGAATCTTTGGGAATCCCTGATATTTCTAATACTTTGATGGCACTTGATTTATCTTAGTTAATAGATTTTAAATGTAAACTGATATTCTTCTCTTTGTTCTAAAAGCACTGATTTTCCCATCATAATTAGGCAGTTAATCCATTTCCATACTTTCTTATATGATTTTGTAGTCTTTTATAACCTAATCTGGTAAAACAAGAAAAAGGATGGAAGTTGTGCTGTTTGAAGTCTAGTGTAATATGATTTCTTAAAAATCACTCTCATGTCAGTAGTACCTCACCTATAAAATTGGCTATTACAAAAAAGGAAAATAAAAAAATGTTATAATAGGTGTGTTGGGGCAGCTACATAGGGCAGCTAGATGGTGCAGGGGCAGCAAGGTGGCACAGTGGATAGAGCACCGGCCCTGGAGTCAGGAGGACCTGAGTTCAAATCCAGCCTCAGACACTTGACTCTGGGCAAGTAACTTAACCCCAACTGTCTCACCAAAAAAAAAAAAAAAAGAAGAAGAATAGATGTGGAAAAATTGGAACACTAACGCATTGCTGGTGGAGGTTTGAACTGATTCAGACATTCTGGAGAGGAATTTGAAACTATGCCTGAAGTGCTATGGGGCTGTGCATATCCAGTAATACCTCTACTAAGTCTGTATCCCAAAGAAAGCATAAAAATATTCAACAGCATTTTGCACATATCATATACAAAAGTATTTATTGCAGCTTTTTTCTGTGGTGGTAAAGAATTGGAAATTTAGGGAATGTCCATCAATTGGGGAATGACTGAAAAAGTTGTGATAGATGAATGAAATACTATTGTGCTATAAGAAATGATGAACAGGCAGATTTCAGAAAAACCTGGAAAGAGTTAAGTGGACTGATGCTGAGTGAAGTGAATAGAATCAGGAGAACATTGTACCCAACATTGTGTCATCACACACAGCTGTGACTGATTGGCTCTTCTCAGCAATACAATGATCCAAGACTCAAGATGGAAAATACTCTCCATATAAAAACAAAACAAAACAAAACAAAAGAAAAACCCTGTGGAATCTCAATACAGATTGAACCATACTATTTCTACTTTTTTTTTTTTAAATTTTTCCCAGGTTTTTCCCTTTTGTTCTGATTCTTCATTGACAACATGACTGTAAGGGGCTAAAATTCGAGCTATACTGTCTAAAATATCTAATGAGTGATCGCCATTAAATTAGAAGCTTTAGCAAGAGTTTAGACTTTTAAGCATTTGTTAAGGAGAATAAGAATTTGGTAAAGAGAGAGAAAGGCCTAGATTCAGCTGTCTATCTCAGCGAGCTACAATTCTCCTGCTCCGCTCTCCACAAGAGTCCTGGTGAAAGACAGAGAACCACCCTTTCTCCATCCCACAAGCCTCCTGTGAAAACTCAAAATGTCCTGTCCCTCAAACACCCATGAGCAAAGGTCACTTCCTGACACCAAGGACCTGATCACATGACTTGCCCTCAGACACCTTTTCCTCATGGCGGAGCTTTCCTACAGTAACTCTCCAGCAGGTGCCATCATTCCAATCATTACATGCCTAATTCAGAAATATATTTAATGTGATTATATGATTTATATATATATATATATATATATATATATATATATATATATATGACCTATAGCAGACTTTTTACTTCTTTTTCTCTTGGAGAGGGGGTCAGGAAAAAGAAAAACATTTACTTTTATTTTTTTGCAGGGCAATGAGGGTTAAGTGACCTGCCCAGGGTCACACAGCTAATGTCAAGTATCTGAGGCCAGACTTGAACTCAGGTATTCCTGAATCCAGTACTGGTGCTTTATGCACTGCGCCACCTAGCTGCCCCCCAGAAGAAAAAAATTAACTCAAAATGCTATAAAAATTTGGAAAACTATCTTTACATGTATCTAGAAAAAGATAAAATATGAAGGAAAACAACTATAAGAACAAAATAATTCTCATATATCTAACAAATTAAGTTTTTCTTTTTAATTAATTAATTTATTTATTCAGAATTTTCCCGAAGTTACATGTATAGAGAAATTTTTTTTGGGGGGGGAGGCAGCAATGAGGGTTAAGTGACTTGCCCAGGGTCACACAGTTAGTAAGTGTCAAGTGTCTGAGGCCGGATTTGAACTCAGGTCCTCCTGAATCCAGGGCTGGTGCTTTATCCACTGTGCCATCTAGCTGCACACCCCCACATCATTTCCTAAAGCTCAATAGTGTTCCATCTTAATCTCATCTCACAATTTGTTCAGCCATTCCCCAAGTGATGGGCATCACCCCAATTTTTTTGGGGGGGAAGAACAATTAGGGTTTCCGCCTAGCTGCCCCCTCCCAAATTTTAAATTCAACTTTTAAAAAAAGTCTCTTTTAGGATACCAACTTAGTAGTTGTATTGCTAGGTAGAAGATTATGCATGATTTTATAGTCCCTTGGCCATGGTTCTGAATTGCTCTATAGAATATTTGAATCAGTTTACAACTTTACCAAGAGTATATTAATGTCTCATTTTCCCCATATTCCCCACAAAATTTGTCAATTTCCTCTGCTGTCCTATTATTCAATCTTATTTTGACCTGAATCTCTCCAATCAACAATTAATTAGAACTTTTTTTATATGACTATAAGTGGCTTTGATTATTTCATCTGAAAACATCATGTCTTTTGATCCTCTATCAATTGGGGATTGGCACTCATTTTAACAAATTTGACTCAGTTCTATATGTGTTTGCAAACTGAGGACTATCTGAAAACTTGCTTCAATTTTTTTTTTCACAGTTACTATTGCTAACCATATTACGTTCCATGCTATTCCCTCCCCTTGATATTTACTCTATTTTCTATCTTCTTTCTCCCTATCCCTTCTCAAAAGTGTTTTGCTTCTGACTGCTCTCTCCCCTGATCTGCCCTCCCTTCCTTCATCCTTCCCCTCTTATCCCCTTACCATCCCACTTAAACATCTAGGGCCATTTTTGGTTGTCCTGATCTATATCTTGCCACTTCACCCAGATGGAGGAGAAAATGAGGTTGGTGACTTTGCTGCACAACCATCCCTCACTTAAATCCAATTCAGTGCAACACATGACATTAACCCAGTGTCCTCCAAATCAGCTGCAGTGACAGAGTCTTCTGGAACTAAGCTCACAGTCTGGTGAGAAGACTGAATGGCTGGCTGGGGTGGGGGTGAGGGAGGAGAAGGGATTCAGGGATGCAGTCTATGGGGATGTATGCAGGAGCTAAGGGAGGATTTGGATGTCCTACCCCGGCTGGCAACAAGGAAAAAAACCCTTGAGCAGTTGTGGCTAATTGAAGCTAGCAACCATGGCACATAAAATTTTGAAGACTGGTTGACTGGCAAGTTGGCTTGGGGTTTTCTACACACCAGAGAAAGGGCCAGGCAAGTGAAGAAACTTCCTCTCATTAAATCATAAAACCTAGGACCCACTGAAGCCTGGAACAGTATATCCTAGAAACAGGACCCCACACTAAGAAGGAGTTAAAGGTCAAGTGAAAGACAGGCAGGATGAGAAGGCAGAATCATAGAAAGTTGCTTTAGTGACAATGAAGATGAAGATGCACACTCAGAAGAGGTTAGCAATATCAGGGGCCTTACATCTAAAGCTTCTAAAAATATTAATTGATCTCAGGCCATAGAGGTACTCAAAAAGGACTTTGAAGATAAAGTTAGAGAGGTAGAGGAAAAAATTGAAAGAGAAATGAGGGTGATGCAGGACAGTCATGAGAAAAAAGGCAACACCTTGAAAAGCCAAATGGAAAAGGAGATACAAATGCTTTCTGATGAAAATAATTGCCTAAGAATTAGAAAGCTAGTGACTTTATGAGAAACCAAGACACAATAAAGCAAATACAAATGAATAAGAGGGCAATGTGAAATTTCTCCTTAGAAAAACAGTTGACCTGGAAAAGAGATGTAGGAGAGATAATTTGAATATTATTGGACTATGTGAAAACCATGATCAAGGAAAGAGCTTAGACATCATCTTCCAGGAAATTGTCAGGGAAAATTGCCCTTATTTTCTAGAAGCAGAAGGTAAACTAGAAATTGAAAGAATCCACCAATCACCTTCTGAAAGAGATCCCAAAATGAAAACTTCCAGGAATATTATAGCCAAATTCCAGAGCTCCCAAGTCAAGGAGAAAATATTGCAAGCAGCCAGAAAGAAGCAATTCAAATATTGTGGTGCCATGGTAAGGATAGCACAGGTTCTAGCAACTTCTACTTTAAAGGATCAGAGAGCATGGAATATAATATTCCAGAGGGCAAAGGTATTGGGTTTACAACCAAAAATCACCTACATAACAAAACTGAATATAATCTTTCAGGGGAAAAAATGGGAGTTCACTGAAAAAAGAGGACTTTCAGAGATACTGGGGTGCTTTGCCGTTTCCTTCCCTAGTTAATTTCACACATGAGGAAACTGAGGCAAACATAGTTAAGTGAGTTGCCCAGGGTCACATAGCTAGAAAGTATCTGAGGCTGGATTTGAACTCAGATATTCCTGACTACAGCCCAAGCATTCTATACCACTATACCACCTAGCTAGATCTCCTCTAGGCACACTTATCACATTCAATAGCTTTTCCCCACATTATTTTTTTAATATTTGGTAATATAGCATGGCTTGGCCCTACTTCCAGCCTATACTGGGATGTTGAATCCAAACAGGACACCTGTACTGTTTCGTTTTTTATCTTTTTTCCCCATTTCAATCCACAAAGTCTTGAGTCTTATCTTGTCAAATTTTCTTTAAATTAATTTTGATCTCCATTGTTTTTCTTATTTTTATTTGCTTCAGATATTACTGCTAAAAATCTATCATCACAGAAAGAAAACTGGACTGAAATCTGATTGCCTATTACAGCTTCTTTTTAAATAAGGAAATGAACATTTTATCAAAAATCATAAGCAGAACTTACAAATAAAATTTTGCAAATAAGCATTTTTCAGATCCTAGAACAAAAATAAAACTTTTGTTTTCCCATACAACCAGAGAAAAGAACCAAAGTGATCTTTCTTTTTGTTTTTAATCAGAGTATTAAATTTTATGGAGATTATTTCATCAGTGATATTGTATGAAGATTAATTTGCGTCTCTTTCTAATGATTAGAACTATTTCAAGTGGCAAATTTGATAAACCATGATTTTTTAGACCTTTCCCCCCCTTATTTTAAGGAAATGAAAGTATTGAATTCTTCCTACCACTTGCCTGCCTATCTCTGACTCCCAATGACAATGTTATTATCCACTTGAATTCTTAAATTAAACATTTATAATTCTTATGACTATGTTCTTACATTCCACTGTTTCCATGGAATCTCAATGAGGTTGAAAGTATTCAGAATGCCCTCTTAGCCTATAAAAGCATTATCAGACTTTCAGTCTCTGGTATCTCACTTAGATCTTTCTAGGTATAGTGCATAGCTATTTTCCAGTGAGAAACTCTGCATGAAGGGCTTCTAGACTTTGAGCATCCCTTTGATGATTTCACCCTATGCAGTTTGCTGACATTTGAAATTCCCTTTGTGTTGTGCACATCACTCATTTGTTAGATAAGCATTGGTTTGTGTACCTGTGAATATTTAAACTGAGAAAGGGAACAACAAAACCACAACATTTTCAGGGGAAGGACCTCTGGCAGTATAATGTAAAATTCCTGAGAAAAGCTTCATTTCCAAAATAACACACAAGCAAAGTTTTTTATAGGATTTTCTTATTTGTTTATTTTCCTTTCTTTTAAAATATACTTATTTATATTTAATTTATTTTATTAAATATATTTATTCTATTTTTAATTTGTGGAATGAGAGGAAAATGACCCCTGCTCAATAATCCTCTGGAATTCGGAAGAGATTTGTCAAAGGCTCTTTTATTTTCATGCTCACAAGAATGGGCATTTGCAAATAAGAGCTACAGCCAGCAAGTGCAAAACATAGGGGTTGCAGGCTCCTTTTTATCCCTAAGGTGAAATTGACTCTCCCTGTGTTCATCATTGGCTGATTATTTAAGGGTTACAATGTAAGTGTGAAAGCAATCAGAATGCAGTATTCTTAACTCTAATTCCCATAAATATTCTTATCTAATAGTGTTTGTTCAATCCTCCCTTATATAGACACAGCCCAGGAGATTACCTAGTTGAGACCAGCTCAGGACTACTTGAACCACATTATCTGTCTGCCACATGGGAGGGGGACTGAGACCTAATTCTCAAAAATGTTGGGAGGAGCACAATTTGAACAGTACTGATGTGGTGGTTGTGGCCTACTGAGAGGAGCCCATTACTCCTCTCCTCATGTGGAATAAAACAAGCATTTCCATAATGTAGTATAATTTTTTTTAAAAAAAAGATGATTACACATGAAACTCAAATCTATTATGTATAACTTTATATTCCTTTTAAATATGTAATAAATAAAAAAGCTAGTACATTATATGAATACTTTGTATACAGAACAGTGCACCATTGGCTTTAAAAAAAATAGACATCCCTTTTTGAAGAAAACTGATTCCACAGATGTTTCAGAAAGGCTTTTCTATAGAGAACTGTGATTTAGCCCTTTCCAGGTCTAAGTCCTATGATCCATTGCTTTTCCCCTCTATTTGAAAGAAGACTCCTATGTGCTTTGCTGGTAGCTGCTCTAAAACATGTTGGGCCATCTCCAGTCATTCTTGAGAACTAAGACCAAACAACAGTTAATCTGTGAGTAGTAGTACTACTCATGAGTACCAGCTCCAGTTGGTGTCATACTTCCCCTCTTCCTCATTCCCTCCCTCTCTCCTTCCCTCCCTCCTTCCCACCTTCACTTCCACCTTCTCTCCTTTTTCCTATCTCTTCTCTCCTGTGGTCCACATACAGAATCATGCCCTTACCTGCAGGGTCTCTGCCCAAAGGAATATAAACACAAGATATCTTGGGATTTACAGGCTAGATTTCTTCTTTAAGAACCATGCCTTAGATACAAATTTCTCTGGCTCCCATGGATTGGCCAACAATGGGTCCCAACCCAAGCCTCATTTGGTCATTGTTTGAGGTATCATGGCTCATAGTAAGTGTAAATAGCAATTGTTTTAGTTTTGGCCAGAAACCCTAAGGGTCTTCACCTACCATATTGAATTTTTGACTAGGTAAAAGAGGCCATTCTTTGCCTTTTTTCTTCCCTAACTGAATGGGTGTTGCCTCAGATAAACTGAGACCTGGAATAGACCTTAGCTTAAAAAGGCCAAGGTTTCCCACTGCATCCAGAGCCATTCCTAGTCATCCTGAACATTTTCTTGCCACTGAACCCAGATGACTCTGGAGAAGAAAGTGAGACTGCTGAATTGTAGATCCCTGCCTCACAAATCCAATTCACTTGCAAGTCAAGACATCACCTTCTTGATGTCATTGCTCCTCTTTGATAATGAAGGACAAACAACAGCAATAACAATAATCTATATACTAGTCAGCAAGCAGCACTCTCTGCCTCAGTTTCTTCACATGTAAAATGAGTGAATTTGACTAGATAATCTCTCAGGTCCCTTCTCATTTTGAAGCCTATGATTTTGACAATATATAACACAGCATGAAATATTTTGTATTTTAGCTGTTTGTGTGTCACCTACTTCAAATATAAGCTTCTTGCAGAAAAGGACTGTGATTTTCTCTAAACTTTGTATTTCTCATTGTACCTAACACTATACTCTATAAACAGTAAGTACTTAATATTTATTGTTGATTGATAATACTGTAAGAAATACTTAATTCAAGGAAATGTTTTATGTGACAGAGGTTATTAAAGACATTCTTTCCTTCTTGTCTATCTTTTCTTTATATCCTCTTCTAGTTTTTATGTCTTCTTGCACCTTTTTGCTTTACTTATTCTACTTCTTTCCCTCTTCTTTCCATCTTTCTCCCTTCTCTTCACATAGTTATTACCCCATCTCATTTTCCTATCACAATCTATTTCCATTGTCTCATTCCTTATTTCCTGTCACCCCACTATTTCCCTACCCTCTTTCACACATGTTATGTGGGGGGTCAGGATGGTGTGCAGCACTCTATTCTGTTCCATCCTGGCAGTATACACATGACTACAGGACTTGACTTGCTTTGTTTCCAGAAGCTTCATTTAATAATGGTGTCATTGTAGTAATTGTCTCTTTAACATTAACATTAATTATCTCTTTAGCACTTTTTTGTATAAAATATTGCATAAAAGTGCTGCAATCAAATAAATAGGTTGTGCTACCAAACATCAAGATGGTTTTATATTTACCTCATAATATCCGTTTTAACTTTGTTTAAATATTTATAATTTCATATGGCTTTGGGAAAAGAAGTAATATTTGGGGGATCATGAGATTTAACAGTAGTGGATACTATTCCCTCAAACTACCAAAATTAGACTGTACTTCCACTAATTTAAAAAGGGCATCTTATCAAAGAATAGAAACAAAGTAGAAGCTCATCATTTGGGGAATGACTAAACAAATTGTGGTAACTGATAATGCAAATGGAGAGGAAAAGCTAAAGTGAATATAAAATCATTATAGTCATCCAGCTTCACCTGAAGGAAGAAATGAAAAAATTTACTTCCCTGACCTCTTTGTAGGTGGGGGCTATTAGTGTGAAATATTACATTACTGTCCAACTGTATTGATATTGACATATTGATAATTTTGTTGAACTTCTGCTGTTCTCCCCACCCCCATTTTTTTCTGTCACATTTTGCTTTATTACAGGATTCAATGTACAGTCTCTAGTGTATTTAAAATGATATTCAAATTATGAAAATTCAATTACATGCTACGTACAGGACATATATATTGTATTTAGCTAGAGATATCTATAGTAGCATTTGCAGAATGAATAACAACTTATCTTATTTAATAAGTTTTTTGTTCTTCAGACTGTTTTCAATACTTTAGCATTTGGGCAACTCAATATAGCATTTACTGTGGTCAGATTAATTTCATGACATCATTATCTAATATATTAGTTTGACTTTAATTTTTTTTTAGTTTTATTTTGCATGGTTGTTTCATTACTCAGATAATCATAAGAAGAGATAATTGATATCTCACTAGTCCAATTGAACAATATTTATATAATCATTTACATACTTTTACAACTTAGGTTATCTATGCATTGGATATCATTATAAAGGGAAAATATGGCCCTTTTATAAAAATCATTATGTATGAGAAGCATATATATGTGTATAGATATACACATATAAATACATAAATATATATTATGTATGATGTGTGTATATATACATATATCATAGCAGATATTATTTCATATGCCTTTTTTGTAAGAGCACAGAAATCTACCCCCTCATCTTTTCCCTGTCCTGTATTCTACATAAATAATAAATTCTAGACAGTGCTGTGAAATGAAGTTTTCTTATTATTTATTACAACTCTTCAATTTAAAGGTTTATGGAACCATGGTAAATGTATTATAAATCAAAAAAGTTACTTTAAATGTCCATGAAATTTGAAAAATTACCTTAAATTTCCTAAAGTTAACTTTTTGATTCAATGGGAATTGGAAATTTTAGGTTATAGGATACAATCTCAGCTCATAAAATGATAAAATGAATATTATATGAATAACTTACAAGTGTATTGTTTGTGTGAATGTGTGTATATAAATACACACATTTCCCTATGCACATTCTATTGTCTATATATTTTCTCACCCTTTGAGATTCACTATTTAAAAGTGATAATTTTGACTAGGTCAGAAATAACAAAGTTTCTAATTAAAGAAATTGGAATCTGAGAAAAAAAGGAATAACTGTCAAAACAAAATTTAATAACATTTTTGCCTCTGAAATGAGCAAGAGTTTACATTTCAGTTCAGAATTATATCTATAACAGTTTAAATAATTAAGTATTGAATTATGTATGAGTGTGTGTTTGAGAGAGAGAGAGTGAAATTGAGAGTATGTATTTTATTCAGTTGGTCAGTGTCAGTCAGTCAGTCTTTATGGTATAGTAAAGACAATAGAGACCCAGCCCCCAGCTTTGGAGTCAGAAAAATCTGGGTTCAATATGTCCCTTTGACAACTTACTGTCTCTGTGTCTCAATGCATGGTGGCACATATCTGTAATCCTGGAGAAGACTGAGGTTGGTGGATACTTTGAATTTAGGATATCTGATAAGAGGTAAGACTAAAGTCTAGTGGGTGGCCACATTGAATCTGGAATCAGTATGATAAGCCCCCAGAAGCAGAGGGATACTAGCCTGGCAGAGGCTGCTTAGACCCATGCCCAGGTCAGAAATGGAACGAGTTAAAGCTTCCATTGTGATTAGTGGTCGGATCAGGCCAATGAGTGGGCACTATAATTCTTGACAAGATAAGAAAGAGAGACTCAGTCTCCATCCCTCCCTAAAAAATATAACAAGTTCCACTTCTCCATAGGTAGGAGTTCCTCACTTTCTAGTTCAGAGCCTCCTACTCTGATTAAACCACAGATCTTTTTTCTGTCTTAAATTAATGGCCATTTTATTAGAAATTACTGAACATACAAATATGATTTTGTTAGCTTTATTTGAATTGTCTCCTAAGTGGACTGTTCTTGTATTACTAAAATTTGTGATAAGGGAATGTGTGGCTAATTGCTTCCGACCTCTCCAACACACACACATACAAACATGCACCTTCTTCCATTTTGACAAGTTTGTATTTGTCATTTTAAAGGAATTAACATTAATTAATTAATTAACATAGGAATTAACATCATCGAAAGTGACAAAATCTATTGCAACATAACTCCAAAATGCTTCATGGATCTTAATGTTTACGAATATTACTTTTCCTGTTCTAGGTAGAAACTTACTTAATTCTGCAACTGACACAGTAACTTTCATCTTTCTTTTTTTCCTGTATATTTATTCTTAAAGTACCTTTTTTCTTTCTTCCATTTCCTAATTTAAACTGATTTATGATTTAAAATTTGTAATATTGAGTACATTATACATATTTTATCATTTGCCAGTCTGCATTAGCTTTTTAATTATTAATAAGGTAAAATCCATTGATTTCCTCTAGTTGTTGGAACATGCACCTCACCTAATCCTGCCTCAGGCTTGAAAGTCCTTGTCAGGAACAGCAAATCCATGAGCTATACAGTAATTTTGTGGGATTTAAAAAAAGTAGAATTTGGGGCAGCTAGGTGGCACAGTGGATAAAAGCACTGGCCCTGGATTCAGGAGGACCTGAGTTCAAATCTGGCCTCAGACACTTGACACTTACTAGCTGTGTGGCCTGGGCAAGTTACTTAACCCTCATTGCCCTGCAAAAATTAATTTTTTTTTAAATATTAGAATTTTAAATCCTAAAGGAAAACATTCTTTTGTATTTTCCCGTCTGCTTTTGTGAAAGTAGTATGAACTTTTGAGGTCTGTCATTTTACAAATGCAAAGCAGCATGATTGATTAAAATAAAAGTTTTGGAATGTGAGAAAAATCTGCTTAACCTTTTTCTTTCTCATTTAGATATATTTATTTATCATTTAGACTTAGATATATGATTAATGAAATCATCTTGATTTTCTGGTCTGATCCTCATTTCTACCTAACAGCTATATATATATAATTTAAACTATATTTTATTTCCCCCAATTACATATTAAAATAATTTTATCGGGGGCAGCTAGGTGGCGCAGTGGATAGAACACTGGCCCTGGATTCAGAAGGATCTGAGTTCAAATCCGGCCTCAGACACAACACTTACTAGCTGTGTTGACCTTGGGCAAGTCACTTAACCCTCATTGCCCTGCAAAAATACCAAACCAAAACAAAACAAAACAAAAAATTATCATTTATTTAATGTTCTGACTTCCAAATCCTATTCCTTTCTCCCTCCCCTTCTCTCTCCCTCCTCCCCCGCAAGATGGTAAGCAAACACATATAAGTTATATATGTGAAACATGTAAAAACATTTCCATGTTAGTCATATTTTAGGAATCTTCTAATAGTACTCCAGTGGAACAAAATGACTATTTTCCTTCTTTGAACCTTAAATCAAATCTTAGGACTTAGACTGTGTCTGCGCAGGGATATAGGCTGAAATTGGAACTGGCAATTTCTCGTCAATTTATCCCATTGCTACAACACTATTGAGGACCTTTCAGAGACATATGGGGAACATGAACCAAAACTTCTGAAAAAAAAAGTAGGCCTAAAATTTCTAAATGGTAAAAACATAGCTTGTTTTCCAATATGATTCTTTTGAATTTAAAATACATAGATATATATCTGTTAAAGGACAGAATTGATCTATTAATCTGCATTCCCATTGATAAAAACAAGAGTCATTCACTACTCACATTCTACTCATAGCTCTTTCATAAAAGGGAATGGTTTTCACAAATAACATATTACACATTTCTGTATAGACATATAAAGATATGTATTTTGTCTATTCTTATGAATACACTGTGTTTTTCTTCTCAGCTATTGAAAATCAGAAAAGAATAATTGGCAAAAAAAGTCATTTTGGTAACCTCATAGAGGCACAATGTCAGGAAAGTTTTCTCATCGAGCTAGCAAGTTAGATCAGTGTAGTCTAAATATCTGATTACTCTTCAATAGCCTCATTTTTTTTCTAAGAATATATATTCAGGATATTGTCTTTCTGCTTTTCAAAATATTCAGACATAATCAATAATGAATATCTCTGATATTCAGAAATGATATGAATATTTATTGATGAAACCTAAGAAATGTCTTTTTGTTAATTATTTTTGACTAAACCAAAAAACAAATTGACTATTTTTCTTGTATATCTAATCTTTCAATGAACGTAGTTATCTTTCCATATGTAGTCTTTCAATGACTGCTTATTGTTCATAAATCTAGACACTTAGTTTCCATTGGATAAGAGCCTTTCAGAAGAAACTGTAATTATTATAGGTTCAATCAGCTTGTGTCAAAGACTTGGGCTAGCCTAATGGAAGACCAGTAACCAACAATCCATAAAAAGCAATAATGCTTTTCTGTGCTGCACTAAAGGTAGAGTTCTTTGGGACCTTGTTATATGCTTTCATGTTAAGAACATTTGACCCACTTCTGATTAGTGTTCAGGTTTACAAGGCAATGGCTTTTGGGGGGCTGTCATTGGGTGGCTACCTCTCTGTTTCTTAAGTAAAATAAAACTCTCAGTGGACTATATTAAGAAAAATAAAATGGTAAAGAAGCTCCAGGTAAAAGATGGGTTAATTTTAGAATTTCTATTCTAAAAAAATAACAAAAATCATTTAGTTGTTGAATAGAAGAGGCCTTTGATTCAATTAAATAATTTCTCTCTCTTTTTATGGATGAAAATGGATCTTTATTTTAAATTCCTTTTTTAATATATTTTTTACAAACTTGCATTACAAGAAAACTAGGTTTAAATAAAACTGTAGGACATTTTACCTAAAGATTCATTGATTCTTCTTCCCTATGTATGTATTTGTATTCTTGATTTTTTCAAATATTCTCCAGCTGAATTTTCTTTCTCTTAAATATTTTCCTTTCTAACTTTACATTGTCTCCTTGTATTAAAGCCCTTTTTCTATTGGCCATAGTATTTTATTTTTTAGTCATCATATTAAAAATTCAATAAATATAATGTTTTAAATATAGTAGTAACATTTAATAATTAATTTCATAATAATATACTTATTTGGTTAGGAAATTGTTTTGCTTTCATTTACCAAGTCACAGAACTTTTTTTTTACTAAGAATGTATTTTCAATATATTGCCTTTATGCTTTTCAAAATATTCAGACTAATCAAGCCATGCATATATTGGGTCATTTGTAGGTACTCCAAGTTTATTTATAATAAAGTATACTCCATAAATCTAAAGACATCACAAATCAAATGAGATTGATGACAGTTAAAGTTTCTATTAGGATAGTTCAATTTCCAGGTAATTTAATATTTACAACAATAAATTTTGAGCACTATATTCAAATACCCTCACCTTAATTTCTCCTGCTTTGTTCCTTTGAAACCTGCAGCTGTTAGAAAGATAACAAGATTACATGTTGAATAACTGCTTATTTTTCCTATATCCCAGAGGGGTGGGGAGAATCAGTAGGTAGCATAGGCCTCATCCCCAAACCAGATGTTACTTATTAAAAATTTAACACTTTGGAGGAGATTGAACAAGGCTTACACTTTAGATGATCAGTGCAGTGGGGGAAGGAGTAAATTTACATAGATCACAGCTCTAAGTCAGTTTTGAAATGAAATAGCATATAATTTAAATAACATAAAGTATTTTCATTACTTTGAGGAAGATTATAAAGAGCCATATTAAAGAAAAAACACACAAGAAATACCACTTATATGATTTTTCTTTAAAAATCCCTGATGTTATTATTCTAATCTTAGTTAAACCTATTTTTTTTCTACTGTCTATTTCTTCAATGAATATTTGTATTTCTCCCCTCCTCTCTAATGGTGATTGTGTTACCTTGAATTAGAAAATTAATTAATAGTAGAAAAGTAAAAGAGAGTAAATCATGATATCATCATCCATTGCTTAGCATTAAGTTTCTTCTTCACCTTATTGGTAAAAAGAAGAGAATATGTGTTTGACAGGGAGGGAAACAAGAAGGATATGATAGCAGTCTTCAACCATTTGAAAGGCTGTGTTATTCAAGAAGTAGAGGACTTATTCTAATTGTGATAGGGAAAACCAAAGCAGTGAGTGAAAACTGCATAAAGGTAGTTTCCTGTTCATTTCAATATTAGGAAAAAACTTCCTTAGAATTTGGATTCTCTAAAAGTGAAATAGGGTTGCGTTTGGAGAGAGTGAGTTCCCTAACACTGAACCACTGTTCTCTGGAGCTCCTTAAGAAGAAACTACGATAACTACTTATCAAAGACGTGTAGAAGGGTTGTTGATATGACACAAACAGTTGCATTTACATGAAGTTTGGAATAGAGTATTGCTTCCTTTTCTAAATCTCATATTTGGATCCAATAATTCTGGAGAGCAATTAGACTAAGTTCAAAGGCTATAGAACTGCTCATACCCTTTGATCCAGCTAATACCCACTGCTAGTTTTCTACCCCAAAGATATTCCCCCAAAACAGAAAGACCTATTTGTACAAAAATATTTATAGCAGCTCTTTTTGTGGTGGCTAAGTACTGGAAATCAAAAGAATGCCTATCACCTGGGGAATGGCTAAATAAGCTGTGGTATATGATGTTGATCTAATATTACTGTCCTATAAGAAATGTCAAGCACAGTGATTTCAGAAAGGCCTGGAAAGAATTGTATGAATTGATGTATAATGAAGTGAGCAGAACCAAGAGAACATTGTGCACAGAGACAGCAATATTGTTTGATGAAGAACTGTGAACAACAACTATTTTCAACAATGCAATGATCCAATACAATCCCAAAGGACTATTGATAAAACATACTATCCACCTCCAAAGAAAGAACTGATATTGATGGAACACAGACTAAAGCATGCTATTTTTCACTTTATTTATTTCCTTTTATTCAAGTTTTCCTATACAAAATGACTAATATGGTAATGTTTTACATGATCATATATGTATAACCTGTATCTGATTGATTGCCACTTCAGGGGGGAGGGAAGGGAGAGAAGGAAGAAGGGATAAAAACTGGAACCCCAAACTATAAATAAAAATGGTTATTACTTTTAAAAACCCTCATATTTTGTTATCATAAATGTAGTATGAAACCTGAAGTTAGCACCATCTGGGTATGATTCCTGTCTCTTACATATACAAGGTAGGCCTAAAGTCAAGGCTTTAATAACTTTTGAAAATTATTTTTCTTTATTTTTCACCATTTATGATATGTGTTTTTTTCACACATAAATTCATTTCCCATATGTACTATATAAAAATGCCATGGTATTATAAATTAAAAAACAAAAAATAAAGAAGTTATTAAATATTGAAACCCTTTTTGTGACTTTGACTTACCCTGTATTTGTTTGTATGTCCATGAGAAAGTTACCTAGCCTGTCTGCACCTCATTTTTTTTCTTTTGAATATTTGAGAAAATAATAAATATGGTTTTTACCTCATATTATTTATTGTGAGTTTCAAATGACATAATGTAGAAAGTGCTCTTCAAACTTTAAAACCTATGTAAATGTGTTTATTAGAATAAACTCCTGGAGGCAGAGATCTTTATGGATAAGCAGTGATGAATGTTATTTGTTGTTGAATTTATTTTGAGATAAAACATTTCAATCAGTTATCAAAATAATCTAGAAAAATAGACTGATATGAATGACATTACTTCTTAGTCACAGATAATATACCTTGACTTTGCAATGATGTTCATTTTTTTTAAATGTGAGTTTTCTTTTATTCCTTTTCTCCATATTTCTTGTAATCAAAAGTCCTCTTTTTATTGTCTTTGTTTTGTTTTTACCAGAATAATTTAGAAACTGAAATACCCACAAATTTGGAAGTTAATAGACCTTAAAATTATTAGATTTATGGGGCAGCTGGGTGGCAAAGTGAATAAAGCACCAGCCCTGGATTCAGGAGGACCTGAGTTCAAATCCAGCCTCAGACACTTGACACTTACTAGCTGTGTGACCCTGGGCAAGTAACTTAACCCTCATTACCCTCCGTGTGTGTGTGTCTGTGTGTGTGTCTGTGTATGATTAAATAAAAAACCAGAAGATGTAGGTTAGGTACCCTCCACTGACCCCAAAGAAGTATGGAATATAGTTTAATTTTATATATATGTGGGGGTTTGTGGGTGGGTGGGGGGTGGGTTTGTGTGTGTGGTGTGTGTGTGTGTGTGTGTGTGTGTGTGTGTTTGAAATTTATTTATTTATTTGGGGGAGGTGGGACAATGATGGTTAAGTGACTTTGCCCAAGGTCACGTAGCTGGTAAGTGTCAAGTTTCTGAAGCTGGCTTTGACCTCAGGTCCTCCTGAATCCAGGGCTGGTGCTTTATTCATGTTCCATTCCACCTGGCTGCTCCTGATATAGTTTAACTAAAATTTTTTTGAAAAAGAATATCCATTTCAGTAGATACTATGCCACTTTGAAAAGATATATCTTCTAATCAAAGTTTCAGTTCTTTGCTCTTTGTAATTCATATGCTGTGACAACACATATTTCTCTCATCTTTATGATGTGTTCATTTAAACTCAAATAGATTAAATTCTCTAAAATTTCTTTCCAGCTAAGCTTATTAGGCTGGGCCAACATCCTTAATTATTCTCCCAGAAGATGTTGTTACAGGACAAAAAAACAAAAGAAAAGAAAAAAACAAACAAAAAAACCCGAAACAAACTACCAATACTGTCAAATACTCGACTGTCCCCCTTACAAAAAAAAAGTCAAAGATTTGTCAACAACTACCTATATTGTTTTCTTAAATGTTCTCTGCCTTAATAAAACAAGATTTTTGCCATGTTTTTAGGAGATGAGGTAGGGAAGTCAGAATGAGAATGAGAGTGGGAAGGAGAGATACCACTATCAAGAAGCTTTTCCTGTTTTGTATCTACTGAAAACTGCTAACTACATACCTTTATCAGTGCCACCCTTGAGGATAACTTTGAAACTCCTAACTTGTAATATCTACCCCAAATCTTCAGGATCTTTTTTTTTGCATGTGGCTTTCAAATTCAAATTATCCTGCCTTGATTTCAAAGTCCACTAAAACCAGGTGTCACTCTATTTTTCTTGCCTCATCTCATAATACTTCATCAAACTAAACTATTCTCTGTTCTGGAATGCCTTTCCTCCCCTTCACCTACTGAATTCTTCCCCATCTTTTCCTACCTCTTCCTTGAAACTTTCTCTGATCAGTAAGGAATTTATTTCACAGTTTGATATAGCACATAGGAGTATTAATTTGTATTATGGATATAGTATGTGCTATATCTTCACCTCCATCCCCACCCCTAACTATTCTTTAAAACCCGGTGAGGGCAAGACTGTGCTTCATTTAAGTTTTATATTTCCTCCAGTGCCTAATATCTACCCAAAGGTACTTATATATGTTCATTAAATTGAGTGACAGGAATAAGGATATCATTAATACTCCTTGAGAACACATTAACTCTTGAGAATCAGATATTCTTCTGCATTATTATTTAACACTTTGTAAATCTATTTCCTATCAGACTACAAACACCTCAGAAGGAAAGCTGGTAGATTATCTGTATCCCTCATGCTGTTAGCACAGGGTTTTACTCTTAACAGATTTAGTACTCTTAGCAAATGTTCAGTAACTCAAATTCTGTGTTGTGATATGCTATTAAAAATATTTAAATAGAGGGGAAGAAGTAAGGTTTTTTTCTAAAACGTGGAAACCTATCAACCTCTCATGTTTATACCTCCACTAAATTTCTGTTTCCTGTGCCTATTTATTTATTTATTTATTTGTGTGTGTGGTGTGTGTGGTGTGTGTGTGTGTGTGTGTGTGGTGTGTGTGTGAGGCAATTGGGGGTTAAGTGAATTGCCTAGGGTCACACAGATAGTAATTGTTAAGTGTCTGAGGCCACATTTGAAATCAGGTCCTCCTGAATCCAGGGCCAGTGCTCTATCCACTGCCACCACTTAGCTGCCCCTGTGCCTAATTATTCTTGAAAGTTGTGCAGGTATACTAAAAGTATGATCATGTTTTTCATCTTTCCAAACTAAAAAGGGCCTGATTATAAGCCTAATGATGAACCCTGGATAGGTTTCCATGAGAATAAGCCCAGTTACTTGAGGAAAGACTCATCAATAGATGGTCAATGGTAAGGTGATATTTTTTTTTTGGCCACAGCATCCTAAAAGGACAACCTCAGAAGATCTGTATCTAAGTACCCTTAGTGATAAAACAATTGATCCTTGAAGTTTGTGTTTCCATGCATATTCCCATATAATGTGAATGCTATATGTTGTTAATTATTGTTTAACTGCTAAAATGTATCCTACAGAGATTCCCAGGAGCACTGGGTATCGGAGTACATGGATTTGATGCAATAGACATCATTTGGTTCCCAGGTAATTCAGGCACTCTAGAAATGAAACTCCATTTTAGATCTACTCTTTAAACAACTCTTTCTATTTTAGCCATTTTTATCAGTAGAAAACATGTTACTTGTGGAGCCCTTATGTGTTCCCTTTTTGTGGGGAAGATCTTGTGAAAAATCTTATCAAATCATTGGATGGTGGTAGAAATTTTCCTGAATGATGGCAAATACAATGAGGTCATAATCCAGATTAGACATGGTGATCTGTGAGATTAAATGGTTGTTATTTAAAGATTTTTGTGGGAGATTCTCAGTTCCTCAGCTCACCAGACATTTAATGAAATTGGTTGTTTTTATTTGGGTGGTGGTGATATTGGTGGGAAGAAGTCTTCAAGGGGGTGGTTTGGGATTTTGAATAAGGAGGACCAGTCCCTGAAGTGAACAAAATACAATCTAGAGATAATAATGCAGTTCAGGAAAACAAAATTTTAAATTAATATTTAATTAAAACAATTCAGTTGTATTCATAGCATTCAGTAATGATGCAATCTGAATATCTGTCATTATAATCATATTGGTTGTTTTCTGTCATTTTCAGTTGTTTCCAACTCTTCACTGACCCCCATTTGAGGTTTTCCTGGCAGAAAATACTTCAGTGGGTTACTTGGATAAGGAAACTCAGGCAAAGAGGATTAAGTTATATGCTCACACAAAACTAGTAATTGTCTGCAGGCCAGATTTGAACTCAGACTCAGAAGGATGAGTCTTCATCCAGGCCTGGCCACACTTTCCCTAGCTGGACCTTAAATATACTTTTGCTGCATGAAAATTAGACCTTAACATCAGACATACGATCCTATCTTTTTGTTACTATTGTTGTTGTGTGTCCCCATTTGGATAGATTTTTTAGATAATTATTTTTTCTTTTGTATGTGGCATTTTCATTTATACGGTATTTTTTGCCTCACAATAATCCTGAAGTCCAAATTGCATAATTCTAAGTCCACTTTTTGCCATATGAAGAACTTAAGTCTCAAAACAATTTACCAATGGTTGGAAGGCTAATAAATGCCAGTCAGGAATTCAAATTCCTAATAAACCACTATCTCAGTTAGTGATTTCTAAACTTTTCAAATATGAAGACCCCTTTAAAACAACAACAACAAAAAATCAAAAATCCTTAAATGATACTAAGTGCATTATTTATATACATTTATTGATTTAATATAGATCCCCACACTTACTACTGAAACTATGTGGCTTCTTAGGAGACCATGATCCCAGGATTGAAATCCACCAATTGCACTTATCTGGGGCTATGTGACATTTTACTGCATCTTTGTGATTACCAGTTTGTTTTATTTAAAACCATTTTTTAGTCAATATGTTTGACTAGTGAGAATATTGTTTAAATCCAATACAACCATTTTTTTTTTACTTAAACTCTTCAAGAGCTCAGGAGATATTTACAAGGAGATAAAAAGTGCAAGCTGGTTAAAAACTTCAAGACTGCAGCTGACTTATGTGGTTTACAAACATTGACTTGTTTTTGACACAAATGTTCTTTGACGTTCTTTCTTAGTGTCTCATGCCAAGTAACATTTTGTAACTATTTTTACTGTTTAGTTTATTTTATGTTTTTTACATCAACTTGTATCCTTTGAGGAAAATACAGAGCATATGTATTTCTCAAAGTTTACATTCCAAGTCTCCAAAAATTTTTAAACTTTTGCTTCATGTTGCATCATGATGAGTGGTCACTAATTATATTCTTTTATGAGAAAAAAACATTGTGTTTTGTAGTCATTGTTTGTCATCTTCTTTTAGGATGGTATTTTTGTGGGAAGATAAAGCATACACTACCACATTCTCAAGGCCTGTTTAAAAAAAGATGGCAACAAGGATATTAAAAATCATGAATTTTTTTCCCACATGGGATATATTCTTTACCCATATGTTGTCTGCAGTGAAGGCAAATTGGACACTGACTTTCTTGTCATTCTCTTCCTAGTAAGGCAGATTTTACTAGATATTAGATATAATTAAATTAATTATGGTATTCGGGAACAAATGTTGTGTCTGTTTCAGAAAGAAAGATAAAAACTGGCATTATTCTCTTAGCATAGTTAATTACTATGCAGTATGTGTCCTTCAATGAACTTTTGAAGGAATTAAGGGAAATTCAAAGAGAAGATTATCATGTGTAAACAATGAGGTTTTAGATATCTGCCTACTGACCTAAAGAATCTCTTAGAGCCTGCAGAGTTTACCTTCTGTATCAGTTAGTTAATAAAGTGGAACATGAGGTAATTAGGGCTAAGCTAGAGTTCTCCTGCTGGCCTTTTGTCTTTACACTAGGCTGTCTCCCACACTAAAACAATTTCTTAATTTAAGATATATTTCTGTCATCAGGAGGAACAAGATTTAAGAAATGATTATTATATCTTAAACATTAAATAACAACAGTAACAAACAAACAAACAAAACAAAAAATCCTCTCCAGAGCAGAATTGCAAAACATAGCTTTTCATAGACCTGGAAAGAAAAGGTCATATGGATGAAACTTTATACTTACGACGTCTTTGTTACAGATGAGGGATTATGGGATTACAATTTGTATGTACACTTGTTAACAAAAGATTATACAAAAGCTTTTATTATTCTAATTCTTTAGATTTGATGACGCAGAAAAGAAATTCATGCCCCTGAAAATTAGATTTTTTACACAAATCTGACAATGAAATATAATTGAAAAAGTGGTAATAGGCACCATGGAAAAAATCTATTGAACATCACAGGTGTTATTCTTAGAAAAAATGTTGGCCTTGAGCAATAAGCAGACCTGCTGTGTGTACAAGATCTACTCTATTTAGTATAAAACATTTCCTCTAGGTACCTACTAGTAATAATGAGGTTATTTTATTTAAAAAGAAAGAGTAAAATGGTTTCACATCCTCATTAAGTTGTTCTATATTCAAAGAAAAGCATATGCTTTCTTTTTATAGATATCCAAGCCTCTGTATTTAACAGCTATCAAAATACATTGTATCAGTCTAATAAAGATTTTTAATCTTTTAACAATGAAAATAACCCTCTCTATCTGAAAAAACAACAACAACGACAACAACAACAAAAAAACAATTTGCCTGTTATCAGACATGGAACGTTTAGATGATACTTGATGATGAGGCAAACATCCTTTTCTGTCATTTTACCCAAAGTAGTAAATGAAGTATTAGGGAAGCTAAAGAGTTGCAATTTTTGTTCAACTAATACCTTATTTTTACAATATCCTTTTCAGCTTTGACTGCTCCGCACAACAACAACAAAAAAAAACCAAACAAAAAAAAACAAAGCAAAGGATTAGTGAATACTAATAATAAACAAATTGATAATTCAACTGGGTCTGTTATTTTTAGAATAATTCAATTTTTTAATAATTTCAAATTTTAGAATAATTCAATTTTTTAAATAGTTTCAGAAAGAAAATATATATAATATTATGGTTAAGTTGTGAACACAATACATATCCTTTTGAAAGCAGACTTTATTGATATAATTTATTATGATATGTAATAACTTACATTTCTCTATCATTCCTTTCCCCTTCCAGAGACCATCATTATAATAATTTTAAAATAAGTAGGAGGAAAAAATAAGAAAAATAATGAATGCACTTAAAAAAATTGAAATTATATTCAGTGTTCCATACCTGTGGATCCTAACACTTCGAAAGAAACAAAACAAAAACAAAAACAAAAAAATCAAGAGAGCTCATATCTCTCTTCTTTGATGCAAACTTTTCATTTATAATTTCATTTTCATGATTTTAATTTACATTGTTCCATTCAATGTGCATATTGTTTTCTAGCTTCGCTTACTTTACTTTGCATCAATTCATGAAAGTCTTTCCATTTTCTCTGTTTTCATGTTTGTTGTTTCAAAATCTCCAAGCAAATATGCTTTTAGCTGATTTTCTTGAAACAGTAGTACTCAGAATTCCCAACTCTTAAATTTTTTTAGGACAACCTGGTAACCAAAAAACTGTTGATAATCACCATTCCAGTTTTAATCTTTAGAAGAAAACATCAGTCATATTGTTCATTATGCTCTAGTGGTGCTGATCTTCTTATCTGACCAGGTACTTCTATTCCAATCTTCCTTATCCATTGTCTACCTAGAAATTTCTCACAATGAACCATGAAAGCTCCATCATAGGGAATTATTTATGGAAGGGGTGGGACAAGCTATCTTACTTCCTCCTGTATGTTATTCAGACAAGACTATACATATTTTATTTTGTAAGTCCAGTGATTAAATAGTGCTTTATACATAGCTAATAAGTATCAAGGAAGGAATTTTAGCTCAGGTCTTCCTGCCTACTCTATCTAACTAAATCTGTTGAAAAGGAATATATAGTCAGGTCTGTATTACTGAAAACATATGTGGTATTAAGACCATACATTTTCTTTTTAGTTGATAGACTCCCCTCACATAGGTTCCATCCTCTCAGGTTTCCAGTTAAAAATGCCATAAACTTTTTATCTTAGTTTTTTTTTAATTTTATATAGCTTTTTAAATGTAACATTATTTTTTAAAATTTTGAGTTGCTAATTTCTGCCTCTCCAACTCCTCCCCTAGCCATTGAGAAGGCAAAGGATATGATATCAATACATTATATATGTGAAATAATGTATTTTTTTTCCATTTTAGCCATGTTACAAAAGAAAAGAAAGAGTAAAAATATATGCTTCATTCTGGACTCAAGATAGATCAATTCTTTCTCTTATCACTCATGAGTCATTTAGAATTGTCTTGGAATATTGTATTGATAATAGTAGCTAAGTCTTTTTCACAGTTGATCATCAGTGTTTCCCTGGTTCTGTCCACTTCAAAGCTTTAGTTCATATAAGGTGTCCCATGTTTTTCTGAACTCATCCCCCTCATCATTTTTTTTTTTGTAGCACAATTGCATTCTATCAGAGTTCTATGCCACAATTTCCTCAGGTATTCCTAATCAATGAGTATCACCTCAATTTGCAATTCTTTGACATCACAAACAAGTTATTATAAATATTTTTGTACAAAGAGGTGTTTTTTTTCCTTTTTCTCGTTTACTCATGGGGATGTAGACCTAGTACTGGTATTGCTGGTATGGCTTTTACAGTTTTATAGCCCATTGGTCTTATTTCCAAATTATTCTCCAGGATTGTAGAAATAGTCAACAACTTCTCCAACAATACATTAGTAATCCTATTTTTTCTGCTTTCGCTCTAGCATGTGTCATTTTCCTTTTCTGTCATGTTATCCCATTTGAGAGGCATGAGGTTGTACTTCAGAATTTTTTAAATTTATATTCCTCTTCTGAAAATTTTATGTTCATAGCTTTTGAAAATTTGTCATTTGAGGAACAGCCCTTATTTTTATAAATTTGACACAGCACATAATAGATTTGAGAAAGGAGATCTCTATCAGAGAAACTTTCTATGAATTTTCCCCCCTTTCCTCCTGCTTTGCTCTAATTTTGGCTGCATTAGTTTTGGATACATGGAAAAACTTTTTTTTTAATTTCTTGTAATAAAAAGATTAATTACATGACGTTTCAATGAAAATTTTTACCTGATCTCGCTTTTCTACATAGAATTTGAAAATGTAGCTTTTGAAGTGATTTGGACTAAAAATTTAATTATTTACCATACTAATAATCCTTGACACTAAATATCATTGAAAGAATAAAACATGTATTTTGAGACAGATATGATCATGAAAATTAAAATAAAACAATTGCAATAAATTTCTAAAAAAAATACAGATTTCATTTTCCTTCAGAGTAAAATTTGAGATTCAAGATCTTTTCAATTCATAGTTTCTGTAGGAAGACATGAATAAAGTTTTTCCCTCAGATAGGATGTATTCTTAAATGCCTTCAAGAATTCATTAAGAACAAAAGTTCCTTAGGATCACCTAAATAATATGCTTGACTTGGTCATCTTTTTTTTTTTTTCATTTAGTGACCAGCCAGTTTAAGCATCATTCCCCAGCTTTTCTTGGTGAAGCGTCCAAATTTTTTGTTTGTTTTTGTTTGGTTTGGTTTTCTTCCTTGTGAGGCAATGAGGGTTAAGTGATTTACAGGGTCACAGAGGTAGTAAGTGTCAAGTGTCTGATGCTGGATTTGAACTCAGGTCCTCCTGAATCTAGGGCCAGTGTTTTTATCCACTGCACCACCTAGCTGCCCTCAAGTTTTCATACTTGCCTCCCTTACTGTTCATGTAGGACAAATAGGTGCTAGATAGATAGTTGGGGTTCCTGGAGTCAGCAAGAGTTTAAATCTGGCCTCAGATTACTTACTAGCTGTGTGACCCTGTGCAAATCACTTAATCCTATTTTCTTTAGTTTCTTCATCTATAAAACTACTTGGAGAAGGAAACTGCAACCCACTCTTGTAGCTCTGCTCAGAAAACCCCAAATAGGCTCAAAATGCATTGGAGAAGACCAAAAAAAAATGATACCACCACCAGCTACTACTACTAATCTATACCATAGCTTTGTAGTGTTCATTTATAAGTTTTTGCCACATTAGTTATTCTCCATTGCCTTGCTCTTCTCCATGACTTCTTGAACTTCACACCAATTATGTGCATTATTCCTCAGCTATTTAGGAATAAAGACACACTTTCCTCTCTGTCCCCATGCATATAAAGGGAATCTCCTTCCCTTCCAAACCAAAAAGGGATCAGGAGAGGAGCTATGCATAGATTAGAAGGATGTTACAAGTCTCTAAGTTACACTGTCTATAAGGACTCCTTCATAAAAAACAGAGAAAATATAATAAAAATAATCTCACATAGAGTAAACATACAGGATCTCAAAAATACAGAGCATAGGTACATCCTCAGATGTTGCCTTCAGGCACTGAACATAGATAATATTCATTTTTTCACATTTGCATAGCAATACTATGCAAATATTTCAAGAATATATAAACTTAGAGCATATTAGCAATATAAAAAAACTAGATTGCTTTCAAAACAAAGAATGCCTCTAAGAAGTGTTTTTTGGGTTTTTGTAAAGGTATTTTCATCTGTGAACAATGGAAAACTGTAGGGGTGAGGAAGATTTGAAAAATGAAACATGAAAAAATATTATAAATATGTCATTTGTGACATGAGAAAGGGAATGGTGTATATCACAAGTAATTCAGATTTTAGCACCTTTATAATAGCTGCCTTTTATACTATATATGTATTTACATGAAATAGAAATAGCTTGAAAATGATTCAAAGGTTAATAACATAATAGTATTCATATAAATAAAAGAATATTTGAGGAATAAATATTTTAAAATATATATATTTTTTTCTTGTGCTCTAAGCACTGGATTATCAAACCATTGTTTTGTTTTTATCTGTAATAAGCAACATATTTTAAGGGCATAAGATCTGAGTACAAATGTGGATGTCCCACTTATTATTTTTAACTGGATGACCTTTGTGTAAGTAATCACCTCTTATTTTCTTTTTTTGGTCTTGTTAAAATTTATTTATTTATTTAGTTTTCAAGATTTGTTTAGATAAGATTTCCAATTTCAAATTTTTCTCCCTCCCTCCCCTCCCTCCCTCACCCCTCCCCTAGACAGCAGGTAATCTGATATATCTCATATATATACATACACACACACATACATATATATAATAATATTAAACATTTCTGCATTAGTCATTTTATACGAAAAGAATCAGAGCAAAAGGAAAAAAAAAAAACGCACCCCAAACAAAAGAAATAGTATGGTCCAATTAGTGTCCATATTCCAAAGTTCCTTTTTTTTTTTTCTGGATTTGGAGAGCCTTTTTCCATCATGAGTCCTTTGGGAACTTTCTTGTACATTGGATTGGTGAGAAGAATCTGATCTATCACAGGTGATCAACACGACAATGTTGATGGATACTGTGTATAATGTTCTCCTGGATCTGCTCATCTCACCCAACATCAATTCACGCAAGTCTTTCCAGGTTTCTCTGAACTCCGCCTGCTCATAGTTTCTTACAGCAAAATAGAATTCCATTATATTCATATACCACAACTTGTTCAGCCATTCCCCAATTGATGGGCAACCCCTCAATTTCCAATTCATTACCACCACAAAAAGAGCAGCTATAAATATTTTTGTACATGTGGGTCCTTTTCCATTTTTTATGATCCCTTTGGGAAAAAGACCCAAAAGTGGTATTGCTGGGTCAAAGGGTATGCACAGCTTTATAGCCCATTGGGCATAATTCCAAATTGCTTTCCAGAATGGTTGGATCAGTTCACAGCTCCACCAACAATGCATTAGTGTTCCAATTTTTCCACAGCTTCTCCAACATTTATTATCCTTTTTGTCCTATTAGCCAATCTGATAGTTGTCAGGTGGTACCTCAGAGTTGTTTTAATTTGCATTTCTCTAATCAATAGTGATTTAGAGCATTTTTTCGTATGGGAATAGAAAGCTTTGATTTCTTCATCAGAAAACTGCCTGTTCATAACCTTTGACCATTTCTCAATTGGGGAATGACTTGGATTCTTATAAATTTGATTTAGTTCCCTATATATTTTAGAAATGAGGCCTTTATCAGAAATACTTGGCCATGAAAACTTGTTTCCCAGCTTTCTGCATCCCTTCTAATTTTGGATGCATTGCTTCTGTTTGTAAAAAAAACCTTTTTAATTTAATGTCATCAAAATCAGCCATTTTTGCATTTCATAATATATCTCTATCTCTTGTTTGGTCATAAACTGTTTCTTCCTTTCCAAACATCTGAAAAGAAGGAATAGTCTACCTTTCAGATCTTTGGAAAGCCAACAGGTTATGAGCAAACAAGAGATAGAGAATATCTTATTTTCTTTTTTTAATGATAATTTTATTTATTTAGAATTTTCCACAGTTACATGCAAAAACAAGTTTTCACATTGATTTTTTAAAAATTGTCTGTTCCAAATTCTCTTCCTCCCTCCCTTAACACCCCTCTCTAAGAAATCAAGCAATTCAGGCCAGCTAGGTGGTGCAGTGGATAAAGTACTGGCCCTAGATTCAGAAGGACCTGAGTTCAAATCTGGCCTCAGACGCTTGACACTTACTATCTGTGTGACCCTGGGCAAGTCACTTAACCCTCATTGCCCTGGGGAAAAATAAGTTTATTTCATTGTTCATTTCTACAAAATAAATAAAAATTTCTTTAGGGAGCAATTAGGTGGTGCAGTGGATAGAGCACCAGCCCTGGAGTCAGTTGGACTTCAAGTTCAAATTTGTCCTCAGACACTTGACACTTACAAGCTGTGTGACCCTGGGCAAGTCACTTAATCCCAATTGTCTCACAAAAAAAAGAAAGGAAAAAAAAGAAAGCAATTCAATATAAGTTATACATGCAAAACATCTCAAAATTAGGTTGTGAAAGTGAACAGATAAAATAACTTTAGAAAAAGGAACCAACAAAAATATATACTTCAATCTGTATTCATATACCATCATTTTGTTCTCTGTAGATGGACTCCATTTTTTCTAAGTCCTTCTGATATTCTTATCACCAAATATTTACTGTGGTACATCATTCTAGGAAAAGAAAAACACCATTAATATACCATAAAAACAAGATGGATATTAATTTTTAAATGAAAATCATGACCACTAAAATCCATGTAGCAGTGCTTTTTTTTATATTCTTGTATTTCTTTTTTCAACTCAATCAGTTACATGAACTGGCTTTCTTATCGCTATTAATTTGGAGATTCAAACTCTTCTTCCCACCCCTAACCACTACATTTAGTTCTACCAGAACTGTGAATTCTTTTTTTTTTTTACAGAGAATTAAGAGCAGCATAGCAACAATTTTCTGTACTGTATCATGTAAGAATTGAAATGTTTTGCTTCTGCTTAGGGTATTATATTTAGATATAGAGTAATATTATAAAAAGAACATCTATCCCCAGTTTTCTTATAATAATATTAATTTGTAGACTTTTCATTTTTCCACTGTCTAAAAATATCATGTCGTAACAACTATATATTAATGTCATCATGCTATGTTATGATTCTTTTTGGTATGCCAAGATGTCATTGCATTATGAACAAACAATGTTAAAGAACCTCTAGAGAACATTTTCATGCCAGTTTCAAAAGGCAAACTATCCTTCAACACTGCATTGAACTAGTGTTAGATCATTCACCCACAATTCATTGTTCCTTTAAGGATTTTTTAGAGTTGTTGATGCCTTAAAAAAAATACTTGAGGGTATTTCCTAGTAGAATGTACATTTCTTGATATCAAGAGCTCTTTCCATCTTGGCCTTATATCTGCAGTACCTAGCATAAATACCCCGAACATTTTATTCACACAAGGAACTTACACACACACACACACACACACACACACACACACACACACACACACACACACACACACCCCAACATAGCTGGCCAACTGTTCTTTAATTTATACTCTTAGAGAATTGTTCTGGGGAATTTAATGACCTGTATAGGATTGTCAAAGAATGTGAATTCAGCTTTTCCTAATTCTGAACCAACTGCCTATTTGAATTTAGTAAAACTAACAAGAGACATTTAATCTGTTCTAAGAACCATGCTCAAAGCACTCCCAGCTAAGTAGAAATGTTGGAGCTTACATTGAGTTGTCAGATTTGGTAGTGGAAGAAAAATAATGTTTCTTCAAAACCATTCACATTTTTTAAAATAGAAAGCCAGAACTAAACTACAGGTTGGGAGTGAATAAATATTAATTATTTCTTTAATATATCTATCCAAAGTATTCAAAACAAGTGACATTACTTTTTTTCCATTACTTTAAGCACAGTAATCTAAGGCAAAATAAAACAAGTAAAACAAGTTTTCAAGTCATGGCTATTTTTAATAAACACAATGTTTTAAAATACTATTTAGAACTATCACTTATGGAATGCCCTGCTATTAAGTAAAATGACAATTGAGAATTTCATAGTTCTATAAATTTTCTTTTCCTGTTTTTTGTAACCATGGATAATCCAAAGGTGTCTGTTTTCCTATTTGTTAATCCTAGTTGAATCAATAGTGAATCAATACAAGGTAGTGACTGTTATTTGGTGTCAAATTGAGAAAATTGCCTATCTTATTAAATCTCTTATATAAATAATGACTTTGTGGATATATTCTTATTTTAATAAATACTTAGATTATTGTTTTACTGCATACACCCATGAAATGATCAAATGACCCAATAAGAAAAAACACTTAATCTAAAATCATGAAATCAATTTTACCATGCTTGAAAGAGTTAATATTTTCATAGTGCAGTAAGATTGATGAAGTCCAGTTAATGAATTTATTGATGAGATTGAAGGAAAACGGTCTAAATTGTTTCTTGTCATCAGTAAGATAAACCACAGCAATTCAAATTTAGAAGTAGCTATAAAATGTATTAAAGAAATAGCAGAAACTATATAATTTCTTGTTGTTGTTTGTGGGGCAATGAGGGTTAAGTGACTTGCCCAGGGTCATACAGCTAGTAAGTGTCAAGTGTCTCAGGTCAGATTTTAACTCAGGTCCTCCTGAATCCAGGGCTAGTGCTTTATCCACTGTACCATGTAGCTGCCACCAAAACTATATAATTTCTTAAACAAAAGCCATTGTTATAATTAAATTATCATACTATTTGAATATTGAAATATACATATGCTGAATATGAATGTGTTTATACAATTAAAATTTAGACTTACTAATCTTTCTTTTTGGGGGGAGGGAGGCAGGGCAATGAGGGTTAAATGATTTGCCCAAGGTCATAAAGCTAGTTAGATGTCAAGTGTCTGAGGCTGGATTTGAACTCAGGTCCTCTTGAATCTAGGGTCAGTGCTTTATCCACTGTGCCACCTAGCTGCCCTAGACTTAATATTCTTAATATTCATCTATTTTCTAGGAAAATAAATCTCACCTTGACTTCAATATATCATTATTTCTACTTTTATTTATTTCTGGAAGTGAATTAAACTTGGGCTATTTTTTGGACTACATTGATGGAGAGAAAATACATGATAGAATATCACAATTTTAAAATTTGGTTTCACTCATTTGATTATAAGAGAAAGTTTATTTTCAAACTGACTACATGTTTCATAGATTGAGAAGCAGTTATTTGGGAATTGAGTTTTTTAGAAATTATATTCCTAAAGTATTTGTGAATTTAGCTATTATTAGATACATGTAAATTGGAAAGTTTCAAAATATGTTTAATCTAAAAATCTATTCATTAAAATTATATTGCCATTTTACCTAACACAAAGATTATAGTAATTATACCTCCAATTTGTAATGCATCACTTTATTGTATTGATCTGTTAAGAAAATAAGAATAAACTAAATAAGACGCAGTCTTGCTACTAAAGGAGTGATGTATTGATTTCATCTGACAGTGCTCTGTCTACAAATCAATGCATATATGTAGTATAGACCAGGTAAGAATGAAATAGGGTCAACAAAGGGCAGGAAAGGAACAGGACATTTTTTTAGATTATTGGAAACAATGAAATGAACATATCAGAAAGTAGATCTGATTGATATTTGTAAAGGAATTCAGTAGTCACAGATTTTACTGTGTAAAAACGTCACAATTCAATTTTATTTCACAGTTAAAGAGTGACAGATATAATAGAGAGGTATTAAGAAAAGAACATGTGGGGCAGCTAGGTGGTGGCAGTGGATAAAGCACCGGCCCTGGAGTCCAAGGAGTACCTGAGTTCAAATCTGCCTCAGACACTTAACACTTCTAGCTGTGTGACCCTGGGCACTTAACCCCAATTGCCTCACTAAAGAAAAAAAAAAAGAATAGAACATTCTTTAATGTTTAAAAATGCTATCCCTAGATTTACAAAACTAAATATCTAGATACTAACATGGGATCACTGGTTTCCCACTGACGCCCATATTTAAAGTAGTTTTTCTTACCACTAGTCTTTTTGTTATGGGAACTTCACATTCCTGGAGAATATAGAAATAATCTCACCTATTATGATGACTGCAAGACTAGGAGTCAAAAAGTGAGTAGCCAGACAGAAAAAAAAGGAAATTAATTTATTATTGCAGTAAGGCAAAGTCAGTTGCATTTCAGACATAGTACATATTTGGTTTTGTATCTTTTTAAACCTCATTTAGGAATCAGAGCAATCAACTGCTTTCCATGCAGAAAAGGAAAATGAAGTCAAGGAGCATAGGGGTTATATGAATTGCTGAAGATAAAGTTTGTTTCTGTGGAAAATGAATTTCTCTGAGGATAGCCTTATAAGAATGCATATATTGACAGAAAATCTCTAAGATGGTCCAGTCCCCTGTTAAAATAGATCATTCTTTTTATGTTTTCAATATTAGGGAAAAGTACAAACCCCATCACTGTTTCTTGGTCTCAGGGGTTACTTTATCTGGGGAATACAATTTTCCCTAAAACTCCCATTATTCAGTTTCATGTACTTCCTCCACACTTTGAACTTCTCTCTTGAGTCTTATTTCAGTGAGCCCAATTACTCTCAGGAAATCCTTTGAGAGCTAGAAAAAGTACTTCCCTTTCAAACATCATTCTTACTAAAATGTGGTGGATGTTTTAACTTACAGCAGAAGTATAGTATGGTATATGAATTCTATGTCATTATTTATTAGATTGGCCATATTTTCAAAAAGAATGAACTATTTAATTTCCTGTTTAGAAATTTGATTGGATTCAAATGAACAAACATGAAGTAGGTACAACTCTGCTGATTGTTTAAAATACAAAAACGAAGTATGCATTCAACTTGACTTCAGGGACCTTACATTCTATTAGAGAATAAACAGGTTTAAAAATTGGTTGATATAATGTAAGATATGTAAAAATAAGCCAAAAGAACATGTAGCAAGGTTTATGTGGCTTTGGAGGAATTTTTCAGCTGGCTATTGCCAGAGGGGAAAGATACTCTTTATTATCTGGGTTCTAAGCTCCTGACAATGCTTCACTTTTTCCCTTCCCACTTTTCTCACCACCATCTCTGTCCTTGCTGTAGAAACCCAAAATCCCTGTTCCACTTTGACCTGCTCTCCTCTCCGTTATACTTGGTGACCACATCCTAAAAATCTACTGGCCTTTCCATCTGCTGCAAATTTGGTGTTATTCTTTCCTCTCTCTAGCTGTACGCACCTGCTCACCTGAGTTTTTGCCTCAAGTAGAATTTGTTCATTTCTGTCAGTATCTTCACTGTTTAGCATGATGATTGATTTATAGGAAGGACATAAGGACTCATTCATTCAACCATTCAGTCATCCATCCATCCATCTATCCATCCATCCATCCATCCATATATTTATTCATTCCTCACCAATTCCATAGATAGATAGATAGATAGATAGATAGATAGATAGATAGATAGATAGATAGATAGATAGATCAGTTACACATATTCTTTTAATTTCCTCATAAATTTTTGACTTTTTGGCATGTTTTTACTTCTTTTGCATATTGTTCTGAACTGATAAGGAAAAGGCTTGAGAGGCAAAAGGATATTTTTGCATTAATCAAATGTAGCAATTCATCACATTTTCCCCAGTTTCCCCTAATAAGCTAAAACTTGACATACTATGAGGGAAAAATATGTCTATTTGGCAAAGTTTCCTTTCCAAAGTTCACTTACAACATTGTAAGAAAGGTAAAAATTATTTCTAATTTCATTAAAATGGAAAAAATATGTCAAATTTTCATTTTCTCCTCTTTCTTCAATATTTTACATATTAGAATTACTTCTAGGTATGAGCCAGATCAAATTGTTAATTCAAGAATAAAAGTTATCTTATTTATGAATTATTCAGTTTGGTACATCTTTGAGGATTTTAAGGTTTACAATATGTGAGATGAATTCTTTTACAACTATAGAAAAAGAATGTAGAACTTCAAATTCATCTTAAGATCAGTCAGGTTTCTGTATAAAACAGTGCATATAGTAATCAAAATCCTATTTTCCTTAAAAAGCTATAAGTAATTTTCATTCTTGTATTTTATATGCTGATTTTCACTGATTTGTCTTCATCATTTTGCTCA
The DNA here is from genome assembly GCF_019393635.1 of Dromiciops gliroides. NCBI lineage: Eukaryota > Metazoa > Chordata > Mammalia > Microbiotheria > Microbiotheriidae > Dromiciops > Dromiciops gliroides. The sequence goes on from NC_057863.1 coordinate 191,168,592, forward strand.
TCACCATTTTTTATCCTAAATCATCTCTGAAAATAAGGAAGAGTAAAGAAAATTTAATTACATTTATCAAAGCAGATATTGGCCAGTGTTATAGTTTAATAGGTATGTGGAATCAAGCATCATTAATATTGCATATTTATTTCCTTTATAAACAACTTTGGCATAAAAGGACAATAAATATTTTCCATCTTAAAACATTCTCAAATTATTATATACCCAATTTGTCTGTTTTGTATACAGGCAAGGTAAACTCTGAAGAAGCATGAATTAACTATGAATGAATGAATTCATTCATTCATTCATTGTGAAATTAACATGAAGTTATTCATCATGCTATGAGTATCCAAAAGTATTCATAGACATAATAATAGCCTAGTGATATTCAAAGGTATGTCCCATTGGACTATAATATAGAAAAAAGTAATTACTTAGGTAGTACATTAATATAACTCTAGAATATTAAGGGGTGACAACTTAGCATTTAATATAGATAGATTAATGTGAAATGTATACTGAATGTACCTCAAACCCAACAGCTAATTTTTTACTGATTCTGCCTTATACTGTTTTATTAATATGCCATATATTTATGATCAAACCAAATCTAAATTTTGTTTTGTTTTGTTTTGGGGGCAATGAGGGTTAAGTCCAGGGTCACACAGCTAGTAAGAGTCAAGTGTCTGAGGTCATATTTGAAGTCAGGTCCTCCTGAATCCAGGACTGGTGCTTTATCCACTGCACCACTTAGCTGACCTCCCAAATCTAAATTAAAAAAAAAGAAGAGTGAAATATTTGATATGTCAGGTGAACTGAACACTGGAAGATTCTGGTATGCTTAGAAAATCTGTAGTCCTTATCTTAAAAGAATCCATTCATTTCTACCCTTTCAAAAGGCAAAAATCATATTTTTCCCACCTCAATCCCAAACTTCCAAATAAGTAGGATGGGGCAGCTAGGTAGTGTAGTGGATAGAGCACCAGCCTTGGAGTCAGGAGGACCTGAGTTCAAATCCAGCCTCATACACTTAACACTTACTAGCTGTGTGACCCTGGGCAAGTCACTTAACCCCAATTGCCTCACCAAAAAGAAAAAAAACACGCACAAAAAACCAAATAAGTAGGATAATTTTGCACCATTCTTATAGATTTAGTCACGGAAAGTATCAATTTTTATCATTGTATTTTCTTAAACAGTCAGAACTCTTTCAAGAGAGATAAAGATACCTTTAAAGCTTCTTCACAGTCAGTTTTAAGCATTTTGATGATATTGTCTGTCCGTCACAGTAGGCATATTTTACCTTCCTAGTATTTTCAGAGTTATATCCAGCAATTTTCATGGCATAGAACCCAGAAGATTCAGTGCCAAATTGTCCAAAAATCACTACAATCTGTCAAGTTAGAAATAATATATATTTCTATTTACATATTTTGCTCCTATTCCCCATAGTAATCTATTTACTCTGGATGTACAAGTAATATTTATATAGTACTATTAAATATAGCTGTCCTGAGAATTATTGAAGAGAAGATATGCAATTAGTTATGCTGTGTATTACTACTTAACAAAATGTGATTTCCTCTAAAGTGGATACATAACCTTACATAGAAACAAATTTTTTTTAATATTTATATTGGCTTTTTAAGGAAGACACTATAGATTCACAATATATTTTTACTTTTGGAGATGTTAAATGCTGTATTCAGAACCATGCCTAACTCAGGATGATCCAAAGATTGTGGTTTGGTATTGGAATGAGATGATACTTTTACAGACCTTTCCACATTAAAAAAAAAAAAAGTTTATGTAACAATAGCATAAAAAGTATACTTAGCAACTGTAGCACACTGCTGTTTCTAGTAACAGTTTCCCTTGCCAATATTCAGAAATGTTACTGGTAAGAAATATATGTTGAGGGCACAGGCCCTGGAATCAGGAGGACCAACCTGAGTTCAAATTTGGCCTCAGATACTTAATACTTAATAACTATGTAACCCTGGGCAATTCACTTAACACTCATTGCCTTATCCCCCCCCTCCCCCCAAAAAAAGAGAAATGGTAGTGAGGTTTCTATCAATCTAAAGGTCAATTTCTCAGGTACTGGCCTTTTAATACTCTTGGTAAAAATCTAAAAACAAATAAACAACCCATTGTCATAGTAACTAGAGAGATCTAGAAAATGCAGAAGGCTCAAGAATACATTTTTAAATAAAATAAAAAGGTAACTTTGTCAGGTAATTTTCTGCTTGTTAATTAAAAAGAAGAGAACTCCCTATAATACTTAAATTAATAGTGGTAAAATTTTCTGGCCTTGTAATGATGGAGCTACAGAAAAAGTACAATGAAAAATCATATTACTTTTTAAATGGCATATTCCTTATATCATCTTTAATAATAATGTTGAATTCACTCACTATGTTCAATGTCATAGAGAGGCAGATAAAGTTTAGAGGGTGTTTCAATAAGTAGATGAGTCTAGATTTGTGAATTTTTAGAAAAAATGTTAATTATATGACTTACAAGATTTCGTTCATTTAACAATAAGGAAGAAAAGGGTTCCAGGCCTGGAAGCCAAGCAATAAAACACCCATTCAAGAGCTGGGGTATCCATACTCTTATGAAGAACAAGGCAACCAGTATGTAGATGGGAATAAGGTATAAGAAAACTGGAAATACAGGAAGGGGCCAAGTTATGAAAGGCTTTGAAAAACCAAAGAGGATATTGTATTTGATCCTAGAAGTAATAGAAAATCATAGGTATTTTTTTGCAAATATTATTATTTATTATACCCTATTCATAGGGGAATGAGATGGTCAGGTCTTCAGTCTGGAAAGATCAGTTTGACAGCTGAGTAAAAGATCAATTTGAGAAGGGAGAAGCTTGTATCAGGGAGACCCACCAGCAGACGATTGCAACAGTTCATGTGAGTTTCTTCACCAAAGTGATGACAGCATCAGAGGAAAGAATGTTAAAAATATACAAATTATAGAACTTAAACCCTAATTAGATATGGAGAACAAGAAAGAGTTAGGAATTGAAGATCACACATAAGTCAAAAATGTATCACATGCAGTATTGTTTTGGGAGATCTGATAGTTGAATATTTACCAGCATACCATTGAACACTAGCATGTACTGTGGAAATTTATTTTGATTTGAGAACCCTGCCTTTGGGCTGAGATTAAAAAGCCTTAAGCCCTCAGGGGTTTTTTCTGTGTAAGAGGGGCTAGTGCCCCTCCCCCTCTGCTTCAGCTGAGCCAAAAAGGCCAGTGGGCTTTACAGGATGCCAGGTCAGGGTGAGGGAAAAAGCCCCGGCTCCCTATGCCCTGGGGGTAGCTGCCCTGGAGATCCCAGGCTTGTTCTGCCAGGCCCTAGTGCAGCCTGTGCAGAGGTCCCAGGCACACAGAAAGGGGCACAGGCCCCTCAATCCCCGCTGGGCACAGCCCTAGTATGGTGGGCTGATTAGCTTGGCATGTGCAGGGGTGTAGGGAGCCCGAAGTTTGAGGGGAGAGAAACAACACATATACAGGGGAAAAGACAATGAAGGGGAAGGCCAGAAGATTAAGAAGACAGTAAGGGAGGAACAGACAGAAAAGGGGCTGCTACAAGGATGCTAAGGAGACTGAGGCTACTTAAGGAGGGAGGACACAGAGAAAAAGCTAAGAGCAAGGAGGCTGGAGGAGGCTGGGGGACTAAGAGAATGCAAGGAGGTCTGTGAGAGAGAGATACGGGAAAGGTAGATGGTAAGGGAGGTCGACAAAGTGAAAGGGGCTTGGAGTTAGAAGAAAGGAGCTGAGCAGTGAAAGTGAAAGCCCAGGGGAGTTGGAGTGAAGGAGAAAAAGAGTGAAAGTTGGAGAAAGCTGGAGCATACCCTATTAAAAGCAAACAGGTTGTATAATTTGTATTTCTTAACCCTTATCATTTACATTGATTTTTATTAAAAAATCTGCCTTGGTTATTTAATTAAGAAGTTTCTTAATCATTTGCTTATCAATTTGGAAGGGAGCAAGTATGGAAAATTTTTTAAAAGGCCCTAACAGATTGGCTTAAGGAAATTAATAGCAGATAGCAGCCAGTCAAAAGTCCCCACATTAGTCCCCAGATAGAGTAGGTCCCCCAGTCAAATTAGGCCTAATCAGTAAAAATATTCTGACATTTGAATGGTGACCCAGATGGGATTTATGGCCCAAATTATAATTTTTCTAAACTTATCATTTTTCATATAAATATAATATTTAATATAAGTCCAATTATATAATTTTTCCAGATTAGTTTTGGTTAAGTTAATATTTTTATAGTACAAAGTAGGAAGAGTAACACACACATATATGTGTGTGTTTGTGTGTGTGTGTGTGCATATACACATAAGACAAGGATTAACATAAGTAGCAACACATATTGGGGATACATCTTTTATGATGGTATGGTGGAATTAGCTGATGGAACAGAGGAGGAAAAATCGGGTGAATCAGGATCTGAGCAAGGAGAAATATGAGAATGGATGGATGACCTGGCACCACTTCAAAGGATAGTTCTGGGCAAGAACTCACAACCTGGAAGAGGAGCCCATAGAGGAAATTCCAATGTGAGTAAGAACATGGAACAGTATTGATCCATCTTGGCTGTGAATAGACTGTAATACATGTAAAAAATAATGACAAAGACAGTAAAATAGAGAATATCATAAGATAATAATTATGAGTAACAAATTATTAACATGTAACATTTATATAACACTTTAACATTTACAAAACAATTCACAAATATTAATATCATTCTTTATTCTCACAAAAACCCTGAGAGTTAGATGATATTATGCTAATTTTTACCGATGAGGGTAGACAGAAATTAAATTACTTTCCATGGATCAAGTAGCTAGTGAATCTCTGAGGCTGAATTTGAACTAAGGTCTTCCTGACTCCACATCTAGGGTTATCCACTGCATGACCTCTGCTTCATCAGAGATGAAAAGTTGGATTGATTACATGGATGGCCAATATAGTCCAGTGGTATCCTCTAGATGTTATGGACAATGTGAGTAAGGTCTCCAACAAAATTATAGAGAACATGGACAAGAGTTGCACAGTTGAGCCAGGCTAGACCAATAACTATCAGAACCATTCAAAGGAGTATTCAATTCAATGAAATCACCAATCCAGTATTTTGAACAATGTGGGTTAGAAATAACTTTTTTCCCTCTCCAATTTGTTTCTCTACTTTAAAATTCAGAGATTAAAAAAATTAAGAGACCTGGAAATGGTTATTAAATAAGAATGCCAGAATTCTCTTTCCCCAAGTTTATCTCTGAATCAAAGGTAGTGCAGGTGACAAAGACACAGTCAGTTTCTAAACCCAGTAAAACTAATTTTGTTATTCTTAAAATGGCAGCCTCCCCTTTATCAATCCTTTTATAATAATTCAGTCAGTCTGCAATTGATGTATTTCACAAGTTCAGTGACAGCTCTAGTCAGATTACTGACAATCACTTCAACTGATTCTTTCTTAAATAAAGGCATTTCTGACAGTGTTGTTCAAGAGGTTGTCTTTAATAATTCAATATGTTAGGGTGAAATCTCTCTTCTATAACAATAGAATTGTGAGCACCTTTAGCTTTCTGGCTCATTAGTTGCTATTAGTTGTGGTGTTTTAAATTGTTAAAAGAAAACTATTAGGGGCATCTAGGTGGCATGCTGTATAGAGCACAGGCCCTGGAGTCAGAAGGACCTGAGATTAAATCCAGCCTCAGAGCTGTGTGACCCTGGGCAAGTCACTTAACCCCAATTGCCTCACCAAAAAAAAAAGAAAACTATTTCCTTTATCTGAAAAGCTAGTATGTGTGTTTTTTTTAAACTACTATTCCATTAAAATGAAGAAAATAAAGAAAACTTGCAGGGGGTAAAAAGGACAGTAATGTGACTGGTTTATATTTCCCTTCTATCTGTCACCAATGTTAGCATCACCCTCACCAATTTTGTTAAAGGAATTCAATATCCTTTTAAAATTTAAGCTACAATGATTTGATTTTATATGTATAATTGATATCACATTTCTTGTCTTTGCAATGGGTGGGGGAAGGGTGGGAGGGAAAGAATTTAGAACTCATTTTTTTTAAAATGAAGTTAAAAATAATACTTAAAAATATACTAGGTTCATATTGTATCATAAATAAAGGAAATCTGCTTAAAATGAAAATATTTTAATTTAAAAGATGACTATTAATTGAAAGAAATGTGACCTATTAAACATAATTAACGCTATCACTTATTTGTCTAATTGATTAATTCAATCTTCTCCAATGTTAACATCATAAATATTGGTAAATTGAATAAATATATAATATAAATTGTTTTTAAGGTAACATCTTTCAACTAGAAGCTAAATTTTCCATGTTATTTCTCAGGAGATATGAACAATTATTCAAACCTGCCACTTTTATTGAATGATATTTATTGTATTGGGGCACATAGGTGGTAGAGTTGATAGAGTGCCAGGAATAGTTGGAGTCAGGAAGACTAATCTCACTGAATTCAAATATGGCCTCAGACACTAGCTGTGTGATTGTGGGCAAGTCAGCCATTTGCCCCAGTTTCCTTATCTGTAAAATGATCTGGAGAAGGAAATACCAAACCACTGCAATGTGTTTACCAAGAAAACCCCAAATGGGATAATGAAGAGTTCAACATTACTAAAAATGACTCAATATCAACAAAAATAGTTGTATTATAAATTTAAAGACTAAAGAAACATGAATGTTGTAAATTAAAGAATTTAAACTTATTACAGATATTTAAAAACCTCAAGAATATCTTTTATTTAAATATTAACAAAAGGAATGCAATTTTAAGAGTAAAGCATAAGGGGCAGCTAGGTGGCACAGTGGATAAAGCACCGGCCCTGGAGTCAGGAGTACCTGAGTTGAAATCCGGCCTCAGACACTTAACACTTACTAGCTGTGTGACCCTGGGCAAGTCACTTAACCCCAATTGCCTCACTAAAAAAAAAAAAAAAAGGTAAGGCATAGATTATATAATTATTGAGTTTAACATGTAGTAATTTATAACTCCAATTACCTCCAAGGAATTAACTCATTTAGAGTTATAGTCTTACAAAATAGGTTTGTGAGGTAACATTTCTTGTTTAAATAAATCCAAAAAAGCAATTTGGGAGTATACAAAGAGTCACTGAAGTGTTCAAACACTTTGACCTAGAGATTCCAGTTCTAGGCATATTTACTAAGTATTTCAGTGGCAAAATATAAAAGCTCTATATACACCAAAATATTTATAACCACACTTGGATGTGAGTAGTGAACTGGGAAGATAAGTACATTTATTTGAGAATACCTAAACAATTGTGATAGATTAATATAATGGAATATTATGGGAGTTCAAAGCATGGTGACCTTGGAGCTCTGAGAATTAGGTGTGGTTGTACTGGAAACAAACTGCATATTTCCACCCTCTGATTGTATGATCTCATGTTGTCATGCTTTTTCTCTTCAGGCATCCCTGAAAAAAATCATTGAGCTGTTATGCTTTGTCCAAAAGACACAATGTTCAAATAACTTTTTGAAAATTGTTTTTCTTATTTATTTTTTACCATTTGTGACTTTTGATTTTTCCCACATAATATAAATGCATTTCCTAATATTAATGTTTCCTGTATAAGACACTATGTTATTGTAAATGAAAAATGAAAAATAAGGAGTTATTAAATATTGAAACTACTTTTCTTTAATATTGACATTTGACTCATTATTTCTGGGAGAATAATCATTATAGAAATTCATCAATATTTAGAATCATTATAGAACTTATTAATATAAGTTCTTTTCTTTCATATTGGCATTCAATTAATTATTTCTGGGAGCATTATCATTATAGAACTTATAGAAATTTATCAGTATTTAGATGTCTAGCAAACAGAAATTTCTCAATAATTTTTTTGCAGATTTAAGGAGGTATGACTGCATAAAATAGAGATTCTGCTAAATACTTACAATAGATTTTTGCATAAGAAAAAAATTACCAAAATTCCCAGATAGTTTTTAAAAGCAATGTTCCTCTTCTTTGACAAATGTTTGAGTAAAATGAGCCCAATTAAAACCCACAAAACACTTTGATGGTGGCAAAGTGCAGTAAATGAAGCAAAATTATTTGGTGAGATGAGACTGTATAAACAAGCTATTCAGATGTCATTTAATTTCCTGGATTATTGTGAATATTTTAAAGACAAAGATCAAGCTTTGATGAAGAACAACATGATTAAAATCCATCTTCATTTTAGGGAAATGCTTATGTGTTCTAAGTGTACTAAGATTAAATTAGTTATATCAAAGTTAAAAAAAAAAAACTTCTTTAATAACAATCGATATAAAGTCCTTTACTGCTATTGCCAAATAGACTCTGAAATACTCTTTTTATATGTACCAAAAAAAGATGTTTACTTTTGACAGGACTTATTTTGACTGATAGGTTTTTTATTCTTGATTATCAGTGCTGTATCTCTGTATAAAGGGACTATGAAGACTTTATTGGGAAATGAAGATAGTTTAAAAACAACAGTTATAAATTTAGAGGCTCCAGTACAGAAATATCAAAAAAGAAATTAAGAGTGATGTTAAAAAATTAAACTGTCAGGGGCAACTTTTTAACATCACTCTTAATTTCTTTTTTTGTTTACCTTTTCATGCTTCTCCAGGGTCTTGTTTTTGAAAATAAAATTTTCTATTTAGTTCAGGTCTTTTCATCACAAATGCCTGAAAGTCCTCTTTTTCACTGAAATCCCATTTTTTTCCTCTGAAAGATTATACTCAATTTTGCTGGGTAGGTGATTCTTGGCTGTAATCCCATTTCCTTTGCCCTCTGGAATATCACAATGTAGATTCTGCTTGATCTTGTTTTATCCTTATTGTAGCTTCACAGTATTTTAATTCCCTTTTTTCTAACTGCTTGCAATATTTTATCCTTGACCTGAGAGCGCTAGAATTTGGAGGTTTTCTTTTTGGGATCTCTTTTAGGAGGTGACCAGTGGATTCTTTCCATTTCTATTTTACCTCCTGCTTCTAGAATATTGGCAGTTTTCCCTGACAAGTTCTTGGAAGATGCTGCCTAAAGTCTAACTTTGGTTATGGTTTTCAGGTAGTCCAATGATTTTCAAATTATCTCTCCTGGATCTCTTTTCCAGGTCAGGTGTTTTTCCAAGGAGGTATTTCATATTGCCCTATTTTTTTCATTCATTTGGATGTGCTTTGCTGTGTCTTTGTTTCTCACAAAGTCGCTAGCTTCCATTTGTTCAATCCTAATTTTTAGGCAAATATTTTCTTCTGAGAGGTTTTGTATCTCCTTTTCCATTTGGCTTTTCAAGCTATTTACTTTTTTCTCATGACTATCCTGCAGTGTTCTCATTTCTCTTTCCATTCTTTCTTCAACCTCTCTAAATCTTCCTTCTATCTATCCTACTTTCTCCTCAAAGTCGCTTTTGAGACCAATTCATATGTTTTCTTTGACCTGAAGCCAATTCATATTTTTTCTTGGAATCTTTGGAAGTAGGGGCCCTGAGGTTGTTATCCTTTTCTGAGGATGCACCTCGATCTTCCTTGTCACTAAAGAAACTTTCTATAATTCTCAACCCTCTTTGCTTGCTCATCTTGCCATCTTTTACTTGACTCTTAACTCCCTCTTACAGTGGGGCCCTACTTCCAAGCTACACTCTCCCAAGCTTCAGAGGGTCCCAGGTGTTTCAGTTTGAGGGAGAATAGGTTTTTCTTTTGTCTGTCCTGTTCTCTGGTCTGTAGATAACCTCAAGCCAACTTGCTAATTAACCACCCAGCAGAACTTTGTGTGCTGTGGTTCTTAGCTCTGCACCCCTCCCCCACCTGGGCCTCCTGCTGCTAAAGATTTCTTCCTGGTTTCCTCCTGTGGTTGGATAGCCTAATTCCTCCTTAGGTCCCGCAGACACCCCTTTATTTTGCCCCATTCCACCCATTCAGCCCTCTCCCCCAACCATAAACTTAGTTCCTGAAGACCGCTGGTACTCCAGCTGATTTGGATGGTTGGGGTTAAGTTCCTCTGGCACAGTGTGCCTGGGGTCTGTGTTGGTGCAATCATGGGATTGTACTCTTCTTGCAGCCCAGCATGGCCCCTTCTAATCTCTCTTTGGCTGGAAAATAATGTCAGCCCATCTTTTTGTGGGTTTTGCTGCTCTGGAGATTGGTTTATTGCTGTTTTGGGGTAATTATGTCGAGAGTTCTGTGCGTTTAATATCTCTCCTCTGCCATCTTAGCTCTGCCCCCCTCCATTCTCCCTTTTTTTCTTTTTTTCTTTTGAAAGTCAAGGAGCGTTAAGTGACTTGCACAAGGTCACACAGCTAGTAAGAGTCAAGTGTCTGAGGCAGGATATAAACTCAGGTCCTCCTGAATCCAGGGCCAGTGCTTTATCTACTGTGCCACCTAACTGCCTCCTTTATTCTCTTTTGATGATAATTTACTACTCTCTAGAACTGTCATTTTCTTTAATTATTCTATATTTATTTGTCTTTTTGGGGAATTATTATTCTTATTTTGTTTTCATTCTTTTTTCTTATTTTCACAACTGTATTGCTTTTTTTAATCTTGCAGGAAATTATTTAATTGATTCTGTTATTATAGGAAGGAGAATCAGAGCAGAGGCTCATAAAATTTATTGTAATGGTTTTCCTTCTCCCTGGACTTTTGTATCAATTTCCTTAACTTCATAGTATTGTCTTGCTTCTTTGTTTATTTTCCCCCTTTGTCCTTCTGATGGCTTCTCTCTAACTCTTCTTGCCATTACTTCTTTTTTCTTCTATTCTTGCTGACTTTTATTATTTATTCAATTTAGTTTATTTTTTACTACTTTTAGTTCATACTGACAAGCATGTGATTACAGGATTTAGATCTAATAAAGAACTTAGAGATCATCTAGCCTAACTACCTCTTTTTTCAAATGTAGAAATTAAGGCCTAGAGAGGGCAAATGATTTGGCTCATGTCACACAGGCAGAATATGGCAGAGTTGGGATGTAACGATAATTTATCTGAATTCAGATATAGTGCTGTTTTCACTGTATCTTGATTTTGGTGCTATTAGACTTCAATAAAATCTTGAAATCATCAATATTTCTATAATTCCCATTCATACTTCCTTGATGGTAAAATGATGAGGAGGATGCTCAACAAGATAACTAAAATGTTGTCAGCTATACATCAGAAGCACAAAACATCTCACAGCTAGTCTTAAGGACAATATGCAACAGTCTTGAATGGTATATAGAACCAATTCATGGATTTCATATGGAGTGAAACCCATATGAGCAGAGAAGTTATTTTTTGAGTATGGACAAATTGTGTAAAAAGTAATACAGTTCTTTGTCTTAGAAAGGCAAAAACAATGTGATAGCAACAACAACAATGAAAAAAACAAATCTTTCTAAAAATTGCATAAGCTTTAAGCAGCCAAGTTAGCTAGGGGCAGCACTGGGCCCAGGATTCAGGAAGACCTGATTTGAAATCCAGCCTCAGACACTTGACACTTACTAGGTGTGTGATCCTGGACAAGTCACTTAACCCACATTGCCCTGAAAAAAAACTACAAAAACAAAAACAAGCAGTAATGTTAGCTGATTAGTAGGAAGATATAACCATAGTAAAGAGCAATTATAATGTTGCCTGAATATTCTTTGGAATCTGGTATAACAATTTACAATATCTTATTAAATCATTTAAGCTCTAGCAATAATTTTAAAATGTTATGGACTTAGGGTTGATCATACAAAACTTACTTGTATTTATTCTGAAATTGTCAGAGTTGTTGACATAAAAATATGTTAAGACAAAGAAATGTAAACATGTTAATTTACTTTCCAACTAAAAATAGAAAACAAAATACTTGTAATACTTGTTTACTCTTTTTTTTTCTTCCTTGTGGGGCAATGAGGGTTTGTAATATAATCCTCTAATAGAAATGTTTTAAGAACTCTGTAAGAAGAAAGCAAAAGTCTTAATTTTAAGTTAACAATTTATATCTGTTTGTTTGTTTGTTTGTTTGTTTTGTTTCGTTTGGGTGAGGCAATTGGGCTTAAATGATTTGCCCAGGGTCACACAGCTAGTAAGTATCAAGTGTCTGATGCCAGATTTGAACTCAGGTCTTCCTGACTCCAGGGCCAGTGCTCTATCCACTGTGCCATCTAGCTGCCCCAAAAATTTATATCTGGAAACATATTTTCCTTCAAAATTTTTCTTGACTTTTACTTATCTATTTTTCTAATCTACTTATTTTTATTTAACTTGATACCTCTTTATTATTACTTACATTGGCAGATGGACCAGACAAACAAAAGAAAGTAAATATATGATGGCTTGCTTTGGTCTGTGGGATCAACTTGTGGGAAACAATGAGAGGAATTCACTTTTTGAATTATCTATATATTTTTATTTTACATTTTATTGCTATCTGGTATCTTGTCATTTCACCATGAATATGTAATGTAGTTCTTAAATTGTATTTTAAAATTTTAAAGAATTATTTGAATTTCTTTTGTATCTTCTTGAACAGATGACAATTTGTCCTTAAAATCCTTTATGACATTAAAGAAAACTAATAATATCTTTTATTTAACTTATTTAAGGAAGCCTAATGGAGTGGAAAGAACACCAGGGTTGAAGTCAGGAGTACCTGAGTTCAAAACCTTTGTTAATATTTTCTATCTGTTTAGAGAACTCATTTAACCTCTCTGAGACTATTTCCTTATATTTATAATAGATTTAAGAACACTTTCAGTGATTTTAGGATTATTGTTATGACAAAATGAGTCAGTCTAAATGAAGTGTTTTGTTAAACTTTAAAGTGTTGTAAATATCATCCATTAATACTATGTAAATGTTTTGGGGAATATATAAGGTAAATGGATTGGGGCAGCTAGGTGGTGCAGTGGATAGAGCACCAGCCCTGGATTCAGGAGGACCTGAGTTCAAATCCGACCTTAGACACTTAGCACTTACTAGCTGTGTGACCCTGGGCAAGTCACTTAACCCCAACTGCCTCAAAAAAAAAGGTAAATGGACATAGAGGGTATTTTTAAAAATTAAAACCCTTTGGCAGTAGACAAATGATTACAGTTTATCAGAAATATAGAATAGAGCTAAAACCTAGTGATAAAAATCAATCGTACAGCTGCTTGATCATCTAGTCCATGCCTTCAAAAAGAGAAAAATATCATTTAAGAACAATCTGAATAACCAAAATGAACATGGAAAATTACCTAATTTAGAAAGTTTACAAATCCTTTGAATAATGATAGGAATTTCTTTGATACTTTAGAAGAAAATATTGGACCCAAGTATGGGGCAAGGAGGGACGGGGCTGGAGGCTTGGGAGGAAAACATTATTCAAACAAAAACTGTCATGGAAAAACACCTCTCACTCTCTGAAGTGACACAGAAGATGCGCTGAACATATCCTATATTGATAAAATGCAGAGTAGTCAATATTCTCTTGAGGGCTGACCTTGGAGTTGGTTTGAACTGCATTTAAGTGACTGGCCATGTGACTGAGCAAGTCGCAGTCTCTCAGTGTTCTATTTTTTCCCCATAAATGGATTTTATTATTTTCCAGTAGGGATAGTTTTCAACATTTGTTTTTATAAGATTTCTAGCTTCAAATTTTTCTCCCTCCCTCCCTCCCCTCCCTATCCCCTCCCCAAGACAGCAAGTAATCTGATAAAGGTTATATTCATACCATCACATTAAACATATTTTCTGCTTTAGTCATGCTGCTAAAGAAGAATCAGAGCAAAAGGGAAAAACTTCAAAAAATATAAACAACAAAAAGGAGAAATAGTATGGTTCAATCTTCATCTAGATTCCAGTTTTGGTTTTTTTTTTCATTGTTGTTTTCTGTTTTTGGAGAACATTTTCCATCATGAGTCCTTTCAAACTATCTTGGACCATTGTATTGCTGAGAAGAGTCAAGTCTATCACACTTGATCAACACATAATGTTGTTAATGTGTACTATGTTCTCTTGGTTCTGCTCATCTCAATCAGCATCAGTTCATGTAAGTCCTTCCAGGTTTCTCTGAACTCCTCCTGCTCATTGTTTCTTACAGCACAATAGAATTCCATTACATTCATATAGCACAACTTGTTCAGCCATTCCCCAATTGATGGGCATCACCTCAATTTCCAATTCCTTGCCAACCCAAAAAGAGCAGCTATAAATATTTTTGCACATGTGGGTCCTGTTCCCTTTTTATGATCTCTTTGGGAGAAAGAAATAATAGTGGTATTACAGAGTCCAAGGGTGTACAGCTTCATAGCCCTTTGGATAAAATTTAAAATCTTTCTCCAGAATGGTTGGATTAGCTCACAGCTCCACCAAACAATGCATTAGTGTTCCAATCTTCCCATAACTTCTCCAACATTTGTTATTTTCCTTTTTCATCATATTAGCCAATCTGATAGGTGTCAGGTGGTAACTCAGAGTTGCTTTAATTTGCATTTCTCTAATCAATAGTGATTTAGAGCATTTTTTCATATGTCAATAGATAGCTTTGATTTCTTCATCAGAAAAATGCCTGTTCATATCCTTTGACCATTTCTCAATTGGAGAATGACATGGTTTCTTATAAATTTAATTTAGTTCCTGATATATTTTAGAAATGAGGCCTTTATCAGAAACACTGGCTATAAAAATTGTTTCCCAGCTTTTGCATCCCTTCTATTTTTGGATGCACTTCTTCAATTTGTACAAAAACTTTTTAATTCAATGTAATCAAAATCATCCATTTTGCATTTTCTAATATTCTCTATCTCTTGTTCGATCATAAACCATTCTCCATTCCAAAGGTCTGAGAGGTAAAATGTTCCTTCCTCTTTTAATTTACATATTGTATCACCTTTTATGTCTAAATCATGTACCCATTTTGACCTTATTATAGTATAAGATGTAAGGTGATGGTTGTTGTTCTATGCCTAGTTTCTGCCAAACTATCTTCCAGGTTTTCCAGCAGGTTTTTGTTAAAAAACTGAGTTCCTATCCCAGAAGCTTAAGTCTTTGGGTTTATCAAACAGTACATTACAAAAGTCATTTACTATTGTTTCTCCTGTGCCTAACTATTGCCATTGATCCCCTACTATATTTCTTAGCCAGTGTCAAATAGTTTTGAATACTGCCACTTTATAGTAGTGCTTCAGATTTGGTATAGTTAGCCCACCTTCCTGTGCATTTTTTTCATTAGTTCCCTATATATTCTTGACCTTTTGTTTCCCAGATGAATTTTGTTATTATTTTTTCTAACTCTATAAAATAAATTTTAAGTAGTCTGATTTAGTATGGCACTGAATAAGTAAATTAATTTAGATAGAATTGTCATTTTTAATTTTATAACGGGGGCCTGTCCATGAGGCAATTGATATTCTTCCACTTATTTAGATCTGATTTGATTTGTGAAAAGTGCTTTGTAACTGTGTTCCTGGGTTTGTTTTGGCAAGTTGAATCCCAAGTATTTTATATTGTCTTCGGTTACTTTAAATGGAATTTCTCTTTCTATCTCTTGCTGCTGGACTTTGTTGGTCATGTATAGAAATGCTGATGATTTATGTAGATTTATTTAATATCCTGCAACTTTGCTAAAGTTGTTAATTGTTTCAAGTAGTTTTTAAATGATTCTCTAGCATTTTTTAAGTATACCATCATATCATCTGCAAAAGAGTGATAGCTTTGTTTCTTCATGCCTATTCATAATTCCTTCAATTCCTTTTTCTTCTCTTATACTAAAGCAAGCAGTTTCTAGTACAATATTAAATAATGGAAGTGATAATGCACATCCTGTTTCACCCTTGATCTTGTGGAAAGCCTCCAACTTATACTCCATTATATATAATGCTTGCTGACAGTTTGAGGTAGATATTGCTCATTATTTTAAGGAAAGCTCCACCTATTCCTAAACTCTCCAGTGTTTTTATTAGGAATGGGTGCTATATTTTGTCAAAAGCTTTCTCTGCATCTACTGAGAGAATTTTGTTTAGTTTTCTTATTGATGTGGTTAATTATCTTGACAGTTTTCCTAATGTTGAACCAGCCCTGATTTCCTGGTATGAATTCCACCTGGTCATAGTGTATTATCCTGGAGATCACTTGCTGTAATATCCTTGAGAATATCTTATTTAAGATTTTAGCGTCAATAATCATTAGAGAAATTGGTCTATATTTTTCTTTCTCTGTTTTGACTCTGCCCAGTTTTCATATCAACACTATATTCGTGTAATAAAAGGCATTTGGTAGAATTATTTCTTCACCTATTTTCCCAAATAATTTGTATAATATTGGAACTAATTGTTCTTAAATGTTTGGTAGAATTCACTTGTAAACCCATCTGGCCCTGGAGATTTTTTTCTTAGGGAGTTCATTGATGGCTTATTAAATTTCTTTTTCTAATATGGGCTTGATTAAGGATTTTATTCCTCTTCAGTTAACCTGTGGCAGTTTAGTATTTTTTGTAATATTTAGCCATTTCATTTAGATTGTCAAATCCATTGGCATACAGTTGGGAAAATAGTTCCTAATTATTGCTTTAATTCCATTTTCATTGGTGGTGAAATCACTCCTTCATTTTTGATCCTGGTAATTTGGTTCCTTATTGTCCAAGATAGCTCCAAAGGACTCATAATGGAAAATGCTCTCCAATCCAGAGAAAACTGTTGAATCTGCATGCAGATCAAGACCATATACTATTCTATTGTTTTTGTTGTTGTTGTTTTTTCTTTTTGTGGTTTTTTTCCTTTTTTGCTCTGATTCTTCTCAATATACATGACTACAGGCAGAATGTATGTTTAATTTATTGTACATATTTAACCTATATCAGATTACTTGCTGTCTGGGGGAGGGGTTGAGGGAGGAGAGGGAGGAAAAAATTTGAAACTAGAAATCTCATAAAAACAAATTTTGAAAACCATCTCTACATGTAACTGGAAAATAATAAAATACTTTAATAATTAAAAAATGAAAATAAATAATAAATAAATGAAACTATAGTGGTTATAAATTCAAATTCTGCATCTGACACGTATTCATTTCATGACCCTGGGGAAGTCACTTAACTTCTCAATATTTTAAGTAACTCTCCAAGATAATAAATTACAAAAAAGGTACTGATTTGCTTTGGCTATAGAAGTTAATGACCAAGACTTGCATTTTCAGTGAAGATCTTCCATTCTATCCCAGGAGAGACATGCTTAAATTCTTAAGATCATGTTACTTGTGGGAAATAGTTTTGTCTATGAGAATACTCAGGTTCAAACACATTTTATCACCTAAAGTCTCATTTAATATTTTGAGATCTGTACTTATGCTACTGGAATTTATTATCTATTGATTTCTATAAAGATAAAGCATTTCTGGTGTATATTTCTAATTACCAGATTTTGTTTTGAGAGCATTCAGTGAATATTGCATTTCTTTGGATAATAAGTTGTATAGCTTTTAGTATTTCTTTGCACAGTCTTTATTGGTTGATGTCTGAAATCCTTAAAAATAAATCATCAGTGATGGTAGTGGCAATTACCTAGATTCTGGATCCAGTTATTATAATAAACCTCTATACACAACAGAAAAAACAAAAACAAAACAACCCAACCAACCTTTCCTGAATCGAAAACATCCTAGTAACCATCTCCCATTCTCAACTTTATCCTTGAAGAAGCTGTCTACGAGAAATGTCTTCTTTGCTATTTTCCTCTTTCCTCCGTTTTTCTTATCTTTTTGCAGTCTGGCTCCAAACCTGATCATTATTCAAACAAAACTGCTCCCTCCAAAGTAACTAATAGAGCTCCTAATTTCCAAATCTAATGGCTTTTTCAATCTACATACTTCTTCACCTCGTCTTCTATCACATGTTTGATCATTCTGTCCTACTGAGTAGTCTTTCCTCTCTAGGTCTTCAGAACACTGCTCTACCCCAATTCTTTTCCTATATATTTAGCTATTCTTTACCAGTATTCTTTGTTTTTCATCCAAGTCATACCAGGATTCCCCTCTATACTGTCTTACTTAGTCTAACTTATCCACTCTTACGGTGTTCAACCATCATTTCTATTTAGATATGCACAGATGAAGATAGCCATCTCTTCTCTTTCTCCTGAACTCATCACCAATGCCTCATGGACAAATTGAATTGGAAGCTCTCTAGCCATTCGTAACTCAATATGTTAAATATAAGTGTAACAATATCTTCTCCCTATAATCCTCTTTTAAAAAATCAATTTCCAATTACTGTCAAAACTGTCAGTAGAGTACAACTTTGGGATCAAACTAAAAAAAGTTTTTGGGATATAAGTCCCCAAAAGGATTGTATATATCCTCTGAAGATTATTTCAGTTTGGAGAGGATTTAGCCAACTCATGATATTTTTTTTTTGCTTTAGCCATGAGCAATGCAGGGAGACTACTAAAGATGTGGATTGCACTCCTTAAAACAGGGACTATTTTTGTTTGTTCATTTTCTGTTCTTTTTCCCTAGTTCTTAGCAAAATGACTAGTACATACTAGGCACTTAATAAATTCTAGTTCACTGAGAATCACATTTAACTAAAGGGAGGGGGATGGATGTACTAAGGAGAGAGAGTGTTTTTAGAGGCAATAGATTGAAATCTTTCATATGAAGATTTATCAATGATTTTTAAAATAAAACTCAAAATATACAAAATCTTTCAGACCTTAAGTGCAAAATTTTCAGTTTAGCAAATGCTTTCATAGGAATGACCATTAATTGTAAAAAGATTAGTCAACCCTAACAATACCACTGAATATAACATTTTGGTGACATAGCTAGGAGTTTCAATCTAAATGCAACTATGTCTGGCACAGCTGAATACTGATACTTGGGCTTTGGTCTTTCATTTTTGCTTTTCACCTCATTACATGCCTTTCTTCTATCTGAATATTACTGAATAATTATCTGGGGTTTTTTCTAGCCATGCCCTGGTGCTTTTCTCACACACTTGGTGGATATTATTCTCTCCAATTAGCCTTTTTAATGTCCAATGGTTACTGGCAATACCAAGTGTGAGCAATCGGCAAGTACGATTAGCACTGCTTGAGTGGCTCTTGATTACACACTTTATGAAGTCAATTAAAGATGTCAGGAGGTGGGCTGGACTGCTTTCTTTGACTAACAACCATTTAGAAAGTGCAAGATGGACCTGCAGAAGTAGGAACTTTTTTGTATTATCACTAAGGTCAAGGGAGAAATCTACTAGGTCCCTCCAGATTTATAATGTATTTTTTCTTTAATTTTACCTTTTCTTTTCCTTTCTTTCTTTCTTTTTCTTTTTCTTTTTCTTCTTCTTCTTTTTCTTTTTTTTTTTTTTGGTGGGGCAATTGGAGTTACATGACTTGCCTAGTGCCATAGAGCTAGTAAGTGTTAAGTGTCTGAGGCCGGATTTGAACTCAGGTCCTCCTGACTCCAGGGCTGGTACACCACCTAGCTGCCCCAATTTTACATTTTCAAAAGAGACTTTGTACTTTCTTAGTTTTAAAAACATGCTGTCTGATTTTAATCTTTAGTCATTTTATTGTTGAGATTCTGATAGCTACTATAGACATAGAAATAGAAATAGAGGAGAAAGAGATAGAGACAGAGATAGATGTAGATGTAAATGTAAGTAGAGATGTAGGTGTAGGTCTAGATACAGATACAGATATGGATACAGATAGGTCTAGGTCTAGGTCTAGTTTAGGTTGTGTTATTTAAAATCTAAATTGTGGGTTCTAATCTGCCCCTCACCCCCAGTCTTGAATCACTGATAAACTCTACAAGAATTTAGGCTTTTAAAGATTTATTAAAATATATATTATAAGTCAGTGAAGGGGCCACTAGGTGGCACAGGGGATAAAGCACTGGCCCTGGATTCAGAAGAACCTGAGTTCAAATCCAGCCTCAGACACTTGACACTTACTAGCTGTGTGACTCTGGGCAAGTCACTTAACCCCCATTGCCCTGAAAAAAACAAAAAACAAAGACAAAAACAAAATGTTAGTGAAGAGAGAGAGATTAAGCATTGATTCCTTATAGCATGGAAATCCTAGCTCAGATCTAATTCAGTAGAGCCAGAAAGAAAGAAAGCAATTTTATTTTCTAGCAGCCTATGTGAAATCTCTCCACGAGCTCGTGCCCAAACGACAAAGTGAGGCCCTTCTGTTCTCTCTCTGCCACCACACTCATTCGTCCTCACCAAAAAGAGTGAATGCTTCCATGTGTGAGTGTCCACTCCTTATTTCCTCTTTCCCTCCCGAAAGGGAAGGTCCTTCAAGCTGGTTGGTTGAGAGTGGTCTCTTGCTGAAGTCAGTAGTACACCAACACTTCACTCATGGCCGGCCAGGTGTGGCTTCTATCCAATTCAAACAACACTAAATCAATTAGGTGGGGCCCGTGGGTGTCTGCCGAATTCCATTATGTTATCACAAGATCTAGGTCTAGGTCTAAGTCTAGGTCTAGGTATATATGTAGAGAGATCATTTTCCCCACAGATAGACATAGGAATAACAAAGCTTACAAACTTGAAGATGCAAAGTTAATAAATAAATCTGCATCAAAAGAGAGGTGGTTTCTTTGTACAAATAGCCACACTTAAATATAGGGTTGATATTTTATTTAAAAAAACATAAAAGGCACCTTAAATTTTGGTACTTTTTTTTTCCTTTTGTGTGTGTATGTGCCCCTCACCTGAATTCATTCAAGTTTATATGTGGCCCCTTTATGAGAACAGATTTGTCTGTCCTAGTATATGGTTTTCAAGTACTTCATTGAGATAAAAAAATTATAGTAAACATAATGTATCATTTTGGTCAAATATATTGCATGACTTTTACTATGAATTTTGATATAACATTAGACATTTTTATTCTAGGTATATGAAAAAATATAGAGTTTTAACACTGATGTTTGAAGTATAACACCAAGAAAGAAGATGTCATAACTATTAAGTTAATTAATATAGACAACCTGGATAATCCAGTTCCAAGAATTAATGGTCCAGCTTAGATGACTTCATTAAATAAATTAATCTAATAATCATAAAATCTATATTAAAATACTGTCACTGTTCAATTTTGTATTTCATCTGAATTACTTTATCCCCAACATTGGAGACCAAAAATAATTCATAATATAGAATTTATAAAGAAATGATATTTTTTAAAAAAGAGAACTATTAAAATTAAATACTTAAAAGTTTTTTGGCACTCTAAAATTGGACATGTTCAACATTGCAAATCAAGAAGTTACACAATGAAATTACACAATGAAAAATCCTCTAACTTCTGTAATTGAAAAAAAAAGATCAGTTAAAATAAACTTTAGTGAAATCATCTGAAATAATCCAGATGATAGCTCTATTATCCATTAACATAAAATCAAAATTTTGTTATCTGGACCATCTTATTCCTCTATTATTCTAGACAACTATTATTCTAGTGTAATGATTGGAATGGTGCCACCTGCTGGAGACTTACTGTAGAAGAGCTCCACCTATGAGGTGAAGCTCTTTGAGGGCAAGACCATGCCTCTTTTTTTTGGCATCAGGAAGTGACGTTTGCATGTGGGAGGAAGAAGGGGGAACCTGGTGCTCTGACTCTAGCTTTTTCCTGGGGACTCTGGCTGAGAGTGGAGCTAGAAACGTGCTCTCCCTTTAATCGATAGATGAATGTAGGCCTTTCCTTCTCTCTTTACCAAATTCTTATTTTCCTTAATAAATACTTAAAAGCCTAACTCTTGCTAAAGCTTATAATTTATTGGCAACCACTCATTAGATATTTTAGACAGACTAGCTAGAATTTTAGCCTTAACAGATGGCTAACCACAAAGAGGAAAGCTGAACCTCACTCTTCTGATCTTCCGGTTAGGTAAGAAATTTCCCCTACCCTGTCCCTTTAAACTCTAAATACTGGCTGTTTTCCCTTTAATTCTTTTCAAATGGACTTTTTAAACTTCCTAATTACCCTATTTTTTAAAATTTTAGTCTGTTTAACCAGATAAGATCATGTTAATGCTTTGTTTTTGTGGATTTTTTATTTTTATTTTTGTTAGAAGAGCCAGCAAGGTGCTCACACAAGGGAAGGGAATATCTCCCCCTCTCCCAGCCATGCTTTTTCAGAGAAACCTCTGACTCCTACATTTTTTTCAAATTCTAATGCTAAGAGATTCTCTAATTTTGCATGCCTGGAGGTTAGGACCCAACCTCTAGAAGCCTTTAATCCCCTAGCAGTGGGGGAAGAGGAACCCAGGCCTGAGTTCAAAATCAAGTCTGATTCAAATTGCCCTGATCCTCCCCTCCTCTCCAGACCCCACCTTCTACTCCTCCCATGGCCAAGCCCCTTGATTCCCCTGCCCCAGAAGTCCAGAGGTCTAATGCGCATGCTCAGCTTTCTCTAACTACATTTGCAGCTTCAGGCTCAGTCCTTCCCCAGCCTGGCTGTGTTTCTGAGACAACTTTAGAAAACCCTTTAAATTCCAGATATGCTCATCTTGTTCATAATTTTGCTAATCTGCTTTTGTCTTTAATTAGTAGCCTTCTAAAGCATTTGTATTATGCAAGGACTGACAGACAATATAGAGGGGTTAAAGAAGAAAAATTTAAGCTGAATAGTTCAAGACTCCGCTTCTTTTGCCATGGAAGGGTACATATTTTACAGAAATGTAGAAGTAAGCAGCAAGGTATTGATATGAGTATTGGGGATTTTAGATATCGGAATCAAAAGTGTTCTAACTTTACTCAGAGTATTAATGTCAGTTCAGAGGTTACATAGGATTTCTATGCTATTACATATACATTTTGCAATTAATGGTATGGGTTTATTTTCATAGAGATTTTCATGCTTTTGAGATTGTGTTTTATGCTTAGTTTTTAAAACAAGAATATTTGTAAAAGCTTTTTATAGTCATGTGATCCAGTTTATAATACTCTTATTAAGTTCATATTCATTTAGATTTCCCTAGTTTGAATTTCATTGTCTTTTATTGTTCCATGTACATTTTCTTCCATTCATTCATCTATCTAATTTTGAAACATTGCAAGACGGTTTTGATTTCATAATACAATGTTAATTCTGGGAGTATTGTGCTCCCATATTCTGAGTTGTTTGTTTTTGTTATTTTTTTCTCAACTGATTATTTGATCAAACTCTTTAAAGCATTTCCCTGGTAAATTGGTTGCCATGGCAAGTGTAAATTGATTCTAGAAGTATTATTTTTGATAAGCACATCTTAAAAAAGAGGGGAACATTTGTAAAAGTTTTCTTTTTTAAAAAAAAAGTTTTCTTTGAAATTGTGTTGTGCTTTAACTTGGATTTAAATGTTCTGATTTTTCACAAAAGTAATTGTATGCTAAGTTTAAAAAAGGGGTATTATTTGAAACAGTTGCGTAATTATATATTATATTCTGAGTCAAGATGTATTCACATTTTTTGTGATCATTTATTATCCTCAATTTTTAAATCCATATGAGACTTGGATTATGGGAATTTATCATTTAAGACATTAATTGCCTTTATTTTGAGTTATCAGATGCCAGTTGGCCAAGATGCCAACCAATCACTAGAGGAATACATGCAAGAGCAGATATTGAACTGTCACATGAGGGGAGACATGCATGAAGTCAAGGTATGGCCGAGGGAACGGCTTTTGACAAATGTTGAGGTTGGATTCTCTCGGTTTAATATTTTATTTTATTTTTCCCCACAATACTGTACAGATGGCTGGAAGTTTTGATCCCACCCATCTCATTCTTCACCTGGCTTCTATGCCCCCTCCTATATGCCTGATGCCATGGACATCTCAATCCCATGCATCTGATTAAGTCTGACTCAGTTTCCTCCAATATGTTCAGTGGCATGGACATATATTCCATCCACCTATTTTAAGCCTGGCATACTGCATGGTTAGTATATATTGCTCAAGTGTAGGAATGCTCATATCCCATCATTTCTCTGTTCTTTTATGGTAACCCCCATAATTATCTCAGGTGTCATGATAAATACAGTGTTGAATTTGGCCTTGACATCTGTTACCAATTATATTAGATTTTTAAAATTTTCTCATAATGGCATGAGGATAATTAGGCAGGTGATGCAAAAAGTGATGAAACAAATATAAAAATTATTTTTAAAAATTAATATCTCAGCAATTATCTTCTCAATTAACCCTCCACAAGTTTTAAAGAATGTTTCAATTTTTGTTTTATTGTATGTTTCATGTGTAACAACTAAGATTCTGAATTCCCTTAGACATGTTTTTGAGAACTTTCATTGTTTGATTTGATTATTGACAAAGCTATTTTAAAGTTGTGTTAAGCTCAATTTTGTAGGAAATTTTCCTGGCTAATTACCAGCATCCACACATCAACCCCTGAAAAGACTTCCATTCCACAACTACACCTAGAGGACATCTGAGAAAAGACTTTCAGAGACGTTAAATGAACAGTTTTGTTTTGTTGTTTTTTTTTTTCTTTTTCTCTTTCTGTTATAATATACACCATATGTAACATGTACTCTCTGCAGAGGCCCTCCCTTTGCAAGACCAATGTCAAAGTGCCAGTTCATGAGAACAAAAAAAAAAAACACCCCTCTGGACAAAACTTTCCTCTATCCCTTTTCTATATTGTTATTAACATATTGTTAGTTAGCATAGGTTATTATATTCTGTTATTATTGACTGTTTCATCAAGGAAACGCCCTGTTTCTTGAAGAAACAAAGCAGGGGCTGTAATGATTGGAATGGTGCCACCTGCTGGAGACTTACTGTAGAAGAGCTCCACCCATGAGGTGAAGGTATTTGAGGGCAAGTCCATGCCTCTTTTCTTTGGTGTCAGGAAGTGATGTTTGCGTGTGGGAGGAAGAAGCCTGGCGCTCTGACTCTAGCTTTTTCCTGGGGACTCTGGCTGAGAGCAGAGCTAGAAATGCATTCTCCCTTTAATTGATAGATGAATGTAGGCCTTTCCTTCTCTCTTTACCAAATTCTTATTTTCCTTAATAAATACTTAAAAGCCTAACTCTTGCTAAAGCTTATAATTTATTGGCAACCACTCATTAGATATTTTAGACAGACTAGCTAGAATTTTAGCCTTAACACTAGGTAAGCTTGGATTTGACAATAGAAGGTTATGGAATATTTTCTTGCTTTTGTCACAGTTTTATGAATACCATTACAGTGTTGATTAACTAGCCACTTTAATTATAAAATACATATTCTATGTCTGTAAACCTGATAATTAATGATTATCATGTTATGTTAAGCAAACTAATCTTTATTGAATGGGAAGAAAATGGTAACACACACATGTACACACACATATACATATACATATATATATATATATATATATGTCTATTTATAGGTATATCTATGTGTATATGTGTGTATTCCCCAAAATAGAGTTGGCTCCAGAATGGAGGTATCTTTTAAGTTATTTTGGAAGACCAATGTGATTACTTATCAAATCTTTTTGATTGTCAAGTAAATTAGAATTTGAATTAGATTTAGAACATTATAAAATGAATATGGGATCTTCAACTCATGGGATTAAGGGAAGAAATAATTTAAAATAGTAGGCTTCCAAGACACGTATTCATTCATGTGTTGTTTAAAATTTAAATGTGGGTTCTAATATATTCCCCACCCCATTTTTGGGGAGAAGCTCGCTAAAATCACTGATAGGGGCAGCTAGATGGCGCAGTGGATAGAGCACCGGCCCTGGAGTCAGGAGTACCTGAGTTCAAATCCGGCCTCAGACACTTAACACTTACTAGCTGAGTGACCCTGGGCAAGTCACTTAACCCCAATTGCCTCACTAAAAAATAAATAAATAAATAAATAAAAAATAAAATAAAATCACTGATAAAATCAAGAAGGGTTTAAGATTTTAGATATTTATTAAAGTGTATTAGAAATTAGTGAAGAGAGAGAGAGAGAGAGAGATACAGAATGGAAAATCCTAGTTTAGGTCTATTTGGTGTAGGCAGAGATAAAGAATTTCCTTTCCTAGCAGCCCACGTGAAGTCCCCTACCATGCCAAAGTCCAGACCCAAAAGGGGGTGGGACCCTCCTTTTCTTCTCCTTCTCTGCCACCACCAAACCAGTTCCTCCATGAAAAGAGATCCAGCAAGCTAACCTCTCTTCCTAGTTCCTGTCTCCCTCCCCAAAAGGGGAAGTCCTTCAAGCTAATTGGTTGAGGGTGGTCTCCTGCTGATGTCAGTATTCCACAGACTCTGGTGGCAGTCAGAGTTGTTAGCAATACTTGGAAAGGACTTTCCCAAGATGGCTGGGTCCCACCAAATCAGAAGCTTTTTCTACCGAAAGAGCAGTAGCCACCACAGCCCAAAGCAAGGTGGCACTCCAGCAGCTAAAAAAAATAAAGTTGAGGAGAATAATAAGCTATTGGGCACTGGATAGGTCCTAAATTTTGAGTCAGGATCCCAGAGGCTACTCCTCTCTTCATGCACAAAAAGAATAAAAGACTTACTGTAGTCTGGGAGTCATAGTGCAGGGTGCTGATAACAAGGGCCATTTAAATTCTGTTATAGCTGAAAGATGTTGGGAATCCAACTGTAAAGGTTCTGGGACATAATTTTTGTTTAGAGATATAAGAGGCTTAGTAATTTCACCAAAAGAGGGGATCCATTGTCTGCAATATCCAGCTGCTCCCAGAATAGACCTTAGCTGCTTCTTAGTAGAGGGAGCAGAGAATTGTTGAATAGTTTGGGCATGGTTAGGAGAGAAGGATCACAAGCCAGCAGCCAAAACAAAAACAAACAAAAAAATATTCCACCTGAGGTAGACACCATTGTACTTTATACTTAGAGACCTTATGGGCTTGTTTGTGCAGCTCTAATAACAGATGTCGGCTGGCTTCCTGTCAAATCTCACCATTAGGTGCAGCCAGGAGTAAGTCATCTACATATTGGACTAAAGTGGAACCTTTAAAGGTAATGGAGGTTAAATCTTCCTGCAAAATTTGATAGAATAGTGTGATACTCTCAACAAGCCCCTGTGGGAGTCTGGTCCAAGTCCACTGTCTATTCTTCCAGGTATTCCAAGTATTGGAAATCCTGATATACTGGTATTGAAAAGAAAGCAGAACATAGATCTACCACTGCGAAGCATGGGATAGTAGCATGGTTAGGTACAATTGGATGTCTAGGTATAACATACGAATTAATTGCTCACAGATCTTGTATAAAACAATAAACAAGTTTGCCATCTGGCCCAGGCTTGGGCTTTTTAACTGGCAAAAGGGGCATATTGCATGTGGAATAAGGGCTTGGGACAATGATGCCTTGGTTTGTCAAAGCCTCAGTTATGGAAGAAATTCCCTCAATGGCTTCTCTAGATAAGGGATATTGTAGAATGGATCGTGGTGGGCTAAATGGTAACAGGCACAGCAGATTTAAGGAGACCTACATCAGTAGAGGAGGAAGACCATAAGGACTCAGGAATATCAGAAGGGATTTCAAATGTATGCCCCACTTTTTTCCTGAGTGTCTGAGATCAAAATTAGCTGTAAGTGGACAGTATCCTCTGGCAATTCCAGAGAAATTCCATCATCTGGAGAACAAGATATGGTTGCTTTAAGTTTACAAAGAAGGTCATGACCTGGTAGGTTTGCAAGAGAGTCAGGCATAAGTAGAAATGAATGTTCTACTGTTAATGGGCCCAGATTCACTATGCGAGGGGTTAATTTTGCAACTGATTATGCTTTTCCTGAAATGCTAACTACATATAGAGATCCAATATATTCAGGGTCAGGTTTGCTGACTAAAACTGATCTTGAGGCTCCTGTATCTAATAAACAATCATAATAAGTATCCCCAAGCCTAGGGATTACATGGGGTTCATTATTTTTGGGAGGTGATTGGACTGGCACAAGAGGGCTAAAAATTTCAGGGTCTGGAAAGATAGTCTTCCAATTCTACTGTCCTTTTCCCTCCCTTGCACCCTCAGTCCTCTATACCTCTATCATCTGTACCCCATTGAGAGGGTCTGTAACTGTTTGCTCCTCTATATCTCTCTGAAAAGGCCTATAACTGTTTTGACTCCACCTCTCTGTATCCCCCTGAAAAGATCTACATCTATTTTGATTCTGTCTCTCTGTACCCCCTTGAGAGAAATTATATCTGTTTTGGTTCTGCCTTTCTATCCCCCTTTGTATGATCCTACATTATGGCATTATTTGCCCCTGTTTATTGTAGTCATAGCAAAATCTAGGGGGTTGATAGTGATTCCCAACTGCTCGGCCTTACTGCATTATTATTTTCTGTACTGGAGCTAAAATGCCCTATCTGTTCCTTTCTTCCCTCTCATTTCCTTCATAAATATATGTTGCTATTTCTTTAAGTCTGTCAGGACTCAAATTACTCCAGCCTGGACACTGCCTTTCAAAGTATTTCTATATTTCTTGTAAGGACTAGTGTATAAAATGAGAACAGATAACATGGGCATCTCTAGCATCTAATGGGTCTAGTCTAGCATATTGCCTGGCATGCTTACACAGTTGGTCATAGAACCTATTAGGTCTTTCATTATGTTCTTGAACTGTATCTAAAAAGTTTTGCCAGTTATCAGTCTTTCTAGCACAGGATTTCATTGCCTTCAACAATGTTTCTCTTGCTTCCTGCAATTTATCAAAATGCTCAGGGATGTTGGGGTCCCAGTCAGGGTCTTCTAAAGGCCATCCAATAGCAACTTTTCCTGATGTTTCTAAAGGAGTTTGCTGCACCTATTATATCAGCTCTTTCCCTTGGGGATAATATTGTTTCTATGATATCAGTAACATCATTCAAAGTGAGCTTATATGCTCTAAAAATTGCCCTAAACTGGCTGAAAACTGCTATGGGATCTTCATCAAATTTAGGAATATTTTGTTTCCATGAAATCAAATCTTTGGGCACAAAAGGTGTATATTGTCTGAGCTTTTGTAGCTTTTATAGCACCTTTTTGACCATGGGTAAGGATCTCTTGAAGGGGAAAAATTTTTATTTTCTCTGTCTCCTCTACAGGTGAATCATTTATTTCCTTATGTATTTGTTTGGTTGGCATGGAGGAAAGAGAGGGAGAGTGAATAGGAGTAGGGTCATTTGGAATTTCAGTCTGAGAGGCCTTGCATTCAATCTCGAGATTGGATTGAGTTGGATTATTGGGCATTTTGGTTTGAGAGGCCTTGCTTTCAAGATCGGGCTTGGATTGAGTCTGATCATTGGGCGTTTCAGTCTGAGAGGCCTTGCAATTAAGGTCAGGCTTGGATTGAGTTGGGTCATTTATTGTTTCAGTCTGAGAAACAGACTCAGATTTAAGCTGGGGCTTTCTCATTGTCCTATATCCCCAGTATCATAATCCCTGTTTGCTCTGGCCCAGATTTTCCAAAAAAGTGAATGTTCATTGGCACAGGATTGTTTGCAAATGCCTCAATGTTTGGAGATTAAATGACCCATGTTTGGGCCATTCTTCCTGTAATGCCATATGCCACATAAAACACAGTTTAATAAGCTTTCCTCTGCTCATGTTTATTTTTGCTATAAATTGTCCCTTATGCCTATCCATGAATAGCATTCCTCATTTGGAATCCTGGGAAATCTTACTCATTCTAATCTCCTCCATGACCTTCCTAACTTTACATACCACATAACAAAGCCTGGCAAAACTAAGAATAGGAATAAAAAATATTCATTAAATTCAAACTGACCAAGGGTCAACATGACCTTTTCGCCTGCTTGTCTGATTAGCCAAGCTAAAGTTAGAAAAGGGATACTTAGGAAGTTTTAACACAGCCGATAATTAGCAGTACTTTTGAATTTAAAGGGACAGGGTAGGGGAAATTTCTTACCCAACCAGAAGATCAGAAGATTGAGGTTCAGCTTGTCCCTTTGTGGTTGCCAAATGGTGTTTAAAATCTAAATGTGGGTTCTATATGTACCCCCCCATTTTGGGGGGAAGCTGGCTAAAATTAGGCTTTTAAATATTTATTAAAGTGTATTAGAAATTAGTGAAGAGAGAGAAGTATAGCATGGAAAATCCTAGCTTAGATCTATTTGGTATAGCCAGAGAGAAAAAAAAAATGTGAAGTCCCCTACCATGCCAAAGTCCAGACCCAAAAGGGGGGACCCCCTTTTTTTCTCCTTCTCTGCTACCACCAAACCAGTTCCTCCATGAAAAGAGAGAGATCCAGTGAGCTAACCTCTGTTTCCCAGTTCCTGTCTCCCTCCCCAAATGAGGAAGTCCTTCAAGCTAATTGGTTGAGAGTGGTCTCCTGCTGATGCCAGTAGTCCACAGTCTCTGAGAACAACATGTCACTCAGGGCCAGCCAGGTGTGGTCTCCATCCAATCACCCTTAAGTAGGTTCTCACCCAATTCAATCAATTCCAAATAAATCCTCAGGTGGGACTTCTGGACATCTGCCAAATCCCATTATTTTATCACATTCAACAATATTTTCTGAACACTTACTATATTCAAGGTTGTCCCCAAGGTTAATAGATGTGTTAGTTACTACTACTTTAGTTTCCAGAATGATTTTCATTTGCTACCTGACTCTTTTATGTCTTGCTATGTGGTATTAGAGAAGCATTGTAGCATTGGATAGACTGCATGCAGATTTTGAATTAAGGAAGAACATGGGTTCAAGTCCTATCACCATCTTCTATTGGCAGTGTGACTTTGGGCAAATCACCTCTCATTGACATAGCAGCTAGAGGAAAGAAAGGAAAAAAATTATAGATATAGAGATTGAGATAGATATACATATAGATAGATATAGATATAGATATATCATGAAAAAGCTTCACATAGAAGATAGCACTTGAGTTTTGAAAGAAACTAGGGACTTTGAGTCAAATGTCTATTTGCAAACCTTAAAGAACTATATACATGCTAGCTATTACTTGATTTTAAGATGAAGAGGGATGGCCTTTGCAAGGCACAGAGACGGGTGGAGTGTTCTGTATAAAGGATGACAACATTAAAAAATCCTATATGAATTACATTTAGCATCTTACTTTAGTTTTATCTTATTGTACTACCAAAATATACATATGGTAATTTTTCACAAATAAAAAGAAAAAAGTCAAGATTTTATAATAAAAATTTATTTTTAGAAAAAGGCATTTTAAATTTCTGAACTAATTAATCATTGTGAACTAGTGGAAATATCAGGGCAAATATATTATGTTTTAGAAACAATTAAATGATAATAAAGCAATCTTTTTTTCTTTTATATCTTATTGCACTAATGAAGCTGTTACCTCTCAGTATGCATTTTAATGAGTTTTAACTAACATTTTAATGAGCATGATATTAACATAAACCCAAGGATTAGAAAAAATTGAATTTACTGTTAAAGAGAAGGTTCATTAGGAGTTAATTGTATTGTTTGAGATGAAACATAATTCATTTTGTGATGTGCCATTAAATAGGGTCCCTATCAGAAGACCTAATATTAATAGATTTAATAATGCCATTCTATTGAAAACAGACATTTATAAAGTCTTTTCCCCTCACTTAAAAAAAGAAAATAAAAGTTAGCTTTGCTCATTTTAAAGTCATTTGAAAAGTAAAAGATATGTATATTTTCTGCAGACTTTATTTAGTGTTCCCATTCTATAGAGAAAAAGTTAGCTTTTAGCAAAATCTCAACATAACCTTAGTTCAGGAAGCTTCATTTAGAAATCTGCAAATTGCATTATTGTCAAAATATCAAAGGATATAGACACTTGAGGCAGATCATAGGCAGATTAGTCTATAACCAATGGCCTTAAGAGTACTGCCTAAAAATGAAAGTAATTAAATGACATATCCACGGTCATACAGTTAACAAGTGATAGGAGCAGAATAAATAGACCCCAATCTTATAGCTCACTGATACAGACAGACTTTTCTCTTCATGGGTAGAGATGAATGCCCTGTCCTGAGTGAGGGGTGAGATAGAATTGGAGAGAGCTTCACTATCATCAATCTTCTGGACTCTTCTAATTTCAAATCTTTTGGGGTACTACTGACTCTTTAGAGCTTCCATATTTATTTGCTGGCTGCCCCACCACTAACTACAATCTTGGCTCCAAGATCATCATGATTGGGGATCACTTCTGGCACCTGACACTGAGGACAAATAAGACAAAGCAGAAACAAACACCTCCAATTCCATTTATTTGAACTGGTCAAAAGGAGAAAGAGCAAGTCACTTTCTTCCCCTTCATTCAGTTAGACAGTCATACTGGGTGCAGTAACTAGGATCAAAGCCAGAACAATGACCAAATAAAAGGACCAGCTCAGTCTTAGCAAATGTAAAGACAATAAGCAACAAATACAAGGAGGCTACCTATTTACCTAACATAGTAGGGGATACAACAGGGTCCATTTCAGGCAAACTCAGTGTACTTAAAGCCAGGTTCCACATAAAAATACAAACAAGATCTATCCAGGATTAGTTGGGAATACTCTCAGAGGGAAGGCAGTACAATTAAGGATAAGTGGAACTTCAACTGAGATTTCAAGAAATCCAGGGAAGTTTTGAGACGCAGATGATTAGGGAGACTGTTTTAATTATGGGGGATATCCCGTGAAAATGCTCAGAGTTGTGAAAGAGTGTCCTGTGAAAGATAAACAAGGGATCTGGTGTCACTGGATCAGATAATTTAGAGGTATTAGGTATAAATAGAATGGAAACTTAGGAAAGGGCAAGATTATGAAGGGACTTCATTCAGGCATATAGTGGAGTTGATTAAATAGGGGGCTAATATGGTTAGATTTGTGTTTTAGGAAGATCCTCTTGACAGCTAAAATAAAGGATGAACTGGAATGGGGAAAAAATTTTGTCAAGGAAACCAACCAAGAAACTCTTGCAATAGTTGAGACATGAAGTGATGAGGTCCTGCATGAGAGTGGGCATTGTATCAGAGGTTTATCAACTGACTGAATATGAGGTAGGAGAGATATAAGTTCAGTATAACACCTAGATTTTGAGCCTGAGTAACTGGAAGGGTGGTGGCACTATCAACAATAGAGAATATAAGAAGAGGGAAGGGCTTGGGGAAAAGGATAAAGACAAGTTTTAGACATGTTGAATTTAAGATGTTTATGGGTCATCCTGCTCATTTGTCTAAATGACAGCTGAAAATGTGAGACTGGAGTTTGAGAAACTCCAGATAGGTAGATATGAGTGTCATCTACATAGAGATGATACTTGAAACCATATGAGTTTATGAGATTACCAAGAGCAGTAGTATAAAGAGTGAAAAGAAGAGGGGCCAGGACAGAACCTTAGGGATCTTTAATATTAGCATATATGAACTGGACAAAAATCAAGCCAAGAAAACAAAGAAAGGTATTGTTAGACAGGTAGGAGAAGAACCAAGAAAGAGTAGTGTTAGAAAAACCTATATGCAGAGGATTCAAGATGTCAAAGGATGCAGAGTGGTTAAAAAAGGATAAGCATTTGACAAGTAAGAGATCATTAGTAACTTTGTAAAAGGCAATTTTTATTGAATAAAGGAAGCCAGACTACATATAATTAAGAAGAGTATGATAGGAAAGGAAGTAAAGGCCTTGCTTCTCAAGGAGTTTAGCCATAAAAAGGAGAAGAGTTATAGGACAATAGGTAAGTGGATATATCAAGTGGGTGTAGGGGAGACTTTGGAGGCAATAGGGAAACAACCAATAGATAGGCAGTGATTAAAGATTAATGAAAGACTGACAATGGTAAAGGGGGCAGTAGCTGGAGAAGATGGCATATAATGGGACCACTTGTGCATTCAGAGGACTTATCTTGGCATGCAGACAGGCCACTTCTTTTTTTTTTCTTTTTTAAAATTTCTTTTATTTATTTCTTTAAGTTTTCAACTTTTGTTTAGATAAGATTTCCAATTTCAATTTTTTCTCCCTCCCTACCCCCTCCCCTAGACAGCAGGTTATCTGATATATAACATTAAACATATTTATGTATTAGTCATGTTATACAAGAAGAATCAGAGCAAGAAGGAAAAACCTCAAAAAAGAAAAACAGCAGCACCAAAAACAAAAGAGATAGTATGGTCCAATCAGCAATATTCCACAGTTTCTTTTTTTTCTGGATTTGGAGAACCTTTTTCCATCACGAGTCCTTTGGAACTTTCTTGTACCATT
Organism: Dromiciops gliroides; assembly: GCF_019393635.1. Taxonomy (NCBI): domain Eukaryota; kingdom Metazoa; phylum Chordata; class Mammalia; order Microbiotheria; family Microbiotheriidae; genus Dromiciops; species Dromiciops gliroides. The sequence continues at coordinate 191,202,763 of NC_057863.1, forward strand.
GGACTGGTGAGAAGACTCTTGTCTACCACAGTTGATCAACACACAGTGTTGATGATACTGTGCACAATGTTCTTCTGGTTCTGCTCATCTCACTCATCATCAGCCCATGCAAGACCCTCCAGGGTTCTCTGAACTCCTCCTGCTCATCATTTCTTATGGCACAACAGTATTCCATTACATTCATATACCACAACTTGTTCAGCCATTCCCCAATTGATGGGCATCCCCTCAACTTTCAATTCCTTGCCACCACAAAAAGAACAGCTATAAATATTTTTGTACATTTGGGTCCTTTTCCCTTTGAAAGCCACTTCTTAATGTGAAACATGGGGGAAGTAATAGATTGTCAGAAGATATCTTAGTGTTGAAAGATGAGAAAGAAGTATCCATAGGGTACAATAAATTTTTCCATCATTGAGTCAGCAGGGTATGATGAAAATAGCAAACAGTGATAAAAAAAAGGGGAGCCAGAGAAGCTGGATTATCAGGAAATATCCAAGTCTCATTGAATTCAAGAAGATGGAGTGAATGAGAATGGAAATGGTTCAAGATGAAATCCATTTCTCTTATCTCTGGAATAGACCCTACAGAGAGTACAGTGAAAGGCTTGGAAAGCTTGAGAGTTGGATGTTGGAGGTGAGCTAAATTGAAATAAGGGCTCAGGTTGTGTATAAAGGAGCATGGAGTTTGAATAATGGAATGCTAGAGGTTCAGTACCCCTTGGATGGCTGGGTATGATGGGTTAGAAACTAATCATTGAGGAGGATTTTAGATAGTTTAGGAATTGGTTGTGCCATGGAGCTGTAGGTAGCTGCAGATGATTCCTGCCATGAAAAGAATAGAAGGTTGCAATAATTAAGTTCACAGTTTCTTATATATTACTCCTCTGAGTTCTCTGGGCATGATAATTTTGATTTTGGTAGTATTAGGAAGGAGAGAAGTAAGGCTGGATAAAAAGATCTTAGATTCATCAGCACGGAAATTATACAATATTTGTAGTTATAAACATCTGCCAATTCAATTCAAATAACATTTATTAAATGTCTATGTATAAAGAATTATGCCAGGAATTAGGGGAGAGAGAAAAAGGAAGGCATGGTTTCTATCATGGTGTTTTCATTCTATTTATCTTTTAAATGCAGTCTGATTACTTAGAATTTTGAAATGAATTTTCAATATTAGTCAATATTGTGATAGGCCAAACATAAAATCTTATTTGGTCTTAGGCTCCATTAAGAAAAGTATAATACCTTACAGGGAAAAGAAGGTCTTAGTTTTGTTGTATTTTGTACTGTCAGATCAAATCCATAATATTGTGTTGAATTATGGGTGCCATGTTCTAGAGAGGACATTGTTAACTGGAAAATATCCAGAGGACAGCAGCAAAAATGATGAAGGGCCATACAAATATCAGTTGACTGTCTAGGAATGTTTAGTCTTTAGAAGACTCAGATGAGACATTATTTCTATCTTAAAGAATTTGAATGGCTATCATGAAACTGAGATGAGATTTGTTTTCTTTGAGCACCAGAAGGCAGAACTGCAGGAATAGTATTTGGAAGTTGTAGAGAGATAACTACTTTAGGAAGGAGTTGGTTCTCCCACATCAGAGGTCTTCAAGCAGAAGCTAAATGACTATTTATCCTGTGTCATAGTAAGGGTATCTTTTTAAAAATCTTTTTACTCTGCTGCAGAATAGATGGCATTTCAACATCCTAAATCCAATTCTATCACACAGTGTGAATTAGTTATATAGTTTCTCATTAAATCAATGAAAATTAATGAAATAGAGCGTACACTTACATGGTAGCAATTAGATTCTTCATTTTGTAAATGTAGCAACAACTTCCACAGTACCTCCCACAGAGATTACTGTGCTGTGCTACTGTTATTACATATTTAGAAAAAGATAGAATCTAAATAAAGTAGAAGTTAAATTATTATCTGGAGAGTTAAACGACATAGCTAGAAAGACTTGGGAGACAAAAAAAAAAAAGAACAAGAGAACTTTTTCCTGAGTGAGCCTGAGTTAGCTATATTCTTTAAGAGAGCCTGGAGATACATTACTAGAGTAGTGAGTATATCTTGTATCTTGTGAAGAAACAGTAAAATTATTCTTGAGAGGACACTTTTAATTCTCATCCCATGATAATTTGAATACATTTTACCTATGGAAAAGTTAGCAGTTGTAATTGATGGTTAAAAGGGATTCTGGCTGTAATCTTTCTCATGGTAGATATATTGCTGAAACATTTAAGTATGTCTTCATATTGTATATTACACTGTTAATAAATAGTTGGGCTGGCAATATTGATATTTAAGCTTTAGGTATTGGAGATTTGAGAAAAAAGAGAAATATTACAGGAAAATGATTCTCTATTTTGTAAATTGAGATAGGGCATGAGAACTAATTGAATAGTTAGAGATTTTATGCATTAACTTATGAAAAAATATTAAAACATCTTTTTAGTTGACCAAGAACTGAGAGATTAAAATCAATAAGGCAATGAATGAGTAGTATTTTTAAAAAAGGAAAATGGGGAAAGGTCTAAAACCTGTTACATATAAATGTGTAAATAAACTTAAAACTTAAACTTAAAAGAAGATAAATTAAAAAGAAAAGAATATGTTATATAGAGCAAGAACCAATATGTAGCTTGACCCAATCCTCTACTTTTGGCAGAAGTAATTGTCATCGATGTCTCTGCATCTTACTCTAGGTATAGAGAGCTTTACGATATATGGTCCCAGGAGAAAATGAGTCCTTGAGAGAATTCATTTGTCAAATTATTCCTTAGGGCAAGGAAAGATATTGTATTCATCTGGGAATATATCCTAAGATGGTTTTCATTGTCCTATTATGTATTTCTGTTCCAGCTATATATATTTTCTTGATTCTTATTCTTTAACTGGGTGGGTTAGCAAGGTATGCAACTGAATTAACCTGGGCCACAATTAATTTCAGAAATTCCTATGTTTTGAACTGGGTAAATGAGCAACAAAGTACAAAGGTAGATTAATTATCCTCAGTACTCCCCAGTATTATGTGAAGATTCAAAGTAGGTTGGAACAGATAGGCTTCATATACATGGAAAGAACAATATCTAGGAGTCAAGAAAGAACTAGAACTTGCAGAGTAGTAAGTCAAAAATGTAATGATAGACAAGTTGCCCTAACTCTTTAAAACTTAATTTCCTTAATTGCAATTTATAAATTGTACTTGCCATTGGAAATCTCTGAATGTAAAGGAATTCTAAGCTCATTTTCTCCCTGAATTTGTATGTAAAGATGCATACAAATTACATACAAAAGTATGAGAAAATATTTCCTGTAGGCCTCTGCACTATTAGCATCAAGAGAGGGAAGTAGAAAAATTTGGAACTCAATATCTTACAAAGTAAATTTTGAAAACTATGTTTACATGTAATTGGAAAAATAAAGGTTTTTTTTTAAAGAAAAAATAATGTGTTAAAAAAAGGACAATTTTACAATTCCAGGTAAATTTAATGCCAGAGTAAGCACAAACTATCAGACATGGCAGGGAGTCACTTGGAGGAATGGAGTCTGAATCAGCAACATCAGTGGTCACTTACAACTGAAGATTTGTGTGTATCATGAATTTTTCATCACCAACTCTGTTTTTCATTTGCCTAAATGCAGTAAAACTTGATGGATGCATACTCACAGCAAACATTGTCATTTAATAGATTATGACATGTAAGGAGAAGAGACAGATGTGATGTGTGACAAAGAGTGCTGGAACAATCATAGACTTATTCTCTTCAAGCTAAGCATTCACATTTAACAAAAGAGGTAGCCCCAAGGAAAGATGACTACCAGAAGAGGTGATATCAACACATTAGAGCACTTCTCCAATTCTGAACAGTGCATTGCTAATTTGGAAGGAAAGCTGAGCCAACACATGTTTGGCAACAGTGGAACAAAAAAGGAGTGGACAGCTTTCAGAGATTTGGTGACCAGCACCACATTTATCTGGGCTAGAACACTTGCAAACATAAACAATTGGTTTAACAAAAAAAATGATAGGGAAATTCAGAAGCTGCTAAATGAAAACCAAGAACTTCACAGAATTTACCAGCAAGATAATTCATCTGTCTCTAATTTAATTCCATCATTTAAATTTATCAAAAGTAAAGTGCAGGTAAAACTTAGAGAGATGCAGGATTCTTGGCTGAGTAAGAAGGCAGGTCAAATTCAGTTTTATGCTCATAGTAAAAATCCAACGAGCTTTTATAATGACCTGAAGGTTATAGATGGATCAAATATTTATGCTGCATCTCAGTTTTACTTGGTGCTGATGATGCTACATGGAATAGTGATAAGAGTATGATCCCGGAAATATGGGCTGAACCTTTATTGTTCTCAACAGACTGTCATCAATCAATGCTGAAGTCATTGACTATATACCTCTGGTTGAAGTCAATCCCTTGCTATATGAATTTTCAACTGAAAAGGAGCTGTTTTTGTGTTGTTTGTTTGTTTGTTTGGTTGGTTTTGCTGGGTAATGAGGGTTAAGTGACTTGCCCAGAGTCATACAGTTAGTAAGTGTCAAGTGTCTGAGGCTGAATTTGAACTCAGGTTCTCCTGAATTCAGGGCTGGTGCTTTATCCACTGAACCACCTAGCTGCCCCCTGGAAAAGAGGTTTCTGAATGTCATTAGGGTCCTTCCATGTTGCAAAGCACCCACTGATTCAATTCCAGCTGAGATTTACAAGGCAGGGAGTCCACTGCTCTTACAGAAGCTTAAATCTTCCAGATTATATTGACAATCAATGTAGGGGAAGCAGTATCTCTTAGTTAATGTCAACAAGATTCCTTCCAGAGTTTTCTTTAATAGGCTGATCCTTAACATGGAAGATGGTCATCTACCTGAGAAAGGGCCAAGGAATGGTTGATATAATTGTTCCTAAACAATTACAGGGGAAATGCTAGGAGCCAAAGAGTCCTGTAGACAATGTTTGTTGATCTGAAAAAGGCTTTTGACACTGGTACCTTTGAGGGCCTGTAGAAGAAATGGTGAAATGTGCTTTCCCAGAGAAATTTCTTAATATTTTATGTCAGTTTTATCATGGAGTGCTTGCCCAGGTTCAGGATAATGGACAATGTTTTTACATTTTTCCAATAACCAGTGGAATTTTTGTTATGCTGTTTTCTGTGATTTTATCAGATTCCTTCAAGGAGGACAAAAACAACATCAAGGTTAGCTACCACATTGAGAGTAAATTATTTAACTTGAAAAGGCTACAAGCCAAGAACTCAGTGGAGGGAGAGTTTGCACATGACTTTCTATTTACAGATTATTGTGTACTCACTGCAGCTTTAAGACCGAGATATAATAGAGTACAGATCCATTCTCTGCTCTTTGTGCTAATTTTGGCCTAATAATTAACATCAAGAAAACACAGGTTGTCCACTAGCCAGTACCACATCATCCATACATGGAACTATTGGAAAAAGTAAATGGAGAAAATTTTAATGTTGTGGATAAGTTCACTTCCCTTTTCAATATACTTTCTAGGGATATACACATAGATGATGAAGTTGATGGACACATTGCCAGAGCTAGCTCAGTGTGGGAGAGGCTCCAGAGAAAAGTGTGGGAGAGAAGAGGTTTTAGAATGACTACCAAACTTAAGGTTTACAGAGCTGTTGTGCTGATCTCATTGTGAAAACCTGGATAGCATTCCAGTGCCATGTCAAGAAACTGAATCGCTTCCATTTGAACTGTCTTAGCAAGATTCTGAAGATCACATAGCAAGATAATGTATTGACATTGTGGTTCTTTCTTGAGCTGAACTGCAAGCATTCAAACTCTATTGCAGAGATGACCATTCCTATGGGCTGGCCACATTGTTCTAATACCAAAAGAACATTTGACTAAAAGGCTATTTTTCTGAGACCTCACACAAGGCAAGTGCTTCTGAACTCAAAAGAAGCAATACAAGGACATTCTCAAAAGTTGAAGAACTTTGGAATCAATTTGTAGATACAGCAGATGCTGGCAGAGGACCACCCAGCGAGGCATGCCCACATCAGAGAAGGTGCTATACTCTATGAGCAAAGCAGGATTACAGTAGCTCAAAAGAAATGTGAGATGTGCAAATTTAGAGATACATCAACTACATATGTTCATATTTACTACTTGTGCCCCACCTGTGGTAGAGTTCTCAGAGCTCATATTGGTCTGATCAGCCACAATAGAATATACTGTACCTTAACACTAGTATAGTGATGTCATTTTGGTTCTTTTTATGAATAAAGGACAATAAATATAACCATTTAAATATCTATTTTATCATGCTACTGGTACTATTTGCTTTAATGTTTGGGGCTTCTTTTTTTAAAAGATTCTTCATCTATTTCCTCTTTCTGTTCAAATGTTTTACAGTGAGTTTCAATGACAGTGCTGTTTCTCAACTTTTATCCAAATAAGTCCACGAAAATTACCCCCTCTAGTTACTAGTTCTCTTCATAATTCATAAATCTTCAATATATAGTGCTATTTCCCTGACTCTTTTACTTATCTTAATTGTTTGTTTTGAATAAATATAATAAATAAAATATGATTCCCTACATCAAGAAATAGCCATTTTCCCATTAATTGCCGGCTTTTTAAGACTATTTTCCAGAAGGTCCAACTATTAATCAAATGATAAAAAAAGAGTAAGAATTCTTTCAGTTTTACTACTTGTCTGAAGCTTCTTAATATTTTATTAAAGACATCAGGGTCCAAGATGACGATTTTGTATTACCAATGTATTTTACTTATCCACATATGTATATGTGGATATATATATATGTGTGTGTGTGTGTGTGTGCGTGTGTGTGTGTGTGTGTGTAAGTATACACAAATGTATTAATATATACATGTTTATAGTGATATTTAGAAACATCAATGGATCTGTGATTTCATTGTTATAAGTACTACCTATACTGGTATAAATTTAGGCAACCACAAATGCCCATTTCTGGCCCATTACAAATCTAGGTCCCTTGATAATTTTATTTACAAATGAAATGCATGGGCCTTCTATAAGTTACCAGTTGTTCCTGGTGCCTCTCCTTCCTTTGGGACTATATGGTTATCTGTTGATGTCCTTTATGTCACCTTTCCTGCAAAGAGCCAAGGATACTATGGAATTGGAACTTAGAGCACTTTTTATTGGAGAGCATTTAAGGAACAGAAAAAGAAAATGAGTGTAGACTATACATCTCATCCTCAGCCTCTTGGTTCCTAGCCTTGTGGTGGTTCATATTATTTTTTAAGACTCACAATACCAACAAATGAAGTCCTACTACCTTGATTGCACTGCTTTTGTCATTTCTGCACCCACCTTCAATGTGAACTTCACTAATTTTTCGAGGTGGGCACTTGCATTGTGAGCTGCCTTTATCATGGCTCCAAGATGTTGTTCTATGGCTTGCAGCTGGACTCTCACATTTCTCTCTGCCTTGTTCTGAAGTTTCTAGCTTGGTTCATACACTTCTGATTGCTTATTTTTCAGCCATTCCCTTTATTATCATGCCCTTTATTATGCCCCTTGGATGCTTTCTGGGCATATGTGCTCTGGTCTGTAATATGAGAATGAGGTTCCTTTCCTATTACCTTATTTATTTTCTCTTAACTCCCTCTTTTACAGGGTTTTGGTGGTATGGAGGGGGGAAAAAGAAGTGTGGCAAGACAACTGCTATTGGCTCTTGAATGTTTGCCTTACAAAAACACACAGAAAGATATGTGCATATGTATGCATGCATATATGGATGTTTTCATTTGCATAGATAATGGAAGATTGGCAGTATTCCAGTAAATCATTAAACTCCTTGTAGTTAATGAACCTAGGTCTCTTCCCTTGGTAGGAGGAAGCAGACTAACATAATCATGTGCATTGAGGGTATAATTGTATTTGTGTAAGGATTTACTTTCTATCTAAGCAGGGAGTTGTTCTGTCCATGACTCTTTTATCTTTGAATGTCCCTGACCATGACAAGGTAGAATGGCCACAAAACAAAAGCAAAAAAGTAGGTATAATAATGGAAAATATTATTTTCCCACATTTCTGTGTATACTCTTTGTGGGTGGCCCAAGATGACTCCAGATATATTGGAGAATATAGGGGAGGAGTATAGGAAACGTAAGAAAATTATTGTACTCTCCATTCACAAGATCATTATTGGTAGTATCCTGTAAGATACAGTAGTGAGAAGCAAACCTAAAAAGATTTTAAAGTTGTTAAATAAATTGTCATACAACTTTCTTTAGGCTTTTTAATCAGATTCCTAGGATCTCTTGTAGTACATACACACAGTAATAATTCTTCATTTCCAAGCTCTTTCATATATATATGTATATATATGTATATGTATATGTATATGTATATGTATATATGTATATATACACACATATACATATATATGAGCTTGACAGCACTGTCTTATGAAATCATAGTCTGAACAAAAGAAGGCAATGTATTAAAAATCATATATGAGGGAGGTAAAATTTAGTGATTGCATTTTCCAAAACAAAATATGATTTTTCAATACATAGCCTTGTCTTGTTCAGACTATGATTTCATAAGACGGTGGTGTCAAGCTCAAATAGAAATGAAAGCCACCTAACAGTACATAAGGAATCCTGATGTTGAAACCCGCACATGTTTATATATTCTTTTTATATATATAAATAAAACAACACATTAAAAGAGGGGCATTTGTTCCTTTCTATTTTGGTCCATATTCCAGTGTTGTTGGCACATGTGGTCTAAGTGTGATTTACAGCTCCAAAGTAGGAAACTTCTGGAGAAGAAATTCAGTCTACAATGTAGATAGATCATTGCTCTGCCACTTATGTCATTAGAGAATTGCCAAGACCACTGTCTTTCTAACTCAGAAGCTGGCTTTTTATCCACTATAACACATTGCATCTCTAGTGTCAGGTTTTGGAATTATTCATGAAATACATTCATAAAAATTTGTTTGCTCATTGCTTTCTTCTTACTGACTGTCAAAGCACAGTGATGATGTTGAAGATTTATGACATAGTGGTCAATGATATTGCTGAGCATTAAGTTCACTATTCAGATTCCTTTGGGTAGGAAAAAAGATTATTGGGTCTTTGATGCAATATAAATAGGTGATATAACTTTTTTCCCTCCAATAATCCTTTGTAAAAATAAATGTTTTATTATTGATTTTTTTTTCAGGGGATATCTTCTTTAGCAACCTTCATCTCATGAAAAAAAAAAACAATGTAAATTTTCTGTAGTGTGGACATAGCCAAATCACAATTATAATGAATGAATTTGATTTGAAGCCCCACAAACATATGGAAGGTACTTTAAAAAATATTAACATATTCACATTATTTGAAAAGCAAATCCAAGCATTGTAAAGAAAAGTTAAGCTTTGGTATGTGTTCATAGGAATATTTAAGTTAATGGAACATGGTGGTATCTGTAGTTGACATGTAAGTCTGACCTCTAGTGGTCAGTGCTCCAATTTATTTTGTTGTGGAAAAATAGGCCAGTTGAAATTTCTCATTGTACCTGTATTTGGAAGGATGGTGATGAATTAGATAGACATGAATAAGGTTATGAATGGCTTTCACCTATCCAAGATTTGTTGGATTGCAATGCAGAAATAAAAATGTAAAGCAATAATAGATTCAAACTCACTCACAATTTTGTCCAGAAAGTTGTCCTTGGCCTTCCTCCCCTCCCAACTCTCATTTCATCAGCAGGGATAAAATTGCTTTGAAATTCTGCCAATAGGTAATAAATAACACATAAATTCCAGGATACCCTTGCATTGTAGGGTGCCCTAATGTGTAATAATCCTTAGACTATTGAGTTTATAACTCATGACATCTGGCAGTTATTGAACATTGTAATTCATGTTGATCCCCACACCTCATATGAGAGAAATATTGGAGCAATAACTGAAGATATTAGAGAAGTGTAGTATAACTGGAAGATGATCATGAGGCTGGTTACCCTTATGAAATTTTTAACATTTCGATGTTATAAAAGCTAATACTTTCAGTTAGAAGTTAATAAAATAGGAAGAAAATAGTAATCCATTTGGAGTCAAAGGATAGTACCACATTAATATTAATTTCATATCTATTTATATACCCATAATTAAGTATGATAGATGTAGATAATCATCAAATATAAAATATACAATATTAGTTCCTAATGTCCAGATATTTAAAAATAATAATACTTATGTGTGCAGTTTTGTTTCCCTCTTTCCCTTCCAATCTCAAACACTCATTGTTTTCAGGGTAAAGGGACCTGAAAGGAGATAGGTCAAGCAACATAGAAACAAAATGAGGCAACTAGAATACAAGCATTTCAAGTCACCTGACAAACCCACGTCTATCATACAGCTCTGATGCTTTGACCATAGACTAGGAACTCATGGGATATAGACCAGATTAAAAAATTAGAAACAGACAGATGGTTATTTGTAATGATCATGTAAATGTAAATCCTATAAAAAAATGTTGTGTGATTGTGGGGTATAGATGGGTGTGTTTAGAGGCCAAAAGCTGATATAGGTAAAAATATGATTAGAGTTATAGTTTTGGAATAATTTTTTGTGTTGCCTCCCACCCTATGAAGCATTATTTTTTTTCATTAAACATATGAAAGAATGAATTCCCTTTCTTTATAATGGCTATAGATTATGGGCTTCAGTTTGACCAGTGCTGGAATTAGGCCCAAACTGGCAGGTGCTAAGAAACTAGCTTCCTTGGTAGCCAAATCCGTTTGTTTTTTTTTTAAAGAAAATGTTTTTGTTTTACAGTAGAGCAGGTACATTTCCTTGAAAATGTTTATCTTAATACTGCCATTTTATATACAGTTGTTATCAATTGATGCACTTGGGTGCACTTACTATGTTGTCTTCTAGTATATAAGTCTCTGTATGACACCTCAAAGATATCTATCTCATTTGAACAGTTTCAAGGACAACAGTTCATTTAAGGGTGAAAATGACACTGATAAAACTTTAATTATTCTCAATCCACAACCTTCTCATAAACTCTTGGATGTAGAATGCATATCACTGTCAAATATTAGACCCCTGGCTTCACAGGGAATGTGTTTTCCAAATGTTAAAGGAATATGCCAAATGTCTGCTTCTTAACTATGACCCAAAGGAAATGTTTGCGAGAAACAGCAATCAGTTCTCTCATGGTCAGATGTCACTGCTTTTTGCACCACATATGACACATAAGTTTATGATTCATCCCCAAAATCAAACCCTCAAGAGCATATAGGCATGACAAACATTATGTAGAGTATATAATGTTTCCCACACATCTTCAATGCTTTCTTTATCAAGTTTTGAATGTTAATTGAAGACAAAGGTTTTTCTCTCTGTGTGGATTTGATATTATGGTGTGGATGAACATAGATCAGGACCATAAAAAGATACTAAAATAAAGAATTAATCAGTCATTTTAGATTTTGCTATTCCCCTTAACATGATTTTTTTTCCACTTTAGCAAAACAAACTTCTCGTGATGACATGGATTGAGTTTGAATAAGGCACTGGCAATCTTGCTTACCCTGCCTTTTTCTGATCTATCTGGATAATTTGCCATGTAAATTAGCTTGTACAAGTGGATCTTTTCACCTCCTTAATCAGGGCTGAGCATGTCTCACTTTGGAATCCTTTCAGTGTTGGAGATGTTCCAGAATATCAGCTTACTCGGCAGGAGAAGGATATCTACCCACTATGTCAGAACTCTCCAATCACCCTCCTGTGCAGGAGAAATCTCCAGACATTTATTTCCTGATGATGAAGATTTGTATATATTCTCATTGTAACCAGTTGGTTTTAATTATTCTGGATACACTGTATAAGTTCATACTGACTTGTAATGTATTAGTTTCTGGATAATGGAAGTATGTTTTTTTAAAAGGTAATTCTTTTATGTTGTATTAAATAACAACTTCAGGAATATTCTGAATTTTTCTGTTCTTTTAATATTTAATGTTATTTATGGCCCATGAACTAATTGGTGCTGCATTTATTTTCCTGGTAAGTGTGAATTCACATAACTTATTTTCTTTAGCTACAAATTTCTGAACTTCTTAGTCCTACTTTCTCATGATTTAATTCCAAGAAATGAATAAGAAAGATTATAAACCTTTCAAAATCATTTAAAAATTTCATTTCTTCAAAATAAATTTAAAGATTTGTCCTTTGCTCTCATGATTATTATTCAGCCTAATATGACAACCACTTCAACAAATCAACATGTCCCAAACATTTACCATTTCACCCTTCCAAATTAATCCCCAATTCTGTTTTTTTTTAGTGAAATCATCAATTTCCCCATCACCCATACTCAAAAGTCAAAAGCCTTCTTTCATTCTCATCAAATTTTATTTATTCTTCCTCCAAAATATCTCTGGGACTTGTGCTTTCTTCCATAAAATAGATCAACACATATATTCCCAGCCCTCATCAGCTTACATCAGGATTATTATTTCAATAGCTTTATTTACTTCAATGCCTTTCAGTCTTTTCCCTCTGAAATCCATCTGTATAGCAATTTTATATTATTTTAAAATTTTATCTATCTAGGAATTTGTTTTTATTTATTTATTTGTCTGTTTGCATATTTATTTATTTGTTTATTTGTTTGTTTAGACTACCCTTCCTAAATAGTACTGTTGGACTTGGATAAAAATTGGAATACAGATTGTCCTGTGTCCAGTGAAAAGAGTTGAAGTGAGGAATAGTGATTGTTATGAGCATTTCTACCAGAGTATTTAAGAATGTCAGAGTGACATATTAATATTGTTTTATTCTTGGTGGTAGGAGTGCATTTAGTTAGAGACTTTCTCAGAGTAAGTAAATGTATGCAAAGGAGAGTCTAGTTGAGCAGCTCCTTACTAAACAAAGGTGGTAGCTGTGTGTGTGGAGAGAAGATTGGATGCAAGAGATGTTGTAGCTGTAGTCTCAAAGTTTGGCAACTGTATGTAGAGTGAAACAGTTTGAGAAGTTGAGAGTAATGCCAAATTTATAGTTTATAAAATAAACTTTACAGTATTTTTCATTAAAAAAACTTTTGGGGGCAGCTAGGTGGCACAGTGGATAGAGCACTGGCCCTGGATTCAGGAGGACCTGAGTTCAAATCCGGTCTCAGACACTTGACACTTACTAGCTGTGTGACCCTGGGCAAGTCACTTAACCCCCATTGCCCCGCAAAAAACCCCAAACAAACAAAGAAAACAAAGAAAACAAACAAACAAACAAAAATCTTTTAATATCAAGTATGCCCTGCTTTTGCTGGTGATTTATTTTTATTTCATTTGTCAATCATTTTACAAGATTTCAACATTCTTGAACTCTTCAACCTGAAGTACTCTATTTTTTTTTACCACATTTCATATTTTAGCTTGAACAGTCCATTTCTCCAAGTCTACTCTTGACTGTAGCCCATAGGTTTTCATATGAGTTATCAAAAGATTTAATCATATTTTATCCATCTCTTGGAGAAATATCTTTTGTAACTTTTTTTGAAACTTTGCACTATTCATTCCAATTTGGCAAGTCATATCATTCCAGAAAATTTCTGCTTTCTAGCATATCAGGATATTTATCAGAAATCACCATTCCTTCAAAGAGAAGGCTTCCAGATGCATTAGAAATTAAAAACGATTTCCACAACATTATTGTGTAGATATTTTCCAATCTGATAGAAATTCACTGATCTTATAAACTCACCTGAAATTCTTCTCTCACTAGTTGTTTTAGCTTTAAATAAAAAAATAGTTAATTTAATCATATTAAAAGAATTAATCAGATTAAACAACAACTTTTTTGCAGTTGTAAAAGCCACAGATTTTTCATTATCTTGCAATGAAGAACATTTTTCTTCATGGTAATATCAGTAACTGCTTGTTTGTTTGTGTGTGTGTGTGTGTGTGTGTGTATTTGTTTGTTTGTTTTTACTTCCATCTTCCAAGTCCTTCTGAAGTTCTTTGACTTCTCTGTGATCTAATTATGGTGTTTCTCAACAAGAATTTGCCAGTTCTTGGTATTTTATTTTTTGCTTTGTTTTAAAAAATGCATTCTCCTTTGTGCTTCAAAATGACTAATTATTTCATTGTAGACTTGCATGATTTGCCTTCCCACAACAGGAACCACTATATCTCTAATAGTCATGGAAATGTAGTGAGATCCTAAGAACCCCTAAGACCCTAACCCCTAAAAAATCCTTAGACTTTAGACCCTAAAACCAAAGATTCCAAAAATGAAAAACAATCTCTTTCTCACACCTCAGGAATGTGATGTTGCCGGGACACATACACCAGGGGTCATGCAGACCCTGAAATGTTTAGAGACAGTTACATCTATGATATAAATTCTGATAAGCATATCAAGGTCTGCAAAGAAGATATACAAATTCCATACATTAGAGATATGGAGTTTTTGTAAGTCAACGGGATGTGTGAACTCATCATTCAACTCTTGAACACCCTCTCCCAATTATTTTGCTATCTCCTTATATGGCAAGTAGCCTTCTTTGTCTGAAATGGTATAAAAAGTGAACTCTTCTCCTTATCAATGAGACAGTCTCTTTCATGTCTCTCTCTCTCTCAGTCATGTATTCCTTTTTCCTAATAAATCTATCAGTTTTACAAGATTTGTGGTGAGTTTCCAATTTTTTAGGCGAGTTAGCCCACAAGCTCCATCCACAACAAGAAAACAATATCAAAATTATTAGTTGCACTAAATAACTCACCACTGTAATATTAAGTTTTTCAAAATCCTTTTCTTACAGCACTTCTATTAGATAAGTAGTATAAGCATCATTAGCCCCATTTTTAAATGATGAATCTGTTTCTCTGATGTTAAAGTGACTTTCCATGATCACACAGCTAATTAGTCTCTGAAGCAGATGTTTCAATTTCCTGACTAAGGATCATACTCTATCTACTATACCAGATTGCCTTTCCAAAAATATACACATCTTATGTTTGATAACTAATTGTCAAAACAAATGAATTTTTTTCAACAGCTCTTATATTTTTTATCTCTTGGATACATTTCATACTGTTGAATATACTTCTTTATAAAGTTTCCGTCTTTCTTTTACTCCAGAAACACTATAATTCTATTGTTTTTCTTTTAAGTCTATCATCACTCCCTTCCTTGTCTCCTTTCTTCTCTCCCTTTCTTGAGTGTTCCATTAGGGTCTATCACTAGCCCTTTCTTCTGTCTTCTCTTTCCAATGGCAATTTTACCAACCTCAACAGCTTCAGTTATTACTTCTATTCATTTGATTTTCAAATCTATATGTGTAGTTATTTTTGTTGATATTGCTGGGTGGTGAGTTCAAATCTGGCCTCAGACACTTGACACTTACTAGCTGTGTGACCCATGGCAAGTCATTTAACACTCATTGCCCGACAAAAACAAAACAAAATGATATTGCTACAACTCTAAAAAGTCACCTAGTCTTAAAATCTCATAGTTATCATTTACTCTTGCCTGTCCCTCATCAATTACTAAAATCTGTCAATTTTCTTAATAACTTTCACAATTTTCCTGTTTTTTTTTTAATTCTGATTCTTATTGTTATCACTTTAATTGAGACTTTCTTTTTCAGGCAGGTGGGGTTCATCAGCCTTGGCAGGCAACTCACCCAGGGGAAGGAACCCTGATTTTAAACCTCCACTGCCTTGCAGCTATATCCATATATGGGAAAGGCTTCGGGAGTTAACCCTGAGGAAAAATCAGGATTCAGAGTCGCTTAGGTAGTTGGATGTTGGATATCACATCCCTCTGGCAACTCCTGCGGCGGCACTGGTGCCAAACTGCACTGGCTCTGCCTCTCCTTTGGATCCACCAATATTGCACAGAGGGAAAACCTGCTGCATGGGTAACAGCTTGTTTTCCATATTGATCTGCCCAGGCAAGCGCCCTGGAGAGGACAATCCAGCACCGCCATGCTGATCCATGGTCGTCCGCAACTGATGGAGGCATACTACTATGAGACTTTCTTTACCCCTTGCCTGTATGATGCCTTCCTAACTGATTTTCTTTTATATATAGACACATATACATATACATATGCATATAAACATATAATACATACATGTGTATACAAATACATACATGTGTATACAAATACATAAATATACACATGTGTGTTTGTGTATATGTGTGTATACATATATATATATACATATGTGTATATATACATATATATTATATATAGTCTTTCCTCACTTTCATATATCCATTCCATCTGATAGCAAAAAAGATATTGGTTGAATTAAATTGAATTAAATTTATACATTGCTGTCAAAAGTTAAGTTCCTCTCATATATGAGTTTCATATCAACTCAATTCCTCAAACATTAACCTCCACTGGCTCACCAATGAATACAAGATAAACATAAACTCCTTAGGCCCTCTACAGTATGGCCCAAATCTACAATTCAAAATTTATTTCACAGTGATCCCATTCAAGCATACCTTCTTCCAGCAAAACTAGATTAGTTGACATTCCCCTAATCTTATGCCAGTCTCTCCCATTCAGCTTCATACATAATGCTACAACTCTCCTAAGTCACCTAGTATTAAAACCTCATAGCTATCTTTGATATGATAACACATGCACATGCACATGCACATATAAACCCACACATATACTTATATATGTATATATATTGGTATGTATATATACATGTATACATATATACATATACACATATATGTGTACACACACATAATGATATTCTATGCTAAAAGCATGCTCTCATACACCTCTACTTTTCAGTATTTTCTAGTCAGTAGATGATGGGAAATTGGTAGAAAACCTGTGGTGATACACTTGGAGTCCTTGACCATGCCTTCTAGTCATAGGGTCAAATCAGAGACAGAGGGGAGGGTACTGATAAGATTTGGCTATCAGGTAGATTCAATCTAGCAACTTAATGAGATTTCCCAATTATGAGTTTCCTGGGGAAGGAAGGCATGTTGAAGAGTTCCAGAGAATTCTCTTTCATTTCCATTAAGACACAAAGTTTATCTCCTCTGTATAATTTTCCCTGATTCTTTATCCAGAAGTTAGTGCTCCATTGTCAAATCTCATGTGATTTTGTGACATGAGACCTCTTCTAAGCTGGTGTGATATTCTAACTTAAAATAGTTATTTTATATGTCTTGTTTGACCTACTATATTCTAAATTCTGACAGCGCAACTATGTAATTTTTATTTTATTTATTTTAGTACCTACACAAATTCTTGCACATAGAAGGTACATCATGTTTTTGTTTGTTTATTTTTTCTTCTTCTTGAAACTACCTTAGTATATAGGAGGCACAGGAGAATTGGCCATTTAAAACATGTTTATCATGTCAATTTATAAAATTAAGGCATTCCTGGATATACCAAACTTGTTTGAGATTTATAAAAAAAATCTTTCATATCTTTAGTCATAGATCAAGTTTAAAATCATTCAAACAACTTTTATTTCTTTTCATCCTAAAATATTAAGGGAGCCAAGAATATGGTTAACCATGCTTCATTTACCTCATTTTTCTATGGCTTAATTCCAGTTCCCTTTACCTAATATATATGAGTGCTTCCTAATAGTGGGGCCCTACTTATTGTTGTTTATATGGGAGAAACTGTAGAAGAGAGGACAAAATACAAGAAGGAAATTAATCACTGGATCTCACTTTTGTTTTCAGTGACTCATTTTCCTCAGTTTGTTTTGCTCTTATTCATGACAAAACAGAATGCTCTAAATATGAACACAAACTCATAGAACAAGAAGGGTCCTAATAAATCATCTAGTTCTAGCATGACATACTCTATGCATTGAAACATAAAATGCCTCAGGAAATATTGTGTGCTTGACAATCGAGATATTATCCTTTTATTTGCTAATACATAGAGGCTAAGTTTTCCTGACAACTTATTTAGTACATACTAATATTTTCTTAGATAATGTAAAAATAGTATGTTTCAGGCAATTTGGAAATTATGTAGTCCAACATGCTCATTTTATAGATATTAAAACAGAGTCCCATTATGATTAATTTCTCTCCTGAAATCAAAGGAATGACCATCAGTATGGAAATGGCTAAACAAACTGTGCCATATGATGGTGATGGAATATTATTGTGCTTTAAGAAATGACAAGCAGGGGGGCAGCTAGGTTTTGCAATGGATAAGGCACTAGCCTTGGATTCAGGAGAACCTGAGTTCAAACCCAGCCTCAGACACTTACTAGCTGTGTGACCCTGGGCAAGTCACTTAAACCCCATTGCCCTGCAAAAACAAAAAACAAACAAACAAACAAAACAAAACAAAAAAAAAGAAATGACAAGCAGGATGATTTAAGAAAGGACTGGAAGGGCAGCTAGATGGCGCAGTGGATAGAGCACCGGCCCTGGATTCAGGAGGACCTGAGTTCAAATTTGGCCTCAGACACTTAACACTTACTAGCTGTGTGACCCTTTGCAAGTCACTTAAGCCCAATTGCCCCACAAAAGAAAAAAAAATTAATAATAAGAAAGGACTGTAAAGACTTGTATGAACTGACATATGGCAAAGAGAGCAGAACCAAGAGAACATTGTACACAGAGACAGCAATATTGTTTGATGAAGAACTGTGAAAGACTTAACTATTCTCAATACAATGATCCAATATAATCCCAAAGGACTAAGGATGAAACATACTCTCCACCTCCAAAGAAAGAACTGATATTGTTGGAACAGATACTGAAGCATGCTATTTTTCACTCTTTTATTTTTTCTTTTATTCAAATTTTCTTATACAAAAATGATAATACATGTATAGCCTGAATTTTATTGCTTGCTGCCTAAGGGACAGAGGGGGAAAGGGAGGGAAGGAGGGATAAAATTGGAAGCCAAAACTATAAATAAAAATATTTATTACTTTAAAAAATAAATGAAAAAAAATTTTCTCTCCTGAATCATTCAAAAAAGTTATTGGACAGAGCCAGAAGACTTGAATTAACTTCCAAGTATCCTTTTAATTCAAGTCTTCTGGCTCAGTCCAATACCTTTTCCTGTCTAGGACCCTGCTTCTTATATCTGGAACTGATTCTATGTTATTATTGGATTTTAAATACAAAAAAGTCATCAAATATAACTTATAATCATTTAAATAAAGTTTGTGAAAATTTGAAAATAATAAAAGTGGGACAGAAAGGCAAGCATTTCATGGGGCTCACCTGTGTCTAGTTGAATTTCAAGCTTATGCTGACCTATCTGCTTCATTGTATGTATTTCTTTTTTTTTTTTTTTACTTTGCCCAGGGTCACACAGCTGGTAAGTGTCAAGTGTCAAGTGTCTGAGGCCAGATTTGAACTCAGGTACTCCTGAATCCAGGGCCGGTGCTTTATCTACTGCACCACCTAGCTGCCCCTTTGTATATATTTCTAAGATTGCTACTTTTATAATTCATCAAAAGAGATGGTGTGGCAGATTACTGTCACTTCTTGCTCAAAAACAACCTTTCCTTTCAGCCTTCTTTGATAATGCCTTCATATTTTTAACATATTTGCGGAAGGGGATATGTTATTCTGGTATTTCCATAGATCTGTGATCTCATCAAGGGGGGTAATTCCTAACCTGGCAGACCTCAAAATCTTTTTGTGCCTTCTCATCTTTGTTATTTTAATGTACATCATTTCATTGCAAATCTTCTATAGTTTATTTAGCCAATATTACAGAATCCTTTCTCTGAATAAGTACTTGGTCATCCATTCTGGCCATATGGCTGGCCTTCTTCCTTTTGTGGTGATACATATTTTTATGCTGCCTTTCATGTTTAATCCTTATTCATAATTGATAACACATTGCACACTACTTTTACCCAACAAAGATCTTTCTACAGCCCCTTTGGAGCCTGTAATTTTGTTTCTTATGAAACCATGGCTTTCCATAATTCACAGTTCTAAAGCTCACAAGAAGAATATTGGGATTTAAAAGATGGATTTATGGAGCCAGAATCAATCCTAGGATCATTGAAAACACTTTAAAGTTTCTTCATTGCAACATTACCACCATTCTACTTCTGGCTTTCATCAACTTCCATGAAGATTATTTCTATAGCTATCTTATTTGCTTCCATGCCTTTTAGCCTCACCCCTTTCTAATTCATCTGCATAACAGCTTTGTATTATTATTTTGAAATATTGAGAGACTGGGTTACCATGAAACACAGATGGTCATGTGTCCAGTGTAAAGAGTTGGAGTGAAGAGCAGCTGTTTTTGCTAGTATTTCTGCCATGGAACTTAAGGTATAAGAAACTAGGGGAAAATGACTATATAGATTAATTTCTGAACTCAGATAATTTTTCATTTGCATGTCTTGTCTAAGATAGAAACTAAATGAACTTCTAATTATTTCCTTTTCAACTGCTTTTCATAATGAAGAAAATAGGTATCTTATTTTTTTTTTCTTCATGAATTGCAGGGTTGATTTCTTTCAAGTGGCTGTGGATATCACTGATATGGACACATTAGTGTTCTGGGGGTTGATGAAATCAATGTAATGCTATCCACAAACAGGAGCTTCTCGAAGACTTGGAAATGTGCTAATGTTTAGATTACTGTGATTTCTTGTTGTATAATGCTCCAATCCTCTTATGAGGCAGAAACTTCCAAAGCACTGAGTATACCAATAGTAACAAGAGCAAAGTTTCCCTCCTAGCTTGTCATTACATTACATGACTAGTTCTATCATTTTTATGTTCTCACTGACTTGATTAGTAATAACTTTAGTGTTAATGGGAGAGATTCAATAAAAAAAGAAGTGTAAGAATAAGAATAAGGAAAACAGTGGAAATCAATGAAAAGACTCAAGAAAATTGATATTCACTGAAAGGCTAAGAAAAAATGTTTTGAATGTATTTTTGATACTCATCCTCACCAGATCCGTTAACAATTGCTCATAATTGGGATTGGATGATGGAATATACTTTCAACAAGTGTATTTATTCCTTTGGCAGTTCAAATCTATTTAATGTAGTTCCATTCAACAAACATTTATTAAAAGCTTAATATGCCCATGGTGCTACACTAATTGCTAGTAATATCAAGATAAAAAATAAAATACCCTTTTCCCTCTAGGCATTTACAGGTTAAAAGCATTATTCTCTAAGTATGTGTGTGTGTGTGTGTGTGTGTATGTATGTGTGTGTTGGATTTGCCTAGTCATACATCTCAGACATGCTAGAAATGATTGCTACTCCTTCCTTTTCAGGTGCTCCAAGATGGTGATTATGAGGAATAAGACTGAGAGACATGAGAGTAGCAGCTAGGGATGAATGAATGAATGAATGGATGGATGGATGGATGGATGGATGAATGCTATTGCATTCATTAAGCATATGTTATATGTCAGGCACTGTACTAAGTGATAGAGATACAAGTAAAAGAAAGCAAGACCAAGTTAACCAATTGGAGACAATTTAGAAGGTGGGGGTAGGGAAGGAAGGAAAAGACACAACTGCAGCAGAATGGTTTTTAAAATGACTGAAAAGTGATGAGTCCTGGAAAAGAGAAAGTGAAATCTAACCTATCATTGCTCAGGGCCACAGGAATGGGATCTAAGATTATTGGTGGCAAGAGGATGTACAGGTGACATGGATGGGAAATGTCTAAAAAGTGACATGGAAAACTGTTTCCAGGTAAAATCAGGCAAAAACTCACCTGATGATCTTTAATTTAATAGCAAGCAAGGGAGAGGTGAAAAGTTTTATCTATAATTCCAGAAATATGGGGACTTTGAGTAATGGATATGGAGACATTCTTGACTGGCATTAGGAATAAAAACAAAAAGCAAGACAAAATTAACAATTACAGGATGTATGTCAATGATCTTGCTAGTGTCAGAAGAATAACTTTGATTTGTCCTTTCAAGTGATGAATCAAATGTCTTACAAAATGATATTTTTCTGGGTTAATACCTGTGAAAATTAATACTGATTCCATACAGGGAGAGAGAAAATTTGAATACACAAAAATCCCTGAAAGTGTGCATGTCTATAAAAAGTATATAAAAGTTAATATGCCTATATATAAATGGGTCTCTATGAGTATGTATTCTATAGCAAGCACTATTGGTTTATTTATATTTCTCAGAGTAAAGAATAAAACTTGTGGTTACAAAATTTTAAGAAGTAAAATTATATCTGCATACATAAGAAAAAAGTGGTATAAAATTACAAAGGCAAATCATTTAAAAAAGCATTGAGGGCAGGTAGGTGGTGCAGTGCATAAAGAGTTGGTCCTAGATTCAAGAGGACCTGAGTTCAAATCAGGCCTCATACACTTGACACTTATTAGCTGTGTGACCCTGGGGAAGTAACTTAATCCTCATTGCCTGACAAAAAACAAATAAAAAATATTTTTTAATTAAAAAGCATTGGAGAAGGGCAGCTAGATGGCACAGTGGATAGAGCACTGGCCCTGGAGTCAGGAGTACCTGAGTTCAAATCCGGCCTCAGACACTTAACACTTACTAGCTGTGTGACCCTGGGCAAGTCACTTAACTCCAATTGCCTCACTAAAAAAAAACAAAAAACAAAAACAAAAACAAAAAAAAGCATTGGAGAAGTTCAAGATTAGTTAATCTATCACAGCCATGGCTGACATCTTAGATTGGCCAGTGTTATAAGTATTTTTGTATGAACATTTCCTAGAAGATTGTATCATTTTTATAACAACTTTAAATTGTTACTTTTTATTTACCTATCTATTTATTTTTAGTTTTGCCTCTTTAGGTTATATGGAATGAAGAGAACGATATCAAGAATTAAATAAAGCTAAATTTCTAAAACCCATGTAAGCACCAGACTATTTTATAAATTGTGAAATGATATAGTCCTTAGTTGCATCACTATCTGTTCTCTACTTCAGGAATGAATGGTCTGTGAGCACAAATTTACTCTGGATGTTGGGTTTCTTGGCTTCATTTGCAAATGGGAATCTTTTCTTTTCCTGTAACTTCCACAAACATATGTTCTATTGCTAAACAGAAGCAACCCATTCCTTCCATCTTTTTATGCTGCTATAGTTTTCCATGTTATTTGTTTTTATCTTTGTTTCCTAAGTCAAAGAATGTTATTTCCAGTGATTTATATTGTTGTGGTAAAAATGGAATTGTACAGAAGGATGATTTGCATTACTTATAAGTAGCTTTTGAGTTCCTTTTTGGCATGTTTTTGTTAGGAAACCAATTCTAAAGACAGCTTCAACTTGCCAGATGTGCCATTTTGGAACAATTTGAATCCCTGACAAGACACCATTTGTTGCCAGTATCAGATATTGTAGGAGTACTCATCACCCTGTTACCATGTTTTTGCACTTTTTAGTGTTGTATAAACAGGCAGCTGGTTAGGTATTACAATATAAATCAAACACCAAAGCATAGAGAATTTACCTGATAGAAGGAAACACATTAAAATCCCACAGCTGAATCTCATTTGAATGTATTGGTCCATTTAGAAAGAATCTTTTTGTTCATATAAATCACACATTCTTGCCTAGAAGTTGAGAGGACAGAAAATTCCTGATTGTTAAACTTTAAGATATTTTGTTAGCAGAAAGAGCAGTAAAATAATTCTATTTATATGATGGGAAAGACCAATTTGTGCTGAAGTTTTCTTAACTGTTCCTTAAAGGGGAGACAATATTTCTAATATTTCAAGGGGTTATGATTTCATTAAGAAGGAAAAATCTGTTAAAAGATTTGTAGCACAAAGACGAGAAGGGAAAAGCCCTAAAATTCTCAGTTGTCTCTCTGAAGCTATTTTCAGGAGATGAATAATTATTTTTTGGAGAATGTCAATTAACCCAGAGACATTGACCAATGAATAGGGATCATAGGGAAGTAGATGCCATTATAGGACACTGGAATCAGTTAATTTACCTACTCCTAATTTACAGGAGTGTAATTTACTCAAGAAAGTAGCTCTTCGCTTAATTTTGTTTTCAGACAGTTATCAGTCATGAGCCATTTTTCCCCTTTAGTCATAAAAGTACTAAACTTGTCAAGGCTAGAATAATAATAGGGAAAATAGGTATAGTAATGGCATTAGGCATAACATCTTGACTGCCTTTGAAAACTGTTCATTTAAAAATTTAGATCCCTTTTAAAAAATTACTACTTGCCTAATAAAATTGCAAATCTTCATTCCAGTAAGGAATAAATCATGTCTACAGGCAGTTCACAGAAAGAAAGAAGAAAGAAAGAAAGAAAGAAAGAAAGAAAGAAAGAAAGAAAGAAAGAAAGAAAGAAAGAAAGAAAGAAAGAAAGAAAGAAAGAAAGAAGAAAGGAAGGAAAGGAAGAAAGAAAGAAAATGTAAGGAAAAGAGAAACCTAATAGGATATAGGGGACAGTTGGAGAGTCAGGCATGCCAGATTTTCAGAGGTTACAACTAAAGTCCAACCTGCTGTTCTCCTTAATGAAAAGAGAGAAATGTAAGCCTAACAAATCTGCTATAAGGGATATTCTTCCTCTACATGTCACGCTGTCCAGATGTCACTTGGCAGGTGGAATTACAGAATGGATGAAAATGAAGGCCTTTGTATGTGGGTGCTACTACGTTGAAATGGTGAACAATGAATTTACCTTCAGAAGTGTAATGAAAACAACTCACATTCTGTCTGTATTCATGTCATAAGAAAGGCCACTTGTAGAGATTTCTTGCTGCTCGCCTCTACTCTGAGTTCTAAAACATACTTAACTTGCTTTCAGGAGTTTTTTTTTTTTCTAGTGTTAAACAGAACAATGATTTGCCAATGATAAGCACCTGGATGCATTTACTATAAATAAATGAACTCAATAAAGAAATCTTGCTTATACTTTAGAATATGAAAATTACTACTAATGAGATTTAAAAAAAAAAACAACCTCATTTTCTTTTCTCAGTATTAAGAGATGACTTCCGGCAAAATCCCACAGATGTTGTTGTGGCAGCTGGAGAACCTGCCATCTTGGAGTGCCAGCCTCCCCGAGGACATCCAGAGCCCACCATCTATTGGAAAAAAGACAAAGTTCGAATTGATGACAGGGAAGAGAGAATAAGTGTGAGTCAAACTGAAATGACAGTTTACAGCCAATGCATATCAAGATTTTTTAAAGATGAATGTTTTATGCCTGAATTTATCACTAATAAATTATTAACATTTTATAATCTGTATAAAATGAACATAGCTCTCCATATTCCTTTTAAAATTTCATGACAAAGAATTCCAATTAGATAAAAGAAATGTTTAGAAAGTACATCAACTGGAAAAAATCATTAGAAAATTATTTGTTTTATTCTGGACCTATTATTTTATTGGAATGGAAAACACCACCTAGAAACTCTATCCTCTGATAACTGATTAACAGATTATAGATTTAATGAATTATAAGAGAATTGAGTGGTTAGTGAACTTCCCAGTGTCACATAGTTTATGTGTAACAGATACATATCCAGATTTCCTGACTCCAAAGTTGGCCCTTTCTCCATTAAACCACTCTGTAACTTTTAAGATATAAGCATTATGATGAAGAGGATTTTAATAATTTTTTTCTTGAAATAATTTTCCCAGGCAAATTTTTGTGGCTATTTTATATAAATTAAAATAAAATGTTAAAATAAGTTTTAAAAATTCCTGTTTTAACTATTTACCTATTTTTTATGCATGAGTAAAATTAATGTTTGTAAAGTGAAAAAAAAAAAAAGATTGACCATGTCCAAATAATTTGTTCTGTTTCCTTGAGTTGACTCTCCTGAAGATTTCCTGAAAACAATGTTATTTGAAGCACTCTTTAGTATAAGTCTCAAGCTTTAAAATGAAATTTCATGTAACTTTTATCTCTCCCTTTGGTTGAATTTTGGGAGAAAATGTAAGCAGTCAGCCATGTCATCGAGCCTATCCTTGGTCATCTTTCATTTTTTAACAACTGGATTTTTCTTATACATATGCTGTGACTATATGACTGAATCAGATTCAAGAAGAATAAAGCATAAAAGCTTCTTAATGCCTACCTTGGCTGCCCAGTTCTTGATCATGCTTTGAATGCTTACTAAAATATTAATCAAAAATATTTCCTGATGTAGTATGATGTAGAGAGAATATACAGAAGATACTTCATGTATATGGAGTAAAGAAGAGTAATTGGGATAACGGATAGTGGTTTAATTAGCCTTAAGTTAAGTTGGATAAAGGCTAGATATGGGGTGCAGAGGGCTTATTCCAAGGTATTTGAACACAGAGGTAAGATATATTTCATAATTTTGTCCCTTGGTCCATCTCTAATATACATAAAGATTTATTCTTGATTCATATGAAGAATGGAAAGTGAAAATTAGGATTTCTGTGTTTCCCCATGAATTTTCTCAAAGGATCTTTCTATAGAGGGTCCTCTTGTTGAGCCCAATACTCAGGCCCACCAAATGTTCTCTGTCATCCTTAATTTATGACTGACTCACCTCCATGTTTGGTCTTAAAAAGAAAAGGTAAAGAAAAAAATGCTGCTAATGATTTGATTATGATATAGAGATTTTAATATATTTCTATAAACATAATATTTTATTTGAAACAGATCCGTGGTGGGAAACTGATGATTTCAAACACTAGAAAGAGTGATGCAGGCATGTATACCTGTGTTGGCACAAATATGGTGGGAGAAAGAGACAGTGATCCAGCAGAATTGACCGTTTTTGGTAAATACATCTCTTAACATCATCAATTATTTTTGTCACTGATTGTAAGCATTTAATCAAATAAGAAAATGCTTGAGTTGGTTTAAAAATTGTAGAAAATATTTTTCCTGGCTTGTCTGCAATTTGAATGGCAAATAGACTGATAAATTAGGTAAAGATTATTTTGTTGTTTAACTGGCATTGAGTTTCAGATTTAGTCTGAGATACCTGATCAAGAGAATCTGAAACTCTAATAACCTGTTTTTATTATGTAATATGTGCATTTATCATTTTTGGCCTACACATCAAATAATTGAGAGAGCAATTTGTTTAGGTAGAAAGAGGATTGAATTTAGAGTCAGACTAATGAATTTAAATTTAGGCTCTGCCTGTGTAACTGGACAAGTCACATAATATCTCATGATCATTTTCCTCATTTCTAAAATCTCTAAAGTTTCTTCTTGGTCTAAAATTTTATGATTTTATATTTGGGTTTTGTGAGTCCATTTTTGTTACCATATCCTTTTTATAAAAACATTCTTATTTAATGTTTTGAGTTAAAAATTGAGTCCTTCCCTTCCTCCTTTCTCTCCCCGCTCCCTGAGGCAGTAAGCAGATATAGATTATACATGTGCAATTATGTAAAACATTTCCATATTCATCATTTTGTATAAGAAGATTCAAATAAAACTTTTAAAAAATGAAAGAAAGAAGGTGAAAATAGCATGTTTCAGTATGCATTTAATTAATTTCAGTTCTTTCTCTGGAGGTGAACAGTATGCTTTATCATTAGTCCTTTAGGATTGGTTTGGATCATTGTAATCCTGAAAATAGCTAAGTCATTCACAGTTTTTCATCAAACAATATTACTATTATTATGTACAATTTTCTCTTGGTTCTATTCAGTTCACTATACATTACTTTATGTAAGTCTTTCCAGGTTTTCATATCCTTTTAAAATGGAATTTTATATCTAGTACAGGGAAAATATAGGGATAGGAAATCTAAGGGAGTTGGATATTCTGTTCATCTATAAAAAAATCAAGACCTTTTCTTCTTGTATTTTAAATTGTAATTTAAATTAAATGTGGACTTCTTACAACTAATGTTTTATATGGCATTATTAAATAGGAATTTATATTTAATCACAAGAAACATTTTGATTTTAAAATTGTCAGGGCTTAATTGAGTGATCAGAAATCAGGCAATAATCCTCATTTATGATTAGGCATTTGTGAATTAGTATAAAACAAACAAACAAGAAGTTGGGGGTGAAGTGATATAAAAGTTGTTATATATTTTGAATTTTCCTAGTTGATTCTTGGATACTATGTAGTAATTCAGTTTCAGATACCATTGAGGGATCAGCATGTGAAGAGATTAGAATTTGGGCCCTCAAGTTCAGAACTCAGGTAGCAGTTTCCAAGAGGCTAATTTATGTTTTATTTCAAGAAAATGAGGATTGGGGTGCTTAAAAAGTTGACAGGATATCCCTTCTCACTCTTCGGTCCCTGAAGGTATTCAAGCAAAAAGTATATCGCCACTTGTTGGATATGATTTAGTGTGTATTCATTTTGTGAATTACTTGAATTTGATTGCTGCTGAAGTTTCTTCCAACTCCCAAATTCTGCAATTGTGTTACTGTGGTGAAGAGTGGGAGGGAGTATTAAATTTTGAGAATAGAGGAAATGTGGAGAAATGGAAGTAAAATGTTAGGCAGAAGAGATAGAATTAAAGAGATTTGGAAAACTACAACATTTACTCTTAGTAGAGGTCTGTATTAAGAAATCTCGTTGAAGTCTCAGGGTGAATGTATACATGAAGAAAAGTAATTTCTCTACATAACCTTTCTTATAGCATAAAAATGCAATTTTAATAATAAATTTTAATTTTTATACTTAAGAATAATGGTCATGTACTTCAGTGGAAGACTAAAAAAAGAAAAAAAAGTACATTTGCAGCCATGGGATGTGCCATTGTATGACTGTAAAGGCCTGCATAGATCCCTACAAAAGGTCCCCCTGCTCTAAGGGATTGTGTCATTGTATGACTTAAGGATAGAGTACACATATATAAAAATTGCTTTATCATTCATATTACAGACAGAGGTTTAAAGTTATATTTTATGAATATATACAAGAGAGCAAATCATTCTTCTCAGTCACTTTGAAATCTGAATAATATCCCTATGCATACTTAACATATTGAAGTACAAAATGACAAAGCATTGGAATAACCAATATTTTTTAATAGAATAGTAAGAATACAGCCATTCAACATCTATGTGCAAATTTCCATCTCTGAGATCTCTGAGAAGTATTAGTTTGGCCTTAAATTTCTTTAGTTTGTTGTAATATCCTAAAAATAGGCTTAAGTCTATAACTAGTAAAGTATAGCTTTGTCTAGTACTATGTAAAATTAGTGGTCATTGAAAGCTGACTTTGTGAGACCACATATTGCATATCTTCTATTTAAAGGAATTTGCACTTAGTATTATTCTAACCAACCAAATGTTGGGAGTCTTTAGGAATGCTACAGTGTAGGAGTATCATTTAGTGCTAAAATGCAAATAAAAGAATGGCAATAAAATTGCCTTGAGTAGAAAATTGAAGAGATTTAATATACTGTTTGAACAATAATAATCAGAAGCAATATGATCGAATTAAAATGTTTCCTGTATCTTCTTCTATTCCACCATTAAAGAAATACATGGTCATATTTTTTATTAGGATACAGAAGCAATGTAGAAATTCACTGCTGTGCAGCTATTCTTCAAGAAAATTTGAATTTTATTTATGCTGGATTAGGGTCAAATTTCCAGACAGAGTTAGAAATTATAGATTGAATTAGAGATCACAAGGTCCTGAATTTTTCCAGAAGTAATGCTTGTAGAAAATTTTATAACTATATGTAACTATAATAAAGATTTTGTAATTAAAAAAAAAGATGGAAATTAGTGAACTGATGGGGGTGTCATATGTTAAAAATCATTTTATTAAATAATATCAATAACTTTTAATAAAATATTTTCAAAGGGAAAGGAAAGCATTTACATATAATAAAACAAAATGCAAAATAAGGAAATAGAGTTGCTAAGGTGAAGCTTTCAGAAAAAAATATTTCTATTCTTACTTTCAGTCTGATATTCTTATGGAAGGATAAGATAGAAGACTTTATTATTGATTAGCTTTTATTATTTTTTGAAGTGATTACATGCAACAATTTTCCAGTACTTGTAGGGTTTTGTAATCTCATAGGTACGAATACTCTGTCCAACAGTTCAGATCACAACCCAATCACACCTTTCTCTATAATTCTTGTCTATGTATACTGTAAATACTCCACAATGTTTTATTCAAAGTTTCAACCCTATTCTCATTTTTTTTCTATAGGATCTCCCTTGGGTGATCTCATTGGCTTTCATGGATTCAATTGTCATCTCTATTCAGACAAATTGTGCATATATGTGTGTATGTAGATGTATGTATGTAAATACTTACACATTTATTAATAACATTAATATCTCTCTGGATCCTTTTTCCATATCACTAATTCCCATTTGAACATCTATGGATGTCTCATAGGTTTCTCAAACTGAATATGTCTAAACAGATTTCATTATCTTTTCCCTGAAACCCTCATCTCTTCCAAATTTTCTATTAGTGTCAAGTCATTACCATCATACCAGTTGCATAAGTTCACAACATTAGTATCATCCTCTATTCCTCTTTCACCTATCCCATATCAATTAATGTCTATTCACAATCTTTTGTATGTATCTCCTTTACAATCACACAGGTTGACCTTCACTATTGCAATATCCTTTCTGCATCAAGTCCCTTCTCACTCAAATTTATTTTTCATTCAGATACCAAAGTGATTTATATCTGACCACATCACCTCCTATTTAGGGAGCCACAGTGATTTACTTTCATCTCTAGCATCAAATAAAAAGCCCTCTATTTGGCCCTTAAAACTCTTCACAATCTGGTATCTTCCTATGTTTTCTAGTCTTCTTACACTTTATTCTTCCCCATACACCATATTATAAGGCTGTGATTAAGTTATTGTTGTTGTTCTTGTTGTTCCTTGCACACATTACTTCTTGTCTCCATTTCTGTACTCTATGGCTAGAAGTCTCTCCTGCTTCATGCCTTTATAGTTCTCCCTGTTGCTGGTGTCTTCCCCTATAAAAAGACCTACTATTTATTCTGCATGTATCTTATGTACCCAGATATTTCCATGTTTTCTTTTATTTATTTATTTGTTTGTTGTTATTTGTTGTTTTTTTTCTGTTGGCCAATAATGCTTAAGTGACTTGCCCAGGATCACACAGATAGTAAGTGTCAAGTGTCTGGGGCCACATTTGAACTCAGGTCCTCCTGAATCCAAGGCAGATGCCACCTAGGTTCCCCTCATGTTTTCTTCCTTATTAAAATGAGATCTTTGAAGGAAAAGACTGTTTTAATCTTTCTTGTTATCCCTCTCCAGCACTTATCAAATGTTTGCACAGTGCTTGTAGAAGCTTAATAATTTTAAATTGGGTGATTGTTTATGGTACTAATTTGATGGGTTCTGTAATGTTTTGGAGTTTGATAAAGTCAGCAAAATATAATCATATACAAATAGGTGGCCTTACTAGTTACAGGAAGTACCTCTTTCACTTTTAAACTCCACAGGAAATCTTCCTTTGATAGGTATTTCTTTTTTATTGTGATCCCAAGGCTTCCTCTTTTAGGCCTCAGTTGATATTAAATCATCAAAAGATCCTTGAATAAAGTTATCTCTTCTATCAAGGGATTTTATATATTAACTTAAAATACTGTTTGCATTAAAGGCACTTTATAAGAGAGCTTTCAATATCAGATATGCTCTATAAAACCAATTTTTAAAAAATTTAAGTACAGTCAGTTTATTGGGATCTTAAATTCTCTATTCTCTTCAGTTAATTGAATTATTCAAAAGATGTGATCCACCCCAGTGAATTGTCTTTACGCTTTTTCGTTAATTATTTTCTTTTTAATCTGCAAATAATTCTACCAAAAAAATTGTGAAGATGATAAGGTAAGCTTGTTGGTTAATAGTAATTAACATTTCTTGTTTTTCTTCAGTAATTATAATATCTGAGATTCTCCTTTCTCATGTAGTTAATACTGTATTATTAGAGTTCAAACATGCCTTGTCACTGATGAGAAAATAATTGGTTATAGAAATTTGGAAAGATCATTTGCCATTTTCACCTCCCTGTAGTCTTCCCTCCAGGTTCATTCTTAAATATTTTTGGATTGTTTCACTTAATTAAGTTTCATGCCCTGGTTTCTTTAAACCTTTTTTTCCATGTATTTCTCACTATAATATCAAGTGATATGGTTAATAATCTTCTCTCATAATTGTCTGAAATATATTCCTAAGAATTTTAAATTTACTCTAAAATTGTGTAACATCTGAATTGTTTTTCTCTCCATTTAACAAGGAGATCATGTACTTTCTGGTTGAGGGAGTCAAGGTTTTTTGACCACTTTGTTGCGATAATTGCTTTATATTTGAAATATTCCAGGTTTGTACCTTTTATGAATTTAGCATTTTGGGGCATCAGACTAGTACAACTATCCTTTACCTTGTTCCTTATTCTCAAATCCCTTACTCCCTTCTTTCATAATTACCTATGTCTTTTAAATCTTAAACCTTGTTGAGTTATTGGTTATTTCTACTACATTCAACCTGTGCTCCAATTCACATACTACTGAATGGAGCTGAAGGGTCATACACCTGAGTCTACTAAAAATTTATTTCTCTCACCTTACTGCATCAAAGAAGTCCTCTACACCTTCTTGATTTATTTTCCAATGCACTCTACAAAGAGGTCATTACAAACATTGTGTTTCTTTCATTTTTTCCTTTTATTCAAGTTTTATTGTACAAAATGACTAATATGTTAATATTTTACATAATCATACATGTATAACACATCTGATTGCTTGACTCCTTAGGGAGGGGCAGAGGAGGGAGGGAAGGAGGGATAAAAATTGGAACCCAAAACTGTAATTTAAAATGTTTATTATAAAAAAAAAGCCTTTAACAGCTGAGTGGAAGATAGACTGGAGAGTGGAGATACTTGAGGCACAAAGAAAAACCAGTAGACTATTGCATTAAGGTCAGGCATGAAAAGATGAGAGTCTCCACTGAGATGATGACAGTCTTAGAAGATGTTAATTGAATTCAAGAGAACTGATGAGATCACCAAGGAAGCAGCTTTGGGGGATCTCCACGGTTAGCAGATGTGACTTGGATGAATATCCAACAAAGGATACTAAGTAAGAAATAGTAAGAGAACCAGGAGAGAGCAATGTAATGAAATCCTAGGAAAAAAAGAAAAAGAAGAAGAAGAGTATCAATAAGAGGGTTGTTCACAACAAGAAGACCCAAAATCTAAAATAGTTTTAGAAAGAAATGTATTAGGTCATTTGGTAGAGGAGAGAAAATCAAAAAGTAGGTGTGGCTCCCTCTCCTTAAGGCTCTAAAAGATATATATTATATAGGATTTAGACAAGTCAAACCAAACTACAGAACCACCCTTACCCAGTAAAGCAATTTTGCCCTGAAGGCAAATTGAAAGCAAGGTAGATTGAGAAGGATATTCAATAAAATGTGGGCTAAGTCAAAACATAAACTTGGGTGGGTGCAGGTATGGGTGAGTTCTGAGTGTGGTAATTCAAAACAAGAATGATTTGGGTGGCTCCATGACCAGGGCAAACCCAAAATTCATTGCAGCCTTCTGGAGAATTCTAAGAGAATTGCTGGGATCAGGTGGCATTCTGAATGCAGACAACCTTTAATTACATAGGGTTGGATTTAAAGAGTATAATAATTGTTTCCAAACCATATAATAAATCAAAATAATAAATATATCAATATAATATTTTTTTTCCTGCAGGGTGATCAAAAGTATCAAAGGCTGCAGAAGCCAAGAAGGTTATTAGATTTGGCACTTAAAAGTTCATTGGGGGTGAAGCTAGGTCGCACAGTGGATAAAGCCCTAGATTCAGGAGTACATGAGTTCAGATCTGGCCTCAGACAGTTAACATTTACTAGCTGTGTGACCCTTGGCAAGTCACTTAACCCTCATTGCCCCACCAAAAAAAAAATTCATTGGTAGTTTTAGAGAGTAATTTAATTTGAGGCATGAGTTGTTTGTACACATGCAGTTTTTTGTGTGTTTAAATTCAAATGTAAGTGAAATTCTACTATGAAAATTTTTTTTAAAAATATTTTAGGAAAAAATGAAACTAAAAATACTTTTTCCATTTTAGTTTGACTCCCATAAATTAGGAATTTTTTTTGTTAGTTCCAGGCATGTTTCTTAATATCATTTGTGACTCAGATTTATTACCAGAAATATAATATGTATTAGGAAACTGATGATGAATCAGAAATACTTATGTAAGCATGAATAATGGCAATGAAACGATGACTAAAATAATCAGTTTTTTCCCCTATGTTTTCCTACAGTTAACTACATTTCTCCTATTAGTCATATTATTGAGGACATTAGTGTGTTTCTCCATTTTCCATGAATCTTTTAAGTTCCTGTTTTAGGGTTGTCTTAGGATATATATGATTATACGACTCTAACAGTTCAAAAGATATGGAGTTTGAAATGTTTAAGCTGTTTATGACCATAAATAAAATTATTACTAAAATAATGATAGATCAATTTATATTATTTATTCTTCCCCAATTTATATATGGAACATGGTTCTTGTCACTCAAAGCATGACTAATTAACACATTAGAACCTCAAGCAAAGGGCACCTTTGTACACCAAAAAATTGTAAAAACCTGACAACCCAAAAATTCCACATTGCATGGTTGCCTAATTAAAGCTTTTGAATAAGGAGATGGGGAAGGGGGAAACTTTTTTTCTGTCATCTTAAAATATATTACTAATATCAATTATAATCATTAGGGGACATAAAACTGACATGGGGAAATTATTGTCATAAGCATCATATAATTTTTAAAGAATATCACAAACCTTATTATCAGACAAGATGGAATGACTTCTGAACCTATTTATATGTTAGTTTTTAGGAACTTGTTGTGCTTTGTTCCCTAATGTGATATTTTTATTGCTAACTGTAGCTTTGATCCTAGGGAAATATTTCACTGAGTCTCTAATTTTAAATTTATTCTGCAAATTAAAGACCCCAGGCATCTTGAGATTTACATTTCTTATCACTCTTCCTTTAACATGGCTTACCTTAACACAATTTCTAGTTGCTCAGCTATTTTCTTAACTCAAAATTTCTTATCTTTCTAATTAAATTATATTTTTAAAGTACTTTTGAATTTCTTATGTATTCTTAAACTGTTCTACCTTTCTTATAAAGATATATATATATGAGAAAGTTCTGATATAGATATATATATTTCCCCCACCCAACCATATATGTGTGTATGTGTGTATAATTTTGCCCCTCTAGGAGAGAGAGAGAGAGAGAGAGATTTCCCTCTCTAGGATTATGCTGTTTAGCTAAAGTCATCAGAGACCACATGACCACATTTTTAGGATTCCTCTATAAAAGTGTGTTGTCATTGTGGTGTCTACATTGAAGACTTGTGGTTGGTAAAGAATATATTTCCAAAAATACATACTTGAGAAATCATCTAAGATAACTGGGTACACATAAAAGAAAGTTCCAGGATGTAATTATCTATGCCATTCACAAGGGTTTCATTGCCTCAAGTATTTAATTTTGCCACAATATAAAGTCAATTAGAACACCCCTGTTCCCCAGTCATTCTGGTTCACTGAAGGAATTTCTTTCTAAATATAAAATATTATAGGATTATAGACCTGCAGGTAGGAGGGAAGTTAAAAGGAATCTACTCCCATTTCCTCATATTTGAATTTAGAAATCCCATCTCAAAAAGGTTAAGCAACATGACAAAAGTTGATTTACCTCCCTGGGTCTCAGGTTCCTCAACCAAAAAGTGAGAGGATTGGACTAAATGATTTCTGGGATCCAATAGGACAACAATACAATGATTTTAAGATTCATATCTGAAAATTTTCTGAAATCCTTTCAAGAAAATAGAAGTTACTTTGCTCATGGTTTTGGAAAGACACATATTAAAGTGGAAAAGTACTTATCTAGACCTCTGTATATGTTTACTAATACATAAAACACTCAGGTATAGCTGGACAGCATTTATTTTACATTACTATTATATTATTTAAAAATAATTTATTTTTCTTATGTACTTAACCAAAGGAGGACTGGGAGTTAGAATATTTGGTAGTTGTGAGTCTTAAATTACAGTATAACCTCTCTGATCTTTTCCATAATGGAGAAAATGTGATATCTATCCTTGCAACTCAATTCAGTTGTTGTGAGGATCAAATGAAATAATAATATATGTGGAAGTGCTTTATGGTTAAAATTGCTACAAAATGCAAGATATCTTTTGTTTGTTTGTTTGTTTTGCAGGACAATGAGGTTAAGTGATTTGCCCAGGGTCACACATCTAGTAAGTGTCAAGTGTCTTTGGTCAGATTTGAACTCAGGTCCTCCTGAATCCATGACCAGTGCTTTATCCACTTTGCCACTTAGCTGCCCCCAAAATACAAGATATTTCTAAACTGCATTCAGGTTTTAAATGATTATTTGGATGGAGACTTGTAAGTTGTGACAACTAGAATTAAATCACCATACCTGCCCCCCATCCCCATGTGTGTGTGTATGTGGGGGCAACTCACTAGGAATTACTTATAAATTAGGAGCTTCAGCAAAAGTTTAGCATTTGGCTTTTATTAAAGCATATTAGAAGTTAGTATAGAGAGAGCACATGTCTCTAAAAGAATAGAAAAACCTAGCTCAGATCTATGCAGAAGAGAGAGAGAAAAAAACCTCCTTCACTTAGCAGCTCACACTTCCAAAGAGAGAGTGACCCGGTCCCTTCCACCAGAAGCCCTCTGTGGAGCTGGAAGAAGGGTGGTCCCCATACACAGCTTCAAGCTAATTGGCTGGTAGCATTCAAGCCCATTTATTGGCATGACTTAAAGGTGGTCCATGAATAGAGAAGCAACTTCTGGGATGCCAATTCCACCTTAGAAATCTCAGAAATGGCAAATGATTTCTTGGCAAGGGGCAGGGGCCCCTGGTTCTCGAATACCCCTCTGTGCTTCATGAAGAAACATCATTTCCTTGCATGAAGCAATAACATTACAGATTCTTATGACTAACAAAGTAAAGGGAATGAAAAAATAGAAAAGAAATTGACAGAAGCTAAAGGGGGCACTCCCCTTTAGCAAGTGGACATTATAAATAGTATATGCAATGGGGAAAAGGAAAAGAGGAAAGTGTCCATTTAAGTCTTTGAAAGTCTTATCTCAGATGGTTCTTGGGATGTCCTCTGGGTGTAGTTTTGGGGTGAAAGTCTTTCAGGTGTGGATGCTGATGATCAGCTAACAAGTCTCAGGTATAGAATTTAGGGTGTGGTTTTAAGGTCTCTCGGGTGTTTCAGATACTGATAATTAACTGGAAATTTCCTACAAAATTGATCTTAACACAACTTTAAATAGTTTTGCCAATAACCAAATCAAACAATGAGAATTCTCAAAAACATTGGAAAATTCAAAATTTTCTAGATATTTTATAATTATTGTCCAGTTGTTACACATAAAACATATAATAAAAACAAAAATTGAAACATTCAATAAAACTAAATATTACTACACTCCCCCATGTGAAGAATAAATTGAGAAGACAATTGTGATATTAAGAAAATATTTTATCTTTAGTTCATAACTTTTTGCATCATCTGCCTAATTATCCTCATGGCATTATGAGAAATTAAAAGATCCAATATAAATAGTAACAGATGTCAAGGCCAAATGCAACACTGTATTTATCATGACACCTGAAATAATTATGGGGTTACTATAAAAGAACAGAGGGAAAACTGAGTCAGGCTTCATCAGATGCATGGGATTGAGATTTCCACGACATCAGGCATTTAAGAGGGGGAATCGAAGTAAGGCGTAGAATGAGATGGCATAAACCAGCCATCCAGTGCTACATAGGGGAAAAATTAAACCAAGAGAATCCACCCTCACCTCTTGCCAATGGCCATTCTCTAGGCCTTTCTCAAGGCAGTGTACTGCCTAGACTTTGTTCGTGTCTTCCCTTCTGTGACAATTCAATGCCTGCTCTTATATGCATTCCTCTCGTGGATGGTTGGCATCTTGGCTACTTTGACCTGATAACTCAGAATAAAGGCAATTAATGTCTCACATGGTAAATTCTCATAACTCAAGTCTCATATGTATTTAACAACTGAGGAGAATGATGCCCACAAAAAATATGAATTTGCCTTGACTCAGAATATAATATACAATTATGCAATGATTCCAAGTGATAACTTTTTTAAGTGTACAATTACCTTTGTGAAAAATCAGAACTGATTTTAATACAGGTTAAAACACAACCTTAAAAGAATAAAAATATCTCTGAAAATATGCCCATATTATTAATTTCAAAATGTAGATACAATAGCATAAAAAAGAAACCCTTATGTAACATTTGAACTGACATTTTTTTCTTTGAGTAAATCTAGAACATTTTTATTTTGATATCTAAAATCCCCAAATTGCATATTTTTATCTTGCAAAATATGTCCCTGTTTATGGCAATAACAAATTTGATTGCATGAATATGAAAAGCTTTTGCAAATGTTCCTTTGTTTTACGTTTAGCAAAAATAATACTTCTAGAATTAATTTACACTTGCCATGGCAAACAATTTTCCAAGGAAATACTTTATAGAATTTGATCAAATAATCATCTGGAAAAACAAACAATTTAGAATATTTGAGAACAATACTTCCAGAATTAATATTGTACTATGAAATTAAAACCATCTTGCATTGGTTCAAAAATGGAGAGGTACATGAATGGAAGAAAATACACATGAAAGAATGAAAGACAATGAAATTCAATGGTCTACATGTGCTGGTACTGGTTTTACATGGGAACAATGGATCCAAGGGTCCTTCTCTCCTATTTTGATGGCAGTTGGAGTCATTAGCAATACCTGGAAAGGACCTTCTTAAGGTGCCTGAGTTCCACTAGTCTGCTGAAAATTTTTGATTTGTACAGTGTATCCTGGTCTCAAATCATGTAAGGAGAAGTTCAGTGGGCCACCCTGTACTGCTGCTCCTGCCTTGTGTAGTTCCCATAGCCTGGCTTGTAATTCCTGTATAGAGGAAGAGGAATCTCCCCCCACCAATACTGGGGAAAAAGGTTTTGCTTGGATAGTAGGATGACAAAAAGTATCTCATAAGGTGATATATGTAGTTCTCTTCTTGGCCTGCTATGCAGGTAAAACATCAGGCCACTTCAAATGAGTTTCAGTGCACAATTTGCCAGTCATGCTCTTAAGCTCTTTATTCATATGTTCCACCTGGCCTGACCTTTGTGGGTGGTAGGGTGTATGGAAATTTGGAGTTACTCCCAGGAAAGAGTAAATTTGGAGTAGAACAGAATCAGTAAAATGTGTGCCTTTGTCGGAATCAATGCGGGCTGGTGGGCCAAAGTAAGAGACTATTTCTTTGAGAAGAATTTTGGAAACAAATGTATACATGGCACTGGGACATGCAAAAACTTCTACCCAATGAGTGAGTTGATCAACTATAACAAAACAAAACTTATAACATCCCATATTAGGCAATGTGATATAATCAATTTGTAGATGTTCAAAAGGTATATATGCTAAAGGACATCCTCTATAAGCTTTAGCCCAGAAGGCATGTTGATTATAAGTCTGACAGGGCAAGAGGCATAAACCCTAGAGGCCAAAGTAATAACTCCAGGGGCAATCCAAACACTTTTTACTAAGTCCACCATTCCTTGTGTACCAAAGTGGCCTTTTCTGATGGTAGAAACTCTGGGGGAGAAGGGGTTTTTCCTCCAAAGTCACCCAGACCCCATTGACTTCTTTAACCTTGAATTTCTTTTTCCACTTTTCTACTTCAGACTTACCATAAGTAAGAGAAAGGGAAACATCATCATCAGAAGAAAGGTTAAATAAATGTTCAGGGGCTTCCAAAGCAGCAAGCTTAGCAACAGTGTCAGCTCATTATTTCCTTTTTGATATAGGGTCCCTTTTTCCCATATGACCAGGACAATGAACAATAACTAGAGAAAATGGGAGTTTTAAGGTAGATAGGAGATCTTTAATAAATTCTCCATTAGCAATAATTTTGCCAGCAGAGGTTAAAAATCCTCTATGCAGCTGTACCATTCCTACTGGCAGACACTGAATATGTATCTGGAATCAGTGTAACAGTAACACTTTTTCCTCTGGCTAGATAGAGAACAGTCTTTTGTGAGATCCAGAGGTTCAGCAGCCTGTGCCAAAGATGTGAAGGCAAAGAAGCTGCCCAGATAGTATCATAATCAGAAACTACAGCAGCACCAGTAAAGCAGGTTCCCTCACACATAAAAGATGAATCATCAGTATAGAAGATACAATCAGGGTTCTCTAAGGGTGTGTCAAAAAGATCATCACTAGGTTTCTCAGCTATGTCAACTAGGGAGGTACAGTCATGTAAAGTCTCTCCTGAGAATGGCAGGTCAGGAAGCAGCGTTCCTGGGTTAAGGACTGTACACCACTCTAAAGTTATTCTCTCATTTCCTAACAGGGTTATTTCATACCTAAGTGAGCCTTTGATCTGTAAAAGCCTGTACATTATGACACAGTAAGAGAGTCTCAACTTCATGAGGGCACTGCTTGATTAGAGAGTTACCTAAGACCAGATCAGAGCCTTTTTCTACCAAAAGAGCAGTAGCCACAACAGCCCAAAGCAAGGTGGCACTCCAGCAGCTGCAAAATAAAGTTGAGGAGGATAATAAGTTATTGGCCACTGAACAGGTCCTAATTTTTGAGTCAGGACCCTAGAGGCTACTCCTTTCTGTTCATGCACAAAAAGAGTAAAAGACTGTAATCTGGGAGTCCTAGTGCAGGTGCTGATAACAAGGTCCATTTTAATGCTGTTATAGCTGAAAGATGTTGGGATCCAGCTGTAAAGGTTCTGGGACATAATTTTTGGTTAGAGATATAACAGGCTTAGTCATTTCACCCAAAGAGGGTACCATTTTATGGAATACTGAACTGCTCCCAGAATAGCCCTTAACTGTTTCTTAGTAGAGGGAGCAGAAAGTTGTTGAATAGTCTGAACATGCTTAAGAGAGATGGATTGCATGCCAGCGGCTAAAACAAAACCCAAATATTCCACCTGAGGTAGACACCATTGTACTTTAGACTTAGGGACCTTATGGGCTTGTTTGTGCAACTCTAATAACAAATGGCACCTGTTTTTCTGTCAAATCTCATCATTAGGTATAGCCAGGAGTAGGTCATCTACATATTGAACTAAGGTGGAGCCTTTAAAAATAATGGAGGTTAAATATTCCTGCAAAATTTGAGAGAATAGTGTGGGACTGTCAACAAACTCCTGTGGGAGTCTCGTCCAAGTTACACTGTCTATTCTTCCAGGTGATGGCAAACAAGTATTGGAAATCCTGATGT
Source organism: Dromiciops gliroides (assembly GCF_019393635.1). Lineage (NCBI taxonomy): Eukaryota > Metazoa > Chordata > Mammalia > Microbiotheria > Microbiotheriidae > Dromiciops > Dromiciops gliroides. The sequence continues at coordinate 191,244,084 of NC_057863.1, forward strand.
ACTGGTATTGAAAAGAAAGCAGAGCATAGATCTACCACTGTGAAGCACGTTGCCTCACACTGGATTGAGGAAATGATAGTAGCAGGGTTGGGCACTATTGGATGTCTAGGTATGACATAAGAGTTAATTGCTCACAGATCTTGTACAAAATGATAAACAGATTTGCCATCAGACCCAGGCTTGGGCTTCTTAACTGACAAAATGGGAGTATTACATGGGTAATGATGACATTTGACAATGATGCTTTGGTTTCTAAAAGCCTCAATTATAGAAGAAATTCCCTCGATGATTTCCCTTGATAAGGGATATTTTCAGAAAAGATGGTGGTGGGCCTCCTTTGGTCTTAATGGCAACAGACACAGCATATTTAGAGGAAGAAACCCACAAGGACTCAGAAATATCAGAAGGAATTTCAAATATATCCCTAACTGTTTACTGAGTGTCTGAGATCAAAATTGGCAGCAAGTAAACAGTGTCCTCTGGCAATTGCAGAGAAATGCCACCATCTGAGGAACAAGATATGGTTGCTCTAAATTTACAAAGGAGGTCAGGACCTAATAGATTTGCAGGAGAGTCGGCATACGTAGAAATGAATGTTCTACTGTTAATAGGCCCATAAATACCATCTGAGGGGTTAATTTTGCAGCCGTTTGAGTTTTCCCTGAGACTCCAACTACATTCAGAGATCCAATAGATGTTCATTCAGGGTCAGATTTGCTCACTAGAACTGATCTTGAGGCTCCTGTATTTAATAAACAATCATATTAAGCATCCCCAACCCTAAGGATTACATGGGGTTCATTATTCTGGGGAGGTGAATGCACTGGTACAAGAGAGTTAAAGATTTCTGGGTCTGGAAAGGTAAAGTCTTCAGTCTCTACTGTCCTTTCCCCTCCCCTACACCATCTGTATCTCTGTATCTCTCTAATCTGTACCCCTTTGAGAAGGCCTATAAGTGTTCTGATTCTGCCCCTCTATATCTCTCTGAAAGGGTCTATAACTGTTTTGACTCTGCCTCTCTGTCCACCCCTGAAAAGATCTATATCTATTTTGATTCTGCCTCTCTATACTTCTCTGATAGAAAATATATCTTTTTTGATTCTGTTCCCTTTGCATACTCCTACAGTACCACATTATGTGTCCCTGTCTATTGCAGTAATAGCAATATCTAGGGGGTTGATAGTGATACTGGGGTCGATAGTGATTCTCAACTGCCTGACCTTGCTGCCTTGTGGTTTCCTGTAATGGAGCTAAAATGTTCTGTGTGTTCCTTTCTATCCTTTCATTTCCTTCATAAATATAAGTTGCTATTTCTTATATTCTGTCAGTACTCAGGGCATTCCAACCTGGATACTGCCTTTCAAAATATTTCTGTATTTCTGGCAAGGACTGGTGCACAAAATTGGAACAGATAAAATGGACATCTTCAGCATCTAATGGGTCTAGTCTTGTATATTGTTTGGCACTCTTACACAGTTTGTCATAGAATCTATTAGGTTCTTGAACGGTATCTATAAATTTTTGCCAGTTATCAGTCTTAATAGCACAGGATTCCATTTTCTTCAACAAAGTTTCCCTTGCTTCCTGCAACTTATCAAAGTGCTCAAAGATATTGGGGTCCTATTTAGGTTCTTCTAAACGCCATTGAATAGTAATTTTTCCTGATGTTTCTAAGGAGTTTGTTGCAGCTAATATATCAGCTCTTTCCCCTGGAGATAATATAATTTCTATGAGATCAGTCACATCACCCCAAGTGGGCTGATATCCTCTGAAAATTGCTCTAAACTGATCGATAACATCTGTGGGATCCTCATCAAATTTAGGAATATTTTGTTTCCATGAACTCAAATCTTTTGGACCCAAGAGGTCTGAGCTTTACTAGAGTACCCTTTCATTCATGGGTGAAAATCTCTTGAAGAGGAAGAATTTTGGGCTTCTCTGTCTCCTCTAGATGTAAATTGTCTGTAGAGGAAATAGAGGGAGAGGAGATAGAAGCTGGGTCATTTGGCATTCTAGCCTGAGAAACAGGCTCAGATTCAAGCTAGGGCCTAGATCCTTCTTGTTTTGTATTCCCAGTATCATAATCCCTGCTTGCTCTGAACCAGACTTTTCACTAAAGTCAATGTTTAGGTGGCCAATGGGAAAGGATTCTTTGCAAATGCCTCAATGTTTGGAGATTAAATGACCCATGTTCAGGCTGTTCTTCCTCTAATATGCTATGCTACATAAAACATAGTTTGATAAACTTTCCTCTTGTCATGTTTGATTTCACTGTAAGTTTTCCCTCATCCCAATCCATGAGTAATTTTCCTAATGGGGAATCCTGGGGAATATCACTGGGTGTGCTCTTTCTAATCTTCTCTATGACCTTCAAAACTTTCCATATCACAAAACAAACAAAAAAAAATATTCATTAAATTCAAACTGACCAAGTGTTTGCATGATCTTTTCCCCAACTTGTCTGATTAGCCAGGCTAAAGTTAGACAAGGGATACTTAGGGAGTTAAAAAAAATTGAAAATTTAAAGGGAAAAGAAAAGCAGACACTTAGCACTACTTTGAAACTTAAAGGGACAGGTACATAGGAGAGAATTTCTTACCCAACTTAAAGATCAGAAGATTGAGGGGTTCAGCACTCCACTTCATGGGTCTCTAAAACTGTGATGAGTAGAACTAAATCATCTTATTTGCCCCCCTCCCCCAGTGTGTGTGTGTGTGTGGGGGCAACTTGCTAGGAATTACTTATAAATTAGGAGCTTCAACAACAGTGTAGGCTTTAAGTTTTTATTAAAGCATATTAGAAGTTACTACAGAGAGAGCACATGTCTCTAAAAGAATAGAAAATCCTAGCTCATATCTATGCAGGAGAGAGAGAGAAAAACCTCCTTCACCTAGCATCTCACACTTCCAAAGAGAGAGTGACCCATTCCCTTTGACCAGAAGCCCTCTGTGAAGCTGGAAGAAGGGCAGTCCCCACACAGCTCCAAGCTAATTGGCTGGTAGCATTCAAGACCATTGATTGGCATGACTTAAACGTGGTCCATTAATAAAGAAGCAACTTCCAGGATGACAATTCCACCTTAAAAACCTCAGAAAGTTCAAATGCGGGGACTCCTGGTTCTCACAAAGTTGCCCACTATTTTAACAATAACAAAAGGCATCTAATAAAATAAGTATTGAGAAGCTGTTAAAAAAACATGTAAATATAATTTTATCTTCATTATGTAGAGTATTTTACCTCAATTGGACAAAATTCTTAGCGCAGAGATATCTTAAGCTAATTAAAATTTACTTTTATGCTGTTAATATCCAATCATTTCATCTTTTTGGAGGGGTGCAGAAGGGTCAATAATTCACATTTAAAAGCTATCATAGCCTCCATAATTGACTATAGTACATGGACAATTAATTAAAAAAGAAAAGAAGTTTTTTGACTAGACCATGACTAGACCTTGGTTTTCTCAGATGAAATTATTACTTTGAATAACAATACCTGCTTGACAAACTAAAGTACAGAAGTCTTTGATTTGTAATAGTTAGCTCTGGTTTTTTCAAGTGTCTTTTCACATTATTGCTGAGCATTACACCCTTCTACAAATTCAAATCATTATAAGAAACAGCAAACTTTATAATGGCAAACAAAAAAAATTAAGAACTATTGAAGTTTTTTGGAAATAGCTGATGTGATACTGCCAATTTTGTAACCCTTGAACAAAACGTTTAGTCACTGTTTAAATTACTTCACAGTAACATGTATATAATTGAATAGCTTTGAAATGTTATAGGTGACTAAATTTTGAATTTATGAAATCTTTGTCAGTTTAAATATATTCCTTTTACATATTATTGAGAAAATTAAAATGTTTTATTATGCTACCATACTTAGGTACTTGAACATTTTAGCGAAAAATAAAGTTGTATTTTCAAAAGTTTGTATTTGTAACTGCAAAGATTTACTGCTGGAGAGCTGCTTGTTGCAGCACTTTATTGTCTCCAGAGTTATTAACCTCGTGAACAAGTTATGCAGGTAATTCAAATCCAGTCAATCTCAGGTAAGGAATTTGAATTGATGATGGCATGCTCTCTAATCACTCCATAGTTGTATAATTACAGATTGGGTTATTCAGAATATTTTCTTAATGATACACAAGCAGAAAACTACAAAAGAGATAACTTTCTTTTCAATTTATTGTCAGGCATGCATCATAAAAAGTGACAATATGGAAAAAAAGTGTTATTATTTTCACATGCCTGATAATATGTCTGAACTTTATCAATTTATTTTCCCCTTATGCTTCCAGTAGTTTGCAAAATTTGATACTAGATAATATAATATTGACTTTTAAAGAACATTTCATGAAGATTAACCTGTATAACTATTAGGAAGCTATCAGTGAGATTTTATTCAAGTGAAAGGAATAATAACTTTTCTAAGTACCCCTTTGTTTATACCTATAGGCAGCTACTGTCAACCTATTTAATAGCCCATATGCAGTGTTTTTTTTCTTTTCACTTAACTCTGCTTAACTTTGTATTTGTTCATACGTTTGCATATGCAAAACATTTTAAATAAAAATGTATTTGCATATATTTAACCTCTTTAATCTGGAACAAAGAGTTCAGGTACTTCATATATATGATACATCATCCCAGAAATAGCTGTACTTAGGAAAATATGAATGATTTATCCCCAGAAGTTGGCATTTCCTCATCATAATTTTTAAAATAAACTTTAGACACTTTAGCATATCATTTTACTATAGGAATTTCTTATTTCCTTCAATAAAACACAAAATTTTAAATGAAGTCATGTTTCTCAAATCTCATTTTAATATATCAAGTGATTTTCATTTGGGTCATTATTTTAACATCTATGTCTCTGTCAAAGTGTATTTTTTCCCTGAAAATTCAGGAACTACCTAGCAAACCTTTAATATCTCTAATTGTCTGGAGTTGTTTTCAATTCATTTAAGCATTTATCTACGTTTGAGCAGAAGAGAATAGAAATAGTCCATAACTAATTTCTTGGCCTTAGTCACAATAGTATCAAACTAACATGTTTCTTGTTTCTCTCCTTCCAGCTTCTTATATCCCCATCCTCCTTGTTAATCAGCTTCTTACTTACCATATGATAAAATGCTATGGGTTTTGCACTCGGCTAGTCTCTGTATTCTTCTCTTGGCCTATTGTTCAGCTGGGAATTTAGTCCTTTCCCTGCCATGGATTTAACAGGTCCTAGAATTATATTACAGATCAGGCTAGTCTAAAAGCTCCAAGCAGTCCCTATGGCACAGGTACCCAGGCGTTGAATTGATCTCTGATCAATGAATGAATGGCTAATCCTAATTCTTGTGATGAGATCACACATATTGCAAGGAACTGTCCCCTACATGTAGCAAAAGGGTGTTGTTTTGTGGATCAAAGGGAGGAAAATTAGACACCTCCAGCCTTTTCTTCCCACACCTTTTTTCCAAAAGATTTTAATTCTTGACAAGAAGGAAAGCAGTAGTTAAGAGCCAACAGAAGTTTTGTCATTCTACTCTCAGAGAAAAGACATACCTGGCTAGAATTAATTCCTAACTTTTTCCTTAATATTATCAATCTGAGGGATTTGAGTTTCAGTTTCAAACTGACTTCTGATTGTTATTTCAACTGGGAAGAAGGGAGGACCCCAAGGTTTTCCTTCTACTGAACACACACAGCACTTATCAAACAAGCTCACTTATCCAAATTGGTAGTAAGAAATCAGAGGAAGTATACAAAACACCACACAGAATGAAGGAGTTCTCACTTGAAGTAAGGTAACAGCCAAATCAAGAGAAAAACAGAGACAAAGACAGAGAGATAGAGGCAGAGACAGAGAGACAGAGAAAAAGAGAGACACAGAGAGAGAAAGAGAAAGAGACCTAGATTTTATCCAAGGGATATTTCCTCGGAGTCTGTACCATAGCAAGCTGGAGATAGGGAAATCTTTTCTCATGTCTTCTTGGGCCCTTTTCCTTAGAGCAAACTATAGTATTGGCCTCATCCATCTTTCCTCTTCAAGTTGGAATTGCCTGAAGCCAGAAGAGAACTTGAAGAAAACTGAAGAGACTGAAGAGCTCTCCTCTCACTTTTGCTAACCCTGCCCTACCACCAATGCATGAGTGGGACATTGATCTCAAACAATTTGGAAAGAGTCCCATACCAACGGACTTTGTGACTGGGGTTACAGTATCTTGACAGGCCATACTACAATTTGGCTTCAGGTTCTTCATTACTGGAACTCAATCTGGCTTGTGACTCCTCTGTTAAGAATTCTATCTAACTTAAGGTCCATTTGCCAGAAATTGATTAGGATTCCTTGTTGTAGGCCTTTACCCCAATCTACATCTCTATTTCTGCTGCCTTCACTAGTGAGAGTCTGTCAGGTTCTTTGTGCAGTTTTAGACTTGATGGAGAAAATTAATTCTCATTCTTTTGTTATTTTTATCATTTGTTTTTATGGGTCCCTTTCACATGTTTGGTGGGGTTTAGGGAGAGCTAGGATCCTCTCTCAGCTTTCATATTGCCATTTTAACTAGAAGTCCTGGGAAATCATAGATTTAAATAATTGAAGTTATTTACTGCTTATGTTTGTGCTGTACAAATATCATAAAATAGTGTTTTTAATTTATAGATTTTGTGTGATGTCAAATTATTTGTTAGATACATTATATAATTCAACAAAATAATAATGAAGCTTGTAGTATATAAAGAGAAATGAAGTATAAATGAAGGAAGCATACCATTGCAAGGTGTCAAACTATATTATAAAGCAGTATCATTTGGTACTAATAAGCAATAGAAAAGTATCTTAGTGGAATAGACCAGATTAGCAAGAAATAAAAATAAATGAAACAGTTACCAAATGTTAAATCAACCCAGTAACATAAATTATTAGATCAGATGTTCCCTTTTTGATAATAATGATTGGAAAAAATATATGATGCAAATTTTCAGAAATTTAGTTTAGGTTGATGGTTACGTATGACACACTATAATAAATATAAAATTCATACATGGTTTTTTTAAAAAGTTGAACAATAAAAATTAAATCAAGAACTTTTCACAATGAAAATTAGAATGAGAATGCTTAACTATAGAATAGAATAGTTCATATAAAATGAAATATACAAAACATACAATATTGACTGTAAAAAACTAAAAAGCTTTATACATAAATAAAATCAATAAGTATAGAAGAGAAATTATAAGAGAAAGATATTTGTATTTTTATCACTGAAAAGTGTATCTTATTTAAACTATACATGAAATTGACTTATCTATTATACTGAGAATCATTCCACAGTTAATAGGTGGACAAATGAAATGAACAAGTTTCCAAAAAAGAAATTCAAACTATAAATTAAAATATTAAAATATTTTAAATCATTAATTGGAAGGTAAATGCAAGTTAGTAAATCCGAGTCTTTGCTTATATTATGCAAATTGACAAAGCTGACCAAAAATGCGACCAGTAATTGTATATGAACTATGAGAAAGAAATACACTGTTGACTAAGCTATAAAGTGAGGCAACAATTCTGGAATAAAGAAAAGTGATTAAACTGTCCATATTCTATAATCCATCAATTTCACAAAGGTCAAATATTTATAATAGCATTCTTTATGGAGCTGGAAATAAAATAAGGAGTCTTTTGATTAAGGAATACCAAAACAACAACAAAAAACATCAATACAAATATAATTGTGTAGTAAGAAATGAAGAATATTAATAATTCAGGAAATATAGGAAAATAAGTTTAAACTAAGATGAACCAACAGAAAAAGATAGATAGATAGATAGATGATAGATAGATAATATTAATTAAAAGATCAGTAAAAGAAAATTTACCTTTGAAGAAATGAAAAATAGTGCAAGGGACAATTATAAGGACCTATACTAGGATTGGGGCATGTAGAAAAGAGCAGCCAATTGCAAGGGATATATTAGATAAAGAAGATACAGAGTTGTGTAACTATATAGACATAATAGATTATTTTTCATCTGAAAGAAAGAGGGAATCCAAAAATATAGGAAAGTCATGGTAAAAGTTGAATTTATTTATTTTTGTAAAGTTATTTAACAAAAATCTATTTTCTCTGTCTTCTATGTCTCTTCCCCCATACAATTAGGGCGGGGGGGGTGTGATAACTGTAACAAAAATATTCACATTAATCATGTATGTATATATGTAATGTAATATTTATGTATATGCATTGTGTGTATATATATATATATACACACACACACATATATAGGTTAAGTATGATGTGATAGATGAGAAGGGAATACAGAAAAGAGGTCAAAAATGGGAGATTTACCTTTAGGAGTTATGTTTAGCCCAGTTATAGTTTGAACTATGGAAATGAATGAAACTTTCAAAGGATGGTGCCGAATGAAAAGAAAAGAGGGTTGACAACAGAACCTTTGGCAACACCTTATACAAAGGGTTGAGAAGAGGGTAAAAAGGGAAGGAGACAGAGAAGGATGAATTATAAAGATTAGAGAACCAAGAAAATGTGATGTTTTTGAAACCAAAGTAGGAGAAAGTATGTAGAAGACGAAGTTGAGTATTCACTATGGAGTAGCAGTTGCCTTAATTTTCAAGCAATGAAAAAATACCAGACCACTGAATTTAGCTCTTGATCATTGCTAACCTTTGATTGAGCTGTTTGGGTAGAGTGAATGATAAAAGCCAAATTACAAGAAATTAAGCATATTTCATATCAAACATTTCTAATTGGTAGGCATCAATTGTAGACTATTTTTAAAAGAAATTTGGTGGAAGAATGTGATTTAGGATCATAGCAGGATTAAATAGAATGGATTGGGTAAAGCTACTTTAACAAATATGTAGATGTAAGCATATTTGTAAGTTGATAGGAATATACTAGTAAAGAAAAAGAGAAATTGGAGATACATGAAATAAACAAGATACATATATGAACAAAGTTCTGCAAGAGGGGAGAATGAATGGAATTAAGAATGTAGGGCAATTGTTAGTAAGGAATAGGAATAACTTTTCTTCTGGGGAAGGTTTGAAGGGTATTAAGAAGGGGCCAGAAGGATCGATCTCCTATCAACTGGCCTCAATCTTTTCAATAAATTAAGTTAATAGTCTGTCTTTTGTGTATATGTATGATGTATTATGGGTGTAGGATCATGGTCAAGTGATGATTGTGTATAGAAGAAATGAAGTGACATTAGAGACTTGAGAACAGATTAAAAGGCTTAGTATAGGCTTTTGTGGGTATTGAAATAAGTAGTCAATTAGAGGTAAATAAAACTACTTCCAAGATGTGATAAATGGAAGTAAGGAGAGTCCAAATGAGATTATGCACCATAAATTTATAGTGGATAGAATAATTTCACTTTTGTTATTCTAGCTATGTTCAGAAACTCAGAAGCAAAAGTAAAGATATCAGATGCAGGGCATTACTCATAGTTAATACCCAAAGTCCTTAAAGAATTGTAGAGTCTTAAAATGGAGTTGAACTAACTCTAACTAACTAACTCCTGATGCTTTCTTAGATCCTGAAAACAACAACAACAACAACAACCACCACAACAACAACAAAAACAGAATGAATGTGTTCACATCCTAGTAACTTAGGGAAAATGATAGCATGTATGGTTGAAACTGAGAAAATGAAGTATAAAGGTTTAAATATATTCATAAAAAGAGATGCACAGTCAAAGATGAGGCAGCATGGTGTAGTAGTATAGCACTGGACTTCCAAATCAGGAAGACATCTAATGCCCTTTCCTTTTTTCCAGCCCCGAAACTATGATCTTATGAAGGTTACTGAGGACACCTCTTTCTTCTAAGTATTATTTTTCTCTTCCAATATGAGATCTTGGGCATCTCCATATCTCTGTGACTTGGAGACAAATGAAAATAAGCAGCTTTTAGTGACAATTCACACTCAAAATATCAGGTTGATGACATAGAAAATAAACTATTAAGTCAAGGGAAGAATTCATGGATTTTGGAGAATACAAGCCTCAATTTTTGTATGTATAAATAATGCAGAGAAGTATGAAAAGATGAAGTTCATGGAAAAATCCAGTAGGTTTTCAGAGACAACCATAGAAAAGAATAGTGGAAGAAAATAAAGCAAAATAAAAACTAAGTTAAAAAAAGGAATACTTTGAGCAGTTTGGAGATGGGGGTGAGAGGCAGAATCTTGGAAAACATGTAGCATAGTAAGCAACTAGCAATCATGTGGAAAGTGGCAATCTGATGTAAATTGTTATAAGGAGTGTTGTGTTCATGCCAAATCATATTTTTTCAACATTAGACTCTGTTGAAACACAACTGTAGATATTTATTTGTGTTGCCTTTCTTTGCTGCCCAAGCAGTTTAAACTATGTGCTGCTACAGAGCCACCATAGTCAATTGGGGGATCAGGGAAAGGCAATACTGCTATTTCATATCTCATATCTATGTATTTTGTAGCCATAATACTATTAGGTCTTCATGATAGGAATTAAAAAGCTTTCTTCCATATAATTCAGATCAGTTTTCCAAGGATGTATAAACTCATTATAGATACTATAATGTAAAGTGTAGTTGAACTATAGAAAAGACTTACAAAAGGTGCTCTAAGAAAATAGTTGATGGAGAGAACACTATCAGGCAGGAAAATCAGGAAAGGATTCATGAAAGAGGTGGCATCTAATCTGAAATTAAATATGTTTTGATTTGAAAAAGGAGGACCATAACAATAGCTTTCTTTTATATATTTCTTTGTGTTTTACTGAGTTCCATATATTTGTCATTTTGTTTGACTCTCACAAAAACTCTGTGATTTTATTATATTATTATTCCTATTTTATCAGGCAAGAAAACAGAGCCACAGAGAGGTAAAATGACTTGCCCATTATCATAAAGCTAATAAGTATCTGAAGATGAGTTTTGAAAGCACATCTTCCATAATGCAAGAATAGCACACTGTGCAGCCTTTCTAGGTGAAATAGAATTGTGAGACCAATGCATTTTTACATCTCTCTAAAAAGAGAAAACAAGTAGATCAGTTAAGAGACTATGGAGGGGCATCTAGGTGGCCCAGGGGATAAAGCACCAGCCTTGGATTCAGGAGAAACTGAGTTTAATTCCAACCTCAGACACTGGATACTTACTAGCTGTGTGACCATGGGCAAGTCACTTAACTCTCATTGCCCTACAAAGAGAGAGAGAGAGAGAGAGAGAGAGAGAGAGAGAGAGAGAGAGAGAGAGCATGAAAATAGTGCAGTGAAGAGATTATAATGTCTTGTTTAAGTAGAAAGGAGAAGGATAAAAGAAATATTACAGATATAAAATCAATGATATTTTACATCTGATTGGATTGCAATTTGAGGGAAAAGGTGCAAAAAGTATTAAAAATAACACTAAGATTTTAAAGCTTGGTGATTGGAAGGAGAGTGATACCTTCCAGACATTCAGAAGGAAACCTATAGCAGGCATATAGAAATTCAGGCCTAGTTTTCTGGGAAAAGCCTGGAGACATTGATATGGATTTATAAAAATCAATTCCCTGTGGATGCTTATTGAATGATGCATGTAAATGACATTATCAAGGCGAAATATATGAGATGTGAAAAGGGTCTAGAAAAACTTATACATGGATGCCCACACTTAGGACAGGGAAAGTATAATAAACTGTTTACACAAGATATTCACAAGAATTCACTTTAAAACCTTTTTTCCCACCCCCCAAGAGCGACCCACTTTCCTCAGACGGCCAATTAACCAAGTGATACTGGAAGAAGAAGCTGTTGAATTTCGATGTCAGGTCCAGGGAGATCCTCAACCAACTGTAAGATGGAAGAAGGATGAAACAGACTTACCAAGAGGAAGGTAAGTGATCTCCAAACTGAAAACTGATTTGGCTGTGTGTCTATGATTATATAATGATAGAATCCCAGAATATTAGGTCACTAAGAATAATAGGGGGAAGCTAGGTGGCAGAGTGGATAAAGCACAGGCCCTGGATTCAGAAGGACATGAGTTCAAATCCAGCCTCAGGCACTTGACACTAGCTGTGTGACCCTGGGCAAGTCACTTGACCCTCATAGCCCCACCCCAAAAAAATTAAAAAAAAAAAAGAATAGATGAACCAAATGAGAATAACCAGGTCATTCTCAATAAACAAGTCCATCAATAACCAATACTAGTGAGAGTAAGGTTGAAACAATTTTTACCCCTCCCTTTTTCCCTCTATTGTAATAGGATTTTTGCACATCTTCATATGATATATTTAACCCCATTCCACCTCCCCTTTCCTCTTCTCCCCATAAACTCCCTTTTTCACCCGTTAATTTTCTTTATATCATAACATTAAAGAAAATTTATATTCCTACTCTCTGTGTATAATCCTTCTATCTGCCCAAATATGTGTAGAGTTCTCAAGAGTTATAATTATTATTTTCCCATGTAGGGATGTAAATAGTTTAACCTTATTGAGTATCCATTTTTCCCCTTCTTTACCTTTTTAAACTTTTCTTGAGTCTTGTATGTTAAGATTGAATTTTCTATTCAGTTCTGGTCTTTTCATCAGGAAACCTTGAAAGTCCCCAATTTCATTGAATGTCCATCTTTTCCCCTGAAAGAGAATACACAGTTTTTCTGGATAATAGATTATTGGCTGCAATCCAAGCTCATTTGCCTTCTGGAATATCATATTCCAAGCCTTGTGATCCTTTAACGTTAAAGCTGCCAGGTCCAAGCAATCCTGACTGTGGCTCCATGATATTTAAATTGCTTCTTTCTGGCTGCTTGCAGTATTTTCTCCTTCACCTGATAATTCTGGAATTTGGCTACAATATTCCTTGGAGTTTTCCTTTTGGGGACTCTTTCAGGAGGTGATTGGTGGATTCTTTCAGTGATGATTTCATCCTCTGATTCTATAATAACAGGGCAGTTCTCCTTAATAATTTCCTGGAATATGATGTCTAGATTCTTTTTCTGATCATGGCTTTCAGGCAGTCCAATGATTTTCAAATTGTCTCTCCTGCATCTATTTTCCAGTTCAGTTGTTTTTCCAATGAGGTATTTTCACATTTGACTGATTCCTGGTATCTCATCAAGTCATTATCTTCCAACTGTCCAATTTTAATTTTTAAGGCATTGTTTTCTTCATTGAGATAACGCACCTTTTTTTTCCCCATTTGGCCAAATGAATTTTTTAAGGAATTGTTTTCTTCAGTCAAATTTGTGCTTCCTTTCCCAAGCTGCTGATACTTTTTTCATAATTTTCTTGTGTTGCTTTCATTTCTCTCCCCATTTTTTCTTCTACCTCTCTCAATTGTTTTTTAAAATCCTATTTGAGGGGGCAGCTAGGTGGTGCAGTGGATGGAGCACTGGCCTTGGATTCAGGAGGACCTGAGTTCAAGTCCAGCCTCAGACACTTGACACTTAACTAGCTGTGTGACCCTGGGCAAGTCACTTAACCCTCATTGCCCTGCAAAAAAAAAATCCTATTTGAGCTCCTCCAAGAAGGCTTTTTGTTCTTGACACCAATTACAAAGAAGGTCATGGCCTAATAGGTTTGCAGGAGAGTCAGGTATAAGTAGGAATGAATGTTCTAGTGTTAATGGACCCAGATTCACCATGCAAGGGGTTAATTTTGCAATGGATTGGGCTTTTCCTGAAATGCCCACTAAATTTAGAGATCCAATAGGTGTATATAATAACAGAATACAAAAAGAAAAACAAGAAAATGAAACTGTTCATTCAAAGTCTTTGAGATCTTGTCTTCTTGTAGTGGTGAGATGGGAAAACTTGACTCTGGTCTGGACTCTGGTTGTCTCTTGACCCACTTCTTTAGCTGCTGAACTGCTCCTTTATATAATACAGAATTGAGGCAGTTATGCAATCTATAACACTTCTTACCACCATGTGTCTGGATCAAGGCCAAATATAATAATGTGTCCATGACACCTGAAAATGTTATGGAAGAGTTACCATACCGCATCTCATGGTTCCAAGACGTCCAGCAATTGTGACAGGTGGATGGATTTTGACCATGCCATCAGACTGAGTGAAAGAAAAAGGAAACAAGTTCGGTTAAACTAGGTGCATGTGTTGGAGCTTCCATGACACAAGGCTATTTTAGGAGGGAGAGAGGAAGAAACTGGACCATGTCCAGCAATTTTGGTCTACATAGTCACCATCATAAGCAAACTATGGGGTTACATGTACCCGTCTCTCCTCCTCTTGTACATATATTCTCTCCAGACAGGACATTATAAATTTTGCCTTGTTATAATTGATCAACTCACTCAGTGGGTGGATGCATTTCCCAGTCCCCAAGCCATAGCTGCCTTTGTTGCCAAGACTCTCCTTAAAGAGATAGTTCCTCGCTTTGGCCCACCAGTCCCCATTGATTCTGACAAAGGCATACATTTTACTGATTGAGTTTTATCCCAGATCTACTCTTTCTTGGGAGTAAGTCCAAAATTTCATACACCCTGGCACCCACAAAGTTCAGGTCAGGTTAAACATATGAATAAAGAGCTTAAGAGCATGATTGGTAAAATAGGTTCTGAAATCTATTTGAAATGGCCTAATGTTCTACCATTGGCATTATTCTATCTACACAGTAGTCCAAGAGGAGAACTTCATATATCTCCTTATGAGATGCTTTTTGGTCACCCTCCTATCCAAGCTAAAACTTTTTCCCCAGTTTATACATCACTGGTGGGAGGTGATACTTCTGTTGCCTCCTATATACAGGAATTACAAACTAGGCTTAGTGAACTCCATGAGGCAGGAGTTGCTGTACAAGCTGGTCCTTTAGATTTTTCCTTGCATGATTTAAGTCCTGGAGACAATGTATGTATTAAGACCTTTCAGCAATCCAGTTGGACCCAGCCCACTTGGAAGAGAACTGTTCAGGTATTATTGACAACTCCTACTGCTATTAAAATTGGAGAAAAAGAATCTTGGATTCATTGTTCTCATGTAAAGCCTGCACCATTTATAGGTAAAGAAATTTTAAATGAAGCTCAAGCAGATGCTAAAGAACAAAAAACTCTAATGTGTAGGCGATTTGAGAGTATTGTCATCATCTAAGTTTGTGTTTGCCTCTTCCCTGATGACACAGAAGCTCTCAATGGTAAGAACTCTTTTTCGTTTCTCACTCACATTGCAGCTTATTTTTTTTTTAAGTTGATTTCTGCTCTGGGGGCACCAGGTTCCTGTTTCAGGCTTCTTGTGCTGGGGTATAGGGACTGTGTCACTGGCTTTCTACACTGATTTCTCACCACCCTGGGCTTGCTCCCAGCACAAGCTGGGATGGTTAGGCCTGGTCGGGTCTGTCCTGTGGGTGGCCCTCTAGCTGGCAACCAGCCATCTCAGCTGGTGCAGGTGGGTTTCGCCAGTGTTCTGCTGTGCCACCAGCTTGTTGAGCCAGGATCCAGGGGCCTCATTTGCTTGGCTGTGGCCTACAGCTTCCTGCTGACTTGCCCTGACCCCCTCCATTCTGTGCTGTGCTGTACCTCCCTTTTGCCTGAGTGAGACCAGCCTTTTCTGAAGTCTTCTAAATTATCTCTGGTTGGAAGACAGTATTTCTCTGTCTCTTTGCAGGTTCTGTAGTTTCAGAATCTGTCTAGAGGCTTGATTTAATGTTCTTTTTGAGGGAACAGAAGGAGAGCTCAGGCAACTCACTGGCTTCTCTTTGCCATCTTGGCTCCACCCCCAGAATTGTTTTGACCTGCAATATTGAGTTAGAGCATTGGTTTATTTTTTTGCATATAGCTATAAGTAGCTTTGATTATTTCATTTGAAATAATTTCAAATTTTCATTTTTATCATCTATCAATTGAGGAATAGCGCTTATTTTAACAAATTTTACTCAGTTCTCTATGTTTTGAGAAATGAGGAGTATCAGACAGATTTGTTTCAATTTTTTTTTCACATTTACTATGGCTAACTGTATTTCCCTCCACCCTATTTCTCCATGCCATTTACTATATTTTCTATCTTCTATCACCCTATCCCTCCTCAAAAATGTTTTGCTTCTGACTGCCTCCTCCCCCAATCTGTCTTCCCTTCTATCATCCCCCTCCATATTCCCTTCCACTCCTACTTTACTGCAGAGTAAGATAGATTATTATACCAAATTGAATGTGAGGTGAAGAGGAAATAAATACAGTCCAAAGAATGGAACACAGTAAGAGCAATGGCATGGAGATAGGAGATAGAATATCATAGGTAATACAGGGAAACAAAGCACAATAAACTTAAATATCATTAGGTTGGAACCAGATGGAAAGTTTTAAATGCCAAAAGAATTTCCATTATACCCTAGTAGCACTACAGAGCCCCTGAAAACTTTATGAATCAAGGGATTGACATGGTCAGACCAGAATTTCAGTTTGGCACCTGTGTGGAGGATGGATTGGAGGATGAAGAAACCTGAACTAGAGAGACCAATTAGAGGCTACTGAAAAAGTCCAAATAAGAGAAGATGCAATGACTATGTAAGGAGAGTGTGACATGTGGTGTTAGAACTGGCAAGAATTGGCAACATAATGGTGTTAACCTGGAAATTAAGGAAACAATCAATATAGGAGAAATAAGGTCTTTAATCAGGGCAGAGGAACTATAGCTGGTGGTATCACAAAACAAGATGTTAGGAATACCCAAAGATGGGAACAGAGGACAAGGCTTTTATGGGGTAATAGAAAAAGGGAACTAAAAACTGCTCCAGCATCATGTATAGAAACTACTTAACTACTTAATGAACCTTTAACAAAAGGAACTATAGGACTGCTCCTGAGTTAAGTAGAGATGATACTTAACTCTATATAGAAACTACTTAATGTAGGTGGAACCTTTTACATAATAATATAAAGTCCAGGGAGTAAGTTAGGGAATCATTGGGAAGGGAGAGTTTGCTTGGGGGGAGGTCCATAAGTGGATCAAGAGTTTGGAATTGACGAAGATTGTTTAGCCCCAGGAAATTCATTTGCTTGGGTAGGGGGACTGGGTGGGGATCAGTAAGTTCTCAGTAAATTTGTAGTTATCACTATATATGGGATATGAGGGAAATTGCAGCTTTGAGACTAACTCTGACACTACTAATGATCTTTTGATAGATATATGGAATTAGAGAAGGGTGAGAAAGCCTGTGAGAAAAAATAATGAACTGTGTTTTGGACGTGTTGAGTTTTCATTGCATAGGAAACATCCACTTGGACATGTTCAATAGTCAAATGTGGGATGGTATCACAGGATAGAGACTAAAGGCGGCTATATAAACTTTTGTAAGTCTTCTGAGTAGAACACTTAACTCATTGTTGTATTTATGTCCAAAGATTAATTTCCATGAAAGTATTGATGTCATAAAATTATTATGTAAGTTTCTTACTCTATATAGGTTTCTCATTTTAAACAATTGATTTCATAATTTAAAATCATTGCATTTCAGTTCAGACATTTCTTATTCATTTGGATAAAATTATTTGTAATTGGTAAGTTCCTTTTGTTGATTTCAGTTATCATGAAAACCAGTGAGAAGTTAAAATTTTCATGTGTTTTTTTTCTTTTAAAAAAGTATGAGGAAACACACGTGAGTAGGACAGTTTTGAGTGGAACATGTTGAATTTATTATGAACCTTTTGTTTCAAAAGCAAAGTATAAGGGGCAGCTAGGTGGCTCAGTGGATAGAGCACCGGCCCTGGATTCAGAAGGACCTGAGTTCAAACCTGGCTTCAGACACTTAACTAGTTGTGTGACCTTGGGCAAGTCACTTAACCCCAATTGCCTCAACAAAAAAAAAAACAACAAAAAAAAAAGCAAAGTATATTAGGTATATATGGTTATTTTGTCTTATATTTTCAATTTAGAAATGATTTTTTGAGTATTTGTTAAATGCAAAATAAAAATATAAAATTTAATAAAAGGACATATGTTTTTATTTTCCTAGCTTGGTGACCTTTGGAAAGTCACAATTCCTGTGAGATTCAGTTTTCTCATCTGTAAAGTGCATGTTATAATAGGTGCCATGTTTTTTTTTTAATAATAAATGTTTTACTTTATTGAGCTGAAATCTACATCATTGCAATGGTGACCCATTATTCCTATTTGCAAATTCTAAGGCCTAGAAAAATTGATGTAATTATTCTTCCTGATAATCTTTCAAACACTTGACACAGCTATCACATCACAGAACCACAGAGATGGATGGGGTATCATCTTGTTGAATTTATACCAGAAAAAGACTATCTAAAATATACCCTGAATTCAGGCTTTGCTTGAAGACTTCCAGTAAGAATGTGTGAGCTACCTGTTGAGACAGTCTGCTTGATGATTGTTCCACTAGGAACATATCCCTTGCTTCAAGTATTTCTTTGCAACTCCCCTCCCCCATTGCTTCTCATCATGGGTCCATTCTTCTTCCAGATGTCAAATATCAGAGAGCTGTCATATTCCCAATAGGTGCCATGTTTAGGTGCATTTTGAGTTTCAAAAGGAATAATATATGTGAAAAATATTTTGAAAATTTATAAAGAAGTATAAAATGAAATGTATTATTATTTAAAAGATGGACTTTTGGGTGTTTTATTTGAATGGAATGTGAAGAGGGCCTAGGGAGAGAGGAAATAGCCCTTTTTTTCCCAGTGAATCCAATCGTATTTTTCCTGCAATGTTATATGGTTCCAACACATGGAATACTAATTGAAGCTAAAGCTGGCAATGAGAAGTGCAGAAGGGGTTATGCAAGAGAAATTACAATTTAAAAAAAAGTCATCAGAGAATTCATGACTAGAAAAAAAGATGGGTTTATTACTCTGTGAAATTTAAAAACATCTGATAAAAAGCTTGCAGTAACTATCCCATTCACCACAGAAGCTCTTCCAAACCTTTTCACCCCTCTTCAAAGTTGCTCTTTACCCTCACCCTCTCAGATGAGGACCTTGTCTCACCCACTTGTTCAGCAGAGTGGTCCCCTGGCTCATCCCCACATTCTCACTTATCTTCAATATTTCCCTATCTAGTAGCTCATTCCATAAGGCCTATAAATATTCCTGTCTTTCCTCATCCATAAAAAATTTCTGATTTGATTCATCCATCCTCACTGATTGTCACCCCATCTCTGTCCCAACTTTCCTTGCTAAACACCTTAATAAGGTCATCCACAATGGATGATTCCACTTCCTCTCCTTTCATTCTCTTTTTAACTTTTTTTGATTTTGGCTTCTGACCTAAATACTCAACTGAAACTTCTCTCTCTAAAGTTAATAGCAATCTCTTAATTGCCAAATCTAATGACCTTTTGTGAATTCTCATCTTTCTTGAATTCTCTGCAGCCTTTGACACAGTTAATCAATCTCTTCTCCTTTACATATAGATAGATAGATAGATAGATAGATAGATAGATAGATAGATAGATAGATAGATAGATAGATAGTTTTTCTTTCTAGATTCTTGTGAAACTCTTCTTGTTCTTCTCCTATCTAAATGACCTCTCATTTCCATTTCCTTTGCTGGATCTTCATCCAAATCATGTCTCCTAATGCTATGTGTCCTGGGTCCTCTTCTCATCTCCCTACATACTATTTCACTTGGTGATCTCATTAATTTTCATGGATTCAATTGTTAATTTTATGCTGATGATTTTCAAATCTACTTATACAACCCAAACATCTCTGCTGATTTCCAGTCTTGCAGCTCCAACTACCTATCAGAAATCTCACACTAGGTACTCTAAACTCAACACGTCCAAAACTGAACTCAATTTTTTTTCACTTATAAATTGCAACTGAAGTGATACTAACGAACATATCTGATTATGTCACACATCCACCCAGCCCCCAATTAACTCTATTGATGCTTTATTTCCTCTTGGGTAAAATATAAAACCCTGTTTGGCTTTCAATGACCTTTGTAAACTGCTTTCTGATCCCTCCTCTGGTATTATTATACCTTTATTTCATTATATTTCATTAAATTTTATTTAGTTAGTTTTAGTTATTTAATTATATAATTAATAATACTTCTTCTTGCATACTCTGTGATCCAGTGACACTACCATAATTGCTCTTCCTCAAACAACATATTCCATCCAAATCCTGAAAATTTTTATTGGCTGTCCCCTGGACTGACATCTCTCCTCATTTCTACCTCCTGACTTCCTTGGTTTTCTTCATAGTTCCAACTAAAATCCCACCCTATCTAGGAAGCCTTTCCTGATGTTTCTTAATTCCATTGCCTTCTCTATGCTGATAATTTAAGATTTATCAGATAGATAGATAGATAGATAGATAGATAGATAGATAGATAGATAGATAGATAGATAGATAGATATTGTGATAAAATAATGGGATTTAGCAGATACTCAAAGACATACCTGGAGATTAATCTAAACTGATTGAATCAAGTGAGAGTGATTGACTGCTGATTAGCCTACTTCAAAGTTAACTATATTGTAATAACACTTGGCTAGCCCCTCTTAAGAAGGTATTGTTCTCAGAAGCTAGACTTTGAACTTAACTTGAGAACACCTTCAAGTTCAGTGAACCAATGGATTTGGAGGATGCCAACCAATGAGCTTGAAGCGGTGTGAAAGGACCACCTCTGTTCCAGACCTATAAAAAGCTTCCACAATTAGTTTGCTAGAGAGTTCATAATTGAAGCAGGCTAGTGGTAGAGGACTTGAGGAAGAACCCGACCAGGTTGGAACTCTAGGCTAGATAGGCCTTTTTCTTAAATTTCTGAACTCCATGTGAATACCTGTATGCTTTAATAACAGTTTAATCCCTGAAGTCTGGTGCTGAAGCTTCTAACTTAAGCCGATCACACAATATAGATTTTAAACATCACTATATATATGTATATATGTATACACACACATATATATATATATGCAGATACATATATGAAGATATAGATAAAATCTTTGTACATAGTTGTTTCCCCCATTAGACTTCATAAGCTCCTTTGGAGTAGAGATTGTCTTTTAGTTTCTTTTCATCTTCAAGACTTAGCATAGTCCTTGGCATGTGGTAGTCTGTAAGTAAATGTTTGTTGACTGGCTCATTTGTACCTATTATATTTGAAGAGACTGGTAGGCTAAGAGAGATCACAGGATTGAACTGCTGAATATTAACTTTCCTCCAACTATGAAAGGAGAGGTTCTGTATTTCAATAGTGTGGCATTGTTATCTTACAGAGGAAAGTGCATCATTTATTGTTAACAAAGTACATTGAACATCTTTATAATAAATACTGTTGAATTAATAGAATACTTAAATATTAGATTAATAGTAGAAATAGATTTTTATCAGAGTTATAACATGCAAAAATTAATTCTAAAAATGTATGTTTCAGAGACAATGGCCATAAGATAAGGAATCCTCATTTTTGTTTTGTATTAATGAGTCTTTTTTTTTTTTTTTGGTGAGGCAATTGGGGTTAAGTGACTTGCCCAAGGTCACACAGCTAGTAAGTGTTAAGTGTCTGAGGCTGGATTTGAACTTAGGTCCTCCTGACTTCAGGGCCAGTGCTTTATCCACTGTGCCACCTAACTGCCCCTATATTAATAAGCCTTAAAAAGTCCATTAAAATCTGTGGGTAAAAAAAAAGTATTATCAAGTGGAATATGACATCTCAGACAATCAAAGATGAATAGGAAGCCATTCATTCATTCACAATGTCACATTTGACTAAAATGGTAGGCTCTATTTCACTAAAATAAAAGTGCTTCATGGGTTAAATTAATACAAATAAATCCAACTATATCATATTGAAATTTTGAGGTTAAAAGATAAATCTACTTCCTGAACACAGAATTAAAATTTATGGATTATAAATGTTATTATAATTACTATTAATCTACCACTTGAATCATAGAATTGTGATGGGGATGAGGGAGTGTATAATTTTACCACAATATTTTCCCTCCTCTAATGATATTTTAAAGATTTTACTTTTCTATTTGGAAACAATAACATAAAAGTTGCTCATTCACAGGGAGATGACAATAGAGCCTTTAATGAAGAATAATGGTAATAATGTCTTTTACATGAATATGGCCTGAATCAACATCATGGACTCTGTTATATCATTTAACTCTAAGAATAAGGAGAGAGGACTGTTGTTATAATGTAAGCTGTTGTGTGATGGGAAGTTGTATAGACTTTGACATTTCTTTGACTTATCACTGAATGATATTTAAATAAGATTTGCATAGCAGTCCCTTTTTACCAAAATTCTAATAATGCTTTGGAGGGAACTGCTTCATTGAAAATTATCAAGTCAGTAATATAGGATTTCCTTCTTTTCCTTGGATAAAAGGAAAGATTTTCCATTATAAGTTGGCATTTATGAAACATTCAAGTAGTTTTTTGAATTTTTTATACAGAAAATATTTTTTCCAGGCTTTCAATATTCAAAGAATAGTTGAGAATGTTTTTTTTTCTTTCTAGCCTTCAAGATATCTGTTAGACTCATATGTCTATTTTTCTTTTAATAGGAGAATTAATTAATTAATTAATTAATTAATCTGAGAATCTGTCCTTGCTCAGTAAATATGTCTTCAGAGAAATGTAAGGAAGAGGATCTAGTAGTGTGTGGGTGTGGGAATCATCTAATGCCAGTCAAGTGACTATAGCAGTCCTCAAAGGGTACAGTCAGATGCAACTATCCCCAAATTCCCCTCTAGGAAGAGACTGTTCACTGACTTATTTCCTTATTAATTCTTTTTCTTGATTCAAAGGGAATTCAGGGTATGTCCTATAATGTAAGTAATTGACAAAATTGCGGAAATTGTCTAATCAGTTTATTGGTTCACTCTTTCATTCTTAAACCAGGGAACTCACAAGCTTAGATGAAGAGAATTGTTAAAGGCTATTTATTAGCAGTAGCATAGAAAACAGAAATAGCAAAGATACAAGTTGCAATATAAATTGCAATGGAAATTGAATTACCTCCCTTTCCTCTTCATCACCCATACCTCCATACTGGTGGGAGGGGTAACTGGAAGTTATATGGTTGGGCAGTTAAAAACACCTTCCTCAACCTATTTCAAGGAAAAAAGAGGGTCGGAGGGAGAAGGAGAGAGAAGGGTAGGGCAAGAGAAAGGAGTTATGGTCTAGACTTTGTCTCCCCAACTTTGTCTGATGATTTGACCTGTTCTCATTTCTGTTGTTAGTCCACGGTGATGGTCTCTTCATATTTCTACACTTACCTTTCCTTATCATTGAGTTAGCTCATTTGTTTCTCCCTTGTCTCTTACTGTTATATGGTCAACACATCGTTTCTACTTCTTATGCAATTGTTTCTGCTATTATCTTCATTTGGAAACAAGAGGGCCCCATTCCTATTCCCAAATTCCTTGACAGGTTTGGCAAGAGAAGCATAAAAATGGACCCAAACATACTTCTTCTTCCATAATCTTAGTGTCTTCTCCAACAGAAAGAAGCTTCCAGAAAGTCAGAAGACTTGAAATTTGGGAAACTCAGAGTGCATTGTAGTATACCACAATTACCAACACTGGGAGGAGCTATCTCTGCCCACTATAGAGGGAAATTATTACAAAATTGAAGTCTGTACCAATAAATAGTATTATGTATTATTTCTGATTAGAATAACATTAAAATATTGAGAAAATTATTACTAGTCCTCTAGGAAAAGATATTAGTTTAGAAGCAGCAAGGTGGATAAAGTACACTAGGCTTGAAGTCAGAAAGATCTAACTTCAAATGACTAAGCAAATCACTTAAACTCTATATGCCTGAGTTTTCCTGATTATAAAATGAGAATAATAATGGCACCTACCTCAAAGAGTGGCAAGAACGAAAAGAGATAACATTTTTTTTAACTTGGGTTTTTTGTTTGTTTTTCTGTTTTGTTTTGTTTTATGGGACAATGAGGGTTACACAGCTAATAAGTGTCAAGTGTCTGGGGCCAGACTTGAACTCAAGTCCTCCTGAATCCAGAGCCAGTGCTTTATCCACTGTACCACCTAGCCACCCTCAGTAGACAATATTTGGTACAATGCCTGTTAAATACCAAGCATATTATATGCATGTGTATATATATATATATATATACATACATATATATGTGTGTGTGTATATATACACACACATATATACATACATATGCATATATGTATGTGTATGTATATAAATATATACATGTGTGTATGTGTATATATGTGTGTATATTTGTATTGTTGGGAAAATTTCTAAGTCCAACAGAGGACCAAAACCAACAAAATCTCGAGGCTGAAGCAAAAGGTTTATTGAGGGAAGGCCTCACAATAAAGCCAATAGGTCTATTGAGAGATTTAATCCCACAATAAAGCTGGTTGGAACTGAAAGGCCTTGAGTTACAAAATCAATGGGTTCATATACCCTTCTAGAAGTTAATATTAATCTTAATTAGTAATTGATAAAATTAAAGCATATTCTTAGGAAATATGGGAAACTGCTAATGTGACAAATGTCAACATTTTCCAATACACTTATCAAACTTATTGTGGCAACAGGGTCATAGTTATGCTACATGACCCCATTGAGTCAAGAATACCACTGGTGAGCAGCATGACCCCCTTGAGTCAAACATAACACCCATGGTTTCTAAAATACTGTATCTTCTGATATTACTTAATGCTAGACATTGGAAAGTTAGTCAGAAGAGAGACTTAACCTATTAATACAATTTAAAAATTAGATATATAAATATAATAAATCATAATTTTAGATAATGTATTGATTATTATCTTAATTGAATCACTTATAACTATATTAAATCTCATAGATAAGGGATGGGGAAAATCTCACTCACAATATATATGTATTTACATGTGTGTACTTATGTAGATATGTATTCATGTAGATATGCATAAACATACATATGCATATATAAACATATGCATGTGTACACACATATATACATATACACATATATAAACATACACCTACAATTACACATACACACACATACATATGCATATGCATATACATAGATATATATGTCTGTCCCTTTCCTTCCTTCCTTCCTTCCTTCCTTCCTTCCTTCCTTCCTTCCTTCCCTTTTTTCCCCCATTTATTTAGAATTTTATGTTTCCCCAATTACATGTAAAAACAATTGTAATATCAATTTTTTGTTGCTGTTGAAAAAATAAGTATATATTTCATCTTCACCCTTCCAGGAATGCAAAGATCAGGAGTTGGGTTTCTCAATGCTTTGATCCAGGTATAAGGCTCACACTTCCAATCCAAATGCTGGAAAAGAATGGGAGGAAAAGGGATCCAACAGGACCAATGTTAGGCTAGAAGTTAGGTGTCCCATCCCCCTTTCATCATTAACCAGTTATCCTGATGTTCTCCTGTCCAGGGGAGACCTGAAGAAACTGAGGCTTGAAGGTTCAGTTAAAAAAACAAAAAAAGGAAAGGAATTAGGGACATTGGCATTAACATGAAGAGTAGAGTCCAGAAACAGACAAATAGGAGGCATGATGTCCTCTCTTCCTTATTCCAAGGGGTATCCCTGTTCTCAATCTAGTGAGGTGAAGGGTGAAGGCTCTGGAAAGGCACTTGTGAGGAAATCAGGACCTCAGTTGATTGGTTCATATTTTGAGTAGCATCTATGTTGTAGTAGCAGAAGGATCAGGCTCCCTCCTACCAGCAGAAGCCCCGGGGCCACCAGAACAACCACCATTATTCCCAGGACCAGAGGTGAGAAGGAATCCACTGGGGGGATTCCTATGCCCAAGAGAGCAGACCAACTGAGGTATTGATGGTCCTCATAGGCTGGACCAAGTAGAGTCTCCAATTGTCAGGTTGAAGGTGCAGAAGTTAATGGAGGGGCTGAAGAAGGCTCTAACAATAGGTGACTGTGGAAGTAGGGTAGCCAAGGTGGAACTGGGTTGGGATATTTGGCAGGGAAGGGTTGTTTTAAGAGCTGGCTGCTTCTGTGAGAAGGCTACAGGCCGCCACTGCAGGAAGCCTTCCAGTGGGGAATGCCACAGTAACATCCATCTGGAACACTGCAGGGCAATATTCATCATCAATGGATTCCTGCTCCTTTAGTGGGGGGCATTGGGAATCCAAGACTGGAGTTGCCACCTCCAGCCCAAAAAGGGAGTAGTTTCCATGAAGAACAGCCCCAGACAGGACCAGCTCTAGCTAGGAGATGTCTGCTGTATGCAAGAGTTGAGGGAGACCAGCTGGACGACCAGAACCAGAGAAAGAATGAACCTTGAATGAGAGGCTGCCATTGGTGAAGGCCCCCAAGGGATCCTCTGAAGGTCAACCCCAGAATGTGGCACTCAGGGTAGTGGGGTCAAGCGTGCTATTGACATCATCCCAGGAGAAGTTGGCCAGGAGGTAGGGTGTGTAAGGCTTTCCCAGGGACCATCCTTTACTTCTGAACTGTTGGTACTGTCAAACTCAAACAGCCTGGGGAAGATGAAGGCTGAGGAAAATTGAATACTATCAGCAGGGAGCACAGTCAGGCTCCCTTCAGGTGCTAGAGACAGCAGGCAGGTCCAGTTGACACTCAGGACACTGTGAGGGGTGTTTGTGGCCAGAAAGAGCACAGCTGGGGGTCCCAGGCTGCTCCAGATGTAGTAAATTGGAGAGTTGGCTCCCACATCCTGGATGTGCAACAGGTTTTATGAGGGGTCCATCTGTCCTGGGATATCCTCCCCAGACACCCAGTGGGTCTGGTCCCTGAGCAGGCTGACAGGGGCTCGGAGCATCAGCAGGCGCTGGAGGAAGAGCAGAGAGCAACTATGCAGAGAGACCCCCTGGGCCCAGGGTCAGTAACATCCATTTTTATAACTTCGAATTCCAAATTCTCTTCCTTCCTCCCACCACCCCTTAAGAACTCAAGCAATTCAATATAAGTTATACATGTGTAGTCATGCAAAATATTTCCAGAAGAAAACAGCCAAAAAACCTTAAGAAAAAGAAACTAAAAAAAATATATGCTTCAATGTGTATTCAGATACAATCATTTCATTCTCTGGAGATGAATCACATCTTTCATAAGACCTAGGGTGATTTAAAAAAAAAAAAACAGTTGCAAATGCTTTTCTTCTCTCCACACCAAATGAGAAGGTAAGACATGTGATGCCCATTTTCATTGTTCTTCTGGTTCTGTTCACTTCACTTTGTTCCCAGGTTTTTCTGAAACAATTTCCTTCATTTCTTCCAACACCATAGTATTCTATATACCATAACTTGTTCAGTCTTTCCCCAGTTGATGGGAATCTCCTGTTTCCTTTATTTGGTTTTTGCCAACTTAAAAAGAGCTGGCATAATTATTTTTGTACTTATGAGTCCCTTTCCTTTTACTTTGAACTTTTGGGGATACAAATTTGTAGTTGTATTGCTGGATTCTTGGACACAGTTCCAAATTGTTCATCAGAATGATTGGACTAGTTTACAGCTCCACCAGTAATGCATTAGTGTGCCTATTTCCGCACATCTGCTCCAGTGTTTGGCTATGAGGTGATCCTTCAAAATTGTTTTAAATTACATTTCTCTAATTAGTGATTTAGAGCTTTTTAAATGACTAATGACAGCTTTGTTTTCTTCTTCTGAAAACTTCCTGTCCCTATTCCTTGACTATTTATCAATTTGAAGATGGGTCTTATTTTTATAAATTTGGCTTAGTTCTCTCTGTATTAGAGAAATGACAACTTTATCAGAGAAACTTACTGTAAATATTTTCTTCCCGATTTCCTGCTTTTCTTCTAATTTTAACTACCTTGGTTTTATTTGTGCAAAACCTTTTTAAGTTAATGTAATCAAAAGTAGCTATTTTACCTCCTGTGAACTTCTCTACCTCTTATTTGGTTATAAACTCTTTCCCTATCCATAAATCTAACACATTTGCTTATTTCCCCCATAAGGTGTTACTAATGTGACAAATGGAAAAAAAAAAAAAGGAAACATTCCTTCAATTACACAATTGCATTGAAATGTAAATTTCAGATTATTGTTAACTTTTCGAGTTGAAGAAGGTGGGGTAAGGTGAATTGGAAATCTTTTTTGTTACAAATTGTGCTAATTCTATGTAAAAACAAAAACAAGACTAACATTCATTTTAGATGGAAAAGGAAAAGCACAAAGCACTTATTTATTTCCCTCTTTTTAATGATTATATCTCAACTGCATTGCACATGGCAAAATAAGGTGTTAACATATTTTATATGTTAAATTTAGGTATAATTGACATTGTTACAGAGTTGTGGGGTTTTGTTTTGTTATTAGACTCATGTATTGTCATTTCAAACCTCAGGCTTTTTTGTTAGATCATTTTCTTTTGCTCATAATGTCCTCCAACACACGTTCCCTAAAGGCACATATATGTTTAAGATTGAGGTTAGCAATTATTTATAGAGGGAGATCTTTTATAAGGTTATAAAAAAAAAACAACCTCACTTTTGGGGAAAGCTGGGTGGCACAGTGGATAAAGTGCCAGTCCCGGATTCAGGAGTACCTGAGTTCAAATCCAGCCTCAGACACTTGACACTTACTAGCTGTGTGACCCTGGGCAAGTCACTTAACCCTCATTGCCCTGCAAAAAAAAACCTCAAAAAACCAAACCCCTCACTTTTAAAATAGAAAAAAACACTATAAATTTAGAAGGTAAATTGTAGAGTCTGCAAAAATGTCTAACAGGACTTAATATTAATGGACAACTAAATTAAAACTAAAGTAAAAAATAGATCTGTGTGATATTTGCACTGTATAGTACCCTAATCAATCTTATCCTCATTTATATTTCTAGATATTTAAGTAGAAATGGTATAAATCATGTAAACATTATTCCTTATTTGTGTACACCAGCAGGCTTCTCTTTCCCTTAGCAACCATAAAATAATTATAAACAGGAAATTTACTTGTATTGCATGAGGTATAACAATTTTGCTATATCATCCTTGGTTTTAGCTACATTGTCTTTTTAATTATGGACTCAACCCCATCCCACTCCTCCTCTCACCAAACTGTCTGTCTCAGAAAGATTAACATTTTTAAATAGGAAATTAGAGTAAGGAAAATGGTGTTATTAATAGCCAAAGTTAGAAAAAAGTGTTACTGTTCTCTATGTATTTTCCATGTCTGACAAGACTAAATGAAGTTTCCAGTGAATTGTTTTCACTTTTAAATATAGCACATAGATAGCATATGGTCAATTCCAAAATGACACATGGATATTTAATACAATGGGGAAAAAACAAAATAAGTGTTATAAAACCTACAATGCAAAAAATTATAATTTTAAATTTTATTGAAAAAAATTTAAAGCATAGTCCTTTAAATTTCAGTAGACTTATATAAAGCATAATTATCTAGAAAAAGATATAAAATTGAGATTATATATATACATATATAAATGTAGCTAGTTGTTCTGTTTTCCAAATGTCATGTAAACTGCTCTTCTGTTAATTGTTCTGATAGCAGTGCTGTTCACAACAAATGCTTCAAAAATATTGAACAGGTGCTCAGAGATTATGCTCTGGAAATCAGCTTTCTTCCCAGATACTACTCCCTTTCAAGGACATGTAGTAGTTTGATTTCCTAATAAATAATCACAATGATAAGGTTGAGTGATATAAACCTTGCAATTTTAAAAAATGCATTTAAAAAGATCCCTTTACACGATGTAAGCTTATAATAACAATGTATAAAATATAGATTTCTAAAGACTGGTAAAAGTATGCTAGCTATTATTGCAGAACTATGAAATAAACAAACAAAAAATATAAATGATGTTTTACTTTTTCTCACTAAATTTAAGACATGTAGCTTTATTATTTTAAGAATTAAAAATGAGGGGTTACTAAAAAAAATAGCCAAGTATAGTGAGAATGCTGGATAACTAATTATGTTGTATTTATTATAGTTAAATCAATTTGATTGTGACCTTGAGAATCTGTTGAATATAGACAGTGATAAGTGACTTCTGTCTAGCAATTAAGTCACTTTTGAACAAAAACAAATCATATTGATTTTTTATTAAAAGTGATCATGGCATTATTAATTTTTTCAGAAAAAAAATTAGAAAAACCTGCTAATAAGGGTAATGAAAGTATAAAATGTTATTTTTCGTGTTAATTTCTCACTCTTGCATTTTACCGTGGTACTTGCTCAATATGTCTTCACCATCTTTTCTATCCCCTGCCATCAACTTTGATCAAAGACTACAATCTCTACTATAATCTATTAGAGAGAAGAAGAGAACATTTATAAGTCAGGCATAAAGAATACACATACAAGTTAGCAAGATACTTCCTAACTGTAAGGTGCTTTCAGTCTAGCAGGAAAATACAGTTAGGTGGAAAGTAGGGGATGGGGTAAGAGAGAAAGGTACTGTGGTTTAAAGTCACTGAACTATGAAAATCAGTATGTTTAGGAGTAGAAAAATGAGTAGAAAGGAAGAGGATAGAAGGGAATTAAATTAACATTTATGTAGTATCTAACTCTGCTAAGCATTTTATAAATATTAACTCATTTGATCCCCCTAACAATCCTTCAAGGTAAGTGCTATTAAAAAATTTTATATGTGAGGAAACTGCGATGACAGGCATAGTTTAAGTGACTTGTCCATAGTTACACATAGAGTAAATGGCTGAAGCCAGTTTTGAATTCAGGTCCTCCTGACTCAAGGCCCAGTACTTTTTCCACTGCCAATAGTAGGTCACTGGACTTGGAATCAAAAAGACTGGGGTTCAAATAATAGTAACTTTTAGCCATCTCTGCTATTCTTCAATCCCAGGCAAATCCTATCATTTGTCTTCTCTGTCCCTATTCCAAAGTAGATGAATGCTATAAGACCAAGTCGTGAAATCATAATACTTGGATCTCAATTAGCCCTCAGTGCTAAAGAGAAATCTTTTTATTCATATCTCATGTTCTGAACAGTGCCCATTCAAAATAACCCCCATCTCTCTGATTCTTTATCTTTATCTCCTTTGCTAGTACTTCAAATGCATATTAAATTCCCAATATTTGCAAAATATAGTATATCATCAGTCTCCACTCCCTTTGATGTAGGTGTTCCACAAATTACTGACCCTAGTCTTCTTCTGTTTTTATAGAGATTTCATCCATTCCCATACACAGTGGATCTTTTGTTCAATTGAATCCTAAATCTAAACTTCTACGTTTAGTGTCTTCCCAAGGTCCCAGTCCCATACTTCTACCTCTTTTCTTCATATCTCTTCCTAAAAATCTTTCTAGTATTTCAGATGGAACATGTATAAAACCAACCTCATTATCTTCCCCATAAATTTTTTCTTTCTTTAATTTTCTATTTATCTTTATGACACCTACATCCTTACAACCACTTGGGCTTATAATTTTTGACTCTGACTTCTCTCAAAATCCCACATCCAGTCAATGAATTCTGACCTGAAAATATTGTATGGGCTTATGGACTTATTGAAACTGCTGAAGCATAAAAGTATGCAATGTACCCAGTCTTTGACACTGTTGACACAGTTCAGGTCCAGGGCAAGAAATCTATCTCTATCTCTATCTCTATCTCTATCTCTATCTCTATCTCTATCTCTATCTCTACCTATATCTATATATAGATATACTTATCTATCTCTATCTCTATATCCATAGCTATCTAGATGATATAGAGACAGAGATAGAGATATATGTATGTATGTGTATATGTATGAATGTATGTATGTGTGTATAGATGTATATAGATGTATATAGATGTGTGTGTGTGTGTGTGTAGCTATCCCTTTAAAAAATAATAAAGACTTTCTAAAATAATTTGGGTGATACACAACTCTCTGACTCTTGCTTATTGACCACCTAGACAGAATCTCTTTCCACGACCTTTTTCCTATACCGTGAATCCTTAAAATTTGAATACTACCTGTTATCTTCCCCTTCTTTATGCCTTCCTGTACTGACCTTTTAAATCTTCTCTTCTCACAAAAGACTTTCCTTTACTCCACTAATCCTTTGCTTGTCCAATCATCATCACTTTAAAGAGATGGTTAGGGAACATCTAGCAAAGGAAGTGCTGATTACAAATATGGCTTCATCGGGGCAGCTAGGTGGCACAGTGGATAGAACACCGGCCCTGGAGTCAGGAAGACATGAGTTCAAATCTGGCCTCAGACACTTGACATGTACTAGCTATGTGACCCTATGCAAGTCATTTAACCCCAATTGCCTCACAAAAAAATTAAATAACATTCAGGGGCAGCTAGGTGGGGCAGTGGATAGAGCACCGGCCCTGGATTCAGGAGGACCTGAGTTGAAATCTAGCCTCAGACAATTAACACTTACTAGCTCTGTGACCCTGGGCAAGTCACTTAACCCCAATTGCCTTACCAAAAAAAAAGCCCAAAAAACAAACACAACAAAAACAACAACAACAACAAAAAATACAGCTTCATCAAGAACTATTTATGTGAGAAAATTTTATTTCCATTTTTAACTGATTTTAAATTAGAAGATGATAGGGATGCCATAGATATTTATTTGTTTACTTGTATCAAAGCATATGACCAGTATCCTTATGGAAAAGATGGAGAGATATGGACTAGAGAGTCATATTATATAGATTTAGGACTACATGGTTGGTTATAAATACCAATAGTTTCTATGTGCCCATAGTACCAGTAGTATCTATGGCTGAAATATGAGGGTTGCACAGAAGGATACGTCTGACTCAGGAAATAGAATGATGCATTTCTCTACTATATACAAAAATCACAATTCCATAAACTCACAATGTAAATAATCTTGTAGAATTTTGTCCAGAAGTATATAGTTATGTTAAAGAATGGAATATGAGCTAAGATATCATTTGCCTCTACACAAATACCAGACACAACATTTAATAATCATATAAAACACTATATAATACAATGAATGAATGAATGAATGAATGAATGAATGAATGAATGAATGAATGAAAACAGCATTTAGTAAACAATTTCTATATGCCAAGCATTTTTCTAAGTGAAATTAGTACAAAGAGAAAAAGCAAGAGAGTCTGCTCTCATGGAGCTCACACTCTAATTTGGGGAGACATATAAAATATACTTTCACTATAGGACATATGGTAAATTCTGGAAGACTTCAGGGTATAGTACTTGGACAGTGACAAAGCCCAGAGGTCCTCATTACCTTAGTAGGTCAAATAACAGTGTTAGGAGGCTATAGGGCATAGTGATAGAAAAGATGGTAAGTCCTGAAGGACTTTGGGAGCAGTGGCTAGGGTAGGTGGTATGTATTAGAGATCTTCTATCTCATCAGAAGGAATAGAATTTTTAATCCTCTCTCATCTAAGCAATGTATGCAATCAAGCATCCTGGGTGAAGGTAAATTGGAAAGTATACTTGATGGCAACAAACATTCTCACCACTTAAATGTCCTGCATCACCTTTAGAGTGGGCTCAGGGTGAAGGGGAAGAATATAAGGGAAGAAAGATGGACTCAACCCTTAGAATTTATTCATAAGCCTACCCCTCATGAACTGAAGTCAGTGCACATATTTATTGAGTATATTCTATGTAAAATAGGCTAAGTACCTTGCAGAAGTCAGAAAACACGAGTGGCTTGGCCTTAACTGGCCTATGAGGTCTCTTACAAATTTGGGTCTATGATCCTACAAAATTATGATCTTTGTCCTCATGAAATATATATGCTAGCAAAATACATCCATATCACTCATAGTCCAGATGACATCTAAAGAATCTTGCTCTGGACTTCTGAAGACTAAATTCAAAAGGAACCTGGATCCTAAAAGAAGAGAAAAGGACTTTTCTCAAACTGTCTCCAATTGTCCCCACTCCATATTTCTGAGGAATATCTTTAAAGAAAATTTATCTGTTTTCTGTCTGAAGATCCCCTAAAAGGAACTAACAGAATCCTTTCTCAAAAAGGTATCCCAGGGGCAGCTAGGTGGCACAGTGGATAGAGCACTGGCCCCGGATTCAGGAGTACCTGATTTCAAATCCAGCCTCAGACACTTAACACTTACTAGCTGTGTGACCCTGGGCAAGTCACTTAACCCCAATTGCCTCACCAAAAAAAAAAAACCAAACAAACCCAAAAAACAATAAAGTGTTTATAATAGGAATGTCCTTTGCATTAAAAAAAAAAAAGGTATCCCACCACAAAAGAAATACTTGGGAAAAATAAAAGATTCAAAAGTGTGCATTGAGAAATACTTAAAGCTATATAGGATGTTATGAGGAATTAATGTTATCAAAAAGTCAATCAATCTAGGGGCAGCTAGGTGGCGCAGTGGATAGAGCACAGGCCCTGGAGTCAGGAGTACCTGAGTTCAAATCCGGCCTCAGGCAATTGACACTAGCTGTGTGACTCTGGGCAAGTCACTTAACCCCAATTGCCTCACCAAAAAAAGAAAAAAAAAGAAAAAAAGTCAATTAATCGATAAACATGTATTAAGTATCTACTATGCTCCAACCACTGTTTTAAGTATTGGATTCCAAAGAAATGTAAAAAATCATCCATGCTCTAAAAACATCAGTCTAGTAAGGGAGATAATATGCAAACAACTATGTAAAAATCAATTTATGTAGAGCATAAATTGGAAATGATCAAAAGAAGGAAAACACTGGAATAATGGGGAATCAGAAATGGTTTCCTACAGAAGGCCAGATTTTACCTAGTAAATCAATCAGTATGGTGGTAGCATCAGAATAAAGAAGTGAGGATAAATGAGAGATGATACAAAAACAAAATGGATAGGCTTTTGCAAACAGATTGAATGTGGTGGGAAGTTGAGAGAGTAAGGAGTAGGGGATAGCATCAAGTTTGTGAGCCTGGGTGACAGAAGAATAAACAGCAATAGGAGAGTTAAGAAAAGGAGAGGTTAGGAAGGAGGAAATAATGGGTTCAGTTTTGGGTATATTGAATTATAGATATCTCTGGGACATCCAGTTTGAAATGCCTAACAAGCAATTGGAGATGTGAGCACAATTTTCTCAGGAATGATTCAAAGCACACAGCTTCTTATAGTGAAAAGCTTGCTGGATTTGGAATCAAAGGATCACCTATCGAATCCTAGCTATGCTTTTTTTTTTTTTTTTTTGCTGGGCAATGGGGGTTAAGTGACTTGCCCAGGGTGACACAGCTAGTAAGTGTCAAGTGTCTGAGGCTGGATTTGAACTCAGGTACTCCTGAATCCACGGCCAGTGTTTTAACCACTGCACCATCTAGCTGCTGCCTCCTAGCTATGCTTTTTATAAATATGTGACCCTGGAGAAAGCACAACCTCTCTTCTTTCTGTCTCTGTTCCTACTCTGAGGTATTTATTTTGAAAGGTACTGCAAAGGTGAAATCAACAGGACTTGGCAACAGATTGGATATGAGAAGAGAGAGATAGTGAGGAGTTGAGGTTGATGCCTATATTATGAACCTGGGGGACTGGGAAGATGGTAATGTCCTTGACAGTAATAGGGATGTTTAGAAGCAGGGAGAGTTTGAGGGGGAAAATATGTTGAGTTTTGAACATATTTATTTTAAGACGCCTACAGAACATCTAGTTCAAGATGTCTGAAATGCCGTTAGATATGTGAGAATGGAAGTCACCAGAGCTGTTTGGGCTAAATAGGAATCCAATTTTAATCATCAACATAGAGGTGGTAACTAAATCTAAAGAAGCTGATGAAATGACCAAGTAAAGTAGTATAGAGAGGCAAGACAAGGGGGCCTATGACAGAAACCTGAGGAACTATAATAGTATGGCCTGGATAAGGAACCAGCAAAGGAGACTTAGAAGGAAAGAGTGGTTTCCCAAATACCTAAAGAAAAGAGAGCATCAAGGAGAAGAAGGTAATCAGTAGTGTTACAGACTGCAGAGCAGTAAAGAAGGAGGAAGATTTAGAAAAGAGCACTGGATTTTGCAATTAAGAAATCATTGATAACTTTGAAGGAAACAGTTTTGGTAAAATAATGAAGTCAGAGTGAGAAAAAGTGAAAGTGAAGGCAACTATTGTAGATAGATTCCTCAAAGAGTTCAACCACAAAGGGCAGAAAAGGTAATGGATGATAGAGCAGATAGAAGGATCAAGTGATGTATTTTTTGAGGATAAAGGAGACATGGGCATAGTTCTAGGCAGCTTGGAAGGAGCCAGTAGAGAAAGAGAGATTGAAGATAAGCCACTGATAGGAGATGACAGACAGAACAATTGGAGATGGGATAGAGTGGGATTTCTATTGAAGGTGAATGGGTTTGTCTTGGTTAAACCACTTATTTGGGTAAGAAGGGTAAAGGAAGAGAAATTGATAGAATACATCTGAGTGGATATCAGATAGGAAAAAGGAGTTCACAGAAAACGACATTATTTTCTGTAAAATGTGAAACTAAGTTCTCAATTGATAGGGCTGGAAAAGGAGGAGACATGGAGGTTTTGTGAGGGATGAAAAATCTTTGGAAAAGTTGTTCTGGAGAGCAGGATAGTGAGTTGATTAGTGAAATGTAGAAAGATTGCCTAGAATCATTGAAAGCCCAAATGAGGTCTCTGGGAAAGTTTTCTGGGGAACCTGAAGGATTTTCTGTCCAAGTGTGTTCTCCCATATTTTGAACTAAAGAATCTCATGAGGTCCTCATAGTAGTTACCAAAGACCTCACAAATGCAGTCAGAGCAAGCCATTCAACTGTGTTCTTTTGCAAGGACCTAGAGCTACCAGAGGTGATAGTGGGCCTGGAGATTACACTCATCCCCCCACACACACACCCAAAAATGCAAATGTATATGAATTTCACAAGGAAACAACATTTTACAAAATTATCATAGATCACCCTCACCTACTTGTTGCTTCTAAAGACATATCCAACCCAAAATAATTAGAAAAGAACAAAATTGAAATAAAATAAGCCTAATCCCCAATTAATTCCAGATGTATGTGGCTCTCAGTTGAGAAACCAAACTTTTAGTCCTGGGTGAAAATCCCTCTGTAGGTCCCTCAAGAACATTCATCTCTCCAATGAATGCAGAAGGCAATCCTGATAGGAATCCTTGACAAACTCTCTAGGAATGCCTATGTGATGATTAAAAAGTTGAGAAACACAGATTCTGCAGAATTTGATCATTTTTTTAATGAGGCCAACAGGTTATTGCATGGTCATTTGGCCATCTCTCTCAGACCAAAGACAGCAGACTCACAGTTCATATACTCTTAAAAACATGAGGTATTCAAACAGCAATCAAATCTAATCTGTTAACAGTATTGGAGGTGGACTATATTTTAAAAAGGGTTGAATATCTCTATAGTGAGACTCCCGTTGCTTTAGGCTATCAATTAAAAGAATGTGTACCCTTTTTTAAAGAGAGGGCCTTTGCTATCTAAACAAGAGAATCTGTCTCCACCCAAGCTTGAGTAGAACACAATGAGCTTCCCCACTTTAGATTAAATTCCTTGCCAGGTTAGGTGGGTTCTGAACAAGATGGAGGAGAGTCAATGCAATCTTATTATCAGTGATTGAGATTAATGAAAAAGTGGACTGTCAGGACTTTGGAAGAAGGGTAGAACTCTGAATCTCTCCCCCCCCCAAATTATTGGTTATTAATAATTATTTCTCACACCTGCAAAACAGAGCACTGCAAATTTGTCTAGTACATCCCAACAAAGCCATAAAGTATTCTAAATGGAGGTTGAACTCACCTAACAATTGGACTCAACAAATTCAGATAAGCTCTGAATTTGTCGGAGCTTCCCCCAAAAGGGATTAAGCAATTAAAATTCAATGAACCAGGGGCGGCTAGGTGGCACAGTGGATAAAGCACCGGCCCTGGATTCAGGAGTACCTGAGTTCAAATCCGGCCTCAGACATTTGACACTTACTAGCTGTATGACCCTGGGCAAGTCACTTAACCCCCATTGCCCTGCAAAAAAAAAAAAAAATTCAATGAACCAAACCCTTCAGATTCCAGATGAACACCCAGAATATATTTACAAGTTAGGGAAAGTGTGAGTGACATTCATAGTCCTCCAGCTTCAAACAATGAAGGCCATTTTTGGTCTCATCAAAGCTCAGACATACAGAGTTAGTTACTCTTCCTCCTGACAAGTCAAATTAGCCAGATTCCCACTTGGACCAAGCCACTCTAAAGGGCCCTTAGGTAAAACATGGCAGCTTGTATTATTCATCTTTCTCCTTTTCCCCACAGATTTGAAAAGAAATAAATCTAGAGGTATAATAATTTTTAATAAACAATTGCAAAGGGGAGAGAACTTCCCTTCCTTACCTCCCTTCCTTACCATCATACTTTGCATCTGAATTCCCCACAATGCCCCCAAATAGGGATGAAGTCATGTCTTATTAGTCCTTATAGTCAGAGAGTGGACATTTCATGTTTTTACTGATGTTTTCTTTTTCATTTGTCTTCTTTTCTTCTTTCTCTTCCTCCTTCTTTCTTTTGGTTTTGTATAAAGTGCTCAATGATAAGTACTAATAAGGAATTGTTCTATCAATCACAAGTACTTCAGCACTGAGCCATAGTACATTTGTATCCCCATGGAGTCAAATTACCCAAGCACAGTTCTAAGAGAGAATGTCACAGTTCAGCAAATCAAATCTTACCCCTGTTATAATAATATGTGGTACAGGAGATATGTGTAATAATAAAGGGATAAACAAATACAATGGTGATTCAAAGGTGAAATATATCAAAACAATGTGATATAATGGGGCAAGTACTAAATTTGTGGCCATAGGATGGGGTTCAAATCCCATATCTGTTTCTTACTCTTTATGTTCTTTTAACCTCTCTGTGCCTTAGCTTCCTCATCTGTAATTTCTGAGATCCTTTCTATCAGTAAATCTGTGGTCTTCTGACATTTTACTTCTAAGAAGAACAGAGAAAATTAAACTTCTAATTTGTTTAACCAAAATTATTTATAAGAATACTTTCATGAGGAATATTCACCAGATATTTAGCTTTTGAATCACTTGATTCATTCATTCATTTGTTTGTTTGTTTATTCATCCATCCATCCATTCATTCCTTTATCTATTTATTTATTCATTCATTCATTTACTTACTTACTTATTTATTTATTTATTTATTTATTTTTGTGGAGCAATGAGGGTTAAGTGACTTGCCCAAGGTCACCCAGGGTCACACAGCTAGTAAGTGTCAAATGTCTGAGACCAGATTTGAATTGAGGTCCTCCTGAATCCAGGGCTGGTGCCTTATCCACTGTACCACCTAGCTGACACCTTGAATTACTTTAAATCTTTTTAGTAGTCTATTTTTTTAAAGGAGATAGCATGCGTTATGATAATTATTATAAAAAATCATTTTTTTCATCTTGTTCCATGAAGTTCAGATATAAACAGCTATCCTACTATTATTACTGTATGTAATTACTGTGTGTGTAGAAACTATTTTATGTACTTAATAGGCAGCTACTGTAGCACAATGGATAGAGTGCTAGATCTGAAGTCAGAAACACAGAGTGGGAAGTCAGCCTCAGACAGTTACTAGCTTTGTGATTCTGGGCAAGTCACTTGATATCTGTTTGCCTCAGTTTCCTCAACTTTAAAATGGGGAAAATAATGTGACTTGAACATTATGAGTTTTGTGTATGATGGTCATATCTATTAAAATATCATCAAGGTGTTTTTTTTAAATAAATCAATTATTACCGTGGTAGTTATTTTTATTACGCACATCTTTCAATGAAGTTCACAAAAGAAAAAATAACAAAAACAAACAACTCAGAATATGGGAGCACAATACTCCTAGAATTAACACTGAAATCAAAACCATCTTGCAATTTTTTAAAATTAGATAAATGAATAGAAGAAAATACACATGGAACAATAAAAGACAGTGAAATTCAAACTAAGGAAATCTAAATGAGCATGAACTTAATATTAATAAGAGTATTATAAAATATAAACTTGATCATATGACTATAAAAGGCTTTTACAAATATTCTCCTTGTTTTAAAAACTAAGTATAAAACACAATCTCAAAAGCATGAAAATCTCTATGAAAATAAACCCATACCATTAATTTCAAAATGTATATGTAATATCATAGAAATCC
Organism: Dromiciops gliroides; assembly: GCF_019393635.1. Lineage (NCBI taxonomy): Eukaryota > Metazoa > Chordata > Mammalia > Microbiotheria > Microbiotheriidae > Dromiciops > Dromiciops gliroides. The sequence goes on from NC_057863.1 coordinate 191,284,138, forward strand.
TATGTAACCTCTGAACTGACATTAATACTCTGAGTAAATTCAGAACACTTTTGATTCCGATATTTAAAATCCCCAATACTCATATCAATACCTTGCTGTTTACTTCTACATTTCTGTAAAATATATACCCTTCCATGGCAAAAGAAGCAGAGTCTTGAACTATGTTGATGATTGTCATGTTTATTCAGCTTAAGTTTTTCTTCTTTAACCCCTCTATATTGTCTGTCAGTCTTTTCACCATACAAATGCTTTATAAGATTACTAATTAAAGACTCTGGAGAGGAGGGGAGGGACCAGCGCAATTTGAATCAAACTTGATTTTGAACTCAGGCCTTTGAAATTGTTTTGGCCAACTGCACTGCTAAAAAGAGCCAAGTCTGTCACCATTGTTCATTACACCATGCTGCTGTTACTGTATACAATGTTCTCCTGCTTCTGCTCTTCTCAGTCAGCATCATTTCATATAAGTCCTTCCAGGTCTTTCCAAACTCCCCTTGCTCATCATTACTTTTCACATTGATTTTTAAAAAAACTTTGTGTTCTAAATTTTCTTCTTCCCTCCCTCTTCATCCCTCCCTGTGAAATCCAGCAATTCAATATGTCATATATGTGCAGTTATGCAAAACATCTTCTCATTAGTTAGAAAATAGACAAAATACCTTTAAAAAGAGGAGCTAACAAAATCATACTTCAATCTGTATTCAGATACCATTAGTTCTATCTCTGTTGATGGTTTGCATTTTTCATACGTCCTTCTGATTGCATCCTGCTCATAATTTCTTTCACAGTTACTATTGTAAACTGTATTACTTAATCCCTCCCCTTGATATTTATTCTATTATCTATCTTCCTTCACCGTACCCTTCCTCAAAAGTGTTTTGCTTCTTACTGCCCCCTGCCCTAATCTTCTCTTCCTTCCATTGCCTCTCTACCCCCATCCCCTTCCCCTCCTACTTTCCCACATGGCAATATATAATACTATGCCCTCTTGAGTATGTAAATTATTCCATCTTTGAGCCAATTCTGAAGAGAGTTAGGCTCACTCTCTCTCCCTTAGAGCAGGGATTTTTGAAACTTTTCTGCCTCATAACCCCTTTTCTTCTGAGAAATTTTTATACTAGCCTGGCTAAAACCATATATAAAATAGCTATACAAATCAAATATTTACTGCAAAATTTTTCATGACCCCATAATCAGTTATGTGATCCTATTTGGGGTGGCAAACCAGTTTTAAGAGTGCTGAGTTTGGAGCCAAAAAGATATGTGTTCAAATCCCACCTCTGGGCCTGAACAAGTCAGTTAATTTATCTATGCCTCAACAAATCTCTAAAATTTATCTACTTAATGATAGATAAAATTTGCTGATACATAAGATATAAAGATTTAAAATGGCATAGTACATATTCTTGAGTTTGTAGTCTAATAGGATTATGAGGTACATGCAAATAAATATAGTACAATATAAGAATGTTTTAGGGGCAAAGGAAAGATTAATATAAAGTAGGTTAGAAAAATTTGGTGACATTTTACTTTTATCTGAGAAAGCTTTCAATAGGCTAAAATGAGTAGTGGATTAGTTCTAAGAAGACAGCCTACATAAATCCACAAAGGCAGAAAATATCAAGTTGAATCAGGGAAAGAGCTAATGTTTCATTTTCTCCCAAATATATTGTGTGAAGTTAGTGTTAAATAAGGTTGGTTGAGGCCAGTATATTGAAAGCATCACAATAAAGAGTTTGTAGTATATCATATTGAAATTAGGAAGCCACTAAATATCACATTTGACAGACTTCTATGTTATTTTGGCAACTATGTCAAAAATGAATTAGAGAGAAGAGTACTTGGAAACCAGTTAAGAAATTTTTACAAGTGGTGATGAATCCCTAAACCAATATGATGACAGTAGAGAGAACAGAAAGGATGAAAGAGCTATAGAAGTATAATTGACTACAAGTAGTTCTTTAATGAGAGCTGAATGAGGGAAGAGTCAAAGGTGATTGGAGATTTCAAGGTTGGGAACCTAAGAGCATGTGATATGACATACTCAACAGACATAGGGAATTTTAAAAGGAAGGATTGATTGGGTGGGGAATATAATAATGAGTTTGGTTTAGCAGATATTTATTTTGAAGTGTTAGTGACCATTTAAGTTTATCTAGGAAGTCTGAGATGGAGAACTGGAGCTCAGGGGGAAAAATGGAGATACATATATAGTTCTGGGAGTAATCTACAAAGAAGTTGCAATTGAAGTCATGAGAATGAATGTGATTGCTAGGGGAAAATATCCAGAAAAGAGAATGGGAAAAATCCTTATTTAGATGTTGCTTGATTCTTCCTTTGTGACACTTCCTGACCTTATCACCTGTGGCCAAGTGTGGATAATTGTATCACAGTGCTTCTTCCAAATCCAGAGGGGCACTGGAAGTATAGGCCCCCCCCCAGACACCTTCTGCAAACAGGTGCAGTCAGACCCACAAGGAAGAGTGGGGAAGAGGAAATCAGACAATCAGTAACAGTGTAATAACTGTTTGGTATTATTAAAGTGAACCCAGACTTTTCTGTACTGCCCATTACTAACTTCAAAGAGCTCATTATATTTCAATCCTCCACACTATGCTAATTATCCTAAGCTGCACCTGATTCAGACCATACTCCTTGTAGTTTACATTTGATACTACAACAAAATGATATACTCATAGATCATTCAACAGTTAATGAAAGGATATATACTTAGGCATAGCAGGGGAAAAAATATTCAACAAGGGTAGATGTTGAGGATATTTTCAATTGATTTTGTTCCGATATCAAAGCTAAACTGTTTAAGGACTGGATCCAGATCAGAACAGTAGGACTGCAATCAAAGTCACCTGACTTTCAGTCCAATTCTCTAAATGTGGTTTTATTAGCAAAAGGGATGTTTTTGAAAAGCAATGAAATGTATTAATTTGAAAATTGTTAAATGTTCATTTATATACCATTACAAAAAACGCCTAATCTGTAGGCATATCTGTAATTTTATTCAACTGACATTTAGGAAATTTTGCAATCAAGTTCATTGGATTGGACAAATGGAGCCAAGTATACACACTCTCACAAATCCAGTGTTCTTATGTTCCACTAGAAGGAACATAGGATTTAAGGTTGGAAAGGATTTCAGAGATCATATAGTTTAGTCACCTCATTTTAGGATGAGTACACTATAGCTCAAGGACTTTAAGTAACTTGAAAATACTATTGAAGTCAATTTGAGATCTATTTAGCATCTAATATGTAAATGGTATTATATTGGACATCTTTAGAAAGATGTAAAACAGCATATAGTAGTATGATCTAGTAGGGAGCTGAGTCACAAATACCAATAATATGATTTTGAAAATTACAATTTCATAGCAGAATTAAATATGGCATGAGGACATGTAGGACAGAAAAATCCCTTTTTTTCTTGTCAGGAGTTAAGCAGAGGAAATAAAAATCTTCATGAAGGAAGTGGTATATTAACTGGACATTAAAGGAAGGAAAAGACATCCCATATCAAAAATGTGAGTGGAGTCTGTACTAGGCATGGGAGCTTACATGTTCAAATGTGTGATGGTAAGAAAGGGAAAGACAATATTGGGGAATGGGTAAAGTACAATTTGATTGGATCATACATTTTGACATGGTACCCTAAATTCAGAATGATTAAGTCTTCAAGGCATGTTGGTGTTTCACAATTAAAAAGTGACTTAGAGAGCTTGGAGAATGTTTAGAAAAGTAGTTCTTAATCTTTTTTTAATGTTATGGGCCCCTTCTCAGTTTGGTGAACTCTATATATCCATTCTTAGAATAATTTTTAATAAAAAGCATAATTGAAGGAAATGGTCAATTACAGTGAAAATAAATATAGAATTTTTCCCATCCAAATTAATGGATTCACCAAAATCTAGCCATGTAACCAATGTTAAGAAGATAATAATAAAGTTTTAGAAAATTATACCAAAAAAGAAAAGCTAATGCTAGTTTTATGTAGTCATGAGAAAAGAAAAAGTATGGTAACACTTTCAAGTACAATCTATGAAGGAATATAGATTAGGGGATTATGATTAGAGATTATTTGAGATAAAATGAGCAGCTTCTCTGGATTTCAAGCATTGATAAGGAAAGAGGAAGAGACCCTGTTTTTCAGCAAGAGGGCTATTACATTTATTGTAGAAAGAACTTCTTGGTGGACAATATAAGATTAACATATCCATTCAAGGAAAGCTCATTTCAAATTAGTACAATTCTGTTTATTTTTGTACCTAACCCAAGGAACCATGCCAAGTGCTAAAGGTGATAAAGAATGAATAAAATACAATTAATTTCAAGAAATTTATATCAAAGAAATGAAAATAATGGAAACAAATACAAAATACCTGTAGTACAATACATACACAAGAACACAAATACCTCTAGTATGAACTAGCATGTGGTAAGTACCATAAAAGAGGTGAAAAGTACTTTGAGGAAGGATAGAACACATTTGCCTGGGAATTAAATAGAATAAGGAATCTGAAACTAAAGAAGGTAGTATTTCCACAGGACCTTGATGGATTTTACAAAATTCCAATAGCAATATAAGTAACAAGGGGAGAGAGAGAGGGAAAAAAACACGCAAAAAACATGTATACTGGTGCTATAAGAATAGCAAACAAAAAATGAAGATAAAATGTTAAGTTTTTACAATGAAATCTTTTCTCAATCTGTGGCATCAGAGTCACCACATTTGGACTCATTGCAGTCCACAATGGACTAAAACAAGTCAGAAGAAATGACTTTAGAGAGGATAAAGTTGGGGAAAGACTTATATGAACTAATGTATAGTGAAGTGAGCATAATGAGGAGAACATTACGCATAGTGACAGCAATATTAGCAATGTAATAATTCAAGACAATTCCAAAGTACTAATGATGAAGTATACTATCCACCTCCAAAGAAAAAACTGATATTGATAGAATACAAACTGAAGCATGCTATTTTTCACTTTTTTTCATTTTTTTCAAGTTTTCTTATACAAAATGACTACTATAGCAATGTTTTGCACATATTATTGCACATGTTTAACTTATATCTGATTGCTTTCCACCTCAGGGAATGGGTGTTTGGGTAGGGAGGGGAGGGTAAATAGAATCTGGAACTCAAAACTAAGTTAAAGTGCTTATTAACATTTTTAAAATGACAGCTATGCATGTTGGAAAATTCTCTCCAAATCCAGAAAAAGAACTGGAATCTAGATGCAATTGAACCATACTATTTCTATTTTTTTTTTGTTTTCTTTTTTGAGGCTTTTCCCTTTTGTTCTGATTTTTCTTTCACTGAATTACTAATTACTAATGCAGAAATATATTTAATGTGATTGTACATATATAACCTATATCAGATTGCTTGCTGTCTTGGAGAGGGGGGAGGGAGGGAGAAAAATTTGGAACGAGAAATCTTATAGAAACAAATGTTGAAAACTATCTCTACATGTAACTAGAAAATAATAAAATACTTTTATGATTAAAAAAAAATGAGAGCTATGTTATTCCATAGACTTGAAAAGAGAATTAATATCTTGGTAAAAGAGGTACAAACCTTAGTGAAGAAAAAAAACTCCTTGAACATTAGAATAGACTAAATTGAAACTGACTTCATGAGACTTCAAGAAATAATAAAACAAAGTCAGAAGACTAAAATATAAAAATGAAATTCATTATAGGATAAACAATTTACATGGAAAACAGATCATGGAGAGATTATTTAAAAATAATTGGGGGTTTGGTTAGAGCAAGTAGCCCTACATACCTCACTAGCTCCTGTTAGCATCATTGTATTACAGCAAAACATAATACTTGTTCATAAGGATACAGAGAGAGAAAAAGATGAAATGTTACAATCACTCTTAAAGCAAAAAAAAGGTTTACTGTATTTTGGAGAAATACTGATTTTAAATGGTCAAAAAGAAAACCTTGGCCCTTTTAAAAGTATAAGCTTTGATTTAAAAAAAATAACTTTTGTGGAATATGTCATTCCCCAAAAATAATTGTATGAAGTGTTACACTTATTTTAAAATGTAATCATTCAGTGCCTTGTTCTTGTACCAACCCCAAGGATTATTTGTGATAAAGTTATTATTGGCGTTTTAGCTGACTCATTTGGGAGGGGCCACACCTGGCCCACTCTGAGGTTACTACTGAGGTCAGAAGGAGAACTTTCCATAGGCAGTTTTTGAAGGACTTCCCCTTTTGGTGGAGGAAAGATTGAACACTCCCTGAAGGGAGGGGGAGGCTTCTTCCAAAATGCTAGGCTCTTCCAGAATGCTAGGTCTCTTCTGGAATGGGAGCTCTCAAACTTCTCCCCCTTGCAGTGACGCAAGTTCGCTCTCTCCGGCAGCTGCTTTTTCCTGGTGGCTTCCAGGTGTTGGTGAGTTAATTATGGAAAAACCTAAATTCCTTTGAACTAGCTTAATTGGAAATGGTCTGGGGATTGCATAGGTTAAGTTTAGAGTTAAGAGTATTTATCTGTATTTCTATTTTCCTATTTCCTTATCTTTGATTTTATTAGTTTTAAATTTGTTGTTTAATTAATTCCCAAGTAATAAAATATGATCCTTTTGTGAACTAAAGCTTAAAGGCTCCTTTCTTATTGGCCTGGGAGGAATATCTAAAAAAGGCAGTTCAGAGGAGAAGGTAAACCTAAAAGGTCTCTCATATTTCTGGGACCCCAATATTAAGGCAAGTCACCCAAATAATGCTCCGTATATCAAATTTTGGCCCTCACATGTACATATATGTAAGACTGTACTATGCATATTTATACTTGTCATCTCTTTCTCTGAAGGTGGATATCATCTTCCTTCATAGGTCCAAGTCTTTCCATGTTGTTTTTTTTCCTAACTTAACCAGCTCATCATTTCCTACACTACAGCAATATTCCAATCTGATCCTATCTGAGAGATTGTGTATGAAAGTTTTTCCCCCCAAATCTTATACATTCCTTCTATTCTTGGCTACATTGGTTTTATTTTTATTAGACATTTTTAATTTAAAATGATTGAAAATATGCATTTTACAATTCAATAATGCTTTCTTTTAAGATTTATTACTGCTGAATCTGCTTTCTTTATATCATTTCTGCTTTTTTTTTTTTGAAATTTCTGACCTTTAGTTCTTCCAAATGGACTCTGTTATTATTTTTTCTAACTCAGTAAGATAATTTTTAGTAGTCTAATTCAATGGTATTAAATGAATAGGTTAGTTAGGTAAAATTATATTGGTTGTACCTATCCATGGATGATAAATATTATTTCAATTATTTCCATCTGACTTTATTTGCAGAAACAGTTTATTTTGATGCTCTTACAGTAACTGCATCTGTTTTGGCAGGTATACTGTCAAAGACTGTCTAATTATTTTAAATGATCTAAAACAATGTTTTATAATATTGCTGACAGTGTAATTTCCCTGTTTCTTATTGATTAAATTTCTTTTAGCTTTAAATTTCTCTGAGATAATGATTACTACCCATTTTTACATAATAAATTCTATTCCTGCCCTTTCTTTTATCCTCATGTGTATCTCTCATGTTTATAGTGTTTTCTAAAAGCAACATATTATTGAATTTAAAATTTTAATCTGCTATCCATTTTCATTTTATGGGTAAATTCACCCCATTCACATTCTAAGATAAAATTACTTGTGTATTTTCCTCCATCCATTTTCCTCACTATCCTTCTCACCCTATTTACGCTATCCTTCTTCATGCCCCTGCTTTATTTGTACCCACATTTTTACCTTACCTTCCTATTCACTAACCTTCCCACCCCTCTAAGGGTTACTCCCTTATTCTTTTCCCCCATCCTATTTCCTTGCCCTTTTATTTTCTTTCTGAATTTAGAAGACTTTTATACATATATATATGTATAGACATACATACATACATATATATACATACATATATATATATGTATAGACATACATACATACATATATATACACATACACATACATACACGTTTTCCTCTTTAATCCATTCCCAATGAGAGTGAAGTTCCAGCACTACCTGACCTCCCTAGTACTAGTTTCCTTTGTATTGTGATGAAATAATAGGATTTAGCAGATACTCAAAGACCCACCTGGAGATTAATCCAGACTGATTAAATCAAGTGAGAGTGGTTGACTGCTGATTAGCCTACTTCAAGTTAACTGGTTGTAATCACACCTGGCTAGCCCTTAAGAAGGTATTGTTCTCAGAAGCTAGACTGTGAACTCAACTTCAGAACACCTTCAAAACCAATGGATTTGGAGGACACCAACCAATGAGCTTGAAGCAGTGTGTAAGAACTGCCTCTGTTCCAGACCTATAAAAAGCTTCCACAATCAGCTCGCTAGGGAGTTCCTCATTGAAACAGGCTTGTGGCAGAGGACTTGAGGAAGAACCCAACCAGGCTGGAATTCTAGGCTGGATAGGCCTTTTCTTAACTTTCTGAACCCCATGTGAATACCTGTATGCTTTAATAAATGTTTAATGCCCAAAGACTAGTGCTTCTAATTTAAGGTGATCACACAATATAGATTTTAAACATCACAGTATCAAATTTTATGCCTCATTGGTATGATATAACTACATTATATTTTTTAGAGTCCATCGTACACAGGTCAACACAAGCCTTTCTGCCTGCATAATGATGACAATCATAAGAGTTCTGACAATATTTCCACATATCTGAATTAAACAGTATGATCTTATTGAATCCCTTATAATTGGTCTTTAGTGTTTACCTTACATTTCTTTTGCATCTCACATTTCAAATTTTCCCTTAAGTTCTGATGGGTTCCCCCCCACCCCACCCCCAACAAATTGCTGAAAGCCTTTCAATTCATTAAATGCCTTTTTTTTTTTTAATTCAGGATTATACTTAATGTTACTGGGTAAGTTACACTTGGATGTAACCCTAGCTCTTTTGCTCTATGAAATATCATTCCAAGACCTATAGTCCTTCAATATAGTAGCAGAACAATTGGTATAATGGTTTTTGTAGCCTTATGATATGTTTTTTTTTCTTTTTTCTTGCAAATATTTTCTCCTTAACCCAGGAAATTTAAAACTTGTCTATGATATTCCTGCAAGTTTTCATCCTGGTATTTCTTTCAGGGGGTGATAGGAGGATTTTTTTTTTCTATTTCTGATTTGCCTTCTTGAATTTCAGGGCAATTTTCCTTGATAATTTCTTGTGATATTGTATCAAGATACTTTTTTTTTCAAATCATAACTTTCAGGTTGTCCAATTGTTCTTACATCATTTCTCCTCAATCTGTTCTCCACATCAGTTGTTTTTTCTGATGAGATGTTTCACATTCTCTTCTATTTTTTTTTCATACTGTCATGGAGAAAATGGGGTAGGGGGTTTGGGGTAGGGGTTAGGGGTTTGGGATAGGAGTAGGGGTTTGGGTCCTTAGGAATTCCTCTTTAAGAATTACACCCTCTTGCACACAAAACAGTTAGAATATGATGGTAGTTTATTTAGAGGAAGGGGAAGGGAAGGGAAGGGAAACCATGAAAGAAGTCCTTGGACTTCTTATGGGGAGAAAGACATGGCACAGAGAGATTAGCTCTGAGATACTAATCTCCTCGAGCAGGAGACACTCATGTACATTTATAGAGGACTGATGGGGGTGACCATCTGACTGTGGAAAGTTCCTTTAGTGAGGGAGGACCACCCCCCACTGGTGGTGGCTGGAGGAATTGGGGGAGGGGTGGCTGCAAATCTCTCAAGCCATCTTCTCAGGACACAAAGGAAGCAGCCATACCTAATCTTATCCCCCATGGTTGAGGGAGACTAGAATGAAGGGTGGGGGTCCTGGAGCTAGCTCCGTCCAATCTGGGTCCACTTATCTCTCTATGCATGTCTGTCCTCTGGTTTAGTTTCCCAAGGAGAAGGTTCTTTGATGTACCCCAGAGAACTTCTGGGGTGCTCTGGGCCCATAACAATACTTTTGATTTTGTTTTATTATTTCTTTATATTTTCCCTTCCTTTTGCCCAATTCTAGTTTTCAAGGAATTATTTTCTTCCTTAAATTTTTGATTCTCTATTTTAAATTGGTTTATTTTCTTTTCATAATTTTCTTGGATTACTCTTACTTTTTTCTAGGTTTACTTCATTCTCTCTCATTTGATTTTTAAAGTTCTTTTTAAGTTTTTCTAAGAACTCTTTTTGTGCTTGGGACAATTTAAGATTTCTCATTAAAAAGAGGGTTGCTTTTGAATCTCCATTCTCTTCATCTGAATATGAAGCCAGATCTTTTCAATCTCCATGGTAGCTATGCATGGTTGGTTTTGATATGGGGAAAATGGGGTAGGGGGTTTGGGGTCCTTAGGAATTCCTCTTTAAAGAATTACACCCTTTTGCACACAAAAGCAATTAAAATTAGTAGTTTATTTAGGGGCTCGGTAAGGGAAACCAAAAGACAAATGCTTGGATTTCTTCTCATGGGGAGAAGGCATGGCACAGAGCATGTCTGAGATACCAATCTCCTCAAGCAGGAGACAGGCAGATACTTTTATAGAGAACTGATGGTGTTCCGATGAGGTGATTGACTGTGGAAAGTTCCCCTATTGAGGGAGGACCACCCCCCTCTGGTGGTGGCTGGAGGAGTTGGGTGAGGGGTGGCTGCAGATCTCAAGCCATCTTTCTCTCCTCCTCCCACCACAAAGGCAGCAGCCAAGCCTAATCTTATCTCCCCAGGGGTGGAGGAGACTTGAATGAAGGGGGAGGGGGGCTCCCAGATCTGGCTCAGTCTGATCTGGTACCACTTATCTCTTTAGGTGTGTCTGTCCTTTCATTAGTTTCTCAAGGAGAAGGTTCTTTGATGTACCCCAGAGAACTTCTGGGGTCCTCTGGGCCCATAACAGTTTCTTTCTCCTTTGCTTGCTCATATTTATTTTGTTTTACTTTGCTTTTAGCAGCTATTAGTATAATCAAGTTCAAGCCTCAGACCCTTCTTACTGTCATTTTCTGAGTTCTGACCCAGGACCAAAATTTGAACTCTCTTCTCCACTCCTAAGACACAGCTAGTTCCCCCAGCCACACTGTCCCACAAATGATCTTGCTCCCTAGCTGCAAACCACTGCTGTCCTTTCTATCCTGGAACTGAAACCAGGGACTCTAATCACCTTCAAGTGCCCACAGACAGCAGGATTCCTGCACTTCTGCTACTGCACTTACCAGGCATGTACTAGCTCCTCCTCCATAGCCTTAGCCTAGAACATGTCTGGTCAGCACAACTGTGCTAGGCATTCCCTGACAGTGGAAAGCCCTTCAATCTTCTCCTACTCAGCCATCAGACCCACACACTGACCCTGAGATGAAAGTTCTAAAGCTGAGACTTCCAGACTTCCTCCCAACCCAGCTGCCCCCAGGGCTTATTGTTTGTTGATTCCTCAGAGCTAGCCTGAAGGTATTTGCATTTACTAAGGCTATCCAGGCTCCTTTTTTTTTTTTCCTGTTTTAGTTGTGGCTTTCAGGTAGTCTAATAATTCTTAAATGATCTCTCCTGGATTAATTTCCAGGTCAGTTGATTTTTTTCTATTTTTTTCATTCTTTTGATTTTCTTTGATTGATTCTTAATGCCTCATAGTGTCATTAACAGTTTCCACTTGTCCAATTCTAATGTTTAAGGGATTCTTTTCTTTAAATAGTTTTTTAAAATTGCTTTTCCATTTGACCAATTGTAGTTTTTAAGGAGATATTTTCTTTTTCCCAGCTGCTGAATCTTTTTTCATGATTCTCTTGCATCACTCTCATTTCTTTTGCCAATTTTTCTCCTACTTCTCTTATTTGATTTTTTGATCTCTTCCAAGAGGACATTTTTGTGCTTGAGACCAATTTGTATTCCTCTTTGAAGCTTTTCATATAGGTTCATTGACATTCTTCTGAGTTTTATGTTTCCTGTCAGTATAGTAGCTCTCTATTATCAGGCCTATTCTTTGTTTTTTGGTCATTTCATAGCCTATTTCATGACCTTTAAAGTTGAGCTCTGTTTCTGATGCAAGGGGGGCACTATCCCAAGCTTCTTGTACTGAGGACCAGGGGTCTTGTCAGAACCCCAGGGCTGGTGGCTTGGGCCCACTGCACTAACATGGCCAGGACTAGTTGTACCTGCTGTGCTAGGGGTTCCAGGGCTAGCAATTTTCCTCCTCTGCTGGTGCTAGAGGCCCTAGTTGCCCTGTTGTCCTGCTGCCAGCTGAACCAGGACCACAGGGCCTTGGTTGCTAATCTGTACTGTGGTAAGAACCTCACACTGACCTTCCTGGACACTGCTTTCACTGAGCTGTGCTCCCCTTTAACCCAAGTGAGACAGACCTTTTCTGAAGTTATTCTAAGTTATATTGGGCTGGATTTTTTTTTCACTCTGTCTTTTTGTGAGTTTTTGGTTGATTTAACATTGTTTTGAGGGAAACTGGGGGGAGCTCAGGGCACTTAATGTCTTTTCTCTACCATCTTGGCTCTGTCTCCCTACAGAATTAGTTTTGGTTTTTTTTGGTGGGGCAATGGGGGTTAAGTGACTTGCCCAGGGTCACACAGCTGGCAAGTGTCAAGTGTCTGAGGCCGGATTTGAACTCAGGTACTCCTGAATCCTGGGCTGGTGCTTTATCCACTGTGCCACCTAGCTGCCCCTAGAATTAGTTTTAAGGGATATACTTTTTAAACTACTTATTCCTATGTAAATGTGAACTAAGATAATAGTATTAATGATAATAATTATGCTTCTTATTTAGTCATTTGCTATCCAGAAGAAACCATGAAGCACAATTAGACCTAGAAACAGTTATAAAAATGTCGATTTTTTCCCAAAGTAAATCAATACTTTGCCCATTAATTTTTTATTAGTTATCATTAAATAATTTTCATAAAATAAAACACAATCTTCCAGAAAAAAATTGAGGAGGAAATATATTATAGAATGTCACATCTGATTAAGGATTTTTTAATCTTTAAAAATCTAAAAATAATTGAATAAAGTTAACATAACATGCAATTTGAATCTTAGATGCAAACTTGTTAAAAATGTGAGATATAATTATTTTCTTTTATTTTCTATTTGGCCAAACAGAAGGTAATAGTTTTTACACAATTTTGTTTTCTTTCCTTTCTTTCCCTTTATTTTCTTGAAAAGAACAAAGCTCTTTTTTCCCACTTTGTCACAGCTGGTTACCAATCAATCTCAATTCACGGTACAGTGATGATAGTACATGTTGTCCGGGGGCCAAATCTGATTGGGTTGCATTTTTTCAACAGTATTTCATATCAGAATAATTTGTGTCTATAAGGCAGGGACTGTCAGCACATGATTGTACAACTGTCATTAATCAAACCTGGCAACAATGAAAGCATTCATTGAAACCAGACTGCCAAATTTCACAATCAAAATCACCCAATTTTTATTAAAATTTCCTCACTAGTAATGTTTTTTCATCTGTTTTATCCTATTTTTTTTGTGGTTAATTAAGTGCAGAAACTCGCCATTGCACGTAGACCATGAGTAATATTATACCACCCTCGAAAGTAACTGTTTTATGTTTAAATGTACTCCAGTTTTTAAATGTATTTCTCAACTCAATAAAGGAGACTAAAAAGCAATTTAGGGTCAGATGTTATGTGTCCCAGACCCTTTAACAAACAAATTGACAGCTTTAGAAACCAGTACATTTTTATAATGTCTATGTACAAGTGTATTTATACATGTATGCAACATCATTTGCAGCATACTGTATTTACCTTTGCTATTACTGAGAGATAAACAGTAGTAGTCACATTATTATATACTTGGGAGATACTGAACACACAAATTTCTCAGTGATGTGATATGAACATTTTTTTAAAATGTGGATGTGCATGAGAGAGAGAGAGGGAGAGAGAGGGAGAGAAAGAGAACTGAAGGGTGTACTATAGCCAGCTCATACTGGCTTTAGAAAAATGATTTTAAATTTTCTGCATATGTGCATATGCATATACACCTTAGGAATTGACAAATACTAGAAACCAGGACTTTTTTGTCATTTTTAATTGTCTACATTTAAGAAAGAGATAGAAAAAATGTTAATCATGCAGATTAAACTTAAAAAATATGTCTTAAATTGTTTTCTTTTCCAGAGAGCTGACTTTTACCATTTACCAGCATACATACAGATATCCAGCTAATATTTATATATTACATTATATTTGACTGTGCTGTTATACATAATATTAACATATTAAATATATGATAATATTAATAGCTTATAACTGCACTAAGATATTTTTAACATCTTGTACTATTTATATATACTACTCAACCTGGTATGTCATCATATTATCTCCCTCATTAGGTTGTGAAGCTTATTAAAGGCAGGGACTGTTTTCAATTTTTCTAGTATTCTGATTGATTAGTGAAGTATCTGCCATATATCCATACTTACTAGATGCTTACTAATTAATTGATAATGTCCTAATATGTCATGAACATGCACTGAAATGAATTATATTTCTTTAAAATATATTGACTATTGCATGAGGCAGTAAAAATCTCATAACAATTACTGTGTGCTGCCATCTGACTTTACATAATTAATCATATAAAGATATGTAATAGATATAATCCCATTAAACTTTTGTTTCTCAAACAATTCCAAAATCACATAAAGTTGTTATTCTGATTTAGATTCGACATCAAAGATGATTACACATTGAGGATTAAAAAGGCCATGAGTTCAGATGAAGGCACCTATATGTGTGTTGCTGAGAATCGGGTTGGAAGAGTGGAAGCATCTGCTACCCTCACTGTTAGAGGTATGTGACTTAGCATTTCAAAAATAACCTTAATAAGGAGATTAATGCATAAGTAATTTGGTAAGAATGCATATTATATAACTTTCAGATTATTCTGTATACATTTTACTTCTGTTTAAGAGTATTTGCACATCTGATTTGTGATTAGCCTTAATTGTACATAGTCTAATATATTATTTTTCATTACTTGAGATTAATTGAACTATTCTCAGGTTTAGTTTCTTATTTAAAAAATCCCTTCAAACATTTAAAGACATTTATTCATATTTAATGTGTAAGCTTATTTTATTTAAAATGAGAATGTTAAAAGTAAATTGTATATTCAATTAACTAGTACTACCAATATTTGTATGAATTGAAATTATACTTTCTATTCTAGCACTTACTGTTGTTATTTATTTATTTTTTTGCCATGGATCAAAAGTGGTGAAAAAATTTGATTCTCTATATTCAGATGCATTTATGTGTTTATGTATGATTTTTAATATTATAAAAGTTTAAAAGATGAAATAGACTATCTTATGATGACTTTCACTTTTCAGAAGTAATTCATTATCCCTGTCATAGAATATGTTTATCAAGTCAGTGGAAATACTTATGAAGGAGAGAAAACATTATCGTAATGTTTGACTTTAGAGTGAATTAGAATCAATTAACTGTCCCCTAGGTATAACCATTTGACCTACATAAGAAAAATTAAATATTCAGAGGTACCAAGTGAGTGTCATTTAGACAGTTACAATAGATGCATTCACTTTCATATAATTTCACACAAAATTGCAAATATATTTGTACCTCTAGATCACTCCTTAAACTTTCCTAATTGATGCCCTCTCCATTCATATTATTTGTGCATAGGCAAAAAGGCCATCTAAAAGGTAGCGGATATGGCTTCATTCTTCAGGGCTAAGTTGTGCTTCTTCACCATCCACCAAATCCCAATCATGTATTTATGACGACTTTCTTCTTCCTTGTGCATATTTTTATGCACAAAGACCTGAAGAAAGATGAAGAGAATATGGAGTTTACTTTTTTTTAAAACAAGGGATATAGTGGTAGTTAGAATTGTTCCAAAGAAATAAATGCTGCCATTTCTTTCTATCTTTTTCTCTAGAACAGAAAAGACTTTCTTCTCTCCCTCTTGGAGGTTGAGACACAACCCCCTTTTAAATATATGCCACATTAATCAGTACACCTATTTTCATTCATTCAGTTATTTTTTTCACTTAGCCCATTAAAACCCAAATGCAGTAGTTGATCTAGAAAAAAAAATGAATAAACTATTTTCGTAGAAGCATCTTTGTTTTGGAGTGAGCATGTTTATGAAAAATAACTGAGGAGGTATAAACCTTCTTGCCATTGCTTTTCTTTTGCCTTGCAAAATGGCACAGGTGTCAGAATTTTTGATATAGAAGACACCTTTTAGAGACCATATGGTCAAAATTTCTCCCTTCAGAGATGAGGAAATTAAGATTCTAGAAGTAAAGTGACTTTTATAAAGTTACATGACCAATTAGTGACAGATAAAAAGACAAGAATTCAGGACTTCTAAACCCTTTTGTTCATTATAATACACCCCAATCCCTGTTTGTCTTTAAAATGTCTACTAGTAAGGTGATATGAAGATTATTTTTTTTTCTTTTTCTTGTCAGTCATAAAAGGCTTTTTTCAAAAGCTTGACAAAACAATGTGGTTGTCCTAATTTAACACAAAGTAAATTTCCATCTTTAAATTATTGGAAAATAACAAGATAAGTAGCTTTCTATTTGGGAAATGTTTGCCAATGAAACAATTGATAAGAAAATATGAAATGTTTATTTCTTTAAATAATTGTTTATTGCTTTTGCACAAAATGCCTGCAATGGAAGCCTGGAGTCTACTTGCTATAACATCTAATCACTTTTGTTTTCTATTAGAAAATTTTAGAATTATTACTATGTTTTCCAAAACATTTTTTGTTTTAGCTAAATTTTGCCCTACATTCTAAAAATAATAAAAAGGGGGTTTTATCTCTAAGTAGAAAAAATAACACCTTGTTTTTTATTTTTGTTTTTCTTTCTTTCTTTTTTACTGCCAGCAATTCTCAATAAATTACCTATCAAAAAAGTCCCATGACTCTATAGTAGAGTTTAATGTGAGTGGATTGCTCATTTTTTTTTCCCTAAGAATTCATCCATGATTGAGAGCTCCAACTAGGAGTCAGATGAAAATATCCATAAATCTATACTTACTATGTTTATCATAGGTGTACTTATCTTAGAGCAAGACTTAGAAGGAGGGACAGCTAGGTGGCACAATGGATAAAGCCCTGGCCCTGGATTCAGGAGTACCTGAGTTCAAATCCAACTTCACACATTTGACACTTATTAGCTGTGTGACCCTGTGTAACTCATTTAACCCTCATTGCCCAGGAAAACAAACAAAAATAAACAAAGAAAAAAACTTAGAAGGGACACCAGAAATCATTTAGCCTAACCTCATCATTTTGACAATGAGGAAACAGGTCCAGAGAAGTTAGGTGACTGTGCAAGGTCACAAGGGTAGTAAGTTTCCAAAGTGGGATTTGAATGCATATTATATGTACACAAATGAAGTACACACACATACACTCATATATATGCATATATATCAATTTAAACCCCAAAATAATATAGACTAGTAATATGTATTTTTTTTCCTATGTAACATTGAGAAAGGTTAGCAAAGTAAAAAAATCATTATCTTTGTTTCCTTTTTTATACACACAATAGAATATTTGGTCTCTACATTACAGGGATCAATTGACTTAAGAGTCCAACTTCCATTTTCATGTATTTAATTAAGGGACACAGTGCAAACAATGTTATGTAGCAAAGATAAGGTTTTTTTTTCATATAATCCCTCTGCTAAAATATGAGGACGAGGTTCCTATTAGAAAACATGAAAAAAAAAGTATTTTAATGTACAAAAAGGTAAGAATACCATCATTTTTATATATGACTTTCAAAAAGAACATGGATCTCCTAGCCTTAATTTTCTGATGAAATTTTGATTTTCCTAGTACGTTTTTTCCCTCTCTGACTTCAAAAGAACCAATTAAATAATTAATTCAAATTGGTTATATGGCAGTAAACAAACTGATTGAATTCCTCACTATTTTTGTTAGATCATTGGATCATAGATCAAGACGTAGAAGGGACACCCAGAGTTCATATAGTCTAATCTCCTCATTTTGAAAATGAGGAAACTGAGTCCCAGAAAAGTTAGGTGACTGTGCAAGGTCATAAGGGTAGTATCAGAAGTGGAATTTGAATGCATGACCTCTGATTCCAGAGCCAGTGCTAATGTCTCATTCCAATATGTAGATTATTTTCTCTTAGAATTAGTTTATTACCTTAATAAACATCAGAATCAAGCATGCATTTTGAGAGCTTGTCTAAATTCAAGTGAAAAAAATAATTTTATCTTTTCAAAAGATTATTTTTCATCATTCTTAATTTTTTGCCTACAAAGGGATAACATATTGGAGAGCAGAGCATACAAGTGCTTATGAAGCACTGGAGAACCAAAAATGTTTGAAATTTAGAATGAAATGAAAATGAAAAGGGTATGGAAATAAACAGATCAAAACTGACATGAACTGACATTAATACTATATATTGGCAAAAAAAATGGAGAAATCTCCATTTCTAAGTCT
The DNA here is from genome assembly GCF_019393635.1 of Dromiciops gliroides. NCBI lineage: Eukaryota > Metazoa > Chordata > Mammalia > Microbiotheria > Microbiotheriidae > Dromiciops > Dromiciops gliroides. The sequence goes on from NC_057863.1 coordinate 191,302,642, forward strand.
CAGAGTCCCACACCAGCTATTTATATCACAAAGCAGTTATTTTCATTTGTTTTTAGAAGAAATGAAAAGGTATATAAAAGGGCATTGGATGAAAATTATCTTTTTCCCACAATATTTTCCTTTCTGTTAAAATCAATCAACCCACCATAGTCTATATGAACATATTTATAACAGTGTTTCAAAGCACAGAATTTATACTCTGGTGCTGGAATTGGCTTTAATTATCCACACTGATGAAATCGGGAACATTATCATGTGATTGTAAAATACATACCATGAATAGGAAATGTTATCAGATGAAATATTGTACATATATACATACCTAACATTAAGAAAAATAAGACCCAGGCAGCTAGGTGACGCAGTGGATAGAGCACCAGCCCTGGATTCAGGAGTACCTGAGTTAAAATCCGGCCTGAGACACTTAACACTTACTAGCTGTGTGACCCTGGGCAAGTCACTTAACCCCAATTGCCCTGCAAAAAAAAAAAAAAATAAGACTCAAGCTGAAAGAAAACCCTCCCCAAAATTTACTGTAGTGATACGAGAACTACAAATCGATAATTTATTTGGGGCACATGTTGAGGTAGACTCAGCTTTTTCATAGGTACCATTAATAGTATGCTTGTTTTCTTTACATCTTTACAAAATAAGTATACTTTGAAAGTGTAATTGTTGGTATAGATACAACTATTTTCTCAACAGAAAAGAAATATAATACAACTACATATTTTGTAATATTTGTCCAGAATTATAACTGATGTTTCATTAATTAGTTTATTAAATTGTATTTAAATTTTCTAAAAATTATTCTTGAGATTGAAATTTTCTTAACATTTGTGTATTTTCATAATAGTAACAGACAATGTTACTATTGTTCTCAAACAAAAAAGTTTATTGCATAATCATGGGAACATTTGTTGCAGTAGCCATTTTTGTCACTTTTAGTAGGAATAAGAATCAACTTATCAATTTTCCTTTTGCTGTTCCTCCCCCAAGGTAGAATTTAACTAAACAGTAATTTGGAAGGTATTGAATTGAAATCCCTAAGGTCATTTCAACCTGTTATATTTTCATGAATTCTTTCAGTGGATAAAAAATGATGTGCTGTTATCAGTAAGTGAAAGTAGTGTCATGGGCTTTTCTGTAGTCTTTGTAACATTTCTGACCAGCCATATGTAAAATTCAATTGGTATTTAAGTTAGAACGTGATTACTTCCTTTATTACCATGGATTATGGTAGTATTTAACTTGAATAAATATTATCATCAGGTACTTTAATACTTTGGTAGGGTAATGCAGTTTCATTCCAAAGAGGCATTTATTGTGGTAATTGATCATACCATATCAGTTTATCCAAAAAAAAAATCTATCAGTTGATTCACTGTAACCATTTCTAAGATACCTCATGTTTTTGTTCTTTTAAAGCAAACAGACTGCTTTAATTTCTTTAAAAATATAACCCAAATTTCTGGTCACACTTAAATTTCTAAGTTTCAAATTCACTCTACTGTCCATTCTTAAATGTAACATTACTCATCATGCATTCTGATAAATTTCTTTTTTTTTTAATTTCTTTTTTATGTTCTCACCACACCATTGTAATGTCTACAGCTCGCCCTGTTGGTAAGTAACCATCCTTCTATCCATTTAGCATGGCTTTATGCAATGCTTTATATCTCATGCAAGCAATATTTGACTGAAAGAACTATATTTGTTCATCCATGACCCATAGTATTAATATATTAGATGAAGCCCTTTCATCACTTTATCACTTTGGATAAACTATATGTAGTGGCTTTTGTCATACAGGCAATTGCTTGGGTACCAAAAAAAAGTGTGTGACTGAATTTTCTTAAAGAGATAGATAGCTGATTTCCCTTTTTCTTCTGTGACGTATCTCTATAACACAATGATCACTGGACCCTTTTAAGAGAATACTCAAAGTTTATGAAGGAATTTATTTGTTATCTACCTCTCTTCATTTGTTAACTATTTTTAGTTGCAGCCTTTTTGGGGGGGGGTTAGGAGGGAGCCATAATTTTATTGCTATACGCACATTGTCTGCATGCTTTAAAATAAATGTATGTTAAATGCTTTAGCAATCAAATTAGCATTGTCTTCATGCTTTTGTAGACAGTTACTTAGCTGAAATAATGGTATGTAATGGTATTTTTTTTCTCACTCACATCTTTTAGATATTAACTTGATATTTTTGAAATGTACCTGTTACTTTTCCAAATTATTTATGTATGTTGCCACAGCATTTGTAGCAATGATGTTTACATTTGAGATAAAATGTATATAGACAGCTTTTTTGAATTTACACAATCAGAACCCTAGAATGTTAGACATGTAAACTACCCTACATATTCTCTCCTCTACTTTCCTCATTGTATAAGTGAGTCCTAAACATATATTTTTTTTTGGTGAGGCAATTGCAGTTAAGTGACTTGCCTAGGGTCACACAGCTAGTAAGTGTTAAGTGTCTAAAGCCGAATTAGAACTCAGGTCCTCCTGACTCCAGGGCTGGTGCACTATCCACTGCACCACCTAGCTGGCCCAGCCCTATCCATTCTTAAGGTGTCCTGTATTAAATTCAGTACAACAACTATTTATTAAAGACCCACTATATGCAAAGTAGTGGGGATAGAAGATGAAAAATAAAATAATAAAAAAATCTAACCTTTAGGAGCTGATAATTTGATATCTATAAAAGCAAGAATGATACAAAATAATATGAAAATTTCAAAGAGTAGGTCCAGGCAGATTTGGAGAGGGAGGAATTGCATTCCTCTGGAGAAATCAAAGAAGAATAATGAAGAAGCTTGTATCTGCACTGGATCTTGAAAGAAGACAAGTGCCATAAACTCATATTGATGCCCATTTTAAACAATCTTTCACACCTTTCTTAGGAAATTCTGACCAGATGAGGAAGTCTCAGAAAGAATGTAAAAAGAATTGGGGCCAGCTAGGTGGCCCAGTGGATAAAGCACAGGCCCTGGATTCAGGAAGACCTGAATTCAAATCTGGCCTTAGACACTTGACACTTACTCGCTATGTGACCCTGAGCAAGTCACTTAACCATCATTGCACCGCCCCCCCCCCAAAGAAAAGAATGTAAACAGGATTAAGTACTATTAACTGGGACAGAACATGAGAGTATTATAGTATTTTATTTTATACAACTCATGAAAACGGTTCCAATAGCCATCTCAGGATCTCTTAGCTAGAACTGCTTTTCTTCAATTTATTTATTTTTCTTCCTCAATAAACTTCATTTTTTCAAATACAGCTGTTTATTATTGCTTTAGATTAGGAGTTATTTTGAAATCTATTTTCTTAATTGAATGATAAAAATTATATATATAAATATAAATATATACATATATATATACATCAGAACTTCCTTTTTGAACTGGGAGCATGTAAAATTAACATTAAATATTTAAACACCTAACAAATAAAACAAAAATTTATTAAAATAGTTAGTACTTAATTCTGTTTGCTCTAGTTAAATGTGATAAATAAAGTAGCCCTCATATAAATATAATGAAAAGTTAACTAATTTGGAAACATATTCAACATATTTGCACATGCATTACCTGTATCAGATTGCATGCTGTTTTGAGGGATGAGGGAAAAGAATGGAAGAAGAAAAGTTTGAAACTCAAAATCTTATAAAAATAATGATGAGAAATATCTTTACATGTAACTGAAAAAATAAAGTACTATTTCAATTGAAAATATATTAGGACATAGGCCAACTCGTCTAAAACAAGGATAATGTTCCTAAGTACTGCTGACTCAGCACCTATCAAAATTCATTATGAGAACTCCAATTTTGAAATGGACAGTGGCAATTATTTCTGAAGTACAGTACTCTACATAAAGATGTGTTTTGTTAATAAGTTATTGTCATGCCAGTTTGATTTATAATGTAGCATAAGTTCCAGAACACAGACAATAGTATCAACAACTTCCATTACAGTTAAAACTTGCAGTAAATGTATGTGTGCATAGTCATTAGAAAATTCATATTTAGGATCCACAATCTACATGACATCACTAAATTCATTTTATTTTTACTCTTTAATTTGAAACTAATTTTAAAATTGCTAATTGATTGGAATTAATGCTTGATAAATTATGCTTCATTCTGAGAAATCCAGGTGTTTAATCTATCTGATATGACTTATGATAGTGCAACAGAAACATGAAAAATTTTGCTCTATACTTTACATTCCCTTTATGTGTATAACTTTAAAATTTGATTCTAGTTGTCATTTGGATTTTTTTTTTATTATGTGATCAAAAGAGGTACAGGTAATGAGATGCATATTTTATATTTTCTTCCATTCATTGGTTCAGCTTTTTTCTATCAGTGACTGGTCATTTCACTGTCTTTTTGTAGTTGAAACTGTTTCAAATCTTTTCAGCCTACCAGTATAAAAACAATGGCTTTATATATTGTGTAACTAAGGATAAGTGCCTCTTAATGAAAAATCTTTGTGTAATTAGTTGGTTTTATACTTATGAAATACACAAATGGATTTTTAGGAAAGTATACTTGACTAAAGCAAAGGAGGATTAATATATTTCTCCAGGAATATATTATCATTGTCTATGTCAGAAATCATTGTGAGAACTTGAATTTTCAATAGTATAATGCAGCTACTATTTAAATTAGTTTTCTACCTATCAGATTAATTTTGGTAATGTGTTGTCATATCCCTTAGATGTACCTATAGAAACTACAAGATGAAAGTTAAAATTGAAGATGCATACTTCATGATATAGATTGTATGCTTTAAAATGATAACTCTTGCATTTAGAGTGGATCACAGAATGAGCTTTCTTCAAGAAAAACAAAATTACTCTGAATCTCCTATTCATCAATTAGGCCATTAGTGGCATTGGAAAACTAGAAGATATGTTTGGTGACTACTTAGGGGATAGTCTATCAGTAAGAAGATCTTATTCTGGGGGCATCAAGGTGGTGCAATGGATAAAGCACGGCCCTGGATTAAGCACCGGCCTGGATTCAGGAGGACATGAGTTCATAGTCAGCCTCAGACACTTGTCACTTATTAGCTGTGTGACCCTGGGCAAGTCATTTTAACCCTCATTGCCCTGCAAAAAACCAAAAACCAACAACAACAAATATTATTCCAGTGATTTATATATTAAATCAATATCTTTAATACAATTTAGAATAAAATTGCATATGGCTATTCTACAGTCAATCTGTTGTACCACTTCTAGGAGACAAATTTTTGAACCAAATTTTCTTCAGTGTAAGTCCCATTTAGAGTCATTACTGTAAACCATGACTTTTACTAACATAAATGAATGTCATTTAAAGTATATTTAAGAAAACTATCCCTGTTCTCTGTGCAAACTACAGTTATCAAAAATGTTCAGCTACCCAGAGGGTCTCACAAAGATTGTGATAAAGATTTTTGATTTAAGAGAATGCCAGTGCTGTAAATCTTAATGGTAATAGGCAAATTCTTCTACTCTATTTTGGGGACCCTAATCTCTGGAATCCCTATCTTTCCTTCTCATATCTCAGAATATTTTGATCTACATTCCATATGGACTTCAGGTATTATTTAAAAACACACCTATTATCATTTTTGTCCAAGAAGATTCAACCTCTGCCTCAGTATTGTGGCTTTTACTGTTCTGTAAACATTATTTGTTCAAAATCAAAACAAACAGTACAACAGTTAATTGACACTATTGGAATATTAATTTGTTCATTTGGAAGTCATTTGATAAGAAAAAATGCAGAAGTAAACAGTAGAAATAGGGATAAATATCTTGCTTCCTAAACCATCTGCCATATTTTCTATTGGAAATATTTCATCAGCTTATAAATAAAAAAGAACATCTATTTTGGAGATAGGCAACACATTTTTTTTTTCCTAGCAGCAACTCAAAACACAATGAGTAATTTGGAACAGAAATGTCAAATCCACCAGCTGCCTTGTTCCTAAAGCTGAGCCTGTTTCATTTTGCATCTTGCATACCATATGCTAGGCACCAACTGCATCAAATATCACAAATAAAACTGAGCATATCAGATGAAATTTTACTAAACCATTAAAGAAAAGCCAGTGATGCATGACAATGAAAACTTTCAATTTTTTTCTTTTTCCATGAGTACACGTTAAACAAATTTGAGACATAAAATCTCAAATCTTAAAATTGTCTATAATTAAGGAAAACTCTCTCCAGTCCAATCCATCCTCCTTCAGTTACTAAAGTGATTTTCCTAATGTTCAAGTCCAATCATGTCATCCTCCAATTCAATAAACTTCAGTGGCTCCCTATTGCCTCCAGGAAAAAATACAAAATCACCTATTTGGTAAAGTCCTCTATGATCTAACCTTTCCAATCTTATTTTCCATAATGTACTTTTTGATCCAGTGACCCTGGCTTCCCTATGATCAAACAAAGAGCTTAGACAACATCTTCCAAGAATTGTAAGGGAAAAATGCCATGATATTATAGAAGGAGAACGTAAAATGGGAATTAAAAGAATCCACTGATCACCCCCCCGAAGAGATCCCAATATGAAAATCTTAGGAATTTTATAGTCAAATTCCAGAACTCGAGGTCAGGAGAAAATATTGCAAGCAGCCAGAAAGAAACAATTCAAGTATGGTGGAGCCACAGTCAGTAAAACAAAAGATTTGCAGCTTCTACATTAAAGGATCAGAGTGCATGGAAAATTATGTTCCAGAGGGCAAAAGAATTAGGATTACAACCAAAATTACTACCTAGCAAAACTGTGTATAATCTTTAAGGGGAAAAATGGAACTTCAATGAAAGAGAGGACTTTCAGGCATTCTTCATGAAAAGACTGAACTGAATAGAAATTTTGACTTTCAATTCCAAGAGCCTAGAGAAGCATAAAAAGGTAAACAGGAAAAAGAAATCATAAGGGATACTAAAGTTTGAACTCTTTATGATCCTATATAAGATGATACATGTAACTCATAGGAACTTTCTCATTAGGGCAGGTTGATGGAGTATATTTAGACAGAGGGTATAGGAGTGAGTTGAATATGAAGGAATGATATCTTTCAAAAATTAAAATTAAGGGGTGAGATAGGAGTGCACTGGGGGAAAGGAAAGGGAGAAGTAGAATGGGGTAAAGTATCTCACATAAAAGAAGCAAGAAAAAGCTTATGGAGTGGAGAGGAAGATGGGGGAGGTGCAGGGGAGTGAGTGAGCCTTACTTTCATCAGAATTGGCTCAAAGAGGGAATAACGTACAAGTAGTAGGGGAAGGGGATAAGGGGAAGGGGTGAAAGAAGGGAGGGTACTTTGGAGAAGGGGTCAGTCAAAAGCAAAATACTTTTGAGGAGGGATACGGTGAAAGTAGAAAATAGAGTAAATATCATGGGGAGTGAATAGGATGGAGGGAAACACAGCAATAGGAACTCTGAAAAAAAAAATTTGAAGCAGTGACACTAGCTTCCTTACTGTTCCACATACAAAACATTCTATCTCTTGGCTTGTGACATATTTTCTGCCAGTTCCCATGGCTTTTTTTCAAAGATGATTTTATCCTCTGATTCTATGATATCAGGGCTGTTCTCCTTAATAATTTCCTGGAATATGGTGTCTAGATTCTTTTTCTGGTCATGGCTTTCAGGCAGTCCAATGATTCTCAAATTGTCTCTCCTTGATCTGTTTTCCAGATCAGTTGTCTTTCCAGTGAGGTATTTCACATTTTCTTCTATTTTTTCATTTTTTTTATTCTGCTTGACTGATTCCTGGTGTCTCATGGATTCCTTATCTTCCAACTGTCCACTTTAACTTTTAAGGCATTGTTTTCTTCAGTGAGATTATGCACCTTTCCATTTGGCCAAGTGAATTTTTAAGGTATGTTTTCTTCAGTGAGATTACGCACCTTTTTTTCCATTTGGCCAAATGAATTTTTTTAAGGCTTTGTTTTCTTCAGTGAAATTATGTGCTTCCTTTTCAAGCTGCTGATTCTTTTTTCATAGTTTTCTTGTTTTGCTTTCATTTCTCTCCCCATTTTTTCTTCTACCTCTTGCAATTGATTTTTAAAGTCCTTTTTGAGCTCTTCCAGGAAGGCTTTTTGTTCTTGCGACCAATTCACCTTCCCCTCGTGAGGCTTCAGAAGTAGGCAATTTGACGCTATTGTCCTCATCTGAGTTAGCGTTGGCTTCTTCCCTATTGATACAGGAATCTCTCAATGGAGAGGGCTCTTTTTGCTTCTTACTCATTATTGCAGCTTATTTATTTATTCTTAAGTTGAGGTCTGCTCTGGGGGCACCAGGGTCCCTGTTTTGGGCTTCTTGTGCAGGGGTATAGGTGCTGTGTGACCGGGCTTTTACTCTGAGGCCTTTATGGTGTGTGGAGATCCCCCACCCTGCACTTCCTGTCTGATTGTGCTCGGCCAGCCAGGCGCCAGACCCCGGCGTCTGATCCCGCCTGACCCGTTCGTGGCCCTCTTGGCCGGTGCAGGTAGGTTTTTCCACTGTCCTTCTTGGCCACCAGATCTTTGAACCAGGTTCCAGGGGCCTCAGTTGTTCGGCTGTGGCCCGCAGCTCCTGCTGACTTGCCCTGACCCCCTCGGCGCTGGGTTGCTGCCCTGCGCTGGGCTTCCCTTTTGCCCGAGTCAGACCAACCTTTTCCTGAAGTCTTCTAAATTATCTCTGGTTGGAGGACTGTGTCTCTCTGTCTCTTTGCAGGTTCTGTAGTTTCAGAATCCGTCCAGAGGCTTGATTTAATGTTTGTTTTGAGGGAACAGAAGGAGAGCTGAGGCAGCTTGCTGCTTCCTCTCCGTCATCTTGGCTCCGCCCCCCCCATGGCTTTTTTTTCATTTATGTTTGTGTCTTTTGAGTGGAAAACTATAAAAACATTCTATTAACCTAAACTATTACATACATACATATATATATATATGTATATATATATATATATATATATATATAATTTTTGTAGTTTTGGGGGGAGGGTGAGGGAAATTGGGGTTAAGTGACTTGCCCAGGGTCACACAGCTAGTAAGTGTCAAGTGTCTGATGTCGGATTTGAACTCAGGTCCTCCTGAATCCAGGGCTTGTGCTTTATCACTTTACCAGCTAGCTGCCCCTTTTAAAAATTTTTGTAGGTTTTTTTTTTGGTACATATATATTTAAATATATACAGTGCACTATGGGACTTCTTGGTGCAGAGCAACTTATCAATTTTCTTTATTTGCTCATTTAAAAATATCTGTAAGGAAGATTTTTGTGACTTATTTGGGGAATTGAAGTGATAGATGAACATAAATAATTCATTGACTATGTATGAAAAATAGAGGGAATCATTAAAAATGTATATAGTTAATTCAGTATATAATTTGCATCATCATGCATTGTATTTGGTTTTTTCCCCTAAACTTAGATAAATATAGGATGTAGCCATTGTATAAGAAAATTTATATTAATTACATCACAGTTCCCAGAAGTTTCATAAATATTGTATATTACTTCTTAAGTTTGGAGACTTCAACTCTCATTCTTCACAGTGATTCTGTTTCTGGATAATCTGTCATCACATGATGAGACATGATCATATAATTTCTATATGTATTTACTTTTTTATGGCACCTGGCACTAGGACTACTTTATGTAAATTCTCTTTCAGTAATTATTAAACAATTCATTTTTCATTGCACCATATGTTTTGATTAAGTGATAGGTTAAGTTGACTAATTTCATTCTGATTTGTTCCAACATTTTGAGCAAAATTAACAGAAACTCAAATACTTTCTTAAAAAATAATCAATTTTTCAAAAGGGAATCTAACAAATGTCTTTCTAATTTTGTTTGCTTTATTGTAAATATTAATTTTGCCACTCTAATCACAGTGATGAGACATAATTTTCAATAACATGGTCATTTTTTTCTTTCAATGGCAATACATATCTATATATGTGCATATAATGTGCACATGTGTATACAAGATATTGTTGTGTGTATGTTATAATATATGAATATGTTATTTATGTATGTGTATAGACACTCACATATTCATAAACATGCATACACAGATGGATGTGGCCATGTTTGTATGTGTATATACATATATATGACAGATATAAGTTTAAGACTGTCTCCTTGAATGATCACATACTGGGCTTTTTTTTTTGGCAATATATTTTACAATCTAGACATCATATAATGAAGTCCATTTCAAATTACAATCAGACAAATTTTCATATATAAACTTCCTATAATTTTTCACTAAATGTATATGCCTATTATATATTGTTTGTTTAAGATTTAATAGCTTTAAATTGCAGTGACTTTTTTGAACACTGTGCCTTTGTGTTGTGTATATACAAAAACTGAAGCATGGGAACTCATTCTATCTATGGTGATCATTATATTCAGTAGACTTAAGGCCAAAGGAGATTAATGATTTACCCATAGTTTAAAAAAAATTGTCACTATCCAAGGCAGTATTTGAACCCAACTTCTTGACTCTAATACTTATATTCTATCTACTCTGCCCTAATTTCTGTATTTTTATTATGTATATGTATGTGTATAGTGTATATATTTGTATATGTGTGTATACATATATAATATAAGTATATATATATATATATATATGTGTGTGTGTGTGTGTTTGTATATAATATCTCTGTATTACACCTTTGTAATGTGCAGTGAATATGCTCTGGCTCACCAGAACTAGACACAATACTTCATAGGTCCCTCAGAGTTCTAGGATACCCTGAGGGGTTTGCACATTCATTTTCTTTTTTGTCAGAGACTAGAGCCCTCACCAATTGTATCTTCCCCTAATCCCAAGCCCAAATTTTAGGCACCTATGAAAATCATCCCAATTCCATTTAATCACTTAACATCCATTCACTATTACAAATGGACTTTTACTTCAAAGATATAACAAAAACAAATCCCCCCCCCCCTTATCTCAGGGGAACTGACTTTAGTCAGTTCTTGCATAACATTGAGCTTTCCTAATTCATGGTTGTCTATAGCTTAGATCCTTGAGGAGTTCTTATTCTAGCTACTCCTGACCTGGTTTGAGAAGGTTACTCTCTAAGCTTACTTCCTGTTACTTGAGGAATCAATGTCATGCTGGCTGCATGACAGATTTTAAAACAAGGGACATCACATAACCCTCCTGCTCTCCTGGCTTTATTCCATTCACCTAAAATGGGCATGGCCTCAATGTGTAGAGAAATGTCAAGGCTTCTCTCCTTACAGTATGACCTCTCACCAGATGCCATTAGCCACAAACAGAGTAGCCAAAATGACTGAACAAAAGAGGCAAGGCTCACTTAGGCTTTTGAAGACTTTCCCAGTTCTGGCTACAATTGAATCAAAAAGGGGCTCCTACTAAGCATATGATTAACAGATCAAACCAGAATGTTTCCACATGCTCCACAGACTTTTCAGTTTCCATTCAATCTCCTGGAAACAGGCTTCTTAACTTTGCCATGTGGAAAGGTTCACTTCCAGGAACTCTGCACATTAGACAGATCCCATGCTACAAAACAAATTGAATATAAATATCATCTATGCACATCTACTGCAGTAGAAAATAATGAATTACTTAATCTAGTAAAAATGTTTAACTACCATAGAATAATATTTCTAGGGATAACAATAATAATAGTTATAATAGCTAGCATTTATATTGTGCTACTGTGTGCCAGGTATTGTGTTAACTGCTTTATAAAATGTTAATTCATTTGATCTTACAACAAACCTGGAAAGGATATTCTATTTCCCATTTTACAGATGAGGTTAAACAGGCAAACAGAAGTTGTCACTTTCCCATGATCATACAGATAATTAATATATGAGACTAGACTTGAACTTAGTTCTTCTTCTTGCCCTAAACAATTTATATTATCAAGATTATAAGATATGGACCTTAGATATCCTTTAGACCATAGGTATCAAACAAATATGAAAATTGAAACCAGAGAGAGGTGTCCTAGTAAAGAACAAGGTATTCAAACAAAAATCCTCTGATACCAAATCCACTATGCTTTCATTTCAGGTGGCATTCTTAATGTCTTAAGCTACAAACACTCTTTTCCTTCCCAGTATACTGATAGCAGGTACATAAATCCAAGAAAAAAAAACAAACAAACCTCAACCAATGAACTAAAACCTGCCTTATGAAGCATATAATTAATGTTAATAAGAAATATTGGAAATTGCATATTGAATACTCAGCTAAATAAAGAACTCTCCAGCATGACACATTCTGGATTTCTGTCTTGTTTGATTGGCAGAGAAAGGAAGATAGGCGTCTTCCTGCTATCTTTTAAAAATGAGATAATGGGGTATGATGGGCCTGCTGAAATTTAGCTAAAGTTGCTGACATTATAGTCATGGCATCTTGACAGGTTAAGTGAGAGTATGTCTTGTCTCACCATTTATTTGAAGAATCTGTGTATCCATTATACGCTCCCCTATTTTTTTTGTTTTTTCTTAGTTTTCTAGTGTTCTGTTTTCTGCACTTTCAAGATGTTCACTTTCTGATGATGAAACTGAGAGGTTCTCTAGTCATCATTATATTTTTTTAAATAGCCACATTTAATGATTTTTCATATTCTACAATTCATAGTGTGTTCAGGAAAGGTAAAATTATCTGCAGAACTCATAATTTTTTTTTTAAATTCCATTTCCTCATTTCCACTAGGAGAAAAAGTAATAAGCACAAGCTAATTGACAGAATAGACTGATTGACTTGGAAGTAAGTTAATTTAGTGAGTTAGAATTTGTGCAGAACAATAATAACATATTTTCCTCTTAAAAATAAGGATAGGCCTTAATTTGCAAACCATTGTCAGGAGGTTTTTGGAATCATTGCATTTTCCCTAGAACTCACCTTAAAATGGTGTTCAGAGGGGCAGCTAGGTGGCGCAGTGGATAGAGCACTGGCCCCTGGTGTCAGGAGTACCTGATTTCAAATCCAGCCTCAGACACTTAACACTTACTAGCTGTATGACCCTGGGCAAGTCACTTACCCCAATTGCCTCACTAAAATAAATAAATAAAATTTTTTAAATGGTTGTTAGATTCCCAAAGAGGCTGGCAATAGACTATTTAAATAAAAACATAGATGAAACACTCTACTTTTCAAAAGTAGAGTATTTCTAATTTTCTATTTTTTCCATTTCAAAGGTAGTAAAATGAGGAGATTCTAAATCATCTAGAAACTTCAGATTCCGGTAAATCTATCACTGTGATTATTTCTTTTCAATCTAAGCTGACATTTTCTATTTCTCTAAGAGAACTTGTTATCACAAGAACATATCTAGTAACCTTTCTAATGTTCCCATTACTTTTTCTCAAATCTTGATTGACTGGTAATATGTGAACAAGGTGACTCTGGTAACACTTCCTGATTCTAGAAATAATATATTTTCTTTCAAATGTTAATAAATTAGCTCATATCATAGATGTAAGGAGACCATTAGAGATCATAAATCCAACCACTTCATTTTGCATACAAAACATCTAATTTCAGATATATGGTGAAATGGACATGGCCAAGTAAGTGTCAGATACAATGCAGAATCAAGTTTCTTCCACAGCACCAATTTTTTTTCACTTCAAAATTCATCAAATTAAGGAGTGTTTTTATGTTCCTTTTGTTTTAAATTGGGAAACAGAATTTCTACAGTATATCTTTACCAAATGAATAGATTCACTACAACTGCCTACCAGTCGCAGTGTGTAGAAAAATCCTTGTTGTAGAGTCAGATGGTACTGAGTTTGAATTTTATCTCTGATGCCTGTCTATGTGAGTAAATTTGAGCAAATCACTGAATCACCCAGGACCTTGTTTATTGAATGTAAAATGAGAGTGGAAGTAGATGGCCTCTGAGAGTCCTTCCATACCTAAGCCAAGATCCTATGATACATTTCATTTTTATTCAAAAATTTAAAGTGACTGCCATCATTGGAACTGAAATAAATTTGCCCATGCAGTATTTTGGGGTTTTGTTTTTTCTATTGCATTTATAAATATGTGGATATAGACATTTTTGAGGGAGTTGTGTTAAATACAAATCAAAACCTCTTTGATCAAAAGGTTTTGTTCTGCCAATGACAGTAAGATAAGGAACCCCCAATCATATTGAGACAAATAACTCATATTTTAGCCACTTCAGTCATGTTTACACACCAGTGAAGCAAAGTTATTTTTCTTGCGCTTTTACATGCCTTTCTGGATGGAGATGCAAGGTGTAGCTACAAAGTGATAAGGCTACAGTTTAAAAAGTATATATTCAGGAATTTAGATATTCAAATAAATGTGGGTTTTTTATTCTCATGATAAACTAATACATTTATTTAGAACATTAGAGAACTTCTCCCTTGAAATTATATTCACAGTCAGTTACAAGCCACTTAGTGAGATGGGACTCATATCTTTAGTAGTTTATAGAGAATCTCTACATTTATTATCCCCTTAGGATCTTCAAATCAAGATGTTATACACTGAACATATATCTGTGCACTACTGCATGTTACCTCTTATGACTTCACTATTTCGTTAATTTTATCTAATATCCCCAAATCCAAAAATCATGGTTTTATAATATTTGTTTATTCCCTCTCTCTCTTTTCTCTCACTAATTCCTTTAGTAACCTCCTCAATATCTCTAGCATCTGTTCTTTTTCTTTTTTGGGGGGAGAAGGGGCAATGAGGGTTAAGTATTGCCAGGGTTACCCAGCTAGTAAGTGTCAAGTGTTGAGGCCAAGATTTGAACTTAGGCCTCCTGAAGCCAGTGACAGTGCTTTATTCACTGTGCCACCTAGCTGCCCTCCAGATCTGTTCTGGACTTCTTTTTACTATTGCCAATACATCTTAATAGTATGATGCTCCCTAACTTTCCAGACTTATTGCATATACTTGCTTTCAGTGTATTATTGCTTGTTCAATACTCCAGTCAAATGAGATTAATCTTTGAATGTGATACCTGCTTCATGCTTTGTCCATATTTCTATACTAATCTTGGAAAACTCTTCCCTTATCAATGTTGAATTCCTTTCCATTACTTCAATGCCTTAGCTAAAATATTATCTCCTCTATTAATCTCCTAATTCCCCAATCAATAATGAACATTTTGCTTCTCAACTTAATACTTCTTGTATATGTGTTATATATGCATTGTTCATGTAGGTTATGTATGTATGTCCAATTGGATGTTTATTTATAACTCATGACAAAGTATTTCTTGTGTGTGTGTGAGTCTGCACCCCAGATTTATGGAAAGAGGTCTTTTATAGCTACTGTTCTTACTATTTATTTCTTTGATTGCTTTGTTGTTGTTGTTCTGTTGTATTTTCAGTTATGTTCAATTCTCATGATCCCATTTGGGGTTTTTCTTGACAAAGATACTGGAATGGTTTCTATTTCCTTTTTGTTTTGTTTTGTTTTTTGTTTTTCTTTGTGTAGGGGCCCAATGAGGTTACACAGCTAATAAGTGTCATGTGTCTAAGGCGGATTTGAACTCAGGTCCTCCTGAATCTAGGGCTTGTGCTTTATCCTACTGTGCCCCTAGCTGCCCCGTGATAAAGTATTATTAGATAACTTTAAGCCATCTTAGCCTACTCTTCTCTGAGGGAAATTTTGCTTCCTGAAATTCTGGGAAAAGGAGATTGGGGCTATGAGGCTAGCTCTCCTCAGTGAGGGAGGACAACTTTAGAATTATATTTTTGGCATCCCATTTAATATTGTTAGATGAGGAGAAATAATTTTAAGGTTCATACCACTTTCCTGATTGCTGTCTTTTAACAGGGTAAGGAGTGCCCCAAGGTATATGATTAAACTAATCACTTCTTTCCAACCAAAAGTGATTGTTACATAGAGATCATCACACATAATAAATAGATATAAACCCATTTATCCATGCCAAGAGGAAACAGCAGGTTTATTCTTGAAAGCAATCAGAAAAGTCACAGAGAGAGAATAACCAGGAATACACGAGTGAATGAGCCTCCCCATCAGGTCAAATGACGGAAGAGATAACCACAATATTACCCAAAGAGAAAATTTCCTGTAGGATCTACTGGAAAAAATTAAAAAAGAACAGAATATGGAAAAAAACTCAGGCACCTGAAGCTCCACATGGTGCCTTCTTCCCAGAGTCTTCATCTTTTTTAAGGAACTTCCTGAGAGAGCCGTGCCTTTCTCAAAGCCAGAAGCCAATCTAGAATCTCTCCAAGCTCTTTCCAACTTCACCCCTCAGAGGTATGAAGCCTCAAGTAATCATTTCTATCAATGAGTCATATGCAAAAAGGGAAATCATAACCATCCCTCCAATACATATTCATTTACTGTATATAAAAAAATAGCTAATGTTCATATAGTACTTGCAATTAATGTGCTAAGTAATTTAAATGATCTCATTTGACTTTACAAAAACCATGAAGAGAGGGTGCTATTATTGTTCTTGAATTTTACAGATACGGAAACTTAGACAAACAAAGGTTAACTGACTTGCCAGGATCACACAGCTTCTAGTGTCTAAGCCTAAATTTGATCATGTCTAACCTGTGAATGGATGTTAGGTTCAAGAGTATTTCTAGCCATTTCCTCTCTGTGTCCCATCCTATGTAAGCAGAAAACTCTCCTTTCCCAGTTCTTTGCTTTAGCTGCCCTGTAGGATGAGACTTTTACCTTAGTCATCATCATCACTTCTTCATTCCTGTTTAGAAAGTGATGGAGAGGACAGGAAAGACAAGTTGAGATTGGGATTAGAATAGAAGGAAACTTGGATGAGGGCAAGCCTTGGAGAGGCTTTTCTCTAGCTTCTATTTACAATACCTCCTTCTACCAGCACACTGCTGACTCCTTTTACTCAGGCCAATATCTAGGGCAGTTGAGATTCATTTAAATTTTTCCTTGATTTTGGGGAACTATTATTGATGAACTCTCTTATGTTTTTCTTAAGGGAACAACTGATGATCCTAGAAAATGAAAAGGAGAGTCTTCTTTTGCTTCTATATTTGTGTGCTGAGCCTCTTTTGATATAACATTTAATCCCCACACACTCCTATTTCCAATGCATATTGAGAAAAATAAAAATCTTGACAATTTCTGGGTAATTAATAATCAATTTTTTAATTGGTCTGGCTGATAATCAATAAATAATCAATAAATTGATGATTAGTGATTTATCTTGGTGCCAAATGACTAAACCAAGATGATCCATGAATGCTTAAATACCTTTAGAAAAGTAGTTCTCTTGACAGGTGAAAATCAATCCTGAATAATGAACAATTAATAATGAGCAGACATATTAATGAGGAGGTAGTCTAAAAATCTTCACCTCCTCCTGCTAGTAATGTGGCTTGATCATGATACTCAGCCACCTCTGAACAAAAAAATTCATCTCTACCCAGACAACTCTGGGTTACCCTTAACTCCAAATGGATGGAGTACAATGACATGGGCCTATTTCCTAAGGAAAATAATTCACCTACATTGATTCTGTTTATACTCTAAACAGAAGTAAGGTCTTCTTATTGGGAGGGGTCCTGCTGCAATTCCATCTATCAGCAATGTCCTTCATAGATTTACTGACTGATCCTATAGGGTCTGGTCCCTGAATAAGGAAATAAATAGAAAAACCCTCAATACTAATTTAATTGTTGATTATTGATAATTATATTAATAGTTATTAATCATTAATTATATATTACTAATGGAAAATAAAAATTTCTCTCATTATATTCACAAAAGAGTACAGTAAAAGGCAACCAAATGACCTTAGAGAAAAGTGTTTCTTTTGAAAGAAAATGTTGAAATAGAAAGCATATAGCATCTTAGAAAAGTGAGAAATGGGATTTAGGTGCAACAGAAAAAGAATGTGCAGCATGATTTTCATACTGATTTAATCCTTAGCATCAGCAGCAACCCACACCAGTCTCCATTGTTTCTGAATGTTCCTAGAAGGTATGTTCTTTTCCACAAGACCAGTCTAAGTACATCAATATTATCAACAGCAACAAACTAAAGAATTGATAGATACCCATTCAGGGCTCAGGCCTTCCATTCTTTATCTTTCCTTTTCCCATCATCTCTAGAAGGGCTTTCTGTTTTCTGGAGCCTCCCTTTCTTGTTCACTCTGAAAACCAGTTGCTCTTTCTCTTCAAATGGCATTAAAGTTCTTTATTTTCCACTGGCATGGAAACACCTGTTTCATAGATTATGATTCCATAGTGCTTAGGTATTCCGGAAGGGACCAACAGAAACCTATGTTCCCCAGTGAACATTATTTTAGCACTTTCTATATTCACCAAGGAAAGAATTTTAGAGCTGGTAGGGACCTTAAAGGATGAGAAAAACAGAATGAGGGAAGCAGGTCATGTAGAATTCCAAGATCATGCAGAGAGCCCAACTAAGTGACCTAGCCTTGGGTTTTCCTATCTAATATCCAAAATCCTCAATATTGGACTCTGGGAATTCAAGTGTTATATCTACTATATTTCCCTACTATTAATTGATAATCATCAGTTCTATACACTTCATTGACACTTTCTTATCTAAGTTTTAATATTTTCTTGTATCTTATATATTGTTTAATGTAATGTTGGATAAATTTTTTGTTGAAAATTAGTCTCACCATTTCTAATTAATTTTTTTTTTAAAAAGTCACCAATTCATCTAGACTTCACCCTTATTTAAGAGATTTTGTTATAAAGTGTATGGCCCTTTTCCTACAAACATGACAACAAAATGATGATAAGACATTGATGAGAATGATGGTGAAAATATAATGATGGTAACAATAACATACAATACTTAGCATTTATATAGAACCTTAAGGTTTCCAAAGCTCTTTTCACAAATGTTGTCCAACTAGACTACTTTATAATACCTGAAGAAGTGCTGTAAATTTGGGAAGTTCATTCTAAAAGTGAAAGTTCCAAAAATATATATGGGCAAATTATAGTGTTATTACTATAATGAATGACTTTCTAAGGTGCATTATTAGAAAGATAATATTAATTTAGTTATAAAAGATTCTATATGTTTTTTTGCATTACAGTTTTATTATCACATTTTCTGTAAGCCAAGGAGTAGCTGAAGTGATTTTGCTTCAGAAACAGATTTTGATGACTACTTTCAATTTACAATGTTCTTTTTGGCAATAGGCAATTTCATTTTTGCCATTTTGATGTTTGACACTTAAGACAGTCCTAATATTATTGTCGCTATCAAAAGTAATTATTAGAAGGAATATGAATATCAGATGATGGCATATCACTTAACAGTCCAACCATTCATATTTAATATCACATAAGACAATATGTGTAGGTTCTTTGTGATGGCAAATAAGATAAGACATGGAATAATTAGAACTCAATAGTATTTATAAGTGAGGATTCAGCTAGGGAAAAGAAAACCTTTATATAACGTAACCATTTTCATAGATCACACTAAATATCAATTTAACAGTTTGGGTTATTTGGATCATGTGAAATGACTATATAAGTTATATCAGATTGAATTGTATGTCTGTATCCAGAGAATCATGTGTTAAAATAAAATGTAGCTACACTTAAATGAAAAGATGGTATATAAATATTATTTAAAACTTCAACCTGACTTATTCAGAAATATTGTCAATACTAAATACTGGGAACTTGAAAAATCAAAGTTATTGATCTTGATTACCACTATTTGTTACTAAAGTTTAACTTATATAAACTAGGAGGCCAAATCTGGAAAAAATAAACATCCTTAGCCAACAAATATTTAGTCTTAATGGCAAATAGTGAGAGATAGCATCCAAGGGCATACCTTCAGTTTAAAATGCAAACTTATTTTTTTAAATGCGCAGATTATGATGCCTTTTAAAGTAGTGAAAAGTGGGGGAAGCAAAAATAACTTCAGAAAGCTTGGTGTGATAGCCCAAATGATCTACATCACTTCAAGAGTGGACAGAAGTGACAGAACAACCAAATAAGCACAATAGCAATCAAATTGCATCGCAACAATATAAAAACCTTCACATTTAGATAGTAACACCAGTTCATAATCTGATATGTAGAGAAATAGAAAAAGATGCTTAGGAAGAAGACATGGTGAGTAGTAGATAGGATAACTAAATACTTGCTGAGAAAAGCACTGCTAGAAACAGTACAACTTCAAAAACATTGAGCATTGAGATACAAGATCTATAAGGACGGAGAAAGTATGGGGAAAGCTCCAGACAAAGTTTATACACAAAAATGTGAACAAGAGACATTAATGGCTTTTTAACCTTTCACTTAGTTCATCACAAATTTACAAAAATCTTTGAGAATGAATCTCTATCTCTATTGAGAATATCTATGATGATAATATGAGAAGGAAACACTCAATTTTGATAAAGTACTCTTTAGAACAAGTCTTTATAGTCAGACAATTGATGAAAAAAATCCAGAGACATTATCCTACTGTTGTTATTATTTTTTAAATTTTAATGAATTACCCCATTGTTGCTGTTGCTGTTGTTGCCATTGTTTTTGTTGTTGTTGTTGAGCTCATGTCAATCATATCCAAACCTTTGTGACATTCATTTTGGGGGGTTTCTTGGCAAAGTTGCTGGAGTAGTTTGACATTTCCTTCTCCAGCTCATTTTACAGATGAGGACAGAGGCAAACAGTGTTAAGTCACACAGTTAAAGTATCTGAGTCTGAATTTTTCAAACTTCCAAAGAGAAATCTTCCTGATTCCATGCCAATCTCTCTATCCACTGTGCCACCTAGCTACCTCCATTACTTGTTCCCACCACCCCCCAAATTGAACAATAGAGAAAATTACAACATTAAAGACTTTGTTTCAATCACTCTCTGATTATATACTTTAAAATGAGGTATAAAATAAGGGAACATATACTCTCCTAAAGTGTCACTATCATGAGCAGGTTCCAAATTATTATTTGCCATATGATATAGTATTGATTGTATTATCAATGGAAAATTACAGGTCTTCCTCATGAGATCTAAGATTATTCAAAAGAGATTGGCCTATATGTGAACTACAATCCTAATACATAAAAATACCTAACCAGATGAAAATATTTGGGCACAATCTGGTTGTAGCAAAATTTTCAATAATGACCCTCATTCAAAGAAGAAATGGTAAGCATATCATTGAGGAAATATATGATTAGAAAGGAAATCAGCTGGACTCATGGGGAGAATTGAGGGATAATGGATAGATATCCTCAAGTACTCCATCAGTTTCCATTGAGTCATTTCATGTAACACTTTCTTACATACGGCCTTTCATGGTCGCTCAATACAGACACACACACACACACACACACCACACACACACACCTCCTCCCCCTGCTGTCTACACCAAATAATTTTGTATTTCTTTTGTATGTGTACCTATGCATGTATATCACTGTCTCTCCCATTGGAATGTAAGCTCCTTCAAGGTCAGGAATGAGAGACAGATTTTAAAATGGAGTACATTCTAGAGATGGAGAAAATGTCAGTGAACAATATGAGATTAAAAAAAAAAGACCAGTTTGGATAGACCACAGAGCTTGGTGTGGAGAGTATAATAGGGTAATAAGACTGAAAATCTATGTTAAGGAGCCTTATTGTACAAGTGCATTAAATGCCAAAGGAGTTTATATTTTATATCAGATGTTAGAGAGAAAGTCATACTGTTTATTGAATAGGGTCATGATATGGTCAGAAAAATCACTCTTTTAGAAACATGAGGTAAGGAAAGAACTTTTTTTTTTTTCAATATTCTAGGTGAGAGGTATCAAAGGCTTGAACTAGAGTTGAAGCTTATGAGTGGTGAGAGGGTGAATATAGGAGATCTTGAGTAGAAAGCAATGAAACATTTTGGAAAGATATTTATGTAAGGTAAATTTAAATGAAGTAGTGAGCATGGAAAAGTGGGTGGTACACCTGGGTGACTATGAATGTCGATGCCCTTGGAAGAAGGGTAGGGGAAGATAACAGATATGTTACATTTTAAATGACTGAGGGACATCTTATGTGAAACATTCAATAGGTTATTTAGCATTGTGAGAATAGAACTCAGAAAAAGAAACTAAGCCAGAATATATAGATCCCAGAAGTCTTTTGACCAGATGATAAGGTTATAAGAAATAATGAGGTTACAATATGCAGAGTAGAATGAGAAAAAATAATATGGCCTCCCACAGAATATACTCACAGTGAGGGAGTATGAAATGAATTATTACCCATCCTAAGCAAACTGGAAAATTGTGATCTGACATTTTGTGTTAGAACTGAGGTGGACCAGTACTACAACAAATCAGAATAGAGAGATATCTAGGAGGAGAAGATGGTCAAGAGTCTCAATGATATAGGATATCAGTTGCTCTCAGCACAGTGCTTGGCACATGGTAGGCAGATTAATAAAACCTTGCTGACAGTATGAATTTGGAATGTGGCTATAAGAAAAGCTAATCAAGCAGAACCCACAAAAGGCTGTGGCTGAGATAATTTTCCAGCCAAAGACAGTTTAAAAGGATGGAAATAAGTGGGGAAGTTGTGGGATAGATGAAGCAGTGAATCCCCAACTGAGCTCACGCAACACAGATACTGCCAAGCAGACTAAACATAGATAAATATACTCAGAGCTTGTGAATCATCTGCAGCCACTTGCATCTTCTGGAACTAAGCTTACGTTCTAGTAAGACGACAAGTGGTAGTCTAAGTGTGTATTACAGTGTCTTTCTTCGGGTGAGATGTTGGAAACCAGGTATACTACTCCATCTGAGAACAGAAATCACTCTTGAGTGAGCAGCCCAGTTGGGGAGGTGTGAATGGTGGCCATCGATATCAACCCACCACAACAACATTTTTTTTTGCCTGGTTGAATAGAACGTAGGCCTGTGGTTAATAGAGACCAGAGCACAGGCAGGTAGTGAAGAACCTGACCTTATTAAATTGTACCACCTTGAAACCCTCTGAAATATGGACAGTGCATCCTGGAAGCAGGGCCCATCTACGAAGAAGTTAAACGTCAAGAAATATGTGGACAAAATGAGCAGAGAATGTTGCAGACCATAGAAAGTTTCTTTAGTGACAAGGAAGACGAGGAGAACATCAGAGAGCATAGCAATGTCAGGGCTCTTACATACAAAGCTTCCAAGAAAAATTTCCATTGGTTTTCAGTCCATAGAAGCATTCAAAAAGGACTTTGAAGATTAAAGTAAGAGGGTTAGAGGAAAAAATACGAGTGATGCAGGAAAGTCATGAAAAAAAGTCAACTGCTTCAAAAGCCAAATTGAAAAAGCTCTCTGAAGAAAATATTTATCTAAGAATTAGGATTGAACAAATGGAAGCTAGTGACTTTATGAGAAAGCAAGACACAATAAAAAACAAATGCAAATGAATAAAAAACAGAAGGCAATGTGAAATATCTTCTTGTAAAACATGCTGACCTGGAAATTGATCAGGAGAGTAAATTTGAAATATTGACTACCTGAAAAGCCATGAACAAAAAAAGAGCTTAAGACATCATCTCCCAAGAGATTGTAAGGGAAAATTGCCCTGATATTCGCGAAACAGAAGGTAAAATAGAAGTTGAAAGAATCCAGCAATTCACCTCCTGAAAGAGATGCCAAAAGGAAAACTTCCAGGAATATTATATCCAAATTCCGAGACTCAGGTAAAGGAAAAATAATGCAAAGCAGTCAGAAATAATCAGTTCAGGACTATTGAGCCACATCAGGATAGCACAACCATCTAGCAGCATCTACATTAAAGGACTGGACGGGCATGGAATATATATTCCAGAGGGCAAAGGAACTGGGATTACAACAAAGAATCACCTTTCCTGAAAAACCAATTATATCTATAAGGGGAAAAAATGGGACTTCAATGAAAGAGAGGAATTTCAGGCATTCATAATGAAAAGACCTGAACTGAATAGAACATTTGAATTTCAAATACAAGACCCTAGAGAAGCATAAAAAGTTAAACAGGAAAAATAAATCATGAGGGATGTTAAAATGTTAAACTGTTTACATTCATATATGGGCAGGTGTTATGTCTAACTCATAAGAACTTTCTCAGTATTAGGGCAGATGATAGGAATAAAATTATACAGAGGGCACAGGTGGTAATTAATTATGAAGGTATGATATCTGTAAAGCATTTATTTTTTGTTTATCATTTTTGTGGGGTGGTCAGAGCTGAGTGGCATGCCTGATGTTGCAGAGTTGGTGAGTGTCTTGTGTCTGAGGCTGGATTTGGACTCAGGTCCTCTTGGGTCCAGGGTGGGTACTTTGTCCACTGTGTCACCTAGCTGCCCCATGATGACATCTTTATGGTAAAATTGTGGGGGGGGAATGCACTGGGAGAGGGGAAAGGGGAGAGGTAGAATGGGATGAAATGTCACATGAAATAAGCAAGAGTGGGGGCACAATGGGGCAGTAAATGAGCCTTACACTCATCATAATTGGCTCAAAGACTTTACTCTCATCAGAGCTGGCTCAAGGAGGTAACAACAAACATACTCATTTGCTTGGAGTAATCTCTATAACCCTGTACAAAAGTAGGAAGGGAAGAGGATAAGGAGAGAGGGTAAAAGAAGGGAGGGTAAAATAGAGGAGGCAGTCAGAAGCAAAACACTTTGAGGATGGATAGGGTGAAAGAAGATAGAGCAAATATATTGGGGAGTGAATAGGATGGTGGGAAACAGTTAATAGTAATTGAAAAAAAATTGAAGCAGATGCAAGAGTAATATAAGGTGATGATTATGATGATGATGATGACAAGACATCATGGTATTTACTTTGCTGGGATATTGTGAAGAAAATTCTTTATCAGGTATAAGTTACTATATAAATGTTATCCATTACTGTTATTTCAATAATCAACATTATGGGTTTAGTATAAGCAAATCTCTCTTTAAAGTACTATATAAATGCAGTTTACTATAAAAAATGAGCAGGATGCTATCAGAAAAAGAAAAGGTAATCATTTTGGCAATTAAGAAATTACTCTTAATTTTGTTGGCTCCCAATTCAGTCCAGTTATGAAGTTGGAAACCAGATTGCAAATGGTTAAGAATATAGTGGGAGAAAATTAAGTAAAGACAATAGTGTAGGCCACTAGTTTCAAAGTCAAATAGAAACTGAGACAACAAAGGTATACATAAGGATCTCTCTGAGCCACATTTTGATTTAGTAAATTACATATTATTATCAATATTTTATTGTACATTATTTTGTTAAATATTTCCCAATTACATTTTAATATGGTTTGGGCCACATTCAGGAATATTGTGGATGGGGTTTGACACATCTGATATAGACAACATTTTCACCGACTTTAGCTTGTGTAAGATACCACTCTTGTTTTGTCACTGGTCCACTTCAAGAATGAAGCAACAACAAAAATAACAACAGCTAAGAAATGGAGGAGAAATATGGGAAGAGGAAAAGCCCAATTGAGGATTTTTCTTTGCTTAAAGAGTTTTGATGTTCTGGCATGTAAATTACTTCACAACTTCACTATGACCCACTTTTCCAGGTTTATTATATATGACTCC
This sequence comes from Dromiciops gliroides, assembly GCF_019393635.1. Taxonomy (NCBI): domain Eukaryota; kingdom Metazoa; phylum Chordata; class Mammalia; order Microbiotheria; family Microbiotheriidae; genus Dromiciops; species Dromiciops gliroides. The sequence continues at coordinate 191,328,213 of NC_057863.1, forward strand.
CCTTTTTGCAGTCTATTGTCTAGGTAAACTGGTCTCCTTGCTGTTCCTCCTGTGTTTTGCCCATCTCCCATTTCCATGTCTTTGGGCTAACTGTTCTGCATTCCTAGAATGTACTCCCTCCTTAATTCCATTTCAGAATTCTTAGTTTTCTTCTAAACTGAGCTAAATTATTACTTTCTTTGTGAATACATATACATTTTCTACATATAGGTAACTATAGATGTGTGCAATATTACAATTAAAAATAACAATACAAACCCTTTATCAACTCTTTTTATATGTTTTCTCACTACTTACATATAGTCATTACACAACCAGACACATATTTATTTAGTACCTTTGCAATTGTTCCACAATATTTATGATTATGTGCAAATGTGTCATACATATTATATAGATTTGCATATATATATATACATATGTCAACATTAAGGAATACTTGCAAAGATATCATGTAAACAAGTGCATGTTGATATAATGATTATATAGAAGTGGAGAGATAACACTGAAAGGACATTATAGGGAATATGTTGATTCTTTTTTTAACCAGGGTCCTTAAATAATGTGGATGTATAAATGCAAAGCAGGTAAATACATACATCATCACTAGTAGTAAATATCAAGAACAAGAATGCATTTATCACAGGATGAGAAGATGAAAATGAGGGAATTCATGTGGGGAAATAAATTAATGGAAACATTCCATAACAATCATGTGTACTATTTTATTAGCCATAGACTAATTAGGCACAGAAAGTCACTGTAGCTTTTTTAACTGAAGAGTAACATGAAAAATGCAGTATAGAGTAAAAAAGCAAAACAAAACATTATATTTGGTGTCTGAGGGCCTGGGTTCAGATGTGATTTTGTCATTCATATAAACCTGGACAATTTAACTTCTTTGGACCTTGATTTACTCATTTGTAAAATGAGGGGAATGAACTATATGGGTGTTGAGGTCCTTTCCAGTTCCAAACCTGTGCCTAATACCATTAGAAATGCTTTTCTTTTTTTTCTTTCTGTTTCTTTCTTTATTTTTCTCCCCCCCTTTCTTTCTTTCTCTCTCTCTGTCTCTATTCTTCTTCTTCTTCTTCTTCTTCTTCTTCTTCTTCTTCTTCCTCTTCTTTTTTGAGATGCATCAGATAGTAGATACAAGCTGGACTTTTAATTATAAAGACCTTAGTTAGAATCCTGCCATAGACACTTATTATCTCACTGGACCTCAGTTTTCTTATTTGCTAAAGAAGAGAGGTAGATTCATAGATTCATTAACCTCTAAGATATCTTGTAGCTCTACACATGATACTATCATCTTATGAACTTATATCTGAAAATTATTTACCTCATAGATGTATATAAGATGGAGTAGAGCAAGGATATCGTATCTGAAGTTACTACAATAATTCAAACATCCAGGTAGGATAGGTGTCATTAATGTAAAAGGAATCAATGAAATAGATTTTGTGGAGGATGAATTGGCATATATGACTGAATAATTATGAAGGGGTAAGGTAAGAGACAAATAAAAATAATAATGTTTTTCATATTTTACCATGCTTATAATATGGCATATTTATAGTATTACATAAGATTTTAAATCAGTTGTCTTAATGAAACTATTCTTTTAACCAGTAGCATAATTTTTATTGCTAAATACAGTGAGGAAGGTGATTCTTTTTACAACAAATATATAGATTAGTAGAGATAATTTTTAGAATTTTAAAGGTGCTATATAAGTCCATGAAAATCCTCTATACATTATCTGCTTTGTTTTCTTCTTGAGATTTTTGCAGACACAGTTGCAGAATATTTTTCTTCATGAAGCATGAAAAGTGCATTTATTCAGGCATACATGCTCAACCAAAGAGGTACAGTAGTTGCATGCTACTGTAACCATCTTTTACAACATACTAATATTCCTAAGAGAATCATCACTATTTTCATGTTAATTCCTACTCGAAAAAGCCATACTCTCCTGTAAAACTGCTCTGAACATGATGTGATTAACCTCTGGGGTCTCCCATCCGTTCATCTCAAAGCCTACCTTGTTTTTGGCCTATGCTTTCTCTTCATGTTCAACTATCTGATTTCCATATTGTCCTGCTCACCCTCACAAGCTATTATTAGCATAACAGAGCTTTAGCATGACATTGATTGAAGCCAGTGCTGGCTGAATGCAATATCAAAGCATAATTTAGCAGATATCAAATCTAATTTACTGTGTATCATATTAAAATTCTCATAACAATGTTTCAACAGAAGTGTCCCAGACTGCTGATCTTAATTGTCCTTTTTATATTCTCCTGTAGTTCTCCAGAATTCATACTATATAGGATCATATTTTTTCTTCTAGCCCTGTTGCCTTTCACTTGTAAATATCTATTAAAAATAGAGATTTTCCAGACACTATTTAACTCCAGCTCATTTCATGGCTGTTATTTATGTAGCACACCTCAAATTTTGCAAAACTCATTATATCCAGTACCAGATTCAATTCTCACAACAATCCTAGGTACTCTAGGTATTATTATCCCCATTTTACAAATGAAGAAATTGAGCAAGAGAGGGGTTAAGTCATTTGACCATGATTACACAATAAGTGTTAGAAGTAGGAATTGAACCTAGAAATCTATTCCTGATGCTACATTGCTTTTCATGACTCTCCAGTTCTAAATTTATCATACCATTTTCATACATTATATATTAATTCATGAACTGCAATCACCTTGTAACACAAAACAAATATTATATAAGAGGTCTGTCTAATGTTCTCATTTTTGCTTGATATTTAAATTTATATTTATGTAGGTATATTCCTTAAAACTATTTAAAGGATTATTTTCATTTTCATAAATACCATATAAGGCAGTTTGGAATAGTGGATACAGTAAAGCCAGGAAGCCCTAGGTTTGAATATTGTTGGGCACATTATTTGCTATATAACTCTAGATAGCTAATTTAATCCCTTAATGCTTTAATCCAATGGTATCTAACTCAAATAGAAATGGGGGCCATTTAACCCTTAATAAGGATACTTCAGGACCACATATTGACTTAGAAACCTACATATTATTATTAGCAATGTTTTGTAATATTTCTTCTTATTTTGCTAAATATTTCTCAATTGCATTTTAATCTGTTTCAACTGAACTCTGAGGTTTTATGGATAAGTGATGCATCTTCCCAGTGATTGATACCTCTGCACAAGTAAACGAAAAAGTATAAATTGCAGATTGATGTTTTGATTGAGAAAGATTTGTCACAGAGGATTTTGCTATACTGATGAAATCATGGGCACAATCCCTTTCTGTATTCCCAAATTTATAAGTCACCCTTTCTTTACATTTTCTATTGAATTTTTAAGATGCATTTTAATTGCCATCCCCTGTCACAAGTATTTTTCTTATGTTATGAAATTTGTCTTAGAAAATTCATTCTATATGCTTAATTTCTTCATATTTTTGTGCTATATATGCTACTGATTGTGAGGACCAAATCTAATATATGGAAAAATAATTGGGTGCCTCACTGAAATATTGAGATCCTGGAAATAATGAGGGACCTTTAGGTTCAAAGCCCCCTCCCCTCTGAACTGCCCTTTTAGATATTTCTCCCAGGCTAATAAGAAAAGAGCCTTACAGCTTCTTTTCCACAAAAGGATCAGATTTTATTATTTGGGAACTAATTAAGCAACAAAGGTAAAATTAATAAAAATCAAAGATAAGGAACTAGGGAAAAAGAAATGCAGATAAATTCTCCTGGCTCTAACCTAAGTCTATATAATCCCCAGTTCATTTCCAATTAAGCTAATTCAAAGGAATTTGTGTTCACTTACCACACCTGGGACATTTGCAGTTGCTCATACCACCGGAAAGGCAGAAGAGAGAGAGAACTAACATTCCTGAAGCACCTCAGCTTCCCCTCAGGGATTGTTCAATCTTCCTCCTCCAAAAGGGGAAGTCCTTCAAAAACTGCCCATGGAGAGTTTTCTCCTTTTGACCTCAGTAGCATATGGAACTTCAGGGTAGGCCAAGTGTAGCCCCTCCCAAATGAGTCAGCTAAAACTGCAATAATTTTTACCACATGATGAACTGCCAATTTGTTGCCTTCTCCCTCCCATTGGTGCTATCAAGAAAGTAATTTCTTCATAAACCATTTCACTCTTGCCTGGCAGCTTGAAGTACTCATATAGTCCAGGAGAAAAAGGGGGTGGTTGTTGATGAATTATTTTTTTTATCTCCTAGCCTTTAGAAATGAATTCCTTTGATGTTTCCAAAGATGATTTCCGTACAGGTGGTCAGGGAGACAGACAGGGCCCATGGAATGGGAAGTGATGCATGTAATTTGTTTTAAAGTCCTAAATCTGGGTTATAGTGGAGGAAGAGAGATTGGTCTCTTATTCAGCTCTATTTCTGTCCTTTGATCTGAACTCCAGTACTTAATATTTTTAATTTTGGTTTTTAATTTATTAAGAGACACTAGGGTGAAGGCCTACTGAGAACAGTCTGATTTAAGCTTTGCTGACTATAAAATCCTCAATAAATAAATTTTGAAAGTGGGAATTTTGCCCTCTGACCTTGTGTATACATAACTATTGAATCAACATTTTTTAGCAAATAGAATTTTTAGGCATTATCTAACTACAATGTAAGTTACATGGCATAACTCTCATGTTGTCTAAAATAGTGCCATAATGACATGTTGACATAAAGGAGAACTTTATATACATATAGAGTAACACCTCCTTAAACTACACTTGAATTTTATATTTAAATAATGGATACTAAATAAAGAGGAAAGGGCAAAATCCCTCTCCCCTTTAGATCTACATGCTCAGTTCAATATTAAAAAAAAAATTTGTCAGCTCATTTCTCTACTTAAAAACAAATTTGCAAAGTTTTATGGGGGTTCTTTTCATTATTATGAAATAATTGCATGGCATTGATTTAAAATATTTTTCCTATTTAAAAAAAGCATGAAAAATCAATGTATATGCTGATTTAGAATTTTGGTGGGATAACACAGAGACTGTGAAAAAGCAACTAATCTGAAACTACAAAAAAAAATATACTAGACTCTGTTCAGATAAATCAGTTCCCACATGCTACAAGAACAAGTCTTTTTAACAGTAGCTATAAAGGAAAATATTACAAAATAGATATATCCTTTCTAGCTAGGTTTATTCTTTGATTTGAGACACTATAATAGTATACAATATAATGCCACTTAGAAAACTCATCAGGCTATTTTAAATAGATATGGCTTCTCTTTTTATATTAATACTGATTGAGAGAATACCTAGTAGGCATATTTTTGGATTTTCACTACATTTATCTGTAAGCATCTGGATCTACACAAATAAATGACTTAAATGACTCAAAGATTTGTGTCACAAACAATTAGTAGAATGTGAAGTTTTAGTTACTCCAGAATATATTATTTTTCTAGATTTAAGAGTCATGGCTTTTTTCTACCAAATTTGATTTTTTTTCAGAAGTTTAGCTTCAAAAATCTTCTATAACTCATGTTTATATTATGGAAGAATACAAGAACAATAAATTTGGGGGCAGCTAGCTGGCACAGTGGATAAAGCACTGGCCCTGGATTCAGGAGAACCTGAGTTCAAAGCCAGCCTCAGACACTTGACACTTGCTAGCTGTGTGACCCTGGGCAAGTCACTTAACCCCCACTGCCCTGACAAAAAAAAAAAAATTTAAAAAAAAGAGCCAAGATGGTAGAGAGTAGCCAGCAAATCGCATGAGCTCTCCTTCTGTTCCCTCAAAAAGAACATTAAATCAAGCCTCTAAACAGATTCAGAAACTACAGAACCTGAAAAGAGACAGAGAGACACAGTAGTCCAACCAGAGATAATTTAGAAGACTTTAGGAAAGGTCAGTCTCACTCGATCAAAAGGGAGGCTCAGCTCACTGCTCACCTCACTGCAGCACAGTGTGCAGGAGAGGGTGGGGCAAGTTAGCAGGAAGCTGTGGGCCACAGCCTAGCAGCTGAGGCCCTGGGATCCTGGCACAACAAACCGATGGCACAGCAGAACCCACCTGCAGCAGCTGAAAGGGCATGTTTCCAGCTGGAGGGATACCCACAGGACAGGCACCAGAAGGCCTACTGATCCCAGCACACTCGGACAGGAAGTCCAGGTCAGTGAAAAAATTACAAGCCATAGAGGCCTCAGTGTAGAGAGCCAGTGACACAGCCCCTATATCCCAGCACAAGAAGCTTGAAACAGGGTCCCTGGTGCACCTAGAGGAGACCTCAACTTTAAAAAAATAAAAAAGAAAATAAACTGCATTATGAGTAAAAAACAAAAAAGAACTCTCACCATTGAGAGCTTCGATGTTGACAGGGAAGAGGCAAACACAAATTCAGATGTGGACAATACTCCCAAATTGCCTACATGTGAAGCTTCAAGGGGAAGATGAATTGGTCAAAGGAACAAAAAAACATTCTGGGAGAAGTTCAAAAAGGATTTAAAAAATCAATTGAGAGAAATGAAAGCAACACAAGAAAATTATGAAAAAGGAATCAGCAGCTTGGAAAAGGAAGCACAAAGATTGACTGAAGAAAACAATTCCTTAAAAAATTCATCTAGCCAAATGGAAAAAAAAGGCTGCATAATCTCACTGAAGAAAACAATACCTTAAACAATTCATTTAGCCAAATGGAAAAAGAGATGCATAATCTCATTAAAGAAAACAATGCCTGAAAAATTAAAATTGGACAGTTGGAAGATAAGGAATCCATGAGACACCAGGAATCATTCAAGCAGAATCAAAAGAATGAAAAAATAGAAGAAAATGTGAAATACCTCATTGGAAAGACAATTGATCTGGAAAACAGATCCAGGAGAGACAATTTGAGAATCATTGGACTTCCTGAAAGCCATGATCAGAAAAAGAATCTAGACACCATATTCCAGGAAATTATTAAAGAGAACTGCCCTGATATCATAGAATCAGAGGATAAAATCATCATTGAAAGAATCCACTAAACACCTCCTGAAAGTGACCCCAAAAGGAAAACTCCAAGGAATATTATAGCCAAATTCCAGAATTATCAGGTGAAGGAGAAAATACTCCAAGCAGCCAGAAAGAAGCAATTTAAATATCATGGAGCCACAGTCAGGATTGCTCAGGAACTAGCAGCTTCAACATTAAAGGATCGAAAGGCTTGGAATATGATATTCCAGAAGGCAAACAAGCTTGGATTGCTGACAAGCATCTATTACCCAGCAAAACTGATCAATCTCTTTCAGGGTAAAAGATGGACATTCAATGACACTGGGGACTTTCAAGGTTTCCTGACGAGAAGACCAGGACTGAATAGAAAATTCAATCTTAACATACAAGACCCAAGAGAAGTTTAAAATGGTAAGCAGGAGAAAAAAAGGTTACTCAATTAGGTTAAACAGTTAACATCCCTACACAGGAAGATAATACTTATAACTCTTGAGAACTGTAAATGTATTTGGGCAGACAGGGTTTATATACAGAGGGTATAAATATAAATTGTCTTTGATGTGATGACATAAAGGAAATTAAGGGCTTAAAAAGTGAATTTATGGGGAGAAGAGGAAAGGGGACATGGAATGGCGTGAATTACATCATATGAAGAGATGAAAAAATACTATTACAATAGAGGGAAAGAAGGGAGGGTGAACATTGTTTCAACCCTACTCTCATTAGATTTGATTCAAAGAGGGAATAAAATATACATTCATTTGGATAAAGAAATTTAGCTTATTCTTTAGAGAAATAAAAGGGGAAAGGGAAGGGGGGACTGATTGAAGGGAGGGCAAAAGCAAGGGAGAAAAGGGTAAAGAAAAGGGAGGGGGTGATAAAAAGGGAGGGCAGATTGGGGGAGGCAGGGTTAAGAAGCAAAATGGTGAGGAGGAATAGGGTGAAAGAAAGGTGGGAAGGACAAAGGAGGTAAATAGAATGGAGGGACAGTAATAATAACTGTGAATGTGAATGGGATGAACTCTGCTATAAAACGGAAGCGAATTGCAGAGTGGATTAAAAACCAGAATCCTACAATATGCTGTTTACAAGAAACACATTTGAAGCAGAGAGATACACACAGAGTAAAGGTAAAAGGCTGGAGCAGAATACATTAAGCTTTAGCTAAAGTAAAAAATACAGGGGTAGCAATCCTTATCTCAGACAAAGCACAGGCAAAAATAGATCTCATTAAAAGAGATAAGGAAGGAAATCACATCTTGCTAAAAGGCCCTATAGATAATGAAGCAATATCAATATTAAATATGTATGCGCCAAATGGTATAGCATCCAAATTCTTAGAGGGGAAGTTAAATGAGTTACAAGAGGAATTAGACAGCAATACTATACTAGTGGGGGATCTGAATCTTCACCTCTCAGAATTAGATAAATCTAGCTGAAAAATAAATAAGAAAGAAGTGAAAGAGATGAATAGAATACTAGAAAAGTTAGATGTCTGGAGAAAATTGAATGGGGACAGAAAGGAATATACCTTCTTATCAGTCGTACATGGCACATTTTCAAAAATTGACCATATATTAGGGCACAAAAACATCATAGTGAAATGTAGAAAGGCAGAAATAGTAAATGCATCCTTCTCAGATCATGATTCAATAAAAATTACATGTAAGAGCCATGGAAAAGTAGACTGAAAATCAATTGGAAACTAAATAATTTCATTCCAAAGAATGAATGGGTCAAACAACAAATAATAGAAACAATCAATAACTTTATCCAAGAGAATGACAATAATGAGACAACATGCCAAATCTATGGGATGCAGCCAAAGCAGTGCTTTGGGGAAAATTTATAGCTCTAACTGCTTACATGAATAAAAAAGAGAAAGAGGAGATCAATGAATTTGTCGTGCAACTTTAAAAGCTAGAAAGAGAACATATTAGAAATCCCCAATTAGATACTAAATTAGAAATCCTGAAAGTTAAAGGAGAAATTAATAAAATTGAAAGCAAGAAAACTATAGAATTAATTAATAAAACTAAGAGCTGGTTTTATGAAAAAAAATAGATAAAATATTGGTTAATTTGATTTTAAAAAAAGAAGAAAACCAAATTACCAGTATCAAAAATGAAAGGGATGATGTTACCAGCAATTAAGTGGAAATGAAATCAATAATTAGGAATTATTTTGCCCAACTGTATGCCAATACATTTGACAATCTAAAGGAAATGGATAAATATTTACAAAAATACAAACTCCCCAGGTTAACTGAAGAGGGAATAAAATCCTTAAATGAGCCGATATTAGAAAAAGAAATTGAATAAGGTGTTAATGAACTCCCTAAGAAAAAAATCCCCAGGGCCAGATGGGTTTACAGGTGAATTCTACCAAACACTTAAAGAACAATTATTTCCAATATTATTCAAAATATTTGGAAAAAATAGGTGAAGAAGGAGTTCTACCAAATTCGTTTTATGACACAAATATGGTGGTGATACCAAAACCAGGAAGAGCAAAAACAGAGAAAGAAAATTATAGACCAATTTTGATTTTAAAATCTTAAACAAGATATTAACAAGGAAATTACAGCAAGTGATCACCAGGATAATACACTATGATGAGGTGGGATTTATACCAGGAATGTAGGGCTGGTTCAACATTAGGAAAACTATCAACATAATCAACCACATCAATAAGAAAACTAACCAAAATCATATGATTATCTCAATAGATGCAGAGAAAGCTTTTGACAAAATATAGCACCCATTCCTAATAAAAACACTAGAGAGCTTAGGAATAGGTGGAGCTTTCCTTAAAATAGTAAAGCGTATCTACCTAAAACCATCTGCAAGCATTTTATGTAATGGAGTTAAGTTAGAGGCCTTCCCAATGAGATCAGGGGTGAAACAGGGATGTCCATTATCACTTCTATTATTCAATATTGTGCTAGAAATGTTAGCATTAGCAATCAGAGGAGAAAAAGGAATTAAAGGAATCTGAATAGGCAAGGAGGAAACAAAACTATCACTCTTTGCAGATAGATGATATGATAGTATACTTAGAGAGTCCTAGAGAACCAACTCAAAAATTACTTGAAACAATTAACAAATTTGGCAAAGTAGCAGAATATAAAATAAATCCACATAAATCATCAGCATTTCTATACATGACCAACAAAGTCCAGCAGCAAGAGATAGAAAGAGAAATTCCATTTAAAGTAACAGTATGTAATATAAAATACTTAGGAGTCTACTTGCCAAAACAAACCCAAGAACTCTATGAACACAATTACCAAACACTTTTCACACAAATCAAATCAGATCTAAATAATTGGAAAGATATCAATTGCTCATGGATAGGAAGAGCTAATATAGTAAAAATGACAATTCTACCTAAATTAATTTACCTATTCAGTGCCAAACCAGACTACCTAAAATTATTTCATATAGCTAGAAAAAATAATAACAAAATTCATCTGGAACAACAAAAAGTCAAGAATACCAAGGCAAATAATGAAAAAAATGCACAGGAAGGTGGGTTAGCTGTACCAAATCTGGAGCTCTACTATAAAGTGGTAGTCATCAAAACTATCTGGTAATGGCTAAGAAATAGAGTGGAGGATCAATGGAATAGGCTAGGCACAGAAGACACAGTAGCAAATGACATTAGTAATGAAGTGTTTGATAAAACCACTGACTCCAGCTTCTGGGATAGGAATTCCCTATTTGACAAAAACTGCTGGGAAAACTGGAAGATAGTATGGCAGATATTAGGCATATAGCAACATCTTACACCTTATACTAAAATAAGGTCAAAATGGATACATGATTTAGACATAAGAGGTGATACCATAGGAAAATTAGGAGAGAAAGGTAGACTATTGTCTACCTTTCAGAACTTTGGAAAAGACAGTTTATGACCAAACAAGAGATAGAGAATATTATGAAATGCAAAATGGATGATTTTGATTACATTAAATTAAAATGGTTTTGTACAAACAGAAGCAATGTATTCAAAATTAGAAGGTATGTAGGAAGCTGGGAAACAATTTTTATGGCCAGTACTTCTGATAAAGGTCTCATTTCTAAAATATATAGGGAACTAAATCAAATTTATATGAATCCAAGTCATTCCCCAATTGAGAAATGGTCAAAGGATATGGACAGTTTTCTGATGAAGAAATCAAAGCTATCTATTCCCATATGAAAAAATGCTCTAAATCACTATTGATTAGAGAGATGCAAATTAAAGTAACTCTGAGCTACCACCTGACACCTATCAGATTGGCTATTATGACAAAAAAGGAAAATAATGAATGCTGTGGGAAAATTGGAACACTAATGCATTGTTGGTGGATCTGTGAACTGATCCAACCATTCTGAAGAGCAATTTGGAATTATGCCCAAAGGGCTATAAAGCTGTGCATACCCTTTGACCCAGCAATACCACTTTTGGTTCTTTCCCCAAAGAGATCATAAAAAGGGGAAAAGGACCCACATGTACAAAATTATTTTTAGCTGCTCTTTTTGTGGTGGCAAGGAATTGGAAATTGAGAGGTTGCCCATCAATTGGGGAATGGCTGAACAAGTTGTGGTATATGAATGTAATGGAATTTTATTGTGCCATAAGAAACAGTGAGCAGGAGGAGTTCAGAGAAACCTGGAAGGACTTGCATGAACTGATGATGAGTGAGATGAGCAGAACCAGAAGAACATTGTCCACAGTATCATCAACACTGTGTGTTCATTTATTATGATGGACCAGATTCTTCTCACCAATGTAATGGTACAGAAGAGTTCCAGGGGACTCATGATGGAAGGGGATCTCCAAATCCAGAAAAAACAAAACAAAACTGTGGAGTATAGATGCTGATTGAACCATACCATTTCTTTTGTTTTTGGTGCTGTTGTTTTTCTATTTTGAGGTTCTTCCTCATTGCTCTGATTCTTCTCGTATAACATGACTTATGCAGAAATATGTTTAATGTTATTATGTATATATATAAAACCTATGTCAGATTACCTGCTTTCTGGGGGAGGGGACAGGGAGGAATGGGAGGGAGAAAAATCTGAAATTGGAAAGCTTGTATAAGCAAATGTTGAGAACTGTTTTTGCATATAACTGGAAAAAAATAAAATACTTTTATCAGAAAAAAAAAGAATAACAAATTTGTCTAGTTTTGGAAGGAAAACTTCAGAAGTCTATTCCAACCCTGTTATTTTTTGTATGCAGCCCATAAAAATTTAATGACTTACTTTAGGTTACATAGTTAACCAGGAACAGTTTCCCCAAAATTTGAATTTAGGTCTTTTATTCATGGTACAGTGAAAAGTGCACTAAATTTGGTGTGACTAACTCTGTGTTTGAATCCCAACTCTGTTATTTACTATCTATCTTACCATAGTCAAGACACTTAACATTTCTGAGCCTTAGTTCTTCATCTGGACTGATAAGCAAAAGAATTAACATTTATATAGAGCTTGAAGGTTTACAAAGCACTTGACATATTTATATCATTTAATCCTCACAACAACCCTGGAAGGTGGGTGCTATTATAATTTTTTTAATTTAATTTTTTTTTTATTTTTGTGGGGCAGTGAGGGTTAAGTGACTTTCCCAGGGTCACACAGCTAGTAAGTGTCAAGTGTCTGAGGCTGGATTTGAACTCAGGTCCTTCTGAATCCAGGGCCGGTGCTTTATCCACTGCACCACCTAGGTGCCCCCGTGCGTACTATTATTAAGCCCAATTTACTGGTGAAGAAACTTAACCCAAAGAGGTTGTGATTTGCCCAGGGTCACATAGATAGTGAAGGTCCGAAGCAGGATTTTAACTCATGTCCTCTTGACTCCAAGTCTAGCATTCAATTGACTTCAGCACCTACCTAAAGGATTTGGATTAGGAATCCTCTAAGGTCCTTTACAATTCTAAATTGAAGATTCTTTGAACTCCAAATCCAGGGTCCTTTCCATTTTTTGAAAATCTTTGGTCCGACTTTTAGCCAAGATGGTGGAGGAGAGGCTGTGACTCCCACAAGCTCCAGATAAACCTGTCCATTCATGCCCAAATAATGCGGTAAAAATCAAAACCCAGAACAGCCTAATGCACATAAGAACAGAGTGATACTATTTCTCCACAAAAGAGGGCAATTCTGATCACCTACGAATCAGGCTGAATCATCGTGCGGTCAGGACCCAGCCAAGGATACTGCTTCCAGTGCATGTCAGAGTCTTCAGCACCAGCAGCTTTTGAAGCTCCGATCACCGACTGGTGAGGGGGTTCGGCAGTAGGCTTGGGTGAAATGGAGGCAGTATCTACTGGAGTTGGGGCAAAGCGCCCTGGGTCTGAACCAGTGGGCTGAATCGAGTGGTGGTGGCCCAGTGGGGGAGGGGTAAAAGCATGCCAAGCTTCTGACTATATCAGACTTCTGTTTCCGGGTCAAAGAGAAAGCGGCTGTGATTACTCATAAGCCAGGCAGGCTGAGAAGAAGCCCAATCACCCCCTGAGCCAGGCTGTAGCACGAACAGTGTGTCCTGGAAGCAGCGCTACACTTTAAGAAGGAGTAAAAAGCCAAGAAATAGTAAACCAGGATGAGTAGGCAGAGAAAGCAGAAGACCATCGAAAACTTCTTTGGGGGAAAGGTAGACCACAATACATCCTCAGAAGAAGAAGATAATAATAGGGTCAAAGTTCCAACATCCAAAGCTTCCAAGAAAAATATGAATTGATCTCAGGCCATGGAAGCTCTCAAAAGGGACTTTGAAATGGAAAGAGAAATGAGAGCGATGCAGGAGAGTCATGAGAAAAAAGTCAACAGTTTGAAAAGCCGAATGGAAAAGGAGATTAAAAAACTGTCTGATGAAAATAATTGCCTAAGAATTAGGATTGAACAAATGGAAGCTAGTGACCTCATGAGAAACCAAGACACAGTAAAGCAAATCCAAATGAATGAAAAAAATAGAGGGCAATGTGAAATATCTCCTTGGAAAAACAGCTGACCTAGAAAATAAATCTAGGAGAGATAATTTGAAAATCAATGGACTACCTGAAAACCATGACCAAAACAAGAGCTTAGACACCATCCTCCAAGAGATTGTGAGGGAAAATTGCCTGGATATTCTAGAAGCAGAAGCTAAAATAGAAATTGAAAGAATCCACCGATCACCTCCTGAAAGAGATCCCAAAAGAAAACCTCCAGGAATATTATAGCCAAATTCCAGAACTCCCAGGTCAAGGAGAAAATATTGCAAGCAGCTAGAAAAAAGGAATTTAAATACTATGGAGCTCCAATAAGGATAAAGCAAGATCTAGCAGCTTCTACATTAAAGAACCGGAGGGCATGGAATATGATATTCCAGAGGGCAAAGGAACTGGGACTACAGCCAAAAATCATGTACCCAGCAAAACTAAGCATCATCTTTCAGAGGCAAACATGGAATTTCAATGAAAAAGAAGACTTTCAGGCATTTGTTATGAAAAGACCTGAACTGAATAGAAAATTTGACTTTCAAATACAAGACCCTGGAGAAGCATAAAAAGATAAACAGGAAAAAGACTTCATGAAGGGGCAGCTAGGTGGCGCAGTGGATAAAGCACCGGTCCTGGATTCAGGAGTACCTGAGTTCAAATCTGACCTCAGACACTTGACACTTAACTAGCTGTGTGACCCTGGGCAAGTCACTTAACCCCCATTGCCCTTCGCAAAAAAAAAAAAAAAAAAAAAAAAAAAAAAAAAACTTCATGAGGGATATTAAAAGATCAAACTATTTATGGGGAGATAATACTTCAAACTCATAAGAACTATCTCAGTAAGAATTTAACAGAGGACACAGGTCTGAACTGAATACGAAGGGATGTTATGTTTAGCTCTTTTTCTGGGGCTGGATTTGGGCTTGGGGCTTCCTGGGTCCAGGGCTGGTACATTGTCCACTGTGCCACCTAACTAACCCATAATGACATCCTTAAAATAGGGTTGCGGTGTAGAAGAAATAGACTGGGGGAGGGGGAAGGGGAAAGATGGTCTGGGGAGAGGTTGTTCACATGAAGGAAACAAGAAAAAGCTTATGGAGGGGAGGGGAAGAGGGGGAAGGAATTGGGGAGTGAGTGAACCTTAATATCATCAGAATTGACTCAAAGAAGTACTAACATACATACTCAAGTGGGTATAGTAATATATTTTTGCCCTGAGGGAGGGGAGGGAGATAAGGGGGTGGGGAGAGGGGAAGGAGGGAAGGGCAGATTGGGGGAGAGAGCAGTAAAAAGCAAAATACTTTGGAGGAAGGTAAAGATGTTCTGCATAAGGGCACAAGTATGACATATTGAATTGCTTGATTTCATAGGGAGGGTTGAGGAGAGAGGGAGGAAGAAAATTTGGAACATAGAATCAGCTCAAAGACCTTAAACTCATCAGAGTTGGCTCATGGAGAGAATAACATTCACACCCAGTTGGGAGGAGTAATCTATTTAACCCTACAGGAAAGTATGAGGGGAAGAGGATAAGGAAGAAAGGGTGAAAAAAAAAGGGAGTGCAGAGTAGGGGAGGGAACAGTCAGAAGTAAAACACTTTTGAGGAAGAATAGTTTAAAAGAAGATAGAAAATAGAGTAAATATCATGGGAAGGGAATAGGATGGAGGGAAATAGTTATGATGATTGAATATAATGGCAAAACATATGGTACCTACTTTGTTGGGCTAATATGAAGAAAATTCTTTGTCAAGTTTAAGGTACTTTATTTAGGTTATGATGAACAGGATACTATCAGAAAAACCTGGAAAGACCTACATGAACTGAAGCAGAGTGAAATGTACTGTATACCAAATAACAGCAATAGTGTAAGATGATCTGCTGGGAAGCATGTGGTTATTTTCAGCAAGGCAATGGTCCAATATAACCTTGAAGGACTTATGAAAATGGCAACCCATCTACAGAGAAAGAAGTGATAGTATCTGAAAATAGATGGAAACACATTCTTTCCTTTCCTTTCCTTTCCTTTCCTTTCCTTTCCTTTCCTTTCCTTTCCTTTCCTTTCCTTTCCTTTCCTTTCCTTTCCTTTCCTTTCCTTTCCTTTCCTTTCCTTTCCTTTCCTTTCCTTTCCTTTCCTTTCCTTTCCTTTCCTTTCCTTTCCTTTCCTTTCCTTTCCTTTCCTTTCTTTTCCTTTCTTTTCTTTTCTTTTCTTTTCTTTTCTTTTCTTTTCTTTTCTTTTCTTTTGGTGAGGCAATTGGGGTTGGGTGGCTTGTCCAGGTTCACATGGCTGGTGGGTGTTGGGTATCTGAGGCCGGATTTGGGCTCGGGTGCTCCTGGTTCTAGGGCCGGTGCTCTGTCCACTGCACCACCTAGCTGCCCCTGGAAACACTTTTTTTTTTTCTCTTTGACAATTCCTCAGTCTGAAGATTTGGGAGTTTTTTGAGTGTTTTCTCTCACAACCTAGCTAATGTGGGAATGTTTTCCATGACTACTCATGTATAACTTATTTTGAAATGCTCAAGTTCTAGTGGGTGGGGGATGGGAATGGAGGAGGAAGAAAAGTTGGACCACAATTTTTTAAAAAATTGATGTTAAAATTTGTTTTTACATATATTTTGGAAAATAAAATTCTATTCAGTAAAACAAACAAACAAACAAAAAAAGAAAGGCACTTTTAAATGCAAAGTGCTATTTTTAAAATGCCCAGAGCAAAAATAATTAGTCAGTTGAATAATATTTCATCAAGTTTTTAATTTCTTTCCCAGTTTCTATGAACTGTTAGGTGTTTGAAGTTTGGCCTTGCTTTTTGGCTGCCTGGAATTGATTATTGCTTATTTGTAGCTATATCCAGAATTGTTCTCAGTAATTTAAACATTCATAATTATTTGATAATTACTAAATGTCAACAATGTGGAGGGTACTGCAAAATTCCTGTTCTAAAGAGTGAAATCACCACTTTCTTAGCTTGGAGGATTCATTGTTATACAATCAGCTTTTGATTAGGGCAGAAATATGAAACATGATAACATAGTCTAAATAAAGGGAAAGACTGTAAAAATACATATAAATTAGACTTAAGGTGCCTGTTAAAGTACTTAACCTTCTGAAGAATGAATCTAAAGTGTAGGGTGAATTCTTTTTGTTTCATTTTTATTAATCTTTTTATTATAAAACCATAAATAATCAAATGAGGAATAAAAACCAAATAAAGTTATAAAATTCAATCTGATTATATCATGATAAAAGAAAGCATTGTAAATTTTTAATAAATGGATAGCAATTAAAAAAAAAAGAAAATCTTTGGTCCTTCAAAGAAAGGCTTAGTATTCTTATCAAGGAACTGAAACCTTCCATTGTGAAAGATTTGATACTAAATATTGTTCTACAGAAAGCACTTCAATATTCTTTCATTTTATGAACATTTGTATTAAATACTATGTACCAGCTATATCTCAGGGTATTGAAAGCAGTGGTAGAGATAATTATTGGCTCAATCCACTTGAAGAATGGGAAGGATGCTTACAGGAAGGTAGAAGAACATACATATTGATTTTACAAAGGCAAGTAGAGATATTCTATTAGCACGCTATAAAACAATGACCTTAATCTCTCTCCCTGAAAAAAAATCTGGAATATATTATTAAACAAATGGTTTAGAATCACTTAGAGAGAGTGATCATTTAAAGCTATCCTAGATTCATTAGAAATAGATTATTCCAGATAAACTTCCTTCCATTTAATTGACAGGATAATAAGACTGGTAGACCCCCTTAATTCTTTTCACATATATGACTATAGGCTATAACTGTCAAACATAATTAATAGGTTTTGCTTAATTTTTTTCTTTTTTCATCTTTATTTCAATGGATGACTCCCTGGGTAGAGGATAGAGCTGGGATTTATATGAGAATGACAGTGATATTTTAAAAAATAATATCAATAGAATTATTAAAAATTATACTAGATTATGTAAATGCTATGAAATATACTTAGAAGTCAGCAAAAGATTTACTAAATTAGGTTATCAATACATTTTAATTCAATAAACATTGACTATGTAGTGTGCTATATTTTGTACACAGTACATGTTTAATAAATGTTTATTGATTAAAATGAAGTAGACTAAAATAAAAAAATGAAATACTATTTCTCCATTTTACTGTTGATGAAATAGAAAAGTACATGTTAAGTGACAATATACAAGTGTATTTGAAACTGGTGGAATGACCAACTAGTCAGTTTTAATATTGTGTGAGATCTTTGCTGAGGGATTTAAGAAATCTATCTTGAAGCTGTTGTTAACCACTTTTAACACTGACTTAGTTGGAGGCATAGGCAGCATGGACTGGAAGGAGTAGTTCCTACTTTAGAACACACATCTGGATCCCAGGAGACCTGACCAAAAAGAATGCTGGGCTGGTAAATAGGATGGAATTTACTAAGGGTAACTGTATTGGCCTACCATTTAGTTACAAAAGATCAACTTTATAGGATGGTAACATTGCTGGGGGTGGAGGAGGAGCTCCAAGTGTTTTACCTTACTTTGTAGTCAATAAGAGTGACCAGTGTGACACAGCAACTTAAAATCTTGGCTTCATATAAAAAGGCAGATTGTCCAGAGCAAGGAAACAGGAAAGCCATACTTTTCCCTGATAGGAGAGAATCTGAAGTACTGTGTCAAGCTCAGGCATTTTATTTTAGGAAAAACTTAAATGAGCTAGTGAACATCCAAAAGAGAGAATCCATGATGATGAAGTGCCTGGATACATGCTAGATACAGGCTAGAAAGGAAAAAGTGATAGATTTGCAGTCAATAGATTTGGTTCCTATCCTGGCTCTTAAACTTACTACTTGTGTGTCCTTAAAGGATATACTTTTATATTGTGGGTCATAGTTCATCATATTAATGCACTGGATTATAAGGCTTCTCTGGTCCTTTTGGGCTATAAATATATGTTCTTATGAGTCTTTGATCTATTCTGTGATTCACTTGAAGGAAATTAAAACCTTTAGCCTAATGGAGAGGATATGAGATACATGATAGCAATTTCAAATATATGAAGTTTTGTCATATAGAAATATTAGGCTAGTTTTTATTCCCAAGAAGTCACTGCAGAGAGGTACATTTAAGCTTTGTTAGGTTAAGCTTCATCATGATTAGAGCTATCAAAAAGCAGAGAAAACTGTCATTTGAAGGTAACTGGTTCCCCACCACTGAAAATCTTCAGGAATAAATTAGACGACCATTTGTTGAAGCTTTTCGTTGAAGAGATCAGGTATAGCTTAAACTTCTAACTCAAATTCTATGGTTGTTTAGGTAATGCATTATGCTAGATGCTTGGAGAGATATAACTATGTATGACATTATTAGACAGTGTTAGATTATTAGACAGTACTTAGGACAAAAATAATGATATTTTTATTCCACAAGAGTGGTTCTTGATAAGAGAGGTATGTCATACCTCTCTCATAACCTCCACTTATAATGTTCACCAAATAGATCTTTAACTTTGCGGTTTGTCATTCCTTTCTCAGTCCCTCACCAAGCCATATAATTCTTCTTTACTGCTTTTGTACTTTCTTTATACAGCAGCCACCCTAGACCAGGGCCTGACTATTTGATACCTCATGTCTGGATTTCATGCAGTAATTGGTTTGGTTTTTTTTGTTGGTTTCCCTATCTCTAGCCTACCTCAACCTCTCCCACTTCCCATCTTCATCAAAACCATGTGCATTCATCAACTGAATCTTCATAAAGACACAAATTTCAATGTCACTGCTTAAAAGCATTTATACCTAAGATTCTCTGTTGACTATAGAATAAAGAACAAACTCATCCCATCATTTAACATTCAGCACAATGTCACTTCAACCTACCTTTCTAGCCTTATCTTACTATTCCTTTGCAGGAAGTATCTCTTCAGTCATATTGGTCTGTTCACTTTAAATTGAGAGTATTGTGTGATTTCTGACCTCCCTTTCATTGTTTAAAAATTTATGTGCCTAGAATTCTCTTTCTCCTTTTCTCTATTTAAATCATATACTACCTATTTGTCATAGCCTTTTTGAGTCTCACCCCCCTCCCTCTAGGTTTCTCCAAAACCCCATTCTTTCTTTTATGAACTCCTGTAACATTTAAAACCTGTACCACTGTGTTGATATTTGCCAGATGCAGTTTTACATTGTTAGGTCAATTATGCAAGGTGTGACAGGTAAAACTAAATGTGTATGGTCACCCTACCTGTTCCTTGTATGGGGAAAGCTAACTAGGACAACAGTTTAACAGTTTAGGTATACAGCATTTATTGAAATATATTAGAGGTTAACAAAAAGAGAACAAGTGTCTCTGAAAGAATAGGAAAACCCTAACTACCTCAACCACTCCTGGTTTAGCTGACAACCCCCTGAAGTTCCAACCACCAACTCCCAAAACCAACTGCCTCACACAGTGCTTCAAGCTGATTGGTTGAGAATGGTCTCATGCTAACTCAGCAGGGGACCCCTCTTGCTCATTCAGCAGGGGGCCCTTGACAATAATATTTTCAAAGAGGCACAGATTGTAACTTATTCCTCTTTGTTTACCTAGTATGGTTCCTTATGTATACATGGCAAAGAATTAAGAAATGTTTGTTTTTCTATTTCATTAACTAATATCAATAGAAGCTTCTTAGGGGAAAGAGCTTTGAAAAAACCTAAAAGATTTCATGATTTCTGCCACCTTCTGATGCATATGAGGAAATGGAAATTTTTACTAGTAGAGTAAGTCGCACTAGTTCCAAAGCTTGTTCAAGTAACAGAGTTGGAACCCAAACCCAATATTTTTTAGCTCTTAGGCCTGACTTTTTCCACCATACCTTGGTTGCTATCCATCTCCTGAATAAGAAATGTGTTTTTATTTTCAAAGATGGCAATGCCAAGTCAAGTCTTATAGTACCTCCAACAGTCAGGAACTTAGGCTGAATTCAGATTATACAGGAGAAATCCTGGAGCTACCATGGCTCCCAGGTATTTGGGCTTCTGTTATAGGAAGGGATTCTGTTTCTTTATTTCCCTCAAAAGGTGGGCCAAGGAGTATGACTGTGGATTTACCCTCCAGGAGGACCTTGGATTGAGTATGAAAATGGGTTGTATTCCCCTCCAACCCATCCCCCAGTGATATCCTGTCCTAGACTTGTCT
Organism: Dromiciops gliroides; assembly: GCF_019393635.1. Classification (NCBI taxonomy): domain Eukaryota; kingdom Metazoa; phylum Chordata; class Mammalia; order Microbiotheria; family Microbiotheriidae; genus Dromiciops; species Dromiciops gliroides. The sequence goes on from NC_057863.1 coordinate 191,349,323, forward strand.
CCAACACAAGCAACATGTACCCCATCACCAAAAACTACCTTTCTCCCCTTTGTATCGTCAGCTTGCAAACTCCCAACCTCCCCTATCTTGAATCTAGAGAAGACTAGCAATACAAAGTACTAAGACATCCATGGTAGTAGCTGCTAAGGTTTCATTGGGAAAATTCTATAACTAGCACTCCCTCTTGATCGCCCATCTATTGTACTTGAAGGGGTAGGCTCTATGCTTGTGGGTGGTGACCAGTAAGATTGGTGTTACCTCCTTTTTAATTTGGGGTGGAATAGAATGAGCCACATGGGAGGAATTGTGATATGCATCAGAGTTTTATAATTCTATTTCCCTCAAACACTCCTCTTTAAAACTTTCCAGTTACTGTCTGGGCTACCAATGTCTTTCTAGTCACCTATATTTCCAGAACCTAAATTTTTTTCATTGATTCCTCATTTTCCCTCACTCCAAGTATGCATTCAGGTACCATATCCTGTTTTTTCTACAACACAGCTCTCACACCTGTCCCCTTTTCTCTATGTACATAGCTACCTAGTTCAGACACTCATCACTTCTCACCTCACCTATAGCCTACTAATAGGTCTCCCTGACTCAAATGTTCTTTTCCCCCATTCCTCATCCTCAAAGTACAGATCTGAGTGCCAACAGCAACAACAGATCTGACTATATCCAACCCCTATTCCAAAATCTGTTTCTTTATTGATTTTTGACTCCAGGATCAAAAAATCTTTCATTTTTCACTTCATCCTTTTAAGTTTCTATTTCTGTGTTTTATACTGTACATATATCTTAGTGCATTTATATAATTTAAAAATAAATATTTATTTTGAAGGTGCAATTTTTTCAATTGATAAGGATGTATAATCAAAGTTTGGAGACTATTGTCCTAAGTGCCCTTATAGGATGTCAGAATCTTTCCAAAGGAGTGATGTTTTTCCCTTCTCAAAATTCCATTTGGATGCTTCAGAAGAAACCTCTAGAGATATGTATAATATGTAATATTTAATTCAGGTCAATTAGAAAAATAATCCATCCTAAAAATACTTAATTGAAAAACTTTTATTATAACGTTTGTCAGTAAAAATCTATGGGCTGGGGGAGCTAGGTGGCGCAGTGGATAGAGCACCAGCCCTGGAGTCAGGAGGACCTGAGTTCAAATCCAGCCTCAGACACTTAACACTTACTAGCTGTGTGACCCTAGGCAAGTCACTTAACCCCAATTGCCTCACCAAAAAAAATCTATGGGCTACAGGAAGCCATTATATAAAAGTTTTCAAATGTGAGGGGCTGCTAGGTCTATATCCCAAAGACATCCAACAAAAAGGAAAGGAAAATCTGTGCACAAAAATATTGGTAGCAGCTCTTTTTCTGGTGGCTAAGAATTTGAAATCAAAGGGATTACCCATCAATTGGGGAATGGCTTAACAAGCTGTAGTATATGATGGTTGATGGAATAATATTGTGCTATAAGAGATGACAAGCAGGGATGATTGCAGAAAGTCCAGGAAAGACTTGTATGAACTGATGTATAGTGAAGTGAGCAGAAGAACCAAAAGAATATTGTGCACAGAGATAGCAATAATGTTTGATAAAGAACTGTGAGGACTTAACTTATTTCAGCAATACAAAGATCAAGACAATCCCAAAGGACTCACAATGAATCTACTATCTACCTTCAAACAAAGCGCCTTATATTGATTAATATAGATTAAAGCAGCTATTTTTCACTTTCATTTTTTTTCTTTTGTTTGAGTCCTCTTATCTTGAAATGGACTATTGTGCGAAATATTTTGTATAATTGTACAAATATAACCTATAATGATTGCTTACTGTCTCAGGGAGGGGAGTGGGTTGGGACAAGGAAGGGATCATTTGGAACTTGAAACTTTAAATTAAAATGTTAAAAAAATTTGAGAAACACATGTTAAGTGTAAACAATTGATACAAATGCTATAGCAATTGTATCCACCTTACAATTGATAGAAAGTGATTTAGTTCTGTGTGTTTTGGTAAACACATAAGATTTTTTTTTCTTACTGCAGCTACTTCTTGTCACTAAAAGCAATATAGAGTACTAAATTTCTCTTTGGTGTAATTTCTATGTCTTCTGTTTGATATTTATGTAGTTTCTCTCCTCTTAAATTATAGCTCCTCCACAGTTTGTGGTTAGGCCAAGAGATCAGATTGTAGCTCAAGGTCGAACAGTTACATTTCCCTGTGAAACTAAAGGAAACCCTCAGCCAGCTGTTTTTTGGCAGAAAGAAGGCAGCCAGGTGAGTATAAGATTTAAATGATTCTTTGAAACCTCTGAACCCTAACCTCTTTTAGTCCTCAAAGTTAGTTGAATCTTTTCTATTTTTGTTCATTATGTTCATTTCATATTTAAAATATGATAGGAAAAAATCAGGTAAATAGAAAGAATGGTATTCTGACATAACACTGTTCACTCAACAAATATTATTAAGCACAGTGTAGGCATTGTTAAGTGTTAAGTTTATGAATTGTATATATCATAATATTTAAAAGCTGAGGTTATTCCAAATAAAACAAAATAAAAACGGCATATGTTATCAACTGTGTATTCATTCAAACCAAAGAAAGAAACACCATCTTATTTGAGTGTTTCTTTTTTGTGTTCAGACATATGAGAAACAATTTTACCAGAATAAAAACAAGCAGTTTGATTCCATATTTATACATTGAGATAGTGAATACATTATTGTTCTTTATTAATTTAAGTTCTATCCAAGGAAAAATAATTCTATTTTTCTACTCTCATGTTGAGTACTAATAACAAGGATAGATAATGGACGACTATCATATCCCAAAAGGTCCAAATACTTTGTCTTGTTTACTTATCTGTTACCTTACTTGTTGAATCCAGGTTTGGACCCCTAAATAGCTTATTGCCCCCAGATTTCTAAGCATCATGCTGTACCACAGCCTTTAACACAAACCTCATGGTTTCTTTGGGATGTCAGGATTTCAGCTCATCTAAACCCTTGGAATGAAACCTGGAATTCCACAGAAAGTATCATGGATTCTCAGGGATCTCAGAATTCTGGGGCCATGTGAGGAAGTGTTGTATTTGGAATTCCTCAAATCCAACCCTGAGAAGTGTAGATTTTATCCTTCTTGTCTCCCCCCCTAAAACAAGAATTTCCTGATTATCAATAAACACAATGAGAAAACTTATAGTGGATATTGGGAATCCAGTCATGACCATGGATTTTAAGGTGTTGCTGAAGATTAAACTCTCAGGCAGATAGACTGCTTGATTTAAATTGGTCCATAGAGGAGCAACAGTTTTTTGTTCTTTTTGTTTGTTTGTTTTTTCACTCAACCAACATAGTACTTGACTTAAATAAATGTAACTCCCTCCTCTTTCTTTAGTCAAAACTTAGTTTCACCCAGATGCTTGGATGCATGGAGAAACCCCGTTATCATTTCATTTATACAATTCTTCCTTATGATTCTATTTTCCTCTCTTCATTTCCTCTCTTCATTTCTCTAGTCAAATCATCAATGTCTTAAATATAGTCACATTTTCTGTTAAACAAGGGCTAGGGAGAAAATCGAGGAACAGCCATTAAACTGCTGGTAAATTATTATCAGATTTGTATGTTCTTTGACCTTTGAACCAGGTCTTTCCTATATCTATATCATTCCACACTTTAGCTTGTTTAATCCCATATTCTCCAAACTTTGAACTGTAATGAGAAGGTACCTAAGCCCTTGTTCACTTTGCTTTTTTGCCCATGCCCAAATTCTGTTTTAGACAATTATATCCTGTCTCCTTTCATCATTTGACAAACAAGTTTGCAATTTAAGGAAATTTTAGCCAGGTATTTGTCTCTAATTTATAAATTGGCATTAAAAAGGTATTTACTGTTTGACTTCATCATAGTTGTATTTTCAACCATATTTGAGTTCTCTTCCTATTTTTCGCCAACTACATACTTATGTGCAGTCATTGTACAGTTCACTAATAAGAAAGAAGGGTCTGGAAAAGTTTAATGGTATCAATTCATGAATTTTTAAGCTAATAAAAAAAGATCACTCTCTTTTATATCAATTTTTAAAATGAAATGACCAAACATGAATACATATGAATCAAATCATGAATTTAATGGTCTAATATATCCTTCACATGTTCTGATAATTCTACCTAGCATTAATAGGACACAGGCATTTTCAGGTAAGAAATGATCCTGGGATTCCATGGGTTTTTTGTTTTTGTTTTTTTTTGTTTCTGTTTTGCATGTAGTCAAATTTTTGCTAATGTCATAGTACGTGAATTATAAGAATTATGGGTAGTTTGCATCATATGTGATTTTCTACATCATCTAATCTTTTAGGTGAGCTGATATGATGTTGTAGAAAGTGGCATCCAGAGAGAATTCTGCTCATTGATATATTAGTATTACATAATTAGTATTCCAACATCTAAATGAATGGAAAATGCATGCATAGAGCTATTGAATTATCTTCACATAGCTTTAGGTTCCAATCTTTGAGATTGGTTTAATTCAACAACATATTTAGATTCTATTGATAATTATTTTATTCTAAAAATATCCATTAGTATGAAAGATTTGCAGCCTTTTAAAGTAACAAAATTTCTCTGGGAGGAAAATAATGTTTTCAATTTTAACAAGTGGAACTTATGTGTTAGCAGCCATTACTCCTTTTAGAAAGCTTTTAATAATATGGTAATGTTTATGTAAAGTGGGCTTATAGTGACACACTTGAATTAATAAAGTGGACATTCATCATGTTGCCAATAAAGTGTAAAGTTCTAATTAAAGTAGGACATCATTTGCTGGATTATAAAGTCATTTAGCGTAATTGAACAGTGCTAATACCCTATTTTATCCTCTTCCACTTGGTCTTACTTCAAGGGTAAAAAACAGTTTAAGAGTGAAAATGTGTCTTGTGTCTTTAATTGAGTGTTATTAGCTCCTGATTGTACTGTTTTGGAGCTAATTAATTATAAACCTGGAAAATGAATTACTATATTAAGAAACTGATTCCAGAGGGTTAGAATATTCTTTTTAATGAATATATACAACATAAAAATTGATATACATTTATTTATAATCCAACCTAGAAATGAACAATGTGATTAGAAACAAATATTTTCTTTATTTGAGCTTTCATAAGGTAACACTAGCTCTTTGCTTTATTCCATTTTCTTCCCAAGACCTAAGAGCCAGCCCTTGCCTTTACTTTGACTAAATGAATACCAAGTTTTCAATATTATGGGTTTCTTTGAGCTTAGCATAGACATTTTTCTGATGTTTTTAATATTTAAATATATTCATCATATAATGTTAATTGTATACCATTATTGACTTATACCATCTTTGTTACTCTATTATTTGTTTTAAATGTTCCCACTTCATTTTGAATATAACCCTTTAATACTTTTCTTCTGTCTTGAGGCAGCTAGGTAGTATAATGGATATAACCTGCCAAACATGGAATTAGGAGGATCTGACTTCAAATCTTGCTTCAAGGACATTCACTACATTTACTACTTAGTCCTTTGGCAAATCACTTAAGCTCTTCCCTCCTCAATTTAACAATCGGTAAACAGGAGTAATAGTAGCACCTACTTCATGAGGTTTTGAGATCAGCAAAAGAGAACATTTATGTAAGGTTTTTTTTAAACCTTAAAGTGCTAAATAAATAATTATTAATATTGTTATTATTATTATATTTTACTTATAGGGTTGTTAGATTATAGAGCAAATTCTGCTAATTTTCTCATGCTATCCTTTTATTAGAACCTCTGGAAAATATCTACAAAACTTCATTTGAATCATTAAGAATTTACAATATTCACCCCCTACATTTATGGATTCACATTACTCTAATTAAATATAAGATTTTTTTTCTCTTTTTGTTTCAATTCTTCCAAGAAGTAAATATGTTCTTTCCATTTGAGGGATGAAAAGAATTCTAATGAAATTTTATTTGCTTCCATAGAACCTGCTTTTCCCAAACCAGCCTCTGCAACCTAGCAGCAGATGTTCAGTGTCACCAACTGGAGATCTTACTAATTACAAACATTCAGCAGGTTGATGCAGCTACTATATTTGTCAGGCCTTAACTGTTGCTGGAAGTATTTTAGCAAAGGCCCAGCTGGAAGTTACTGATGGTGAGAACTATTATTTGATTCACTTTGTGTGTGATTAGTGATTATTTTCTAGAAATTAAATGATGAGTTTTTACGATCAAATAAAACCATATGTAAGCTATTATTTGTTTTATTTATAAAAATTCAACTATAATAAAAAACATTGTTTGAATTGTTTTAACACCATTTCTTCTCCCAATGGGAAAAAAACTGAATGAAAAAAAAAAGGCAAAAATAAATAAATAATGAATGAGGAGTCAAACAATAAATAAATTAAATAAATGGATGGATGGATGGATGGATGATGGATGGATGGATGGATGGATGGATGGATGGATGGATGGATGGATGGATGGATGATTAAACAAATAAGTGAATGAATAAACTAAATTAGTGAATGAGTGAATAGATAGGTACATAGATAAAATAATTCAAGGGGGGTATTTTTATAATATAATAAGTGACTATTAGGAAATGACACAAGTTTCCTCTTTTGAGATTTGACCTTTATTATCAGCTTCATTTTATGATGTTGCTATATACACAGATTAACTGTAAACATGATACCTGTATTCACAATAAAATATGGAAAGATATTGAACACTAATAATTTCACTTTCCCCAGAAAATATTTATCGTAGTTGGTAAATAGAGAAATTCAGACATATAATGAAAAAATTGAGATAATTGTAATGATTTTACTGTGTTTCCAAAATAATGTCCATATATTTAGAAGAAGGAGAGATAATTCTACCTTTTTCTCAAATTTTTATAAGCCCTGCTGTGTTTTCTTAAACTGGCTGCTGAGAGCTTAACTTCTGATCTGTGACTCTCTGCATCTTTCTCTTTCTCTCTCTGACAAAAATGATGCATTTTCATCACGATTTAAATTACATGTAGATTAACAAGGTCATTAGAATAATAGAAAGCCGTAAATTTTAATATCTGCCTATGCTGCTGCCTGATTTCAAGCCATGCCTGTGATGGAATAAATAGAAGAGACAACCATGGCTGAGAGGACATTGAGCTGTTAATGGTCTGCACCTGCTGATGATTTTTTGAGATTACTGCTCTAGAGCCAAAAGGAGAAGTCAGTTCAAGGACAACAGCAGTGAAACATCTTTCTATAGACAGTCAAGGATTTTTGGTCTACTGTGCCTTTATTTCTATATAGAATGAAAAGATAATTATTACTCTTTTTAAAGTTCTTCTCTTTGCTCTGCGGTCAGCAGAAATACTCAGATATGTGTCCATGGAAATGCATCTAGTACGATATTTATTATTATTAATTATTATGCTAGAAGGTTTTTTTCCTTTATAATATCCTAAATTCACAGCTAGATACTGAAGTAGTCTACCTATGCATAATATTACTTTTTATAAAAAAAGACAAAATAACTAATGAATAAAAAACAAAGAACCAGAATAACTAAGCTAGCTTTGGAAAAAAATGAACAGAATATGAAGTAGGAAAAACTGGTTTGAGAAGGGAAATGCTTGTTCATATGATAAGCTCATGGCTTATGGCACAAGTGATTTTTCATTATTATGCCTAAAAGAATGGAATGTAACACCTAATTTATTTTAAGATTGTCATTCTAAACTTAAGTCATCACTCTTTGGAAAACTATAGGCCTCATTTTAGTTTTGTTTTCTACACCGAAAAGGAGGAGAGAGAGTAATTGAAAAATGACCCTTAGTGCTATAGGTTTAAGACTGAGATGATTCAATACATTTAGGTGCTCCTGGATTAGATATTAGTTCTTGCATTGATTTTTCTTAAGAAAGCAATCAGGGAGTCAAAGATCCTTTGGCAGTCAACACAGAGTAGACCATTATGCAAGTTATTGATTTTGAAAGCAGAAAAATATAAATTTTAGGATTTGAGAAATAAGATATATAAATATAATTTTCACATGCTAATGTCAATTTTTCTTAAAATTATATAGTATTATTTTCACTGATTAATAATTTAATAATAAGTGTGCAGTTTTAATTTTTAAACATTTTTGGATGATCAGGGCAATTAAGATTAAAATTGACATTAAGATGCAAAATGAAACATGTCAACTGATTAATAATGCCTCCTTTTATACTTTTTCTACAGTTACATTTTTATAATTATTCTTTTCTATAAATATTTTCAATTCTAGTGTTCATATGAGAATTACTATGATAAAGTATGCTGTTGAATGACAATTTGCTGATTATAGTTTGGTATATATTTTCTTCATTTTAAATCATATATTCCGTAAAAGGTCTTCAATATAGATTCATTCTTTTTGATATGTGCATATCTGTGGATTAAGCAGGAAAGGGAAGCATAGAACTACACATTTCAAAATAGTGACTCATGTTTGATCTTAGGACATAGGAAAAAAAGTTAACTATACTATATATTGATAATGAATTTCAGAATATAAAATATAGCTATAAATTATTGAGGATTTATAATGTATAATGAAGACCATAGATTTATTCACAGATCACTGGAGACCCTAAGTGTTCATTTAACCTTTGGCTTCAGTGTAATGGAAACCTGTAGTACTATTTCACCCATAACATCCATGAAACTGAAAATTCCTTCTGGCCAGGAGATTTTCAATTACTTTATTGATCATTCTGTTTTAAAAAGTGCCATGAGGTATACATTTGGACAGAGCGGCGGAAATCTAATTAGATGCCCTTTGCCTAAATCCAAAGAAGTTATGCATGTTAAAATGAAAGACATGTTGCTACAAAATATTCAAATTTATGTTTTTATTTCAAGGTATCCCCAAATATCATAAAAATTATATGAATAGAATTGAACTTGTGAACCTAAATAAATTTGGATTATATTTAAGTAAAGCATAATTCACTTTTTTCTCATTGACTACAAAATTATTATCTTTGTCCTTAGCTTATATATAATAATGATAAAATAAAAATTATATGTATATATAATAAAAGAAAATCAATTCTACTAAGCTTTCAAATTGATGTTCTGAAACCTAACCAGTATTTCTTAAGGTTCTTATGATTATTTCATATTTTAATATGACATAACATAACATAACACAACATAATATAACGCTATGTTATGTTATATAAATTTAATATAAAATAATTCTACATTAGATTTATATCAATGCTGTTCTATATTGTGATGACTAGTAATTATAAGTTCATTTAGTGATAATGAGCTTGTCTCAAAATGACCATTAACCACCAGATAAAAATGAATATTTTCATTAAAACAAGCATCTTTGGACCATGTTAGGCTAAATAATCATGCATTTAAAATATTCTGTTTGAGGGAAGAAATATTAACTGTGGAATTTAATTTTTGTTTGGGATGGCTAATAGACATTTTCAAATGTGTCTTAGAAGCAAGGTACTTCTTTTTGAACAACCCAAATCACAACTACATAAAAATCAAAGATTTTCTTTACATAATGTTTAGAAAATAGGCTGATTGAAGTAGATTCCATTAGGGAAATTATGTAATGTTTTCCACGATCCTAAGTTATTTTCCACAGCAAAAGCCCACCTTTGTGGATTCAAGCCCTGTTATTCTTCCAATGATGTCTCATAGCTCATGGAACAGCAATCTTAGAAGAATTTAGATCACAAGTAACTAAGCGGCACTGAAAAGACATGGTGGGTGTAAATAGACTGAAACATATTAGCAATGTGACCTGTGCTAGAGAAGTGACATAAGAGATATTAAGGATATCTATCATTACAAAAAGAGATAAATCAGTCATGAAAGACAAGACAGGGGCCAATCATGAGAAACAAAAGAAAAGCCAAGTAGTATGTTGGCACATGCTTTCACTAAAGCATAAGAGGAAAGTTTCCACCCAGATAGGTGAATTGTTTCTTAAATTTATGGAGGTAGGTAAGAATAAAGGCTTGGAGGAGTTGAGATTTGCAATAGTCAAATGTATACCCCCAAGTCAGGACTATGGAGTCATCACAAAATTTTCCCATTAACATATGGTTTTAGCATACATGAACCTTCTATAGAAATTTAGTAGAACCAATAAAAAATTATCTAGTGTTGTATATATCTGCACTTACATCGTGTCAAGTCACAGTGACAACAAATAAAAGAGTGAATATAAAATAGCATTTAACCTATAATATAGCAGATAGTGGAATCATTTAGTAAATAAATAATTTTAAGGACATGGAAATTTATTTTGAGTATAAATTACTGGACAATGTAATACTATATCTAAACACTGACCTAGATTCTTTTCTGAATACATCAAGCAATCAAATGTGAAATATGCATAGAAAATTTTAATTATTTAATAATGGACCATGTGTTAAGCAATGTCTTAATAAATGGGAAACATCCAACACAGTGGCAAACATGCCTTTCTCAAATTAAGGAAGATATGATAAGAGATAGATGATTTAACTACATATTATAAACAACTGAAAAATGAAAACAAGTAAAAGTAGATAAAAATTTCCTTTAAGTACTTTTGAAATAAAATTATAAATAGCTTCTAAAACATCTCACATTTTCATTTCATTATCAACAAGTCATTGTCTTTCTAAATAAGTATTAACACAGCCAATTATTGTCTTAATTGTTAAAGTCAAATAACTGACTATTTCATAAGTTCAGGAGACGTGCATTGTTATCTCAACTTATAGATTAGATGACCTTATAAGAATGTACATTAAATAAAATATCCTGAAATTTTCTTTAACATTTAGTTTTGACAGATAGGCCTCCACCTATAATTCTACAAGGCCCAGCCAACCAGACATTAGCAGTAGATGGTACAGCCCTCCTGAAATGTAAAACCACCGGTGATCCTCTTCCTGTTATTAGCTGGTTAAAGGAAGGATTCACTTTTCTGGGTAGAGATCCAAGAACATCTTTACAAGAACAAGGGACGCTGCAAATTAAGAATTTACGTGTAAGTAATATTTTTTTTCATGGACAGATTCTTCAAAAATATATATTTTAATGATGTATTTTTTACTATTCATGCTATAATGAATAATGATTATAGATTTTACCTTATTAATAATTTATTTATATCTACACAAATTTATATTTATCTTACTTATGGATCATAATATTACTAATTTTACAAATGAGGGACTAGAATTCTTTAAAAAGATTTACAATTTCAGAATCAATAATATCAGATGTCTTTCATTTACTCTGAAAAACAATTTATGTAGATCAGCCTGACAAAAAAGTATGTGTTGAAGAACAGTAGGAGAAAAGGTTAGATGAATAAGTAAGCTTGGAGATTGAAATTGTTAGACAACCACAAAGAAAGTTTGAGAAATTTAAATCAGAACCAGTAGGCAAGATTGAAGACTTATAGATCCTTTAATAGAAGAATGAAATAATAAAAAGGATGTTTTGAAAATATTATGTTTTAATAAATGTGCAAAGTAGTCAGAAGTGGAGAGACAAGATGAAGACTTTTTGGAGGCAGTCTGATGCAGGTGATGCAGGTCTGAATTTTATAATTTGATTGTGGAAGAGCAGAGAAAGGGTGAATCTAAAAGATATTACATAGGAAAAATCATCAAACTTTGTGATTATAAATGAGGAGAAAGGAAATAAAATAACAAACATCAGTTGAACTACTGAACATGAAAAACCAAGAGTATAGTGGTATTAGATTATACAGAGAAAGTACAGGAAATAATTGATTTATGGGTAGATTAATGTTTCAGTGTGCTAAATATCTGATTCTGTTGGGCTATACCAGGGTTAATATCTCATAGAGAGCTAGAGATGTAGGACTATAGAGATAGGAAGAGGTCGGACCTGGAAACCATGAGATTTCCTGTTTCATGGAATTATATTTTTGTTTGTAAATATTTTATATATTCATAATTTGGACTGTTAGATTTTTGTAAAGTAAGTGTATGTTAGTGACATATCAAAAACTAATTTTTTTATTATTTACTTGTAGTATATGTGCTTATATTCTGAAAGGGAGTGTTTTGAGATCAGCTACAGTTCTGAGTTGACCTTATATGTTCTACTTTTATATGATTCAATTTTATTTTAGAGAAAATATAATAAAACATGTGTTTTTCTTGAATAGTTGTAATGTTGTGATAGTGTTACTCAAAGAAAATATAAATTTGTAACATTTTTTCAGTGTCACATAATTGATCATAAATTATTAACCTTCTTTCAATGAAATGGAAATTATTAAAAAATTAATGCCAGCTCTATTTGAGTAAACTATTTAGCTTTTCTCTCTGGGCTAAAGGCAGGTTTGGGCCATGAAGGTTAATGCATTTTTCCTGTACAGCTGGATTAAAGGGTGCGCTTGAATAGTCAAGATCCCCAGTAGTGCTGAAAAGCAGCAATTAAAGGTGGGAGCTTGATGATCTCAAACAAACCTTCCACACATTGACAGATTTTTGAGTGTCTCTCTGAGACACAAGCTCTTAGGGGCTTCTCTGCAGCCAACTCTGCAAACATAAGAGTAGGTGATGGAGTGTGCCAGCACATTAATCTCTTTATTTGAAGCACCTGGTCCAGACACATGTTAAGATCAAAGCACAGAGGGGAAAAAATATGTGCAGTACTAGTGACCAACAGAAACAAAGATATTATTCAGAAATGCAATAAAAAATAAATAAACAAAATTAATTTGAGGGTAAGGATGATATAAAAATGAGCTATGATAATAATACAAAAATTTTTTAATTTTTATTTTAATTTGGAAAAATTCAAAATGGAGAAAGTCATTCTCTTTCGGCAAAGATCATCTTCTTTAGAGGAATTTATTTTTTACAAGATAGTCCTCTTTGTGTTTAATTTTTCTTTTAAATTATTTCCGATGGTGGTATTAGTACATAAAACATCTGTGACAAACCAAGTACAGTATAAAACATGGTTATCTTTCTATGAGTTAATTGATATCTGAATGAGTGACTTAGTTTTGAGAGGTAAAATAGATCCCATTTAAAGTAACAACAGCTTCAGGTGGCTAAATTCATTCTTGCTCCTCACAACAATGACAAGGAGATGTAATATTACTTAGGCATTCCTCATTTCATATAGCATTTGCACGTTATTAAAAGTTTTATGTTTCTCTGCAGCAGCTTTGATAAAATTCAAAGTGTTTTGCTTATTATGACAATGATATTTTAGAAAATTTTTGTTTGTTTTGGGGTTAGGGGTTCCATTTTTTGCTTTGGATAGTATTTTTAGAATTTCATATGCTATATTCATAACCTATTAAAATCCAAAAATTACTCATTTAATTTGGCTTGTGGATAATACTTCAAAGAGTCTTCTGTTTCTAATAACTATAATACTTAAAGAAATACAGTTACAAAAGTATTGTGATTACAATAATTCCCCTATTATTCCTTTGAATAATATGAATGAAGTATGAAGGAGAAACAATGAGATAAATTTTTATTCATCAAAAATATTATATTTCTATGATGAACACATCACTACGTAACCTCATTATTTTGTATGAATAGTTTGCATTATTTTTACAATATCATTTTGTTCTGAAATAAAATATATTAATTATATGAAATTAATGTTATTTGATGCTCCTTCATATAAGAATATTGCAAGGAAGGAAATAATATACCAGTACAATTCAAACCCAAGTTAAAAATCATGAAAGTAAAAACAAATTAAAATGAGAATTGCAAAAGCTAACTACTTAAGGATTTAACCCAAGAATCAATCCTAAAACCTTCAACCTTAGCACATATATTACCATATGAATAAATTATACACAATATTCCATTGACTCCAGAATTTTAACTAGAATTACTTTGAAATATTTTTCCCTATTTGGAACTTCAGTCTTCAGACTATTCGACAGTTTGATTTTCAGTATTGGCCAGTTTATGTACCAACTTGGTTTTGGTATAGTATTTGACTGAATATTTGAATTTTAAAGGAAGTAAAAAAGAGATATGACTGTAATATTCACTTTCCAAAATATTCAATTATGTTATTAATTGCGGGAATCAAGTCTTCTGTACTGAACATTTTAACTTTTAGATATTATTTTAATTTAAAACATTAATATTTTAATGGACCATACCATGTATGGATATTTATTATTTTATATACATTTGTTGACTTTTACAACTTTAAGAGATTTTAAAATAGATTTTTTTTTCTAATTCTCAGTTCGGCCCTGTCTGTATACTATATAGTATATACTATGATTATGCTCAATAACTTTATACTTTAACAAAATATATAGAAAACTTTTCCTTTTGAAATATTTCCTAACCTAGAAATATACAAAGTGCATAGCATGGAAAATATTAAAATTTATTTTCATCTTAAACCTCTCTTCACCTTATTTTGATATTTACTCATTTTTCAGTCATTTCCAACTCTCTGTGACACCATTTGGGAGGGTTTTCTTGAAAAATAGTGGAATGATTTGCTATTTCCTTTTTTGCCCTTTGATTTTATGCCTTTTGTAAAGATTTCTCTAGGAAAAGCAATTTTTTAGATTTGAAGATTATTCATTTTTATTTTGAACATTTATTATTTTAGTTGATTTAATTGAATTAGAACAAATCCATTGTTACAAATGGTGTACTAGCATCAAGATATAATACTTTCTTATTTAGTTTCTGCCATTTCCATTATTAGCCCTCAGAACCTCTTGTGTGTGTAGAGATATAGATATAGATTATATAGATATAGACATAGACATAGATATAGATATAGACATGGACATAGATAAAGGTATAGATAGATGATAGATAGATAGGTAGATAGATAGATAGATAGATAGATAGATAGATAGATAGATAGATAGATAGATAGATAGATAGATAGATAGATAGATAGATTGATAGATTGATAGATTGATAGATTGATAGATAGATAGGCCAATAATAGCCAAAAGAGATAAGATTTACTTTATCAAGGTAAATGATAGGACTTTTGGGAAGAGAGGGAGCTGCATCTGTCCAGTCCCAAGAATTCCTTCTATAATTCTTTTGGTTTGAACACTTGAGACTGTATATATATTGCTACAGTGAATTTTTTGAAATACATTATTACAGAATTAAAAAGCAAATTAGGAATATTAAGTGTTGGTATCAATGCATTCACTGGTGATTTAATCACAAAGTCTGTGTCCTCATTTTTGTTGTTGTTCAGTCCTTCAGTCATGCCCTACTCTTTGTGACCCAAATACACAAGGCCCTTCAATCCTCCACAATCTCCCAAAGTCTGTCCAAGCTCATGTTCATTGATTCCATGACACTATCTATCCATCTCATCCTCTGACATCTCCTTCTCATTTTGCTTTCATTTTTTCCCAATATCATGGTCTTTTCCAATGAGTCCTGTCTTCACATTATGTGGCCAAACTATTTAAGCTTCAGCTTTAATATATGACCTTCCAATAAATAATATTAATTAATTTCTTTAAGTATTGACTGATTTGATCTCCTTGCTGTCAAAGGGACTCCCCAAAGTCTTTTCTATCATTATAATTCTAAAGAGTCAATTCTGGGATGCTAAACTTTCCTCATAATTCACCTCTAATAACCATGCATTACTACTAGAAAAACCATAGTTTTGAATACAGAGCTTTGTCAGCAATGAAGTTTCTGCTTTTTAGTATGCTGTCCATACTTGGCATAACTTTTCTTTCAAGGAGTGTATTTTAATTTCATGGCTGCAGCTGATATATGCAGTGATCTTTGAGAGCAAGAATATAAAATCTGACACTGTCTCCATTTCTTCTCCCTCTGTTTGCCAGGAAGTTATAGGACCAGATGCCATGATTTTATTTTTTATGTTAAGTTTAAAGCCAATTTTTACACTCCACTTTTACCCTCATCAAGAGAGTTCTTAATTCTTTCTGTCATCAGACTGTTATTGTCAGTATATCTAAGATTGTTAATATTTCTCCTGACAACCTTGATTCTGGCTTTTGATTCGTCCAGCCTGGCATTTCTCATGATGTACTCTGCATATAAGTTAAAGAAATAAGGTGACAACATACAACCTAGTTATACTCCTTTTGCAATCTAAAAGTAATCAATTGTTCCATGTTCAGTTCTAACTGTTGGTTCTTGATCCATGTTCAGTTTCCTCAGAAGACAAGTAATATGATCTGGTACTCCCATCTCTTTGAGGATTTGCCACATTTGTAGTGATCCAAAAAGTCAAAGGTGTTAGCATAGTTAATGAAGCTGAAGTAAAGGTGTATTTTTCTGCAAAACCTTTGTTTTAAATTTATAGCCCACAAATGTTTGCAATTTGTTTTCTAGTCTCTCCCTCTCCTTGAAAATCATGCTGCTCTTCTAGTAATTCTCAGTTCACTTACTTGTTGAAGCCTAATTTGAAGAATTTTAAGTATAATCTTGGTGGTGTATGAAATTACTGCAATTACTCTATAACTGGAACATTCTTCAGCATTGCCTTTCTTTAGGATTGGGATGAAAATTGATCTTTTCCCAATTCAGGAACCAGTATTGAGTTTTCCAAATTTGTTCTCCTATTCAGTGCATCACTTTAACAGCATCACCTTTTAGGATTTTAAATAGCTCAGCTGAAATTCCATCACCTGCACTAGTGTTATCATTAGCAATGCCTCCTAAGATTTAAATTACTTCAGTTTTCAGAATGTCTGTCTCTAGATCAATAAATACACCATCATGGTTAAGATATTTCTTTATAGTTCTTCTGTATATTCTTGCAAGCTCTTAATTTATTCTGTTCCTAAGTCCCTACAATTTTTGTCTTTATCATGTCCATTTCCACATGAAATGTTCTCTTGATATTTCTTTGAATTGCTCATTTGAGAAAACCTTCTTATCTCTCCTTGCTATTTTCTGGAATTATGTATTCAGTTGGGTTTATTTTTCCCTTTCTCTTTTCCCTTTCATTTTCCTTCTTTCCTCAGCTTTGTCCATTTTGGGGTGGAAAATATCAAAACTCATAAATAGAAAATTATACAAGGAATATCTTAAATGAAGCACAACCAAAATCATGTGTAAAGTATCATTCAAGGTTTTTGTTTTGGTTTTTGTTTAAAGACTTAACAGTAATATATTGAAGAATTTTCCCTAGAAAACTTTAAGGTTTCTTTCAACTGAAAAACTCTCTGAATCTGTGGGGAAAAGATATATCTATATGATACATAGATTTTATTAATTAATTTCACATAATTTTATATATCATATATAGAATAAATTTATATGCCTCAAACTATATGGCATAAATTATATATATATATATATATCTCCAAATATTTGGCTGAAATTAATAGCTTCTATATATCAGATAGGCATTAGGTATAGATATATGTATATATACACACATATATATATATTCACACACATATATATATATATTCACACACATATATACACACACCTACATATATATGGATGTGTGCATTCTTGACTCACAGTAGATTGGCAAGTCAGAAATCACTGCTACTTACAGACTCTTTTGTATGGGTGTGTACACATATGTATATATATATATATAAGTATACATACAGACATTTATATTTGTATATATGCACATATACATGCACATTCATGTATACTTCCATTCTTGTAACCATCAATCCCCTCCCTGTCATATAGAGTAACTTGTTGGATGGATGAGCTATTAAGATATCTCAGCTGTTATTTTTTATCAACAATATTTATTAACCACCTTCTATGTACTAGTCACTGTAAACACACAGAGAAAGGCTTTTCCTTCTTTCAAGTAGCTCACAGTCTATTGAGAGAAATAACATACAAACAACTGTGTATAATATGCATATACATGTATGTTACATGTATGTATACATATATAAACACATATGTGTAGAGGAATTAGGAGATGACCTTAGAGGGTGTCAGCAAGATTTCAGAGGCCACATAGTACTGGCAAAGAAGATGGATGGGTGAACCAACAACAACTCTTTGTCCAGTGCCTAGTGGTTAGAGGGGTCGAAGGGCAGGGGAGGAGTTGTTGAGGTAAGGAACTAGCAGCAAATGTATGTCTGTGTTTTTTGGAGATAGTTTCAGAGGGAAGGCACCAAGATTTAGAACTGGGTAAGGTTTCTTATAGAAGGTAGAAGGCAGAGATAGTGAGGAAGGGAAGAGAGGTCAAGTCATAGATCACAAGAAAAAAAGTGTCAAGAGTAGGGAGATATAGTATTGTATAGCCACTTGAATAGATGGCATAAGGAAAGTAAAAGGAGACTGGAAAAGTGGGAAGAGGTTTTGAAGAGTTTTAGAAGGCAAGCAGAGGATTTTACATTGTTCCTAGATTTAATGGGAAGCCAGTAGAGTTTGCTGAATAAGAATAGAGGATCATTATCATCCTGCATTTTAGGAAGAACACATTGACAGCTGAGTAGAGTATTGCATGGAGTGGAGAGAGACTTGAGGCAGAGACTTGAGAAAAGTTATTACAAAACACCAGTGTGCTGAATATATGAATGAAGAGGAGACATAAATGAGAGATATTGTGAAAGGTTAAATAATAAGACTTGGCAACAGATTAGATATACAGAATGAATATGAGTCACAGATGACATCCAAATTTTGAGCCTAGATGATGAGGGGGCATAATGCCCTCAAGTATTAATGGCCAAGTGAAGAAAATAAAGGGTTTGAAGGAAAAGAAAGTAATATCTTCTTTGGATGTATTGAGTCAGAGATTCTCAAAGGATCCAGTTTGAAATGTATAAGAGTCCCTTGGTGATGCAAGAATATAGCCTAGCACAGAGGTTAGAGTAAGGTACATCTGAAAATAAGATGCGTAAAATGATTACTGAACCAATAGAATCTGATAAGATCATTAAGCAAGAAAAAGAGAGAGAGAAGATGGAGTAAGATGCAGACTTGGGAGACATCTAGCATTATTAGGTATGACCTGGATGAAGATCCAGCAAAGACAGACAAAGACAAAGAAGATGATGTCTAGCCTCTTTTTTTGATCATAGGTTTCAGGTAGGAGGAAAACGAGGAGAGAGTAGCCTAGAGAGGAGAGAGTATTTGAGAGAAAAGGTTAACCAACAATGTCAAATACAGTAGAGAGTTCAAGGAAGATGAATATTGAGAAAAGACTATTAATTTTTTCCATTAAAAGACCATTAATGGGCCAGCTAGGTAGCACAATGGATAGACCACTGGCCCTGGATTCAGGAGGACCCGAGTTCAAATCCAGCCTCAGACACTTAACACTTACTAGCTGTGTCACCCTGGGCAAGTCACTTAACCCCAATTGCCCTCACACACACACACACACATACAAAGATCATTGGTGATTTTGGAGGAGAGTGATTTCATTAAATTACGAATTAAAATACCAGAATGTACAGGTTTAGGATTGATGGAAGAGAGGAAGAAGAAGCATATATTGTAATAATGTTTCTCAATTAAGTTAATCAAATGTTTTTCAATGGGTTTAGACAAAAATACCATTAAAAATATAGGGTGATAGCTAGTGGGAATGATAAGATCAAGTTGATGGTCTCTTGTTTTTAAGGGAGGGAGGATGTGTATTTTTGTAAGTAGCATAAAATTAGTAGTTAAGAAAAGACTAAAATTAGTGAGAATGGGAATAAAAAGAGGGAACAATATTCTGTAGAAGTTGAGGTCAGGGATGCATGTAGAATGGTTTGCCTTGTCAAGTAGAACATCTTTCTTCCTAAGGGACAATGGAGAAGAAATAGGGGAAGATGAGTAGGGGAGAAGAGGAAGGTCTCATCCAATAGACTCAAATTTTCAATGAAGTATAAGTCAAGGTTGTCAGCTGAAGGGAGAAATAGACCTAGAAGACTTAAAGAGGAATGAAGAGGTTATAAACATTAGTTTCCTAATGTGGGGCAGAAACCAGAGAGGAGAAGATTGTGAAACTGGTAGAAAACATTGTATCCCCAGAATATAGCAGAGTGCCTGGCATATATTAGATATTTAAATAAATGTTCTTTTTTAATTTATTGTGTGAAGGTTAGTGAGAAGTGGTAGTGGTAGAGCATGAGTCTGATAGTAGCAGTGAATTCTGACTCCCCTTATCTCACTCAGTGAGTCAAAGATATGGATTAAAGTCAACCAATACTAGAAAGGCCAGCCTGTGTTGCAGTATCTCATTAAGCTTCAGAAGATGGAAGAAGTTAGAAAATAAACACTTTTAGATATAACAAGCTATTAAATTCTTGAGTAGGGATTTCAGAGAGCACAGTGGAAGAAGTAGTTAGATCTGTATTGAGAGACTTGGAGGGAGAGGTAGTTTGAGAAGATTGGGCATGAGGTAGCATGAAGTTTGGGATAAACAAATGTGTACTTGACCAGCCAAAGATTCAGAATCAAAC
Source organism: Dromiciops gliroides (assembly GCF_019393635.1). Taxonomy (NCBI): domain Eukaryota; kingdom Metazoa; phylum Chordata; class Mammalia; order Microbiotheria; family Microbiotheriidae; genus Dromiciops; species Dromiciops gliroides. Next base: position 191,369,789 of record NC_057863.1, read on the forward strand.
GGTCAAAGACACTATGAGGGGATGGGAATGTGTTAACAATTGCAGAATGAGTCCAGGCATAAAGAAAAATAGTGTCTGGAGAGAGATCCTTTCAGAATTTAAAGCCCTCTCTCAATGTCAAACCTACATCCCAAGAGATTCAGAAGGCTCATTTCATAGAAAGCAGGATGAGGCAACAGTATGGCCTGAAGAAGTACAACCAAGGGAGAAGAACTGGCAATTCATTTTGATCCAGGTTGAGAAAAGAGTTCCAGAAATCTGGAGAAATCTTTGGAGCAAATAGGCCTGAAGTGAGGAGCCTGGATTTAGAATGACACATGAGAGCCACTTGGAGGGAGACAGAGGTCATAGTCAGATTGCCTGTATCTAGGGATGAAGTTTAAATTTTTTTCTTTATTTCCATTTATTTAGAATTTTAGTTTTTCAAAATTACATGGAAAGACAAGTTTTGACGTCAATTTTTAAAACTGTGTGTTCCAAATTCTCTTCCTCCCTCCTTCCCCAGCCCCCCAAGAACTCAAACAATTCAATATAAGCTATAAATGTGTTGTCATGCAAAAAATTTCCACATTAGTCAGGTTGTGAAAGAAAAGAGATGTAAAAAACTAGAAAAAGGAACTAAAAAAAATTTTGGTTCAATCTGTATTCAGGTACCATCAGTTCTTTCTCTGGAGAAGGATTACATTTTTCATAATTTGTTCAGAGTTGTCTTGGATCATTATTTTGCTGAAAATAATTAAATCATTCACAGTATATCATGTTACAATATTGCTGTTACAGTACATTTCACTTTGCATCAGTTCATGTAAGTCTTCCCAGGTTTTTCTGATAGCATGCTGCTCATCATTTCCTATAGTACAATAGTGTTCCATCATAATCTCATCCCACAAATTGTTCAGCCATTCCCCAATTGGTGGGCATCTCCTCAATTTCAAATTCAACTTTGCGGGTTTTGTTTATTTCTTTTTGGATACCAACCTAGTAGTGGTATTACTAGGTCAAAGAGTACACTTGGTTTTGTAGCCTTTTGGCCATAGTTCCAAATGCTTCTACCAAATGTTTGAATCAGTTTACAACTTTACCAAGAGCATATTAATGCCTCATTTTCCCCATATCCCCTACAACATTTGTCATTTTCCTCTGCTGTGCTATTATTCAATCCATTAGGTATGAGGTAGTACCCCAGAATTGTTTTGACCTCCATCTCTCCAATCAATAGTGAGAGCATTTAAAAAAAAAATTTTTTTTTGGTGAGGCAATTGTGGTTAAGTGACTTGCACAGGGTCACACAGCTAAAGTGTTAAGTGTCTGAGACTGGATTTGAACTCAGGTCCTCCTGACTCCAGGGCTGGTGCCCTATCCACTGCGCCACCTAGCTGGCCTGTAGAGCATTTAAAAAAATATATGGCTATAGGTAGCTTTGAGTATTTCATCTGAAAACTTCATATTTTTTGATCTTCTAACAATTGGAGAATGACTTTGTTTTTTCTTTTTTTGGTGAAGCAATTGGGGTTAAGTGACTTACCCAGGGTCACACAGCTCATAACTGTCAAATGTCTGAGGCTGGATTTGAACTCAGGTCCTACTGACTCCAGGGCCAGTGTTCTATCCACTGTGCCACCTAGCTGCCCTGGATAATGACTTTTCAAAAACAAATTTGATTCAGTTCTCTATGTGTTTGAGAACTGAGGTCTTTCACACAAACTTGCTTCCAAATTTTTTTCACAGTTACTATTGCTAACTGTATTTAGCTCCATCCTATTCCCTCCCCATGCAATTTACTCTATTTTCTATCTTATTTCATTCTATCCCTCCTCAAAAGTGTTTTTCTTCTTACTTCTACCTCTCCTAATATGTCCTCCTTTCTTTCACACCCCAACACAGCCCCTTATCCCCTTCTCCTTCTACTTTCCTGCAGGGTAAGATAGATTACTATAACCAATTGAGTGTGTGTTATGCACTGTTTGAGCCAATTCTGATGACAGTAAGGCTCATGCACTCCACCACACGTCCCCCATCTTTCCCTTCCCTCCACAAGCTTTTTCTTGCTTCTTTTATGTGAGATACTTTAACCTGTTTCACCTCTCCTTTTCCCTTTCTACCAGTGCATTCCTCTCACCCATTTTTTTTCAAGATATCACCCCTTGATATTCAACAAACTTCTGGGCCCTCTGACCAAATATACTCCACCCAGATGCCCTAATAATGAGAAAGTTCTTATGAATTACAAGTATCATTTTCCCACGTAGGAATGCAAACAGTTTAACCTTTTAATATCCCTTATGATTTCTTCTTCCTGTTTACCTTTTTATGCTTCTCTAGGGTTTTGTATTTGAAAGCCAAATTTTATATTCAGTTCAAGTCTTTTCATCAAGAATGCCTGAAAGTCCTCTTTTTTATTGAATTCCCATTTTTACTCTGAAGAATTATACTCAGCCTTGCTGAGTAGGTGATTCTTGGTTGTAATCCCAGTTACTCTGCCCTCTGGAGTATCATATTTAAAGCCCCCTGATCCTTTAATGTAGAAGCTGCTAGATTTTGTGCTATCCTGACTGTGACTTCACAATACATGAATGGTTTCTTTCTGGAAGCTTCCAACCTTTTTTCCTTGACCTGGGAGCTCAGCAATTTGGTTATAATATCCCTGAGAGTTTTTATTTTAGGATCTCTTTCAGGAGGTGATCAGTTGATTCTTTCAATTTCTATTTTACCTTCTGCTTCTAGAATATTAGGGCAATTTTCCCTGAAAATTTCTTGGAAGATGATGTCTAGGCTCTTTTTTTGATCACAGCTTTCAGGTAATACAATCATTTTCAAATTATCTCTCCTGCATTTATTTTTCCAGGTCAATTGTTTTTCCAATGAGATGTTTCACATTGCATTCTATTTTTTTCATTCTTTTGTTTTTGATTTATTGTTCCTTGAATTTTCATAAAGTCATTAGGTGCCATTTGCTTAATCCTAATTTTTAAGGAATTATTTTCCTTGGTGCACATTTTTACCTCCTTTTCCATTTGGCCAATTCAATTTTTCAATCTGTTGACTTTTTCCCCCCTCATTTTCTTGCATCATTCTCATTTCTCTTTGCATTTTTTCCTCTACCTCTTTCACTTTATTTTCAAAGTCCTTTTTGAGTACTTCTATGGCCTGAGACCAATTCATATTTTGCTTGTAAGCTTTGCATATAGGAACTTTTACTTTGTCATCTTCTTCTGAGGGTATTTTTTGATCTTCCTTGTCACCATAGGAACTTTCTAGAGTCATCATTTTTTTTTTGCTGGGAAATTGGGGTTAAGTGACTTGCTCAGGGTCACACAGCTAGTAAGTGTTAAGTGTCTGAGGCCAGATTTGAACTCAGGTCCTCCTGAATCCAGAGCTAGTGCTCTATTCACTGTACCACCTAGCTGCCCCGGGTCAGCATTTTTTTTTATGTTTGCTCATTTTCCCAGCCTGTTTCTTTAATTTTTACTCTTTGTTAAAGTGGGGAACTGCTTCGAGGGTAGAAGACACACTGTCTCAAGCTTTAGGGAGTTTGAGCAGCTGTTCTCCAAGATACTTTTAGGAATTTGTAAGTCCTTAGTTCTTCCAAGGTGGTATGATTTAAGGAGAGGTATGTTCACTACTAATGTGGCCTGTGCTCTGTTCTACAAGCAACCAAAGGCCTGCTTTTCTGCCCTGGAAGCAGAAACAGAGCCCTACTCCACTGTGGCTGCAAGTTCTACTATGCTTGTGCTCCTCCTCCACCTGGACCACCACGCAAGACTGCAACCCCGATCCAAGCATGGGCAAAACAACATAGTCCTACCTCATTGCAAGCAGAGACCCCTGTAATCTCCCCCCTATCCAACAGTTTGACCCCCTCACTATTTGTGGGCTGAGTTCCAGAAGCATCTGCTGCTGCAGCTGATTCAAAGGCTCTGGAGGCCTAGTTAGCTGGGGTTGGATCTGTGATGGCAACCTCTGCTGAGTTGGACTTCACTCTTACCCCTGTATAACAGATCTTTCCTGCTAACCTTCTAAATATTCTTTGACTGGAAAATTATTTCACCCTTTCCTTTTGTGGGTTCTGCTGCTCCAGGAATTGTCTTATGGCATTATTTGAAGGTATTTGGAGGGATCATGTAGAGATCTCAGGCACATCACTCCCTTTACTCTGCCATCTTGGCTCTGTCCCCTGAAGTCTAAATTCTTAAGGGAACTAGTGGTTTATCAAGCAAAAGACTTATACTCTTATTTATTTTACTTTACTTTTCTTCACTCACCTGACTTCTTTATTACCTTCTTTACATATTTTCCTCTTGTTAGAAAAAATAGAAAGTAACAAATAACAAGGCAAAAAAGAAATGATTTATCTACTTATTTCTTATGTGCCCATCTTAATTTCATCATCTCTCAATCACAATTTTTGAGTCATATAATTTCATTTACAGGTTTATTGAAATAATTTCTGTTATCAACTCTTGCTCCTGAGTGTTCTGTCAAAATATTATTCTGAAATTTTTAATGTGATGTCATGAATTCTTTTTGCAAATTGATGTTAGAAGATGAAAATAATAGCCATGAATGGGCAGAAAGAAGAAAGGAAAGAAATAGAGAAGATAGTTAAAGACATAGGCAGATAGACATAGAGACAAATACTCAGAATTACTATGAAAATAGAAATTGTTATGTCACAGCATAACAGAATATGTGATGAGGTAAGGTGAATTATAATGGTATTTTGCCATATTATTTAAAAATCAATTGCAGAAGTATGATAAAACAAACTTTAAAAATTTAATAACTGAAAATTTATTTGTACTTCTCATCATATTTACCTTATAATAGGCTGTCAAAAGTTTATTTTTTACTTTAAGTAACTAAAGATTACCTCAATTGAAATATAACATTTTTTTCTGGAAAAATTTGAAATATTCTGCATCAGCTTTTTTTGTTGTTTCTTTGATTTTTGGCATTATAGGTTTCTGATACTGGCACTTACACATGTGTGGCTACAAGTTCAAGTGGAGAGACATCATGGAGTGCTGTGTTAGATGTAACTGGTGAGTTCCTAGTGAATGCCTTGAAAGTAGTAGGATTAATTTTTTAGGCATAAAATATTATGTCTGATTAAATAACTTCAATTAAATAAAATCTCCACTAAAGTACTAATCTAAGATTCTCAGGGTTCTGCCAAATTATGCCTAAGCTATAGTAGCTCCTTTCTCTAAATAGGACAGGATAGAGATTTTGATTTGTTGTCTAAATACCACCCTATTTCCATGTAGAAAGTCTAATCAGAAGAAGGTTGGCCTCAATGTAATCATATTTTATAAGGAAGAGAGCAGAGGGGGATTGTCAGTAACTTCTGAAATTGTTAGAAATACAAAGTGCCACTATGAGAAAGTAGAGAGTGGTTGTGGTCTGTGATTATGAAAGGAATGCCAAAGTGGTTATATCAAAGATCTGTCTAAGTATCAATGAAGGAGGTATTATAAGTGTATTTAGGCCAAAGACCATATCATATCTCTTTTTCATATTGTCATAGTTCCCATCACAATGTCTACCAATGTGATTAATCAGGACCTGCTTTTGAAAGACAGCACTTATATCAACAAACATTTATTAATCCTCCCTGTGTGTAGAACACAGGCTTAGGCACTGGAAGATGCCAAGTTATTATTTTTTTAAGTCCAAAAGTTGTATATACCTAAAGCTAATCTAAGATATCAGTGTGAGATTATCCAAGAGATCCAGTAGGTCTCTGACCCCATGTTCTGAAATGATACAAGGAGGGATGGGAGATGTTCAAGAAATTTTGAAGACAGGAAAGAAATTTCATTCCAATGATGAGGAAAAATTGAGATTTTATGAAAGGGAGTGTGACATGAATACAAAGGGGAATTTTTTTTTTAATTACTGTTAAAAATAAGGCGTCAGGAGTGACTTAAGATCAGATGAGCTTAATTTTGACAAGGAAATCTAAGGACAAAAAGAGATATGGGCTGTTGAATAGGACCTTTCATTGGGGTGAGTGTGACAATCATAACTAACAAAAATGAGATTACCAGAGTTGCTTGCTTCTTACTGTTTTCCTCCTTCTTTGCCAAGGAGAATTACTTTGTACTGGAAATGATGGAACAAACAATGAATAATAGGGTGTTGATACCCAAATAACAACAACATAGTGAGAGAGAACTTTGTTGCCCTTGATTAGTTTATAATTTTTGCCCAGAGTAACACCTTCTGGTCTAAAGAATGGACCAAATTTGACTCTCTCACATTTTGAAAGATTATGGAAAATTATAATAATATCAGACAAATAGAAAGAATAATGTCTCAATTTTTTCAACGTCTTTAAATATAGCACAGTTAGTTTTACTTTGATTCCTGGGAAATTCTAGAATGGATTATTAAAGAGATAGTTATTAATAATGGGGAATATTGATTAGAAAGAACCATCATAACTTTCTCAAAAAAAAGGTGATGCTAGAGTAAGTTCATCTTCCTTCTTGACATTATTAGTTAACTAGTGGGTGGTGGGAATGCTATGGATATATTTTATCTGTATTTTTGTAGATTTTCTTGATTTTCTTTTAAGAAAGTACTGTTCTTGTGGAGAGACAAAAAGATGTGGAATAAATCAAAGCTTCTTAAACTGAGGGTTGCCCATGTGGGGGTCATGAAAATATGGCAACAGTAAAAGGTTATGTATACCTACTTTATATACCTATATACCCAGAGTCATGTAACAATTTGGGGGGGAAATGAAAAGGCTCATGAGTTAAAAAAGTTTATGAAGCCTGAACTAGATGATTTAGATGAATCCCAAACTGATTGTGCGGTCCCATTTCAAGGAGTGCAGTAGTTGTTAATGATTCAATGTCAGGATGGCAAGAGATTTCAAGCGAAGGCATCTGTGCTTGGCCCCTATGCTGTTTAAAATTTTTATCAGTGAATTTAATTGTATAAGTGACATGTATTTAGGCACAGATATTATACTTACCCAAATATACTGATAACTCAAAGCTGTTAGAGATGGCTAACATATTAGATAAACTAATCAATATAAAAAGATCCAAACAATGCAGAGCATTGTGCTGAATCTAATATGATCCAAAAGGGATAAAAGGAATATATTTCACTTAAACAGAAGCTCAACCTAACTAAGCTAGGAGAGGAAAGATATGGGATTTCAGTAAATTGAAAACTCAATATGGAGTAAGCAGTATATTGTGTAAGTCAAAAAAAAAAACCCAGCAAACAAAAAAAACAAAACAAAACAAACTAATGGACTATATCAAAAGAGTAATTATTAATAATAAGTATTAATAGGTGATAGTTCCCATTGTATTCTGTCCTCATCAAACCTCTTTTGAAATGTTCTCAATTCTTGCACCACAGTCTAAGAGGAACATTGATAAACTGAAATTTTCCAAAGGAGAGAACCATCATAATGATCTTTCTGAACTTATCTAGGCCAGGTCAAGGAAGATAGGTATAAAATACATTAACAACCTTATACTAGAGACCTTTCCTCTTGGTGAGAACTATAGGAGCTTGTGCTAAGATGAAATGAGTCTCCAAAGAAGAAAGGACAATATTTACAAATATATTTATTAGAAGCTCTTTTAGTGGTGATAAGTCAATTGCCCTGACAAAAGGGAGAGTCATTCAATTGGGACATGACTGAACCAATTAAGGACTTACGAAATACCATGGAATACTATTGCAAACCAAGGAAGTTTGAATAAACTGATACCAAGTGAAGTGAGCAGAATCAAGAGAACAATTTGTTGCAATATTGAATATATATTGAGCCTATATCCTATGAAGAGCAATTGAAGGAACAGTGTATGTTTAGCATTCAAAAGAGATTTAGAGGAGATATGATAGTGATTCTAATAATATTAAAAAGTATCATAGCCTTAGACTTATTTTTGGTTTGGTCTTGAATTAGTCTTATTTTTAGTTCCACAAAATAGAACTGGAAAAGAAAAGAAACCAAATAGTTTTGTTGCTAAGAATAACAAACAAACAAAACAAAAACTTCTAACAAATAGATCATCCAAAGTTAGACTCTGCTTGCTTCTAGAGGTGGCAATTCCTCTTTTCTTGAAGGTCTTCACATAGAGTCTTCACAACTGCTTGGCAGGTATAATATAATGAACTTCCTTTTCATATACATTGAAATAAGTGGCCATTTAGGGTCTTTCCATTTATCAATTTCTGCGATTTTGCATGACAAAGAAAATAATTTATGTAATTAAAAGGAAAAGAGTAAGAAGTGGGAAAAATACTTGCAGAAAATAGGTCAGATAAATGTTTGAAAATCAAGACTAAAAATAAGTCACAAAGCTTATTTTAACAGTACATACAGTGATTATTGTCGTAGTAATTATCCCCCAAAAGAATAAAAGAAAAGACCCTATCTGTTCTATTTATAATAGTCAAAAACCAAAAACCACACATGCTAATATCTAACTATTAAAATTTATTAATAATTAGTATAAAAGTCAAATATGAAATTTACAAAGAAATAAGGAAATACAACATGAAACAGCATAGAGTGAAATAAGTGGAACTAGAATTAATCAGCATAATAATAGCAACTGTAAAAGAGAGAGAGACCAAGAGGAGGGAGGGAGGGGGAGAGAGTCGAGAGTGAGAGAGAGAGAGAGAGAGACGAGAGAGAGAGAGAGAGAGAGAGAGAGAGAGAGAGAGGAGAAACATGTCAGAGTTGGCAGCCAAGAAAAAAAAAACAATTTTAAAAACTCTCTTATTTCTTGTTAGAGGTTAAATGTTTTATAATTAAAATAATTATAACTATTATATAATTGCTTGTTTTTGTTAATAACTATTATGATTATATGTTTATTTATTTTTACTTTTTTGCAGGGCAATGTGGGTTAAATGACTTGCCTGGGGTCACACAGTTATGTTTATTTTCTTTAAGGATATCTATCCCCTACCCTCTATGAGCTTATACTCTAATGGGAAAGGCATGAAGATGGATATGACAGAAATAATTTTAATACAAAAAGAACTTAAAAGGAGGAGGTAATAGCATGGTACATGAAAAAAAAAAAAAAACTTAGCCTGGAGTTTGAGTGTTAAAATACTACCTCTCATTTTACTACCTGTGTCACTGGGCAAATCCCTTAAACTCTCTGTACCTCAATTGATTGCCTCATCTGTAAAATGGCAGGTTTAGGGTAGATATCTCTGAGGTATCATCCAACTCTAGATCTATGATCCTATTATCCTAGAGTATGACTGAGAGTATAGAGTTCAAGGAAGAAAGATAATTTCCCCACTTCAGAGAACAGGAAATGCTAATGGAGGAGTAGCATTTTGACAAAGTTCTTAAAGTCAATCTGTGGGGGTTACCTAGGTGGTTCAGTGGATAAAGCACTGGCTTGGATTCAGGAGGACTGAGTTCAAATCAGCCTCACACACTTGACACTTCCTGGCTGTGTGACCCTGGGCAAGTCATTTAACCCCTCATTGCCTGCCAAAAAAAAAAGTCAAGCTGAAGTTGTGCTATGAACAAACACTGGCAACGGTAAAGACAAAGTGACTAAGCAGGCATAAGAGTGGGAAGGTAATTGACTATCTTTAACAAACACTATGTAATAAGCAGTGGAAGTTAACTATTTTATATTTGACCCCTACAGAATCTGGCTCAGCAACAATCAGTAAGAATTATGATTTAAATGACTGCGGATCACCATCCAAACTCAGGTCACTGATGTCAGTAAGAACAGTGTCACTTGTCCTGCCAGCAGGCAGCCCTGGAAGCCTACCAGCTAGTGCATATATCATTGAGGCCTTTAGTATGTTAATAATTTTACTTCTAATGTTTTCTTTTTTTAACTTTTAAGTGATAAGAACTGTAGTAATGTGATGTATATTCTTAGAGTATACAGTCACATATATGTTGTTATATGGAAAAGACAATTTAACAGACTCATTAGGGACCTTATCTTTGATGATGTAGAGGCAAGATGAGACTTTGTTCTTGTTTCATTAACAATTTTGTATAAGTAGGAAATTAAAATTAGCATTTGACTATGTTTCAGGTTTGCAAGGATGTAGCTGAATGGCCATCAACACACTTTTGACCTTTCTTCTTTATCCTGATCACTATAATGTTTTAATGGGGCATTAGAGCCACTTCACTGGGAGAGAATAGCTGAAGATTAGGCACTTTCTGGGAAAGATGGTAGATGATAGATGGCTAGCTGATCAAGGGATGACAGATAAATAGACATGTGAGCACATATGTAGAAATTTATATGCAAATATTGTACATATATGAACAGTACAGTGCAATCTCTTTTCTTACTAAGTAGATAGTAAACTAAAAAATTTAAATATTTGAAATTATGTTCTAAAGTATATTTGTAGAATGCTGAGAGAAATTTTAAAACCATATTTAGATTTTATATGATTTGGAGGGAACACATAAACATGTTTTGAGTTCTTCAGAATTATTCTGATAATATTGTATATCTATATAGAAAGTGAGAGGATATGTATATATACACATAAATATATTTTTTTGATTGTCTTCTAGGCAAACTGGAAAATGAATACAATTCTTATTTTAAAATGTTTATTTTATATGATTATGAAACATTAAAAAGAAAGTTGAATAACTTAGAGTTTTATAAATTTTGCTAAATATAACTTTATTTCCTTTGCATTTCCTTAGCTATAGATGGTTTAAAAATCTTTTTTTCAAAAATTTCTGTTGAGTTTTGATTATTTTAATATTTTGATGTGCCAGGTCTTCTGAAAAATAAACACTTGAAAGCTATTTTTAAAAAACAGATTATTTCCGCATCCATAATAGAAGAATCTTTTAACCTTAAAGTGTTAAAATGATATTGTGTGACTATTGTGAGATGGCTCTTTGTTCTTAATTTTAAAGCTATTTCACTATTCAGAGAGATCACAACTGTGTTATGTACAATTTTATTAAGAATGTAAACATAGAAAGCAATATTTACTCCACGCTCCCTTTCTTCTTTTACAGATGTGTAGTTTTAGAAGGCTCTGTTGTAATGTTGCATGTGGATTTGATGCAAAGAGAACACATCTTGTAACAGGAAAATGTGTTGGCATAATTTACTCTGTAGTCCATTTATTCTTTCTACAGGTTAATTCTTTCCAAGGTATATATGTACATATATATATAATATACACACATATATTTGCATATATTTAAAAGGATCATATTTATGTTCAGATTTGATGTTGTGATTCTTGGTCCCACCCCACCCTTTCCTTTTAAGGTGTTCATTAGTGGCTGCAGTGCATTTAGCAAAGGCTGTCCCATCTCTTGGGCTGAATTTAATTTTTTTGTGCATGGCACTTTTGTTAGGTGGGCTCTGCTTTTTTGTGGAATTATCTGAATTCATCAGACTGTTTCATTTACTGAGCTGAAAACTCTAAGTGTTCTTGTGTTTTATTATTTGTACATTTTGTTTTGATTTCAACCATTAAACTTTTTCATTGAAATCCAACCCCATTCTTACTTGCTTTTTTTTTCTATGCTTGAATTGTAAATCTTCATTCTCATTTCAGCAATCAGTGAGCAATAGCTGGCAAACTGTGGCAAACATGTAAAGACGACACTGTACACTGTGAGAGGACTGCGACCCAATACAATCTACTTGTTCATGGTGAGGGCTATCAACTCTCAGGGTCTTAGTGACCCTAGCCCCATGTCAGATCCTGTGCGCACACAAGGTAATTTGGTAAAACAGTAGACTTTATTTCATGGCACTTCGAAAGATAAATTTAGTATGGATGGGTGAATAAATTAGTTAAATATGGATCAAGGAAAATAACTATCTCATTATGACTTATAATAGTTATTCATTAGGTTGCGACTTTGTGATTAAGAACACTTCTGATTCATTTTTGGCAAAGTATTTTGTCTCTCTCAGACCTATAGGATAAGTTACACATAGTTTTGTTTTACTTTCTTTGGCCAGGATTCTAACGATTGAAAGCTTGAACCTAAAGATAAGACTTATGGGTTGAGGAAAGAGGTGGTGTTTTACCACACCAACTACCTCTCATTTGTAAATGATTATAATAAAGTAAATTTTTATCCCCTAAGTTGTCACAGATTGGTCAATGAAAAGCACTACGAACAACTTACTTACATGCCAAACTATTGTGCCATACTGTTTGTGCTGGGGATACAAAAGTGGAAGAATCCCTCCCCACTAGGAGCATATATTCTAACAGTGGAGACTACACATAGAAGAGAATGGTAGGCAGAGAGAGATATCTTTGTCTGGACAGTTACGGGGATGATGAGGGAAGCCATAGGGTAGTAAAATTATGTACCCTTTCCACTAGGAGGGGTTTTTGTGTGTCAAGAAATAAAATGTGGAAAGATGGGCTGAGAAAAAGATGAAACATTGCTGAAGCCACTTACATATGAGAAAATAAATCAAACTTTTTCTTCCTCAATAGGCTGAATCTTGATATAAAATGCAATGATAGTAGTTTCTTTTCCATCTTAGTAAGGGGTTTTGCCCTTGATGAGAAGCATGTGTCCATGTGTCAAAACTTTCCCTCCTGGTATTTTTATGCCACATTTTTATTTACTGATTTAGCCCCCACTAGCTACAAAAGTATATTGTAAAGATGAGTTTTTTTATTGGATGCATTGAGCAGAGCTGTTAAGAAGGGGTTAATTATTTTCTATTTGTAAAAGTATTTTTATAGAATATAATGCAAAATGGTTTTTTATGAAAAGCACCACAGAGGCATAAAATATTATTAATTATAGTGTGTATCAGTGATAGTAACTAGCATACTATTATAATGGGGAATTCGGTCCTTAAACATTTTCATGTTGACTTTTTAAAATCATCATGTGACTTTTTAAAGTTACTGACACAACAGTCAAAGAAGGAGGGAAAAGCTATTTTGCTATTGTTCACTAAACAATCATGTGATTAATTTTCTATTATTAAGAGCCTGTCTAGGTAGAAAGAAAAAGCACAAACAAGGAATTTGAAGTTGTGAATAATGGTAACATTTCATCTTTGCCAGGATACAAATCTAATTCCATGTTTCTGTATTTAATAAGTAAATAAACCATTGAACTTGAAATGTAAGATAAGAAATTTAAATTGTAACTTTAAAAATTGCATTGCATTAAGGTGTTTAATTTCCCAAATAGAAAAAAAGGGTAATTTTGTAGGTCACATAATATAGTGACTTCTATGTATCATAGAAGATTGGAGATTTAGTGTTTTTAATCTTGTGTCTTAATACTGAGAAGATAAAAATAAATATACTTTTAAACAATCTCTAATAAGAAAACACATGATTTCTGTCTGAATGACAGGGTTCAATTTTAAGTTGGTTCCTGTAGGCCAACTCGGTCACCGATACAATTGACATGAGGTATTACTGGAGTATAAAAAAAATGTTTGCTTGGTTTTTAAATTTTTTTTTTTATTTTAGTGAGGCAAATGGGGTTAAGTGGACTTGCCCAAGGGTCACACAGCTAGTAAGTGTTAAGTGTCTGAGGCTAGATTTGAATTCAGGTCCTCCCTGACTTCAGGGCCAGTGGCTCTATCCACTGTGCCACCTAGCTGCCCCTAAAAAAAATTGTTTTTAATAGACCTTTTCAAATAGTGTTTTCAAAAGTTATCCATGATAACATCTAAACATCTCTTATTTTTATTTTAATGAGGTGCAAATACCTGGAATATCAGTTAAAGTCAGTAATGATATATAGGATGATACACACACAAAAATTAATAATCAATTTAAGGAAGAGGTGAATTTTTATTTACAGTTTCAAATAAATTTAGAAAGCTCTATTATTCATGCAAGCATAAGGAAATCAAAATTAGAAAAAAACTTCTATACTATCTTTATATTTAAGAGCAATCTATTTTAATGCAATAACAAGATTCTAATTATATAATATTATAAAGTATATAACAATGTATAATATAAAAATAATAATGTTGTGAAAGCATACAATTTTATTTTCTTAAATATATTGTATCAGGGCAGCTAGGTGGTACAGTGAATAGAGCACCTGCCCTGGAGTCAGAAGGACCTGAGTTCAAATCCGGCCTCAGACACTTAACACTTACTAGCTGTGTGACCTTGGCAAGTCACTTAACCCCAATTGCCTCACCAAAAAAAAAAAGTATAAGAAAATAAATAAATAAATAAATACATTGTATTTCCTAAAGTATAATATATAAAAGCATATCAGAAGGGGAATTCAAACACAATTTCTATAATAGAATAGTTGTAGAATTATATATTTAAATTAATAACTGGGAAATCATTGAATATATATTTTTATTTTATACAATGTGCTTTATTTTGTAGGAGTAGTCATTTTTTTCTAAATGGAATTGCAAACATAAGTATATTGATTGAGTTATGGTACAATAAATGGTATTATAAGTAGATAGTGAATATGTCAAGAAGATCAATATTCAAACTATTCATCTTTTCTTTTTCTTTCTAGATAACTGTAGTAATATTAATTAAATCACTACTTCTTTTTAGGACAAACCAGGAAGAGGATATCTCTACCAAAACTTATACCAGCCAATCATCACTTCCCCAATTCTAACATATACATATACGTATATGTATATACATATACATATATACATACATATACACACATATACATATATTTGTTTATATATATGTGTGTGTATGCACATATGTTCTAGTGTGTATCCATGCACACATGCATGCATACACACACACACACACACACACACCCCTATAAATTCAGGAGAGCTGTATTTTCCCATGATGTTTGTTTGTTTGTTTTCCATCTAGTTACCACTACCTTAAGGACTGAGCAAAACATGGCTAGAGAAGAAAAGAATGCCATTGATATCACAACAAATGGTTATGAGTATGCTAAGTAAATATCAAGTCATTTCCTAAAGGAATTAATCTCTTTTTCAAAGTGCTGCATTTGTTAGTAGGGAACATGAAGTTCCTAGATTTGAGTAGAGATGGCTTCTCATAAAGCAAACTCTCTGTAGAATTATGAAATAAATATTTTTAACAAATTATTTTGTTGATATCTTATTCATTATTAGGAAATAATATCTGTCTGAAAAAGACCTTGCTTAGAATATGTTTCCATTGCAGAAACTTAACCTTCAGATGAAGTAAGGATGACTTCTTTTTCAGCATGTTATCCAGCATAACATTATGTGAAGAGATACTTAAATATTATTTGATGATTCATTTTATAAGGCCAGCTTATAACATATCCTTAATATAATGCTGCCAAATTGACCTATATAAGTTACTATAAAACAAAACAAAATACTCTTTGGGAATGGTTGTATACCAACAGATATAAGCCCCACCTGCACAAGGAGTAGATCACAGACAAGTTCAGAAAGAACTGGGGGATATCATCGTACGTCTTCATAACCCTGTTGTGTTGACTCCTACCACGGTTCAAGTCACATGGACAGTAAGTGATTTGTAACTACATGAATAAATCTTCTTTATTGTATTCCTTGTCTTAATTTAATTGAAGCACTACACAAAAGAGAAGTTATTTAATAACTCAATGAAAAGCTATGTAATGGAATGAAAATATAATTTTAATGAAAAAATGTTATTTTGAATCCTATCTATATTATGCCAATATGTTTTAGGTTGTTTGAAATTATATAGTAAATATGATAACAAATATCCATAATTTTGTTCTCTTATATGTGAACTCAAACAAAATGTTTCAGTAATTTTTTTTAAAGTAGAAAATATTCCTTTTTTGAGCTAGTAGTTATAACACCAACAATACAACAAGAAAGAACTCTAGCAAAATAACAAGAGAATATGCAATGGTTTGTGACAAAACTAAAGTCAAACAAGTTTTTGTTTCCAAGTTTTGTTCCTGGTTTTTTGTTCTTCATTTGCTTCTGTTGTGTCTGACTCTTTTTTACTCCATTTGTGGTTTTCTTGGGAAAGATACTGGAGTGTTTGCCAATTCCTTCTCAAGCTCATTTTACAGAGAGGAAACTACGGCAAAAAGGGTTAAGTTACTTGCCCAGAGTCACACAACTAGTAATCATGTGAGGCTAAATATGAACTCAGGTCTTCCTGACTCCTGGACTAGCATTTTATTTATAGCATCACCTAGCTGTCCCAATGCACTGTGTCCGAAATTTTTTTGATTGGTAATTTTGTTAGATGGTTTATGATTTAAACATCAGGAAAAGTGATGTGCTTCCCCAGTCTTACTCAGTCTATTATTCCCTTTTGTACTGCTGAAAAAAAAACAAAAACCAAAAAAACAACATTTATAGCTACTTATGCATATGTGTACTTCCCAATAGTTACATATTTTTGTGAGAATAATCTGCACACCCTTTATTGCTTGTCCTTATTAAAGTTATGAAGAAGTAGAACTGTGTGAACTAATTTTTGCTAATTACTTCTCCACAGTTTTATAATTGACTGAAAGGTATAGTGCCATACAAAATTCCCCCCTCTGGAGATTGATTGGTTGATTATTTAATAACAATGCTTAACTAAAACAGAATCCTGCCTATAAGGGGCATCTTCCAAATAAAGTTAATTGATTCATGTTTGAAAGTTAGAATAACAGACATAACTTTGTTCAGTGAGCCACCTGAGTAGTGAAACATGAAACAAGGAGATGTTTTTCCAAAGATGTCTGACAATGACATAGAAAATATGAAGTTCAGTGTAGAAGGTAAGGACCGTCTATATGCTTCTGATTTCTATAACAGTGTGACTTCATCAAGTTCAGAGCTTCTATAGATTTATAATCATTCAAAAACAGTTTATCTAATAATCCACACAGGGGTAAACAGTGAATGGAAAAATGCCTATTGTCTAACATTGTAGTGGGTAACTCACAGGCCATCAGCATATAAATCATTGAGTGATATTACACATCGATAAAGAACTGATCCCAAAATTGAATAGAAAAAGTAAAGTACTGTTACTTTTCCAGTTTAAATGGGATTACAAAATGGAAATTGTTCAGTCCAATAACCACAGGTGTCTTCCTGCAACCAAGGGCCCTTCTTTTTAAACAATATTTCCTTTAGACGCTAATATAGACTAAAAAAACTTGTGGTTTCTGATACAATTAAAAGGTACAAGTATAAAAAGAGAATGGGGGAGATGCAGAGTGCCTAGAAGGTCAGCCAGGTGCTTAGTGGATAGAGTTCTGGACTTGGAGTCAGGAAGGCTCACCTTCCAGTTTTCAAATCTGACCTCAGGCACTTACCAACTGTGTAACCCTGGGCAAGTGTCTCAAACCTGTTTGCTTCAGTTTCTCATCTGTAAAAGAAGCTGGAGGAAGAAATGGAAAACCACTCCACTATCTTTGTTAAGTAAATCTCAAATGGGGTCAGGAAGAATTGGACAGGATTGAATAACAAACAAGAGTACCTAGAAGTAGACTGTAGACTATTAACAAATAACTGTATTTTTAAAGAGTCAATTAAAAGATTTTATTTGAGAAATTTATGACATTACACTTCAGCCTTCCATGCTTTCTATAGG
The DNA here is from genome assembly GCF_019393635.1 of Dromiciops gliroides. Lineage (NCBI taxonomy): Eukaryota > Metazoa > Chordata > Mammalia > Microbiotheria > Microbiotheriidae > Dromiciops > Dromiciops gliroides. The sequence goes on from NC_057863.1 coordinate 191,387,345, forward strand.
AGTAGGAAGAAAAAAGTCTTATAAGATGAAAAGGTATAGCTAGACTGTGATCTATAAAGATATATCTGGAAACAGAGTACCAATAAGTATCACTTCCTATAAATTATTATTGAATGGATGTGTAACAGAAATTCAACCATATGTAATTCATTTTTAAAAGATCAAGTTCTTCATAATATGAATGGTCATAAATAAATAATTTTAAAACATATGCATTAAAACCTAAAGGTTATGTTTTAGCCTAAATATGTTCACCTGTCAAAATTAACTCTCAAAATCCACAGCATGGTCTGCATCTGCTACAGAAACAGTATGTTCTCTTTAATGAAATATGTTCAAACATTTTACTTTTTCTTCCTCCTGAAACAACTTTTTTTTACCCCTTTGAAAGAAAAACTGTAGCAACCTCATAAATTCAAGTTAAAGCAGTTGATACTCAATTAGTTATTAAGTAGGTCACCATTATACTATGGTTTAAGGAGGAGTACAATAAAGTGGGCAAAGCAACATTTTGTCATAAACATGAGGTTCATGAAGTCTGTAAAACATTTAATTAATGAAAATCAAACATGGATAAAACCAATTTATCCTGATTTACAGACTCCCTTCTTCTGGAAACAGCTGCTTAATGTTCTTCTTTAAAATACAGCTTGCTTCTTTCAGTATTAACAAGCTATTATTGTGAGTTATGCCTCTCTTTCACTGCATAAATTCACTTAAGGTGAATGTAGAGAAGTTTATAAAATACAAACATAATGTTGTTGTAACATATGTTGCAAGGTTTCTTAACAGTGACAATTTTGATGAAAGACATCTCTATTTGGCTTCATAAATTTAACTTTTTGCTTCTTGTTTAAGTTGTTTTAATGTTATAACAAGCTGTTAGGAATATATATATATATGTATACATATGTACATATACACATATATAAAACAAGTATTTCAACCAAAGTTTAGGTATTAAAAGTTAGTTGAGGAGCAGCTAGGTGGCACAGTGGATAAAGCACTGGCCTTGGATTCAGGAGGACCTGAGTTCAAATCCAGCCTCAGACACTTGACATTTACTAGCTGTGTGACCCTGGGCCAGTCACTTAACCTTTATTGCCCCACCAAAAAAAAATTAGTTTAGGTATTAAAAGATAGTTGTTTAAGCTAGTATTTGTTACTGTTATTTTTTCTTTCCTTATCATAAGGGCTAAAGAAAAAGTGCCAAAAGATGGCAAATTAAGAAAAACTTCTAGTCACAATCTGTGGAGAGATTTAAGAATTATATTTATATTTTAAAACAATACAAATAAAGCTGAAATAATAAAAGTGCATCCCAAGTTTCAACCCTTCCCCCTCAGAAATAAATCCATGTCCTGTGACTTAATTGGGAGATAGAGGAGGAGGATTGTGATGTATTTAATACAAACATTTCTTAGATTATGCTTATGAAACCACGGTGTATAATTTTAATAAACTACAACGTACCTTTAAAGTTTTAAGTATTTCTATAAAGTAGCACTACATTAAGTAGTCTTGCCTTCAGATCACTGAGGACATAGAAATAGATGTTAAATGGCCAAGGACCCCATTTCATTCTGAAGTTATAACAGCATGGCCCTGACACAAACTTTACTCTATAAATATAGGTAGCAACTTGCATTGCACTCTCTTATTTTACACTGATGACTGATCATTTAATTTTCTTACAATTTTCAAGAGAAAGTGTAATAAGGGGCATAAAATGGCTATCTGAAATGATACTTCTCACATTCAAAACCATGTTCAAAACTTTGTTCATAAAGGATGCTATCCTTCCATACTATAAAACTTACTGGGTAGCCAAAAAAAGGTAGTAAAAAACTATCTATTCTAAGCTTGAGTAACATAAAGCTTTCTGAAGATGATAAAGTAACAAAAACTATTTAGGTGTTTCTACACAGAAAATTATATCATTTTGTGGCAGCTGGGTTGTACAGTGGATAAAGCACCAGCCCTGGGTTCAGGAAATCTGGATTCAAATCTGGCCTCAGATACTTGACACTTACTAGCTGTGTGACCTTGGGAAAGTCATTTAACCCTCATTGCCCTGCAAAATATTAATAATAATAATAATAATAGTAATAATAATATCATTGAATAATGTGCCTCTTAAAACTTCACTAGATGGATTCTTGACAAATAAACATAACATTTATTTTCCAGACACATACTTTAAGACTTTCAGGTTGATAAATAATAGATTTTCATTTCACTACCATAACCTTTGAAAACCAAGAGTCTACTCAATACTATGAAGAGGCAGCAGAGTAGAACTTTAATGGAGGTCCCAAATCAATTATTGTCTAAAGATAAATTTGTAAAATACGTTTTAATTTATTTAAAAATAAAACATGAGGTACATGAGATACAGTTGTCTACTTTACTCTGGAGGGTAGATATTAGTTTTAATAGGTGAAAGTTACATGGGAATAAGGAAAAGTAAACTTCATCATGCCATGAGTCATAAGGGAATAAATAGGATAACATTCACCATGAGGATAAACTGCCTTGAAGTTAGACACAGGATCATAGCATAATATTTGAGATCACAGACAGGGAGACGTGGAGGAGGGGTGTTCTCTCCCACAGAGGAACCCAAGGTCATCAGTTTCAGTCCTAAAGAACCTTTAAAAAACCTGACCTTAAAAAAAAACCCACCCCTTTATCCTTTATCCTCTGGTTCATCAATCCTCCACCCCTACAGTAAAACTTCAGAAAATCTATGTGACAAAGCTTAGGTATGATTCCTGATTCAAATCTCCCCAAAAGAGCTTTACAGGGTACTTTCTAGAAAGGTGGTACAAAATTGATCAAGTACAAGGCAGCTATTTATTTTCTCCCCCTCATTCCCTTCACACACATATAAAATGCTTAAAACAAGAAAACATTTAAAAACTCAAGCATGCTCTGACAAATATTTAACATATGAAACAATAACCCTAATTTTTATTTTACTTTTCTAGGAGTTTGATAATAAAATCAAAACATGATACTGTTAAATACATATTTCACTTTTGGTTCAAAGTCCCTATCTTCTAGGGAACCCATGCTCTGGCTTAGTTTTTCTTAGTAGATTCACTTTGTGAAATTAAAAGGTTGAACTTTAAGTTCTTTTACAGTTCTAAATCTATGTGTAGCAGAAGGATTGATACCCCATGCTTGAAACCAGGATTTCACAAGATTGCTGTGGAGTATAGAAACACCAATCACATAATTATAATTTGGTCAGCAGTGCTCAGGAAAAATGCGTGTGCCCACATATGTATACACACACACACACACACACACACACACACACACACACGACAATTAGGGCCCTATAATCCACTTTCAGATTCATTTAGATATAGATATGCTTTTACTGCCATGTTCAAGCTACTAAGATGGGGCAGACTAGTGTTAAGGAAGGAATCCCACTTACCCTCCACTTCAGGAATATAGAGAAAAAGACTCCAAGAGTAAATAATAGTAGAGATTGCTTGTACTTTTAAAGATTGCTGAAGAGATAGCTCCTCATGGTTGAATGACCAATAATCTTTGACAAAACCCTTTGGTTCCATCACCATCACAGGGACTAAGGGACCAAGTGGAAGTCTCACTATTTTATACTTACACTTTAGTTAGAGGCTAGAGCACATATGTGACTAGGTGTGACCAGAGTGCAATCAAAAAAAGGACCACAGCCAAACTATGTGTCATTAGAAGTGACTAGGGTACAAGTTTATCTCCATATATTTTCCATGGGTTCACCCACATAGGCCCATCCTAATACATACTTCATTGGATTCCCAAACCCCCTGCTACAAAAAGATTTAGAACTGGAAAAAGCCTTAATGCTCAACCCTTTCATTTTAACAGTGAAGAAATTGAGGCAAAGAAATAGATTAAATATCTTCCTAAAGTCACATAGATAAGTAGTAGTGAGAGAAGCTACTTTATAAACCTAGATTATCTGATGACAAATTGATCATCCTTCCCACATGATACTGCCTTGAACATATTAGATACAATACATTAATTTGAATTAAACATATTGAATTAAACTCTCTGCACATGGTTTATCTCATATATTTTTAAACCTGCAAAAGTTTTTTCACTTTTCCTCATTTCTCTGGATCTATTGAATGATAACCAAATTTGGCATTAGAAAGCTAAATCTGCTGGGAAAAAAAAAATCTGTCCAGGATATTTCAGATGTATGCTTTGGGGATGATTTGCTACATAACAATTATCTGTGCCACAGTAACATTTAATGAGTATGGTTAATCAGAATTCTATATAATGGGGTTTTTTTTCAGGACAAATAAATAAGCTTTTATTGTTTACTATGGCCCAGGCACTGTCCTATGTTGGGAATCACAAATACAAACAGAAAGACAGGTTCTGCCCTCAAGTTGCTTACATCTTAATAGGATATAGACATCATTTAAAAGAAAGGCAAAAAGGAGGGTGAGAAAGGAAATAAGATACCCTTAGTAGCATGGTAGTAAAAGTCTGCAGAGCTTGTTTTTTGTTTTGTTTTGTTTTTAATAAATATATAGAATCAATTCAGTAACCATGTGAAGTTCCTACTATGTACTGAATATTATCTGTGCCTTCATTAAAAACAAAGCTTGTTTTATTTCATAAATTAAAAGTAAAATAAATAAATGTGTGTATGTGTGTGTGGGGAGAAAACAAATAACAAAATATGACTTCATATTCAGTTGCAAATAAAAAATTTACTCATTACTGCACAATACTTTTGTATTGTATGAGATATCCAACCTCCCTGGTACAAATAGATTTAGAATTGTAAAAGACCTTAAAGCTCAACCCTTTCATTGTACCAATGAGGAAACTGAAACACAGAAATAGGTTAAATGTCTTTCCAAGGTAATACAGATGTAACTGAATTCCATTTCATGCTATTTTCTGTACTTTTCAGGTTGATCGTCAACCCCAATTTATACAAGGCTATCGAGTCTTGTACCGCCAGACATCAGGACTTCAATCTCCATCAACATGGCAAAACTTAGATGCTAAAGTGCCTACAGAACGCAGTGCTGTTCTAGTTAATTTGAAAAAAGGGGTGACTTATGAAATTAAAGTTAGGCCCTATTTTAATGAGTTTCAAGGAATGGACAGTGAATCAAAATTAGCCCGTACTACTGAGGAAGGTCAGTATTTAAATTTATTGTAAAACCTTTCTAAGATCATAACAAAGTCATTTTTGGTTGTTTTTCTTAATTTCTTTTTAGTCATCTGTATTTAAGGTTAGGCTATGATCATCAAAAGTAGGAAATGACAAGAAAAGAATTTTTAAATTTCCCTTTCCTCCATTTGCTCTGGGACATGAAAACAAATTGTTGTAAAAACAACCAGTGAAAAATTGCTCAATAGAGGTTAGTTTTCACATAGCTCAGAGTTGTTTTAATTTGCATTTCTCTAATCAATAGAGATTTAGAGCATTTTTATTATAACTATAGGGATCTTTGATGACTTTGTCTGAAAATGGCCTGTTCATGTCCTTTGCCAATTTATCAATTGAGGAAGGGCTCTTACTTCTATAAATTGACTCAGTTTTCTATATATTTGAGAATTGAGGTCTTTATTAGAGAAACTTGTAAAAAAATTCACAGTAATGGTTACTATGTATTTACCTTCATCCTATTTCCACCCTATTTATCCTACTCTCTCCTTTCATCCTGTCAGTTGTCAAAAGTATTTTCCTTCTAACTTTTACTTTCCCCAATCTACCCTCCCTTTCATCAGTGCCCCCTTCTCTTGTCCCCTTCCCTTCATATTTTCCTGTATGATAAGATAGTTTTCTTCACCCAACTGAGAGTGTATGTTATTTCCTGTTTGAGCCAATTCCAATGAGAGTAAGGTTCATGTGCTCCCTTCCCCTCCCCCTCCCCCTCACTTCTCCCATCTTCCCTTCCACTGTAAAATCTCTTTTGATCCTCTTTAATGTCAGGCAATTTATCCCATTCTACATCTTCCTTTCCATTTCTCCCAGTGCATTCTTCTTTCTCATACCTTAATTTTATTGTTTTAGATAATCATCCAATCATATTCAACTCATACTCATGCCCTCTGTCTAGTCATTTGCCTTCTACTGCCATCTTGGCTTTGCCTCTTCAATTCTTGAATTATATTGCTATCTTCATGTTAAAATGTGACTGAGGATTAGTCATTTTGTCCAAACCATGCAATTCTCCTGCTCTCCAAATATGCCAGCTATATTTACAGCCCAATCCACAGGAGAAGACAGCCCCCATAAGGTAAAAATCCTTATGAATTAACTCCAGAGAAAGTTCATCCTCCACTCTCCCCCATTTTTCCCCTCATGCTCTTAGCAGGAGCAAAAGCTAACTCAGAATCCCAAGCATCCATCATGGGGTTATTGATACTACTGCAGAGACTGTGTCAGAATAATCTCTACCCTCTCTTCCATGCCTCAAAAAGCAGCAGGACTCAAATGTGCCCATTTTTATTCTGCCTTTTTACTGAGTCCTGACCCTAGATTAAGGAACTTCAAAGCTACAGAAACTCTGCCTGGAGTATGTTCACCAATGTCTCCTCACTCAAAAAAAAAAAAAAAAGAGCAGCATTCAGCACAGATGTGAGAAGTAAAGAAGACTCTGGCTTTTTAAACTGTGGGTCTCGATCCCATGTAGGGTCTTGTAACTGCCTCAAAAAATTTGGCAACAATAAAAGGTTGTGTATACCTATTTTATATACCTATATACATGAGGTTGAATAAAAATTTCTTGCAACAAAAGGGGTTGTGAGTGCAAAAAGTTTAAGAAGCCCTCATCTAGGCTTTCTGCAAAGGGCTCCAGCCCCCACAAACCATGTTCCTCAGTTTAAGGGGGTAGTCAGTACCATTTGCCTTATTTTCATTAGCCAGTGATAATCATATTCCTTTAAAAATGAAATATTTACTTTAAAAGTATAATTCCAAATACACAAACAATACTCCCCCAACACATGGGAGACAATTATCCTCCCCTACGCTATCTCAGTCTCTAGGGGATGGGAAAGGGATTAGGTAGCTTACTTCCCGCAGAGCAGTCACTAAGTCCAAAAACCCTACTTAGGCTCACATCTCAGTCACTTCAGCTTTTCTCAGGGTTTCCATGCCTGGTTGGCAGACCCCACTGTCCTGCCTTCATTCTAGGCCCCATGGTCAAACCATGGCACAAACCCCCAGAGCCAGTGAGAACAGTAAAACATGGAGAACAGGGAAAAAAACAGGTAAGAGAAAAAACTGTAGCTCAGGATCATTTTAAAGTAACAGACAGCCTATCAAAGGATGCTATTCCCATCCACATGATAAGGGACACTATGGGTTCCACGTTAAGCAAACTGGGCGGGCTTACAAGGCCCCTGAATGCTGTCTCCACATTACAACTGGCCATGGCTAAAGCAGCCCGACTTCATCATGCCAAATGTCAGGTATTCCCTTTTCTCCCTGGATGTCTTTTCAAATTCCTTTCATTGGTTTTTTTCCCCCTTTAGATCGTAAGCTCCTTGAGTACAGGAACTATCTTTTACCTTTCTCCCCCCCACCCCCACCTCCACCCAAGGCTTATCATAGTGCCTGGCACGTAATAGGCACTTAATAAATATTTATTGACTAAAGGATTATGATTGTTGAATATTGTATATAGTCAGTCTTTTTCAATGTTTATAATTTTTGCTCACCTTATACTACCCCCACCCCCTTTTGTTCTTTGTTATAAATTTTGGCTATCGGGGAGGTGACAGCTAGGTGATACAGAGCAGGCCCTGGAGTCAGGATGACCTGACCTCAGACACTTACTAGCTGTCTAATCCTGGGCAAATCACTTAACCCTGTTTGCTGGAGTTCCTCATCTATAAAATGAATTGAAGAAAGAAATTGCAAACTACTCCAGTATCTTTGCCAAAAAATTCCAAATGGGGTCACGGAGTATCAGATATGACTGAACAAGAACAAAAAATCTGGGAGGTGAAAATTACAGGGATATCAATATTTTCAAAAGAAATAAAAGCTTCCATTTTACTTTAAAGGTTAAGTGCTTTTAAAGAGATAATAATAGAGTGTGATCTTGTATTCTATAAACCTTTTAGTCAGTTTTAGTCAGTCTTGTGATTAAAGGTGTCCTTTGCTGTTGAGAGTTATTTTTGAATTTTTACCTCTCACTATGTTAGTTGCTCATTCTCATAAAGAATTTATACTATTGAAAAATTAGGTTTTGGAGTGGTTGCCTCTTGGCTACCCTTTGGGGTCAGTCAATATTAAAAATACTTTTTCTTAATTATAATAATTATTAAAAATTAATAAGGGGCAGCTAGGTGGCGCAATGGATAGAGCACCAGCCCTGGAGTCAGGAGTACCTGAGTTCAAATCCGGCCTCAGACACTTAACACTTACTAGCTGTGTGACCCTGGGCAAGTCACTTAACCCCAATTGCCTCACTAAAAAAAAAAAAATTAATAGAGGATTAATTAAATGTTTGTTGAATTGATTTCAATTGAAAATCAGGAGTCAGAAATAAGAGGAGGATTATAGAGAATGGAGTAAGTAGAGATAATCTTTTCCTTGCTAATTTATATATATATATATAGGCTACTAAGGAATAACATACCTTTTTTGTAGTACATAATGTAGCATGGTTTGTCAAGTGAATTAATGACAACTTGATTTTAATCAATATTTCTACTGTGTGAATTTCTTCTTTTTTTTTTTAAATTCCCTTCCTTTACATAACTTAAAGATAATACATGATTTGGGTATAGATTAAGATATTTTTTAACTGGTATTTCCCTGACTAAAGCAATGCTGTCAGTTAGATGTTTAAAAAAAACCTTTTGAATATGACAAATAGGAAAATAATCTGTAAGCCATTTTGATATAAAATTAGTTGATGGATTTGCTGTAAATAAATAATCATTGGTTTATTCTTCCTTTCCCTAATTTAATAGCTTATACTTCAAACATTTCAAAAGATTTTACAAGAATTTTAATGTTAGAGACAGAAATTTTAGAAATAGTCTTATTTTCATATGTGATTTGAAGCATGTATGTGTTTGAAAGATTATTTCTAGAAATCCATCCTCTGAAAGAATCACTAGACTTCTTTTCTTAGTATTTGGAAATCCAAAGATATTCATAAATAGTTATAAGATAACCTTTATCAACCCCTGATTCATCAGCCTTTGCAGAAAAGGAAGTTTGCTGCACAGTAGGTTAGGATGGGGGAAGAGAAACTAATTCTTTATCTAGATTTAATTTAATATGAAAGTCTACATTTGAAAACTACTCCAAAAATTAATTTCTCCTTAATTGGCCTTCTCTAAATCTGGCATTTGTCACAATTCAATATTTATTCATCTTCCACCTCTTATGACTTTTGAAAGTAACAAATAAAACTCAGTGGGGTTATATCTAGAAAAAAATGAGCAGTGATTTGGCTTCCTTCTCATAGCTAAAAATAAGTTGGAGCATTGTAATAAGTGACCTATCATTAGACAGGCATGGTCTTCTCTATAAACAAGCATCAAGGAAAATGAGAAACATCTTTTTAAAATGTTATATTTCAAGCTGGCATATTTAATAAATTTAGGACTGCAAAACAAGGGGTTGAATTTGTAGCATGGTGCCAGGTTTCTGAGAGAAATTCTTGTAAAAGGGAAAACCAGAAATCTATGTTGTGTGACTCTATTACCCTATATGCCAGTGAATATATGGCCATATCTGTCATGTAATATACCATTATATCATATTTTTTCAAATATTTGGACCGTATTGCCAAGCTAGATAGGAAAGTTTATAAATTCATCAAAATATTATCCTGATAAGCATGGTATATATTATATTACATTACATTATATTACATTGTATTGGTAAATAGCACTTACCAACTAAGGGGTTACCTCCTATCTCTTGTCCCACACCATACTCCAGTCCCAAAACACCTAAACTTATACTGCTAATAAGTTTTTGTTTGTTTTTTGGTTACCTTGCATGGCCTAAAGCCTAACATTTGATTTTTAATAATTCTCTGCCTTTTGATGACTAACCCATACGGAAACTATGAAGAAACTGTTTTTATATAGTTCATCTTCCTTTTTTTTCACATTTGTTCCAACCAGAATTTTTTCTCCATTAGATCACCATGCTTTTTAGATCAAAGGTGGAAATCTCACTCATATATAAATAAGTAATTGGTAAAAATTGATTATCAAATTTTAATTACTTTTACCCAATACTGATTGCTCTAGTACCTGGAAAAACATCTCTCCCAAATCTCTCTGTGCTATGAAAAGTGTAGTAAAGATTCCTTTATTCAAAATTTCCATGTCTATCACATTTGAATTTAGGGTTATCTTTGCCTTTTCCATTTATGGACAATACATACACATCAGGATTCCTAAACCTTTGAGTATGATCTTCTTCTTACACTAATACTATTTAATTAAAAGTAATACTTTGGGAGATAAATTCATGATTTTAGTTTATTTTTTCCTTCTTTCTCTGCAGCACCAAGTGCTCCTCCACAATCCGTCACAGTGTTGACAGTTGGAAACCACAACAGCACAAGTATCAGTGTTTCCTGGGACCCTCCTCCTCCAGATCATCAAAATGGAATTATCCAGGAATATAAGGTATGGTAAGAATACAGAAGAAAAAAGGTTACTTAGATGTACTCTATTTCCAAAAATTCTATTTAGATACAGAAATTGCAGCTTGGTTATTATATATTTTTCCAATAAAATATCACTTTAAGTTTTTAATTGATTCACTCAAAATATCCTTTTGGAACACAGTAGTAAAGGAAGAACTTCCTGACAGAAGAGAGACTTTATGACCTGAAATTGCCCAAATAATTAGAACATAGGTCTTCTTCCTCTTCAGAGGTACATAATCAAAATGCAATTAGTAATGGCTAGTAGTTAGTGAAAAAAAATATTAAACACTTAATTTGGCATTGCTTGAAAAAAGAAAAACATCAACCGATTAAATGATTTTCCAATGAATTACTTTGATTTTATATGCCCCATACAAATATATGACCCATATTTTACTGCCTTTTGTATTTGGTACAAAGAATATGTCTAATTTGGAAGAATAAAATCCTAAATGTACCATTATTAGAGCACAAAAAAATGAGTGTTTCATATCTCACTAATACTTGTGAAAATTGAAAACCTGTGATTGAAAGCCTATGATTTTAGTTATTAATAAATATTTATGGAGTGCCAACATTATTATGCTTAACACAGAATGTTAAACAGATTTAAAGGCATTTACTGCTCAGGGATTTATAATTAAAGGGTATAAACTAGGATTTAATTCAAAAGATTAATTACATTGTTATTTTTAGTACACATGAAAAGCAATTTTTAAATGGCATTCTCATCATAAAGGAATTCATTATTCATATTGATAAAGTGATAAATATAATAATGCCCAATTTCATTAAGAACATCACTATCTGTATATAATGAAGAAACATTCAGGAGAAAGAAATATAAACTTTGGTATTTGAAAATCCAAGATTATCACTCATAGTACTTTGTGTAGTGGATGGAGTCCCAGGCCTAAAGTCAGGAAGATTTATAAACCTGAGTTTAAATCTGATCTGACCTCAGATACTGCCTTTGTGACCTTGGAAAAGTCTTTGTTTGCCTCAGTTTCCTCATCTGTAAAATGAGCTGGAGAAGGAAATGGAAAACTACTCCATTATGTTTGCAAAGAAACTCCAAAATGGAGTCACAGAGTCAGACATGACTGAAATGACTGAACAGCAAAAACTTTATGCTGGGCTTTAGTGTTTGTCATGATGGCGGATAACTTATTTAATACCATCTCAAAGGAAAATAGTGATCAGAATTGAATCCCCAATTTCTGATCTCTGGTTTATGTCAGATTCCACCCCATGTTGTAAAATCAAGTATCTGAAATAAAAGAAACTGAGCCAAAAATATTTTGAGCATAATGTGATTAAATTTGTAAGGCTAGCATTTGCATATTAAACCAGGTCAGCTGACTCCTCAGATGTCAGAGACCACAAGTGATTCACAAAAATGGTTTTTATAATTTAAAAAAAGAGGAATTAAAAAGTTACAAAAATTTATTTTGAACATAATTCTATTGGACAGGGCAAATCACTTGACTAGTTAAGCTTTTGTAATCCCACCACAGAAGTCCTTGCATTTTTTAAATATATATATATATATATATTTTTAATGAGGCAATTGGGGTTAAGTGATTTGCCCAGGGTCACACAACTAGTAAGTGTTAAGTGTCTGAGGCCAGATTTGAACTCAGGTACTCCTGACTCCAGGACAGGTGTTCTATCCACTGTGCCACCTAGCTGCCCCAGTCCTTGCATTTTGAAACCAGAAATGATACTTTAAGGAACCTACAGATCAAATGGAATGGGGTATTTTTTGGTTTCTAGAAAATGGAACTTGCTTCAGAGGGTCTTGTAGAGAAGGGAACTGAATTTGGGGTAAAAAAGGAACTTGCTTCAGAGGGTCCTGAGGAAAAGGTGAATTTCATCTGGCAAAAGGAACTTGCCTGAGAGCATTCCTAGTAGCAACTCCTATTCTTCCAGCCTTCAGGAAGAAACTGATTATAAATTACTTAGCTTACACTTATTTGGAAAGGGGAACTTGCTTAATTTTTGGTCAACCCCCTTTTTCTGACTGCTAGGGAATTTAGCCACTTTTTTAAAAAAAAGTTTTACAATTCTATGATTATTTTATTTCTACAAAGATATACCCTAAGTTATTTATTACTAACTGATAATGATAGGTCTCAATCTAAATTATCTTATCTCTTACTATATGATAAAGAAAGATATGGGTCTTATCAATCTCTTACTTTACCTATAGGTATTATTTAGGCTAGCAGAAGTGCTTATGTTGTTTTATTTTAGCTATTAGGGCTTAACTTTTTTTTCAAAGAAGGATACTTAATCATTTATTTAAGATAACTCAAAGCAACTCAACCTTTTGAGAGAGTCCTAGGAATAACTGGTTAAAGATTATGCTCATTGTATTCCTATAAATATACATGTCCTAAATTATCTATAAATAAATTATGATTATCAATAGGGTCTTCTCAATCTATTACTTTCTTCAATACCCACCCTGATTCTTGCTTCTTTTTAAGGACCTGGTATATTTTGAGATTAGGTTTTATATATATATATATATATATTTCTGTAAACAGAATTCTTCCCCAAAACATTTTTGATATTATACTTTAGTAAGCCAGAAAGGGTGAATCATCTTATTATCAGCTTTACAAGAAATGTTTTAGTAAAACATGCCCATTTTTAACTTTATAAGGTTCATGTGTGTATCTGTATAAACACAAATATAGTAGAACATGTCTAATACAGTTTACTATTACACAAATTCATACATTCCACAATTCAAATCATATTCCATGAAATGTAATAACTTTGTGTTAATATGACATGTTTATCTACAATGTATTTTGTCTTGCATGATACTAGCAAATACATGTGATTATATCCACATAAAGATATATATATATATATATATATATGTATATATATGTATATATGTACCTATGGATTGTGTAATATGTATATATGTAAAATGTACACATCTATTGGTCCATTCTCTTTTTGATATTTATACCATTTAAGTAAATATTTGCTGGAATGAATTAAATGAAAATCTTTTTTTTAAATAATAAACATTTTTATTTATATTTTTGACATCCAAATTTTATCCCTCACACTGAGGTGATAAGCAATGATATAAGGATTATACATGTGCAGTTATATAAAACATTTCTGTAATATTCATTTTGTACAAGAAAACTTGAGTAAAAGAAAAAAATGAAAGAAAGTGAAAAATGGTATGTTTCAGTCTGTGTTCAATCAATATCATTTTTTTCTTTGGAGGTGGACGGTATGTTTCATCATTAATCCTTTAAGATTTTCTTGGATCATTGTATTGCAGAGAATAGTTGTCATTCACAGTTCTTTATCAAGGAGTATTGCTGTCACTGTGCACAGGATTTTCCTGGTTCAGCTTATTTCACTATACATCAGTCCATAGAAGTTTTTCTGGGCCTTTTTGAAATCATCCTCCTTGTCATTTCTTATATAGCACAATAATATTCCATCACCATGATGTACCACAGCTTGTTTTTTCCCAATTGATGAGCATCTCTTTGATTTCCAATTCTTAGCCATCACAAAAACAGCTGCTATAAATATTTTTAAACAGGTCTTTTCTCTTTTTGGAGGGGATATCTTTATGATATAAACCTAGTGGTGGTATTGCTGTATCAAAGGTTATATAGTTCTATAGCCCGTTGGGCATAGTTCCAAATTGCTCTCCAAAATGGTTATATCTTTTCACAACTCCACCAACAGTTGATTAGCATCCCAGTTTTCCAACATCCAATATTTTCCTTTTTTGTTATATTTGCCATTCTGATATGTATGAGGTAATATATCAGAGTTGTTTTGCATTTTTCTGATCAATAGTGATCTAGAGCATTTTTTCATATAATTCTAGATAGCTTTGATTTCTTTGTCTGAAAACTGCCTTTTCATATCCTTTGATCATTTATCAATTGTGGAATGACTTATATTTTTATAAATTTGACTCATTCCTCTACATCATTGAGAAATGAAACCTTTATCTGAGTAGATGAATATCTTAACATTTATAGTTAGTAATAGCATAAATTCTGTTCAAATGAAGAAAAAATAAGAAATGCCCTTAATCCAGACAAATTTCAAACTAAAATATTCCATTTTCTATTATTGTGGGTATTTGGTAGGATATCCATAGCAATAAGATGCCATGGCACCTGCTACGCTATTTTTATTAAGTTGTTTTTTAATCATGTCTTACTCTGTGACCCAATTTGGGGTTATCTTGGCAAAGATACTAGAGTGCTTTTCCATTTCCTTCTACAACTCATTTTACATCAGAGGAACTTGAGGCAAACAAGGTTAAGTGACTTGCCCAGGGTCACACAGCCAAGTTTCTCAGATCAGACTTTAACTCAGGAAGATGAGTCTACATACACACAATCAGTTTGTAAATCAGTAAGACAGTAGGCTAAGAAGACTAGCACAGTCTCAGTTTATCTTTCACTTGAAAGTGCTGAATTACTGAACCAACTCTATATACAATTCCACATTCTAGCATATTTACAATTGAAACCATTGATTTCAAAACCATTAAATAGTGTTAAACTCTTGTCTGCTATATTAGTTGAAATGAATGCAGCTTACCTTGCCTTCAGCCTCAGATTTCCTGCTAATATTTCAGCCAATTAGATTTTTAAAAAGGCTATTTCTGGGAAGAAAAATAAGTTTAAAAGCCCCTCCAAAAATCCCCAATAATTTGGAGTACTCAACTAGATAACCACCCTAAATAACACATACACACATATATAATATACATACATACATGAATATATACACATACATACACACATGAATATGTATACATACATATGTTTACACATACATGTGTTACAATAAAATTTATTTTCTATTTTGTGCACACATTTGATATTCCTTTAGAAGATAAACTTATATTAACCAAAATATTTTAAACATTAATATGTGTTACTGCTTAAATAAAATAATATTTAGTCTAATAGTCTTCTATATGCCTTGTTCTTTTTCATCTGACCACTCTAGATCTGGTGTTTAGGAAATGAAACTCGGTTTCATATCAACAAAACTGTGGATGCATCAATTCGATCTGTGGTTATTGGTGGATTATTTCCAGGCATTCAATATCAGGTAGAGGTTGCAGCAAGTACCAATGCAGGAATTGGTGTGAAAAGTGATCCACAGCCCATCATTATTGGTAAGTACATTCTCTGTATCATCTCTACATTAAAATCATAGATGAGGACCTACAGGCCATCCTGTACCCCAACTTACAAAACTGACATTTTACCCCAATAATATCTTAACGGATGGTATAGCTTAAATACTTTCTTTGAGCTCACCACCTAAAAGAACAGGCCATTCCAAACCTTATGCCCTTATGTTTAATGATCCAACTTATACTGATTTGTAATTTCCACTAATTTTTGAAGCCAGATATTATGTCCCCACTGGTTATAATGAAATAGTATAGAAGCAACATGCAACTGCCTGGCACTCTCTGTTAGTTCAGATTCAGTTTGGAAGGAATTGAGGCAATTCTATGAAAGGAGGTTGTTCAATAATGAACAAAAGGAGGGTTACTTAACCATAGTATAATAAGAATCTCCAATAAGCTAACATCTGCACTTGGATGAAAGTCTCCCATTCCTCCTCTGGTCTTCATATGGAAACAAAGTGAGTGAGTTGAATAGAATACGTCCTCTTCCCTCTGCAGTGGCCATTTGTATAAAATTGACCCAAGGAATTATTTATGGTATGATCAGAGTAAGTCCCCAAAATCCAAATTACATAGAACTATCTGCTGGAACTTCCTTTCTAAAATAATTTGGTGAATTTTACCTTCGAAAACATATAAAATACAAAGATTATGTGGCCAAGTTGATTGAAAGTTGTAATAAATTTTACTGGAAATGTGACTTTGAATTTATTAAAAAATTTTCCCCTGGGAAACTTGAAAATGTCTCATAAAATTTATTCTCATTATGAATTAAATAGTGGTATGTCTTACAAAGATATTAGTGTAAAAATGGTATAGTGACATTTTAAATAAACAAAAAATGTAATCACATTTTGATAATGTAAAGTTCTTGTTCATTGGAAATTTCTGTATTTTATTTTTTTTACATTGAGTGTTTTATTGAAGAAGGAATTTTTTTCCTTAATAATCTCAGAATTTCTACTATAATAAATTTGTCTGGAAACCCTATATATGCCTACTTATTATTGGATACGTGAAGAGTAACTTAGCAAGATCTAATCCCCATTTTCTTTTTTTAATTTTCACTCTATATACCATGTTTCCTTTTCCTTTAATTAGATCCCTTATTGATCATTGCCATCAATTAATCTCTTGATTGAAATATTGTATACTTCAACATATAATTATTTA
Source organism: Dromiciops gliroides (assembly GCF_019393635.1). Classification (NCBI taxonomy): domain Eukaryota; kingdom Metazoa; phylum Chordata; class Mammalia; order Microbiotheria; family Microbiotheriidae; genus Dromiciops; species Dromiciops gliroides. Next base: position 191,404,421 of record NC_057863.1, read on the forward strand.
CCTATTATTACAAGCAATGAAAATCTTTTAGGTCCCAGTCATCCTTTCTTATGGTGATTTTTGCATAATAAAATGAAATTATTTGTAATTATTCTTTATTTCATAGAAATGTAAATATGATCATGCATATTTGCATGTACAAGTACAATAAAGATAATGAGATGCTAGACAACAGATTTCAAGTGGAATATTTAAAAAGTATATTCACAATTATATTGGTTAATAATATAGTTATTTTTCTCTAATTATTTGGTCCTTTAATACTTACGTTATATAGTTGATATAGTATATAGAACAACTGCAAACTTTCACAGTAATAGGTACAATCAAATGTGATGTGCCTAATTAATTTGGGGTCCAACAAATTAGTTTTGTTCTTCATTAGGCTCCAATGGGAGGAAGGCAATCTATTTTATTATATTTTTTTCTCCTGGAACAATGGAGCATTAGTGGCAACACATATCCCTCATCTATGCTCTAATTAGTTAAACTGACAGCATTGTTATAGAAATACCTGTAATATAAAAAATGTGAATACTCTTTGATTTATACATATAAAAATATATATACATATATATCTCAGATTAATACATAAAATATGCTATTTATTGCTAATTTCTCACATACACTTGTGTGTTTTTTGTTTTTGTTTTGTTTTTTTGGTAAATTTGTTTCTCCTTATAGCAATAATTTTAGCTAATAAAGCATTAGGTATGTGTGATTCTCATAGCACATCAATATTAGATGAATGATACATATCTATTTGATAATTACAGATAAGTAGGAAAAAATAGGCTACCACTATTGACATCATCTTTGCTAAGGGAGCCTGCTTTTGTTTTCTCAAGTTTATAAATGAAAACTTCTAGGAAAAGAATACAATTATTTCAGACACTCTCACGAAAACTACTTCTCAGGGTTATAGTGAGGATAAAATGAGAAATATTTATAAAGTGCTTTGAAAACTTTAAAGTGTTATATAATACTAGCTACTATTAATAACTTTGGGCATGAAATATTTCAAGTCCTTGAAGCTGTCTGAATAATTAACCAATCATCATGTTCATTCAAAACCTTTGTCAGTCAGTCATTCCGCAATCATTGTGTTAAGCACTTGGAATACAAATAGCAACTAAAAGAAAGATTGACCTCAGCTTCAAGGAGCTTATATTAGAACACATAAAAGGAATGGAAAGAGGAATACAGAATGAAGGTTACCCAATGCAGAGGTATGGAAGAGAAATCTAGAATGTAGCTTGTTGAGTAATGAAGTCTCTCAGTTGTAGAATCTTAATCTTAAGTGTGTTGTGAGAAGTGGAAGAGATAGAGATAGAGATAGAGATATGCATACATATATATTATCTTAAATATGGACTTTGACCTTATGTGGCTTCCTTGCTTCTTATCTCTCTGCTATCCAAACTATACTTCACTCAGCTGCTAAAGAGATTTAAATCTAAAGTGCTAGCCTGACTATGTAATACATACTCCCTACTCAAACTCCAGAGGCATATTACCTACAGGTAATGCAGTATTCCAAAGGACTCATTATGGAAAAATGCTCTCCGTATCCCAAAAAAAGAACTGTGGAGATTGTGCAGATTGAACCATACTCATTCTACTTTTTATTGTTTTTTTTTCTTTTTGAGCTTTCCCCCCTTTTCTCTGATTCTCCCTTCACAACATGACTAATGCAGAAATATGTTTAATGTGATTATACATATATAACCTATATTACATTGCTTTCTGTCTTGAGGAGAGGGTGAGTGAAGGAATGGAGGGAGAAAAATTTGGAATTAAAAATTAGTTTCAACATCTGTTTGTATATGTGTTTAATAACATTTTACTTTCAATTGCACAAAATGTACCAATTTTTAAATTTGTACAGCCTTAAGCAAAAAATAAATATAACAAGAAATAAGAATTAATCTTAGGAGATTGTTTATGTCTTTTTAGATATATTTGTGTATGAGTATACCTTTTCAGTGTCTTGATATTTGTCTTTAATTCTTCTTTTTTACCATTAAGGGGGACATAATGAAGTTGTCATCACTGAAAATAACAACAGCATAACTGAGCAAATAACAGATGTTGTGAAGCAGCCAGCCTTTATAGCTGGTATTGGAGGTGCATGCTGGGTAATTCTGATGGGTTTCAGCATCTGGTTGTATTGGCGCAGAAAGAAGAGAAAGGGACTCAGCAATTACGCTGGTAAGGAGCTATTTCTCATTTCAAATTGATGGTATACTGGCAGAGAATCTCCAGACATAAAGGTATGAGAAGAGAATTATTTAGCAATAAAACTAATTAATAGTCTTGGTTTGTCTGTTCTAAAAGTATGTTGTTGGAAATGTACCTTCAGATAGTGCTCTACTACATTACTCAAAACACATCAAATCATTATCATGAAAATATGTCTTTGTTCAAATTGGAAACAGATCATAAACATCACCACAGAAAGCTTAGCTATTTCTCCAATTCATTTGTTCTGTGCAAGAACCACAATAATGGCAACAATGCCTTTACATGTTCCTGAGCGCTTGCTCAGAGAGCCACATTTGAAAGAGCATTTCTGAAACACATCTGTTCTCTCTTTAAAATAAGTTTTCAATATTTATACAAATAATGGAAACATTTTCTATTTGAGAATAGGAATCAAATCCAAATTGCCCCCAAACTATCTAGTTGAAGAAATACTTTCCCTTTAAACAAAAAAAAGGAGGGTGGGGGATTTGAAGGAGTTCAAATGGATGCTGAAAAATAGAGGGAAAATGTACCAAGGGATAAATCCTTTTGATAACGTGCTGTTATTAGATAATCATGCTCATTAACAATTTTACTAAAATGTCCACTGATTTATTTTCTGTAAGACCCTAAGAATATAATAATCACTAAAAATATATGAAGAAGAAAAATTTAATTAAATGCATATATATTAATATAAACTTCCATAGGACAGATTAAATATTTGGTCACATGTAATAATAGCATTTGACTTAAAGTTAATTCATAAAAGTCATAGAATTTTTAAACTAAATATAACTTTGAAGATAAATGTGTTCAAAGTTACCTAGAAATCAATAGAGTTATTAATAGAACTCATGAATGCTAGACTTCATTCCAGGACTTTCCACCATATCTCTTGTTAGTTCTAACTTTTGGTGGTACAGGCAAAATGTTTTATTAAGTTAGTAAGACATTTTATTATCTGTGAGTAAAGTGGCAGAGCCCATTTTCCTAAGTAGGACCTAATATTCATTAAAATCCAAGGAATAGGTCCATTGTTGAATGGATTCTTTATTATACAGCTGGCAACACCTAACTATTTTTAACAAAATAAGTAGAATATAATATTGCAAATATCCTTTTGTAAAAAGCAAGTATTTAGCAAAAGAAAGGTTGTAGTTATTCTGTTTAAATTTCTTCTGACATTTAAAATAAGTATCATACTACATACATTTAAAGGCATACACCATAAAAATGTAACTAATCATCATTCTGCCATTTCTGTTTCTTACTGGATACTGACTGGCTAGCTTATAAAGCTCAGTTGTTTAAATTGGTTATAGTAACTCATCATAAATGGGGGATCCTTAGAGAAAAGATTGCCCAGAAGTTAGTGATTGGTGACACAATCTGTAACTCATGATGTTTGCCTTCTTGTTTTGCAGTTCAGTCCTTCACCTTCACCCCTGCAGGTACTGTCCATAAGTCCATGTGTTTCTTCAGTCATATTCCATTTCACCTATATGACTTTATATTCCTATAAATTTCTTAATAATAAGAAACACTAAATTGAGGAAGACTTAGTTTCACTCATCTTCATTGATAATAATAATAATGAGACATACACCAATTATTTAAGGAAAAATTTAAATGTGCCATTTTTAGATGCATCACCTTACCTGGCATATTATTCATCTGTTGATTCATTCATTCACTCTAATCCTTTCAATCAAAATAGTTTGACAGTTATTAGGCCAATACTTTTGGTAAGCTAAAAACTACAGCAAATATGGTAGTTTTTTGTGGTGGTGGTGGTTTATTTGTTTTATTTTGCCTTGGTTTAGGGAGATTTTTTTTTGTCTTTAAAAAAGGTCAAATTCCTCTCTTGTGATAATCTCTTGAGTGAACTTGGATATAGTTGTGAATCTTTTTCTATCATAAAAATATTATGTCTAGATACAGGATTAAAATATTCTAGAAATTGGAATTCCAAATTAAGAGGAACTTCTTTGATCAATAACTTTCCAACACTTCTTCCAATATTTCAGAACTAAAGCCCTAATAGGCAAAAGTCTTCCCACCAAAAAAAAAATCATGCTTCATTAGTAATTCATTTCCTCTTCTCCTAATCCTTCTCCAAATAGTTTTACATATTACTTATAAGAACTCAAATTTGCCTTAAGACATTTACACCTCCTCACAACCATTTACTGAATATAGGAATCTTTATCCCTTTTTGATCTTGAGCTTTATCCCACAATGGATCTCCACAAAATATTCATCTTATCTTTACATACATTTTCATATTTCTTCTATTATGCAAATTAGATAATATATATTTTAAAGGAACAAAAGTTTTTCCAGATGTCCTAAATATAGTGTTACTCTGATGACAGTTCCTCTTACTTTGATGTTTTTATACATCTTAGGGACACTGATTTATCTTTTGTGATATGCAACAAATACTTAATGGAAAATCAGAATTGTTAATGTTTTTTGTTATTATTTCCTATTTTTAGCTATTTTCTTAAGTAAAAAAGTACCTTGGAAGTTAAAAGCAAAATCAATAACATGTACAATCCTTCCAAATATTAGAAAGGCTGTAACTAGGTAGGCATTTTCATTTCTGCATAGTGTGTATGATGGAGAGATTTTTATATTACCCTTCTTAAATAAAAATGTAAAGTTTTTGATCTTTTATAAATGTGTGTATATTTATGGATAATCTTACTGCCATACTCATTATATATTTTAATGATGAAAAAGAACTTTACTATGGGATCAGCACAATAATTAATTTAAGAAATAAATTATTTTTTTAAGCTTTGAATTCACAGCTTGATTTGGTAAATCAGTTTCTTCTATATGGTTTAGTTTAACATTTTTATTAGCATTACTTTAAAATATTCCACACTATATACTTAAGTGAAGGCTTATAATTTTGTCTGTTATTTAATAAATGATGATGAACAGTGTTTTACATAAGGAAATATATGAAGCAGGTTTATTTGGTCTTCAGAAAACCCAGCTCTATTTCTCCTTTTTGTCTCCCACTTATAGGATCAGAAGGGAAATATATTTGGGGTCACTACCTTCCTAATAAACACCCATTTAAAATCCTGGACTTTGGTAGTTCCTTACTTAACCTCCCATCCATAACTACATTTAACAATAATTAAATTGTTTTTAATTGCATTTGAACGAAAACTAAAAAGCCATCATTCAATTTCAAGATTTTCATTTTAGCCATCAGATATATTAAAAGATACATACAAGTGCACACATATGGTGGAATGACAGCTAGTTAAAACTGTGCTACATTTAATAGGAATTATGCTGCTTTAGTCTCCACTTGAATAAAAATTTAAAAGCTTTTTATTCAATTTTGAGATTTCCCTTTTAAATATGTGAGAATTTAAATTTACACATATGTGTAACACAGATGGCAGAATGATAGCTGATTAAAACTTTGGTACATAGGCAACTATCAAGTTTCATGTGCATGATTATGCAAATTAATGACCTGAGAGGAGAATTTGGCCCAAAAATGTCATACTTTTTAACCACCCAAAGATAAGAGATTACCTGAAGGCTGCATAATACACTAACATCCTGTTTTTTCATGTTCACCTTCTACTCAAATTCCTCAGATACAAATATGCACGGCAGGTTTGCATGTGGCACAGAGAAGGGGAGCTCGAACAAAACAGGTATCACTGCCTTCCCATAGAATACGGGGAGTCTTTCCATTTTTCCAGGACCACTAGGGGATGGGGTTTTGTTGTTCTTTTTATTGAAAATTCAAGTTCTTCATATTAGGTTCCTGACTTGCACAGAAATTAATACTTACCTTACTAAGCGAACTATGAGGAGAGATTAAAAATAATGAGGTAACTTTTTGAAACAAAGTAGAAAATTTTGTTACATACAATAAATTAAAAAAAAACATGTTGAATAGATAAATGTAGCATAATGAATGAAGGAGAGGAGATACTTGAATACATGTATCTTTCATGTGGATTCTGATGTTAATATTCTATCAACTGAATGTTGAAAATAATTATATTTCCATCTGTGAACAAGTAAAAGTTTACTTAGTATATATTACCCTTAGGGTTTATGGATTTTGTGTAACTGAGTCAATATAAACAAATTTAAATTAGAAAGGAAATTATAAAATTCTAACATTTTCATGCACAGGTCTTAAAACTGCTGAAGTATAAATTATTTGACAGAATGGTCCAAATGTAGCCAGAAGATTTGATGGAATTTTTGTACACTGATTATCTAGTCTGAGTTAATGCTTATTAAAAGAGGATTAATCTACATTCATATTTGAGAAACAGCTTATCAGAAAAAGGAAAAAGGACTGGCTGGCAACATTAAAGTTTTCATTTGTGGTAGAAAAATGTGGTTTACTAGAGATAGGCACAGAGAGCTTCCTGGCCTCAAATGTCAATTTACTATATATTTGTGTTTTTCCAGTTCTAGTTGGCATGTGATTAGGATTAACCCTGTCAGATAATAGAGTGGGTACTTCATGTATAATATAACTTGCAAAAGCTCTTTGACTTAAATGCCCCTGAAAAAATGCAGTGACTTCCTCATATTTAGGGCATTTAAAATATTTTAGATTATGATAACTATGGGATTCTATGTAGTCTCATCATTTGGTATTTTTTGAGCTTTTTTTCTCTCAAGTTATTAAGAGATTCACCTCTAAAATTCACCTTTCTTCATTCCAGTTAAACAGATGTATATTAAATGCCTATCAGATACATCAGAATGCATGGGTATTCCTGACAATATTAAACTAAAACAATTCCTACCCTCAAAGAACTTGCATTCTATTGGGGATTTACAAATTATACACCACTAAAAAGGCCAAAATAAATACACACACACACACACATATATATATATATATATATATATATATATATAAACAGAAACTAATTTCATTAGGGAAAAATACTAATATTTTAGGACTCTTTCATGTAAAAGGATACCATAAATAGTTATTGGTTATTCCAAGAGTACCTGTATTAAATTCATAGTGGCTACAAGATGATCAGGATCATTCCCTTCTCCCTCCTTGTTTGGTTCTCAGATGTACAAGCAGGTATGAGTATGATTCAGTTTACTCTAGGCAAGATTGTCCAAAGGTGTGCCATATTGTTTCCTTCCACTTTAAATGGTTATGTGTAGAATGAAAGCACTTAATATTAAATCAACATTAGGTTCTTTAAAGTCTATCAGTGAGGTTCAGTCTACAACCTGTTCCTAGCTCTAACCCTTTTAGTGAAAACAGAAAACAAGCACAGAAGATTGGATTAAAGTGTTTTTACCCTACAAGTGAATGTAGAAGTCTTCTTTAAAAAAATATATGGTTGATATAGTTGTGGGAATGGGGAGTTGTATTACACAGCCACATACCCAGCCAAGCCTCCCACCCCCCACAAACATACAAAAATCCATTATTTTATCTGTCCACATACTCCCTCAACATATGCAGATCCTTTTCCTCCATACACCTTAACAGTCTGTCTTAATGAATTATATAGTCAAAAAATGCATCACCTCTTGCCAACTTGATAATGAACTTTCTCTCCATTTAGCCATTCTCTGATGGACATTATTACATAGGCAAAGGTAGTCTTGAAACTATGACAGAAAAACAGGCTGTCAGATCCTTCCAAGTGGAAAGCATTTGAAAAAAGGAATGGTAGCAATTTTTCTATCTTTTGTATAACAACTAAAGTTTTATATTCTTAGTCACCACAAATAGAAAAGATTAATTTTATACAGAACTTAACTGTTTTTTTTTAGTTTTTGAAATGTAAATACAAATAATTAACAGCCATTTGTGGTTCTAGTCCATTTTTACTTCTTTACTGAAGTACCATTTGTACCATTTGTTGCTTTGACAGTGACAGTGTGTTTGGTAAGGGGGCGGGGCAGGGAAGAGTATCCAAATTAGTGGGAGTTGCTTAGCTTCTACTCAGATATTTACTAACACCATGTTTTCGGACATAGTTGGTCAACATCTATCCACATATCCACATATCATACCCAAGCATTAACTTATTCACTTTTATCAGAGTGAAATCATTACTTAGTATTACATTAAAAGTAATATAACTAGAAAGTATGTATCAGATAGAAACTAAACTATAAAAGATTTCACCATTTTATGTTTTTTTCCTAGCTGGAGGTTTAATTTCTTCACTGCTCAATTTTTGCAAATTAATTCTTTTTTAAAGACAATTATTAGAGCACAATGATATGTGATCCAACCATACTGTTGCCTCTGATTCTGAAGCAAATTCAATTAGAGTCAAAAAGGAAATGAAGGGCTGCATATTCTCCAGCAAGTAGGTCATCAGTGGTCTGTTAGAGTTGATTTTAATAGTATTGTTTTATAGTAAGTCCTCAAGCTACCTGAAAATTGATACAGTAGCAATATTTGAAATATTAACAAAACATGTTTTCTGTAGACCTGCTTGATACATTAATATTATTGTTTTATATGGCTTTAGCAGGTCTTTTTGTCCTTGTATTGCCTAGCCTCGTTGTCAAAAGATATGATAGCTATTTTGAAGATAAAACAATAATCAGCCAAAATTCGTTTAAATGAGTACTATGGGCCAGACATTGATGATACAAATAAAAGAACTAAATATGAAAAATTGAAACATTTAAAAAATTAACTTGTGATTCTAGCAACTAAAAGTTGGTAAACAGTATTTCCACTCTAATAAGAAAAAGATTATTTGGTTACAAAAGGTATGGATCCTTTAAGTAGATAAAATCTTCCATTCATTGAAAATTATTCCATTTAGTAAAAGATTTATTCATCTGTAACATTTCTGAACATTAATAAATATTTACATGTTAATTATTTTGATCTCACATTACTGTTTAAGAAAGGATTGATATGTAGTTTCACATATGTGAAATGGCAGTTCTTCTACCTCTGGAATGACCATTTTTCTCTCTGTATGATCTCTGTTTTAAACACTGAAGTGTTTATTTTTGTACCCAAATGTGAAAATCACTTATTTACTAATGGCTTGTATTCCGCTAATTTATCCATTAACCTAAATGGTTTCCATAGCTATAAGTGACATGAATTTTCTTTCATGATGCTTTATTTTTCTAAATGATCATAATTAGAAAGAAGGACTTATATTCCATGGCAGCTAAATGTTGTTGAAATTTGGTCTACAATTCACAATGGTTAATAAACTTTGTCGAACAAAGTAATCACATTTCAGAACGTACACATCTCCTTTTGAAAGTGTTAAATTTAAGTTGGTATCAACAAAATCTTCAGACAAACGACAAAAAAGAGAGAGTACTTCCTTGTGATTTTGAATATTTCTGGTTGGCCAATATTGAGTGTGGTCTAGTAGATAAAGGACTAGCCCTAGGAGTCAGAAAAAATTGGACTTCAAATCCTGACCTGACACAGATTAGTTATATAATTTAGCCATTAAGTTTTCCAGTCAACTCTCTGGTTGTTAATCCACACAGCAATGGGGTTATCATACTCAGAGTTCCTTAAAACTGATGAAATCTTAATTCTAAACTTCTTCAACAATAATCTTGATGATGAGACAATATAGTAGTTAACTTTTTTCATCACCAATTTGAAATGTTTATTTTGCAATTCCCTGTTGCATTTGACTATGTTGCATTATTTTTTTCACCATTATTACTTATCATGATATGATATAAGGTATCCTGTTATTTTCTTATTTTCTATTTTAATAGCACAGCAATATTATATATATATATATAAATGTAATTTTGACATTTTTACCATTTAAATTAATTTAAACTCTTTGGCTAAAATGTATCTATGCCTGAAGGGACATATTATATTATTGACTATATTATTTTGTTAATAGATATATTTTAAGATAATATTTTATATATATTGAAATGACTTACAATTGGAGCAATTAAGGACCTTAGTCATAGTCTTATTTATTACTCTATATTTAATTATGTTGATTACATTTTGTTAAAGCTTCCAGAAACTTTAAAGCAAGGGCTCAAAATGTACTGTTACTGATAGTAATTTTTATTATGATTTCCTTTTTTAACAGTCACTTTTCAAAGAGGTGATGCGGGACTAATGAGCAATGGAAGGTATGCTAAAAATCTTTTTGTTTTTATTCTATTATTTTTTTTATAATCAGGAACGAGAAACTCTATACAAACAAAGCTATTATTGTAATAAATGACCACTTATAAGCCTGAGAAATCTAGAAGGAATTAATGACTTACCACAAGGTTTAATGCTTTATCTGCTGTGCACTTTAGAGGAATCAAGTCCAGATGTTTCATATCTCCCAGATGCCCATGAAGAAATTAGTAGTAAATATCACAAGGAATGTGTTCATTTGTTAGCAGGATGTTTATTGCATTAATTAGACATTATCAAATGAAGTTGCTGTTGTTTAAGACTCCTTATTGGCTCTCACTAACTTGCTGTGAGTGACCAATTACAATGATTGATCACAAAATAAATGATTCATGGATGAAGAATAGGTATAGATTGATAGGCCTAGATCCACAACTTTGGTTACTCAATTAAAATTGATTAAAACCGTATAAACACTTATATTCCCATCTATTTTCTCTTTTTCCATATGGAGATTGTAATTAGTCTCTGGTAATAACTTCCAATCTTCCATTTAATCAATATTTTAGCAAAAGAGATTAGGCTTAATGAGAGACAGTGAATGTAGCCAAAAAAAGTGTTGGATCATCTTATTGCCGTTTCCATAGAAAACACATGTTTCTCTTAGGGATTTTGCCAGAAGTGGTCTATCGGGGGGGGGGGGGAGTACAACAATTATGGATGCAGCTATTTCTTTGGAAGTATTCTAGTAAATTGGAAAACAATCAGGGTTCTATTTTTAAATTAAAGATAGGGTTTCCATTGTTAACTTTATTAAAAGAATAAGCTGCCTCATAACTATATCCTCAAATTTTGGAATAGGTGTTTTGAAGTCATTATATTTGTCCATCTAAAAATATCAGCACCTTTATTTTGGTATTTTGCAGCTTTGTATTTTGGTATTTCATCTGGTATTTTACAGTTTAAAAACATCCTAATGAACTACTTAAGATCTTTAATTTCTGAAAATTTAAACAATTTTAATTTGAAAAAAATAAAATGTTAACTGTTTTAACATTTCTTAATATGGGAAAAAGGTAATAAAATATCTTTTCAGTTAATGTTCAAATTTTGAATTGCATATTGAACTTTAGTTGTTTTTTTTTCTCTGTCCCATTTCAGCCGACCAGGGTTACTAGATGCCAGTGACCCCAGTTATCCTTGGCTTGCAGACTCCTGGCCAGCTACAAGTTTGCCTGTGAACAATAGCAGTAGTGGACAAAATGACATTGGAAATTTTGGTCGTGGAGGTAAACTATGTTTTTCAAATTTTAATTCTCTTTTCTTTTAAATTGTGTTTGTCCAAGCATTTTTCTAAAAATATTTTACCATTATCAAGAAATATTCTTTAGCTAATAATAATGTTCTCACAATACTATATATAGAATGTTGTGTATCAACTTAATTAATGTCATTACTACCTTCACCATCAGAAATTTTTAAGATAGAAATCACCTAGGAGGTTATGAAATAGTGAGGTGGTACAGTCAAAGAGCTCTGGGCCTGGAGTCAAGATAAGTTTAAATCCTACCTCACACCTTTAATAGCTATGTGACCTTAGACAAGTTACTTGAAGCCTGTTTGCTTTAGTTTCCTCATCTGTAAAATGGGAATAATAATAGCAGCTATTTGCCAGATTTAGTTGTGGAGATCAGATGACTTAATATTTCTAAAACACACAGCATAGCACACATAGTAGGAGCTTTGTAGATGTTTTGTATTAGTATTATTATCATCGACATTATTATTTATGACTTTTAAAATGTGTATTTATTGCCCATAGGGCATTGGCAGGAAATTTCTTCTTTCCCTTTACTCAGAAAAAATGAGGCTGTGACTCATTAGACTATAATATCCCAAAGAACAGGAAATATATTTTGCCTTTCTTTATATTCCCTGTATTAGCATGGTGCCTTATGTATGGTGGGCACTTAATAAATGCTAGTCGACTAATTGACTGACCTCTCAACCTTCTCCAACTGAATACAAGGCTGTTCCATCTATTCATGACAGAAATACCTTAGTGACACTGTCTCCTATTCCTCAGGTTCTACCAACATCATATTAGAATGTCCTTCACACTTTTATAGGGCAAAACTTACTTATGGAAGAAAGAAACTCTCCATAGATAACTGAAATATTCCAATTTTTATGTTAGCTATCTTTGTATTAAACTATAATTTCATCACCATCCTCATAAACAATAAGAATAACTCACAGTTACATAGTGCTTGAAGTTCACTTAGTGACAATGCCTGAAGATAGAAAAAAATATATTCACAATTTATGGTAGTATGTATAAACACTCAGAATGACCCTATTTAATTAAAGTACTGACAAACTCTCTTGAAATTTTTTTTACATTTTTATCAAGTATTTTTTACTATTGCAAAGAATTTTATTAATAATAATCACAATTGAAAATATTTTTGCTGCCTCTCTTGAACCCTTTTTAAAAACTTGTAGCCCAATTGGCTATTAAAGATTGGTTAAATGGTCAAGTCAGTAATTATTTATTAAGTGAAAACCATGTACAAGGCTCTGTGCGAGGAATTGACCAATACAAGTACATATAAATCAACAGTCATGAGTCCTAGCTTTCTCAACTCTCTCTAGAACCCATCCAATGTGTCAAAAGAGTAACTCAGAATTCTCTAATTCTTAGTTATTTGTACCAACTGACACTTACAAGAAGCCAACTCAACATGCATTGCCCTACTTGTACTTCTTCCTCCTCATAAATATGAATCTGTGAACTAATATGATAGAAGGAAATGGAAGATAATTCTATCAGTTTGTCAGCAAGAAAACAAGATTAACTGACATCCTATTTAACCCCTTACCAGCACTGGAGAACAAAAATTGCACACAGTTTGAAGAAAAGAGCTTAACTAATTCCTCCCTTGTGTTTTGGCTAAAAATTTGAGTAATAAATACACACTACTTGTTTAGTGTTTTATTTTGAACTGGAAGTATCCTGTCACTTAGGTAGAAAAAGGGGGTTCCCAGCTTTATAGCTAGTACTCATCAGCAACCCAGCAGTGAAGGACAACCAATCCCCACAGATTATTCACTGGGGGGAACAGTGATAGGACTTATGTGCATGACTTCATAAATTATGTTGTCTTGAATTTCATTTGTTCATTGAACTGGAATGCCAGTGCAATAAATAGGAAGAGAAGTAAAGAACGAACAATTTGGACCAGAGAAGTATAAATCAGCCCAAATTTTGCTTTATGAAAATGATTCTATGGTGCACATGTACATTTCTAACTGATTCTAATCTCCCTACTTGATAGTACCTCCCCTCCCAAAAAAATCTCCTATTTATCACATATGCATGTGGTATGCATATATACACATATGGATATGGATAGAATGAGAGAGATATAGATAGAGATGATAGAGATAGAGATAGAGATAGAGATAGAGATAGAGATAGAGATGATAGAAATAGAAATAGATATAGATATGGATATAGATATAGATATAGATATAGATATAGATATAGATATAGATATAGATATAGATATTGCTTCTTCAAGTAGAAAGGAGTTTCTTGGGGAAAAGGATTTAGCATTTAAATCCCCAACATCTAGCATAGGATCTGAAAAATAGCAGTTTCTTAATAAATGCTTATTGATTAGTACTATAGATAAAATATAAATTATGTTTCAATATGCTAAAATTAGATTACTATGTTATATTATGGTATGTTTATTCCCTGTAAAATATCACTAGAGATCCAATGCTAAGAGAGGAATTACAATGCTTACAAAAATGATATTTTTGCTTTATTTGGATTTTGTTATTTTTAATCTTATTGTTTGCTTAAATATATCATTGGTAAAAATTTAAATTATTTTTCTTCAAAAATAATAGGGGTAGGGACTAGACCTATGCTTTCATTATTATAAGGAAATCAGCAACTTACAGATTTAGAGTTACCTAGATGACTCAAAAGTTAAGGAAGTTACTCAGGATCACACAATCTGTATCTCTCAGAGGTGGTATTTGAACCCATTTTGTCATGGGTTTGAGACTTGCTTTCTAACCACTACCATTTTACTACCTCTTACCACATTGAGAAGAATATTATATATTTTATTTAATGGTAGTACCTTCTTAATCTAATATAAAACCCTGATTAAAATCATTAGTACCAGACTATAAAAATAAAATATTTTATTGGTCCCATCTCAGCTTGGTAGATATCATGGTACAACCCTGCAAAAAAGAGGAGATGACATGGCTCATGTATCTCTGATGGTAGTTCTGTAGTTCCATGAGGACACAGAGGTTGGTGCAATACTTGAGTATAGGAGCTGTGTACTGTATTAGGACTAATGCTCATCTCATATCTTCACTAAGTTTGGAACAATATGGTGAGGACACCAGAAACAAGGGGCCACCAAACTACCTAAAACTAGTGGCAAACTGACCCAGGTCAGAAAATTGAAGCAGATTAAAGCTTAATTGCTGATGGTTGTTGGATTGAGCCCATGAGTGGCTTGATACATTTCTCCTGAATGAGGAAAAGAAATGCTTTTTATATCCCCCCCAAAAAAGGGGAGGACTGATATTATAACCAAAGGAAGAAGTTTTCAAATTATATTGAACTGATTCTTTCATTACAGTATCCTGATGTTTAGCAGTTGTTTCTTTGATCCAAGTACTTTTGAAAGCTGCCTTGAGTCTTTCTAGGGTCCAGGTCACTACTAAGCAGCTGTGTTTGTCTATTCTCAGAGAAAATCTACTTTCTTTTTATATATTTTATTAACAAGATCAATTAAAATGTTAAGAATTTTGAGTCATTTTGAAATCTGAGGCTGCAATACTTTGGGAAACAAGTCTTATAAAACTTGCTGACCACAAATCATTGAAAGTTGGTCGTAATTACTCTCGCTTTGATGTCAATATTGTAGAATAGTAAATATGTAATGCCATGTGCTTATTTCTTTAGAAGACAAAATTACTGGAAAGAAGGGGCTTATCTAAATTATAAAATGTACTGTAAAATGATTCAGGAACAAATAAAAAAAATCAGGAGACAGAACAAGATCTAATGCAATTATTGATATTCAGTGTTATTCCTGAGATTTGATATTACTTTAAGCTGTAACACAACTTGAAACTGCGATTCTCTTGTTGCAAGAGGTGATAGTATAAATTAACTGCCTGATCATTGATATTGCTTTCTCTAGTTAAATTTTGCTTATTCATGAAAGTTTTCCTTTGTTTAAAAAAAATGTTTGTCAACCATAGTACTATATTCAGCTTCCCAGCTTTGGATTAAAATCAGATAACTGGAAAGAAAACTTTAAAAAATGATCTGGAAGTAATTAATTTTGAAAGATTGGATATGTTTTAGCCATTCTTCCATATTTTTGGAGAGGAAGTAAAAGGAAATGTTTCATTTTGTGATTTGCACTTTCAGTCTTCCATCATTTCCATAAGGTCTTGACAATTCCATTGGTTCTGACACAGGATGAACAATTAAAAACATATTCAATTGTGAAATATTCCAAAGTTCATTTTCATGGTTGAGTGTACTAGCAGGGAGTGAGAGAAAGGAATGGTTAGGAGAGGGGAGATGCTTTTAGGCAGTGACTTGTGAAGGACATGGGGTAGCCCTGTCACAGATGCTGATAGCTTGGTGATGATTGTACATCATTTTCCCATCATTGGGTCAGCTGAAATGCAAATGTGCAGAATGACACATTTATTTTTCATCTTAAATCCTTATAATTTTAGCCTTCTTGTGCATCATTGATTTGTTTCATTCCCTGATTTTCACCACAGATGTCTGCACCAGTGCCAGGCCAAGGAGATAAAACAGCTTACTATGCTTTCTGATGGAGCCATTTATAGCAGCATTGACTTCACCCACCAAAACAACTTATAATAGTTCAAGCCAAATAACACAAGCTACACCATATGCCACCACACAGATCCTACACTCCAACAGCATTCATGAATTGGCTGTTGATCTGCCTGATCCTCAGTGGAAAAGTTCAATTCAACAGAAGACAGATTTGATTGGATTTGGTTATTCTCTTCCTGATCAAAACAAAGGTACCAATGGTGAGTCAGATTCTTATTAACTCCCCAGGAGTTAATATCATATCATTTATGCATGAGTTAGAAAACTAGTCAATTTTGTGCTTATACTCAGTGACTCATTATCAGGTTTACTACCTTAAAAAAAATTAAACGGCATGTGTATAGTACTTTGCCAAACCACCACCACCACCGCCGCCGCTGCCACAACCACACATCACTGAAACCAGTCTTTCCATGTTTTTAGTTCTTTTTCATGTAATCAGCTACCCATCTGTGTTTTCATTAGGACAGGATAGGTAAAAAGCAAAACAAAAACACCATTTCTCCACTGTCCCACGACATCTGCTTCTAATTTGCTAACTGCATGATCTGCATGGGGCTTGTGCTTTGAACTAATCACATGATGCACTATGACCTTTGCCTTTAAACCCTTAGCCTTACTTTACATCCCTGACTACCGAATGGCTGAGGGATTGTCTAATAGAATGCCACACAACCAGTCACAGATTTCAGCACTACCAGCTCCCACAACCACTCAGAAAGAAGTGGCAGTCTCTCAGGTTGGTTCCATTACATAAGGAGAAATACGTGTTTTGTCAGCGGTTTCTATCTATATTGCTAATAACAGTGAAGAAGTTAAATCATTAATATGGTTAATGCCATAGCTATATTAACTACGATTAATAACATTACCAAGTTCAGGGCATTTATCCTTTAAATCTACTATGATGATAACATTGTAACTCAATAATATGCATCACGTTTTGTTTTTTGTTTGTTTTTTTAATCCCACACTATTCTCATTTATATTATAAACTATACAAGATCATCTTTTTTTATGAAAATACACTAGGTTCTAACTCACACATTTTAGTATATGTTGGATTTGTTTTTAGACTCCGTCCAAAGAATTAAAATGACCAAGAAATCAAGAGGATATTATTAAAAGATGCTGTCACAGTCCCCTGGCATAGATTCCAAAGACAGACTTATAGCAAGACTGCTGTGAAATAGATTTTGGGGTTATTATAATTCCTGTTTTTAGTAATTCCCAAATGGTTCAATTTATTTTCTGTTTGCCTTTAATTTAAGTTCTTGTGCTCAGATTCACGAGAAGGCTAATATTTTGTTATTTTTTTAAATTAAAATCCAATTTCTACAAATAACTGAAATACAACTAATTTTGTATTAGAAGCCCTCCTTTACTTCTTAAAAACAGATACTTATTCAAGTTCATTCCATTTTTAAATTTCTTATTAGTTTTAAAAATCCATCAAAATTTCAAAAGACTTGGACCCTTTTTTTCTAGGAAGAGAATGAAAATTGATCACCTATAAGGTTGTGTTTTATTCTTCAGTAGGCCAGGAGAAGAGAGGAACTCATTTTTGAGTTGCTGGCAAGACACCCAGGTCTTAAATTTTGTATTAAAGCTCCGAGAGTATAAGAATATAAGGCAAGATGTATAAATTTAAGAGTTATTCAAAGAGAGTGTAAAATTGAAGCCTTAGGAATAGATGATATCACCAAGGAAAAATGCATAGGTAAAGAAAAACTCCAAGAAAGGACAGAATCTTGCTATATATCCACATTTAAGTGGTGAGAGGATGAATAGGAATTAGCAAAAGAAAGAGAAGAGAAAGTATGGTAGAAAGAAAACCTCAAATATATTATTATAGGAAGGTAGGGTAGCCAGCCTGAGTCCCTCTACAGAGTGAAGACTTTAGGAAAAAAAATCACTGATGGGAAAAGGGGGAAGTCATTATGGAAGGATGCAACAGGGTGAGCAGGTAACATGTTCCAGGGTGGAAAAAATCTCTGGAGGAAGTTCCAGGATATGTAAGGACAAGGTTTTGAAGTCCAGAGAAAGTCAGGAACTAGTCTGCAAAGGAAATTAAAGAAGCCAGAGGAACAAAGTATATAAATAAGACAAAGTGATCCTTAGTATAAAATCTCATAGGGAAGTCAAAGAAAATGATCAACAATAACAACAAAAATTATCTTAAATTAGGGATGAGGTCATTAGTGGCCTTAAAAGAACCTATTTGAGTGGAATGATGAGTACAGAAACTAGATGGCAAGAAATTAAAGTTTTGAGGAAGTGAGCCATCAAACATCAAACTTGTTCTAGATGTTTTTGACAGCAAAGAGGAGAAAGAGATTATATCTTTAGGAAGAACAAAACTCACAGAAGAGATGGAGACCAAATTCATAACCCTATGAAATGCATCCTAACAATAGCAACTAGGATATTCATAGGCATTAGTCCCAGAAGGAATTAAAACATATCAATGGATCTTAAGGGAGGAAGGTAGAGGTCATATTATAAGCATCAGTGAGGAACTTGAGGAATCTTTCTAGTTTGACTGCTTGAGAAGCATCAAAAAGTCAGAAGGATTTGGGTAAAATGGACACTGT
Organism: Dromiciops gliroides; assembly: GCF_019393635.1. Taxonomy (NCBI): domain Eukaryota; kingdom Metazoa; phylum Chordata; class Mammalia; order Microbiotheria; family Microbiotheriidae; genus Dromiciops; species Dromiciops gliroides. The sequence goes on from NC_057863.1 coordinate 191,423,316, forward strand.
TAGACTCAGAGCAGCCAACTATTTGTTTCTGGTTTAGGGGTCATGTGGCTTTTGGTGTCATCAGTTTCTCATTGGTAACATATCAGGTAGCTAGGTATATAGTAGAACTTAAATCCTGAAGTTTTAAATACTAGTATAGGGAGCCCTTACTGAATTGCATTTATTGGGAAGAATATGTGGGTTCCTCAGCAAGTTTACCAGTCAGGTAGCAAGAGTAACAAAGGTTTTTGAGGATTAAGATATGGGAATATTTTTAAATTTTATTTTAATTTTTACTTTTTTAAAGGCATTTGGGGTTAAATGACTTGCCCAGGGTAACACAGCTACTAAGTGTCTGAGGTGAGATTTGAATTCAGGGCCTTTTGACTCCAAAGCCAGTGCTCAATCCACTGTACCACCTAGCTGTCCGTCGGGAATATTTTTTAAAAGAACATGTTGGACGAGAACATGCTTGGAAAACAACATAATGTTATGGTTTGCATGAAGCATTGTATAACTTACACAGTGTTTTGCTCCAGCTTTTGCCTTAAAAAAGGAAGTAAATATAGGTGGCCTCACAATATGAAATCATTCTTGCACTGACATGATAGCCCAGCCTTTACAATCTACCCTTTTAACATCTGAGAGCCCTTAAAATTGTTTGATTGAGGAAATTCTATAAGTTTCCCTTTCAGGGTCAATAGAGTCTGTCAATTTAATGTTATTACTAATGGGTTAGCCAGAGCCTAGGCTTTGTCTAGAAGTGGACAAAAATGTTTTCATTTCTGCTGCACTTAGAGAGTGAGGTGCCTCTTCTCTAATTAAGTCTCTTAATTGTTCTACCTATCCAGTAGTGTTAATCCAATGATAGCCCCAAATATTGACAGGACACATACTTTGCCTTGGCGAGCCAAGAGATAGGTCAAGCACTAGTCAGCTGACAAAACCTCTGGAGTTAATATTTGTGGTTTGCTAGTCAATGGCCTTTGTTGTCACATTATCAATGATTTCAAATATGTTTGATATAAAGTGTAAAGACCTGAGCCCCTAGCGGAAGAACCCTATTGGGCCTATGTACCAAGTATTAGGCAGGCTTTGGGGAATCCCCTTTTACTCTTTGTAGTCCTAAATAATCAACTAAAGAATAGTATGCATCCCAAAAGGGTGATATGTGGACCAAAAAAAATGTTCTTTAAAGATATTGGGCAGGAAACGCCCTGTTCCCATAAGTATACATAAAACCTGGGGTCAGAAGGGCCTTTCCATTACCAGATTCTGCATAGGTTAAGTCTAACCTCACATGGTACCAAGATTTAGATTTCTCAATCTCTGAGTTCATTCAAGCAGTAAATAGGACAGACCTACAGCAAATTGTGATGATTCCTGGATCGGATGGGATCTTTCAGTCAATAGCTTTAACAGTTTTCTAGGAGCAATATGGGGTGGCGATCAAATTCTGGTTAGGAAATTAATAGGTCCTCAAGAATCAAGGTGGTCCTTTCAACTAAGCTCTTCACTTTCACATTGTTATCAAGGATACTATAGACCTTTCTTTCAGGAGTTCCATGGCCTGCGTGGTACACCCAACATGAAATCTGGTTCCTTGATTCAGTATGGTTTTCCATGAATTTACAAAGACCCAGGTGTAATTTGGTTTGGATTATTCTGGAAAGTAGAGCTAGCAGAATCACAAGGCACCACAAGTCATGATACTGAATCAGCCACATAACGGTTGCATTGATGATTGTTGTTAATAGCAGGGTCAGAGTCCAGAAAGCTGGTTTGTCATGTGATGAATGTAACATAGTATTCATAATAATCATACAACAAAAAATATTAGTTATTTTCCCCCTTTTATGTGTGTCCCCCACCCAATTTAGTTGGGTTCAAATGTGTTCTTTTCTAACTGCGTGGTACCTAAGATACCAATTTTCTAATATCTAGACAGTGTTCTCACTACCTGCATCTATGATGTGTAGTGGGACCGACCTATCACCCCCTAGTATAGTTCTGGTACCAAAACTTCTCTTCCAAGTACCCTAGGGGTATCAAAGTTTGGTTTACTGGGTATCAGGTATGTGCAACCCAATAAATGTCCTGGCATAGCTTTCTCAGTTGCTGGTACATAACAATATAAAAGAATACAATGACTTATTTCTGTCTCTAACTAGTGATAAATACTTGTTGGTATCCAGTGGTTTGTGGACATTTGAGAGTCATGTCAGCCCCATATTGACCAATTGAAAGAGTGAATAAATATGACTGTACAATCCATCCAGCCCCTGAACATGGCTTCAGGATGAAAATGAGAGGGTGAATAATGGTTAGATTTTGTATATATGTTTGTATTGTGATCAGCATACATCATAAGCCTGCATCTCTATCTCCACTCCTTGGTCCTTGTGTCTCATTATTTGGTTCAGCAAATATTGTTCCTTTCTTGGAATAGCAGAGTTCAAGGTGAAAATGGGTTAGGGAAATGGGTTAGCTTACCCAGACTGGGGGAGTGAAAGGCAAATTTAAGTTATATTAATCTTTCAGTGAAGTCAGCACATTGTGGGTAATAGGGTACATGTAGATACCTTTTGAAGCCATAATCTTGTCTATTCTTCAATTAATTTTATAGAAATGGTGTCCTATTATCAGTACAGATATAATCATGATACTCATATTTCCAGCATAAATGTTGCTCTAGTTCTGAGATGGTCAATTTTGTGTTGGGATGCACAATTGGGACAACTATCTTGTATCCAGTATCTGTAACCATGGCAGTCAGAACAAAGTAATAGTGCTTTGTGGGAAGTAACAGGACAACATAGACCAATTGGCAGAAATGTGTTGTTCTCTTCTCCCTTGGAATCTGCCCTAGAGTCTGAACTGGGTGCTTCATGTTTCTGGCAGAAGGGCCACTTCTGAGGTTAGATAGATGTCTCACTTGGTCATTGTTGGTGTGTTTTGATATCCAATTACAGTGTGGACCTATGTAAGAGATAGCTTGATTATATGCCTCATCTCTTCTGAAATTCCATGGGTCTTTCTAGTGCACTGAGATATGTGTTATGAATATGTGACGATATAGTATGAGGGCTGTTATTTTAGTCCATATATTGGTGCCCCACATCAGATTTCATTTGATTTTTCTGTAATTTTGCTTCATTATTCCTGATCATCCAGCAAGATCTTTGGTGATGGGTCCAGGAGGCAGTAAATATGAGTCTGAGAGTTCTAATTCTAGGAGTATGATTGTAGCTTGACCTATTTTATGGATTGTATTTTGCTGAGTAAGGTGTGGACCTTACTGGTAGTGTCGTAACATATCATTAGTCCCCTTTTTATGTTTCCATTCTCAAAGTGCCTATTAACTGGGAAATTGCACCCTCTGAAAAAAACTTAATATCAAAGTTTCCATTCAACAATTTTTATCAGGAGTATAATGGGTGCAGGAAAGACAGCATCTTGGCTACATAGTAACAGCCTTCTCATGAAGTATTAACATACCCATAGGACCAGGCTTGGTATGAGATTATATTTACTACTATCCAACTCATCTGCCTTGAGGGTCTTTAGTATCTGATCTAAAGCATTTGTGGCAGCCTCTTGGACTAACAATCATGTCATCTATATAATGTAGCATCAACACTCAGGGGAAAGAGGTATGTGAACTTGGCTAAAGTCCAGCCCACTAACTTATGGCATATTGAAGAGATGTTAAGGTATCCTTTAGACAAAACAATTAAGGTATATTGGAGGCCCTGCAAAGTGAAGGCAAACTGTTCTTGGTCCTTCTTATGAATTTGGTGTGGAGAAGAAGACATTGACTAAGTTGATTACTGTATACCAGTCTCCATTGGTGGGCACCATCCATTTGTTTAGGGTGACCATGTCAATCAGTTTGTCCTGTACCATTTACCATTGGCCTTTTCCTCTGGCCACATAGCACTATTATTTCATGAGGCCATGGGTTTCAAAATCCCTGTTTCTTGCAGTTTTGCTATCAAGGTTATGATGTATTCATCCCACCACGTTATTGATACTGCTCAATTTGAACAACCAGAGAGGGACTAGATAAGGCAGGTATTAGAAAAGTATGTTCTCATCTTGTGGCCATGCCTAGTGGCAGTACAGCCCTATGTGATAAGATTGCAGGTCAATGGCAGTATTACATTCATCTGTAGGAGTTGTTTTGACTGTCCATGTAATCAGGACAAAAGGTCACTACAATCAAATGGATTTGGTCCTATGTTCCCAAAATAGGGGTATTGTAGCTGAACCTATATAAGAAAAAAAAACTTTCTTTTCCCATTAGGGGCCACCCTTCCAAGGACTACTATAATTTGAACCCCAGTTTCCAGGACACCTAAATAGTGCTGACTCTCCCCATTAGACCAGTATAGTTCCTGGTACACAGGGTCAGAGGGTAAGAGACCCACAGGTCTAGGTCCCATCTGTAATCGTAGTCAGGAATCAAATCTTGGGCAGCTAGGTGGCACAGTGGATAAAGCACCAGCCCTGGATTCAGGAGGACCTGAGTTCAAACCCAGCTGCAGACACTTGACACTTACTAGTTGTGTGACCCTGGGCAAGTCTCTTAACCCTCAATGCCCCGTGCAAAAAAACCCAAGGTAATCAAGTTTTTATAAAGACACAGGAGAGTCAGAGGGTCAAACTACCTCTGATTCCTAATGCAACAGGGATACCAGGAATATCTATAGCCTTTTATCCTTCCCCTCTGAGCTTAGTGGTTGCTAGATACTATCCTCTGGACCCCTTGTAATCTCATGCAAGAAATCAAAACCAGCCCAAAAGACACAAAGTACTCCATGGAGGAACTTAAGTCATCTATGGATTCTCCACTTTTTGCATGTCTCTGGTGAATATTGTCTAGTTCCTTTTCACTGTATTTTTCTTCCTCCTGATATACATCCACATCACTGGTAGAGGTCTCAGCCATTAACTGTGTTGATCTTCTATATCACCTTGATAATTTCATCTAAGTTGGACAGAGACAGCCACAGGAGTGAGTGAGCTTGATTTTGCTTTCTTACCTTACCTAGTGATTTAAGATCAGAAGGGATCCAGAGGATAATATCCTGCAGCCACTGAGCTTCCCAGGAGCCCTGCCACCTCTCCCTAATCTGAACTCCCCCACCCATGGGAGGTCCTGGTTGCTTGCTTTCCTCACAGTATCATGGAAGTCCTTCACACCTCACTTGACAAGCAGAAAAAAAACAGAAGTAATTTCAGAACAACCTATACCAATATTACTCAGATCAGAACAAAAAATGTATTTATATGACTTACAGGTTGAGGGTCATCTATTTCCAAGACCCTCTGTCCATAAGGTATCATGCAAGAGGCCTTGGTGTGCAACAGGTTTACACTCTGAAGGAAAGCCCAATATGCTGAGCAAGGGGAGTTTATATTGAGTTTCAGTTACTAGAGAACATATGTTGGTTTCTTGATGTATCATGTAGTAGGAGGAATAAAGAACATGTTTGGAAGAACAAGACATGAATATGCTTTTACAAAGAACATACAAGAGTATATTTGGGAAAGACATCACATGTTTTTTTTTTTCACTAAGTATTGCACCATGTTGCATTTAGAGTACCCAGGGGTCAAATGGGAATAGCCTAATAACATGGACTTCTTCTTGTTCAGTTTGTGTCAGGTCAATCTCAGGCCAGCCCAACGATTCAGGCTTTGGTTCTGAGCAACACTCATGTAACCATAAAATTCAACAACAACTCACCATAGAATTAAAATGATAAAATTCACCAGCAATAAACACTGTTTCCATCTAATTCTATATTGTCAGGATAGCTATGCTGAATCAGAAAGACTCCCTGAAGGAAAGTGAAAACTTTGACAAACCTCAGGAACACCAAGTCTCCATAGGCTTTTGTTGTTATTGCTGTTGTTGTAGTTGTTTGTTTTTTGGTTTGGTTTTGAGGTTTGTTTTATGTCCCTGAAAATGGCCTCTATGCCTCTTTAAATGTAAAATAAATGCTGTTCCAATAACACACAACTCCTTGGGACCAAGATCCCCAAAATGCCTTCATTATTAGTTTTTTACTAAATAACTCTGGCCTCTAGAAAAAAAAGCCTAGTATAGGCAAAACTGTTGAAGGAGCATAATACAAATAAATACACTATAAAAATTCTTTTTATAAAAGAAGATTCATGCAGTGAAGATCATTTCAATTCACAGTAAGTTTCCTGGTATAAAACAACTTCAACATTGAATAGGAATAGCAATGGTATTATAATGACCACAGATCTCCAACATAGTCACAGGTAGTGGTAACTTGTAGTAAGGTAGCAAAGAGGCCATAAGCCTCTTGGTTGCAACTGGTTCTAAGGCCCAAGTCCATACCAAGACTCATCCAATATCACCACTCCCCTGAACTAGGTCTGACTCAGTCCAGTTCCCCACTAGTTTCATTTCAATATTGGAGCAAAATGGGAAACATGTCATTTAACAGTTAACAAAAGGAGAGTGATTTCTCTATAGCAAGAAAATTACATTCAACAAGGCTAGGTATTAAGGATTCTTTAAGCTGATTTACCTGAGCAAAGATTCTTTGCCTGAATTCCCCATTATGATCCACTAGCCAATAATCAGAGAAGCTCCTGGAGCTGCTCTTGGCTGCTTTGTATACACGTGACCATGTGAATCATGTCAACAGCCTAAACCTTTAGTTTCCTGAATTTTCCAAGCCTCAAGGATAATCTCAATACCTTTTATCGAAAAAAACAAAAACAAAAACCTTTTATGGAAAAGAAAAGGTTGTGGTCCTTCATGCTTGAAGAGCATCAAAATGATATCACTATGTCAGAGTCAAGGTACATACAGTGTATCCAACTGGCTAATCAGACCAATACAAGCTCAGAAGAAGGCTATATGAACATTTGGAATGGAGATGTCTCTAAACTTAAGCATCTCATGTTTCTTTTGAGCTACTACAAATTCTACTTTGCTCATGAAGACACATCAGTACAGGGCAGTCCTTTGCCAGTGTCTCCCAAGTCACACAATTGATTCCAAAGTTCTTCATGGAGACTTTGAGAGTTTCCTAGGATCACTTCTTCTGACCTCCATGTGAGCACTTGCCTTGTGAGAGTTCTAGATAAAATAATATTTTAGGCAAATGCACTTTGGTATTTGAACAGCATGGCCAGCCCATGGGTTCTGTGCTCTCTGTAGCAGAATTTGAATCCTTGGCAGCTCAGCTCATGAAAGAATCACAGTGAGGGCCAGCTAGGTGACACAGTGGATTAAGCACTGGCCTTGGATTCAGGAGACTTGAGTTCAAATTTGGCCTTAGACACTTGACACTTACTTACTATATGACCCTGGGCAAGTCACTTGACCCCCATTACCCCATTTAAAAAAAGAAAAAGAAAAAAGAAATAAAGAGCCATAGTGTCCAGTACCTTTTCCTGCCAGGTTATCTTCAAAGAAAGCATTTAATTTCATTAAAAGTAAAGTGTGGGGGCAGCTAGGTGGTGCAGTGGATAAATCACTGACCCTGGATTCAGGGGGACATGAGTTCAAATCTAGCCTCAGACACTTGACACTTACTAGCTTGTTGACCTTGGGCAAGTCATTTAACCCTTATTACCCCACAAAAAATAAAGTGCAAGTGAAACTTAGAGAGATGGAGGATTCTCGGCTCTGTAAAAAGGCACATGAAATTCAGTTTTATGTTGATAATAACAATCCAAAGTGCTTTTATGAGGCCCTGAAGTTCATTTATGGGACAAAGAGCTATGGTGCTTCTTAGCTACTAAGTGTTGATAGAGTCATATTGATTAGTGATAAGGACATGATCCTGGAGAGATGTGCTAAACACTTGCATAATGTTCTCCATAGACTGTCATAAATCAATTCTTAAGTCATTGGTCATATACCTCAGCCTAAAGTCAACCCCTCTCTAGATGAATTTCCAAGTGAAAAAAGAGGTTTAGAATGCCATTGGGTTCCTCTCACATAGCAAAGTGCCTGATACTGAATCTATTCCAGTCAGGCTCATACACTGCTCATGCAAAAGCTGATAAAAATTTTCTGGCTTATATGACAAGAGTAGATTACCCCCCTGGCTTAAAAGGAGTCCTTCATTGTCCATATCTATAAAGGTAAAGGAAATAGATTGTCCTGCAAAATCACAGGGGCAGGGGCAGGGGCAGGGTGGGGTGGATCTCACTCTTAGTCATTGCTGGCAAGGTTTTTTGCCAGAGTGTTCTCTAATAGGCTAATCTTTCATCTAGAAGATGGTCATCTATCTGAGAGCCAGTGTGGCTTCAGAATGGGCTGAGGAATGGTCAATATGGTATTTGCTGTCAAACAACTCCAGGACAAATACTAGGACCAGAACAGAGTTCTATACACAGGTTGCCCAGGTTCTGGATGATGGATAATACTCTCCAGCTTTCCCACTCACCAATGGAGTCTGTGTGCTTGCTCCAATGCCTTTTTGCATGATGTTTTCAGCAATGTTGTCAGACACCTTCAAAGAGGACAAAATTGGCATCAAGGTCAGCATTGATTGTAAATTATTTAACTTGAAAAGGCTACAAGCCAAGTGGAGAGAGACTGGTGCATGATTTTTTTGTTTGTGATTTTTTATTTTTGAGGATCAAGTGATTATGTAGGAAGTGTTATCCATTATCTCTGCTGTGATCATGATTATCCTGGTTTTGGTGGTGTTGCTCCTATTTATGGCCACCTTTTTATATGGAGAGATCTACTGTGAATTGCAATCCTTATTACAGATTAGGGGGAATTACCCTGTACCAATACCTACTTAATGTTTCCTTGCCCACTAGCCAGGTCCTCAGGACCTCCTCCTTTCTAAAAGCCCAGTTTGGGAAGGGTGTAGGGAATTGGGATGCAAAACTTTTTGTAGCATCAGATGTCTCTAAGGAATTGTTCCATTCTGTAGGGTCTGGTTATACCCTTTAACATTCCCCTTGTTGCTAGAAAGCAAACCCCTTCCTAATAATAATTCCCCTTTGTTCTCCAAGTTCTCCCTGAGGAGGAGATGAACAATGATCATCGACTGTTATCCTGCCTGAAGTATATAGTTTCTACTATATTGCTATTACCGCTACACGTGCCATGAACCAGTTTTCTGACCCTGGGCTGCCAATGCCTCTGGGAATTATTCTGTTATAATGCTACCTTTGAAACCTGCATCTCTCCCTGCTGTCTATTGTTGTCTGCAACCACTAGGACTGGAATCTCTGCCTGCTATCTCTGAGGCCCACATCTCAACCTTTGACCTGTTACCTCTTGCCCTCTGTTGCCCTTGGAGCCTATGTTTTTTCCTGCTGGCCCCTACATATCTACCTGCTGCCTACTCTGCCACAGTCATCTGTTTTACCTACCCCCAATATTCCAGTGGAGGACAACTTCAACTACTAATAACAGCTCTTCTGCTCTGCTGGAACTGAGGACTATGGCACTACCTCTGATGGGGCCTGTTTCTGCCTTCCTGTTACAGGCTTGACTTTTTCTGCCCTTATTTAATTATTTATGAAAATCAGCAGTCCCACAGTGGCCATAGCCAGCATATGATTTGTACATTTCCTCCCCACTCCCAACCCTAGAGTATTCTGAATCCCAAGAATGTGATGCCCAGCATCAGCTATTTGCTCCATACAGATGAAGATAACAATTAGAACCAAGGAAACTACCCTTTTGGGGGTCCTTGTGGTTTGATTAGCACCTCAAGAAAAAGGATTTGGGGAAAGGGAAACTTGACTTGAACTCCTCTTGGTAAGGATTCAGGGCTTCTTTTGAGCTATTGCAGTATGTCAGGTGATCTCTTCTAGGTGTTCTTTAAGGATCAGTGCTTCAGAACCCATTCATGCAACCCACAAGTTTAATTACAAGGCATGTTCCTGGGTTCAAATACTCCATGCAAACTAGAGGAGACACACACGGCTCTTGGCCTGCACATATTCTTATAATGGAATCATATGTGTTAGTGAACATTCTGTTGGACATGGAATCAGAAAGCCTAGGTTTGACTCCTGCCATGGACACTACTTGGCCATAGGCAAGTTACCTCAAATCTTAGGACCCTGATTTTACTCATTTGTAAAATGGAAATCATAATACTTGTACTGCCTATCCCATAGGACTGTTTTAAGGAAAGTGCTATATAAATAAGATGATAGGTTAGAAGGGTATTCCCTTAAAACTACCGTAATACAAATATCAAAAATAGCAAAATTAAGTATATACAATTTTAAAGGGAAAGTTTCTTAGTGGAAAATTATACTTAGGAGGTAAGATGATTATATCAATAACTCATAATTTATTGTAATTATATCAGTCTTTTCATTAATTTCCATATCACAATATTCTATACAGTAGGAGAATAAGTTCATATTTATTAGTATGTAGGTAAGACCTCTATAAAGATGGAAACTATCTATTGGATCTACATTAAAATTTGTAGCTGTACTATTACTCTAGTTCAATGAAATATCTATTAGACATTTAATATAAATTGTCTGTTGAATGCAATAATTATGTTACCATCTATCAAGCATATAAAGTAACTGCTAAAATTATTATAATGCATTATTTTGTCAAGTAAAAATTACTTGAAGAGTAAAAAAAGGTCAGATTGTATTTTATCTGCCTTTCTATGATCCCTAGGAAGGTTCCCCTTACTACCAAACTGTACTGATAGATACATTTTTTTCTCCTGATGCTCAGAGCTTCTTTTTCTAAGGTGCCAAAGATCAGCATTGTTTTTAATGATAACAGATAAACAGGGTGATGACAATAGGTATTCTCACATCAATCTATGTAATTCTGTTCAAGGACTAATTATGACTGCTGCCAATTCTGTCTGTAATGTGAGAATAACTATCTATATTAGCATGGAAGTAATGTTCCCACTCTCAAAAAAAAAATGATGACCACAAGCTTTCTACCTACATTGACCTTAATTTTGATGTTCAGAAAAAAATGGTGCTTCATAATTTAAGATACTATATTTCAATATTAATAAGGCCAACCTAAGCTTTTAACTTGAATTGACTAAGCTGCTGCTGAATTCTTTTTAATTTCTGCTTTTGTGCATGAGCAAATTTTGCATTCCAAAGTATATAAAATGTTTGCCCTATTTCATTTCTATATATGGTCCTGAAACAGTGAACAGTTTATGTTATTTGTAAAGTTGCATTATTAATTTTTAAGGTTTGTCAAATAGCACTTTGAAAATTTCACAAGTGCCTTTCAAATCATAAATTTACTTTTAAGAATTTAAACATAAAAATATTGCTACTCTGGATTAATTTTATCAAGATGCCTTTGATGGTAAAGCATGGGGTTGTGTCTTTAGATATTCCATTTTCTACAGATTGCTTATGCAAAAGAGCATCATAAATGCACTAAAATCTGACATTTGAAAGAATTTGTTATGGTTCATTATTTCTATGAACAATGAATATGTCATGAATATATGAATATATAGACTTGAGTATATAAAAAAATGTACTTTGATAGTGCAAACATTTTAACTTATGCTGTAATGACTATGAAAAGAAAAACATCATTATGACTGATAAACTATTTTTCTCTTGTTTCATTTTAGAGTTTATACTCCTAATAGTAATACAGTTAGTCAGGGTGCTTTAAAAACATGAGTAAATCATATGTAATTTATTTGGGTCATGTACTGTTGGTTTATTTTTATAATATATTGATATTCAATATTTCTGAAACATTTGTTTCTTCCAGGTGGGAAAGGTGGAAAAAAGAAGAAAAATAAAAATTCTTCAAAACCCCAGAAAAACAATGGATCAAATTGGGCTAATGTCCCACTACCTCCTCCTCCAGTCCAGCCCCTCCCTGGCACAGAGCTAGAACACTATGCAGCAGATCAGCAGGAAGCTGGGTAACATTTTAAAATATTTATGTTTTATTTTTAATTTATGAAATAAAACAAGTACTTCTGTAATGTAGTATAATAAAATATGATTGCATATGAAATTGCAAATCTATTATGTACAACTTGCTATCCCTCTTAAATATAAAGTTATATATATATATATATATTTTCTTTCCTGCCACCTGTTCTAGAGATGGCTACAATTATACCTACCATCTTGTGTATTTTGTTCTTATCTTGTGTGCCCCTTCTCCATCCTCCCTCTATGCTTTGCATAGTTTATTTGTTTAATTTGGGCCAGACCTATAATTTCATTATTAAAGGTAACTCTCAGCAAGTAAACTCCCTCCACCAATGCAGATCACATCATAGGTACAGAAATTAATGTATCTTGATTAACAGCCAGCTTATTTTGCTTTTCTTTGTATCCTCAGTTCTTAGCACAATGACTGACATAATAAACACAGAATAACTTCTTGTTCATTTTACTTGAAAATCTTCTATAACATATAATCTTGGAGCTACCTGGAACCAGGGTCATAGAGCCATTATGTGTCAGCGGTGGGATTTGAATCTAGATCTTTCCAACTCAAAGATCCATTTTTTAAATAAAAAATTTTTTTTCAGGGGTCACACAGCTAGTAAGTGTCAAATGTCTGAGGTCAGATTTGAACTCAGGTACTCCTGAATCCAGGGCTGGTGCTTTATCCATTGCTATATAGTGCTTTAAAGCTGCCCCCAATAATAAACATTTTTATTTAAAGATTTGAGTTTCAAATTCTATCCCTACTTTCCCCCCTACTCTTCCCCCTCCCTGAAGCAGTAAGCAATCAGATATAGTTTATACATGTGCAATATGATAATATTAGCCATTTTGTATAGAAAACAAATTTAAAAATGAAAGAAAGTAAAAAATAGCATTCTTCAATCTTTATTCAGTTTATATCAGTTCTTTCTTTGAAGGTGGATAACATTCTTTATCATTAGTCCTTTGGGATTGTCTTGGATCACTGTATTGTTGAGAATAGTTCACAGTCCTTCATCAAACAATATTGCTGTCACTGTGCACAATGTTCTCCTGGTTCTGTTCACTTTACTATACAACAGTTCCTATAAGTTTTTCCAGGCCTTTCTGAAATCATCCTGCTTGTCATTTGTTATAGCACAATAATATTACATCACAGTCATATACCACATCTTGCTTAACCCCAATTGATAGGTTTTCCTTTGATTTCCAATTCTCAGCCACCACAAAAAGAGCTGCTATACCTATTTTTGTACAAATACATCTTTTTCTTTTTTGGGGATGTTTCAAAGATCCATTCTTTTATATGTGTGTGTATGTATATATGTTTCTGAGTATATACATATATATATACATATAGATATATATAGATAAAGATATAGATATAGATATATGCATTGCCCCACCCCTCACACATTTTACACAGAGGGCATTGATCTCCACCAGTGAGGACATCTCATACTAATGGGTTGTGAGACTTGGATTACAAATGTATATTTATGCGTATGTACATTTGTATTTAGGGTAGTAAAATAGTGCTCATTTTAGTCATCTGCATCCCTTACATTTATATTTGTTTTCAGCATAATACAATGAACTGATAATAGATTTGTATAAACACATTTAGTTTGTATATACAAAATGTTTGTAAACATGAATAATAATAACACATAACTAATATTTATAGAGTGTTAAGGTTTGCAAAGCCTCACAACAACTCTGGGAGGTAAATGCTATTATTATCTTCATTTTACAGATGAGGAAACTGAGGCTGAGAAAATTTGCATATATTCATCCAGTCAGTAAGTGTGTGAAGCAAGATTTTGCCTCAGATTTTCCTGCATCTCAAGTCAGCCACTTTATTCACTATATGACTGTGAGAAAATAATTATTAAAAATTGATTTTGGTGGAGACCCAGTGACCCTACCCCCACTCAAGAACTCTGGCCGGTTTCTCAAAGCCAGCCCCAAAGTTGCATCAGAAATCAGACTAACTCAGTAAAGACAACAGAAACCACAGCTATCTGGAAGCCTCGCCTTTCAGAGATGGTCCTTTTGCACATTCCTCCATTGTCATTACATCATGAGGTCATAGGAAAAACTCATTTTAATATGGACCACCCTTAGATCCTGTCAACCAATAGAACTGAATGAAAGCCAATTAGCTTTGATGATTGTATAAGAGCCACCTCTATCATAAGAGGAAAAGAGATGGAGGTCACAAGGTGAATACCATTCTAGGGTGGACCAGACAGTAGGTGGATGATAATCTTTTTCTCTTTCTACCTAGCTAACATAGTGCTTTTGAACTCTACTTTGGAGCCAAGCACTCACTTTCTCTCTATGGTGCTGGGGGCTTTTGGCTTGCCTTAAATGAGGTCAAACTCTTTACTAACATTTAATATGATTTAATAATAAATGCTTGCTGCCAAAAACTGGTGAAATAACCTCTAATTTATCAGTAGATATATATTAGAAATCCCAGCTAAATCCCCCAATAACTTAGAACAGAGACAGGCTTTTCCCCAATATTTCAATGACACGAAACCTAGTTTTCTGAGTCAACCCCTCCCATGATTTCCAAATCACCAATTCCTTTTTGTGTTACATGTACAAAATATAAAATTTATTGATATAACAAGTATACATCTATATTATTTTGCCAAAATTTTAAGTCTTCTCCCCTAAATTGTTTGAATAATTGCTTTAGTTTTCTTCATAAAAGCAAAAGTGGTTTTTATATGCTTACTTACTATACTGTTTTATAGCCCAGTCTCAACCCCACATTCCCACCTTCTTACTCATCTCAATAAACAAAGAACTTTCTCACTTTCTCTATGGCATGCCTTCTTTGAGTTTTACAGATTAACCTTCCAATCCAGAAATTTATGTATAATGCCAAATTGACCTTTCCTTCTTACAAATGGCCTCTGCTGCCTCCCTCTCAGGTCACCTACCATATATACCCCACTGTATACTAAATTAATTGATGTAATTTTCCCCAGACATTTCACATCTGTAATAGGACACTAAGAGAACTATCCTTCACTTTTTGTGATAAAATACAGTTTGTGACCTTCTGTGATAAATGTTAAAGATATAAATAATGTCAGATATTATATAGGTCCTTAGAGAGGAGAATGCTAGAGACAGTGATACAGGTTTTTGGCAAGGAAACTCTGATCATTTCTGGATATAAGAATGACTACAGGAAACTAGGATTTATCTTAAATGTAGTAGACAGGAAAATTGGAAAATACAAACTTGCAAAGGGAAAAGAAGGTGATGTTACCAAACAACAACAACAACAAAAACAAAATAAGAATGATCATGGAAATGTGGAAATGTTTGAAGTTTTTCATTTCTTTCTCTTGCTGCCCTCCTGACCACTTCAGAGTTAGCAGAGAAGATTCCATAGAATATATTTGCAAAATACTATCTCTGGCTTTTTAAAATCAAAGCTGATTCTTTGACTTTGATCACTTGATTTTGTTGTATTCAGGATAATTAGACATTTTTCCTATACATAAAAAATTAAACACATTGGCATAATATATTTGACATAAAGCTACGTATTGAATTTAAGGTCTGAAGATATATTATCTATGGATTCTGGAAATATAAGTAATTTTAATTGTATTGTTAAAAAATGTATTGCTAAAGTGCAACAGAGGATATCTTATAGTCTGTATTTCCTATATTTTATTTGATATATAAGAACAGTAAATTGATGTCTTTTTGTGTACACTTACACACACACACATTCACATATATATGGATGGATGAATAAAAACTCTCTGAGTAATATATATATATATTAAATATTATATATATATAATACATATACAGACATATACAGAAATACAGATACACTCATACATTGGTTAAGGCTCAAGCAATAATGATACTTTCAGAAGAATTCAAAATTTCATAATATTCCAGATCTGATTTTTCTAGATTTAAAAATATTACTCCTTTCAGAAATTTGTCAATGCCATGTTGATGGGAATTTTAACCAAACTTTCAAAAGCATGTTCTAGAAATGTACTTAAACAAAAAAAAAAATAGAAATAAGTTTTGTCTTCTTTCTTATTTCTAGATATGTAATCTTCTTATTATCATCCTAATAACCGCCCCCAAACAAAAAAAAAAGTAGATTAAGAAGTTTTAGGGGAAACATCCTTCAATAGTAAAGTACAGATTTTCATTGTTTTAGTTGAATATAGCTTAACTCAATAAATATTTATTAACTCTATTATATGTGAAGCCCTCTATCCCCCATTCCACAAAGAAAAATTCCTGAAAGGATGGGAAAAGTCAGAATTTGAATCTCCCAATCTCAGGATTGAGTTTTAATTTTAAATTTAATAGATGTATGTGGAAAATGAATGCACTGGAAAGTGATGAATAGATTAGAATGGAAGAAATTAAGGGAGAGGGATAAAAGGGAAATTGTTATAGGCAATAGAAATACCATGCCACTTATATTTTAGAATGACCTAATATTTGTCACAATGCCGCATCATAGGTGAAAGAATTGGTTTACATTGGTCTTAAGCATTTAAAAAAACTGAACATTGCATTGAATCTTTTTAAAAGTTATACACACACACATACATACATATATATGTTTATGTATAGATACACATATATAGATACTTAAAAGGCATGAATATAATCAGAAATTTTTATATTCTCTACTTTTTCCCTTTATCAACATTTTTTTTTAGTTTTGACAATACTTACATCATTAAGGGTTGTATTGCTTTTTGCCACTCTGGTAAGATACATAATAATATAGAATACAATACTGTTCTTGCTCAGAACTTCAAACTACTGATGTTTCTACTCAATTTTAAATTTTGATGCTGCATATTGATCTTTAATTTCTCAGAAGCTAGCTATTATTGATATCCCTAAGAATCCATTCCTTGTTAAATTTTTTACATTTCAAAATTATAATATTTATTGTATCATAGATCCATTGGAAATAATTCGAGGCTTGTTCTGAACACACAGTATGCAAGACTGTTAATGTTTTCATTAATATAATTTTTTGGATAATATGCCACTTGGCAAAAATTTGCCAAACTCTATTATTTCCCAGCATTTCCTATACTGAGCATTTTTTTGAATGTTCACATGATTTTAGGAAGAACTCAGTTAGTAATTAAATTGAAAATCAACACTTTATGCTGTTGTAAATGTAAATCAACAAATTTGCTACTATTGCACTTAATTGTATTATTATTAATTTGATCTTTATATTTGACCTTTAACAACTTAGTTCACATGCAACATTGATTTTTAATTTTTTTTGGTGGGGCAATGAGGGTTAAGTGACTTGCCCAGGGTCACACAGCTACTAAGTGTCAAATGTCTGAGGACAGATTTGAACTAAGGTCCTCCTGAATGCAAGGGTAGTGCTTTATCCACCTAGCTGCCCCCAACATTGATTTTTTTGACTTCCTTCTAATTCTTCACTAGGCAAGATGCTTCTTATTTAATTGAAAAATAGGTTAAAATGCAGAATGTTTTTGAAAGACTGGCCAAAAGATCTTTTCTTTGGCATAAGAACACTTTTATAGTTTTTATATATTTTGTAAATAAGAAAGAAAACAAAAATGTGGAATTCTGTCATTCAAAACAAATCTATCATCTTTTAAAAGTGGAGTCTGAAAATAAATAGCCACAGTTGCTGATACCAGAAAAGGCTAACTATGCAATGTATTAGGAGGCTAAAAGCCCTCCCCAAATTTGTTAATAGAATGATCTGAATGAATGGATGACACATAAATTAGTTCTTTTATAAAGCAAATTACTTAGCTTCCAAATATATAGCTGTGAAGCACAGATCAAAAATATGTGATGCTTTTGCTACATAGATCTCCAGCTTAGAAGAGGCAGTATTAAAATATAATAATAGCTTTTCAAGGATTCCTTTCTTTGGGGCAGCTAGGTGGCTCAGTGGATAAAGCACTGGCCTTGGATTTAGGAGGACTTGAGTTCAAATCTGGCCTCAGATACTTGACGCTTATCAGCTATGAGACATAGGCAAGTGACTTAACTCTTATTGCCCCACAAAAATAATTTTAAAAAAAGAATTCCTTTCTTTAAATTATTTGATATGGTGAGGAAATACTACAAAATGTTTGTAATGATGAGATTTAAAAATAAGATTATCAGTCTGGGGAATTTTGCACTCAACCCTCAATCATGAATAAGACTGTAGGGGGAAATATTAAAATATATTATAGAAATGAATTAATATACTAAGGTAACAGAAGTGATTTATATAGAATAATTTTCTATATAAATGACCTTAAGTTTTACTATATTCAGCACCAAATATGTCACTTTTTATTTGTTTTTACCTGAGCTGTGATTTCTTTTATATGGGATACTACCAATGTGGCAATTCCATCTAATAGGGATCAGTACCTTTTCTGAAACTTACAGTTATAGAAAGTTGCCTAGAGCAAATTAGAAGTTAAATGACTTTCCTAGAGTAATGCAGTCAGTCTAGTTCTTCCTGTCTTTGAACTGAGGACTTTCTGACTTCAAGGTCAGTTTTCTCTTCATTTCCTTATACCTTCTCTCAAACAATTGAATACTAGCATGTTAGAAAATTAAAACATTAGAATATCAGCACATTTGAACTTTAGAATATTCATTTTCCTAAACACAATGATAAAGTGGCAACAGGTACAGGAATATGAAGTTTGGTTGTTGCTTAACCATTGTTTTATTTTGTTTGAAAATTTCAGCTATGACAGTGATGGCTGGTGTCCACCATTACCAGTTCAAACATATTTACACCAAGGCATGGAGGATGAGCTAGAGGAAGATGATGAACGAGTCCCAACACCTCCAGTTCGAGGAGTGGCCTCTTCACCTGCAATCTCATTTGGACAGCAGTCTACTGCAACTCTAACACCCTCCCCACGTGAAGAGATGCAACCCATGCTTCAGGCTCACCTTGATGAGCTGACCAGAGCCTATAAGTTTGATATAACAAAGCAAACATGGTAAATATCACAGCTAAAGAAATAGAGGTCTAGAGAGACCAGCATGTAAATGCAATATTTAGTTCAAGGATACAGAAGAATAGAGCAAGAAGGTACCTTTGAGTTCCACACAATCAAACTCCCATAGTTTATAGATTTTCATGATTATTAGTAGTTCATAAATGATTAGGAGATTAAGTGATTCAATTAATTTGTAAAATGAGATTAGAATATAATTTTTCTGACAATTAAATGTATATTGCTTGTAGTTGACATTCAAAAGCCTGATAAAATGAGTAATTTGTAAACAAAACAAAACAAACAACAACAACAAAAAAACCTTAACAGTACCTGGCACTTAGTAGGTGCTATATAAATGCTTATCCCCTACCATTTCTCCTCTTCCCTCTTGAATTGAAATTGTTTGTTTGTATGCACATACACACAAAATGTGTAATTTATTTTGTGTTATTGTGTGTACTTTTATTGACATTGAAATATAACTTCTTCCACAGAAATATATTTAGTTTTTACATATACACATATATTTATACCTGCATATATCTATATTTTGCAAGAAAAATTATAATCTGTAATAGCACCAAATTTCTCATGACAGTATTTGGACTTGGAGACAGGAAGATCTAAATTCAAATCCTGACTAAGTGACTTATTAGCTGTTTGACTTTAGGCAAGTCACTTAAACTTTCTCAACCTCACTTTAGTCATCTGTAATATAGGGATAATAATGGCATTTACCTTACAAACTTGTTGTGAGGATCAAATTTGATGACTAATACATTTTGCAAACCTCAAAGCACTATATAAATGCTACCTATTATTATAATTGATAGAAGATTAATATAAACTCTATGTGGCTATATTTTTCTCCCCAAGCCATAATATTACATTAATTCCACAAATTGCAGAATCCATCCAAATCTGACCCTGTTAATATATGCCAATGGCATAAAAATATTGGTAGTAGAATGATATGTGTCTACCTCATCATTTTAGGATACTTCATGCATATATCTTGCTATTTTCTTCCTTGATTATCTTTCCTTTTCTAACTGACAACATTTATATCCTTGATT
Organism: Dromiciops gliroides; assembly: GCF_019393635.1. Classification (NCBI taxonomy): domain Eukaryota; kingdom Metazoa; phylum Chordata; class Mammalia; order Microbiotheria; family Microbiotheriidae; genus Dromiciops; species Dromiciops gliroides. Next base: position 191,443,336 of record NC_057863.1, read on the forward strand.
GAATTGACTTGGATAAATCTTATATTAGCAAGCATATTATTATCCCTTGGTTTTAGGGAAATACCACATAGTGATCATACATCGTTTTGTGAGCTAAGCTATAGGTCCAGCTTCTCCAATGACCACAACAAATTGAAAATAGAATAGGACCAGTTTGCCAAGGGAAATAAATTATGAAAATATAGCTATATTCTTCATTTCTTATGTATTACTAAAATTGAAATATCACTTAGTGCAATTAGTATTAAAACAAACATAAGAATATATGACCCAAGAACAATTTATTTCTTAAATACAATTTATAAATAAAAATAGGGATGGATGAATGGATGGAGGGATTTAAGGATGGATGAATGGATAGAATGATGATAGATTAGAAATAGATCTATCTGTATACATATATTATATCTATATATGCACATATGCATCCCTATATTTCCCTCCTTTGCATAACCCTAACCCTGTTTCCATTACCATTATCCTTCATTTTGGAAAGAAAATGGTGAAAACTATTTCCTTTCCATAATTATACTTTGAAATGATAATCATCAGTCCAACAGAGTCTTCTCTACTAAAAATGAATCCATTAGACATTAGTTGGCAAGGGGCAGCTAGGTGGCGTAGTGGATAGAGCATTGGCCCTAGATTCAGAAGGACCTGAAGGACCTGAATTCAAATCTGACCTCAGACACATGACACTTACTAGCTGTGTGAACCTGGGCAAGTCACTTAACCCTCATTGCCCCGCAAAAAAAAAAAAAAAAAGAATAAAAAAAGAATAAAAAAATAAATTAGCTGGCTACCAGTTATTGTCTGTACCTGGAGTTGAGGAAAGCGAAATCTACTTTCCATTTAGTTGTTCACCATTCCCCCTTGCCTCAATTCACAGGATTTTAAGCTAGAAATGACCTTACAGATTGACCCCTTAATTTTACATATAAGTAAACTGAGCCCCACAGAGAAAAAAATGACTTCCCCAAAGTCATAGAGTTAGCAGCATACCTTGATTGTATGTTGGGCTTTGTTTAATTTATGTCCAGTCTTGTGAGAAGAAGCCTGATGGTGTATTTTCCCTATACGAAATCTAGCATAAATCTTTAAAGGAATAAATAAATAAATATCTCTATCTATCTATCCATCTATGGAGAGATCTTTAAAACACTTGTAAATCATTTTTTCTTCTGGCTCCCAAATACTTTCTGTGACAGTCACAGTATTAAGGAATTGCTAAAGGAAAAAAGAATTAAGAGATTTTTAATCCAATTAACATTGACACTAATTGCTATTTTATTCTAAATGAATCATTATTTAGCTAATTGGGGTTGTTATTTCAACTATTAACAAAGGTTTTCAAAGATGTTGGGAAACCAAGACTCATGTTCTTGAATAATATTGTTTTCCTTACCTTTTTTTACTTAAAATGTCAGGATAATCAGAAAAGGAATTACATAGTAAATGAACATATTATGTGAGTAAATATTTACATCTCACACTGTACTACTACCAAGTTCCTACCAAGCTCAGTGACTAAGGAAAAATTCAGTTTTCCATAACTTAATGAGGAGTAGAATTCTTACTCAATATGAGATCATCTTTTAATCATTGGTCATATATGTGTGAAATGTCCATGTCCACTTACTCAAGGGATGATCCTAAAACTGAAATTTAGAAAACAAATATGAAATGAATTAAAAAAGAACAAACTAATTTAATATTGTCAACATAATTAGTCAGAAGGATATTGACTCATTAAAAAGACCAGTAGCAAAAATCAACACCAATTTCTTTTGCATCTCACCTAAATATCAGGTAACCTTCTCCTATCAATATTTTTTAAAAGGTTTCAAATATCAAAGGGCAAAATCACCAAGACTTTGAATAATATACACAGATATTATAGATTTTTTAAGTTGTCTATGGTTAATAATGTGTGCATACTTTTTGGTACTAAACAGTCTTTAGCTAAATAGTTTTGGAGTTCTTTACCAGGGAAAAACAGGATGTTTTGAGAACTACTCCAAATACTTACTTAACCAGTTTTTATTAGGAATTTCTGCCCAAAAATATCTAACAAGTCATTGCAAAATAGTGTAAAATATGAAAATAACTTGCTATTTTCTCTGATCAATCCATTGCAGTCTAATTGCTAAAATAGCCATTATGAGTTTGTTAGCAGGCAAGGACAAATCTCAATTTCTCATTTAGACAAATTATGTTCAAATAAACTGAGCTGAAATGCCTCTTTCTTTTCTTTCTTCATCAGGATGTAAGGAAGTAGAGGTTTTGTTTTTTTTTAATCTTTATCAAATTCAGCAAATAATTATTAAGCACTTGTAATGTGCAGGGCCCTCTAATAGGCACTAAAGATATGAAAATGAAAAACAGTATAGTCCCTCTCTCACTTGACTGTGAGCTCCTTGAAAGCAAGATGTATATTTTTCTTATTATTTGTTACCTATCTTTGTATCTCCAGCTCTTAGTACCATTCCTGAAACATAGAGGGTGCTTGACTCAATGAGTAAACTTAAAGGGCAGATAAGTTATATGTATAAATAAGTATGACACAAAGTAACATGTAAATAAATCCAAAAGAAAGGGATTCTAGCTTGTGGCTCTTAAGTTTTTGTGAGTTTTATGCACCCCTTTGTCTGTCTAATGAAGCCTATGGATTCTTTAGAATAATATTTAAATTCTAAAAGACATAGAAATGGAAAGGAGACTAATTATCATACAATAAATTTATCACGATAATAAAAGCAACAACAACAGCAAAAATACTTCATGAACCTTAAGCTAAGAACCACAGCTCTAGTCAAAGTTGATCCAAAACAAATGAGCTATCACTTTCAACTGATAGGATCAGGGAGGGTACATTTAGGAAGTAGATTCAAAGCTATGTCTTATTGGAAAAGGAATTCAAGAGGTGGAAATTTGAAGTGAATGAATTTTAAAGAAGCAGGAGATATAGATGGGACAAAGTGATATGGTCATGCAAACCTTTGCATAAAGCAATAGTATTATATAAACTATATAAGGACAGATTGTGGAAAGACTGAGGGCAGAGAGAATGCTTAGGAAGTTATTAATTGAGAGGGAAAGGTGTGGAAGGAATGGCAACAAGAAACACTGTGAAAATAGAATTGAAAGAAATTCACTGTAAGTAGGAGGCTAGTAAAAGGAAAGAATTTTTAAAAAATTACTCCAAGATTTTAAAGTTTCGTTCACTAGGAGAATGGTGTACTGCATAGCTCAAAGACTTTCTTTCCAGAACAAAGCATAGAGGAAAAGAATCACATAATTGAAAGGAACCTCAAAAAATTAGTCACGTAATCAATAAACATTTATTAAGTGCCTGCTATGTGCCAGTGACTGTGCTAAGTGCTTGGGATAAAAAGAAAAACAAAATAACAGTTGCTGCCCTCAAACTAAAAATCTAATAGGGAAAGACAACAAATAAAGGGAAGCAGAAAAGGAATTGGGGGGGGGGAGTAGGGGAAGAGGTAAGAGGTATGTTATGGGGCATGATGAAGTACAGAGAAGTATAGCTGGATAGGAAATAATAAGATGGCTACCTTGAGCATCCTTCTAAAATGGAGGATGTGAGAGAAGCTCCCCATTCTTTATCCTCCATTCTCTCCAATCATAAGGCCACAGAGCCAGAGGATTCTTCCAACACATGAATTCCAATGTGGATGTAACCTTACAAGAAGATGAGGTTCCTAGAGGCATAATAGAATTCAAAGCTGAGTTGGAAATGGCCATCTAGTCCAATCCATATCATATGCTCACTATAATCATTGCCTTTTCTTCTGTTCTGTCCTACTGCTGACAGCAAAGGTAGTCCCATGTAATTTCCATACCATGAAAACTGGTACTGTAGTTATTTACTGATAGCCCTAAAAATATGACCAGAGAACTATAATCGGGCTCCTTCCCATTTTGATCTCCAAACTCATCTATCTTCCCCTTTTATTCCTGTATCTGACCAAGTTCCTGATATGTTGCTGCTGAAACAGGGCAACAAAAAGAAAGAATATTTTTTGTGGTGTGTTTTTTGTTTAAATAATAAACTTTTTTGTTTAAAGATTTGAGTTCCAAATTCTAACCATCCTTCCCTCCCTTCCCCCTCTCTGACATGGTAAGCAATCAGATATGTGTTATATATGTGTAATTATGTAAAACATCACCGTTTTAGTCATTTTGTATAAGAAAACTTGAATAAAAGAAAAAAATCAAAGTGAAAAATAAAATGCTTCAGTCTGTGTTCAATCAATATCAGTTCTTTGGAGGTGGATAGTATGTTTCATCATTATTCCTTTGGGATTGCCTTGGATCATTGTATTACTGAGAATAGTTAAGTCATTCATCGTTCTTCATCAAACAGTATTGCTCTCACTGTGCATAACATTCTCCTGGTTATGCTCACTTCACTATACACCAGTTCATATAAGTTTTCCAGGCCTTTCTGAAATCATTCTGCTTTTCATTTCATATAGCAAAATAATATTCCATCACCATCAGGTACTACAGCTTGTTTAGAAATTCCCCAATTGATGGGCATTCTTTTTGTTTCCAAATCTTAGCCACCAGAAAAAGAGCCGCTAAAAATATTTTTGTACAAATAGGTCTTTTTCTCTTTTGAGGGATGTGTTTGGAATATAAACCTAGCAGTGGTATTGTTGGATCAAAGGACTTTATAGCCCTTTGGGCATAGTGCCAGATTGTTCTCTAGAATGGTTGGATCCTTTCACAACTCCACCAACAGTGGATTAGTGTCCCAGTTTTCCCACATTCCCTCCAATATCCAATATTTTCCTTTTTTGTTATATTTGCCACTCTTATGGTTGTGAGGTGATACATCCGAGTTGTTTTAACTTGCATTTCTCTGATTAATAGTGATCTGGAACGTTTTTTCGTTTGACTATGGATAGCTTTGATTTCTTTGTCTGAAAACTGTTCATATGCTTTGACCATTTATCAGTTGGAGAATGACTTGTATTTTTATAAATTTGATTCCGTTCTCTATATATTTGAAAAATGAGGCCTTTATCAGAAATATTTGAGAAAAAATAGTTTTGAGGGAAAAACTGGTTCAATCTTAAGCATGTTGAGTTTGTGGAGTATTGATACACTTCAGTATAAAAAGAAGCTGAAAAGGTTTACCTATAGATCAAGGGAGAGATAGAAACTTAATACATTGATTTTAGAGTTATTGACATAGAGGCAATAATGAAACCATAAGAGTAGATGAGATCACCAAGGGGGAGAGTTTTAGAGATGATGGAGATATCCAAGCATGGAACATGTATAGACATTTTGAGTTCTGACCAAACTTTGAGATCATTCACATCAATTCCCTCATTTTAGAAGAAAAAACTAAGACCTACATAAAGCATATGGCTAGTTACTGCATAATAAAATTAGAATTTATATTTCCTAACTCACTTCTAAGTGTGCCTTCTACCATACCATACTACTTTACTGTTATTTGGAGGATTCATGGGTAGTGAGATGTATTTGTGTAACCTAGTTTACTTTTATATAAGGGGTGAGGAAGGGAACAAATAATTTTTACACAACTACTATGTCCTAGACACTGTTAAACATTTTGTGAATATTATCTCATTTGTTCCTTGTAACAACCCTGAAAGGTATTATTATCCCCATTTTACAATTGAACAACTGAGTCAGACAACTTGAGTTACTCAGGGTAACACAGTTAGTAATTGTCTGAAACTGAATTTGGACTCAAGACTTCCTTATTTCAAGCCCAGCACTTTATCAGCCATGCCACCTAGCTCTCTAAATGATAAATGACAGAAACAGGAGTCTTTAAAAGACTTAGTTTTGAATGGAAATGGAAGAAAGCATTATTGAGACTTTACAGATAAGCCACTTTCATAACTAAACTGTCAGAATTAGAAAAACTAACATGTTGTGGGTTTTTAAAAATTTTAAATATGTGCTATGTAAATGATGCCTTTTCTTCCCCCTAATAGGCACCTCCAAAGCAATACCCAACCTCCTCAGCCTCCAGTTCCACCACTGGGTTATGTTTCTGGAACCCTGATTTCAGATTTGGAGATGGATATTCCAGATGATGATGATGATGATGATGATGATGATGATGACAATGATGAGGAGGAGGAAGAGGAGGAGGAAGCATTAGAAATTACTAGACCCCTAAGAGGTCAAGAGCAGACTCCAGGATCCAGTATGGACAATTTAGACAGTTCTGTGACAGGTAACAATTGATTTATCAGAAATAACTGACCTATTTATCACAAATACATTTTAGCAAGGTTTATTTCATTCTACTTCTATAACATTTTAAGTATATTAATGCTAAACACAAAGTCAAAAGGGGATTTGGAAATATTTTTGCTTTGCTGCAAAAATGATAAGAAAATTCATGAATTTTAAAAAGCTTTAAAGACATGAAAGAAAACTCAATTATATTCAGAGCTTTTGAAAACTTCAATCTACCAAATAAGCAAGTCTATTACATTTTTTTTTAAAAATTGACTTTTAGAAAAGATATTTTTTGAATATCAAGGGCAACATATAGAGTGAATGCAATCTTAAAATGCTTCTTGATACTTTATTCTGTAAAAGTATGTACTGATAAAAATTTTTAAAAGACTTCTGAATAAGCTTCTAAAGGATAGCACTAAATATTATTTTAGAATGGAGAAAAGGTATAATTATGTATAGTATATTTTTGTACATTTGATATTCATGGAATCAATAATTTTATACTTTGAGAAAGGTAATTATTTATTCAGTTTTCTACTTAGCTTCTTAACTCAGACACAGTGCAAGAGGTTGCAACAGAGTTCATCAAAATTTGAATCCAGAATTAAATGCTCTAAAGGCTGTATATTTAAAAGTGCATTTGAATCAAATTTTAAGCAAGGTGAATATCTGGTATTGATAGAGAATGTGTGAATAAATACTTCCTTTGTCCTTAAATAATGAATCCTTTACTTAGCATCAAAAATACCCTCTGAATATCTGTGATGATTTACTTCACTAGGAAAAACAAATATTTCTTACAAATGTACAATCTTCATGGGGGTTCAATAATTTCTGTATTTACTTTTAGGATGTCCTTACTCTAAGAGGGTATTTAAATGTTCTCCCACTTAATTTTATTTTACTTCTACATGCTTTTTAAGTTCTAAAGATTATATACCCTTATCTGGGCATTGCAGCTCTGCAAATTCATTGAAGTTCCGAGTATTGGAAGTTGGAATGTGACAGTGATGAAGCATCAATACCTATAGTTTTCCTTGGCATCCCTTGTTGAATTAAATAGTGTGCAATGCACTATCCCACTTTTTGGTTTGTCTCCTTGCCCTCAGGCCAGTCTGCTTGCCAAGCTAATTAAGATTTAAGAACTGCAGCTCTACTGCTGTGATTTCAAAATCTGCTCCAACTGAAGGTTGCAGAGTTAAAGTTTAAATCTTGGAATTCAGAGGGATGGCTTATTAGTGCACTATTCAGCTAAACTACTTTAAATGTCTAGCCTAATCTCCTTCAGGTTATAATTTTGCATATTTTTGCATATCTCACTAATAGCTCTCAAGCCTTTCCACTAGAAATGTAGCAAAGGCTTTACAATGATAATACAGGAATAAATAAATTTTAAAAATCAGCTTAGCACATGTCCCTCTTTTGTCACATATTATTAATGATAATGATAGATATATCTATATATCAGGACACTGTCATTTTGAACTTTTATGACATGACATTTATTAGCATCATGCAAGATATTCAAATATGACTAGGGTTGGGGGAAAATGGCATTTTTACTATACTTAATCCACATGAAGTTTTATAGCTAAAAAAAAAAAACAACCCCTGGTTTCACACATGAATTAAATTCTAACAAGACATAGACTGATTTTTATAAGAAAAATGGACTTAAACTATAGTTTCAAATACGCGGATAACATTTTCTCCCCTGGTTTCTACAATATGTTTATTGGGAAGGTATGCTTAAAGTCTTAATGGGTGAGCCTAAAATTAACCTTGCTAGTAAATGTATCCTCTCACAAAGGGAAATGGAGCTTCTGAGTGCATATATTCTATAAAAATCTCAATGTTAGAGTAGGGTGCTAATGAGTAATGCAACTCTGTTTCCTTCAGACACTTAAGGCTTAGTTTTAACAGTGCTAAATGAGATGGGCAATAAAAACACACATTTCCATTTGCTTTTTAGTTCTTTTAAAATGTTAATCACTCACAAAGAAGATTTTTATCTCAGTCTAAGATAGCTTTGACTCTTAATTTGTGTATGGCTTGGGGTAATTGGGTAACTTATTCATAGGAGCTCTCAACCTAACCAGAATCAGTCAAAACTTAAGCAATATTGGCAGGGGTTAAAAAGACACTGCATGAAATCATGCAGTTTTGCTTGCCTTTATTGCTTTCAGACAGCTTTCATATTAGGGAAAATCCACGGTATTGAGGCTGTTTCCATAAAAATAACATGTCACTATAAATATTTTTGTCTCTTAAACAAATGATTCATGAATGACATTTCTTTGAAGTGGTGGTTCATGAAGCAAGAGAAAGACAAATCAAGGGGAAAAGAAAGTATCATTTGTCCTACCTCTAATGAACTCACTGAGAGAGAAGGTAGCCTCAATAAGATTATATGGCTAAATTCAATTGTTTAAGAATGGCCATAGAAATCATTTAAAAACTATATTTTAAAGTGATAGCACTAAACAAATAATTACTGAATCCTCATTTGTGCTTTCCTCCAGTTATAATTCTTTCACATTTATTTTCAAGATTATCAAACATAGTCTGCTACTTAATATATTTAAACATATAATGGAAATGGATTTATGCTGCTTTGTCAAATGTGTTTCTTTGTATTTTTATTGTTCCAGATTTTTCAGTTTTCCAGTTGCTGAAAAGCCAAAAAACTCCCAAATTTATATTATCTAATTCTCCAGTGTAGATATGTAATTTACTTCTGTCTCATTTATCTGTGAAATAAAAAATAATTATTTCAATAATAGTTATTACTTGTCCTGGTCAAAGGGAGTTCTACTGATCTCAGATTCAGTCCCAAATTCAAAAATAGGGACCCAAGTTCAAGAAATACATCTTAATCAGCATGCCTTAAGCCGATCTCAGTAGCTAGGTTTTTACTTAAGCTTCATAATATAAATCCCAAAGGATTTTACTATAGAAATGTGGTCTGAAAACTGAAACTTTCCAGCAATAAAAAACAAAACAAATAGAAACTCTCCTGGTTAACTGTTAAGAGTCAACATGAATATAACAACTGAAGAGATACAGGCCCTTATTTTATTATTTTGAGATGTAAAGCCTGCTTTAACAAATGAATCCACCCCCCAAAAATTGATAAAATCTGGAAGTTTTTTTTTCTTGAAACTAAGTTATATAACTTTTAGAGCCTTAACTACTAAAAACTAGTACATATATAATAAAAATTGCTACCAAAAAAGATTAGGGAAAAATTCAAGTAACAAAAAATCTATGTTATTACTATCATTGCCCAAATAAATTAAATATTTTTTTCCAAAGAGACAACAACTCTGAAATATTTTAAATACTCTATGTATACTTATTTTTAATTTCCATAGCTAAAAGAAAAAGACTATTTAATGGATGTTTTCACCAATGTAAAAAAAAAGTTCATTTGCCTATTTTTAATTCTACAACAATTATAAATTCCTTCTTCTGAATTGAAAAGAGAATGGGGGCATATGCAATGTGTTTGAACAGAATAGAGAAGACAAAAGTTACCTAAGTCATCTATAGCCAAAGCAGAGGTCAATATTTAGATTGATTAGTTCAGAGGTACATATTGCTTAGATTTTATTTTACAGACAGGCAAATTGCATTTAATAGTAAGTGTGGTTTGTGGGTTAAATTATATGCTCAGAAAAAGAGAACTGCTAGTTTTTGTATCTCATAAAAATGGTAATGCCACAATTAGCAAGGTCATATTATAAAGCACAGACTTTACTCAAACTTAATGGATCTAGGGATACACATTCATCAGCAACAAGGATTTAGCATAAAATGACATGTTAATGAATTGACGACTGAACATAAATTAATTTTAGTGCTGAAGATGTAATAGAGACACAGCAAGATGCCACTTTATCATAGTATTTTACTGCTCAGTAACATTTGAGCAACTACTTAATGTACTATGTACATTTTTTTCTTTAACAGTATGAATAAATTTAAGAATATTTTGGCTTTTCAGCAGTTTGAAAACTGAAAAATCTGGAAAGATTAAAAATAAAAACAGGAATAAATTTGACTAAGTGGCATAAATTAATCTTCATTATATGTTTAAGTATATATTGATAATGCATTCAGCTATAAAGTGTCAACATGGTATGAATGTATGAATTGCTTTATCATGTTTTATTTCAGATTTTCTAATACAGTAGTTTTTGCCACCAATAGAACAGTTTTTCATAGCTCGCTATATTTATTTTCTAGTAGTACAGCATTTTTTCTTTTACCAAACATAGATTTGTATTCAATTTTTTCATACTTAATAAATCAGTCATGGTGCTCCTCTCCTCACAGGAAATATTCTTCCTAAGTCCTTTAACAATTTTGATAAGATTTTAATATGTAACATTTAAAGGAAAAAGGTGAAAATAGTCACAGTGGAAACAAAAACATGGAGGTAAAGTTTTTAACAGGAAAGAAGGTAGTAGGCTTTAAAGATGTTTGATTTCACCAATAGGGCTAACCTCCCTCATTTATGTAGACAGACATCACTTTCCTTTAGCAAATTATGTAGTGGGGGCAGCTAGGTGGCACAGTGGACAGAGCACTGGCACTGGATTCAGGAGGACCTGAGTTCAAATCCAGTCTCAGACACTTGACACTTACTAGCTGTGTGACCCTGGGCAAATCACTTTACCCTCATTGCCCTGCAAAAAATAAAAATAAAAAAAAATTATGCAGTGAGTTACTTTGGCCAAAAACCAACCCATTGGTGATGACCCTTTCCAAACTTTAGCAGTCCAATTCTTTAGTTGATGAATAATGTCTGCTGCTGGACCAGTACTTGAAGCTATTGTAACATGGAAAAATTATGATATAATGTGAAGTATTTTATCAATAATTCTTTCATCTTTTTTCTTCCTCCCTGTTTTGGCAGGAAAATTAACTCCAGTCTTTTAATTTCATTAATTGGTTTAGAGAACTCCCAGTGAGGAAATTCCCTCTCCAGTGCACATCAATAACTGTTCTAACTTGTAACTTTAAGGAGTTGTCTCTGATCCTGAGATCTTATATAATTTTTACATTTGAACAAAGCCACTTTGCATCAGAGTAAGGGCTTGAAACCAATTTTTCCTGACTCTAAAACCAACTCTCTATTCAATTTACCACATTTCCTCTCAGAATATTTGATAGCATTTTCCCCAGAATCTCTGCCTTACATTTATAGGTTGCTTTCTCCTTATCCTGTGTCTTAGCCCTAAATTCCTCTCTGCCTTTAAGGGAAGAATATATTAGAAATTCTAAAATAACTAGTCAGTGCAATTATTATATGCCTTTGGAAAAAATGTGCACAATACAACTTGTTAAATATTGATTGCTGATCTCTCCTACCTTCTTTCTTTATCCATGTAAACTTCGTTAATCAATCATTCTATCTCTAAATATTTATTTTGTTTATTATGTTCCAAACACAGTACTAAGCCTGGTGGAATAAGTGAAATATGTCCTGCCCTAAAGGAGCTTACATTCTAATGGCAGAAAAACATGTATTTATGTAGGCATATGTAATATGAATATATATATATATATATACATACACACATACCTTTATTATGGCTATAACATGTTTCTTTGCTACCATTATCACCATCTCTATTTTGAGTTCATTGGGAGCTAGCACCATTATCAAACAATCAATATACATTCATTTTTTTGTTTATTCATTTTTCCATTTATTTAGAATTTTATTTTTCCCAAATTACATGTAAAATAATTTTTGATTTTGATTTTTAAAACTTTGTGTTCCAAATTCTGTTCCTCCCTTCCTCCCCAAAACCCATGAAGAACTCAAGCAATTTAATATGTTATAAATGTGTAGTCTTGCAAAACATTTCCACATTAGTCAGGTTGTGAGAGAAAACAGATAAAAAAAAAACAGAAAAAGGAACAAAAAAAAATATGCTTCAGTCTGTATTCAGACACCATCATCAGATGTTTCACTGGAGATTGATTACTTTTTTTTTTTTGCAGGTCAATTAGGGTTAAGTGACTTACCCAGGGTCACACAGCTAGTTAAGCATCAAGTGTCTAAGGTCAGATTTGAACTCAGATCCTCCTAAATCCAGAGCTGGTGCTTTATCCACTGTATCACCTAGCTTCCTTCTAACATTTTTCACAAGTCTTTTAGAGTGGTCTTGTATCATTGTATTGATGAAAATAGCTAAGTCACTCATAGTTGACTTATTTTTTTTTAATTTCTTTTTGAATGGCAACCTAGTAGTGGTATTACTAGGTGAAAGAGTATACCTGGTTTTATAGCCCTTTGGCCATAGTTCCACATTGCTCTATAGAATGTTTGAAATTCAGCACGAGTGCATTAATGTCTTATTTCCCCCATATCCCCTACAACATTTTTCCTATTACACAATACAATAGGTATGAGTTAGTACCCCAGAATTGTTTTGACTTACATCTCTCTGATGAATAGTGAGTTAGAGCATTTTTTCATATTGTTATAGGTAGCTTTGGTTATTTCATATGAAAAATTAATAACTTTTGATGTTCTATCAATTGGGGAATAACTCTTATTTTGACAAATTTGACTCAAACTTGCTTCCAAATTTTTTTTCACAGTTATTATCACTAACTTGATTTTCCTCCATCTTCCCCATTTTCACCCTGTCCCTCCTGAAAAGTTTTTTTTTGCTTCTGTCTGCGCCATCCCCCAATATGCCTTCCCTTCTATTACCCCCCCATCCCCTACCCTACTTTCCTGCAGGGAAAGATAGATTACTATCCCCCATTGAATGTGCATCTTCCCTCTTTGAGCCAATTATGATGAAAGTAAGGTTCACTCACTCCCCAGCACCTTCCCCATCTTCCACCTTAGTGTATAAGCTTTTTCTTGTATTTATTTTTTTTTGGTGGGGAGCAATGAGGGTTAAGTGTCTGAAGCTGGACTGGAACTCAGGTCCTCCTGAATCCAGGGCTGGTGCTTTATCCACTGTGCCACCTAATTGCCCGCTCTTGTATCTTTTATGTGAGATGTTTTACCCCATTCTACCTCTCCCTTTCCCTTTCTTGCAGTGTATTCCTTTGACCCCTTAATTTTAATGATATCATCCTTTCATAGTCAACTCACATCTGTGCCCTCTGTCTAAGTTGCTCCATGCAGGTGTCCTAATAATGAGAAAGTACTTATGAGTTACAAGTATCATCTACCCCTGTTTACATATATATATACACACACATATGTATACACACACACACACACACACACACACACACATATATATATATATATATACTTTAACCTTTTAATATCCCTTATGATTTACTTTTTCTCTTTACCTTTTTATTATTCTCTAGGTTCTTATTTTTGAAAGTCAAATTTTCTATTCAGCTCAGGTCTTTTCATCAAGAATGCCTGAAAGTCCTCACTTTTATTGAATTCCCAGTTTTTTTCCCTGAAGGATTATAGGCAGTTTTGCTGGGTAGGTGATTCTTGGTTGCAATCCTAGTTCCTTTGCCCTCCAGAATATCATATACCAAGCCCTGTGATACTTTAATGTTGAAGCTGCTAGGTCTTGTGTTATTCTACTGCGGCTCCACAATACTTGAATTGTTTCCCTCTGGTTGCTTGCCATATTTTCTCCTTCACCTAAGAGCTCTGGAATTTGGCTATAATATTTACAGAAGTTTTAATTTTGTGATCTCTTTAAGGAGTTGATCAGTGGATTCTTTTAATTTACATTTTACCTTCTGCTTCTAGAATATCAGGGCAATTTTCCCTGAAAATGTCTTGGAAGATGATATCTAGGCACTTTTTTTTTGTATGGCTTTCAGGTAGTACAATAATTTTCAGATTATCTGTCCCAGATCTATTTTCCAAGACAATTATTTTTCCAATGACATATTTCACATTGCCTTCTATTTTTTCCATTCTTTTGTTTTTGCTTTATTGTTTCTTGATTTCTCATAAGGTCATTAGCTTCCATTTGCTCAATTCAAATTTTTAAGGAGTTATTTTCTTCAGAGAGCTTTTGTACCTCCTTTTCCATTTGGCCAATTTGGTTTTTTGAGGCATTCTTTTCCTCATTAGCTTTTTCTACCTCTTTTTACCATTTGGCCCAGTCTGTATTTTTAAAATGTTATTTTCTTCAGTATTTTTTTTTGTTTATGTCTCCTTTAAAAAGTTGTTGACTTTTTTTGATAATTTTCTTGCATTTATCTTTCCATTTTTTCCTCTATTTTCAAAGTCCTTTTTGAGCACTTCTAAGGCCTAAGACCCATTCATAGTTTTCTTGGAAATTTTGGATGTACAAGATTTTCCCATGCTGAGTCAGAGGCTCCTGAGGCCTGCTCCTGGTTTTGCTGGGGCTGGGGCTGCACTTGGGTTGAATCTATGCTGGCACAGCCTGTGCTGGGCTCTGGTCCACTCTCACCCCATTACATGGACTTTTCCTGCCAGGCTTTGCCTGGAAAATGATTTCACCCTGTCCTTTTATGGGTTCTACTGGTCCAGGAATCGTCTTATGGCATTATTTGAAGGTATTTGGAGGGGTCTTAGAGGGAGCTCAGGTGAGTCACTGCCTTTCCTCTGCCATCTTGGCTCTGCCTCTCAATATGTATTTATTGAACACCTACTATATGCCCAAGCATGTGTTAGGTCCTTAGGATGCAAAGACAAAAATGCCCCTGCCCTCAAAGTGTTTACATTCTATTGAGGGAAGCAACACATGCATATATAACTACATAACAGATAAATATTAAATAAATATGTGTGTAGGGAGGGAGATGTGGTAGACTGTTAACTATATATGTTATAATGAATAAACTCTGTAATGTAGTTAAGTCCCTTGGCTATGATATAGAAAGAAATTAATGAAAACACAAGAATTTGTAACCAAAAGGTTAGGTTAGGCAAGGGAGATGACATTAGCCTCCATGAACCTTACAGGTCCACCCTTCCAGAGGGCTATATTAGCCATGGCTGGAATATTGTTTCTGAGGGGAGAAGGAAGACAGAGGACTCTAGATTCTAAACAGCATGTATCCTTTCCCTAACCATCCTTCTTATACACCCCTTCCTTGTGTTGGCCCAGTGATTTGTACCATTCCTTTATCTGACCTTAGGACAACTCCCCCAGCCTTCAAGGTAGGAAAATACTAGCATTGGGAGGGAAAGGAAGAGGTCAGAATAGGCTTCATACTAAAACTGGTAGTTGAGACTTTATTGTAGGAGAGTATGGGTAGTTCAAAGCACAGAGGAAGGATATGGAATGCCACATGTGAGTCTGAGTAAGGGCAGGTTGGAGAGAAAGACATTTTTCCTCTTCCTTTTTCAACTCTATGCCTTCTCTCTACCCTAAAAATATGAACCAGATTGTATGAAAACAACAACAACAACAAACATCATTTTGTTTGAAGCTTAGAAACAAGAAGTTGAGGATGGAAAAGCTACAATCTTTCTTCCCCTTGTTTAACCAGGAAACTTATTTACAGTATGGCTATGTTGACTTGGCTAAAATGCTGTGAATTATCAAAAGATTAATAATGAATACTCTTAATTATGTTTCCTTGAATAATTTTTATTTCACAATATCATTAAGATATTAATATCAAGCCTGAGTGTAACATTAAAAGATGCTTCTGTAACAAATGGTACCAAATGCAAAAACAGATAGATTTAGTGCTTAAACTTCAGTCATTTTAATTTCCTAGCCTCTTGTAACATTATTTCAGCTAAGACTATTTTTATAGAAGTAATTAATGGCACTAGGTGGAGACTACTTGTCTTCTATATATAGTCAAAATAATTATTTTATTCTTGGCCATTTTGTATTAACTACATAATTGCTTCAACTGTCCAGGTAATTAAAAAAATCTATACTTACATTATCCATTTATAAGATATTTTATATGATGAAAATTGGTCATTGCTTAAAGAAAAGGGAACTAGAGAGAATTAAAGCAAAGGTTTTATGAATGAACAATAAAAATTCTGAAAAAGCTAATGTCTTTTCAGCATGATAAGAAGTATATCCATTTTTAGAGTTTTTGGTGACCACTGACTGCCACATTTTGTTTTCTCCTATATACTATAGTATCATTTTTGGCAAAGTTTTTATTTTTGTCTAATGGTCCTTCACTTGCAATTATTAGATCTTATTTCCAAAGAAGCTCAATTTCTTCTGTTATCTTAGCTTTCTTGCAATTGTTTAACTGAACTGTGTTTGGAAAGTAAAACATTTTGAGTGTGATTTTGACAAACAGAATCAAAACTGTAAGGAATTAATTATGATTTAGGGTTTCTATGACCATATCTTTGGCTAAAATTAGAAACCCTTGCACATGCCCATCGATGCTGAACTCATGCTGGACACCCACATGCCTTCATGGGGGCTGGCCAAATTATAATAAGCGAAGCCCTGCCATGACAAGAAGCCTGGTGAGGACAAATCAGGTGGTCTTCGGCATCTGTAACTCGTCTCTGTAGAGCTACTTGTTAGTTCTGTCAATCAGGGCTGCCAGCCAATTAGCTTGGGGCTGTGTGTATGTGTGGTCAGCCCTGCTTCCTGTGGGAGAGTGGGCTTAAGGGAGAGAGAAGGAAGGAGAGGTTTCACTATGGCATGTGGGAGAGAAGGAGAGGGAGGCTCTGTACCTTGTTCTTTTTGGAACTGCAGATTCTGGGTGGTGGTGAGTTTGAGGGTTGTATTTTTTTTCCCTCCCCTATTCCCTTTTCCATTATCCCTAGCTTTATTAACCTCACTTGTGTTTTAAAATGTGTTCCCATTAATAAAATCCATTTTGTTTTTTGAAAGAGGCTGTTAATCTCCTTTCTTACCCCAATATTATGCTTAGCCACCCAATTAACTCTCCCCCATACTAAATTTGGCCCTAACAAAACTCAGTCATTCTCTGTGCTATACTTAATATGCTTTCAGGCATATTCTGTTTGTAATTGTGGTGTTTTTATTTGTTTGTTTTATTTTGTTTTTTCTTTTTAAATCTTGGAACCTGTGATATGGAAGCCTGTCAATTGACTGAAACTTATGGATTAGGTTAGAATAAGAGTCTCAAATATAGTATATATTAAATAGTAGAGAGAAAAAAGTGAAACATAGAGTATGTCATTTTATCTTTACATACCTCTGTGTGTTCTTGGAATTCCACGTGATACTAAAATTTAGAAAATTTATTTTATTTAGGAAAAATGTCTTTATCATGTCACATTGACACCTTAACACTGAACTTATTTAAGTAATATCTTTGAAATTAATATTGTTGGTTTTAGTTTAAAAGCCCATTTTGCTTTGACAATGCAGCATAATACAGTAGATCAAGAGCTGGAACTGAGGAAGGGAAGACTAGGGTTCTAGTCGCACCTCTGATACATCCTAGCCATGTGACTCTTGACAAGTCACTTAACTTTTCTTTTGTCTTTTCAGCAATTCTTTAAGACTATAAGTTGCAGATAAAATGCCAACCTGCATTGAGTTTTTGCTAATTTGGAGTTCCTTATATCAATAGAAGCACCAGAGCAATGATTGATGCTCACCTCATTTTCTTTGCACCTTGCTGATAATATACAATCTACAAACAGTTCACCCATGAAATATATACGACTCACTAGATAATTACATTTGTTTCTAGGTTCAATGGTAAATGGATGGGGTTCTGCATCTGATGAGGATCGTAACTTTTCTAGTCATAGATCTAGTGTAGGTAGCTCCTCAGATGACTCCATCTTGACCAGCAGCAGTTTTGCACAAGCACTGGTTGCAGCCGCAGATAAAGCTGGTTTTAGATTGGATGGAACCAGCCTTACAAAAACAGGTTGGTAGATTTGAAATTGCCAATTTCTGCATGAGGGAAACTTATGCTATTGATACTGAGCTTTTTTACCCTCTTAATCATCTTTGTCTTCAGTGAATCTGGTTGTAGATCATTCCTTTAACATGCATGGAAATAAGTTTGGAGGAATACTTACCATAACTCTAGCTAATTAAGTGATGCAGAGCATCATTCTGTCTCCTAATTATTTGCTTTAATTTCCTGCTACTTGATAAATAATTGATACTTTTTTATATTGTAGTTAAGTTGCTACTAATTTTGCCAGTATTTGTTTGATAAATTATACTTTCCAAAATCTTCATATAATCAATAAAGTTTCTAGTGATAAAAAGTATTCAGCTTTTAAATCTATTACTGTACTTCTTCTAGCCTATCTGTTTTGCAAATGTATTTACTGAGAAGATTTTCTAAGTATTGAACGAGTGTATATCACTTAGTCAATCTAACGGCAAATGCCAGATAGTTTTACTAATTGTTTTTAATCCAATAATTGTGACTTTATTTTACAGATGCAAATTAGAAAGACACCTACTGCATTTGCATGTTAAATTGTTTATCCATAGTTTTCTTTGTTTTTTTTTTTTTAAGAATTCAGGTTTTGCATTGGAAAGTAATAATATACCTGAAAACTTATTTTTACTGCACCTAAAAGAATCTTCTTTTTTGCTCTAAGAAGTTATCATTAAGTTTCATATTTGTTTTTCTTGAAACAAAATAGTTTAAATAATCCACTAGTGTGTATGTGTGTGCCCAGTATAACTTTACTTATAGTAAGAAAATGCCCTCTACCAATTGGCTAGTCCCTGAATGTTTAAGTAACTTCACCAGGATTACATAACCAATATGTTTCAGAGGTAGAACTTGACCTGAAAATGTAGAACTTGGCTCTTGACCCATTACACCAAGGCTCCTCTCATATATAATCAGGAAGACCTGGCTCAAGTGCCACCAGTGACTCTTGCCTGAGGCAAGTTATTTGTTTTCTCAGTGTCCCAGGTATTTATGCAAGTCTATAAGTAGCAGAGCAGTTTCTTATCTGAAAGGGCAGAAGAGATAGATAGATAGATAGATAGATAGATAGATAGATAGATAGATAGATAGATAGATAGATAGATCCATCAATAGATGGATTAATGGAAAGACAGTCATGAATGCCATAAATGTGTCAAATTTATATCCAACAGAAGAAAAAAACAAACTTGAGGTTTCAATTTTCAATTTACTCCTGTGTCTAGGAATTGAAGAAGCTTATTTTTATTTAACATTGTACATGTACATTGTACAGTGTAATATAAGGTAATGATGATTTGACTTTTTTCTTGATAAAGTTTGTCAGAAATTGAATATGTGGTATATACAATATGTAGAAACAATTTGAAAAGTCAAAGAAACTAATAAATTCAGCAGTATAAATTAATTTGTTTTATATTTGATAATGTAATAAGACATTAAGCAACACATCAGATTGCCTTAAGGGCCTAAATAGATAAATGTAATTTAGAATAAATATTGCCTATTTATAGGAATAATAATGATAGTAGCTCACTTTTGTATAGTGCTCTAAGCTTTATAAGGTAATTTCCTCAAAATAATCCACTTTATAATCAATGATAGCTGCCATATTTTGTCATTTTTATGAGTCCTGTGAGGTAGTATATTATCTCCATGTTATAAATGAAACTCTTGTTAACTTATTCACATTCACAAAGCTTAGAATATCAGATTCAGTCCTGGAACTCAGGTCTTCATACTCTAAATCCCTTTTTACCCCACTATGTCAAATGCTATCATGTAGAAAGCATATATGCTATATTCTATATAGTGTTAAAGGTATTATCCATCATATTTTAGCCAATATAATCCTACTGTCTTTCCTTGAACAAATACAATACATGAAACCAAAAGAAAAAGGAATATAATATTCCTAATTGTTTAAGAAGTTGGAAGTGGAAATTCAAGTATAAATGTTCTTTAAACTTCTATACTCTGATATATAAGGTAGGTATAAACTTGTATATCACATACCTTAATGTTACTGAGGTAAGGGATTCTTTGGGGAAAAAAAGTGGAAAATAACTGAGTGATAACCACACTATATGTTTGGAGGAAGACAGCTCGATAGTGCAATGCAAAGAGTGCTGGGCGTGGAGTCAAGAGGAGTTATCTTCAGTGATATCAAATCAGGTCAGGCTTCACACACTTACTTGCACTGTGACCCTGGGCAAGTCACTTAAACTTGTAAACCTCAGGTTCATCTGTAAAAAGAATGGGAGAATTAATGGCAAATCACCCCAGTATCTTTGCCAAGAAAGCCCCAAATGTATCACAAAGAGTCAAACATGACTGAAAACCAAAACAAAATGTTTGTGTGTGTGCAGTCCAGTGAACATATCTGAGTAGGGAACATATCTTCTGGGAAGTGTTTTTTTTTTATGGAATAAAGTAGCTCTCCATATTTTCTAAGAATTTAAGGGTATAATTTGACTAACCTAATATCTAACTGATTTTAGAACTTTCTCCTTTAATGTTAGGAAAGAAAAAAAAACTAGATGTAGTGAACTGTAAATATCAATAATAATGAATATAATTGACCTAGCTTATTCAAAATCTTAGACATGTTGAGCCTAAGTTGGGTAGTCTGTTTTTTTCTTTTCCTTTTTTTTTTTGGTAGAATATTGATCCTTTGTTATGTTTGATCAGAAAGGTACAAAGAAACCAAAACATTTTCCCTGAAAGACAATCTTGTTAGCTTGTCTTTAATAAGAATAGATATGTAAGGGGAAAGTCCTCTTTATTATAATAATGTTATGTATTTTCCATTCCCTTTGTCTTTCTTTTTAGGCAAAGCATTCTCTTCTTCTCAAAGACCTCAACCAACCAGTCCCTTTTCTACTGACAGTAATACCAGTACAGCGCTGAATCAAAGTCAGAGGCCTAGGCCCACTAAAAAACACAAGGGAGGTAAATTGGAGCAAGCCCCATTACCTCATCGCAGGGAGGGAATGACAGATGGTAGGTTTTTTTGTTTTGTTTTATTTTGTTTTACCTCATTGCTTTCTCCATGTTGGGAAGCAAGAACAAACAATATAAGTGGATGTGATAAGTTGGTTGAAATCATATTCCATTAATTCAAGTCAATTTCTTAAGCACTGGTTATACAAAGATCAAAAATTACCCAGACCTTACCCTTAGAGAGTTTGTAATTTAATAAGTACTAAATAAGATATATGTACAAATAAGTATCTTAGAAGGTAAAATGTGCTAAAAGAGTAGAGAGATTTAGACAAAGTGCTGTTTACCTAGAAAAACATCTAGTTCTATGCCTTTTTTCAGTGAAATACTTTATATAAATATGAGCCAGTATGAATTGTGTATTAATAAAAGGAATAGAAATTATCTAACAAAACTATTAAGACACCTATCCCTTCCTCATTCCCTCCTCCCCCCCTCACCCCCATTTGGAATTCACCATTAGAATAACAAGGAAGCAAAGGAGTAAAGGAAAGAAGAAATAAAAAGATAATATACCAAATTATTTAATTAGCTTATCAAAGCATTTAGGAGGAGCTAAAGCAATTAATTATAAACCTCAAGAGTTGATAGATACTTTCTGTCAAATCTCTCTGATGAGGTAGCAAAAGTCCACATTACATTTTGTGAAAATATTTTGTTAACTTGCCTAATTTGGGAGGACTAATCTATTGAGGGACTAATCTGAGACTTTTGACTAACTTACTTCTTTCTGACTGCATTTAATTTAATATGGGCCCTTTATAAAGTTCCACCTCACTGCTCCCAAATTGATAAGATAAAGATTAAGAAGCCTCTTAACTAGATAATCAAAGCAGAGTTTATTTATGAGGTACAATTTAAAATTAAGAATACTGGGAAATAAAATGTACAACCTGACTGCCTTCGGGCATCTCTTTCCACCTGCTGGCCTGGAACTTCTTTTTAATACAATAAGGGCCATTACAGCCTCTTGCCTTAGGGTATGTTCCACTTTCAATGCTCAGCTCCTTCTAACTCCATGCCCCTTTCACTTTGTAAATCCTCTCCTTATGGCCACCACTGAACCCCTGTGTTTCTCTCTCACCGACCTCTCCTTCCATTCTCCTAGTGCTCCAGTGTCCTTCTGTTCTCTTAATCTTCACTTTCTCCAAGCTGTACCCTGTGCTGACCGCTTCTGTGCTCTCCACTGCCTCCTGTTCTGTTCTGTCTGTCTGTCTGCGTAAGTCTGCCCTCTGCTGCCTTTGCCGCCCCTCTAATCTTGTCAGCCTCTCCCAAACTCTGTCAGTCTGGCCTCCCTTAATCTCCTAATCTTGTCAGTCCCCCTTTCTCTCTAACTCCCAGGTCTATATATATCTTTCTTCTCTCCCCTCAAATCTCAGGGCTTTTTGAGCCCCCACAGACTAAACTAATCTGCCAGCCAGGTCTGCGGCTGGGGCTGGGGGGACACTCAAGCATCACGTGCCTCAGCACAGGCTACACCAGAGCCTGGCCTGGAAAAGCCCAGGATCTCTCAGATAGATTCACTCAGAGTGGAGGGAACTGGGGCCCCCTCCCAGCTGTCTGACCTGGTGTCTTTTATAACCCATGGGGCTTTTTGGCTCAGCTGAAGCAGAGGGGGAGGGGTACCAGCACCTCCCACACAGAAGAGACCCTAAAGGCCTAAGGCTTTCTATTCTCAGACCAAAGGTAGGGTCCCCAAATCAAAATAAATTTCCACAATTTCTAATAGGTGTTATTAATTATTAATTAATGTTATTATTCATTCATTCAGTGCTTTTCAAGGAAACCCAAAATAAAGAATTTTGTTTATTATTATTCTCTATCAAACACCAAATTTTGTACTTCATTCATTTTACAAAATGATACAGATTACTGAAATGGATACTGGTAAGAGAATTCAGTAGCAAGAATTATAGTACACTAAAGTATGGCATCAGAAACTAATGTATACCATCCACCTGGAAAACAGTTTTCCCCTTGGTAGAGTTTAGCTTCATGGTACTGAAATTTAATAGATAGACATTATTTTACTTCATTGATTTTTCAATGATAAAAAATGTGCCACAATAACTCTGGCATTATAGATTTAACATTACTATTTTATGAGGTAAGAGGCAGCATGGATCGTGGATAGGAAACATCTGACCTTGGGGTCAGGAAGATCTCTGACACATACTGGCAAATCACTTTACCTCTCAGTTGCTGTAGGCAACTACAGGTATCAGTATGTATTGGTTTGAGATAGGTTCCTCACTGGAAATACCCTTCACCAATAAAATCAGAGGAGGAGTCACAAAATAATGTACACATGTACATAAATCAATAAAAGTCATTGGGTATTATTCTTCTAGAGTATAAATCAACCCTAAATAGAATATGAGATGCTCCAGTTCTAGAAATTGAAACACCATATAAATGGAGAGTTGGAAGCCTAATTCTATTCCATCTCATCCTCTAAATTGAAAGCTTTCTTACTTAGCTTTGCATTACACTACCACTATGTGATAACCACACTATATGTTTTAAAGGGGAGGGGATAGCTACATGGTGCAATACAAAGGTCATATAATTGATCTCATCCACTCTTCCATGTCAATACTACACTGACTTCATCATTGAAGAAAATATTGTTAAATAGTGAGATGAATCAACATGAAACTGAATAATGATTTAATTCAAGTATAACATCCTCTTACCCAGTAATTCAAAGTGATTTTATCAATAGTTGAAACAATGTAATTTTATTTGGCATATTTCTAGATCTTCCTTCAATGCCCAATAACTCATATACTGATGAAAGATTGCATCTATATTTGCAACAGATCACTGAAGACAGCATTAAATTAAAAAAAATAATAACTAAATTAATGTAGTATAACATGATTTGAATCATGTAGTACAGCAGACATTTCAATCTGGAAACAGCATTTTATCCTGAAAGAAATGTTCCAGATGCAACTTCCCTCCCCTAGACACTGACCCTGTTATCTTGAATAATTAGTGACTCCTAATTTAACTAGAGGACATACATGATAAGTGGGAATAACATTACAGCTTAGGGAGCTCCCCAAACAGATCCTCATGAGGCATAATCATCATCACTTCAATTAAAGGATAATATTACATCAAAATAAACATGACCTAATACTTCCTCTATAAATTTAAAGAAATATATATATATATATATATATATATATATATTTTAAAAAGGCATTTGAAAGAAACTCCTTACAAATCCTTAAGTATCCTATTCAGTGAATACTAATTTCCTTTTAGATAACCATGTGGGTTCAAAAAGAGGAAATTATCCCCCCCAAAATTACAAAAAAATAGAAAACGCACATCTGTGTGTATGTTGAAAAGGGAAAAGATAGGTACATTGCACAAAATAGATTTATAGAGATAAGTTTATAGCTATAACAAAACAAGAAAGAGGGGGAAATGGGGAAAAAAAAAACTCTGACAGAGATTCTTAGAGATTTCAAAATAAAAAGCACAATTTTTACCTGAGTGAATTTTGGGTGCTATTAGAATCAGTCAAAAATTTAAAAAAAGGAACCTACGATATACTTTGATATGGACAAATTGAAAACCACGCAGTAATAAATGGAATTAATACAAAGGAAAGAAAGTAAAATTTCATCATGAAGAAATGTGTGGTTAATAAAGAATCTAGGCATTTCAAGAATAAATAAGGGTGGGTGGACAAGAAAGAATGCTAGAACAAATTCCTGCCGGTTGTCATCTTCATCTTTTTTAAGAATTATAAATATGCTATCTGGAAAAATTAACAAGCATTTTTAAAGTCCCTATTATGTGCTAGGTATTGGAATACTGCACACTTAGAGAAACAAAGAGAAAAAAGAAATAGCCCTGTCCCTCTGAATTTCCATTCTTTTGAGGGAAATAATATGTACACAGAAAAATAAATACAAAACACATGGTAATTTTTGGAGAAATTGAGGGAGAGACATTAGCATCTGGTTAGATAAGGGAAGACCTCATGTAGGCAATGGCACTTGAACTTAGTTTAGGGGGAAGCTAGGAATTTAAGAGATGGCAGAAAGGAAGGAGTGAATTTCAGGAAAGAAAGACAGCCTTTGCTAAGGTATAGATGCAAGAGATGTAAGGCAATATGTGAGAAACAGTAAATAAGAGTTTGGCTAGACATTAGAGTTCATGAAAAAAGAGCCATGCATAATAAATATAGAAAAGTAGGCTGGATACAGATTGTGAAGGGTTTTATATATCAGAGGAATCTATATTTGATCCTAGAGGCAACAAGGAGACACTGGAGCTTACAGAACAGGAGAATGATATGATCAGAATGTACTTTACAAGTATAATATATTTTTGGCATCTCTGTGGAGAATACAATGGAGAGAAGGCTGAGAGACCAATTAAGAAGTTTTTACAGTAATCAAAATGAAAGATGGTAAGGCTCTGAAGTGGACTTTCAAACAGCAGAGAGAAGGGGGATGATACCCTAGCTGTTGTAGAGAAAGAATCAACAAGATGGTTCATGTGGAGCATAATGGTCAATGAGATTGAAGAGCCAAAAACCAATCAAAATTTATGTACCTTTATGAATAGAAAAAATGGTGGTACCCTTGATAGAAAAAGGAAAATTAAGGATTGGTTTGGGAATATAAATATCTGTTTTAGATACTTTGGATTTGAGATGCTTAAGTGAACTTCCAGTTGAAATTCTCCAATCTATAATTAGTAATGCAGGAGTAGAGCCTAGGAGAGAAAGAAATTATGTAGATTTGAGTCATTTGTATAGAGATGACAGTTGAACCTATGGGAACTGCTTATATTACAAAGAGATTATTTAGAGAGAAGAGGTCCCAATACAGGACCTTTGTATGATTGATGAATAAGAAAGGGAAACTTAAGAAGACAATGATAAATAAGAGATAGAAAAAGTAATGCAAATCCAGAGAGGAAAAAGTTTCCAGAAAATGCAGGTGGTCTACATTGTCAAATGTATAATCATCAAGAAGGATGAAAACTAAGAACAGATCTTTGGATTCTTCAGTTCAGAGATTATTGGAATTTGAAGTTAACAGATTATTTGAATAAAGAGAGTAGAAGCTGGTTTGCAAGTTGAGAAAGTAATAGGACAGGAAATGGAGACAACTTGTATATGCAGCTTTTTCAAGGAGAAAAGATACAATATCATAGTATAAGAGAATAGAATGATGTAGTTGAAGTTTTTGTTGTTGTTGTTTTGTAAGGATAACACAGAGACCTAAGCAAGGAAGACATTGAAGATGAGAGATGAGTGGGGGGCTGGAGATCTGAAGTTGATATAGTTACAGGATCAGATTGCCAATAGAGATGAGGTATACGATCATGAGTATAAGTAAAAGGTTTAATTTTGGCAAGAGAAGTACCATATATACCTCACAATAAAAAAGAAGATGGAAAATTATTTCAAGATATTTTGAAATGTAGAATAGGGGAGAAAAGGAAGCATGACAAATGTCCTCTTATTTTCTCAGTAAAATATGAGATGAGTTACTTCACTGAGAGGGAGGGGAAAAAAGATGATATTGGAGTCCAGAAGGGAGACAAGAAAGTTTGGAACAGCTATGACAGGGAAAGTGACAGAGAATTAAATTAGGGTAGAGGAAAGATTAACTAACATACATTTATAGTAATCCCAGTCAGCATTCAGGATAATCTTCCACAAAATGCATGGTCTTATGAAACATATTAAGTAGGTACTGTGAAATTATAATGTATTAGTTGTAGCTCTGTAGTTAACTCATGAAACAGATAGCTAGAATTGCCTGTCAGGCAGAATGTTAATTGCATCTAATGAATGTTAGCTTAACCCCTGGACTGTTATTAAATGTGCCACCTACATGGGTGCAGACAATCAGCTGCCACATATGCTTGAGCATACAGTTCTTAATATCCCGAGGGCATATCCTGTGGAGATCATCAGAGAAGGTTTAGTTCATTCTTGAGCTTCTGATTAAGAGATGTTAGAAACTCACATCTTCTATAATGCTGTTAATGTGTCATGTGTCTTATGTGTCATGGCATGTCTGCTTTGGAAAACAATCTGAGGTCTGGGCAAGTAATAAAAGAGAAATTAATTTATGAGCAAATTCCAAACTACTTCCTATATTTCTGACAGGTACAGAATTTGCAACTAATAATGCATCCTATGCTAAGAAACACTTCTTGCTTTTTCTGTTTCATAGGATCTATTGCCAAAATACTGGTAGAAAGTAATAAATTATTTTAACATTATGTATTTGTGATTGATTTTATTTTCCTCTAATTTTGTACCAGCTCTACCTTTATAAGACCATTGTTTATCTTCATCTTGAAACAAAATTTATATTATTCATTTACCCTTTAGTTTACTCTAAACCCTATTCAACATTTTTAGATCTTCCACCACCACCAGATCCCCCACCAGTTCAGGGTTTAAAGCACCAAATAGGCCCTGACCAACATGGTGGTAACATGGAAAATTCTACAGAGGGAAAAGGAAGCTCTCTGGAGAGGCAACATGCATCCCCCATACATGAAACAAAGAATTCAGTGGATCTACAAGCTAGAACCTCACTAGAGTGGCAGAGGGAAACGCAGGAATGGATAAGCTCCACAGAACATCAAGAAGATTTAAGAAAAGTCCCACACAAACAAGCATTTGGATCAGGTGTGTGGTGATATAGTCCAAAACAAAGTTTAGACATTTTAAATTGATTTTTTTTATCAGGTATTTTAATATGAAAATCATATTAGGGCAAGTACAAAACAGTTTGTGCATTGGAATACCTTCATAAAGCTGGTCAGGAAAATTATCTTGCTGTCTTTCTCACCTCTCCAAAAGGGCAATAAATGTAGGCTAACTGCATCATCTGCTACCATACATCCTCCTTATTTAATAAAATTTTGCCCTCTAATGATTATCTCAGAAAATAAATCAAAGTGTAAGGGAGTATTTACAATATCTTTAATCACTTTGATTGAACATGTTAGGAAAGTTTAGTAATTGCTTGGTTCAGACAAACAAGATCGAGAAATATTTGTTACTTTGGATTTGCCCTATAACAGGAATAGTAGATCAAAGCCCAGAAGAGATCTTAAAAATCATCTCTTCCTATTTTCTCATTTCATAGATGAGAAAATTGAGAGTCCATGTGATTGTCAGATGTCCAAGTTCAGATAGTCAATAGCAGAACCAGCATTTGAGCCCAGGTTCTCTGACTCCCAATTTAATATTCTTTCTAATGTTATCTACATGAAAAAAAATTAGTATATTTGAAAGCTTTAATAGAGTACAATGTTTGGTTTCATCTTGTTGAGTCATCTTTCAGTCATATCTGACTGTAACCCCATTTGAGGTTTTCTTGGGAAAGATACTGAGGTACTTTGACATTTCCTTCTCCAGCTCATTTTACAGATGAGGAAACTGAAGCAAGCAGGGTTAAGTGACTTGCCCAGGGTCACACAGCTAATAAATGTCTGATTCCAGATTTGAACTCACAAAGATGATATTCCTGACTCCAGGCCCAGCCCTCTATCCAGTGTACCACTTTTTCTTTAATAGGTAGCATTTATATATTCTACTTTAAGGTTTCCTCATAATTCTGGGAAGGAGGTGATATTATTATCCCTATTTTATACATGAGGAAACTTATGCAGGGTCACACAACTGGTAAATATTTGCAGTAGAACTTTAATGCAGATTTTTCTGACTCTAGTCTAATACACTATCCATCGCACCACTCCTTTACTGGTTTGGCTTTCTGGAAAAATGATCTTTGTCTTTGTGGGTACAGTTTATCTTCTTCTGCATTTAACAGAAATAATATATCATAGATATCCATTTTAATGAAGGTCAAATAATCTTTTTTAAAAAATATATTACTCCTTATGCAAATGGAACCAATCTTTTCTAGACCTGAACCCAAATTCAATTTTGGAAACATTTTTTTTTTAGTATAAATTCCAAGATGAAGAATGTTTAAATAAAGATAAAGCAGTTGTGATGTATAAAAGATGCTGTAGTTAAAATTTATGTGTAGTGGCAACAGAAGGGTAATACTAAAATCTATAGAGTATTTCTCAGAATAATAGAAAACAATTTTATCCTTGATCAGCTTGCCCAGGTTAGAACTATTGAATATGCTAAGCAATTCCCCCAAACTATTGTTTTCAGTGAAATGAACAACTTCTAAAATAAATTATCTCCCTAGAAACAGCTAAAGACACTAATTTAACTAGCAATTACTCTGGGTCTTCATTGTCATTAATTGAAGTAATGGTGCCATAATTTAAACTAAAACAAAGACTACATTCCTTTATTCTTAATGGAAAATCTAATCAATTTCATTGAACTCTGAAAGTTATTTTCAGATCTTCTTTTGATAAGCAAACTGTGATTCATTATGTACAGTTTTCTAGTATTACCCCAAACTTTATAAATAACATAAAATATTTTTAGATCACTAGTATGTAAGCAAATCCTGCTTGACTCTAATTCTGTTTACATTTAGACATTTCTGAAATATTGGGGATTTATTTGTTAATTTCACTAGATATTGAACCATAAGGAAAATAATTCTAAACTTAAGTTTTAGTGGTTTGAATGCCTCTTCCAAAAAACTATTTTTTTAAAGCCCTTTCTTGTATTTCTTTTTCAGAGGAGGCACTGGTACCTTATAGTAAGCCCAGCTTCCCATCACCAGGTGGACACAGCTCATCAGGAACAGCTTCTTCGAAAGGATCAACTGGACCTAGAAAAGGCGAGATCTTGCGAGGAAGTCACCAGCGCAATGCCAGTGACCTTCTTGACATAGGCTATATGGGATCCAATACTCAAGGACAGTTTTCAGGTGAATTATGTAAGTAGTTAACAATTTGTATGAATGGAATTAAAGAATGAAAGAAACTTATCTTAACTGTCAGAAAAAATTAGATTACTATTTTTGAACTGAGTCTTGGAAGTAACCCAGATCATTGCTCTTTACAGCACTAAGTAAAATGTACATTTTTATTACTTTTTTTAAAATACAAAAAACAATATTGGTTTTAATTTAGACAATTTTATTCTTTACAAGCATGAGAGATAGATAACCTGGTGTCATGTCAAACTGAATTCAGGTTCAACTTCAGACCCATCCTGGCCTTGTGACCCTAGCCAAGTCACAATTTTCTCAATTATATAAAAGGGGTCATAACAGCACATATCCATAGAATTGTTATGAGGATTAAATGAGATTATATTTGTAAAGCAGGGTCTGGCACAAGTAGATACTCAATAAATACTTATTACCCCTGACTACCCTCAAGCAAATCTCCAAAGACTACAAATTTTGAAATAGTTTCCAATCTGCATTTAAAGAGAAAGTTAACTCACCTGGAATTCCCTGGACTGATGAAATCAAGGGACTCACCACCCCCCCACGCCCCCTCCCACCCCTGCCATCTCCTTCAAAACAAACAAAAAAAATCATTAAGTGCCTGCAAAAATTCAATTAAAAATTTTCCCCTTTTACAACTGAATTTTAAGGAATTGGATTTTTTTTTAAAGAGTTTTAGAAATGGCTAATTCTACATTTTTTTGTTGTTCCATCTCTGTGACTCCATAACAGAAAACTATTAAATGGTCAATGTGGCTCCAAAGTAGAGACAGGATTCAAGTATGGGAGCCAGCTTTATGTGAATCTCCTCTCCTAACCTGATTCATGCCATGTCCCCACCATCTCACATTTTCAGTGAATCTAGCTATACCAATCAGACTTCTTGAAACACAGAAAAATATATCAGATCACTGTTATTTTAAGTCTTTATTATATTAGATTCAATGGAGCAATCAATATTCTCTGTCTGGTGCAGTAAGCAACATGGTAATGTTAAGGATAGAAGCCATGAATGCCTTTAGTAAGCAGTTGTCATCCACAGATTTCTCTAAACCTGATTTGAGCCTAGTCTTATTTTTTAACTAAATGATTATAACATTTCTTTCTTTTTATCATCAGCATACTTTAAATTGATTTTCCTTTCCCTTTTTAAGAACGGGACTGGAAATAGGAGCATAACAAGTTTATTTTAAGAAATTGCTTTCATGAAATTAACATTAACTGTAAAATGTGTCCTGCTTAGGTTACTCAAATAACCACTTAAGTCATCTGCTTAGTGTAATTCTTGTAATTGTATGTTTTTGTGAATTTCTTTCTCTCTCTCTCTCTCTCTCTCTCTGTATTAGAGTAGTTGAGAAGAAAAATGCAAAGCTGCTCTGAAGGACCATCAGGTCTGAACTCATGGAAGTGATGACACTAAACAGTGCAATGAACAATTTCTTTATTTATGTACTATTAAAAGAACTGTAAATGCAATGTAAAGACACACAGCCACACCTATCCCACAGATATTTTACTTGTATTCTCTTAAAGACACCATCCACCTTAACTATTTCTTGTCAGGAGTATATACAAAAGAAAGAAAAAAATCACCCACCAGGATGAAAAGGCTTTTCCTCTGTATATAATTTCTTTTGTTGCATTGCTATGCAAGCTCACTCTCTTTTTAGCTATGTTCATATTACTGTCTGTTCTTATTGGTCTATTGTACTATATGTGAATTAATGGGCTGTGGTGCCATATATTAACTTTTAATTGTGTAACTCTTATGTTTAAAGTTTGCACTGCAATTTTCTTTGGTGATAAGCACAAATCTCTACTCCTCATGACATGAAGAAAAAAGACTGAATGTGAAGGGAGTACATGTACTGTAAGCTAAATTGAGTAATGCAGGATGTAACTGATTATGATATATGGTTTTCCACTGGGGTGTAGGAATATGTAGAAGTGAAAAGGAAAACTGACGTTGGCAAAGGCTTATGGGACTAGTTCAATAAAAGAGCAAGATGTCTGCTTTTACTGTTTGAAAAAGTGTATGGGGGTTCAAAAGAAAGGTGCACTTAATAATGAATATTTCTAAAATATGCAGGTAGCTATGATGAAAAATGTAAGGTCATCTGCAGTAATAGTTTTTACCTGCCCAAATATGATTGGATAATATGTGATTTAATATGAACAAAGGAAATTAAGGTGTTTCACTAAAGCTGTATTTATACCACAGTTTTTAAAGCATTTTATGAATTGCCATAATTAATCTCTCCAACCCATTAAATAAAAATATGATGCAAAGTTTCCCAAGGAGACAAATAATATAAACTCTAGAATATCTAGCAAATAGTTAAAGATGTAACTTCTCAGTAGATCATACTCAGACTTAGGCTTCTAAATATGAACTATGTTACAATATCTTGTTTCATCTTTATAATACATGCACAGTACACTAGAGGATAGAGTTGCATCACTGAAATTCACAACTTTTTTACAATGGAATTTACATAGAAATGTAGTTTATTTAATTAAGAAGTAAAATTTATTCCACCAAACTTGTAGTCAAATTGTAAGTGCTTGAAAAGCAGTGCTAAAAGTATGTTCATTTTACAGTAAGTAGGTTTCTTGAAATGAAGCTAAACATTTTCAAAAATTGGCTACCAACCAAAAATATAGTTGATCCATTTTAATGAGTGAATTGGAAAAAAATAGTTTAACAGGAAAACCTTGCATGTTTATATTCTTTTTTAATAAAACCAAAACTTGTAAGTGGACATTAATAATAGCATTCCGCTTCATCATTTGTTTTCATGACTCAAAAAAATATTATTCTGCAATTCAGTTAAGTATGAGGAAAATCATTAAAGTTTTGAAATATCTATTAGTTGTTATATGCATATAAAAATCAATCAAATCAAAGCTCTCCTGAAATTCTCATATTTCAAATTTGCCCACATGGAATATTCACATTTTAGTCTGCTTATGTCTATCCTTTCTCATTACTGTCCAAGAAGATTCACTGTTCCTTTCAATAAAGAGTTTGGCACCAGCTCTGAACAAGAGGGCCTTTTAAGTACACACTTTAATATATTATTGGCTTGAATCCCCCACTTCTACTTCTCTTTGTATTAGCAGAGTAGTTGGCATTGTCAAATTTGTTTCTTCCCTTTACTTCCATTATAGGTATATATTAGGAACTAGGCTGTGCTTTGAGGGCTGAAGAAACATCTGTTCCTCACTCCAAACCAATGATTCCACAATAGGCAATAAACAGAGTTCTTGTTCACTTTTGGACAAACCTACATGACCCTAACTAGATTGTTTTCTAACATCAGTGTCTGCAACTTCAATGACTTTTGCATTCCTTCAGATATGAAAGAGTATCTGATAAATGTGTGAGCACTGTGTTAGGAATGATAACATGAATATCCAGAAACCTTAAGGCAGAAGGATTTCAGACCATGGTATTTGCAATGCGAAACGTGAGTGTTTTCAACCATTCAATTTAAAACTTCTCAACCTCAGATTTTGGTCTGTATCTCTGAGTAGTGTATTATTTTAGTCAAATGCATGTAATCTGTTGACAGTAGCTGCTAAAACACAGTAGCTGCTCAGCTGACACAAAATTTAAAGGTTTGAGCAGGAAATGATTAGTTATTGTGATTGGATGTATAAGTTTATACAGTATACTTAGCTGAAATGCCTTATCAGATTGGTCTATTTTCCTTGTTATCCCCACACCTAGGTAAATTGGTATTTTCCATCCCTTACAAAATGGAGAGTGTATTTTACCAGGATATGGCCTACATACTGACATACAATAATACTATAGTTATCAAATGGAATTCAGCAATAATATCTAAAATAAAAAAACATTATTCATCTTGCATAAGAAGTCAAATAGGATATAAGCCAAGATATGAAATCAGATGTGTAAACATTTGGTATTAACTGGAAAATCTACTTTTCCTTGTTGACTGTATTACTATAGTTATAATTTCATTATGCCCAATTCTCTGTTTCATAAGTCACAGAGCAAGTCCATGTAAATTAATAAACTGAAGGCCTCCACAAGTTTATGTGGATGTAGGGAGTATCATCCCACTTTACAGTCAAGGATAATGCTACCTCATGGCCACTTCTGCATAAGCACAATAGTATTTAGTTTGAAGAACTCCTTTTTATGAAATGCATGTGACTGTCAGAGCAAATGCTCATCTCTGGCTCTGTATTTATGTTGTAGACACAGTACTTCTGTTCTAAATCTTTTCTATACCATTTTAAAGTAGAGATAGAATAGCATTGGTGCCAGCTACAATGAGCTTCATGAAAACAATTCATGGCTCCATTAAATATGAGTTCAGCTCAAGAAGAGAATGAAAGTAGAAAGCATAGAAAGATAATTGAGTTCAAAAATAGTGTAATAAAGGTAAAATAATAGGCCAGAAAAATAAAAATATTATACATTTCATTCACTTTCATACCATATATTAAAAACCCATCCATAGAGATGTTATAATAATATTTTCTGGTATGGGGGTAGGTTGGATCAGATGATCTTGAAAGTCCCTCCCAACTCAATGATTCTATTAAATTTATTAATATATAACTTCATATTTTATTCTAAGAATTTTAATTAGTCTTCAATGGGCATTGAGGTAAAGTTTAAGTTTAGCTTTGGTGGAACACCTTACTCAAGATTTCTCTGAAAAATTTATACTATTATCTCTTGACAACATGATAATAACCATCCCAATTAATTTCAGATATGTGATTTATCTGCTCCAATGGGAAAAAATTGTGTGTGTCAGCATTGAAGTTGTATAGGACCATATTATTCACTAACTTGTTCATCTGCCTCTATGTTTTTCTTCTGAAATTACATGACAAAAATCTGGCATATATAACATGTCTCTCCCCATTATATTACATGAAGTTTACTGTTTTCTCTTCTAATATTTGTACTTAAAACCAACCATAGTACAATTCCAATATGATTTAATTTACTATTTTTTAAATCTCATTTTGATCCAAGCCATTGTGAATTAATCATGTTTTAAGATGGGGGATGTTGTGGCAACACATACATTTTTTATATTTGTTTTTCTAGATTTATTTTTGTCTGTAGTTTGTTCAAGTCACCAAAAAAAAAATTCCCAACTATTAATGTGTTACATTGGTATTGTTAGTACAGCAAAGTTAAATTGGCATAAGAAGTTGGTTTATTAGTACTGTCAAAAAGTTGTGTATTGTATATTTAATGGGGAAAAATAAAACATTCACATTTCAAGTCTGTCAAATATGTTCTCTGAAATAATCTTAACTGTTCACAATCATACATTGTGATCACTTTTAGACTACTATATCATACACTTGTAAACATATATAGTACAAAGAATTATTGGCATTTCAAAGCTCTTTTGAATATTTAGATTCACTACTAGTTTTGTTAGTGGTAGAAATTAGATAATTATTTGTGCAGAAAATAACAATATATCATATACAACTAATGGCTTATATTGCAAAATTACAAATATAACTAGTATATTAATGAGTATTATCCTGGTGATCACTTGCTAATATCTTATTTATTTTTTTGCATCAATATTCATTAGGGAAATTGGTTTATAATTTTCTTTCTCTGTTTTGGCTCTGCCTGGTTTTGAATTGACACCATATTTGTGTCAAAAAGGAATTTGGTAGAACTCCTTCTTCACATATTTTTCCATATAATTTGTATAATATTGGAAATAATTGTTTTTAAATGTTTGGTAGAATTCACGTGTAAACCCATCTGGCCATGGGGATTTTTTCTTAGGGAGTTCATTAATAGCTTGTTCAATTTATTTTAATATTATGGGCTTATTTGGGGGCAGCTAGGTGGTGCAGTGAATAAAGCACCAGCCCTAGATTCAGGAGGACCTGAGTTCAAATCTGGCCTCAAACACTTGACACTTAATTGCTGTGTGAGCTTGGCAAGTCACTTAACCCTCATTGCCCTGCCAAAATAATGGTAATATAACAATAACAACAACAACAACAACAATAATAATAATAATAATAAGGGCTTATTTAAGGATTTTATTTCCTCTTCAGTTAACTTGGGCAATTTGTGTTTCTGTAAATATTCATCCATTTAATTTAGATTTTCACATTTCTTGGCATATAGTTGGGCAAAATAGTTCCTAATTATTGCTTTAATTTCCATTTCTTTGGAGATTAAATCATCCCTTTCATTTTTGATACTGGTAATTTGGTTTTCTTATTTCTTTTTTTTAATCAAATTAACCAATGATTTACCTATTTTATTGTTTTTTTTTTCATAAAACCACCACTTAGTTTTATTAATTCTATAGTTTTCTCACATTCAATTTTATTAATTTCAGGATTTCTAATTTAGTATTTAATTGGGGATTTGTAATTTGGTCTTTTTCTAGCTTTTTAAGTTCCATGCCCAATTAAGTGATCTCTTCTTTCTCTTTTTTATTGATGTAAGCATTTAGAGATATAAAATTTCTCCTAAGCACTGCTTTGGCTGCATCCCATAGATTTTGGTACATGTCTCATTATTATCATTCTCTTGGATGAAGTTATTGTTTCTATGATTTGTTGTTTGACCCACTCATTCGTTAGAATGAAATTATTTTCCAATTAATTTTCAGTCTACCTTTCCATGGATCTACGTTACATGTAATTTTTATTGCATCATAATCTCAGAAGGATCTGCCTTTCTACATTTGACTATGAGGTTTTTGTGCCCTAATACATGGTCAAATTTTGAACATGTGCCATGTACTGCTGAGTAAAAGATATATTCCTTTTTATCCTGATTCAATTTTCTTCAGACATCTATCATATCTATTTTTTCTGACATTTTATTCACCTCTTTAACTTCTTTCTTATTTATTTTGTGGCTAGATTTATCCAATTCTGAGAGGGCAAGATTCAGATCCCCAACTAGTATGGTTTTGCCATCTTTCCTCTTGTAACTTGTTTAACATCTCCTCTAAGAATTTGGATGCTATGCCACTTGGCACATACATGATTAGTATTGATATTACTTCATTATCTATAGCACCTTTCAGCAAGATGTAGTTTCCTTCCTTATCTCTTTTAATTAGATCTAGTTTTGCCTTTGTGTTGTCTGAGAGAAGGATTGCTATTCCTACTTTTTTTACTTCAGCTAAAGCATAAAATATTCTGTGCCAATCTTTTACCTTCACAGTGTGTATCTCTCTGCTTCAAATGTGTTTCTTGTAAACTGCATATTATAGGATTCTGGTTTTTAATCCACTCAGCTATTCACTTCTGTTTTATTGCAGAGTTCATCCCATTCACATTCAAAGTTATTATTACTAGCTGTCTCTTCCCCTCCATTCTACTTACCCCTTTTGTATTTCCCCCCTTCTTTCACCCTATTCCTCCTCACCAACATTTTGCTTTTTACCCCTGCCTCCTCCAATCTGCCCTCTCTTTTATCAGCCCCACTCCCTTTTCTTTTCTTTTTTCTTTTTGTTTTTTTGTTTTTTGTTTTGTTTTTGTGAGGCAATTGGGGTTAAGTGACTTGCCCATGGTCACACAGCCAGTAAGTGTTAAGTGTCTGGTGCCGGATTTGAACTCAGATACCTGGCCTCCAGGGCCAGTGCTCTATCCACTGCACCACCTAGCTGTCCCTCCTTCCTTTTCTTTACCCTTTCTCCCCTGTTTTTGCCCTCTGTTCTAACAGACCCCCTTTCCCCTTATCATTTTACTTCCCTAAAGAATAAGCTCAATTTCTTTATCCAAATGAATGTGTATGTTATTCCCTCTTTGAACCAAATCTAATGAGAGTAATCTTGAAACAATGCTCAACCCTCTCTTCTTTCCCTCCATTGTAATAGGTTTTTTGCACCACTTTATATGATGTAATTAAACCCATTTTACCTCCCCTTTCCTGTTCTCCTGATCAACTCCTTTTTTCACCCCTTAATTTTCTTTATATCATCACATCAAAGACAATTTATATTTATACCCTCTGCGCATAATCCTTCTGTCTGCCCAAATACCTACACAGTTCTCAAGAGTTATAAGTATTATCATCCCTTGTAAACAGTTTAATCATAATGAATAACTTTTTTCCCCGTTTACCTTTTTAAACTTCTCTTGAGTCTTATATGTTAAGATCAAATTTTCTATTCAGTTCTGGTCTTTTCATCAGGAAACCTTGAAAATCCCCTATTTCATTCAATGAAATATGAGTAAGAAAAAGAATATGTCCATCTTTTTTGCTGAAAAAGAATGATCAGTTTTGCTGGGGAGTTCATCCTTGTTTGCAGTCCAAGCTCCTTTGCTTCTGGAATATCATATTCTAATGTTGAAGCTGCCAGGTCCTGTGAAATCCTGACAGTGGCTCTATGATATTGAAATTGCTTCTTTCTGGCTGCTTGGAGTATTTTCTCCTTCATCTGATGATTCTGGAATTTGGCTACAATATTCCTTGGAGTTTTCCTTTTAGGGTCTCTTGCAGGAGGTGATCACTGGATTCTTTCAATGATGATTTTATAGTCTGATTCTATAATATCAGGACAGTTCTCCTTGACAATTTCATGGAACATGGTGTCTAGACTCTTATTCTGATCTTTTTCTAGTAGTCCAATAATTCTCAAATTGTGTCTCCTGGATCTATTTTCAAGGTCAGTTGTCTTTCCAATGAGGTACTTCACATTTTCTTCTATTTTTTATTTGTTTTTTTTTTTAGCCTGTTTGACTGATTCCTGGTGTCTCATGGAGTCATTAGCTTCCTTCTGTCCAATTTGAAGGGTTTTTTTGGTGGGGCAATGGGGATTAAGTGACTTGCCCAGGGTCACAGAGCTGGTAAGTGTCAAGTGTCTGAGGCTGGATTTGAACTCAGGGCTGGTGCTTTATCCACTGCACCCCCCAATTTGAATTTTTAAAGCATTGTTTTCTTCAGTAAGCTTTTTCACCTCCTTTTCCATTTGGCCAAATGAATTTTTTAAGTAATGTTCTTCTTTTTCCTTGCTGCTGATTTCTTTTTCATAAGTTTCTTGTGCTCCTTTCATTTCTCTCCCCATTTTTTCTTCAACCTCTCTCAATTGATTTTGAAAATCCTTTTTGAGCTCTTCCAAAAAGGCTTTTTGGTCTTGAGACCAAGTTAGTTTCCCTCTTAAGGCAATTTGAGAGTATTGTCCTCATCTGAGTTTGTGTTGGTCTCTTCCCTGTCCATACAAAACCTCTCAATGGTAAGAGCCCTTTTCTATTTCTT
This sequence comes from Dromiciops gliroides, assembly GCF_019393635.1. NCBI lineage: Eukaryota > Metazoa > Chordata > Mammalia > Microbiotheria > Microbiotheriidae > Dromiciops > Dromiciops gliroides. The sequence goes on from NC_057863.1 coordinate 191,482,585, forward strand.
ACTCATATTGCACCTTATTTTTTTAAAGTTGAGGTCTACTCCTGGGCACAAGGGTGACTGTTTCAAGCTTCTTGTACTGGGGTGTGGGGGCTGTGTCACTGGCTTTCTACTCTGAAAGCCCCTATGGCTTGTGGATTTCTCACGGCCCTATGCTTGCTCCCAGCATGCTGGGATATCCAGGCCTGTTCGTGCCCTTCCTGTGGGTGGCCCTCCAGCTGGCAGCCTGCCCTCTTAGCTGGTGCTGGTGGACCTCACCCCTGACTTGCTGCACCACCAGCTTGCCGAGCTAGGACCAAGGGGCCTCAGTTGTTCCACTGTGGCCAAGAGCTTCCTGCTGACTTTCTCATACCCCCTCAATGCAGTGCTGTGCTGTGAAGCTGCGCTGTACTGTCCCCTCCCCAAGTGAAACTGACCTTTCTTGAAGTCTTCCAAATCATCTCAATTTGGAAAATTGTGTCTCTCTGGTTTTTGTAGGTTCTGTTGTTTCAGAATCTGTTTAGAAGCTTGATTAAATATTGTTTTTGAGGGAAATTTGGTAGAGCTCAGGAAACTTACAGGCTTCTCTGCACCATCTTGGCTACACCCCAAACAAAACTTCTGAGAAGAAAATAGCTTGTCTATAAAGATGATGAGTGCCTGGAAGAAATGAAGCATGGTATTATAAATGAAATGAAAGTGAAAGAGGAGAGGTTTTAAGAATCAATACTTATTATAAACTTCACACAAGAAAATGATTCCCTGAAAATTAGAATGGATCAAAAGTGATTCCAAAGTACCACAAGAAATATTAAAACAGAAATGAAAGATTGAAAAAAACCAAAAATCAATTTAATCTTTCTCCTACCTAAAGGAACACAGGTCAAGGAAAGGTTGATTAAGAATCAATGGACTTCCTATGAATCAGTAACAAAAGACAAGTTCAGCTGCCATGTTTTAAGAAATTATAAGTGGAAATTCCTGGAAAACCAGAAGGCAAAGTGAATAGAGAAAAAAAATACACTGACCAATTACTGAAAGAAACTATAAAATGAAAATTTCCAAGAATGTCATAGCCAAAATTCAGGTTTCAAGAAGCATCAAAGAAAAAAATACTATAGTTAAAAAGATTAAGGACAAAGGAATCACAGTCTTGATTACATAGACCTTGGCAGTTACCATGATAAAGAAAAGGACATTTTAAAGTATATTATTCCAAAAGAAAAAGTTTAAAGCTAAGAAAAACAGACCAAAAAGTGAACCATATTCTTATAGGGAATGAAAAAAAAAAGAATCATAAAGTACTTTGAAGCATTCCTAATGAAAATACAAGAGCTGAGTACAAACTTTAAAATTTAAACAAAGCAATCAAGAAAAAGTGAGAAAAGTAAATACATTTAGCCAAAATCCTTAATAACTTCAGTGGGATTAGAGGGAGTTAAGTAAGATAAACAAAGAATTTGGAGTGGTTCTTTTGTTTTTATAATTATAAGACAATAAAGAAAAGGGAAGAGTATGGAATTTAAAATTATACGTGGTTGCCTTATTTCTGTCCCAAGTTTTAGGGAAACATAGCTAGGGGTCCTAATATAGTGCTACTTATAAATTAGAAGCTTTAGCACTAATTTGGGGGCATTAAGCATTTATTAAAGCACATGGCTCAGAAAGTTCAGAAGCCCTATGTACCTAGGATAGAAGATTGAAAGAGATCAAGGCACCTCCTCTAAGTCTCAGGCCAGCAGGAAGTGTCTGTGCCTCTGTGAATGGAAGCTTCCTGTGGGTCTGGAGGAGGGGCAGCCCTTACAGACTGCTTCAAGCTAATTGGCTAGCATCATTCAAATCTGTTGGTTTACTGGACTTGAGGGTGGTGCATGAGCAGAATGTGCTGAGGTCAGAGTTCAGAGAACACAACCTTTGAGGGCCAGGCTTTCAGGTATGTGTGATTTTAATTAACTTAAATTTCAGTGAGTAAATCAGCAAAGTCAATGCAATCAATCTTAATATTATCCCCTTGAGGGCATCCCAAAACCCATGATTTTCTCATAAACCCCTCTATGCTTCATCAAGTAACATGGTTTCCTTAAATGAAGCAATAACATTACGAATACTATAAAGGGTTCTATGATGACTAACAATGTAAAGGGGGCAGTCCCCTTTAGGAGGTGGATATTACAAAAAGTATATGAATAGGAAAAGGAAAACAGAAAAATGTCCATTTAAGTATTTGGAAGTCTTTTCTCAGATGATTCTTGGGATGTCATCTGGGTGTAGCTCAGAATTCTGGCTCTGGATTATGGGCATGGTATCTTCTGTGGTTGCAGAGAAGTTTCTCAGGTATTTCAGATGCTGATGATCAGGTAGAAAGTCTGAGTTGGAAAGTTTCTTACAAAATTGATCTTAATACAACTTTAAATAGTGTGAGATTTAAAATTGGATACTAGAGCATTAACCTCCCCTTTTAACTGTTTCGCTTATTTTATCTCTCAGATCAGTAAGTTAAAGAAACCTCTGGTCTCTAGTTAGAGCTTTGATTGGTAATTACAAGGTGATGTTGATTAGAGGGATAGGAAAGTAGAAATACAAAACAAATAGTCTTAAGTCTAAGCTTAGTCTATATTCCGTATAAAACTCACCAAAAGCCCAAGGCCACCTTTGGGGGGGGAGAGCCGCATCAGAAATGAGATGCTAATGGCGAGCCGGGCCGAGTCGAACTCTAGTCAGCGTCCATTTGTACAGCGCCAGTCCTCAGACTAGGTGAGCAGGAAAGAGATACTACTTACATTCTCTCCTTGCCTTTTAAGCTCGCACCCCGGAAGTGGAGTGCTTGGCAGCTGGACTGGTGTGTGTAGCCCATGCACGGCCGTCAGTCTCCTCCCCGAAAGGGTGGTCCTTTAAAAACTGGCATCTTTCTGTATTCACTAACCAACTGTTAAAAACTTTTCACCACAATAGCTTTGCCAATAACCAAATCAAAGAATAAGACTTCTCAAAAACATATGTCTAGAGAAATTCAGCATCTTTTAGAAATTTTAGTTATGTATTGTCCAGTTGTTACATGTGAAACGTATATAATAAAAACAAAAATTGAAACATTTTTAACTTAATATTACTGTAAATCCCCCTGTGGAGAATAAATTGAGAGGATATAATATAAAAGTTGTTAGATTAATTTCAGTTATAATAATTTCTAACAAAACTAGATGTCTCCTTAAATTACTTGCAAAAGAGTTGGAAAGTTATGCTGGTATGCCCTTCTTTAATACAGGGCTAAGACGATTATGATATTAATTAATAAAATGATTTATATCCTGGTTTCATCACATTTTGCATCATCTGCTTAATTATCCTCCTACCATTATGAGAAATTAAAGAATCTAATATAACTGGTAACAGATGTCAAGGTTAAATCCAACATTGTATCCATCATGACATCCAATATAATTATGGGGTTATCATAAGAGAACAGAGAAGTAAAAGAAATGAGCATTACCAAACTTTGTGGCTAAGAAATTCAAAAAGGACAAAAAATATTAACAATAGGGGGGTTTACTAATTTCTCATAAATGGGAACAGAGGAAGAATATAAACATGGAGAAAGGGACTGAGAGAGTGAACACAGCATAAACCTGGTCACATTGAGAGTTGAACACACAAAGAGGGAGGGAGAGAGAAGAATAGAGAAGAGATTGATTTGGAAATATTTTAAACTCAATAGGAAAATAGAGATTAGAGAAAGGGATTTGAGTGGGAATATAGTATTAGGGAGGAAATAGATGTGAGCAAAACAAACCTCAAAAAAACCCCACAACAACTACAACAAAAAACAAATTTCATTTTCAGAGAGCGAATTGCAAAGGGAAATTATGGGGGAGGAAGTAAAGTAAAATCTATTAATCAATCATTGAATAAGAGAGTAAAACAAGCAAATTATTCTTATTATAGCTCACTAATGTTCAACACAATCTTCTTGTTACTGACTTCAGCTTTAAGAAGAAGGCGGCAAGGGCAGGGACATGAGAGGAAAGAGTACAAGAAGATAGTATGGAGATCAACACACCATTAGTAATCCTAATCATGAAGGCAAATGTCCTGAACTCACCCATAAAATTCAAGAGGATATCAGAATGCATTAGAAATTAGAATCTAGTAATGATATTTGTAAGAAGTATGCTTGAGGGGACAGTTAGGTGGCACAGTGGATAAAGCACCAGCCCTGAATACAGGAAGACTTGAGTTCAAATCTGGCCTCAGACACTTGAAACTTTCTAGCTATGTGATTCTGAGCAAGTCACTTAAGGGGGAAAAAAAGCACTTGAAACAAGGTTTCAGAGTTGAAATAAAGGACTAGGACACAATTGACTAAACCTCCTGTGAAATAAAAATAAAGCAGAGGTAACAATGAAGGAAATAGGAAAAGAGTTATAAGAAATAAATAGGAAAACTATATTATGCTTAAAATTATCACAGATAATCAAACAATATCAATAGATAATATGAAAAACTATAATTATTGTGTACTTCTATATAGCTTTTCAGACTTAGACAAATCTAACAAAAGGATAGGCAAGAAAAATGAGAAAGAAGCTATGAATTGATAGAGAATTAAAAAAAATGATCTGTGGAGATTATTGAATAGGAATTGAAAGGATTACACATATTTCTAAGCTGTACAAGACAACTTTAGAAAAATCAACCATGTATTATGGCACACAATCCTCATAAATACAAAAAAAGTAGAAATATTAATGACATCCTTTACTGACCATGAAGAAATAAAAATTATAACCAATAAAGATAACTTCAAGAATATTCAGACTTAACTAGAAATAAAAAAGAATGATAGACCAATAAGTAAATAGAACAAATCATAGAAATAATAGATAATTCCATCCAAGAAAATCATAATAATATACCACATCTTGATATTTTCTTGGTACACATATTTTTGTTAAATGGGGTCTTCATTAATATGATAAAGTATCTATTGTAAGCAAAGATTCAGCATTATATTTAAAAGTGATAAACTAGAGAACTTCACAATAATATCAGGAGTGTAGCAAGGATATCCATTATTACCACTATTATTTGATATAATTTTAGACATTCTAGCTATTAGAAGATAAGAAGGGGCAGCTAGGTGGAACAGTGGATAGAGCACTGGCCATGCTGTCAGGAGGACCTGGGTTCAAATTTGGCCTCAGGCAGTTGACACACTAACTGTGTGCTGCTGGGCAAGTCACTTAACCCAATTGCCTTACCACAAAAAACAAAATATAAGAAAGAAATTGAGAAAATAAACACAAGTAAGAGAAAGCAAAGTTACTGCTTTTCGTAGATGGTATGATCTATTCGAAAGTCTCTGAGACTTGATTAAAATTAATTGGAACAAGCAGAGTAGCAAAATATAAAATAATCTACATATGTGTCACCACATATTTTGTAAATTATCAACAGTGGCTGCCCTTCATACTCAAGAGGACCAAAATGGAGTTACTATGTCAGGGTCAATGTACAATGTGCCTAACTGTAGCTATCTGAGTTATGCTCTCTACTGCAGAGTTCAAATGCTTGAAATTTCAGTTTGAAAAAGGACCTGTGTACCTTATATTGCCAGGTGAGCTTCAGAATCATCCTAATACAATTCAAATGGAAGTGATTCAGTTTCCTGACATGATGCCCATTTGCTGTCTAGATTTCACAGGCGTACAATGAGGTCAGCACAACAGTTCTATAGAACTTCAGTTTGATAAGCAGCCTAATATTTCTTCTCCCCCACACTTTCCTTCAGAGACTCCTCAAAACTGAGCTAGTTCTGACAATGCATTTGTCAATCTCATTATCTATGTGTACATCCCTGGAAAATACACTGCCAAGGTGAGTGAACTTATTCATAACATTCAAAATTTCTCCCTTTGCTGTAATGATATGGACGGTATGTGTTGGCTGATAATTATATAACCCAATAGAAAAAGAAATCCATTCAAAATAACTACACAATGTACACAATATTTATGATTCTACCTACCAAAAAACAACAACAACAAAAAAACCCAAAGAAACTATATGAATATAATTATAAAACTACTTTGCAGGGGAAAAAAAGAATAATTGGAAAGATACTAATTTTTGTGGTTGGACCATGCCAGAATAATAATAACCATGCCACATATATTAATTTGCCTTTTTAGTAACACACCAATCAGACTACTAAAGAATTACTTTATAAACTAAGAAAAAAATAAAAATAGAATCCCTCTGGAGGGACAAAAGTTCAAGTATCTCAAGGGAAATATAATAATGAAAAAGAGGGAACAGATAGGGTGTCTAGCAGTACCAGCTCTGAAACTATATTACAAAGTATGTAGTAAAATTATTTGGTACTTCTTAATAGAGAAATAAATTAGTAGACTATAGAGAAGCAAACATACATTGTAGCATAGTATTCAGTAAAGTCAAAGATTCTGAGTGCTGAAATGAAGATTCAAAAATTATTGGGAAATTGATAAGTAGTGTCATATCATATACCATAAAATAATTACCAAGTGAATATAAAATCTAAATATAAAAGATTATATCATAAATAAATTAGAAGAGCTAAACAGGAGATCACCACCACCACTCCCCCCTCCTTTTGCAACTATAGTTAGAGGATGAGTTCATGTCCAAACAAGGGATAAAGTGTATCATAAAAGATAACATGGATAATTTCAGTTACATAAAACACGGGGAAAAGTTACAAAAACAAAAACCAAAGCAGTTAAAAATTTAAAAGTAGTTAACTGAGTAAAATCTTTGTAACCAACTTCACCAGCAAAGATTTGATGGAACAAGTAGAATTTATTACAGGCATACACATAGGTACTAAAAAGATATAAATGAAAAATTCTGCAGGAAAGAAATCCAAATTCTCAACAACCATGTGAAAAATTCTCCAAATAACTAATTAGACAAGTAGAAATTAAAACAAAGCTGAAATTACCCCTGTCAAATTTGCAAAGATGGTAAAAAGAAAGATATAAGAAAATGGGGATGGGAGGTGACTATGAATTTCAAGCATAATAAAGCACTATGGGTGGGGCTGTCAATTGTCTTTCCAATTGTCTTCAGGGGAAAATGTATATTTTTAAGCCCTTTAATCAATAAAAGTGAAAAAAATCATTAACAAAGTAAAATTACAGCTAAAACAACTAAGAAAGTAATTATACAAACACATGCACAACAACAACAACAACAACTAAATGCCAAAATAGAAATTCCGAAAATCAAGGAAAAGGTTAAAACTGAAAGCAAAAAAAAAGTATTGAATTTATAAATAAAATTAGGAATTAGTGTTCTTTGGGGAAAAAACAACTAACAATACAGAGAAACCAATAGTGAATCTGATCACAAAAAAATAAGAAGAAACTCATTTTTCAGTTTAACAAAAATGAAAAAAGGTAAATTCAGTTTGCCTGATTTCAAGACAAAAAAAAAATGTTGAGTATATATAGAAATACAAAATACCCAAATTAATAAAAAGAGCAATAAATAAGTTAGGTAACACAATTACAAAAAAAAGAAAAGAAAAGAAATTAAGACAGAAATACACTCCCAAAGAAAAAAGAAAAAAGACCAGATTGAACTATGAAAGCACATTTTGTGAAACAATCAAGGAAAATGTAATTGTAATATTTTGTAAACTGTTTGTAAACATAAGGAAAACTATAATGCATTTAGGTAAAATGATTAAAAATCTCAAAATCCATATATGCAGAAAGACTTTGATGAAGTATTACATATATTACGCTATGGGTGGGGCTGGAAAATAATTTGGAATTAACGTCCATAAAGTTGTACAATACTTATTGTATTGTACTTCAACACTGTGGAAAAAAACAAATGTGAAATTCTTTAGAATTCTAACAAATGGAATGAACAACCAGGGCTCCAGAGAGTCAATAATAAAGCATCTACTGCCTAAGAAAGAGGTTGGAGACTATATAAATTAAAGAATATATTTTGGCACCTGGACAATTTGTGAATTTGTTTTGTTTGGCTATGCTTATTTGTAAGAGGTCTTTTGTTTGTTTTTACCTTGGGGGGAGGAGTTGAGAGGCAGAAGAATAGAGATGATAGTAACACCCAGAAAAAAGAAAGAAAAAAAAACCAAACACTTCATCAGCATTTGGAAGTTAAGTTAGAGACAAAGACAAGCAATAGTACTTTGTAATTGTGTAATTTATTATATAACTTTTTTTTGTTTGTTTTTGTTTTTGTTTTTTTTTTTTTGTGGGGCAATGAGGGTTAAGTGACTTGCCCAGGGTCACACAGCTAGTAAGTGTAAAGTGTCTGAGGCCGGATTTGAACTCAGGTCCTCCTGAATCCAGGGCCGGTGCTTTATCCACTGCGCCATCTAGCTGCCCCCTATTATATAACTTTTTAAAGAAATGTAAGCGGTATGTTATAGAGATATGGAGTTTCATGAACTAAACACTCTGGTCCCCTTACCTTGAAAGCTCCCAAAGGGGCTCCTACTTCTGTGTCCCTCACCTAATTCTGTCACTGGTGGAATTCTCTCATATATTACAAATATCTCTTTCTGACCTCCTATGTTGCTAATCCAGAATTTGTTTTGAGAAATTAGTTTAAAAGATATTTAGAAAGGAATGTTGGGAGGGCTAAGTTGAGTACTTCTCTACTCCACCATCTTGGCTTTGCCCCTCCCCCCAATTGTTCTTTTACTCTCATAAGTTTAGTTTTTTTCAATATTAAAAATTCACTTTCTTATTCTGAAAGGTATGAATAATTACAAAAAAATAAAAAATGCTTTTCCTTAAAACATTATCTGAAAATGAAATATTTTTATCTATCCCTGTACAGGTAACATTAAAGACGTTTCATTAAAATCAAGAGATGTATATAAGAAAATACTTTATTTTAAAGAAAGGTAACCTCAACAAGGAAATTTGGGTTCAAGTTTCACCTCTGGCATAATGCACATGAAATAAGTATGATCTCTAGGCTCTAGATTCTTAAACTCTGTGTCATAACTGCATATGGGGTCCCATAACTGAACATGAGGTTTGCAAAAAATTTGACAACAATAAAAGGTTATGTGTGTAGTAGTGAATTAAAAGTGCCAAGGCAATGTTAGACTACTCACTACAATTATATCATGCTTTCAAATCTGGTGACTGGCTCAGGAGAGTTGAGTTAAAACAATAATCCAGTCTATGAATAAACAATTGCATCTTTGTTCTTTGTTTTTCCATGTTATGAACTAATACCCAATAATATCTAATGTAAAGTCCTTCACATGTTATTGAATTTAATTGTCTCAACAACTCTATGAAGGAGAGTCTGTTGTTATTTTACAGATAGGGAAAACGAGACATAGAGATTAAGTGATTTGCTCACAGAAATATAACTATTGCCTGAGGTGGAATTTGAACTAAGGTCTTCGTGACTCCAAGACCAGTAGTTCAACCACTAAACAACCTAGTAGTTCTGAGAAAGAGAGCTCTTATACCTATATCAACTGCTTATTATTCTCTGCTGTTTAACTGTTTTTATTTTTTATTTTATGCTCTTAAAGCTGTTTTCCTATTTCAAAATTATAGTTAAATATCTTTACCTATAATTTTAACTTTCCTACGTAGGCAAGTGTCCTACGATGCTTGGGATTATAGATACAAGACGTCTTCATTTGTGTGTGTGTGGGGGGGGGGTAATCAGGGTTAAGTGACTAGTCCAGGGTCACACAGCTAGTAAGTGTCAAGTGTTAGGGGCCAGATTTGAACTCATCTTCTTCTGACTCCAGGGCCAGTGTATCATCCATTGTATCATCTAGCTGCCCCTGAGACTTCAGTTCCTTTTTAACATGATCTTGAGGAAGTGACAGGGTAAATGAGCATTCCGATCTCATGTAGCAAATTGCATTACTAAAGATCCCAAAACTTTGATGAAAGAATAACATATACTACTTTTCTTCCCCACCTCCCACTCACTGCCTAAGAAGCAAGGGAAACTGATACAACTGAGAAATGAGAATACTCATGTCCAAAAAAAGTTAGAAAACTATCTTTGGAGCTGCTGTCCACTTCCTTGTGAATTTTGACAGACTTACTCTGAAGAATGGAACTACCTCAAGACTCTCCTAAATCACTTGATAGACTGTTAAAAAAAAAAAAAAAAGCTTTAATAAATTTCATTCACATGCAAATGTTTTGCCCATGGACTTTGTCAACTCCCCCCTCTTTACCATGTTAGCTAGTAAGTTACATAGTCTGAGGTCACACTTGAACTCAGGAAGAGGAGTATTCTTGACTCTAGGACCAGTGTTCTATCCACTTTGCTATCTAGCTACCCCTCTTGAGAATTATCACTTATCCACTATCACTTAGAAGCGTAATGGAAGCAATAAATGAAAGTAAGCTAGAATTTACATAGGGCTTTCTGATTTGTAAGGCACATATGTTATCTCACTTTATCCTTATAAGTACCCTGTAAGGTAGGTGCTATTATTTATTATCCCCACTTTTCAAATGAGGAAACTGAGGCAGTAGCAATGACTTGCAATAATCAAGGAGAGAGGTGATAGGGGCCCAAACCTGTTTGATTATTTGGTGAATAGAGAGAATAAATGTAAGCTATATGGAGAAAGAAAAGACAATAATGGATAACTGATTGAATATATGAGGTGAAGGAAAATGATGAATTAAAGATAACACTAAGGTGATGACAGCCTGGGTAAATAGAAGGAAGGTGACAAAATCATTGCCCTCAACTGTATTCATGAAGTTTGGAAGAGGAATGGGTCTGAAGGCTACAGATCACAAATAACATTTCAATATATTTCCCTCAAATCTACTCCTCTTCCAAATTTCTTATATTCTTTCTGACCCAAAATGAAAAGAGGGAAGGCAGAGTTCTCACTAAATAGTCTTTACTCCCTGAGCCTAAAACCTAAAATTAAAAGGCAACTGTGTCAACTACAAGGTGATCTAGAAGGATCAGGATAAAAGTGGAATTTTTCCAGTAGTACCTGCACAGCTGCTGTTGTGGGTGTCTGGGAAACCTGAAGTGCTTATATCTACCTTAGAAGAGGCTTGATTGAAAACCTACACAGAAGAATCAAGAAGTATAGGGAGATATCAGTTGACAAGCAATTATTAAGCACTTACTACCCACCAGGTATTGTGCTAAATGCCAGGGATAAAGAGAAAGGGAATTATGTTGTCTTTCCCCTCAAGGAGCTCACATTCTAATTGGGGAGATTACACAGAAAAAAAGCAATGTACATGCAAGATATAAGCAGTGTACTTGGGAAGTATTCTCAGAGGGAAAAGTCTACCAGAAAAGTGAAACCAGAAGTGTAATATGCTCTTCTGCCAAAGAATCATTATCTATCACAGTCAATTGAATACCAATTATGTGCTAGGCCTTATCCAAGAGGTCTCACTCACCCCTGAAGACTTATGCAGAGGTCCCATTAATTCCTATTTAAAGTCATTTTACAAAGTTTTCTGCTATCTCGTGTTGAGCAGTTATTAAGCTTCAAGAATACTTAACAGTGGTGATGGTGACATCTGCTCTGTGGTCTCCACCCTTGTGTGGCCAGGTCCAAATCTTTCCCAACTGCTCCATTTGGCATCTTTTGGGCTGGGTTTTACCCTTAGTCACCACCCTCCTCTCTGACCCTTTTTAGTGGATAAGAAAGATGAGGTTCTTAAACCTCTTTGGAAAGAAAAATATAAGGGAATTACCTAAGGCCACCTTCTCTAATGGGAGTTCCTACTTACCAGACCATTTTCCTCATTTGTACCCAGGTTAATCCATGTTTATACAGATTCATTTTCATCTCTGCTTCTGGAAAGTTGAATAACATACTACTGATGAATATAATAAACATTTCCTGGGTTCATGCCAAGTCCTCCAGCTTTTGAAAATCTCAGAAAATTAAAATAAATTTCATCCTCCCTCCCTCCCTCCTTCCCTCTCTCTCTCTCTCTCTCTCTCTCTCAAGAACATCCCTCTTTAAGTTCAGCTGCCTTTGAATAAATGAAATATACATACAAATCAGTAATGAATTGAGCTAATCACAATGTTGTCATAATATTGGCTTTTAGAAACCAGGTTAAAAGACTTAAAAAAAAAAAAAAGCTTTGGATAAATCCAGATAAGAACAAGATAAACTTGTCAACATTGTTATTCTCATGAACAAAGGAAAGATACTGTCTTTCTTCCATAGCTCCAGGTAGTTTTGTATTATTCACAATACTTTTGCCCAGAAACTGGCAATGGCAGTTCTGAACACCTGGCCAGCACCATGCTTGCCAAATTTTATTAGTCATTTAACTTGTGGCCACTCCACCACCAAGGCTTTTCTCAATCCCCAATGATGTGGCAACTAATTCTTAAGGGTTTTTTAAGGCTACCTCTAAACATTCTTTTACTTTCTTTTATGTCAGTTTATGTCCAGTCACACTGGAGTCAGTATGAGAACCTTCACATTCCCCTTTCAAGGAGACCCATGGCTCAGGGGCAGCTAGGTGGTGCAAAAGAACACTGGCCCTGGATTCATGAGGACCTGAGTTCAAATCTGGCCTCAGACACTTAACAATTACTAGCTGTGTGACCCTAGGCAAGTCACTAAACCCCAATTGTCTCACCAAAAAACGGAGACCCACGGTTCTTCAAGGGTTCAGTAGAAACACATTAGAAAGCCCATTTTTCCCTCTTTAAAATAGAATAGATGAAATAAATGAGATTAGAGTAGTTTACAAATAACTTTACTTGAATTTTAGTGAAAATTAACAACAAGCATTCTCCCCTTCTGATGAAGTATATTTAAAGCACATTGTTGTAAAGAAGAAAGACGACTTTTCCTAACTGGATTACTTGTAAAGCAAACTAACATTGAACATAAAAGAATTTGTCACTAGAGAGCCATGATATTTTATTAGGACTATATTGATCATAATTTTCTTAAGTCACTAGAGTAATATTTCACATCTTGGTGTCTCCAAACTGTATTGCCTTTGCTTCCCAATTTTAAACACAAACAAATAAACAAAAACCCTGGTTGGTTGTATGTCACTGAGGATAACTCTCAAGATGTGATAACTACAAACTACAGAAATCTGTGTATTGTAAAACAGAAAAGATCCTTGAGAAATAAGGAGAACCAAGAGACAAAAAATTAAGCCAAAAAACTCTGTTTCTCTGTCAGATTTAATTTGAGTTTGGGCAGTGTACAAGCTGAGAAATCCTTCACAGCTGGTCAAGACATTGAACTGTGGTACAATGAAAAATAAAGCTGCACAAATAGAAAAGGAAGAAAACACTAAAATATCAGGCTATCTTTAATTTTAATATATGTACTAAAAACTACTTGAGAATGACTGGCAAGATAACTATGGCATGACTAAGAAGTATTAAGGAGTCCAACAAGAAGCAGACTGACTAGGGAATATATGTTGATTGTGTACACTGTGATCTTTACAAAAGAATATAGAACTGCTGTCAATGCTCTAAGACTTTAACGTCTAGAACATTTGCCAATTTGCATAAATAGAAAAACTTTTCTAATTGTGAGTTTAAGAACTAGTGCAATACAGTAGAAAGAGTGCTAGATTTGGGTTCTGGGTTCATATCCATGACCTTTAGCAAATCACTCAACCTTTTAGGACTTCAGTCTCTTCATCTGTAAAATGAAAAGATTGTATTGGCCAATTGCTAAGATCCCTTATATATCTAATATTCTATATCTACATGATTATATTACAGTCTGAATCATCTGTATTCAAAAAGCATGTCTTGAACTCTTACTATTTGCCATTAGGATTTTTTTTTTCAGTGAGGCAAAGTGGGGTTAAGTGACTTGCCTGGGGTCACACAGCTAGGTAAGAATCAAGTGTCTGAAGCCAGATTTGAACTCAGGTACTCCTGAGTCTAGGGCCGGTGCTCTATCCACTGAGCCATCTAGCTGCCCCAGGAATATTTTAAAAAGCAACTCCTCCTCACCCCCTACATTTCCTTCTCTCAAGGGGTATACATTTTGCTGGGGGAAACCATGCTTAAAAACCTAGATGTATACATGATATAGACAAATTTAGGAAGATAATCAGAAAGCTGTTGCAGTGAATAAGAAAGGCCTATTTCAAAAGGCAGGATATGAGCTGAGTCTTGAAGCAAGCTAGGGAAAGTAAGAGCATTGTAGTCACAGGGAACAGCCAGAACAAAAACACTGAGATGGTAGATAGAATGATGTTTTGAAATAACTATAAATAGTGTGATAAAATAATGGAATTTGGCAGATGCCCAGGGGTCCCACCTGAATGATCTAGTATTATTTGAGAAACTAAGTACCTACTTGAGATAATTAGATATAGGCCACACCTGGCCTGCCCTGAATGACATACTGCTGGTGTAACCAGGGAGACCAATCTCGGCCGAGCAACTTGAAGGACCTCCCTTCTGGGGGAGGGAGAGAAAAGGCAGAAAAGGAGAATGCTGAGGTTGGGAGCTCTCTTTCCTGTTGGTGAGCTTCTGAGAGTGGACTGGAGAGGGGATGCACAGTTGACTCCTATAGGAACTACGGACCCCAGGTGGTGAGTTAATAGAAACGAGGCCAGCTCTTTGAATTAGCTGAGCTGGAAGCAAGTTTGGGGATTGTGTCAGTCTTTGCTAGAGTCGGGGAGCTTGTCCATTTTTCTCTTCCCCTATTCCCTTGTCCTTGACTTTATTAATTTCACTTTTGTTATATATTTTATTCCCATTAATAAAACCTGATTTATTTGTGGAAAAGAAGCTGTTAATCTAATTTCTTATTAAGCCAGGAGAAATAACTAAAAAAGGAAGTTTGGAAGGGAGGAACATTTGGACCTAGAGGTCCCTCATTATTTTCTGAACCTCAATATTATGGTGAGCCACCCAATTAACTTTCCCTATTTAAATATGGCCCCTACAATAGGCAGCTGGGAGGAGATGGCCAAGGGCCATGCCCGATGGAGTTCAGTACTCAGGAGCAGCTTACGCGCAGCTGAAGTGGGCCTCCAAGCTCTGGAGGAAGAAAAATGAATGAGACACAGGAACCAACAGGCAACAGAGAATGAAGTTTTCTGATGTCGTTGTTGCGGCAGGAGCTGCGGCTCCTGTATCGGGCTGCACAGCCACACTGTGGCCTGTGGCTCCTCAAGGCGCTGATCCATGGTTGTCCGCAACTGGCGGAAGCCTACTACAATAGGCAGTGGAGTTGAATTGTGTAGTGTGTTGTGTCTAACACCATTTGGGATTTTCTTAGCAAAGATACTGGAGTGATTTACCATTTTTAATTTTACATATAAGGAAACTGAGGCAAACAACATTAAGTGACTTGCCCTAGGGACTGAATAAGTGTTTGAGGCCAGATATAAACTCAGTAAGATGTTTTCCTTACTTCAGGAATAGTCACTGTACCACCAGATGCCTGTAGAGTATATAGAGAGAAGTAAAGGAGAAAAAGATTGAAAGAGAAGAGGTCAGCTTATGAAGAACTTTAAATGTTAAACAGACCCATTTATATTTGAGCCTAGAGGGAATAAGGATCCAAGGAGTTCCTTGATCAAGAGGTGATATGGTCAGACCTACATTTTAGAAAAACCACCTTGTAAACTGAGAGAAAAATGGATTAGGGTAGGGAGACACCCGAGGTAGGGAAACCAGTTAAAACAGGGCTACTTAACCTTTTTTTGTGCCGTGAACTTCTTAGCAGTTTGGAATAGTCTTTAGACTTCTTCAGAATAATTTTTAAATGTATAAAATACATAGGATTACAGAGGAAATATTGATATGATTTTTTTCCCAAAGTTCACACAGAACTCAGGTAAATAGATTCTGAGTCAGGTTATTGCCTGAAAAGACCAGAAAAGAGATGGTGAAGGCCTGAATTATGGTTTTGGCTATTTAAATGGAGAAGAGAGAATATACAATAAGAGAGATATTGTGAAGGTGGAGATGATAGCATTAGGCATATGATTGAATATGTGAAATGAGTGAGAATGAGGAGTTGAAGATGACATTGAGATTGTGGGCCTGGGTGACTGAGAGAATAATGATAACCATTGTAGAATGGTAAAGGAATACTTAAGGGGGAAAGTTTGGGGGGATTGAATCATATATATTGAGTTTGAAATATTGCCCAGATTTCCAATTTTAGATGTCTAAGAGGCAGTTGAATATAAAGGACTATAGTTCAGGGTATACTTTTGAGTAGAAAATATGGATCTGAGACTCAACTACATAGAGATAATAGTTGAACCTTTGGGAGATGGTATGATTACCAAATAGCATAGTACAGAGAAAAAAGAGGAGACAAGAATGGAGCTATGGGGGAGCCTTACTTAGTAAGCATGAGATGGATGAAGAACCAGGAAAGGAGACTGAGATACGTGACAGGAGAACCACAAAAGCCATAGAGAAGAAAGGATATCCAAAAAACCAAAGTGACACCTTCTAAATATTGAGAGAGATCAAGAAGGGTCAGAACTGACAAAAGGCCACTAAATCTGGCCATTCAGTTGAATGGGTTGAGATTGAAGACTGAGAAGAAAGGAAATAGAATCAATGATAGCTTTCTCATATAGGCACAAAGGGGAAGAGAAAAATGAAATGATAGCTAGTGAGATCAAGTGAAGGTTTTTGTTAAAATGTGAGGAAACCAAAAAGAGAAAAAGACATATTTGTACAAAAAATATTTATAGCAGTACTTTTTTTGGAGGCCAAGAATTGGAAATCAGTTGGAGAATGGCTAAACAAGCTGTGGTATAGAATGGTGATGGAATATTATTGTGCTATAAGAAATGACAAACAGGATGATTTCAGAAAGGCCTGGAAAGACTTATGTGAACTGATGTATAGTGGAATGAGCAGAACCAGAGAACATTGTGCACAGAGCAGCAATATTGTTAGGTGAAGAACTATGAATGACTTAACTATTCTCAACAATACAATGATCCCAGACAGTCTCAAAAGACTATTGATGAAACATACTATCCACCTCCAAAGAAAGAACTGATATTGACTGAATACAGAGAGAAGCATACTATTTTTCTCTTTCATTTCTTCTTTTAGTCAGATTTTCTTATACAAAATGACTAATTGGTAATGTTTTACATAATTGCATATGTATAACCTATGTTTTATTGCCTACCACCTTTAAAAAGGGAGAGGAGAGGGAGAAAAGGAGGGATAAAATTTGGAACTCAAAACTTTAAATACAAATGTTTATTGTTTTTGTTCTTTTGGGTTGTTTTTTTTTGGTGAGGCAATTGGAGTTTAGTGACTTACCCAGGGTCACACAGCTAATAAGTGTTAATTGTCTGAGGTCGGATTTGAACTCAAGTCCTCCTGAACCTGGGGCCAGTGTTCTATCCACTACACCACCTAGCTGCCCCAAATGTTTATTATTTTTAAAAAAATCACGGGAAAATGTGGGGAGATATTGGCATGTTAACAGGCAGCAGGAAAAGAGCCAGTAAATAGTGAATGACTGATGATAAGAAAATAGGTATGAAAGCAGGGTCATTTTTCTGGAAAAGCCAGGAGTAAGGTGAGAACAATACGGCATATATGGGGGTTTTTCTTCTCTCACATCCACGTCCTTTTTTCCACTCAAAAAGTTGCTGCCTTTGTTCAGACCCTCATCATCTGTCAATAGTTCTTTTTTTGTTTTGGGGGGGGGCAGGGTAATGAGGGTTAAGTGACTTGCCCAGGGTCACACAACAAGTAAGTGTCAAGTGTCTGAGTCAGGATTTGAACTCAGGTCCTCTTGAATCCAGGGTCGGTGCTTTATCCACTGTTCCACCTAGCTTCCCCTTCTCAATAGTTTCTTAATTGTGCCCCTTTCCTTCTCTCATCTTCTAAATCCAATCCGCTGTCAAAATGTTATTCCTGAAGCACAGATGTAATTATATTACTCCCTCTACTCACAAGCCGCTCCTGACTACCTATAAGATACAAATGCTTTTGTTTTATATTTAAAGACCTTCACAATCTGGCTTCAATCAACTTTTCTAGGATTATTAAATATTATTTCCTGTTATTCTATGAATCAACATGGAATAGTGGATAGAGAGTTAGCCTCAGGGCCATGGAGACATTAATCCAAGTTCCATCTTTGATATGTAACAGTTGCTTGACCCTGGGCATGTCATCTAACCTCTCAAACAACTCTCTAAGCAATTTAGATTTATGCCCAAAAGGCTATAAAGCTGTGCATACCCTTTGACCCAGCAATACCACTATTAGGTCTTTTTTCCCAAAGAGATCATAAAGAAGGGAAAAAGGCCCACATGTACCAAATAAATATAGCTACTCTTTTTCTGATGGCAAGGAATTGGAAATTGAGGGGTTGCCCATCATTTGGGGAATGGCTGAACAAGTTGTAGTTGTAGTAGAATGTAATGGAATACTATTGTGCTGTAAGAAATGATGAGCAGGCAGATATCAGAGAAACCTGGAAGGACTTGCATGAATTGATGATGAGTGAGATGAGTAGAACCAGGAGAACATTGTACACAGTATCAACATTATGTGTTGATCAGCTGTGATAGACATGATTCTTTTCATCAATAGAATGATCCAAGTTAGTTCCAAAGGACTCATGATGGAAAATTCTCTCCAAATCCAGAAAAAGAAACAAAACCTGTGGATTCTAGATGCAGATCAAACCATACTTTTTCTATTGCTTTTTGTTGTTGTTTTTCTTTTGTGAGGTTTTTACTTTTTGTTCTGATTCTTCTTTCACAACATGACTAATGCAGAAATATTTTTAATGTGATTGTACACATATAACCTATATCAGCTTACTTGCTGTTTGGGGGAGGGGCAGGGAGGGGAGGGAAGGAGAAAAATTTGAAACTAGAAATCTTGTAAAAACAAACATTGAAAACTATCTCTACATGTAACTGGAAAATCATAAAATATTTATATGAAACAACTCTGTAAGACTTTAAAGTTTATACAAGTAATTGATCAGTTAGAGAAATTTTCTCATCAGGACCAATGAAATTACAGGTTAAGTTTTTGTCCTATTCTGTTCAAACTATATTTATCCATATTTTTGCCTTTCTATTTTTTTTATTTCACAGTACCTGCCATTATGCTTTGCAAGCATTTTAATTTAATGAACTTCACTTCTGTGACTTCTGTGAAAAGAAAATCATTCTGACTAGTCAGATCACCAATATATTGCTTTTATTTTAAGATATAAAACATACGTTTGAAAAAAACACACTAAAACTTCCATCTCTGTACAAGAGATTCTTGTACTGAAAGAATTATTGTAGGGGGCAGCTATGGATAAAGCACCAGCTTTGAATTCAAGAGGAACTGAGTTCAAATCCAGCCTCAGACACTTGTCACTTACTAGCTGTGTGACCCTGGGAAAGTCACTTAACACCCACCCCCAACAAATTGGGGAAAATAGATTAAAATGTATGTCTATCCTTTGAAAGCTATGAAGAATAATTTACAAATATATACTAAATATCAATATGAGAGAATGGTAACTGGGGAAGAGATGCACAAATCATAGAATTTTAGAGTTGAAAGAATCTCAGTGGGACTTTAGTTCAAACCATACCCACAAAAGGATCACTTCCACCATGTATTCAATAATAGATCATTCACCATTTATTTAAATACAAAAACTACTCCCTGAGGTAGTCCATTCCACCAAATAAATCCAAATATATTTAGTCAGAAACATTAATTGTAGAATTCTTTTTACAAAATTCCTCTATATTCTGTGACCTTGAGTTAGAGCAATTGGAATCGTATGGAGACAGTTCATATATGAAACTTGAGACTTTGCAGTGTGTTTGCCTACTTTAATTTTAGATTTCACATTAGAAGATGTGAATTAAATTAAACTCACTTTAGTAGGTTTTGATTTTTACTATTAAACTATTGATAGTAAAACCTGTCATTTTACATAAATGAAGTACAGAGTAATATGGTGACAATCCATAATAGCATTTCCCAAGATATTTTGCCCATGGAGCATTTGGGGTATTGAAACACATTGATGAAATTCATAAATGCTGTTCTCACAATTTGGAGTAGAATGCAATTCCCCTAGGGTTAAAAGCACTGTATGGAAATTTTTGGACCAAAAAAAAGAAGAAAAATTTCTTTCCATGTACAAAATTGTGGCCCCCAATTTTTTAAGTTCCAAACATAATTTCATATTTTAAGTGTTGTCATCTCATATCACTCAGAAGTTTTCTACCACTATCTCCTCTATTCTAGTGTCAGATGGAAGGGGAAGGGAATAAGTTTACATTAATCATGCATAATATGTGCGAGGCCCTGTTCTAAGTACTTTTTAAATAAATAACTGATTTTATCTTCTCAAAAAGTCACCAAAGTAGATGCTTGTATTATCCTCATTTTATAGTTGAGGATACTGAGGCAAACAGAGGTTAAGTGACTAGCCTCTTACCACACAGCTAGTGTCTGAGCCTGAGTTTGAACTCATGTCTTCTGTATTCCAGGCCCAAAACTCTATCCACTGATGAAAAGGTGGTCCTTCTCCTTTTAATGCCATTGAAAGATTTGGAACTTTATTGGAAATGTAACTAAAGGAGAGTTAGAACTCAAGGACAACTAAAAGGTTTTGAAATTCACTGGGAGGAAGGATATTAATGCCCTTAATAAAAAGAGGGACAGATTTTGGGGCAGGGAGGAGGAATTATAATCAGTTCCCAATTTTTGGATATACTGAGTTTGAAATGCCTGCAATACATCCAGTTTCAAATAATTTAGTGTATGAGACTGGGCGCTCGAGAGAGAAAATAGGATATAGGGATCTGGGAGTTTGCTATTATCATATAATGCAGTGAAGTTATTGAAACTGATGAGGTCAATGAGAAAAAAGTATAGAAAACAAAGGGGAGATGTGTCAGTACTATGCTTTGGGATCCTGCCATAGCTAGGGAAAAGACATAGATGATAATCCACCATAGGCCAACATAATAACAGTAAACCTCCTAACTTTACCATCCTTTTGTTTTGTTTTGCAGGCAAACTCTAAAATAAATAGTAACTTAATTTGAAAATGACTAATTCAAGGAATAAAATCATTCTACTATAGCAACTTCCAAAATAAAATCATATATAGATACTATTAAACACTTCTTAATTTCAAATGAAAGTTGAGAAAACTTGGCCAAATATTTTATCTAGATAGCTTGAAAAGTGTGGGAAAAATCCAAGTAAAACTATGGCCGGTAATGCTTATCTCCTATTATTTATCAAAATGCCTAAGTAATAAAAGAAAACTTTGTATATTAGGAAAAAAATGTAAAATCTTTTGTATGTTCAAGGCTTATTCTGTGACATACTGAAATAGAGAAAGGGTACTCCATATATGAAGATTTGTACAAAACTTTCCTGTTCTAGTTTTCCTTGTATTGGCAAGAGTTTCTGATGAACTCAGTACTTCAATAAACAACTTTGCTGTCTCAAAAAATGCATTATTCTTCCTAGCAAGATGTTTGGATTCATGCCAAGGCAGGAGGAAAACCAAACCAAACTATAGTCAATAAAGAAAGGCCAGCTGACACGTGCTTTTACTATAGTCATAAATCATTGTAAATCTGGCATTGATTAATTGGTCTTGGACTAAAACATCTAGAATTATTATAAAAATCCTGGATAAACGGTGATTATAATATTAACAGCACACAATGGGATAAAATTTCAAAATTCTGTCTGGAGATAAAGACTTCCACATATGATATTCCACGGCAGAACAAGGTTCTGATTATTTACATTTTTAAAAGTGATTTAGTTTCCTTCATCAACACCTTCATTAATACTTTTTCTTATATCAGGTCTACAACTGAGACTGAGAAAGGTAAAGATGATATGCTCTGCATCCTTCACCTATCAATACTGACACCAAGGGCACAGAAACCTCATTGTAGATGTCCATGTTATACTGTCTAATTCTTCAAGGTTTATGACTAATGATGAACCTTTGCATTGGTAATTTAAGATAGGATCTTAAATAGATTATAATAGGTTATCATGGCTGTCTGTCACATATGGTTAGTCTTCATAGATATTATGCAGTTAATTCTGACAATAGTTACACTTTGAGAATTAATAAGCTTTTAATTTTAGTATGATTATCTGCTGAATATTTCTTTGTCAATGCTTGAGTGCCCTCCTTTTCATCTCCTCCCCGACCTGCTTCAAAGACTGCATTTCACCCTTCTATTTTTTTTTTCTGGTTTTCATTTGACATATTTTGTTTGAAAGTTGGATTCAGTTGAACAAATATGTATTGAGCACCTACTCTGTGCAAGGTACTGTGTATGCACATTGATTGCACAGAAAAAAATAATAGGCTAATCAGTAATGGGATTGGGGGATCAGAAGCTTGTTAATTTTTACAGGTTGAAATAAAGAACTAGCTATGCTTGAATCTCTAAAGTGTCATTATCTTAACAAAGGTAAATTTAACATGGTTTTAGCTCCCGTGAAACCGAAGAATGAGAAAATAATTATCGTTATGTTCCTTTATTTTATTTATTTTTTATTATTCTATTCATTTTTTAGTGAGGCAATTGGGGGTTAAGTGACTTGCCCAGGGTCACACAGCTAGTAAGTGTTAAGTGTCTGAGGCCAGATTTGAACTCAGGTCCTCCTGAATCCAGGGCCAGTGCTCTATCCACTGTGCCACCTAGCTGTCCCATATTCCTTTATTTTTATACTCCTTTCATTGGGGTAATTTCTTTACAATTCAAAATATATTTAGGGTATTGGAGTCCCCATACCTCACTTGTGATGTCATGGGTTTAGAGTGCTCACATTGAGGAAATTCCCCCTTTACCAGTACAGTTATCCCTTCCACATCTTGACTTTCCCCATTGTGGTTTTGATATATTCTGGGTTGGCATAAGAAATGAAAGGGGAATTTTGGGGGAATTTTGCAGAAGCTATATGTGAAGGCCAACAAATGACACAGAAATAAAAAATAGAGACTCAGAAATACACAAAATATAAAAAAGAGAAAGAAATTTGTGAAGCCAGTAGACTTCTCTGGTACAAAGGCAGGACCAAAAAACTTTACCCTGTTTTTCCAGATCACTGGGATGCCAGTAGGGTAATGCTACCCCCACTCCCCACCCCCTGCAAGGGATAACATTATAGATGAGAAACTGTATAGGGAATTGCCTAAGAAACTCACCCCTTTCCCAGCCCTCTTCCTAACTCTGGATTTCATCATCATGCCTTAGTGGCCTTCATATCCTGGAAGATCCCTCTATCCCTTGTAGCCCTTTCTTCTCCTTGGTGAGTTCCTCACAGAAGTTCATTTTTTAGGACCTGCCCAAGCCACCCATTCTCTCTCTATTATTCTCCCAGCCATGCTAACTTTCTAAACTTCTCTAACTTGTGATATTTTCAACCCCACACCTCACACCTTTACTGCTTTTATCTTACTTGAAGCCAGGAGCAATCTTTGTTTTTAATATTATTTGTATTTTCAATTCTTAGCACAGGGTCAGACATATAGTAAGTGCTTAATAATTCCTTGTTAACTTATATGATAACTGAAAAGAAAAGTATATTTCCCAGGGTTACGCAACTAGCAAGGGTCTGAGGTGGGGCTTGAACTCATTATTTCTGAATCAGAGATTTGGAATACTTATTAGATGCACATCTAGTCAGAAGTAGAATTTAAACCTAGTTTTAGTTACAAGGACAGAAAAAAGAAAGCAAATCTTTTATTACTTGGTAACAGCTTAGTTGTTACTAACCAAAAATTATAATTAGCCTAATACAATAATACTTTATGATAATAGCTGTGTTCCTACCTTGTTGCCTTTTCGATAAGCTTCTAATTGGTCTATGATTAAATTAAAACAATTGAACTTATGTAACTGTAGACTGACCAATGAGGGCTCAGTTCTGGAATCATGTGCAGAGAAGTCGTTTACTAGCTGTGTGACTTTGGACAAGTCACAACCTCTGCCTCAATTTCCTCAACTCTAAAATGGGAGCGATTGAACCTACCTCACAGGGCTATTGTGAGAAGCAAATATGATAATATTTGCAAAAGGAACTATATAAGTGTGTGTTCCCTTTCTTTCTCTTTCCCCCATGTGAAGGTAAAACACTTACACAGTCAAGCCAAGATGGTGGAGTAACCAGGAAATCATCTGAATTCTCCCATATTCACCTTCAAGTACTAAAAGGGTATCTCTGGAAAGGCAGGATGAACAAAAAGATACAGTGAAGTAATTTTCCAGCCCAAGGCAATGTGGAAGTTGGCCAGAAAAGTCTATCCAAGGTAGGCAGTGTCCTGGCAGTCTAGCAGCAGGTCCTGCCTCAGCAAGCCATTTGGGAGGCCCTGAGCACCACAGCAGATCAGTGACCTACAGCCTGGTGTAGCAGCTGGTAAGAGATTAGACTCCTGTTGCCCCAACAAAGAACTAGGTGAGTGGCCAGCTCTGCCTCCTCCTCCCACCCTTCCTCATGCCTCCTCTCACTGGGAGAACCAGGCCCTGCCCCACAACACCAGGCTCTCCAGTGTACCTCAGCAGAACACCAGAGCAGCAACCCTACCTCTATGGCACCAGCACAGCACCAGATTCCCTTTCCCAAACCCCAGTCCCAGTATAGCTCAAGGCCTTCCCATGGGCCCAAGTGCATCACCAAGCAAGCAGTCAGTCCTTCTCCCATCCCAGCCCAGAACAATACCAGGTGAATGATCAGGCCTCTATGGTTTCAGCTCAATACCAGGCTCTAGCCAGGGTCCAAAATCCCCATCACAAGAAGCATGGGATGGTTCCACCCCAGGGTTAGAACTCAATGTTAAAAGCATTTAAATAGGCTGGGAAAAAAATAAGCAATAGAAACAAACAAACAAACAACAACAACAAAAAAAACCTGACCATAAAGTTTATTGTGGTGATATGGAAGAATAAAAAACAAGCTCAGAATAGGACAATAATGTTAAAATGCCAACATTTGAAACCTTGAAGAAAAATGAGAATTGCCCTTGGGCCCAAAGAGAACAGGAATAGCTCAACAAAGACTATTAAAGTCAAATAAGAGAGGTAGAAGAAAAAGTTGGGGAAAGAAATGCAAATGATGCAAAAGAGTCAACAGCTTGATAAAGGAACCACAAAAAATGGGAAAAGATGTACAAAAATTTACTGAAGAAAAATCCTTTAAAAATTAGAATCAGGATAGAGCACTGGCCCTGGATTCAGGAGGACCTGAGTTCAAATTTGGGTACAGACACTTAACACTTATTAGCTGTGTGACCCTGGGCAACTCACTTAACCCTCCATTGCCCAGCAAAATAAATAAGTAAATAGATAGATGGATGATAGATAGTTAGATAGATAGATAAGTGAATAAATGAATAGACAAATAAACAATAAAAGGAATGAATGGATGAATGAATAAGTAAATAAATGGATGGCTGGATATATAGATAGATAAATGAATGAATGAATAAATAAATAAATAGGTGAATGAATGAATAAATAAATGGAAAAATAAATGGATGAATAAATAAATAAGTACATGAATGAATGAATGAGTGAATAAATCAATGAATGGATGGATGGATGGATGGATAGATAGTTAAATGCATGAATAAATAAATAAGTGAATGAATGAATAAATTAATAAATAAATGGATGAAATAAGATAAGATTAGAGTTGGACAAGTTGAAGTTAATGATTCCATGAGACATGAAGAATCAATGAAACAAAATCAAAAGAATGAAAAAAAAAAGGAACCTGGGCATCATACTTCAAGAAATTATCAAAGAAAACTGCCCTGATATTCTAGAACCAGAGGTTAAAATAGACATTGAAAGAATCCACTGATCACCTCCTAAAATAGATTCCAAAGTGAAAAATGCCTGGAACATTATAGCCAAATCCTAAAACCATAAGATCAAAGAGAAAATATTGTAAGCAGCCACAATATTGTGGAGTCATAGTAAAGATTATGTAGGATTTGGTAGCTTCTACCTTAAAGGGTCAGAGTCCATGAAATATGATATTCTGGAAGACAAAGAAGGTAGGACTACAACCAAGAATCACCCACCCAGTGAAAAAGCATAATCCTTAAGAGGGAAAATGCTTTTATCACACCTATGTACCAGTATCTATGTTTAACAGAAACTGGTCAATACAACACAAGTCTACTGGAAGACAGACAGAAGTTAAACTGATTCAGCTGTGCAATGAAAAAGTTTTACACTAGACTCTTATAACTTCAGATTTTTAAAGCTTCTGACAAATATACACAGAACTAAATAAATGGAGAAGTCAAAACCAACCAGTAAAGACTTAGTTTGCTCTTTAACTGAGTCAGAGTTCACTGCCAATAAAGCTTCAACCTCTCTCCTAAGGTATAAAAGCCCAGGATGTACAAGGTTTCTTGATGAAAAAAAAAAACAAACAAATAAACAACAACAACAACAACAACAAAAACAGAGCTGACCAAATGAAAAAAAAAAAGATCTTCAAATTCAAGACTCAGGAGAAGCATAAAAAGGGAAGAGAAAACATAAGGGATTAAATGATCCCTACATCTCTACACAAGAAGAGTTACAAGGAATACTTGTATGCAAAAAAAATGATAATAATAAGAGGTGAGAAAGAAGATTATATTGGGAGAAGGAAGGGAGAGGTAGAATGGGGGTAAATTATCACATGAAAAAGTCACAAAAGACCTATTACAGTGGAGGGGAAGATGGGGGAGGGGACTAGGCATTGGTTGAACCCTAGTCTTTCAGAATTGGCTCAAAGAAGAAATAACATATACAATTGGTTGGGTATAGAAATCTTTTTTAACATAGAGGGGAGTAGAAGGGGAGGGGGTTAAGAAAAGAGTGGCGAGGGGCAGCTAGGTGGCACAGTGGATAGAGAACCGGCCCTGGACTCAGGAGGACCTGAGTTCAAATCTGGCATCAGACACTTAACTCTTACTAGCTGTGTGACTCTGGGCAAATCACTTAACCCCAATTGCCTCACCAAAAAAAGGAAAAAGAAAAAGGATGTCTAAAGAAAAGAGTGGCGAGAGCAAATTGGGAGAGGTGGGGGTCAGAAACAAAATCCTTATGAAGGGAGAAAGTTTGAAAGGAGGGAAACTAGGATGGAGAGAGATACAAAACAATAATACAAATAAGTAATCATAGCTGTTGATGTGAATGGGATGAATTCACTCATAAAATGGAAATGAATAGCAGAGTGGATTAAAAACCCAAATCCTACAATATGTTGTTTACAAGAAATACAGTTGGAGCAGAGAGAGATACACACACACAGAACAAAGGGAAGGTGCTTGAGCAGAATCTATTATACTTCAGCTGTAGCAAAAAAAAAAGAAAAGAAAAGAAAAGAAAAGAAAAAGAAAAGCAGAAATAGCGATCATGATCACAGATAAAGCAAAAGCTGACTTAAATAAAAGGATTATCAGGGAAACTATCTACATCTTGATGAAAAGATACCATAGTCAAGGAACTAATATCAACATTAAGTATATATGAACCAAATGGTACAGCATCCAAATTTGTAAAGAAGTTAAGAGAGTTACAGGAGGAAATAGAGAGTAAAACTTTAATAGCGGGGGCTGTCAACTTTGTCCTCACAGAACTAAATCTAACCCAAAAATAAATAAGAAAGGTGAACAGAATTTTAGAAAAGTTAGATATGACAGAACTCTAGAGAAAATTGAATGGGGATAGAAAAGAATGTACCTTTTTCTCAATGGTGCATGACACACAAAAATGGACTATGTATTAGGACAGAAAAATCTTATAGTCAAATGCAGAAAGGCAGAAATTTTAAATGTACTCTTTTCAGATGATGATGTAAAAAAATGGCATGTAATAAACGGAAAATAGATTAAAAATTAATTGGAAACTAAATAATCTAGTCCTAAAGAATGACTGGGTCAAAGAACAAATCAGAGAAACAATTAGTAACTTTGTTAAAGAGAATGATAATAATAAGACAAAGCAGTACTTATGGGAAAATTTATATCATTAAACTCTTAAATCAATAAAATAAAGAACAGATCAATGAATTGGGAGTGTACCTAAAAAAACAAAAACAAAAACCCCAAAGAAACAAACAAAAAAATACACACTTAGAAAAAGAACAAATAAAAAATCCCCAATTAAGGGAGCAGCCAGGTGGCACAGTGGATAAAGCACCAGCCCTGGATTCAGGAGGACCTGAGTTCAAATCCAACCTCAGATACTTGACACTTACTAGCTGTGTGATCCTGCGCAAATCACTTATCCCTCATTGCCCTGCAAAAAAAAAAAATCCCCAATTAAACACCAAATTTAAAATCCTGAAAACCAAAGGTTTTCAATGTTAATAAAATTGAAAGTAAAAAACAAAACAAAACTATTGAACTAATAAATAAAACTAGAAGCTGGCTTTATTGGGGAAATAAGATGCATATACCACTGGCTAATTTGATTAAAAACAGGAAAAAAACAGAAATTACCAGTATCAAAAATGAAAAACGAGAATTTACCA
The DNA here is from genome assembly GCF_019393635.1 of Dromiciops gliroides. Taxonomy (NCBI): domain Eukaryota; kingdom Metazoa; phylum Chordata; class Mammalia; order Microbiotheria; family Microbiotheriidae; genus Dromiciops; species Dromiciops gliroides. The sequence continues at coordinate 191,511,109 of NC_057863.1, forward strand.
CCAATGAACAGAAAATTAAAGTAATTATTATGAGCTATTTATATGCCAACAAATCTGACAATCTAAGAAAAACTGATGAATATGTACAAAAATATAATTTGCCAAAATTAACAGAAGAGGTAACAGGATATTTAAACAACTCCGTCTAAGAAAAATAATTTGAACAAGCTAGCAATGAACTCCCTAAGGAAAAAAAAATCCCCAGAGCCAGATGAGTCATATGTGATTTCTAACAAAAATTTAAAAAATAATTAATTCTATCCAGGCAAAGATACTATATACCAATACTATTTTATAGGCAAAGAAGGAGTCCTACCAAATTCATTTTATGACACAAATATGGCACTGTTGCTTAAACCAAGAAGAGCTAAAACAAAGAAGAAAAACTAGAGATTAATTTATCTAATGAATATTAATGTAAAAATTTCAAATAAAATACTAATGACATATCAGCCACATATTACAGGGATGAGATTTATACTAGGAATGCAATACTGGTACAATATTAGGAAAATTATCAATATAACTAACCATATCCATAATAAAACCAACAGAAATCATATGTCAATAGATGAAAAAGTTTTTGATGAAATACAACACCCACTTATATTTTTAAGTGTTTACACAATTTCTTTTTTTTAAAGTAATAAACATACTTATTTACAGTTTTGAGTTACAATTTTTATCCCTTCTTCCTTCCCTCCCCTCAAAGAGGGCCCTGAGGCAGTAAGCAATCAGATATGGGTTATCAATGTAAAACATTAACATTTCATTTTGTACAAGAAAATTTGAATAAAAGAAAAAATGAAAATAAACAGTCTGTGTTCCATCAATATCAGTCCTTTCTTTGGAGTAGGATAGTATGTTCCATCAGTAGTCCTTTGGGATTGTCTTGGATCATTATGTTGTTGAAAATAGTTGTCATTCATAATTCTTCATCAAACAATATTGTTGTTGTTGTACACCACATTCTCTTGGTTCTGCTTACTTCCTCAAACATCAGTGCATACAAGTCTTTTTAGGCCTTTCTGAAATCATCCTGCTTGTCATTTCTTATAGCACAGTAATATTTGCATCGCCATCATATGCCACAGTTTATTTAGCTAATCCCCAATTGATGGGCATTCCTTCGATTTCCAATTCTTAGCCCCCAAACACCCATTCATATTAAAAAAACAAAAACAAAAACAAAACACCAGAGTATAGGAATAAGTGGAGCTTTCCTTAAAATGATAAGTAGGGGGCAGCTAAATGGCACAGTGGATAAAGCACTGGCTCTGGATTCAGGAGGACCTGAGTTCAAATCCAGCCTCAGACACTTGACACTTACTAGCTGTGTGACCCTGGACAAGTCACTTAACCCTCATTGCCCTCCAAAAAAAAACCCAAAACAAAACAAAACAATAAGTAGTATCTATCTAAAACTACCAGCAAGCATTATCTGTAATGGGGACAAGTTAAAAGCCTTCCCAATAAGATCAGTGGTTAAGCATCTATCCCCATTGTCACCACTATTATTCAATATTGTACTAGAAATGTTAGCATTTAGAGGAGAAATGTTAGCAATAAGAGACAAAAAATAAATTTGAAGGCATTAGAAAAGGAAATAAAACTATTTTTCTTTGAATATATCATTGCAATTAGATAATCCTAATCAACTAAAAACCTTAGTTGAAATAATTGACAGCTTTAGAAAAGCTGAAGGATATAAAAGAAACCCACATAAATCATCAGTATTTCTATATATAACCAATAAAACACAGCATATATATATATGACAATTGGAGTGACACCCCCTGCTGGAGAGATACTGTAGGAAATCTCTGCTATGAGGAGAAGGCATCTGCTTGGAAGGTCAGTTCCTTGGCATCAGGAAGTGACATTTGATGTTTCCGCTTCAGACAAGAGGCTTCTGGGAGGAGGAAGGAAGTGTTGGGTCCTTTTTGTTCCTGACCTCGCCATGGCAAGTCAGATGATGGGGTCTCTTAGAAATAGTTAGATTTTTACCTTTCTCTCTGATCATTAAATCCTAATGCTTAATAAATGCTTAAAAGTCTAAACTCTTGCTAAAGCTTCTAATTTATTGGTGACCACAGATTAGATTTTTTAGACAACACATTTAGATTTTAAACATCACAGTTGGCAACCATGAAGGGACTGCTGAACCCCTCAACCTTAAGATCTTCATGTTGGGTAAGAAAGAAATTTTATGTTTGTATGTTTCTCCTATTTTTCATTGATTTTACGTGCCTGTCTGTTGGGACCAATTTTTAATTGGGGAGTACATGTCCCTTTAAATTTTCATTTGGGTTTCTTCTACTTGCTAAGTATCTAAGTACCTGCTAAGTACCCCCCTTTTTTCTAACTTTAGACTGGTTAATCAAAGGGGGATAAGATCATGGTAATGCTTCATTTTTGTGGATTTTCTATTTTGATTTATCTTTACCTCCTTTCACCTTTAACTAATAACTTTATAAAGCTTTGGTATTATGAAAGGACCAACAGAAAAAACAAAGGGGTTGAAGAAAAACAAAAGAAAGTTTATCATCATCATATCTCAAGAATCTGCTTCTACTGCCTTAGACAGGGACATATTTTGCAGAAATGCAGAAGTAGACAGCAAGATATTAATATGAGATATGGAGATTTTAGATATTGAAATAAAAAATGTTCTAAATTCACTCAGAGAAATAATGTCAGTTCAGATGTTACATAAAGGATTCCTTTTTATGCCATTGTATCTACATTTTGAAATCAATAGTATGAGTTAATTTTCATAGAGATTTTAATTATTTTAATATTTTTAAACCAGTTTGAATTTCATTGTTTTTATTCTTCCATTTGTATTTTGTTCTAAATTGTTTATCCAACTGATTATTTGATTAAATTATATAATGCATTTTCTTTGGTAAATTGATTACCATGACAAATGTAAATTAATTCTACAAGTATTCTTTTTACTAAGCTTAAAAAAGGTATTGGAATTATTGCACATTGTGACTTATATTATGAGTCAAAGCAAATTCACATTTTTGCAATCATTATTATCCTCAATTCTTAAATCCATATGAGACTTGGATTATGGGAACTTACCATTTGAGACATTACTTACCTTTATTCATGAGAAGAATACATGCAACAGCAGGCATTGGACTGTCACAGAAGGGAAGACATGCACAAAGTTCAGGTAATGTACTGTCTTCTGATAGTCCTAGAGAACGGCTATTGGCAAGAGCTGAAGTTGGCTTCTTTTGGCTCCATTTCCCCACAGTATTGTACAGATGGCTGCAAGTTTTCATCCCACCCATCTCATTTTACACCCGGCTTCTATTCCCCCTCCTAAATGCCTGATGCCATGCATGTCTCAATCCCATGCATCTAATTAAGCCTGACTCAGTTTTCTCCAATATGTTTGGTGGCCTGGACATTATCCCATCCACCTATTTTTAGCCTGGCATACTGCATGGGCTGTATATATTGCTCAAGTGTGATCTCCCATCATTTCTCTGTTCTTTTATGGTAACTCCCATAATTGTCTCAGGTGTCATAATAAATACAAAGTTGGATTTGGCCTTGACATCTGTTATCAATTATAATAGATTGTTTAATTTCTCATAATATCATGAACATAATTAGGCAGATGATGCAAAAAGTGATGAAACAAAAATAAAAATTATTTTCTAAACTAATATCACAATTGTCTTCTCAGTTTATCCTCCTCAGGGGGGACTGTAGTAATATTAAGTTTTAGAGGAGTGTATGCTTCATGTGCAACAACTAAGATTCTGAATTCCTGTAAACATGTCTTGAGAACCCTCATTATTTGATTTGATTACTGACAAAGCTATTTAAAGTTGTGTTAGGCTCAATTTTTTTGTTTGTTTTTTGTTTGTTTGTTTTGCTGGGCAAGGGGGGTTAAGTGACTTGCCCAGGGTCACACAGCTAGTATGTGTCAAGTGTCTGAGGCCAGATTTGAACTCAGGTACTTCTGAATCCAGGGCCGGTGCTTCATCTGCTGCACCACCTAGCTGCCCCTAAGCTCAATTTTATAGGACATTTTCTTGGCTGATTACCAGCATCCACACATCAACACCTGAAAAGACTTCTATTCCACAACTACACCCAGAGGCTTTCCCAAGAATCATCTGAGAGAGGACTTCCAAAGACTTAAATGGACATTTTCTTGTTTTCCCTTTCCACATTGTATACACTGTTTATAATGTCCACTTACTAAAGGGGAGTGTCCCTTTTAGTTTTTCTGTTTGTAATGTCCATCTCCTAGTTGGGGAGTGCCCCCTTTAGCCTTTGTCAATATGTAGCTTAAATTCTTTTTTTCTCTTTTCATTCCCTTTATTTAGTTAGTCCTAAGCATCTATAATGTTATTGCTTCATGTGAAGAAACCATGTTTCCTCACTTGAAGCACAGCGGGGACTGTGACAATTGGAGTGATGTCCCCTGATGGAGAGATACTGTAGGAAAGCTCTGCCATGAGGAGAAGGCATCTGAGGGCAAGCCATGTGGCTTGGAAGGTCAGTTCCTTGGATGCAGCTTTGGCTGCATCCCATAGATTTTGGTATGCTGTCTCATTATTTTCATTCTCTTGGATGAAGTTAATGATTGTTTCTATGATTTCTTGTTTGACCTACTCATTCTTTAGAATGAAATTATTTAGTTTCCAATTGATTTTCAGTCTACCTTTCCATGGCTCTTTATTACATGTAATAAAGAATTTTTATTGCAACATGATCTGAAAAGGATGCATTCATTATTTCTGCCTTTGTACATTTGACTATGTGTATTATGTGTATTATGTGCCCTGATACATGGCCAATTTTTGAAAATGTGCCATGTATTGCTGAAAAAAGTTATATTCCTTTCTATGCCCATTCAATATTCTCCAGACATTTATCATGTCTAACTTTTCTAACATTCTAATCACCTCTTTATCTTCTTATTTATTTTGTGGCTCTATTTATCTAATTCTGAGAGGGGAAGATTCACATCCCCCACTAGTGTAGTTTTGCTGTCTATTTCTTCTTGGAACTCATTTAACTCCTGCTCTAAGAATTTGGATGCTATACCACTAGACGCATACATGTGTAGTATTGATATTACTTCATTATCTTTATCATTATCTTTCAGCAAGATGTCGTTTCCTTACTTACTTATTTTAATTAGATCTAGTTTTGCCTTTGTTTTTTTCTGAGATAAGGATTGCTACTCCACTTTTTTTACTTCAGCTAAAGCATAAAATATTCTGTGCCAACCTTTTACCTTCACACTGTGTATATCTCTCTTCTTCAAATATGTTTCTTGTAAACTGCATATTATAGGATTCTGGTTTTTAATCCACTCAGCTATTCACTTCTGTTTTATGGCAGAGTTCATCCCATTCACATTCACAGTTATTATTACTGTCTATTTCCCTCCATTCTATTTATCCCCTTTTCCCCTCTTCTTTCACCCTATTCCTCCTCACCAACATTTTGCTTCTTACCCCTGCCTCCCCCAATCTGCTCTCCCTTTTATACCCCTCCCATTTCTTTACCCTTTTCTCACTTGCTTCTGCCCTTCTATTAGTTCCCCCTTTTAGTTTACCCTTTTATTTCCCTAAAGAATAAGTTTCTTTCTCCAAATGAATGTGTATGTTATTCCCTCTTTGAATCAAATCTAGTGAGAATAATGTTGAAACAATGTTCACCCCTCCTTTCTTTCCCTCCGTTGTAATAGGTTTTTTGCATTGCTTCATATGATCTAATTAAACCCATTTTACCTCCCCTTTCCTGTTCTCCCCATCAACTCCTTCTTTTCACCCTTTAATTTTCTTTATATCATCACATCAAAGACAATTTATATTTATACCCTCTGTGCATAATTCTTCTGTCTGCCTAAAAACCTACACAGTTCTCAAGAGTAATAAGTATTTTCTTCCCGTGTAGGGATGCAAACATTTTAATCTTATTGAATAACCTTTTTTACCCCCTGTTTACCTTTTAAAACTTCTTTTGAGTCTTGTATGTTAAGATCTTGTTTTCTTTTTAGTTCTGGTCTTTTCATCAGGAAACCTTGAAAGTACCCAATTTCATTGAATGTCCATCTTTTCCCCTAAAAGAGAATGATCAGTTTTGTTGGGTAGTTGATTCTTGGCTGCAATTCAAGCTCCTTTGCCTTCCAGAATATCGTGTTCCAAGCCTTGAGATCCTTTAATGTTGAAGCTGCCAGGTCCTGAGCAATCCTGACTGTGGTTCCATGATATTTAAATTGCTTCTTTCTGGTTCCTTAGAGTATTTTCTCCTTCACCTGATAATTCTGGAATTTGGCTACAATATTCCTTGGAGTTTTCCTTTTGGGGTCTCTTTCAGGAGGTGATTGATAGATTCTTTCAGTGACGATTTTATCATCTGATTCTATAATATCATGACAGTTCTCCTTGATAATTTCCTGGAATATGGTGTCTAGACTCTTTTTCTGATCATGCCTTTCAGGCAGTCTAATGATTCTCAAATTATCTCTCCTGGATCTGTTTTCCAGGTCAGTTATGTTTCCAATGAGGTATTTCACATTTTCTTCTATTTTTTTATTCTTTGATTCTGTTTGATTCCTTCTGTCTCATGGATTCATTATCTTTCAACTGTTCAATTTTAATTTTTAAGGCATTGTTTTCTTCAGTGAGATTATGTACCTTTTTTCCATTTGGCCAAATGAATTTTTAAGCAATTGTTTTCTTCAGTCAATATTTGTGCTTCCTTTTCCAAATTGCTGATTCTTTTTTCATAATTTTCTTATGTTGCCTTCATTTATCTCACCATTTTTTCTTCTACCTCTCTCCATTGATTTTTTAAATCCTTTTTGAGCTCTTCCAATAAGGCTTTTTGTTCTTGAGACCAATTCATCTTCCCTCTTGAGGGAAGATGTAGGCATGTAGGCAATTTGAGAGCATTGTTCTCATCTGAGTTTGTTTGCCTCTTCCCTGTCTACACAGAAGCTCTCAATGGTAAGATTTATTATTATTATTATTATTATTATTATTATTTTTAAGTTGAGGTCTTCTCTGGATTCACCAGGGTCCATGTTTCAAACTTCTTGTGCTGGAGTAAAGGGGCTGTATCATTGGCTTTCTATAGCTTGTGGATTTCTCACTACCTTGGGCTTGCTCCTGGTGTGCTGTGATGGCCAGGCCTGGTCACACCTGTCCTGTGGGTGGCCCTCAAGCTAGCAACCTGCCCTCCCCACTGGTGCTGGTGGGTTTTGTCCCTGGCCTGCCATGCCACCAGCTTTTTGAGCCAAGATCTAGGTGCTTCAGTTGCTCAGCTGTGGCCCACAGCTTCCTGCTGATTTGCCCCAACCCTCTCCATGCTGCATTGTGCTGTGGTGTGCTATGCCTCCCTTTTGCCTGAGTGAGACCGACCTTTCCTGAAGTCTTTTAAATTATCTCTGGTTGGAAGACTGAGTCTCTCTGTCTCTTTGCAGGTTCTGTACTTTAAGTATCCATCCAGAGGCTTGATTTAATGTTCTTTTTGAGGAAACCAAAGGAGAGCTCAAGCAACTCACTGGCTTCTCTCTGCCATCTTGGCTCCACCACCAGTGCCCCACTTTAAGGAGCTAAAAGTAAAAGAAAGTAAAAGAAAGGCAAGAAGAGTAGACAGAGAAAGGTGAGGACCATAAAAAATTTCTTTAGTGACAAGGAAGATCGAGATGCACCCTCAGAGGAAGATGTCAATGTCAACCCCCCTATATCTAAAGCTTCCAAGACATATATGCGGACACATATTTATGTAGAGAGGTACACTAATGGGATCTACATGAGGACTCTATGAAGGGAGAAAAATAACTTTTAGGTATGGGAGTGCAAGGCACCTCATTGCCTCTCAGATAATCAGTTCTATACCTGTATGCCTTACTATCATTGTATTTGAGCCTACTCTGGACAATGGACATAGTGTGTATTTTTGGAAGATTGTGTACCAGGTTTTAGGAAAATATTTTGAGTAAACTATTATTAAAATACTTTCTTTAAAAAGCTAAGTCTGTATGACTGACTGCAAAGTGTTTTATCCATTATATTTGATCCTTAATACAACTCTGAGAGGTAGGTGCTATTACAATTAATATCTTAGATAAGAAAACTGAGAGAAACAGAGATTTCCTTGCTTAGGATCATACAGCAAATAGGTATCTGAGGCCAGAATTTAACTCAGATTTTCCTGACTGCAAGTCCAGTGCTTTATCTACTTTATTACCTAGCTGCTTCTAGTAGTAACAGGATCAAAAGAAACACATGTTCATGCCTATGTGGACTACTAGACTTTAAAGAAAACAACAAGTATACCATGTCAAGTGTGCAAGAAGCATTGGACTGCTTGTTAGGCAATGGCCTAGCAGTTCTTGGTCATTCTTGTTTTTGTTTGTTTGTTGATTTGTCTGTTTGTTTTAATTTATGCAGTGCATACTATCCTGTAGTTGATAGTATAACCGACAACATTGTGAGCTTCATGAAGGCAGGGAGTATATGTCCCCACAACACTTAACACAGTGATATATTAGACATTTGATGTATTTATAAGAATGAAAATTATAGAAATGCTCAGTAACCAAGTACTTCAATGTGATGCCATCATTATGAATATTCCCTCTGATGATACAGATTAGAAAGCCAGCTCATTTCATGAACCTCTTGTTTCTTGCTTTTTGTAAGTCTGGTAGAACAGGAGTTCACCTCACTTTTACTTGACATTAAGAGGATATCGATGGAATATGAGGGGAGCTAGATTGCACAATAGAACAATAGACCTGCAAAAAGGAAGACCTGAGTTCAAATCTGGATTCATATACTTAGCTATGTGACTTAGGGCAAGTTACTTAACCCTGTTTGACTCAGTTCTTCATCGGTAAAATGAGCTAGGGAAGGAAATGGCAAACCACTCCAGTACCTATTCCAAGACAACCCCAAACAGGGTCACAAAATGAAATCATTGAAACAACTGAACAACAATAACAACAATAGAGCATGAAGGTTCTTTGAGTTTACCCTTTTAGGAAGCTAGCTCCAGTCCTTTTTCACTCCAAAATTTCTTTGATAACATCTTCTACACCTCCTTTATAAGTCCTTGTTTGTAACACTTTTCAGTATCCTCACAACAATCATGTACTTCTCCATATTCAATGACAAATAACATTCACTTATTCATTACCTCATTGAATAAATTTACCTTGGTTCCATAAAGTGGAAGAGAAAATATGAAACATAAATATAATATAAATATCAATATATATAGAGAAATATAAAACATGAAGAGAAAATATTGTTATTCACATTGTTTATAAATGACTAAAATGAAGCATAGGGAGATTAAGTACCTAGACTAGAATCTAGCTATGACAACTGGTCCAGTGTACTTTTTCTTCCTGGAATATGCAAAAAAGCATGTGAGATGAACATTAAAAAAGGATTAAATTGTATAAAAAACATTATTGTGCAGATTGGTTGTCAAAACTGAAGTTAATGTAATGACATTGAAAAGATATTAGAGAAATAGTTTTGGAATTATATTTTCCCCCATGGATTACTCATAAAAATAGATTTCCCTACCAATAGAGTAATTCTGAGCATGTGTAAATTATCAAATTACTTGTTAAGTTAAAAAAAGTGCCAGAGTCATTTGTGACATAGCATCTGATGTCAGCATTTAATAAATTTGTTTTAAAATGTTACAGGGTTGGGGGCAGCTAGGTGGCAAAGTGGATAAAGCAATGGCCTTGGATTCAGGAGGACCTGAATGCAAATCCGGCCTCAGACACTTGACACTTACTAGCTGTGTGACCCTGGGCAAGTCACTTAACCCCCATTGCCCTGCAAAAAAAAAAAGTTACAGGGTTTAAATTAAAAAAAAAAAGGAAATCATTACTTAGGCTTGGGATTAGTAGTAAAGAAGCAGGAGATTTTTTCTAAAGCTGTAGGTGAATAGCATTTGAGAATGAAATGCTGGCAAAGTGCCCATCATCTGCAAGAAAATGAAGAAAGAGGCAGCAGGATTTCTGTAAACAATCCCAATGTAGACTACAAGCTTCTTCTGGGGCATTAACAACATCTCTACAGGATTTACGGACTTTTTGTGAAGAGCAACAATTTGCATAATATTTATATTCTTTGAAGAAGATACTTATCCCATGTTGCCTCCTGCTTCTTACTCTCTAAATACTATTCCCTGACTGTGAGGGAAGCACACCTTAGAATCACACCTCTTTACCAAAAAAAAAAAACAAACTAGAAATATTTGAGTTTGGCATATGTGTGTGTATATATGTATGTATATACATATCTGCATGTCTGTCTATATCTATCATATCTATCTGTATATGTATGAATGTGTATACTCCAGACTCATAGTATCCAGATAAAGGTATATATATATATTGAATGTATATATATAACACATACATACAAATACACACACACACACACACACACACACACACACACACACACACACATATATATATATATATATATATATATATATACAGAGAGAGAGAGAGAGATTTATTTTTTTACAAAAAGGCTTCAGGTACAGCTGGCAAGGCTTTCTTCCTATTTTTGATAAAGGTTGGCTAGATAACGGATCATATAGATCCATGCTACCATGACATATATGTGTATATAATATATAATACATTGTAAGGAATTAATTGTGATTTGGGGTTTTCATAATTCTAACTTTGCTTTATTATGGTCAGACTAAAAAATTGTAAACTTGAAAAGCCTAGGAGAAGATGGGTGTGTACTTTGGGAGATAATTGAACAAACAAGAGGAACTCTGACCACAGGGAACATTTATTGAAACTAAGTAACTAGCCTTCCTCTAATAGCTTTCCCACGCCCATGTGGGTTTTGCTAGATTATAATGGGGCCAGGCCATGTGGGTGTGCTGAGCCAATCGGAGACTCAGCATGGCTAATGTAGGTGTTAAAATTAGCCTCAGGCTCCCTGAGCAGAACTATCCCTCCCCCTCCATTTCAGCTGTGGGGGGCCTCTGAGCCTTGCTAAGCTGCGAAGACGAAAAACTCCAGGCCCCGGGAATGGCATGGCATGGCATGGCCCATGCATGCAGCAGTAAGCTCATGAAAAATTTCTGGGATGCCGGAGTTTCTTTTGCACAGCCCCTGGCTCGTGGTGCATGCAGCATGGGGCTCGGCAGTGGCCCTGGCCATGGGCAGCCTGAGTTTCATCTGAGAGAGGAGGTTAATAAAAAGAGATGCAGGGAGACATAAGGGGGGGGCGGTGATAAAGTGAAGTGTGGGGGGGTTTAAGTAAAAAGGGAGAACACTACAGGAAGCTACAGGTGAGCGAGGAACGGGACAGAAAGAAAAGGGGGCTTTTCAGTTAGAAGGAGGACCAAGGAGACGAAGCAGAGAGGATGCTAAGGAGACACAGGGGGATGCTAAGAAAGTTGCAGGCATGGCTGACAGAGAAAGTGGAGAGATTGTTGGCTGAGATTTCAGGCTGTACATCTTATTTTCCTGTATTCTTATTTGTTAATTGTTTCATATAAATAAACCCTGCTTTGGTTATTTCATTAAAAGAGGCCTTTGCTTATCAATTTGGGAGGAGCAGTGTGGGATTTTATAAACGGCCCATATTATATTAAAAGCAGTCAGATAGCCAACCAGTCAAAAGTCCACAGATTAGGTCAACCAGTTAAGTGAAAATATTTTTAACATTTTAATGGTGACCCAGATGGGACTTCTGACCCAATTATAATTTTTCTAAAGTTATAATTTTTCATATAAGTCCAGTTATATAATTTTTCAGATCAGCAGTTATAGTTAATTTTTTTTCACACTAAAATTCACCCCTCCCCTTCCTGTGGAAAAGTTAGTTAGATACAGTTGAGATTCAGTTAGAAGGAGTTAGGAAAAAAGGCAGTTAGAGAGGGTTCTGAGGGAAATGGGGAAGGAAGGCAGACATTTAGAGGAGCTGCTGATGTTTGACCTTCGGACAAATACAGAAGAGACTACACAGCTTATTCTCTTTAGAGCTACAGATTTCAGGTGTGGTGAGTTTTGTGTTTTCTTTGAGGCAAAGCTAGCTTTTTTGGAGCTAGCTGAGCTGGAGGCAGATTCAGGGTGCCTGGGGCCTTTTTACCCCAGAGATTTATACATTGTTTCTAGTTCTATAAATGTCACTTGTGTGATTCAGATAGTGTTTAAACTTGTTCCCATTAATAGGCCTGTTTTGTTTTTGAAAGAGGCTGTTTCTTTTTTTACCCAATATTAAGGTGAGCCACCCAATTAACTCTTCCCATACTAAATTTGGTCCTTACAACATATACACATGTTGTACACGATACATGAATATACATATATGGTTATATACATATATGGTTATATACATATATGGTTATATACATGACACCCTTCAGACATACAAACATTTCTATGTCAATATGCATCTTACATATAAAGTATATTTCAATAAAGGGGCTGATTTGTTGGATTCAAATGTAGTTTCCCTAAATAATTTAAAAATTGTAGTAGATATTGTTTTCTTGAATATGAGAATACCCACTAAGCATAATAATTATATACTCTGTAATAGGCATAATATCCTAACACTTGCCCCCATGCAAGTTGGGGTTGTTTTGCCTTAAAAGATATTGAAATCATACTTAAGTCTTGGCTGTTTGAGGAGACTAAAGTTTCAGGCTCTCACCACTTTCTAGCAGCCTCCAAGTACACTCTGATATTTGGTTAAAGTTTTATCAGCACAAGGTATCCCCTGTTGAATTTCCTTCTTCTGCTATGGTTAAATAAGTCTTCTCTTGTCAACTGTGAATGATCTAAGGATGTCTTATTTCATTTCCAAATTAAACACAAGTTACCAGGGAACTGACCTAAATCAGAGCTAGAACATCCACTTTTACTACCTTCTGATCAGGATGGGGTTCGAGGGTCAGGGAAAAAGGAATAACCTAATAAAAGCTAATAAAACTAAGGAAGAAAGAACCTTTAAAAAATACCATTTTTTTAGTAAAATGGAATTACATGATTACACAAGAAAAAAGATAGTGTTACTGATAAATTATCACCATCTAGCATTTTACAATATTTTAATTGCTTTACATATTATTTCACAGAACACTTTAAGTGCTTTACCTGCTATTTTTTAATATTCTCCTTTCTTAAACCATTCATTCCCTTCTTCCTTAACCTGGCACTTTCCTATCTTTTCTGTTTCTCTTCACCTGGCATATCTTTTTCCAATCTCAATAGGTATTCTTCCTCTATTTCTGAGAGTTTTAGAAGGTATATTTAAAGAAAGTTATTGTTGTATGGATAAGAAAGAAGAGTGAGACAATTGTGGAAGCCTACTCTGATGTTACCTTATATATCCCTTCCTATTGCTAACAGTTCCTTAGTTTAGAAGATCTGACCTCACATAAGAGAATTCAGTAAACTGGCCATCAGATTTTCTCTCTTAATATAAAAGAAAACCTTCCTTCAACCTTCTGCAGTCCATATATGGGTACTTAAGGCCCATTAAAGACTTATGTTTGGGGGAGCTAGGTGGCACAGTGGATAAAGCATCAGCCCTAGACTCAGGAGGACCTGAGTTCAAATCCAGCTTCAGTATTTGACACTTACTAGCTGTGTGACTCTGGGCAAGTCAGTTAACCATCATTGCCCCTAAAAACAATACCCTGTGTTCTTAGTGCTTTGTTGTTATTGTTGTTCTTTGTCCTTCATTCTCAAAGAGGACCATGACATCAGGGAGGTGATGTCATGACATGCAGTGAATTGGATTTAAGTGAGGCAGGGTTATGCAAAGTTGCCAGCCTCATTCTCTCCTCCAGAGCTATCTGGACCCAGTGGCAAGATATATATCAGAACAACTAGAGATGACCCTGGATGGTTAAGGCAATTGGGATTAAGTGACTTGCCAAGGGTCGAGCAGCTAGTAAGTTTCTGGGGTCACATTTGATTTCAGGTCCTCCCAACTTCAAGGCCAATGTTCTATCCACTTAGCCACCTAGTTGCCCTTATTGTTTTGTAATATGTCAAGGAACTACAAATCAGGTTGGGGTTGGGGTATATAGTTTACTCAGGAAGCTAAAGTGCCAGCGAATGAAATAAAATAAAGAGGACAACAGTGGAGATACCATAGTAATTTTAAGAGTCACAAGATTAGGGTCTCAGTCTGATGAGGCCTTGAGCTCTATTTGAATTATTTGGGTATGTATTCATTAATTTTGCCTTTGGGAATTTCTTGATTAAAAATATGGCTATACACTTATTTAGAGAGAAATACTCTATCAAATGGCTGGAGGGAGGGTTCTTATGCTCTCATGTCATGACCAAAGGGACACAAAAAATGTACAAGTTAGGGTCAACCACAGGTGTTTATGAGAAATGAAATTAGATCAGATAAAGTTTTTTAAAAGAATAAAAGAACCTGCTTAAAGATGAGTGGCAAGTACACCCAGCAGAAATGAGGAACAAGATATTGACAAAAATTGCCAGTTCTTCCACATTCCCTTCCAGGTAGCTTTTTCTTTTCTTTCTTAGAATCATCTAGCTGAGTATGCATCTGCTATAAAAATCACAGTCTATTTATTACCATGAAGTTTTTTTCTCCAATCTTTTAGGGGAAAGTATGTGTTTGAGGATGGGAACTCATGATGTCACTACCACTGCTGTTCTAAGTCACTGGGAAAGTATTGCCACCTCTTATAGAATGAAATCATAGTCTAGTTCTGATCTTTTATTAGCTCCCTCTCTTCTTGATTTGAGAAGCTGATAATTACAACCTCCAGAGCCTTTTAACTTCCTTTACAAGTTTGAACCTTTCCATAAGGACTGTTATATTTTAGACAGAATTGTGACATTCAATAATTTTAAGAGACATTGTTTCTATGTTATTTATAATTTTATTAATAATGTTAGCATGCTATAAAAAAAAGGTCAGTGGCATTATAGAATGCCAAAGACACCTCATGGAAGTGGACTAAGCTCTTGGAAGAGAGGGTATTTCTGAGGTGGCAATGAAATCTGATTGGTTAACAATTAATTAAAGAATGACTATTATAATGAAATGTGAGTTATATGTATCAAAGAGAGAGTCCACTTCTGCCTCTTATCTTCATTACCCAACCTCCACACAGCTCCCAAAGTGATTTTTCTTGGGCACAGATTTAACCTCATCACTCTCTCACTTATTGCCTTTAGAATCTAAGACAAATTCTGCTTTTTGTTGTCTATCCTTTGCTTTTGAAGATCACCAGTTACATCATGAGTGAAGTCTTGGCTTGTGAATGAACTGGATTTCAGTGAGAGAGAGCTGCACAAAGTTTTCAGCCTCACTCTCTCTTCCAGAGTTATTCAAGTTCAGTGGCAAGACAAAAGTCAGGATGACTAGTGATGGACTGGGATGCAGGTGATGAAGGTCATCTTCAATTTCTGACTGAACTCTATATGGTCCACAATACCTGCTTCAGCTGTCTTTATGGCAGTTGAAACAAATTGTTCTCATCTATTACCACAGTCTGGTAAAACAAACTGCTATTTAGCATTTAAAATCCTTCAACAAATACAAACTCCCTTGATGTGCTCAGTAGGTAGACAAATTGGTTTTCTTCCTATTCCTTTCCTATGACAGTCCATCTTTCAGCTCCAAGTGCTTGTACTGGTTGTCCCCTGTACCTAAAATGTATTTCCTCCCTAGTTTCCTTCAAATCATGGTTTAAGTTCCACCTTCTACAAGTGCCACACTTTATATAAAACCTTTCCTGATCATTCCAGCTGCTATGCTGCCCAAACCCATTACTTTGTACTTATATTGTGTGTATGTGTGTGTGTATACATACATACATACATACATACATATGTATTTATATACTGTATATTTATATTGTAAGTATAGTATATATTGTTTTGTTTCTTTATATTTATCTACATTTCCCCTGATGAAATACTGCTTTATTTCTATTTTTGTATGTCCCAAATATAGCACAGTTGCCTGTGAGTTCAGTATAATTGTTTCTCAAAGAAGCAAAGTCTCTGAAGTGTTTTCATAATTTTTAAGATCCCAGGAGAGGTAGTAGAATAGATAGAGAAGTGACTTTAGGGTCAAGAAGACCTCAGTTCAAGATTTGTCTCTGACAAATAAGGACAATTCATTTAACTTCAGTTTCAAATCACAGGTCTAGCAAAAATAAATAAAAACCCAGATACTAGTGTAGGAGCAAACTTAAATGTTTATTAAACTGCCATTGACCCTTAAATGAGAAGTGACCATTAAATGGCTATCTTTGCTTCAGCAACTGTATGTTCTTTTCCCCTTTTCAATAAGATTGGAGGACCTGAGTTCAAATCTGACCTCCACCAATTGCTTTAAAGATCTGGGGCTATCTCTAGTCATCCTGATATGTATCTTGCCACTGGACCCAGATGGCTCTGGAGGAGAGAGCAAGGCTGGTGAGTTTGCATAGCCTTGCCTCACTTAAATCTAATTCACTGTAAATAATGACATCAGGTGATATCACAGTCCTCTTGAAGGACAAACAACAACAGTTCCCATAAGTCAGTTTTCAGAGATTTTCCAACTGATTGGTTGCTAATAAAAACTTTGAGCAATCGGAGCTGCTAAACTAGAGAATTGTTTTTATACCATAAAAATGTTTAGAGGTTCCACTTTTTTACTCAAAAGAGCAGGCCACTCACTCTCCCACCCCATCCCAAAGAACCAATTTGAAGGTAAGACTGAGTTTCTTAAACACACAGACAGATACACACATAGGCACACACAAATCCTTTGCTGAAGGGCCTTCATTGTTATGTATATCTCTTAGAGCTATGAAGCCATTAAACAGTCTTTATTTAAAATGATTTAGATCTTTTAAAGAACACTTGGATATTGGCTACCCAGATTTATGTTCTGAGGAATTTGGGTAATTTGGTTAGTAGGTTTCTGACTTGATCTGATTTTCTCACCACTCTAAGATAAGAATCTTTTAGCCCTAACCAAATCCTGGAACCATGGGGCTTACCCCACAAACTGGTTGCTCCATTACACCTATACCCTACATTACATATAACAGAATAATTGCCGAATAATTCATTTAGAATAATTATTGTGGACTAACCACAAATGAATGTTCAATGAATCTTGTGTCCCAGCAAGTAGGAATTCCTGACACTCTTAATTGGCAATCTTAAGGGTTAATAACTAGAGCAGAAAAGAATTACCAAAGCTGGCATAGTGGTTTCACACTGAACACTGTCTCTTTAACACAGACAATTGCCGTTTGGGCAAGTAAATGGCTAAATCCTCACTGACCAAGAGTGCCAAATACATTTAGGACTTGAAAAAGTCTTAGTAATTCTAACTGTGTCTAAAATTGCCATTAACTAGGAATCAAGAAAATTACAGGGAAAAGTAGACTCAGGAATCAGGGCCCAGGTTAAAATCTATATACTGTGATGAAATAATGGGATTTAGCAGATACTCAAAGACCCACCTGGGATTAATCAAGACTGATTGAATCTAGTGAGAGTAATTGAATGATGGTGTCTTGGGGAGGAATGGAACATAGATAAAACAATGTGGCATATCCCGAATTCTGACTCCTTAAATACTTTAACCTTAACAAGCTTTTCCTTCTGCAAGTAAACTGGTTTTTTTTTGTTTGTTTTTTGAACCATGAGTTTAATGAGTCTGTTTATGGTATTATGTTTGAAACCTATTGCTTGATTCATCAATGGACATATTGAATATTGAGTCTTATTTCTTTTTTGATAAATTGTTTATCACTTTAAGTATCTGTTACTGTCATACTAGATAGAGAATTCATGTATAAGATAATGTGTTTACTTGCTAAAAGAAGATTATGTAATAATGTCTAATATTATCAATCATTTACATTCATTTATCATTTACATGTCATTGTGACTATGTATACTGTGGTTTGGAATTGTTGTATATATTACATCCTGATTAAAGCAGGCTTGTGGAGGAGGACTTCAGGAAGAACCCAACCAAGCTGGAACTCTAGGCTAGGTAGGACTTCTTTTTCATAACCTTCTGAACTCTTTGTAAATATCTGTATGTTCTAATAAGTGTTTAATGCCCCAAAACTGGTACTGAAGCCTTTTAATTTTTGGCGACCACAATTAAGATTTTAAACATCACAATACTAAAAGTATTCTGGATTATTTCAAATTCATGTTCATTTGCAGGTTTTGAGACAAATGTAATTTACCCCTAGGATGTTACTAGATTTTAGTTCTCCTTATGAAATTTTTGATCTGGGTGAAATTATTTACCTTAGAGGCACCTCAGAATTTTTTAAAAGACTTAGTAAATTCTAGAAACTTAATTTCTCTGTATTTAAGTAAACTCCAATCTCCCTTTCAAAAAACAAAACAACAACAACAAAAGAAAAAAATCATGTAGAAATTTCTAAAAGTAAAACTGAATTCTTGGCCTACTTCTTTACTCCTCCAAATTAATGTCCAACTTTTAACTCTCCAGAAGTAATGAAAAGAATCTGTGACTCTAAAGTAGGGAGATTTTCTCCAGCTATTTTAAATGGATTAAGATGTTTCTGTGTGTGACAAAGGCAAACAAAAATACCAGAATGAGACTGGAGTTCAGGGAGCCAAAAGGGAAGTCTCTACACCTGGCATGGAGCATAGGAGAGAAAAGATTTTTTGTGTGAATAAGTTTGAGAGAGAAAATGTTGGGTTTAGTGTCTTTAAAAGTATCTATACTTGGGATGTTCTCATTTCAGTGGGAAAAGTAACTTTTCACCTGTCACAAATTTTGGAAAGGGTGAATGTTTTACTCTTCCCTACTTATTGTTTTAGAAGGCAAAAAAATGTCCAAAATGATTGATTACTGGTACTGGAAGCTGTTAATCCTTTCCTTTTGACTTTGGTATGTCTGGGGTTTGGAAAGTTCTCTTTTGTTACCTAAAGTTTACTCTTAAAATCAACTGGAAAATGAACATGTGGTTTAGGGGGAAAATCCTGAATATTGTATTTAAGATGCTTTCATCATACTTTCAAATTGAAAGACTACTAAGCAGCTTTGAAAATAATAGAAACAAATAAACACTTATTAACTCCTTGGTCAGGGGCAAAAAATGTTGAGGTCCTGTGGAGTCTGCACCTCTTAGATCTGGCAGATGTCAAAGAACATTAGAGAAGAGGGCAGCTAGGTGGTATAGTGGATAAAGCACTGGCCCTGGATTCAGGAGTACCTGAGTTCAAATTTGGCCTCAGACACTTAACACTTACTATTCGCTTAACCCTCAATACATTGCAAAAAAATAAAATTAATAAAATTAAAAAAGAGTATTAGACACTTAACACTTACTATTCACTTAACCCTCATTACATTGCAAAAAAATAAATAAATAAAATAAAAAAGAGTATTAGAAAAGACCTACTGACCAGACATGTTTAGAGATAAAAAGGGAATGGTTGCATTGCCAGACAGACTAAGTATCACTGTATCCTTGTTGAATATTCTTAATGTGTTGTGGGAAAATAAACCTTCTCTGTATGTAAATGTTTAATAATTGCCCCAGTATTATACTTCAACTATGAGAGTGCTGGAATTATGTTACACACATGTACATGTTTATATATATATATATATATATATATATATATATATATATATATGTAATGCTTTGTGATGCTTTGATATTAGGACTCTGTGAATTTTGTGTATCCCCACACATGGGAAATGCCCAATCCCCTTTCATTCAGTCTGTTCTTGCAGTTAATGGGGCATGTTCTACTCTCCACTATGTTCTCCTGAGAGACTGTGATAAGCCTCCCTGGTGAAAGTTTTCCACCTAGGTGATGGTCAGGAAAATAGATACAGAAAACTACCCCACTCTCCTGCCCTGTTAGGAAACACTTGTCCCAATCAACCTAGAAACTAGCCACGGGGACTCTACACCCTAACATGTTACTCCTAATAGGATGACCCCCACCCACAGAAATGGTACAATGCAGTTTCATTTCTGTAGATATAGATTATATCCTTTAGAATGACCATTCGACTTCCTTACTATTTCCATGGAGTGAGGTAATTATGTTCTCCTAAAGGAGGGAGATTGTAGAAACCAGTTTACATTTTTACTAAACTGCAGTTGACCCTTAAATAAACTTTAAGCTGCCTTTGCTTCAGTAACCACAAAATATCCAAATTTTGGTACTCAGAAGAACCTGGACTCCACAGATGTTCTGCTCCCCACTACCCTCCTATGAGAAGCTTTTCCTTCTATTTTTTGACTACTTCACAAAAAATTCAATTCTCTGACCCCTTCCTCCACCCTTTCATGATGTCACAGAAACTGTCTTCCAGCTATTTTGTTTAATCAAATCTTTGGGCAATCTAGCCTGCCATCCAAAGAATGAGCTTTGTTTAAAATTACCATGTAACTGACATTCTCATTTTCAAGTAATGTAAGAGTGATTTTTATTAAAGTTTTCAAAGATTATTATAGTTATTCCTCGAAAATTTGTATTCCCTTTGGGATATTAAAACATTTCTCTGCTCATTTTCTGTCCTAGATATTTGTCATCCAAAACATGAGCAATGTTTACTTTATCTTTGCATGAAAAAATATTATTACATTAAATTAATAATGGGGGGAAAAGTTAGTGTCCCACATCTTAATTCTAGATCAAACTAACACTCATGTCAGATGAATGTGTTTCTATAGTTCTTAGCAAGGACAGTGAGTAAAAGTAAAACTTACTTTCATTTGGGGGAAGCAATGGTTTGAGGGTATGTTTGTGGTTCTTAATCCACATGCCAAAATTCCTAGTTTTAACTCTGGTACAAAGGAGTATAAAATATATATTTTAGAACTACAACCCTATCAACTGTGATAGACATAGCTCTTCTCAGAGATACAATGATCCAAGACAATGCCAAAAGACTCATGATGGAAAATGATCTCCAGAAAAAAGAACTATGGAATCTGCTTGCTTGGCCCATTCCCTGCTGTGAGCATGTGTGAGAAAGGACTTCATGAATAACTCCAAATGACTGTTTTGGTGGGGTTTGAAAAGACTCCTGGAAAGACAAAGTCAAATAAAGTCAACAAGCATTAAAAAATGGCAAACAGCCTATGCTCTCAACAAGCTCACAGTATAATGGAAGAGATAACAGGAAAACAAATATGTACAAACAAGATATTGTAGACATGAGCTCTGTAATGACTATACTGTGTGCTACAACTTCCCTTTTCAGGGAGCAGGAAAATGGAGTTACATAACAAGCCAATCAGAAAGATTTCTGAGGCTCAGAGCTGCTTGACATACTAGTAATTCTTTGCATAGTGAACTCTGCTGAGTTCACTTGAATGGCTCAAGGCAGCCTTGAACAGCAGCTACAGACTCAGGACTTTCCAAACACCTTACTCCCTGGCTTACCATTTATGCAGATGTCTTCTGCCTTAAACCCCCTTCCCCCTCTGAAAGCCCTTAGAAACTATATCATCTCACCCCTTTTCTTTTCCCTTTGAGCTCACAAAGAACTCTACCTCTCTGCTCCATTATAGGATTTTCCCTCTAGAAGACTTTTTTCAGACAATAAATGCATTTAATTGGTGTATTGAACTCTGTTTTATTTCAGGTCCCTTCATGGGCCTGGGGGTCATTTGTTAACAATACATTCAGTATAATTGAATAATTATAATATAATTATAATTGAATAATAATCACAGATGGAAGGCAGTAATATTAAGGAGAAGGTTCTCATAGAAGGTGAGATTTTGGCTGAACTAGAAGGAAGACAAAGATGGTTTTCCACTTGTAGAAAGCTGGTTTACCATTCCCATTTGGCTGTTATCTCTTTACCTCTGAAATCTAGGAGAACAAGTTATGGACATATGAGCAACTGCTTCCATACAAAGTAACCATCTTGAAGTGCAGAAGTCTTTAAGATAATAGAAAATTCATCAAAAGACTTAAAAGTAAAATACTTGCCAGTCATGATGTTGATGCATTTGACCCTCTTAATAAAAGCTTCCTTTTTCTTTCTAATAAGGGCAGACCAGACAGTAGAGGATTCCACTAGCAAGTCTTGAGCTGTTCAAGGCTGGTCTGGTCTCTGTAACAAAGTTCACTTTGCAAGGGATCACTAGTATATGATGCAACTCTGAGCCTCAGAAATCCTAATTGGCTTATTGTTGTGTACCTCCACTGTCCTGGTCCCCTGTGAAGGAGGGACGTTCTAGCACATAGTATATTCATTAGCCACCACACATAGCTACATAGCTGTTTTTTGTTTTGTTTTGTTTTAGATAAGGTTGACATGAGAGTTTTTCAAACTTTGAAAAACAACTCAGTAATGCTATAGATGGAATTCCCCTAACTCTTGTGTTTGAGGCCAGATTTGGGCTACAGGGCTGGTGTTTTGTCCACTGTGTCACCTAGCTGCCCCATAGTGACATCTTTTATTTATTTATTTATTTTTTTAGTGAGACAATTGTGGTTAAGTGACTTGCCCAGGGTCACACAGCTAGTAAGTGTTAAGTGTCTGAGGCCAGATTTGAACTCAGGCACTCCTGACTCCAGGGCCGGTGCCCTATTCACTGCACCACCTAGCTGCTCCCCATAATGACATCTTTAAAATAAAATTAAGGGATGAAAGGATTGCACTGAGAGAAAGGGAAAGGGAGAGGTGGAATGGGATAAAGGAGGAATAGGGTAAAAGAAGATAGAAAATAGAGTAAATATCACAGGGAGTGAATAAGATGGAGGGAAACACAGTTAGCAATAGTAACTAGGAAAAAAATCTGAAGCAGAGGCAAGAGCAATGTAAGATGAGGATGAAGATGATGGTGATGATCATGATGATGATAGATCCTTTGCTGGGCTTTTGTGAAGAAAATTCTTGGTCATGTATAAGATACTATATAAATATAACTATTATTGTTGTTGCAATAATCAACCTCATGGGTGTTTTGTAAGGAAATCTACCTTTAAAGTATAATATAAATGTAGTTTATTATTAAAAAAAAGATGAGCAGGATACTATCAGAAAAACTTGGAAAGACTTACATGTGCTGATGCAAAGTGAGATACACTGTATACAAAATAATAGCAATCTTGTAAGATTATCTGCTTCGAGTGACTTAGTTATTTTCAGCAATGCAATGATCTGAAAGGATCAACTCTGAAGGACTTATGAAAAATGCAATCCATCTACAGAGAAAGAACTGATGGTATCTGAATACAGGTTGAAGCATATTTTTTGTTGTTAGTTCATTTTTCTAAAGTTTGTGTGTGTGTGTGTGTGTGTTTTTGTCTGCCGTGCTTTTTATAACATTTATAACAAATTGACTTCCTTTAGTTCTTAAGGGTGAGAATCTGGAACACAGACTTTTAAAAATCAATGTTACAATTTGTTTTTACATATAAGATGGGGAAAAGTTCTAAATGAATAATCAAATTAATTAATTATTTTTTTAAAAAAAGAACACGCTGCCAGCTGTGGTGTTGAAAATGAAGAATACCGCCCCCCCCAAAAAAAAAACCTTAAAAAATTGTTGAAACATATAAGAAAATTTATGTTATGCTTTGCTGCTTGTTTATCTCAGATACAAAGGCAATTGACATAAAATTGAATATATGGTCTTGCAAAATAAGTACATCCTAAATGATCCAAATTGTCCAGGCTTGAAATGAAAAACAACACCATAAAACTTCAGACCTCATGTGCTATGTAGATTGATGGTTTCAGGTATAGTTGTTTTCAATCAGATATAAATAAAACAAAAAGAACAACCTTGACATGAAAAATGCTGCCATGTTTCATACTGTACATCATCAGCTAAAAGCAAGAGTCCTCGTTTAATAAATAAATAGGGACAGACAGTCCTAATGTTTTCCTTAAAGCAATTACTATACACACATATGTATGCTTATTACACATATATACATGTATGTTTATTACATATGTATACATAAAAATACTCTCTTTCCCAATTGAAAGGAAATTTTCTGCTTTATCAAAGAATTTAATTGAAACATTTGATTGTGACCTGGCTCTTCCCATTTATCCATCCAAGTACTAATTTACATGGAAAACCTCAGATTCTCTATCTCATTGAATTGACAGGTTCAATTCAATGTAATTCAACAAACATTTATTGAATTGACAATTTGAGAAATGGTTTACTCAAGATTATTCTTTCATGTGGTGTTTTCTTTCTATCAAGGTGGCAGGACCAATATCTGGAGTAAAGATATTCTATAACTGCTTTAGGAGTAGAATACTAATTATTTAATATGCTCTTTTTTGAAGCAAGGATTTTTAGTCATTATGTCAGCTCTTTCTAGTCTTAAACTCTTAACTGCAATACTAATATTGCAGGCAATTTCCATTTACATAGTGATGGTGACCTTACAATCTTCTCTGGAAAACTGAAAATGTAAAATCAAAAAGAGAAAAATTATTTTTGCACAGCTTTAGAATAGGTCAGCAAGGGGAATATGTCAACTGAATTAAATTCCTACACAAAATATGCTTCTTTCCTCCAGAAATTGACATGCTTTGCAAATGATCCTCAAACACTATTAATAACCTTCAGGGTTATTAGCTCATTCCTTGCTTCTTTTTGCTCTTACAGTGAAGCAATAATTATTATGCATTTAGCTATTAGGGTTGTTCCCAAGTATACTCAGAAACTGTCAAAGTCATGTCATTTTTATGTAGCACAAGGAGAAACAGAGCAAGAAAAAAAAACAACAATGCTTTTTTGAAAACATATTAAAAACATAAAAAGATAGAGTAAAAGACTGATTAAGTAGTTGGTTTAACTGAATAAGATTTGAAATTGTGCCATCTATATACTTGGTAAAGATGGCTTTAGGTCAAGTGTGATGGGATGCAGGAGAAATTTTTATCCCCCTCTCCTGCAAGTGCAATTACCATGATTTTTTTTCATATATTTTGACTTGCAAGGCAGGTTACAAATCATCTATACCAAAGCTTCTTAAACTGTGGATCATGATCCTGTATGGGGTCACATAATTGACTGTGGGGGTGGTGAAAAATTTGGCAACAGTATAAGTTTATGTATACTTATTTTTATATAACTATATACCCAGGGTCATCTAAAAATTTTCACTAGGAAGTTGAAAAATTTAAGAAGACCTGATCTAGACTCACCCATTTATATTTTACAGGTGAGGAAATTTAAGTCTTGTGAAGTTAAGTAATTTACCTAATGTCACTCAGGTAGTAAATAGCAGAACCAAGGTTTGAGTCTAGGTTCTTTGCCTCCAGTCACAGTACTCTACTGTACAAAGCCTTTGCAGTCAAAGGTCTTGCTTTGGAAGCTACCCAAACATGTTTTCCTATGTCCATGTTTGTCTGGAGAATGTCTGTCTGAGCTTTCTGACAAAGTCATGTCTCTTGCTGGTCAAGAAGCTTTGCTACTAGATTCTAAGGCCAAAGCAGGGCAGAGTGGAGAAAACGATATTCCTTTTTCCACAGTCTCCAGAGATCTGCAGAAAGTGCTCTGGCCTGGACTGAATCCAATTCTCTGACTTTTTTTTTAATGTAAATGTTTTTTTTTCTGAATTAAAACACCAAAAAAGCATTTCCACATACACAGCAGAATTTTTAAAAGTGTGTTCTATATGAAATTGTCAATCTCCATTTCATACTACTTGCTTAAAAATATATTTATCTATGTATGTCAATTTTGAAAGAGATGTATTTAATTCTAGATAAATATCTATCTAGATAGATATAATGTATACATATCTATACATATGTGTCTATATCTGCTTTTCTGAACTTCTTTCTAAATTTTCTTGTTTTCTTTTATGCTTTAAAAAAAAACAATTATCTTTTTTTTAGGGAGCAACATTATTTCTCATTCCCCTCCCCTTAAACTCCCTTCCAAATTACCAAATGATGAAAAAAACCCAACTTTTAATATATAAGCATAATTAAGAAAAAAAGTGGATCCTCACAGTGATAATGGACAAAATTGTATGTTTCTTTCTTCATTGCGAGTCCATTAATTATCTGTCAAGAAGTTAATACAGCTTCTGAGAAATAACTTGTCATTGCATGACTAAAGTTCTAAAGAACTTAATTTCTTAAGACTGATTCTGAATCAGTTCATACTATCTAGGATTCTCTGCAATCTTTTATCATTTCTGCTAGCCCCAAAATATTTCATTTTTTCCCGATAACCAGGATTTGTTCAGTCATTCCACAATTAATCAGTCCACAATTATCCTTCTTTTCTTTTCCCCTCATCAGAGGGAGAAGAGGGTAAATCACATCACCTGAAGAGGCACGAAAGACCTATTACAATAGTGCCTAAGAAGGGGTGAGTATTGCTAAAAAAAACCTTACTCTCATCAGATTTGTCTCAAAGAGGGAAAAACATCCTTTCCCTTCATCAGGAAATTTATTTTGCTTGCAACTATTTTCTTCCCTTTGCAATTGTTTTCCATAGCCCCTCTTGTTTCCCTGTTGAGATTGATGATATTTTAATAAATTTTAATCATAAAAGTATTTTATTATGGTGTGGTGGTTGGTCCTGTTTGTTCTTTACAAGGTCACTTGGGTTTTTCTGTTAACTTCCACCTCCTTCTATTAGTGCTCCCATTCCCCCCTTCCCTATTTTGGAAATTTGTATAAACAGATCTTCAAGGCCCTTTATACCATCTAAGGATGGCTAGGTAAGGATTACATAGCCCTTAGGTGCCTATGCTGTCCTAGTCTAGCACTCTCCATTAGTGCTTCCAGATTCCAATGTTTGTTTCCCCATGGCTTTTCTCAGCAGTAACCTTAACAGAACTCTGCAGGTTACATATGTCTTTAGCCTGACTGGTCATAATAGGAGGCAACTAACTTGTTTGCCTGTGCTGATACTGGCTTCACTATTGGTCTTCTTTTCTATTGTCTATGGGCTTCTCACTGATTTTTCTGCAATTCAGGAGTTTATCATTATTCAGTCTGTTGTGAATTTCTGCTTCGTGCCATAGCAGATATGTGAAAGTTAGGAAGTCTGCCATTGTATAAGGAGCCCTTTTGCACAGAAGTCTTCCCAACTGCTGACTGCCCTACCTTCTGGATTAGGTATTCAAAATTTTCGATTGGGAACATCACTTAATCTCATTTCATCATTCTAAAATCAAGGAATTGGGTTCCATGTTCCCCAGGTCTAAATTTCCTACCCTATCATTTGGGAATACTGAAATAGATACTCAAAAGTTGGGTTTTTTTGTTTGTTTTTTAATAAACATTATTTGGAAACCAAATTACTGCCAACTTCATCATGTTTAAAATACATACATATGCATTGGAAGTCAAATTAGGGGACAGAATATAGATGTGTAGGAAAAAATACCATAAATTATATCATATGGTTTATCCCCTTACTAGAGTATAATTTCTTTTTTGTTTGCTTGTTTGTTTTGGCAGGGCACTGAAGGTTAAGTCACTTACCCAGGTAGTAAATGTCAAGTATCGGAGGCTAGATTTGAACTCAGGTCCTCCTTAATCCAGGGCCAGTACTTTATTCACTGAACCACCTAGCTGCCCCCTAGAGTATAATTTCTATGAAGGCAGGATTTTTTTTTTTCAGATTTTTATTATTCCTCTCAGTGGTTAAGGAGAACTTAGGTTCCTCAGTAGTGACTAATAGGAGGAAAATTGCAACCAATGAGAGCTTCTCTAATGATATTAGTGGAGAGATACTACCTATCCCTTCAGGTTATTTCTAAATATGGAGGGGTAGTTGAAACAGCCTGACTCTGGGCTACAAAAAAGAGAAGATTCACATGGTGACAGTTTCAGATCCGGGGGCTGCTAGAACAGGTTCGGCGCTGCTACAGGTAAGATGTTAAGGAAAAAAGACACAGAGACATAGGATGGGATTGGAAGGGCCCCATGCACTCAGGTGGAGGCAAAAGGCAAAGTTTATTTGGACAGTATGACATTTTTATACTTGAGGTGAGTAAAAGGAATGTCTTTGTGTGAAGTTTGTGCCAAGAGAATAGGATGAGGGGATTGGCTTGTAGACCTTGGGCCATGTCAGCCTTATCTATGATGAGGAGCATGTTTCTGTCCTTTGAAGTTTCCTTGGCGCCTATGCAAATGCATCATCCTTGGTGCCAGCAAATGCATCTGCATCCGGAAAGGACCATTGTTGTGTACAGCCTTCTTATCAAGGGCTAACTAACAATCAGTGCATATTTTCTGGAAGTGGGGGGGGGTTCTGTCTGTGAGCTTTGCTCGAACAGCAAAAGGGGAACTTCGTTAACCCCTAACAACATGGTATCAAAATTTATCTTTATAGCACCAGAAGAGTCTGTCCATGTAGGTACAACATAAAGTATCGATTAGGGTGGAAACCAAGAAGTTCCAGAGCAACTCAGTGGAAAATAATGGAAGTATTATAATACTAATAACATAGTATAATTTAGCATCAATATAGAGGGTAGAAATTGGCAGTACTGGTGGCAATAAATTCCATGGTTATGGAAAGATTGATGATAGCCTTCCTAGATGCCCAGATATAACATTAGGATGTATATAAACTGGTGGCAAACATTGTTGCTGTTAGCAAGGGAGTTGTAAGGAATACTCCTCTGGGAACATAAAGTCAAGGATGGATGCTGGGTTATATGTAATTGAGTGTGATGAGGATATAGACAATAATGTAGGTTCTATACCTATTTCATGCTTGCCTTTTGTATGCTTTTTCCAGAGCCAGAAATGTCAGGTAGTAGAAAAGAGGTTGGAAAGGAAGAAGATCATAACAAATTTGGTTGTTGTGGAAGAAGTAAGATGGGGGGGAAAGTCACAGCTCTACCCTACTACTACTACTACTCTACCTCTACTCAGAAAGAAAAAGATAAATTTTTTTGAGACACTAAGATGGATGGTAACCAGGTTTTGACCTCTGTGAGAGGCATGCTAATTATTCTGCAGATACCTACTATGTAATGCGTGCAATAGCAATGATGGCTTATTCTCAGCACATCATAGGTCACTATGGACAAATGTGAATTTCTGCTTTGGTTATTTACCTACAAATGTTTATATATTTTCTATGACAATGATATTGGAGACCTAGGCCCTGGAAGTGAATCATTGAGAAAAAGTCCAAACTTCTTGCTCTTCCTGCATCCCGTGGTTGTGTCGCGAAAAAATTTTAAGTCCGACGGAAGAATGAAAATAACATAGTTTCCAGGCTGAAGCAAATAGGTTTATTGAGAGAGGGCCAGTCCCTCAACGAAACCGGTCATCCAGGCTTTGGGCCTGAAAGACCCAGAAGTACAAACTACATAGGTTTATATACCCTGGGGGACATTTTCTAAAATTAGAACATAGTCTTGAGTAATAACAAGGGATCAGCGCTATGATATCAATAGGGTGGATCATTGGTAGGCCAGTGTAAAGCGGCGTGAACAGTATTACTGACCACCTACAGACCCTGTGACATTTCCTAGGGCGGATATCACAAGATCTACTACACTATGTCATAGGAAAATTGAGAAACATGGAAAAAGAACTTGACCTACTAACCTTATGCAATCTATATGAATCACAATTATTTTTTGTTAATATATTGAATATTATTTTAATTAAATCACTTAAAACTATAGTGAATCTCTTATAACTAAGGGATGGGGAAAATCTCACTCACAGTTGCCATATTCAGGAAGAATTGCATGCCATTGAAATATTTTGGAGATTAATCAAGATGCATGGTAGTGAGCTAAGGTGAGTTGAAAGTCTTCCGCAGAATCTGGTTAGTGGCTGAGTAAAACAGACAGAGTGATTATAGATATGCTAGAGATTTTATAAAAATGCTTGATTTGAGGAAATTTTTAATGAAGGTTTTCCAAAATTAGCAAAAACAACCCAAAAAGTGCAATTAGAAATATTACCTGGGATGTTGATCAGGCAAATCAGAGATTTAACACCTAAGTACACAATATTTAAATCCTTATACAATAACAATTACTATTATTATAATTAAAAAAAATAATCACTATGACTCTTCTCAATATAGGGACCAACAACAATTCTCCTGGCAGAGAATAACTATTTTCAGAATTTACAAATTTGAAAAAGGAATGTATGATCCAGCAAAACCAACTGAATCTAAGGAGGCTATCAGTAACCCTAAAATGCCTCCTTCCTCCCAGGAATTCAATGATTTCTTAGATGACTGCCTCCTGATGATAGGAAATCACCATAAGTCCAAGATATTAGCTACCATTTCTGACACACCCTCCTCCTCTGAGACCGCATCCTATCCTGCTCCTCAGCCTCATTCCCTGCCTGTACCTCCCTTTACCCCTTCTTCCCCGCTTGCTTCCGTATCTATGTGTCAACCACTGTCATATCACTCTATGACTGGGACTCCTCTTTGCCCATTGGCTAATCTCAGAACCAATCTCCTGTGCCCTCCACAGCTAAGCTCCTGCCACACTTGGAGTGGATATCAGTACTCTTCTATTTGCCACACCTAACATCTATCTCTATGATCCACCCAGCTGTACCCCTGTCACAATCGGGGGGGGGGGGGCTCCAATACATTCCCTATTCTCCCATTTTTTTTCCATTCAGCAGCCACTCCCATCTGGTTTACCTAATCTGCAGTTGCCTACGCCCATTACCCCAGTACCCTTTACCCCTCCTCACCTATTCCACTGACTGCTACCCCTCCATCACCCACTCCACAGACTACCCTGGCTCTGCCTCCACCTGACCCTAAGCATGTGACTATACCTAGTCCTTCAGCCCCCTCTTCCCCTCCCCAACCTGTTTCACCCAGGTCCCTACCAGCATCTTTCACTCCTCTCCTGCTTCCATTAAGGGAATTTCTCATTGGGAAGGGTACAACCCTAATAAATGTTCTTTTTGCCATGGGTAATTTGTCTCAGATTAAAGAGAAATTGGGGTGTTACTCAGAGAACCCTACAAAGATTATAGATGGCTTTAAGTGTGACAATGCAGTTTGACCTTTCCTGGACAAACTTGCAAATTATTCTTGCCAGATGTTGTACCCCTGATGAGAAAAACAAAAACCAAACATATTTGTTACCTGGCTGTATAAGTTGGTGACGAATACTCACAGGTTGGAATTGGGCTGGAACTACAGCTGTTCCAACTGTGGATGCCGGATGGGACTATAATGATAGAGGAGACAGAGCCATAGAAACCACATGATTATTTGCCTTGTTGAGGGAATAAGAAGAGGGATTAAGAAACAAGTCAAATACAAAAAGGTGAAGGACGCAGGGGCTGGATGAAAACACAGCTCTTTTCATAAGTTGTCTCATGGACTCTCTGAAAAAATATACTAATGTAGATGCAGAAAGGGATGTAGGAATAACAGTCCTCAATATACATTTAATTAGCCAGTCTGCTCTTGACATTAAAACTCCAGAAATTAGAATGGGGTCCCCAAACCCCACCCTCACAACTCCTTAATATTGCTTTTAAGATTGTCTTGTAACCGCTCCATAGAACAAGCCTTGCTAATAGCAGCAGACATGGGGCAGCTGCGTGGTGCAGTGGATAAAGCACTTGCCCTGGATTCAGGAGGATCTGAGTTCAAATACAGCCTCAGACACTTGATACTTACTAGCTGTGTGACCCTGGGAAAGTCACTTAATCCTCATTGCCCTGCCCACCCCCCAAAAAAATAGCAAAATAGTAGCAGCCATCATGTCTGCTATCAGCAGATCTCTGGGTAGCCTAAATTCTGACAGCTGCAGTAAACTGGGACACTGGAGTGGGTGACCCTCCTCAAAGGTGAGGCCACCTCCCCTAACTTCTTGTCCCCAGTACAGCCCCCAAGAGGTTGGCCAAGGGAAAACCCAGCTTCCTTCAGTCCAGTCTTCTGTGGACTTGGAATTCAGGGGGCTGAGAACTGGCCAGCCCCCTGTTACTGACATCTTTATGGTCAAGTCCAGGGTCACCCTGGAAGTAGGAGGTAAGTCTATGGATTCCTAAATAGACAGTGGGGTGACCTCTGTTTTACTCTCTCATTCAAGTCCTACTATTCCATCAAAGCAGCAAGTTGTTGGGAGTGGGGGAAGACCCCTTAAATGTAGGCTGACACTGCCTTTAATGTGTATGCATGAGGATCACAAATTCCATCATCCCTTCCTGGTTTTACCATCTTCACCTTGGCCCTTATTAGGTCATGGTATCAAGGAAAAGCAAGCTCAGTGAGAAATTCCTAGCTTATGGGCTCTTAATTCACTGCATAGACCAGAAGAAATAACCTGTAGCTATTTAACAGTTGTTGATCTATTTACTTCTACTCTTAAAATCTTTAGTAGCAGAATAGTTTAAAATCAGGAATTATTTGTAATGTGTAAAAGTTGCAAAGAAAAAAAAATTATAGTCTAACCATTTAACTGCACAGAATTAAGCTTTGATTTAATTACTTAACTCTGATAAAGCAGGCTACGGCCTGTCTTGCATTAAGCCTTGCCTGCCTCCGCTGAAGAAAAGCTGCTGGAAAAAAGCAGCTAAACTTTCACTCCTTATCTGATAAGTCCTTTTTGATTTTTTACCCTGCTCTCTTTTAAATTATTTTTAAAGTCTATTCCATCTAGGATTCAGGAGTACCTGAGTTCAAATACAGCCTCAGACACTTGACACTTATTAGCTGTGTGACCCTTGGGCAAGACACTTAACCCCCATTGCCCCACCCCCCAAAAAAAAAAAAGAATTACACCTCTTGCACACAAATCCAATTAGAATAAAACTTAAATCATCTACCTACTAATGAGAATTTGGTGTTCCTAATATGATTTACAGGTGGTCTCCTATTAAAAATATTTGCCTATTGATTCTTGGGGAAGAGGAAATATTCTTGCATTATTTTGAAGTTGGGGACAGAAATTGCCAAGGAATGACCTAATATGAAGTTAAAAAAAAAAAGACAATGAGATTTTCAAGAATTTCTCCTGATATGTAAATGAATCTTACCTTATCATTTGTGGCAGTTACTTTGACCCTAGAGGCTAGACCTAGGAGATTCCTTACTTTATCAAGTAGAGGAGGAGAAATTCATGAACACCAGGGCAGATAAAAATAGATAAATGGAAGTTGCTATGCTAAGATGACTCCTGGGATAAGGACTAAGAGATGAATCAATGAACTATCAGGCCTTGCTCCATTTATTTAACTTTAAAAGAAACTTCACCTCTGTGCTATTTTTTTTATTTTGAATTTGTAGCCCCTTTCCTAGGAGCTACTCATATTTGAAAGCCATAGAAAAACTATGCATTTGTTTATTATTACTTTATTCACTAGCACATGACTAATTTTAGTTATCATGCAATGCTTCCTATTCAGAATTTGCCATGAGTCGATCTATTTTTTCCAATCATCTCTTCAACTCTATTTTGTTATTTGCCATCTTTTTTATCTTTCTGTTGGATTTAACTAGGTCTGAGGGAGAAATATTAAAATCTCCAAGTATTGTGTCACTGTCAATGTCTTTTGGCAATTCACCCATTTTTTAAAAGAAGTAAGATGTTATGCCATTTAGTGTGTATTTGTAATAATGTTATTTTTCTCCACTGTTTATGCCTTTAAGCTTCATGTAGTTTCTTTCCTGGCATTAATCTTTATTGTTACCATTATATTAAATCATGTTTGAAATTCTTGGATTTTTTTTTTTGGTTTTATTTTAAAGATTCTTTATTTGTTCTATTCGGTTTTATTTATTTATTTTTGAGTTGACTTGAGTTGTACAATAGATAAAATGCTGGATTTGGAGTCAGTAAATATTGAGTTCAAATGTTGCCTCAGACACTTGTCATTATATGGCCCATAGCAAGTTACTTAAACTCTCTCAGGCTCTGTTTCTTCATTTGTAAAATGATAGGATTGTCCCAGAGAGCCTTTTAAGTTCTGTTCTAGGTCTACATCCATAGTCAAATGTATTTGGTGTGTTTCTTCTTTGAAGGAATCTGAGCCTTTAAAAAAAATCCTCCTTTTTCATTAGGGGAACTTAATATATCAATATTTATGGTTATAATTATGGTTTTATTTTCTTCAGAGTTATATGTACCACACATCAGAATTACATCAAAGAATAAAACTTCACAGAAAGGAAAAAAGAAACCTATTTAAATTTCAAGGAATACCAGTCAGAATGCCACATTTATAAAATATTAAATGAAAATTTGTAATTCAGTATACTAAAAAGGAAAGATTAGTTGATATCTAAAAATAATTTATCTTACAAAACTGGGCCTATGCATCAAAGGAAAAAATTAGAAGTTTGTTCCTTCAGAAGTTACACCTAAGATAATGGATACACCTAAGAAGTGGACAGAGAGTACTCCAGAAGTCAGGACCACCACCCCTCATTCAAGCTTTTCCCACCCCACCCCCAGAAGGATATTTTGGGGAATTTGTGGTGGAGGAGGACACAGCTCCAAAAGGGTTAAGAAGGCAAGGACTATCAGAGAGGGAAGCTATTATATCAACATTAATAAAGGGAAAAGTAAAAATAGTACTAAGCCTTCAAAGACTTGGATTATAGAAAAATGTACCCCACTGCCTCCACTGAGAATTAATATTTCTATGAATAGATTCTGTTATGGGCCCTGGGTACCTCAGAAATTTTCGGCGAGGGGGGGTAAGGCAGGGAAGGAATCAAGGAACTTTCTCCTTGAGAAACTAAACCAAAGGACAGACACACCTAAAGAGATAAGTGGCAACTGATCGTGACTGAGAAAACTGCAAGACCATCTCTCTTTAATTCCAGTCTCCCCCACCTCTTGTTTGTTTTTAGTGAAACAAACCCTTGTTTGATTGAGTTTGACTAAATAGGCTCTGAGGTTCTTTCCACCTATGCAATTTTATTTTTAGCTTGATTTTTTTTCATACTGAGGTATTTAATCCTATATACAATGTCGAGACAGCAAATGTTCATAGGATTATGGATTTAGAGATGAAAGTTATTTAGAAATCATGTAGACCAACCCCATCATTTTACAGAAGACAAAAGAGTCCCAAAAAGATGAAGTAACCTGACTGAGGTTGTTCTGAAAATGTCTAAGTACAATGAAGAAAAGAAACAACGAAGTCTCCAAGCCGTAGAAAGATAGGTTTATTTAGAGAGGGATCCTGTCTCACAATAAAGCCAGTCTCAGGTCTAGAACCTGAAGACCCCAAGCAATACCAGACTCCTCCCATTGCACCCTCAGAGAATTGCAAATGGTAAAGAAGAGTAAACATTGAAACTTGAACATTATCTTTAGTGACAAAGGCCATCACCCATCTAGCCAACTAATCACAAGATGGAAACAGTCCTGAAGCATTTATTGGGGGGGGGGGGCAGGGTAATGAGGGTTAAGTGACTTGTCCAGGGTCACACAGCTAGTAACTGTCAAGTGTCTGAGGCCGTATTTGAACTCAGGTCCTTCTGAATCCAGGGCCTGTGCTTTATCCACTTGTGCCACCTAGCTGCCCCCCTGAAGCATATTTCTAAAACAACATGGTTAGGTCTTCCATACTGAAGCATCCTTCTAAAGCAACTGGTCATATATCTTGATGCTGATTGGTTCCTTTAGCTTTAATAGATACTATTCTTAGTCTTGTGGTTAACCACAATGCACCTTTTGAAAAGGAACATCACTACAAAGCTAATACATGACCCTTGGTTGAACATGTAACCACAATGGAGAGAGATAAGTTTACAAGTACTGCATTAGCTTAAGCCACTAAAGAATATTCAGAACATATAAAGAACAAGTGATATAATATACATAATGACTAACTTAAGAAACTAAAGAATACCTAATCACCATTTATCTCATATAATACTGGTTATTACCATAGTTAAAACACAGATATCTAAGGGGTGGGGAAAATCTCACGAGGTCACATAGGTAGCTAATGGTTGAACTAGGATTCAAGCAAAGATTCTTTGACTCCAAATCCACTTTTCTTTCTATTGTGCCATGCTTTTTCCTACATTAATGAGCCAAGAGCTACTATACTGTAACATGATTGGTTAAAGGTCTCAGGGTAGGCATATCTCCCATGACATTCTTAAATATTGGCATTTTGCTTTTAAATTGATCTCCTGGTACCAGTTTGCGCAAACCAATCTCTGAGATCCATACCTCCTCTGCTTAAATGGAACAATCAAATTTCTGAACAGCAGGGTTGAACATCAAAATGAACACTCCCCTCTGAGGTGAGAGATCCAGTATGAAACAGCTGGCCCTTCTTAACTATCTTGACTAGAAGAATTCTCAAAAACTATTATTTTATTTCTAGCTTCATGACTCATAGAAGCAATTATAAATGTTTTCTCAACCCCACAGGCTCTGACTATTTAGACTGGGGGCATTATAGAAGCTAAATATGAAGTGCAGTTTTAAAATATTTCTGATATTTAAATTAGATTTCCCTAGTTCTCTAGGTTCACTATTTTAAAGGTAATATCTTCCTGTATTTTTAAAAAATATTCATAGCTATTTCCTCTAATAATGAGCATTGGATTTCTTTTTCATTTTATCTTGTGCTCCTGTTGATGGAGCACTATGATCTATTGTTGCTAGGAATGACTTCAAATTTTCTCATTACTGCAAGACATTAAATTGCCAGAGTATGATTTACTTCAGTAAGTGCCTTTTATGTTATCTATGTTGGAGAGTTTTTGTGACTGTTTCTTAAATTTCATTTCCCTGGCAATCTGTCTCTGCAATTAAAGCACCCCCCCACCCCCCCTTCCCTACCCCCACACATAGAAGGTACTAGATGCTTGAACTAAGATGCCAAAAAAGGTTAGGAAACCGAAACCTCCTTGTTAGGCAAACTATAGCCATAGACCACAAATAGCATGAAACTAGGTCAATCACCTGGGAAAACTGAGGAGAGATGGGCTCCTTGGTTTCAGTTTTGAAAATATGTTCCTATCAACTGCAGAAATGTTGAAGCAAAGAGAAGGCTACAGAAGTGGAAAATTGGAAGGTGGGGAAAAATCCCCTCTGGCAAAGATTGCAAGGGAGTTTTAAAGATTGTTTTCATAAAGAATGCTTGTGGCAGTTTGATAAAGGGAAGGAGTCTGAGATAATGCTTCTAGAATGCTTCTGTTCAAATACTGTGGTACCATGGCTGTATTGGTTTGTTTGATAAGAAAAGGGATTGATGTACACATGGATGGAATGATGAAGCACTTCAGTCATGCTGAGAATTGGTTAAATGGGGCTCACTGAATTCACGTAATTACATTCATGTGATGCTTTACATGCTAGTGCCCTTCACCCCAATATTTTGAATATGTACTGTCATTTTCCTATAACCATAAGGTTGTTGAAATCACAAGTTTTTGGATGCTCAAACACAGGTATTCACACACAAATGCATGTGTCTATACATGTATTATGCATCTATCTATCTATCTTTTATCTATCTATCTATATTTTACACTAAGGAGATATACCATTTACCATTGAATTAGGTTATAAAAGAGGAAGGAAAAAAGAGTATCTCTCTCTCTCTCTCTCTCTCTCTCTCTCTATATATATATATATATATATATATATATATACATATATATATATATATGTAAAATTTTAACATTATCATCTAAAATCATTTAATGTTAGCTTGTATCAGATGAAAACCACAAGGCTATTTAATATTCCTTTGATGTAGATGGACTCTGGGCTTATGTAATAAATTACTTATTCTACTACATTGATAAATACTTAAAACATGTGAAATCACCCACCATTCCTATTATAAAGGAGAGGTCCAATCATTTGTGTAACTCCTGAAGAGGCCTTTTATCTCAGAGCTCAGTCTGAACACTTCCTTTAAGATCCATATCTTCTGGTCAGCCAGGTATGCATGGCTTCTTTTCTTCCTGTTGGTGATCATCTTCTCCTCTGAGAAGTTGTTACAGAGATCACCTACTGGACAACCAGGATTTTGACTTAGAAGTTCTCAAGCTTTTAAGCTTGAGAACCTCAGGATGGCTGTTCTTGTCACCTGTGCTCAGAGAAAGATATATGAAATGGAAGAGATAGCAAAGTGATTGAAATCAAGTCACAGGCTCACTTAGGCAAATATGTGAATTTGCTTCTATGTTCTCATTTCCACCATAGCTTCCAGGAGTAGAAGAAAAAGATTCCCTCTCTCTGAAGGAGAGGCTTAAAGAGTTCTGGGATACTCAGGAAGAGAAAGTAATAGTGGAATCTGCCTCTCCTTTTAAAGTCTGAGTTGTGTTACTTCTCAGTCCCCAATTATCAGCATAGCCCCTTACTGGAGAGGCAGATTTGGCCTACCAGAAGCATCTGATTAGGCATGTCCTTTAAGCATACAGCCTGCCCACCAGAAGGGAGAAAGTAGTCCAGGGTAAAGTCACCAATCAACAGAAAGGGGTGTGTGTGTGTTACCCTCATTTCCCCTATTACATATGTAAAATGAAGCATAGATTGAGAGAAATGTTTGATCATTTCAAACAAAAAGAATAATTTTCTTTTCCATCATCTCTTTAAAGTGGATAAAGTTTTACACTTGAAAAATGTAGATCTTTGGTGCTATAGCTTGACTCAGTACTCTATTTGAAAAACTGAAATTTCTTGTGTGTATACATATATGTTCACACATGAATGTATACATACACATGCATACACACATACTTATATGACATCAAGATGCTTGGAAATATTTGACAATAGTAACAAATAGTTAAAATTTTTAACTTTTATTTTGATGTTTGGAATTGAATAGCTATAGCTAGAGGCCAAGAAAACATAAATACT
This sequence comes from Dromiciops gliroides, assembly GCF_019393635.1. Taxonomy (NCBI): domain Eukaryota; kingdom Metazoa; phylum Chordata; class Mammalia; order Microbiotheria; family Microbiotheriidae; genus Dromiciops; species Dromiciops gliroides. The sequence continues at coordinate 191,549,927 of NC_057863.1, forward strand.
TATCTGTAAAAATCACTTACCCACAGTCTGCTTATCTTGGTCCAGGGTGGTATTGCAGGTATGTTGTGGGGTTTTTTGTTGTTGTTATTTATTATTTTTTTTTTTGGTGGGGCAATGATGGATAAGCTACTTGCCTAGGGTCACACAGCTAGTAAGTATCAAGTGTCTGAGGCCGGATTTGAACTCAGGTCCTCCTGAATCTAGGGCTGGTGCTTTATCCACTCCAGGTATGGTTTTGCAACTAACCATACCTGTTTTAGTATTATTATTTTAACCTAATCATCAATTTTTGTGACATGCATATTGAAAACATCCCATATTTTTTCTCTAACAGTATTTTGGAAATGTAATATTATTTATGGCAATAAAATTTACTACATTTTATTATCAATTCAAAGTATTTATTCTTTTATAAGACTATTCTTGTTCAGTATATTTTTAAACTTATTTTTTTAAAATAGAATTTGCAATGCTGTTTGCAGACAGGTCAAACTAAAATGATGCATTGCTCTATCCTAGAAATTTCATTATGATGCACAAATGAGGACTAGAATATAAGGAATCTATTTATATAATGCAATTTATAAGATTTCCCCAAGACTATGCTTATTTGCGAAAAAAGCGCGGTGGGGAAGGGAAGTGAGCAAAAGCAAGCCAGCATTACCTACAGTCTCATTATAAATTCCTGACTATGCAGCAAAGGTGCAGCTGCTAGCTATTCATCACCTAAACTTTGCTTTAGTTCTATTGACAGATCATTTTAATAGCCAGGATTCTACCACTAGATGTAAGACAGCCTGCATTTGCATGCCACCACCATTTATTATTTCACTGCCTAAACTAGGTAGTTTTTATAAATGTAATTCTTCCTTGTACCTCTTCTACCTTCTGATTCATTGTCCCCTAAAACTGCACCTGAATAATAATATTTCACTTTTCAAAAATATATTCTCGTTAACAATTGAGATGAGTTGATATGTACAGCATTTAAATGATTTAATCAGGAGAATTCAGTGTTAACTGATAAAGGGCTGTGCTGTGATGGCTCACTAATGTTATAGCTTAAAGACATTAGACACTAACTAGTTATTCTCTTCAGGACACCAAGTTTGATGGAAAGTTCAGAAATGAAGTCCCTCTCTCTTTCTTTGTGTGTGTGTATGTGTGTGCGTGTGCATGTGCATGTGTGAAAGAGAGAGAAAGAGAGATTACACAGACAAGGGAATAGTCAAACTAGCCAAATTAGCTGATGCAGCAAGGTACCCTGGAGGGGAAACAAGATGCAGTTTGGGAGGAGAGTCAATTTAAACCACCAATACCAACACCATCATTTTTCCTGAGACTCTGATGGAGATAGCCCAGGACTATGAGCCCAAAAGCCTTGGGAATAGAAATGTCCCCAAAGCCACCAGAACTGCTTTAGGAGTTTAGAGAGAGAGCTCACCTTCCTCATTACCCCAGTGACAACTGCTGCCCAACTGCCAATAACAATCATATGAGGCACAGAAATCCAGGGAGTAGCAAAACCTTGTAGGACACTAGTCCTGCTTCCAGCCCACCTTTCATAGCCGGCAGCCAAGGAAGCAATGCCTGTGGAGATGTAGCCTTGCAAATGCTCCTACAGTAGCCACAATTACTGAAGACCCAGAAAAGAAAGCTTTTGCACTGTCAAATCATTTAACAACTGAAATATATAATCTTACCTGTAGAAATGGCATTAAATAAGGGAAATGAACATATGCTTGGCCTTTGACTTGCAGCTGAAACCTTCCATATGTGTTGACTGGCACATTTGGCTGTGAACTTCTTGACAGTAGGGACTATTTTATATCTCCAGAGATTAGCTGAGTGTTTTGCATGTAATAAGTGCTTAAGAAATTCCTTCCTCCCTTCATAGATAGAGACAGAGATAGAAACAGAGAAAGACAGAAGACAGAGATAGAAAGGAAAAAAGAGAACTTTAATATGGGCTTTCAGTTAATTGTAGAATTACAAATCGAATAGTTCTATTATAAAAACTCTCTCAGAATTCTGTAAAAACCTTTTTTTTTTTTTTAGTTAGCTAGGTGGTAGTGTATATGATTTACTAGTCCTGAAGTCAGGAAAACTGGAGTTAAAATATAGTTTCAGGGGGCAGCTAGGTGGCGCAGTGGATAAAGCACTGACCCTGGATTCAGGAGCACCTAAGTTCAAATCCAGCCTCAGACACTTGACACTTGACACTTACTAGCTGTGTGACCCTGGGCAAGTCACTTAACCCCGATTGCCCTGCAAAAAAAAAAAAAGAAAAAATATATAGTTTTATACTTCCTATGTGTGTGACTCTGGGCAAATCAGTTTACCTCTGTCTGCATCAGTTTCTTCATGTGTAAAAATGGGAATATTAATAACATCTACCTCCTGGAGTTGTCATAAAGATAAAATGAGATAGTAATTACATAATGCTTTGCAAACCATAAAGCACAATGAAGAAATTCTAGCTATTTTTGTTTTTGTGTTTTTGGTGGGGCAATGAGGGTTAAGTGACTTGTCCAGGGTCATGCAGTTAGTAAACGTCAAGTGTGTGAAGCCAGATTTGAACTCATGTCCTCCTGAATCCAGGGCCGGTGCCTTATCCACTGCACCACATAGCTGCCCCCAATGCTAACTATTGTTATCTGGAAACAAAACACATTACAAAAATACAGACATCAAATAAATAAAATTTAAGTGTATGCTATATGACAAAGATGAGGAAGGAAATGATATAGGAAAAAAAAGAGTTACATTAATGAGTAATGGTGACAGGGAAATCATAAAATTCTGCCTTGGCAACTCACTCTGTAAGTGGGTCAGCAAGCATACAGCACAGCATCATCCTTATTTTCTATCAGCTGGTCATTGATATGGATTTGTATTCCTGAGATCTTCTTCTCTCTTATCTCTCAGGAGCTCTTAATCCCTGACTCATTCTTCCTCCAGGTCCCACCATTAATTATCCTTCTTCAGCCTGTGAAAAAGTCTTCATCAGCCTCCTTGACTACCGAGGAAAAACTTGCTATCACCTCACTCCATTGCTGGAAAGATGCAACTACAATGCCCTCTCATACAATCTCTGCTTCGTGGGAGGCAGAAGAAAAAATGGTGTTTATTTATTTTATCATGGTTGGTCTGAGAAATCAATGGTTTAGTGACAGTCTCTTCAGACAATAGAAGCATCTTCCCATATTGATGTGACAAGTTTCAAAGAGAAAACACATATCAGTTTGTTTAAAACAATATGAGAAGGGCAGCTAGGTGGCACAGTGTAATGAGCACTGGCCCTGGATTCAGGAGGACCTGAGTTCAAATCTGGCCTCAGACACTTAATACTTACTAGCTGTGTGAGCCTGGGCAAGTCACTTAACCCCAATTGCCTAAAAAAACCCCAAAACAAACAAACAAAAAAACAATATGAGGTTTCTATTTCATGAAAAGTGAAATATATAAATTGAACATATAAGAAGTAATGAAAAAAGATAATTTATATTATATAGAATTTGAATGCATATATACCAGTACCCATGTAATATATATTTTCTTTCTATTTCCATTAAATGTTTTTATATAAAGCTCAATCTGAGGAAAGAATTTAATGATAGAATAAATGTATTTTTCTTTGGATGTGAAAATTCAGTCATGTAGTATATTTCCTTATTTTTGAAAATATATTTTGCCAAAGCCTGAGAATTAACACGATGGGGCACAAGTCATTTTCATATTTAAAGAACCAAAGAACTCCCTTTAGAAAGAATATTTTTCTAAGATGATACTCTTGGTGAACTTAGAACAGAATATCTGGATAGTACCAATTTAGAGAGGCCTTTAAAATATATGCTATTGGTCTGCTGTGTTATAGTAGTTTAGTTGGCTACCAGAGACTGTCATTCTGGAAATATCCAGGAAAATTAGCAATTTTTTTTCTTTCACTTTATAAGTAGACTAATTTTCCTAATAATTTTTAATGTTTCTTTAATGTCTTTTTTGTTTGTTTGTTTGTTTGGTTTTTTTGCAGGCAATGGGGGTTAAGTGACTTGCCCAGGGTCACACAGCTAGTAAGTGTCAAGTGTCTGAGGCCGGATTTGAACTGAGGTACTCCTGAATTCGGGGCCGGTGCTTTAACCACTTCGACATCTAGCTGCCCCCTCTTTAATGTCTTTAATGTCTTCTTACAGGGGAGCTCATGAGATAAGGCAACAAAGCAAACCAGCAGAGTAGTGTTCTCTTACAATAGAAGGTGTTAACCTTTTCTTTTTTCCTGTCATGGTCCCCTTTGGCAGTCTGGGGAAGCCTATGGAATCCTTCTTGGAATAATGTTTTTAAATTTATAAAATCAAATACTTAGAATTATAAAATAAATCAATTATATTAAAATAGTTAACAAAATATTAAAAACAATTTTAAAAAAATTCAAAAACACCAGGTTAAGTACTTTCATCTTACCTGATAAAAGTAAGGGAAGCTAACACATCAGACCAGGTATGATCTAATTTTTTTGTTTAAATCTCTTCCACATAGAAAAAGAGTTGGCATTATTAACAAGTATGCCAAATCTTGATTTTTTTTTCATTCTGTTTTAAAGGTAACAGCTCCTCATTTCCTCGTGAAACTGGATTGGCAATTTTCACTATTCCAGGGGAAATGAATTATCATTGTGGTAGCTAAGGTCTACTTTTTTCCAGTAAAGATAAAAAGATTTTGAAAATGTGGATGGAACCTCTTTCCCTCCCACATGTTGACTAGGAATGGGAAATGGGGAGGGAGAGAAGGAACAGGTGGAGCTTTAAATACAATTTTTTAAGTCTGTCAGTAGTAGAATAAGGGATAAAAAAAAGTAATAGAATAGGAATAGCTTAGGAGAATTAAACAAGAGAGTAGATATTCAGGAAAAGCAGAAGATCTAGCACAGCTTGTTCCACTGCCTTGGGAATACTAGTGATGGATACCAAAGAACATGCATTCAAAATTTCTTAATCTTTTCACTTTTCTGAGATGCATGCTTCTACAGGTTTTTATGATATTAAATGAATCTATAGTTTGAGTGAGTCTTGAACCTGTTACAACCTGACTTAAAACATTTTTGGTAAAACATCTGATTTCCAGAAAAGAACAGACATGGAAATGGAAATGAAATGTGAATTTTAAAATACCTATTACAGGGGCAGCTAGGTGGATAGAGCACCGGCCCTGGAGTCAGGAGGACCTGAGTTCAAATCTGACCTCAGACACTTAACACTTACTAGCTGTGTAACCCTGGGCAAGTCACTTAACCCCAATTGCCTCACCCCCCAAAATTAATAATATTAATAAAATATCTATTATATAAAATATTGGAATGAGGGTTCTGTAGTGCTCTCTTATCCAAGGAACTGCACTGTCATTGAGATGAATGCTTACAGGATAGGACAGAAATCCTCAGAGTTCTGATCCATAGACTGGGGGCTCTGACCATGCTTGAAAGGACAATATTCTTCTCTCTTCCTAAAGGAAAACGTAGATGATATTTCATGAGAAAGAGGTAACCAATCTCACAGACAGAAAGCATTCTAAGAGTTGCAAAGTGGTATAAATAGCAAGAAAGGATGGGAGACCAGTAGCTTGATGGGTATTTAGGCTGCTACTTCTGCCCCAGTCAGGGGTGATGTTATGGGGGAAATGAGTGGGGATTTGGGGTAGGGGTTCTTAGGAATTCCTCTTTAAAGAATTACACCCTCTTTCACACGAATTCAATTAGAACAAAATAATCATTTCTTTAGGTGCTAGGGAAAGGAAACCAAGAGCGAAGTCCTTGGACTTCTCATGGGAAGAAGGCATGGCACAGAGGCATGGCTCTCTGAGATACCTGGAGCAGGAGACAGGCAAATACTTTTATATAGGATTGATGGTGGTCCAACGAAGTGATCATCTGACTGTGGTCCATGCCCCACTGGTGGTGGCTGGCAGAAGTTGGGTGAGGTGGCCGCTCCAGATCTCTCAAGCCATCTCTCTCCCCCTCACACTACAAAGGCAGAAGCCACAACTAATCTTATCTTCCAGAGGGGTTGGGGAGACTGGAATGAGGGGTGGTGGTCCTGGAGCTACCTCAGTCCAGATCATATATCTTTTGTTGTGTCTGTCCTTTGGTTTAGTTTCTCAAGGAGAAGCTTCTTTGATTTGCCCCAGAAAACTTCTGAGGTACCCCGAGCCAATAACAGGTGAGATGCTGAGGCAAAGGAAAGAATATAGCTGAACCATCCAGGAACAACCATGGCTAATAAATAATGTTGTCAGCAACCTGAATTCCAGAGAAAAAAGTCAATTATTACAAAATCAAGGTCTTTAATCAGGGTAAGTGAGCTCAAGGTGCTGAGGTTCCCCAGAAGGGGACTGGGAACAATATTTATATAGGCTACTAAAGCAAAGGGGGTGGCCAAGCTGCAGCTGGGAAAGGTTTGGTCAGAGAGAATGGCCGGGCTCCGAATGGCAGGGGTTAGGGGCATCTTAAAGTTTCACAAAATCAGTTATTTTATATAACAAGAAAGCTTGGGAATCTCTAGAGGGGAGAGTTTGAGACATTTACAAAATTAGTCAAGAAGCTGAGAATGATAATGTCTGGTAAGTCTCAGGCAAATCATGGATCTGGTAATGCTGGTAAGGCCAGATTTAGTCAACTGTGTTTGACATGGGTGACTATTTCTATGACAAGAATGAAACTGGTGAAACTCTAAATTGTGAGAAACCCCATTTAAAAATTTCTGGGAAATTTTTGGAGAAGTATCAAAGGTCTTTATTTACATTCTCGAGAGAATGGGCCATTCCCTAGTGGAATGGTGGTGAAATGTGAACCTCTGAGCCCTTTTATCCTTTAACATGGCTGGCTCCTCCCTTCTTCCCCAGTTACAATCTGCACTCCAAGACACTAGCATCAAAAAATAGCCAGTCAGAATACAGTGTAGCCAATGGGGGGAGGCAACGCAGAGACAGCTCTCTAATCTCCTCCACCACGTGACGAGCCTTGGGTCTCCCAAATCATGTGACTTGATTCACTGGGGAAGGAGAGGGGAGGCTGCCCTTTCTTAGACTGGGAGGAGCCTGGTCTCTGTTTGTGGACATTAGCATTTTCAGCATTTTCCCACACCAACCTTCCCTTTGCTTAGTCTGTTTCTTATATTGAGCCTCATTTCTTTAAAAGACTGTTAACTTTCTAGATGTATTTTGTGGTTTTTTAAAAGATTCTTTCTCTCTCTCTCTCTCTTTCTTTCCCTGGGATAGTATAAAGGACTACTAGGCAGGAAAAATATAATAAAATGGAGTCAACCCTATTGTCAATGGGTTTATTGGTTTTCCATGAGAATTTTAAGTGGTGCTATGCTTAATTCGAAGTGATGGGCTTCATGGACTTCACAAAATTGGGAAGATTATTTTTGCAGAGATGTTCATGCCAGTACAAAGATTTATTAGCTCCAATTTTTGGCTGGGGTGACTTAAGGCTAAAATTGAAAATTCCAGGTGGTAGTTGATGTGAGTCCATTTCATTAATCAAACACAAATGAAAACTTGAAATGGTTAGTGTGGGGACCAATTTTTAATTGAGGAGTGTTAGCTAAGTGGCTCACCATAATATTGGGGCAAGGAAAGAGACTGGCAGCCTCCCTCAAAATAGAACAGCATTTATGTTATTTTATTATTTTTTGGGTTTTTTTGTTTTGTTTTGGTGAGGCAATTGGGGTTAAGTGACTTGTCTAGGGTCACACAGCTAGTAAGTGTCAAGGGTCTGAGGCCAGATTTGAACTCAGGTACTCCTGAATTCAGGGCTGGTGCTCTATCCACTGTGCCACCTAGCTGCCCCACAGCATTTATTTTAACAAGAGCAAACTTAAAAAAAACACACAAACAGGATCAATGGGATCAAGGGAAAGGAAATAAAATGGGGAAAGGGAAATTATACAACCTGAAAAGATACCACCACCCAGGAATCAGTTGAGAATCTGCAGCAGAACTCCTGTTGCCTTCCAGCATCCAGCTAGAATGCCCAATTCTCCTCCCCCAATCCCAGAAAAACCCAACATAGCTCCAGCCAATGGGATGGCCACTCTGGCAATCACATGACTGTCCTCACTAGGCTTCCAATCATTATAATTTTGCCAGGCCCATGTAGGCATTGGCAAGTGGTGATGACATGAGGTGCCAGCACCATGGCAACGGCTACAACTAGTGGGTGGAGCACCCTGCGGTTTGCGGAGCCCCAGGCCAGTGCGCTGAGGCATAAAAACCTCAAATAACAATTAATTCTTTACATTTAGAATGAGAACACATTAAATTGTAATTTTATAAATAAAGGGGGAGCTGAGCTTTAGGAATCCAAACTATGATTTTCTTTTAGGCGATCAGGAAGAAATATAATTACATTTCATATTTCTTGGCTGAAAACTTTGAAACCTCTACCACATACTTTGTAGGTATCATTGACTGACCAAAGCCACCAAAGCCAATTGTTCATTAATTCTCCTTAAGTACATTGTGTTGATATGAATATATGGATCACCTGGATTTGATGGAGGTGCTTTGTTATCCAAAAGTATTTTTTTTTATGAAACCTGGGTTAATAGAAGCAAAATGTCCTTAAACTGAACTCCACACTGAACCCAGATAGCTAGCAGATAAAAGACCCTACCTAGTGACTTCTTTTCCCTCAGCCCCTAATTATGATAACATCTGGGCATCCTCATCCTTTTTTTGGGGGGAATCCTGTAATCTTATCATGATATATTTCCTCCATACTTGCTATAACTGAAATTGTTAAACTTCCTTTGCTTCTGTATCATAGTAATGAAACTGACAATGTCCTGTAATCAGTGGGAAAAACCAAATGAACAAAAATAAACAAACAAAAAAACCCCCACCATATATATCTTCAGAAATGGAGAGTTCTGTGACCTTCACTCTTAGGAGGAGAATCTCAACATTATCATGTGTTATATATTTCTTCCTGGAACAAAATGCTAAATTGATATTATGTTTTTTTCTGTCTGCCTCTGATCTGTTTTGTAGGAGGACAGGTATCATGTTCTCTGATATGGTTAGTAGCAGATTAAGTCTCTGATCTGGTTTGTCTTATAGGAGATATTATTATAAGATATTATATTTTCTCTGATCTGTTTATTAATTTTGTAGGAGAGATTAAAGATTATTTCTCTGATCTGATTGTAGGAGACAGGCAGATACAAAAACTATTTTATTATTCACAATTTCCACCAAAATAATCTTTTCTAAAATAAGTACTATGTTTTAAGTTTACTTTTAAGTAGGAGTTTTGATAATGGAAATAATTAATTTAGACAAATCTTTGGTTTTGGTTTTATCAAATTTTTAAAAAGTTTTTTTTACATATATCTTGTTTTTTACAGCACATACATTTCCGTGTGTGTGTGTGTGTGTTTGTGTGTGTGTGTGTACACCAGTTTATTTCCTTTTAATAATCTTTATTTATCTACAAAGATAGGGGAAGTATGCTTTATCAAGGATACTTGGGGACTAAGACCAGTTATTGCATTTAATTTGGTGTGGTTGCTTTTAAGTGTTGTTTTTGTTATCCTTGGCTGAAAGCTCATTTGCAGAATTTCCTCATTGTGCCTTTGTGAGAGCCTGGGTTTGTGAAAGCTAGAGAGAAGGGAGATCCTGGGCTCGGGGAACAGGGGTAGAGAATGGGGGAGGGGGGAAGGGGAGGGAGTCAAATGGTTCCAGACTCTTTAAATTCCTGAAGGTAGAGAAAGACTCTGGGAAGAAGCAGTTAGCTAGAGGAGCCAGCACCTTGATTTTCCTATTCTCAGTTCACTACACTAAAGATTTCAGGGGATTTACCCTAGGGTGAGACTTGGGACTCACTTTTTTAGTTAAGCTAAGATATTTTGCTCCTGATGAATGAACTCATTTACTCTGTGGATTGCCTGGTATATACTTCCTTTCTCAATTTTTTTTTCTGATTTGTTTGCTATTGGCTTGTGTAAATGGGTTTATCTGGTATTTATTATGTATGTTTATTGTGGAAATGGCATTTAGTGAGGAGGGGGTCGAACCTCTGATACATAGTTTGAGGTATTCCTTCCCTATTAAGAGATAGAGATGAGGAGCTCAATTTTAAACTAAAAGCTCTTTCCCCTAGATTTATAATATTTAGTTTGTGGTGGTGGATACATATGATTTGATTCCAGTATCCTGTCTCAGAGGAAAGCAGAGTGGTCTGCTTTTGGCCTCAACTTCTTGTTCTCCTCTGGTAAGGACACAAAGTTTCCCTTGGAGCATGGTGAGCAGTGTTGATTATTATGATATCTATTCATGCCTCCCTGTGAGGCACATCTAGATGGATTTATGTGGACTCAAATAAACTATATGGCCAAAGCACAGACATCCTTTTACATTTATATTTGCATTATTGTTATCTGTATGGGACAATTTCCTCAGTTTACCCAAGTAATTTGAGAAGACCACCGAATAAAGCAGACAGATATATTTCATTCTCATGAGAGTGGGTGACCCCATGCAAAGAATGAGGAGTGTGCCAATGAGCTCAGGAGTTGCGTTTTTATAGAGGTTTGTGGGGGCAGTCCCTTTGTGTACCAGGTGGGCTCACAATCTAACATCCAATCCTGTCCCACCTGTTAATCATGTTAAGCTCATGATGAGGATATGGAGGCATACTCAGCTAGATCCCAGAGCTAGAAGAAGGGGAGGGGGAGAGGGTGCAGGTGGTTGTGAAAACACTCTAGCCATGTAAGGAGGGGAAAGGGGGAAGAAAGGAGGGGTGGTACCAGGAGCTAGGGAGCTTAGGAATGCAAGAAGAAGGGGTGGTACTAGTGAGGGATTGCACTAACAGGAGACAGCAAGAAGGAGGGGTGTGGGGTACACCATGTTCAGTAAGGCAAAATATGTGTTTTCAGGGAGATTGCTACATCACCTTTTTGGCCACAGAATAAGGCAGGGAGGTGTGTTTTAGCAACAGGATGGAATATGGACAGAATGGTTTAGCAATAACAGGAACTGGGGGCTGGGTACATTCCAGACCCCAGCCTCAGAGTCTGAACTGACTCAAGTACACTATATCCCACTCATTATCATTGTGCATAATCTGAGTCAATCCATTCCAACAAGTATTTATTTATTAAGCATGGACAGAGACAATGTGTTAGTCACCTTGTGTACAAAGAAGAAAATGGAAAATAATTTTTGCCAGTTAGAAGATGATGTTCTGTGGGGTAGAGAGGGAATACAACATGTAAATAGAAGAGTAGAAGCGTGGCTTTTTGAGGTGAGTTTGACATGAATATTCACTCTGACAAAGGAAATATTTTCTTGGTTCTATTACCTTTGTAAGGTACTAAAATTCTAGCTAAACTGTCTAAAATATCTAATGAGTGGTTGCCAATAAATTATAAGTTTTAGTAAGAGTTAGACTTTTAAGCATTTATTAAGGAGAATAAGAATTTGGTAAAGAGAGAGAGAAAGGCCTACATTCATCTATCTATTAAAGGGAAAGCGCATTTCTAGCTCCCTTCTCCACCAGAATCCTCAGGAAAGAGAGCAAGTCAGAACGCCAGGCTCCCCCTTCTTCCTCCCACAAGCAAATGTCACTTCCTGACGCCAAAGAAAAGATGCATGGTCTTGCCCTCAGAGACCTTCACCTCATGGCAGAGCTTTTCTATAGTAAGTCTCCAGCAGGTGGCATCATTCCAGTCCTTACAGCTTCATGTTACATCAATTTATAATGCTTCCCCAAGTTTCTCTGAATAACTCATATTTGCTTTGTTTGTGTTTTTTAATGGCATGACAGTATTCCATTACATATGCATGCCACAATTTGTTCAGTTATTCCCTAGTAGTTGGTTTTGTTTTTGTTGTTTTTGATTTTATGTATTCTTTGGTTATTTCACCACTCATTAATAATGAGGTTGGAAAAAAGGTTAAACTAAAATGAATTAATTTGGATCTTATTAATTCTTTTAAGCATAAGATGTAATAATAATGTGAGAGAGAATTTGTGGTTTTCATTTATTCACATCATATTTTCCTTTTATTACTGGGAAGGATTGGGTAGATTCTATAAGTGGGGAATATTTCTAAAATATGCTAAAACAGTTTCTGAAATTCCCTGAGATGTTTAAAATCTAACTGTGATGTCTAAAAATCTAATGTGTGGTCACCTTAAATTAGAAGCTTTAGCACCCGTCTTTGGGCATTAAGCATTTATTAAAGCATACTAGGTATTAGAAAAAAAGAACATGTTGAGTTAAGAAAAGGCCTATCTAGCCTAAAGTTCCACCCTGGTCTGGTTCTTCCTCAAGTCCTCTGCCACGAGCCTGCTTCAACCATGAACTCTCCTCACACGGAGTGTGGAATCTTTTTATAGGTCTGGAGCAGAGGCGGTCCTTACACACTGCTTCAAGCTGATTTGTAGGCATCATCCAAATCCATTGGTTTACTGGACTTGAAGGCAGTCTTGAGGTGAGTTCAAAGTCCTTTGCTTCTGAGAACAATACCTCCTTAAGGGCCAGCCAGGTGTGGTTACAATCTGATTAACTTGAAGTAGGCTAATTAGCAGGGTCAATCACTCTCACTTAATTCAATCAGTTTAGATTAATCTCCAGCCTTTGAGTATCTGCCAAATCTCATTATTTTCTCACATCCTCATTTGGGGCCATATGTTCTGGCAAATGACCACTTCCAATTACAGAAAATTAAATATATAGTTTAATCTTCCTATGTCCTATAAACAAATCAGAGAAATCAATTTATAATATCTCTTGCAAAAGTTAAAAATAATAATCCAAGACATGTCACACACAGAACAAAACCAGATTAGAGAACAAAATGTCTCCTACAGGATAACCCAGATCAGAGACAGACTTGTCCCAAGAAGAAAGAACCATGATCATGTGAAGACTCCTTCCAAAAGAGCTCAGGGACTCCCTCTTTCTGAGGGTATATTGTTTGTTTTTTGTTTGTTTGTTTTTGTCCACTGGTTACAGGGTATTGGCAATTTCAATAGTATGATACCAAAATCAACCCAGAAGCAAAAGCAGGTTAATTTCAGTTATAATAAGTATGGAGGAAATACAGAAGCATCATGATAATGTTACAGGATTCCAAAACAGGGTTTGGCAAGGATGAGGACACAAAGATGTCTCCATAAGATAGGGACTTACTATCCTGAGGGAAAAGAAGTCACCAGGTAGGGATGTTATGGGAATGCAGTGGGATGCCAAGAAACCTAAAGATCCCAACCCCACAATGAATCCTTGCATTCTCCCAGGGGAGAGGAAGCTCTGCCTCCCACCTCAGGAATGGGTGTTGGGGAGCATGAAGTTAGTACACTGATATGCAAGATATGGATGGGTGATGCATATCTTACTGATGCCCCATTATTTCAAATCCCCTCTCTGTTATTAAATTTCCCTCTCAGTTCTTTCTAATGCCATTCTCAAATGGAGAATAAATAACAAAACACTATAGAATCTTTGCAAAGAAAACCCCAAGCAGGGTTACAAAGAATCAGACATGACAGAATGACTGAACAACATAGAACAGGAAACTGTATCTATCTCCCGTTGTGGAGGAGATGGGACACTTGAATTCAATAAGGATAAAAAAAGATAGGAGGAAGTTTAAAAATTGAGCAAATGAAAAACTCAAAAGAAATACAGAATGTATGCCTTTTTAAATAAAGAAGATATTTGTCAAACATTTTAAATTTATAGTTAAGAACATAGTAAAACACAATAGATTAGATGCTGACCAAGTTATCTGTAACTATATGGGTATAACTGACTTTTTTTTTTTTTTAGTGAGGCAACTGGGGTTAAGTGACTTGCCCAGAGTCACACAGCTAGTAAGTGTTAAGTGTCTGAGGCCGGATTTGAACTCAGGTAGTCCTGACTCCAGGGCCGGTGCTCTATCCACTGCGCCATCTAGCTGCCCCATAACTGACTTTTTAATCTTAGAATTTATTTTTCATCTTAGAATTTATTGAACATTTTCTTTGCCACTTGCCCTCTGGTACTTCATCCTGTTTATTTTTACTTTAGTCAATTTGTATGAAATACTATTTTTTTCCCCTCTCCCCAAGACAGGAAGGGAGGGAACATTCTCTTTTAGACTTTCAAAAAAGACCTTCTAACTAAAGTATGCCAAGTGCCACATTGGGCCATAGGGAGCCAATAGGACAAAGAACCAGGATGGTACGGTGGAAATTGCAATGACTCTAAAGTCATTAAAATCTTTTTTCTGGTAATTACCTGTGTTACATAGGGCCAGTCACATAACCTCTTGTGACCTCAGACAGTTGGCCTGGACTCAGGAAGATCTGATTTCAAATGTGGCCGAGCAACCAACTCAGAGCACCAATCCAGTGTTTATATCTATCTATCTATCAATCATCAATCTCTATCTCTCTAACTCCCTATTGTTAAGGCTAAAATTCTAGCTAGTCTGTCTAAAATATCTAATAAGTGGTCGCCAATAAATTATAAGCTTTAGTAAGAGTTAGACTTCTAAGCATTTATTAAGGAGAATAAGAATTTGGTAAAGAGAGAAAGGCCTACATTCATCTATCTATTAAAGGGAGAGCACATTTCTAGTTCCACTCTCCACCAGAGTCCAAAGGAAAGAGAGCGAGACAGAGTGCCCAGCTCCTCCTTCTTCCTCCCACTAGCAAATGTCACTTCCTGATGCCAAAGAAAAGACGCATGTTCTTGCCCTCAAAGACGTTCCTTTCATGGTGGAACTTTTCTACAGTAAGTCTCCAGCAGGTGGCGTCATCACAATCGTTACACTATCAATCTATTGAAATAGATATCTATAGATATCTATATATTTCATGTATAGATATATAGATATATATTAGACAAGAAGCAGACAGATCAGATATCTTCAGATGCTCAATTTTCTATTCTCATCACCTAGTCTCTAAAAGCTCATATAAAGTGTGGTGAACCCAATGTAATATTGGCCTGGCTTTATGGTCTATATTAATTTTATTTGCTTAAAGGCACTGGAGGAGTGCTATGGTTGGAGAGAAACAAAGTCAGAGACAGAGAAGGATGTTTGTCAAATTTTCTAGGATTTTTTTTTAACCAGTTGAGAGCTTAAGATGAACTAAAGAGAACTGTATTGATATATTTATTATTATAGTGACCCCAAAGCATGGACAAGATGAAATCAATCTATCAATCCAGATTATCCTGGAAGCAAATGAGCCAGTATTGTTCTCTAGAGGACAGAGGTAGTAAGAAGTCACTTAGATGACTTTGCATTCTCAGTATTTCATTCTAATGGAAGATTAAAAGAAACTTCTCTCTAAATGAGGAAGCCTAGTACTGTGACTAGAAGAAAAATCACACCTCAAGGAAGGAGTAAGGAATAGAGTGGTTCTATTCACCTAAGGGTGGGGGGCTAGAGAAGAAGTAAATAGTTTTCCCCTTCAGCCAAACATCTCCATGCCACTCCCACTGTCAGAATTGTTTTAAATATTGGCTCAGAATACTATACTGTTCTGTAATATTCATCTCCTTTCTAGAGTAACCTTTTGTTGCAAATACTAAGAATGAATCATCTATATACTTTGGCTGTGTGATTGGCTGAAAGTTTTTTCATATAAAGACTTTAAAGGCTGAATTATATGTTATACTTGCATAATAACACACACACACACATATATACATATACATTTATATATAGAGATAGATATAGATAGATTCAAATATTACCTTTTCTTGTGACAATTTGGGGAAGATTTATTAATATATGCAATGTTAAGTAAAATTTGTTAGCTTTATTTCAGGATAGGCATCCTTAACATGTCAACCATATGAATAAAAATGGGTATTCTGAGTCTTAAGAAAATATTATTTTGTTACATAATATTATACTCACTTTAACTGATTTAACTGAAGATAAAATCATTCATAATTAATGTGGGAATACTGCTTCCCAAATTTATGATATTGAACCAAAGCCTTATTCTTATATTTTTCCCAATTACATGTAAAATAGTTTTCAATATTCATTTGTAAGATTTTGAGGTCCAAATTTTTCTCCCTTCCTTCCCCCCTCCCCCAAAAGGAAAGTGATTTGATACAGGTTATATAGTATAGTCATTTTAAACACATTTCCACATTAGTCATATTGTGAAAGAAAAACCAGAACAGTGGGGAAAAATGAGAAAGAAAAAAATAAAAAACAACAAAAAAGTAAAAATAGTATGCTTCTATATGCACTCAAACTCCATAGTTCTTTCCCTGGATTTGGATAGCATTTTCCATCAAGTCTTTTGGTATTGCCTTGGCTCATTTATTGCTGAGAAGAGCTAACTCTATCACAGTTGATCATCACACATTGTTGCTGCTACTGTATATGATGTTCTCCTGGTTCTGCTCACTTCACTCAGCAGCAGTTCAAACAAATCTTTCCAGATTTTTCTCAAGTATGCTTGTGTGGGGACCAATTTTTAATTGGGGAGTCCTAGCTAAGCGGCTTGCCACAATATTGGGGCAAGGAAGGAGAACGGCAGCCTCCCTCAAAACAGAACAAGATTTATTTTAACAAGAAAGAACTTAAAAAACACACACACACACAAACAGGATCAGTAGGATCAAGGGAAAGGAAATAAAATGGGGAAAGGGAAATTACAATACCTGAAAAAATACCACTGCCCAGGAATCAGCTGAAAATACGCATCAGAATGCCTGTCGCTTTCCAGCTTCCACCTAGAATGCCCAATTCTCCTCCCCCCAAACCTAGAAAAACCCCACACAGCCCCAGCCAATGGGATGGCCACTCTGGCAATCACATGACTGTCCTCACTAGGCTTCCAATCATTATAATTTTGCCAGGCCCATGTAGGAGTCAGTGATGATGTGAGGTGCCAGAGCAACAACAATGGCTACAACCAGTGGGTGGAGCACCATGCGGTTTGCGGAGCCCCAGGCCAGTGCGCACTGAAGCATAAAAACCTCAAACAATTAATTCTTTACACTTGCTTGTCATTTCTTATAGAGCAGTAGAGTTCCATTATATTTTATACCATAACTTGTTCAACCATTCCCCAATTGAAGGGCACCCCCTCAAGAAACCAATTCTTTGCCACCACAAAAAGAAGTGCTATAAATATTTTTGAACTTGTGGGTCCTTTTCCCTTTGTCCTGGTATGGATGGGTCAAAAAGTATGCACAGTTTGCCCTTTGGACATAATTCCAAATTTTTCTCTAGAATAGTTGGATCAGTTCATAACTCCTGAAACAATACATTAGTGTCCCAATTTTCCTACTTCTTCTCCAGTGTATATCATTTCCCTTTTTTGTCATAGTAATCAATCTCATGGGTGTGAGGTTGTACCTCAGAATTGTTTTAATTTGCATTTCTCTCATCAAGAGTGATTGAGAACATTTTTTCATATGACTATAATTCTTCATATGACTATAATTTCTTCTTCTGAAAATTTCTTGTTCATATTCTTTGATCATTCATCAATTGTGGAATGACTTGTATTCTTATAAATTTGATTCATTTATCTATATATTTGAGCTATTCTTGTAATTTTGAGCCTGATGTTCATTTCAATCAATGACTGAATGTAGGAAGGATCTGTGATTTGATTCCTTTGGGTAACTGACAATGAGGACTTTCCCTCTAGCAATATAGACTAGGTGCTCCTCTGTAATTTATAATTTTGGAAAGTTGCCCGGGTTAATTTTAGAGGTTAGTGACTAATAGCATGTGAGCTATTATATGTTACAAATAGGATGTGATCCCAGATCTTCCTGCCTCTTTGGTTGGTCCTCTCCTCACTATGCCATGTTGTCTCTTAAATGACAGGATTACTAGATTGAAACTAGGAAAAAAAAATGTTCTTTGTTCTTGGACAAATTACTTTCTCTCTTTGTGGATCACTTTTCTTGCTTTAGGAGAATACAGAAAAATGATAATGTTTGCTTACCACTTATTTGACCAGAAAGTTATTAAGAATATTAGAATCCATAGCGGGGGAAACTGCACTATTTAATTTAAGGTATTATCTTAGTCTCTGTCTACATTACAGAGCCTAAATTGTTGGGAGTCAGAGGGAAGTGTTGTGTTTAGTAACTTCATTGTTGTTATTGTTGTTTGAATTTTTTTCTTTCGCTTGTTTGCACTAGATGTGATTTAACAAGGTATTCCCAATGAGTAAATCCCTTCTACAAATGCAGATCAGCAGCCTCCTCAGTAACATAGTTTTAGGAGTTGATAGTGGGCAGTGAAAGGTTAATTGACTTGCTCAGGGTTACACAATTCAATAGGTGTCAAAGTTGGAATTTGAATCCAGGTCTTTCTGACTCCAATGGCAGCTTTTTGTTTACTGTGTCAAGCTTCCTCTCTTGTTTATTGTTATGAAGTCCAAACATTTTAGGTGAAGGATTGAGCAAATGAAAGAACATATTTGCTTCTAGAAATTTTGATGATGGTGGTGTTATAAAAACCTCAAATGGCTTTATGGATCTGGTGGTGCTGTGTAGAAGAAGCTTTACAGTTAGATACTTAAAGAAATTATTTGATATCTTTTGATCCCTCCTAAATACTTAATGTTTTCTAAAGAAATGAACCACCAGCCAGTTGTTCATTTTTTTTAAAGGGAAACATTCTTCCAAAATACATTCATATTTTAAAGTCCCTAATATAAAAAGGTTAAGAACTGTACAAACAGCTCTAAAATTAGTAATATCACATGTTCTTGAGAATATTCAGTATAAGCTAAATGAAACCTTATTCACATGATGTATTTTTAAATCATCAAAAATGTGTGTGTGTGTGTACATATATATGAAGAAAATCTTTTTGCTTCCTAAGAATATCCCTTAATGGCTATAGGGTTATTTAAAATATCAAATGCAAATACACTCATTTTCAATTTTATAATCTTGTTGTATTTTAGGCTGGGAATCCTGTTGTGATTTATTTTGTAATGTGAATCTCCCTACTCTGTTTTGTAAATTTGGCATCTTATATATAGGAATTTCTTAAGTTGAAATACATTGGCAATTATAATCATAATTGTTTAGGGCCACACAAAATGAAGTATTTTTATCTCTGCTAGCTATCGCTAATGCAGGGGTAGGGAGAAGATGGGAAAAAAGGGGGGAAAAAGAAAGTTACATGGTAACTTTATTATATATTTAAAAGGAATAGCAAATTGTACACAAAAGATTTGCAATTTCATGCAATTTTCATTCCTCCCCTACTCTACTATGTTAGGGAAATGCTTGTTTTATTTAAGTTCAGAATAAAATAAATAAAAATTTAAAAAAGAATTTATATTATATTTTAAAATAATCTTGAGGGGAATATAAATAGAACTGACAAAAACAAATCAATCTAAACAATGCCCTTCTTCTGTTTTCCCCTGATGCCAGTCATGCCATTTTCCTAATGGCTGCTAGGTGAGAGTAAAATATTTTCATTTTTGCTTTTTGGTTTTGTTTTTGCTTTGGTTCAGTGACTTGCCCAGGGTCTCACAGCTAGTAAGTGTCAAATGTCTGAGGCCAGATTTTAACTCAGGTCCTCCTGAATCCAGGCTGGTGCTTTATCCACTGAGGCACCTAGCTCCCACCAGACTAAAATATTGTCAAAACACAGTAATAACAAGTAGATACCAACAATGTCAATCTTTTCAGTGTCAGACAGTACACTACAGTAATGTAAGTAATTAATAAATGTTTGCTTAATGTATGAATTAACTAATATATGATATGTCAGGACCAATTTCTTTCATTGAGGATTTTTTTTCTAGTGGGGTCTTTTTGCGGGGCAATGAAGGTTAAGTGACTTGCCCAGGGTCACACAGCTAGTAAGTGTCAAGTGTCTGAGCCCAGATTTGAACTCAGGTCCTCCTGAATCCAGGGCCAGTGCTTTATGCACTGTGTGACCTAGCTGCCCATTTCATTGAATTTTGTAGGGAGAAAAAAGTATAAATCAGAAAAATATTGATAATCCCCCTTTTCCCATTAAAAAATTCAATGTCTATATTTTTTCCCACAAGGAACATGTCAAAAAATTATTAGAAAACAAAAATATTCATTTTTGGTTGTTTTTTCTTTCCCTTGTTTCTATCCCTAGTATAATTAATCCCAACTTCCTATATTCTTTTACCATTGGTATGTAATGAAGGATAAAATGTAATGATATACAATGCAGGTGGACATAGTTTTAAAAGAGTGGCATAATATTATGATAACAGTGTTTAATGACAGGGAAAATAGGAAACCACCATTTTAAAAAGGGATTACATTATTTTCTTGGAAAGTATTATGTGCCAGAAACAACAATACTTTGTTAAAAGGAAGAAAAAATCATTATTCCAAAAATATTTTCTTGTGAAAAACTTACCTGTTTGATAATTTATCTCATCTATGTTAATTGTGTCCATCATGGACAAGTCCCTTAACCTCTCTGCACCCCAGGCAACCCCATAAGACTCATTATTGGTCTTCTTGGGTGAAAGAAATTCCTAACAACTCTTATAACAGTTTTCAACCAACCTTCATCCCTCCCCAAATTGTCCTCACACAGGAAACCCTACCCCTTGAACCTAGAATGGAAAAGAATGAACCCAAAGGTAAAAGACAGAAGTCCTTTCAGACTGTGAGTTGGGCACAGAGATAGTAGCTCTCAGGCCCTCCCACCTTACAGCATGGTGTAAATTAAAGAATTCTTCAACCTTGAAATGTATAAGTGGCAAAAGTCCTGCCTAATCATTTAGTTATGCTGTTTTAAAGATGATTATATCTGGTAAGCCAATAGAAAAAAGCTACTCCCAGGCAATGTCCAGGCAATCTCTAATCTTTAAAGATGAATGATGCCACTTTAGGTGGCTTGACATGTACTAAAATCCTATAACAACTAAAAATATATCAGGTCATTTTTACCCCAGGTAGATTTTCTGCTAACTTAATGGATACCGAAGCTTCTTTTTGGAGATGCAAGTGCTTATAGAGAAAGAAAGCACATATTTATTTATTTTTTAAAATTTGTTTAGAATTTTATTTTCCAAAATATATGTAAAAACAAATTTTGACATCGATTTTTAAAAACTTTGTGTTCCAATTTCTCTTCTTCCCTCCCTTCCCACCCCCCACCCCCAAGAACTCAAGAAATTCAATATAAATTATATGTGAGTATTCATGGAAAACATCCCCACATTAGCTAGGTTGTGAGAGAAAACAGATAAAAAGCAAAACTCCAGATTAAGGCATTGTCAAAAAAAAAAATGTGTTTCAATTTGTTTTCAGATGCCATCAGTTCACTCTTTCTAGATGAATTGAAATTTTCATAAGCCCTTCAGGGTTATATTGGATCGTTACCTTGCTGAAAATAACCACATCCTTCACATAAAATCATCTTACACTATTGTTGTTATTTTGTATACAGTACATTTCACTCTGCTTCAGTTCAGTTCAGGTCTTTCCAGGTTTTTCTGATAGTATCCTGTTCATCATAACTTTTATATAGTACCTTAAACTTGAAAAAGAATTTTCTTCACAATAGCCCAGTAAAGTTAGGTACCATACATTTTGCCATAATAGTCAACCATCATAACTATTTCCATCCATTTTATTGCCTTCCCCTGATATTTACTCTTATTTTCTATCTTCTTTTACCCTATTCCTCTTCAAAAGTGTTTTACTTATGACTGCACCCTCTCCCCTCTGCCCTCCCTTCTTTCACTCTTCCCTCCTTATCCTCTTCCCCTTCTACTTTCCTGTAGGGTTAGATAGATTACTCCTCCCAATTGGGTGTGAATGTTATTCCCTTTTTGAGCCCACTCTGATGAGATTAAGGTCTTTGAGCTAATTTTGTGTTCTAAATTTTCTTCCTCCCTCCCTTCTCATACCTCCCTTTGAAATAAAGCAGTTCAATATGTTTTAAATGTGCAGTTATGCAGAACATCTTCACCTTCCTTGAAAGTGTTTTGCTTTTTACTGCTCCCTCCCCAAATCTGCCCTTCCCTCTCTCCTCTCATCTGCCCCCACCCCATCTCCTTCCTCTCCCACTTTCCCTCAGGGCAAAAATATATTACTATACCCACTTAAGTTTGTATGTTATTCTCTCTGAGCCAATTCTGATGATATTAAGATTCACTCACTTCCTCATTCCTTCCCCCTCTTCCCCTCCCCTCCATATGCTTTTTTCTTGTTTCCTTAAGAAAGCACATATTTACAGAGTCAAAGTGAATTTTAGAGGACACAATAGTATTGCATAATTTGTTTCTTTACAGTATATTAAAGAAGAATAGAATATGAATTAACAAGCAAATTAATTACATGAGTATTATTGCGGAAAGAACACTGAATTTGTAGTCAGAAGATTGGTAGTGCATTCTGATCCTGAGTGTAATTTACCAATATAAGCTCTTGAACCTTTTACTATGTTAGTCATGACTTTGTAACCTCATAGGATTATTGATTTAAGGCTGGACGAGACCATAGAAGCCATCTAGTCTCCCTACCCAAATTTTAAGATGATGACTCTAAGTCTCAGAGAGGTTAAGGGATTTGCTAAACATTACAAATTAATAAATGGCAGGGGAAGAATTTGAACCCATGTTCTTTGACTCTAAATCTACTTCTGGTTTTACTTTAAACACTGCCTCCATTTTGTGCCTTTTACTAAGGATAGGCCATGTAAGAACCACACATCATTACAAAAGTATGTAATTGAATTTGGATAATAAGATCAATTAGCAGAAAAAAAGTGAGCCCAAGGTACCCTGTATTGTGAAGAGACACAATCACTGATGTCTCTACCATATGGGAGAAGTTTTCTTGGCTGGAAAACTTATCATTCCAAGTTAAGGAAAAGTTATATCATGTTTGGAAGGGGTCTTACAGGTTCTCTCAGTGATTCTCTGAGTGAGTGTCTTTCCTACTTCCTAATTTCATATTTCCCAATTTCTTTGTAGAAGTTCTGGAGTACTCACTGGGTCTGCTGATGATGATCTGATTTTTCCAGTCTGTCTACTGAAGCTTCACTTTTTGCCATTGCTCTCTTCTTCTGAAGCTTCCATTATCTGTTTTCCTGCTGAGCTCCTATGGCTTTTTGATAGAGGTATTATGTATTACTGCAGTTATTTCTTCCCCACAAGGTTGTTACATATCTCTTGTTAATGTCACCCACGGCATTGGGTCTTTACATTAATCAACATGTTTTAAATTTTATCAAAAGTCCTACCGTACACACAGTTAATAGAGTAAAGGATTTTAGGTAGCAGTCTAGCCCTTACTTACTCATATGTACACTCATTGAAATGTTCCATTCTTTACCCTTATCTTGG
The DNA here is from genome assembly GCF_019393635.1 of Dromiciops gliroides. NCBI lineage: Eukaryota > Metazoa > Chordata > Mammalia > Microbiotheria > Microbiotheriidae > Dromiciops > Dromiciops gliroides. The sequence continues at coordinate 191,573,277 of NC_057863.1, forward strand.
TCCTAATGAAGACTAAACCTATCATTCATGCTCTTGATCTCATATTTTTATGGGTACTTATGTGCATGATTATGTCCCTCTCCTGTCCTCTATTGGCTTCTTCCCCTTTACTTAAAAACATGCTCATATCTCCCCTAGTCAAACACAAATGTATACACACACACACACACACCCAAACCCTTCTTTGTTATCTTATCTTTCTCCTCCTCTTCACTACTAAACTTCTAGAAAGAGTAGCCTGGATGTAGGATGGAATTAGGGTCAAATTGATGGTGAGTCATTCCAAAAGAATTACAAGACTCAGTGACTCAGTTTCTCAAATTTTATTTCAATACTGTGAGTGAACACAGGGAGAGAAACAGAAAAGTGGAAAGGTGTCTCTCAAATAGGGAAAGAAAAGACAGTTATGTTTATAGTACGGATTAATTGATTATCAGTCTCATTATAATAATCTCCACCTTAGGGAGGTACAGGGGAGGGCCTATCCTAATTTGGAGTTCCTGGAGGTCTAAGCCAACCCCCAATGCAGGTACCTTTCTTTCCATAGAGGTGTGTTTTGGGGGGTTACATGCCATAAGGTGAATCTGAGGACAAATTTGGCCTTTTCTGCGCATGTATATTTCTGATTCCCATGGCTAGTTTCAAAATATCTTCATTTTTCATTTATTCCTAGTTTGAGTTTCTATAGCCTGACAATGTATCATTGTTATAGTCTAAGGTCTTCATGGCCTGCCTCACTGTGTTCTGGTTATGGGTACTAATTTATGTGGGTAAGAGAACTGACCATCCTGACTTGTAAGTTATCCATTAACTAGGGTCTGAATCCCTCTTAGAGCTCATATCTGAATTAGAGCATGGGTCTTAGGTTTTTCTGTTAACCCCTTTTTGCCTCCTACATCAGCCTGACCACATTTATTCACATTTCTTCTCAACTCTTTATAATCTGATTTCTTTTTCCCAAACCTAACTGAAATTGCTTTCTCAATGGTAACAATTATCATCACTTTTCATCTTGGGTATTTTCACAACAAATTTCATAACTCCTAACTGTTCTTAATATCCCACAAACTCAGTGTTGGAAGGAACTTCAGAGGGCATTTGGTTGAACAATAATCACATAATGTGACTAATAATTCCTTTCAGCAAGTGCTCATCAGGTCTTCGCTTGAAAACTAACAGTAAAAGAAAACCTATTATCACTCAAAGCATCTCATTCCACTTTCTCAGCTCTAATTGTTAGAAAATTTTTATTTGTTTGTTTTAAATATTAAGTTTAAATTGGCTTGTTTTTCAAATAATAAACATTTTTATTTATAGTTTTAGGTTCCAATTTGTATCTCTCTTTCCCTCCCCTCCCTCCTCCCTGATGAGCAATCAGATATGGGAGGTGGTCCATTACTTTTTTGTCAAAAGTAAATAAAAAAGTAATAGAAAAATTGGTCCCTACACCACATAACTTCATTGCTTAGGAAGCTCCAGTGGTACTTGATGATCTCTAGCATAAAATTCAAGTTCCTTTATCTAAAGCCCTCCACCATCTGGCTCCAGTCTTTCTTTCCAGGTTTATTGTGTGGGGACCAATTTTTAATTGGGGAATGTTAGCTAAGCAGCTCGCCGCAATATTCGGGCAAGGAAGGAGACTGGCAGCCTCCCTCAAAACAGAGCAGGATTTATTTAACGATAATGAACTTAAAAAAACACAGCAGCATCCTGTCACCTTCTAGCTTCCAGCTAGAATGGCAAATCTCCTCCCCCCTTCTTCCCAGCAGACTCCAGACACCCCCCAGCTTGCCGCTCTGACAGTCACATGACTGCCCTCACTAGGCTTCCAATCACTATAATTTTGCCAGGCCCATGTAGGTGGCAGTGAGTCGTGATGATGTGAGGTGCCAGCACCATGGTGACGGGCTACAACCAGTGGGTGGAGCACCGTACTGTTTATGGAGCCCCAGAGGCCAATGCACGAACCGAGGTTTTTTAAAAAAAATTCTAGCCAAAAGATGGGGTCATAAAATCTCAACTAACAATTAATTCTTTACAATTGCCTATCGCTCCCCATCATTTACTCTAGATTCCAGTCAAGTCAACACACTTGCTGTTTCTCATACACAACATTCTACCTACAGTCTCCATATGCCCTGTCTCCTTTCCACTTATACAGGTGCTGCTGAAAGAGCTGGAGAAAAATCAAAATACTGTGCTGACTGGGTCCTCTGCAAATTTATATTTCATAAACTCATCAAGGTACCCACTGCAGCAAGGCAATCCTTTTTTATTGCCCAAATCTATTTTTTAAATAATAATAAATTTATTTAGAAGTTTCCCTAAGTCATATGTAAAAACACATTTTCACATTGACTTTTTTTTTAAACTGTGTTCCAAATTCTCTTCCTCCCTCTCTCCCACCCCTCCCTAAGAAATCAAGCAATTCAATATAAGTACAATAATGTACAATCATGCAAAACATCTCCACATTAGTCAGGTTTTGAAAGAAAACAGACAAAATGACTTTATGAAGAGGAACTAACAAAAAAAATATACTTCAGTGTGTATTTAGATATCATCAGTTCTTTCTCTGTAAAGGGGTTGCATTTTCATAAATCCTTCTGATAGTATCCTGCTCATCATTTCTTTTACAGTTACTATAGCTAATTGTATTATTATCCATCCTATTCCCTCCCCTTGATATTTACTCTATTTTCCATCTTCTTTCACTGTATCCCTCCTCAAAAGTGTGTTACTTTTTACTTCCCCCTCCCCCAATCTGCCCTCCCTTCCTTCAGCTCTATCCCCTTGTCCCTTTCCCGTCGAACTTTCCCACAGGGCAAGATATATTACTATGCCAAAATGATTGTGTATGTTATTTCCTCTTTGTGCCAATTATGATGATATAGTAAGGCTCACTTATGCACCCACTCCTTCCCATATTCTCCGCTACTCCATAAGCTCTTTTTTGTTTGTTTAGAATTTTATTTTCCAAATTTTGACATCAAAATACAAAAAAGAGGCAAAAGAAAATCCCTGCCCTGAAGGAGTTTACAAACTTATGGGGGAGAAAACATTCAAACATATATATACAAAGTAAGCTATATACATAGGAAAGGAAAGCACTAGAATTAAGAGGATTGGGGGAACGCTTCCTATGGAAAGTTCATAGTTGGCATTGCATTTAGATTATACAATTTTAGTTGGGACTTAAAGGAAGTCAGAGAGGTCAGTAATCAAAGAAGAGGAGGAAGAGTGTTCTAGGCATGGAGGACAGTGTGAAAGCAAGCCCTGAGCCAAGAAATTGGGTGTTTTCTTCATGGAACATCCAGGAGACCAGGGTCACTGGATTAAAGAGTATGTGTTGGAGTGAAGTGTAAGGAGACTTCAAAGGATCTAATGGGTTTTAAAGGCCAAACAGAGCATTTTAAATTTATTTTTGTAGGCAATATGAAAACACTGAAGTTCATAGAGTAGGGAAGGGACATGATTGGACCTGCATTTTAGAAAAATCATATTAATGGCTAAATGGAGAATGGATTTGATTGGGGAGGAACTTGAGGCAGGCAGAGCCACAAGTAGGTTATTGTAATAATGAAGGTCTGTTTTAGAATGGTGGCAGTGTCAGAGGAGAGAAGGGGATCTATTTGAGAGATGTTGCAAAGGTGAAATCAACAAGCCTTTGCAACAGCTTGGATATGGAAGGTGAGAGACAATAAAGAATCCAGGATAACTCCTAAGTTGAAAGCAAGAGAGACTGGAAGGTTGGTGTTGCAGTAGGGAAGGTGTGAGGTAGGAGATGTTTTAGGGGAAATAAATGGAGTTCAGTTTTGGACATAATGAGTTTAAGATGTCTAACTGGACATCTAGTTCAAGATGTCTGAAAGGCATCTGAAAGATGTGATATTGGAGATAAGAGAGATTGGGACCAGAAAGGTAGATTTGAGAAACATCTGCATAGAGATGATAATTAAATCAATGGAAACTGTTAAGATTACCAAATGAAGTAGTAAAGAGGGAGAAGAGAGGAGGGCCTAGGAAAGAACTCTGAGGGACACCTATATTTAGAAGGCTTGATCTTAAGGAGGATCCAGAAAAGGAGATATGAGTGGTAAAATAGGTAGGAGGTTAACCAGGTGTCTCAAAAAAAGAGAAGAAAGTATCAAAGAGGAGAATGTGATGATAGTGTCAAAGGAGGAAGAGGATAGAGAAAAGGTCATTGGAATTGGTGACTAAGATCATTAGAAATTTTGGAGAGAGCAGTTTTGCTGGAATGATAAGGTTGGAATCCTGATTATAAGGGGTTAAGAAGAAAGGAAACTGGAGGCACCTATTGTAGATGGCCTTTTCAAGAAGTTTAGCTACAAAGGGCAAAAGAGATTTAGGATGGCAGTTAGTAGAAATGGCAGGGTGAATAAGGGTCCTTTGGGGATAGGACAGCATGTTTATAGATAGTAGAAAATAAGCTAATAGACAGGGAAAATAAGAGTGGGGATGACAGAAGGTGTGATAACAACAGATATGTTGGAGTAGATGGGATGGAATAGGATCATTTAAACAATACAGAATTAACCTTGGTAAGGAGTAAGGCCACTTCATCATGTCAGACAGAGTTAAAGGAGAAGAGAGTAGCAGAAGGCACCTAAGTTATAGGAGATGAGGAAGAGGGGAGAAAAGAAAGTTCATAGCAAATGGCTTTAATTTTTTGTGTAAAATATGAGGATAGGTTCTTGGCTAAGGGAATGAGGGAAGGGAGGGTCATGGGAGGTTTGAGTAAGAGTGAAAAGGTTTGGAAGAGCCATTGTGGAAAGAGGCATAATGAGTTGATAAAGGAGGTTTAGTAGTATTTACTAGCAGCAGTGAGGGCCCATTTGACATTATGTAATATAAATTTGTAGTGGATCCAGTCAGAATGAATATGTGATTTTCTCTACCTTTGCTCAGCAACACATGTATAATGAAGGTGAACACAATGGGGGGTGATCCAAAGCTGAGGATTGTCTGGAAGTAATCAGTGATATGATAAGGGAGCTTGGAATTCAAGAAAGGTGGACATTATAGAGTTGAAATAATTCACCAACATGGCCTGGGAGAAAATTGAAGGGTCAGAGGATTGGTGTGTCTGAAGAGTAAGAGGAAGCAGGAGAGGGAAAAAACAAACAATTGATTTTAGTTGGATAAGGAGATTTCAGAATTCTTGAATATGGAGGTGGTCCATTTGTGGGTAGTGGCTGAATCAAGAGTATGGCCATCCTTTTGTGCAGATGAGGTTGGGATGAAGAATAGCTAATGAGAGGTGAATGGATTGAGAAACTGAGTGGTTAGGGTATTTGAGAGAGAACCTATCATCCATCCACCTATCCACCAGTCCATCATCTATTGAAATTGCCTAGTATGAAGACAAGAGTTGGGGAGCAGAGAAACATAAGCTAAACTCATCGAGGAAGGAAAGGGAATACCCTGGGAATCTACAGACAGCACCTACCAGAATTTTTATGGGATTGTAGCTATGAATATTGTGAACCTCAAAGGAAGTGAAATTACTGAGTGATGGAGCAAGGAGGAGAATCAGAAAGTGGTATTAATGAGTGAGGAGTACTCTAACTACCTCACCTGGACCAGTGAGCCAAGCAGAATAAGTTAAGGTTTGGTCAGTACTAGAAAGAGCTGCCAAATAGGCAATTTGATCAAGGGCAGCTAGGTTTCAGTAAGACCTAATAGATTCAAGGAGTGGGAGAGGAATAGATTTAAGATGAAGGGAAATTTGTTGCCTATGGAATAGCAATTTCAGAGGACATGGTGGAAGACCTGGGTGGAGTTAGTATGAAACTTTGAGGTGGCAGTATTGAGGGAAATGGAAATGGGGAATGAGGTTATAAGGGATGAGGAATAGGATTTAGATGATAATCTAGCAGAGTTTAGAGCCCCTGGGATGTGAAGGGTGTGAAAATTTTCATTGTTGAATGGATAGAGCCACTCTTGTACCTCAAAGGACAAATACTAAAAAAGATGGGAGAACTGAAGTCAAAGGGAAGGTTGTTCTTTGCACTGGAGGTTTTCTACATCTGAGTTGGGAGATTGAACTGGCAGCAGGAAATAGCAGATGCCTTGTCCTGGTACAAATGTTGATAACTATTCTTATATGCAATTGGAAAATAATAAAATACTTTTATTAACACTAAATATGTAATTTTTTATTCTAGAACCATTTTTAAATGTAATGAAAACCATATTTTGCAGTCTGTAATACATAAATAATCTGACTCCTTTAGAAATATGGACCACATTATTAATAAAATTGTATAAGGGAATTTTCTGGAATGGTAGTACAAAATGGTTCTAGATTAAAAATTACATGCTTAGTGTTATGAATTAGTGAATATGTTAACAGGAAATAATTTAAAATTACCATTTAGCTTTAATTGGGATGGAAATTGGAAATTATAAAATTTTTCTTTGTTTTTAAAAAAGAAAAAAAAGTAATTTTCTTCTCCACAAAACTTTTGAGAAAAGAATAACATACATATACAATTTTATTTTTTGAATGACACTTTGGAGAGACCTATGGCAAATTATACTTGGACATATGTTTCTTTTCTTTTTCTTTTTAACTCGACATTGGCTTTTTAAAATAAAAGTATTTTATTATTTCCCACTTACATATAAGAATAGGTATCAACATTTGTTTTCCGAGGATTTTTAGTTCTGAATTTTTTACCAACCATCCCTTCCGTCCTGCCTCCCCAAGATGGAAAGCAGTCTGACATAAGTTATACATGTGCAATCACATCAAACATATTTCTGCATTAGTCATCTTGTCAAAGAAGAATCAAAAAACAAGGGGAAAATCTCACAAAAGAAGGAGAAAAAGAGTTACTGGTCCAAAAGTAGGAAGAGTGTCGTTCAATCTGCATTCATAATCCACAGTTCTTTTTTCTGGAAGTTGAGAACATTTTCTATCATGAGTTCTTTGAAACTGTTTTTGATCATTGCACTGCTGAGAAGACTCAGGTCTATCACCATTGTTCATCACACAATGTTGCTGTCACCATGTACAATGTTCTGGTTCTGCTCCTCTCAGTCAACATCAGTTCATGTAAGTCCTTCCAGGTTCCTCTTAAATCTGCCTGCTCATCATTTCTTACAGCACAATAGTATTCCATTATATTCATATGTCACAACTTGTTTAGCCATTCCGCAATTGATAGGCATCCCATCAATTTTCAATTCTTTGCAACCAGAAAAAGAGCAATTATACATATGTTTATACATGTGGGTCCTTTTCTGTTTTTTATGATCTCTTTGGGATACAGAACTAATGGTGGTATTGCTGGGTGAAAGAGTATGAATAGTTGTATAGCCCTTTGGGCATAGTTAAAAACTGCTCTCCACAGTGGCTGGATCAGTTCACAGGTCCACCAACAATGCATTAGTGTTCCAATTTTTCCACAGCTTCTCCAACATTTATTATTTTCCTTTTTCATATTAGCCAATCTGATAGGTGTCAGGTGGTACCCAAGAGTTGTTTTAATTTGCATTTCTCTAATCAATAGTGATTTAGAGCATTTTTTCACATGACAATAGATAGCTTTGATTTCTTCATCTGAAAACTGCCTGTTCACATCCTTTGACCATTTCTCAGTTGGGAAATGACTTCCATTATTATAAACTTGATTTAGTTCCCTATATGTTTTTGAAATGAGGGCTTTATCAGAAATACTGGCTGTAAATATTGTTTTCCAGCTTTCTGCCTCCCTTCTAATTTTGGCTACATTGCTTCTGTTTATACAAAAACATTTTTAATTTAATGTAATAAAAATCATCCACTTTGCATTTCATAATATTCTCTATCTCTTGTTTGATAATAAATTGTTCTCCTCTCCATAGATCTAAGAGTCAAACTTTTTCTTCCTCTCCTAGTTTACCTATGGTATCATCCTTTATGTCTAAATTATGTATCCATTTTGACCTTATTTTTGTATAAGGTGTAAGATGATGGTCTATGCCTACTTTCTGCCATACTACCTTCCAGTTTTCCCAGCAGTCTTTGCCAAATAGTGAGTTCCTATCCCAGAAGCTGTAGTCTTTGGGTTTATCAACCAGTAGATTATTATAGTCATTTAATACCGTGTCTCCTGTGCCTAACCTATTCCACTGATCCACCATTCTATTTCTTCACCAGTACCAAATAGTTTTGATGACTGCTGTTTTATAGTATAGCTTCAGATTTGGTAGGGCTAGCCCACTTTCCTGTGCTTTTTTCTTTTTATTGGTTTCCTTGACTTTTTTGACCTTTTGTTCATCCAGATGAATTTTGTTATATTTTCTAGCTTGGTAAAATAATTTTTAAGTAGTTTGATTGATATGGCACTGAATAAATAAATTAATTTAGGTAGAATAGTCATTTTTATTATGTTAGCTTGGCCTTATCCATGGGCAATTGATATTTTCTTTCCAAATATTTAGATTTGATTTGATTTGTGTGAAAAGTGTTTTGTAATTGTGTTCATAGAGTTCCTGGGCTTGTCTTGGCAGGTAGACTCCCAAATGTTTTATATTGACTACAGTTACTTTAAATGGAATTTCTCTTTCTATTGTGTCAAGATAATGAAATGTGGTAGATGAGGAATTTTAGCAGATACTCAGGGGCTCACCTGGAGATTTATTTAAACCTATTGAATTGGATAAGGGAACTGAGTGCTGACTGGCTTACTTCAGTTAACTAGATTTTAAGCACATCTGGCTGGTACTTAAGAGGGTATTGTTCTCAGAAGCTAAAAACTTTGAACTTTACATCTAGATCACCTTTGGGTCCAGTGAACCAATGAATTTGAATGATGCTAGCCAATCAGCTTGAAGAACCTCCCATTTCTGGGAGGGGAACATGAAGGAGGAAGTGGACGCTGGCCAGAGAGTTCTTTGTCTTTTGGTGTGAAACATTGGCTTGGGGGCAGAGGACTTCAGAAGTGGGAAGTTTAGGAAGTCTAGGATTGCCAGGCTATAAGAAATCTGTTCTCAATCTTTCTCTTTCTTTTATTATTTTTAATAAACACTTAAAAACCTAAATTCATTTATCACTGATTTTTAGTCAGTTTTCCCCCAAAACTGGGGGGACAGATTAGAACCCACATTAATAATTTTAAATTACACACTATTTCTTCCTACTGAGCTTTGTTGGTCATGTATAGAAATGATGATGATTTATGTGGGTTTATTTTATATCCTGCAATTTTGCTAAAGTTGTTGATTGTTTCAAGTAATTTTTAGTTGGTTCTGTAGGATTCTCTAAGTATACCATCATATCATTTGCAAAGAGTGATAGTTTTGTTTTCTCCTTGCCCATTCTAATTGCTTTAATTCCTTTTTCTTCTCTTATTGCTAAAGATAACATTTCTAATACAATATTAAATAATAAAGAGGATAATGGACATTCCAGTTTCACCACTGATCTTTTTAGGAATGCCTTTAACTTTTCCCCATTACATGTAATGTTTGCTGATGGTTTTAGGTAGATACTGCTTATTATTTTAAGGAAAAATCCACTTATTCCTGTGCCCTCTAGAGTTTTTAAAAGAAATGGGTTTTGTATTTCTTCAAATGCCTTCTCTGCATCTATAGAGATAATCATATGATTTTGTTTAGTTTTGTAGGTGATGTGGTTGATTATATTGATAATTTTGCAAATGTTGAACCTGCCCTGTATTCCTGGTATAAATCCCACCTGGTCATAGTGTATTATCATGGTGATGAATCACTGTAATCTCCTTGTTAATATTTTATTTAAGATTTTTGCATTAACATTCATTAGCAAAATTGGTCTATAATTTTCTTTTTTCTGTTCTGATTCTCCCTGGTTTAGGTATCAACACCACAAATTTTGTCATATAAGGAATTTGGTAGAACTTTGTCTTTACCTATATTTCCAAATAATTTGTATAGTATTAGAATTAATTATTCTTTAAATGTTTGCAATATTTCTTAACGAGTTCATTGATTACTCATTCTATTTCAAAATGAGGTTATTTAAGGATTTTATTTCCTCTTCTGTTAACCTGGGTAGTTGATATTATTCTACATATTCATCTATTTCATTTAGATTGTCAAATTTATTGGCACACTGTTGAGTAAAACAGCTCCTAATTATTGATTTAATTTCCTCTACACTTTTGGTAAATTCACTCCTTTCATTTTTGATACTGGTAATTTGGTTTCATTATTTTTTAAAATCAAATTAACCAAAGCTTTATCTATATTATTTATTTTTTGATAATACTGTAATTTAGCTACAATATTCCTTGGAGTTTTCCTTTTGGGGTCTCTTTCAGGAGGTTATCAGTGGATTCTTTCAATGATGATGTTATCCTCTGATTCTATAACATCAGGCCAGTTCTCCTTGATAATTTCCTGGAATATGGTGTGTAGACTCTTTTTCTAATCATGGCTTTCAGAGAGTCCAATAATTCTCAAATTGTCTCTCCTGGATCTATTTTCCTTGTCAGTTGTTTTTCCAATGAGGTATTTCACATTTTAGCCTTTTTTTTTCATTTTTTTTTCTTCTATTTTCTTTTTTTATACTTTTGATTCTGTTTGACTCTGTTTTGATTCTGGTGTCTCATGGAGTCAATAGCTTGCATCTGCCCAAATTGAAACTTTAAGGCATTATTTTCTTCAGTAAGCTTTTGCACCTCCTTTTCCATTTGTCCAGATATATTTTTTAAGGAATTGTTTTCTTCAGTCATTTTTGTGCTTCCTTTCCCAAGTTGTTGATTTTTTTCATAATTTTCTTGCATAGCTTTCATTTTTATCATTTCTTTTCCCATTTTTTTCTTCTACCTCAGTCATTTTATTTTTAGAATCCTTTTTGAGCTCTTCTAAGAAGGCTTTTTGAACTTGAGACCAATACATCTTCCTCCATGAGGCTTCACATGTAGTTATTTTGACAGAATTGTCTTCATCAGAGTTTGTGTTTTGCTCTTCCCTGTTGGCACAGAAGCTCTCAATGTTAAGGACCTTTTTCTGTTCCTTACCCTTATTGTGTCTTATTTTGATTTTGATTTTTAAAGTTGAGGACTGCTACTGGGGCAGAGGGGCCACTGTTTGAAGTTCCTTGTGCTGGGGGCCTCTGTAGCTTGTGGATTCCTCACTGCCCTGGGCTTGTTCCTATGATTGCTCCCTGTGCTGGGATGGCTTGGCCTAGTTGTGCCTGTCCTGTGGGTGGTTCTCTAGTGGGCAGTTTGTCCTCTCAGCTGGTGTTGGCAGATCTTACAACTGGCCTGCTATGATGCCAGCTTGCTGAGCCAGGATCAAGGGGCCTCAGTTGCTGTGCTGAGGCCAAGTGCCTCCTGCTGACTTGCCCAGACTTCCTCCATGTCATGCTGCACTAGGCTGAGCTGTGCAGCAGTCTCCTTTTGCCCAAGAGAGACTGACCATTCCTGAAGTCTTCTAAATCAAGTTGGAACATTGTGTCTATCTTTTTGTATGTTCCGTAGTTTCAGAATCTGTTTAGAGTATTGAATTAATGTTGTTATTGAGGAAAACTCGGGAGAGCTCAGGCAACTTCATGGATTCTCTCTGCAATCTTGTGTTTCTTCCTATATATATTATAAATAAGAAATTTTCTACAAAGATTTTTCCCTGCCCTCATTTAGCTATATCTTTTCTTATTTTAGCTGTATTAGCATTTTATGCAAAAATTTTAAAATTGTTTACATAAAGTAATAAATATTGTTTATTTTGCCTTTTATGATCCTCTGTATTATTTACATGCTCATGAAATGAAATTCCCCTATTGGTACATTTGACAGGTAATTTCTTCCTTGATCTTCCAATTTATTAATGATGCCACCCTTAATTTCTAAATCATCTTTGTTTTTTGAGCTTATCTTGATAAATAGCATGAAATCTGTTTCTAGTTCCTGCCAGACTGCTTTCCTTTTTTCTCAACAATTTTATTGTTAATGAAGAAAGGAAAACTATTTCATAATGATTAAATTTATCCCAAAGTAGTGTGGGGGCCAAAATTTGATATATGGAGGGTTATTTGGGTGACTCATCTTAATATTGGGGTCCTGGAAATATGAGGGACCTTTTAGGTTCACCCTCCCCTCTGAACTGCCCTTTTTAGATATTTCTCCCAGGCCAATAAGAAAGGAGCCTCTAAGCTTTAATTCACAAAAGGATTAGATTTTATTACTTGGGAATTAATTAAACAACAAAGGTGAAACTAATAAAAAACAAAGATAAGGAAATAGGAAAATAGAAATACAGATAAATGCTCTTAAACTCTAAACTTAACCTATGCAACCCCAGACCATTTCCAATTAAGCTAGTTCAAAGGAATTTAGGGTTTTCCATAATTAACTCACCAACCCCGGGCAGTCTACAGTTGCTCACACCATGCTGAGACAGAATGAACACGTGCCACTGCAAGGGGAGTCGCCAGACAGAGAGAGAACATGCCACTGGCACAAGGGCCAAAACCAAAAAGACTGAGTTCCAGAAGATGCCTAGCGTTCCAGAAGCAGTCTGCCTCCCTTCAGGAGGCATTCAATCTCCCCTCCCCCAAAAGGGGAGGTCCTTCAAAAGCTGCCTATGGAGAGTTCTCCTGACCTCAGTAGCATACATAACCTTGAGGTGGGCCAGGTATGGCCCCTCCCAAATGAGTTAGCTAAAAAAGGGAATATTAATCTTTACCACAAATAATTTTTACCACAGTAGAATGGGCTACACTGAGATGTATTGTGCCCCCCCCTTATTTCAAATGTAAGTTGGTTAGGTAGGTGGAATTATATTTTAGAGCAGACTTTTGTACAGTGATGGGTTGGGCTAACTTTTCTGAGGTTCCTTTCAAGTTAGTAATTCAGTGTTTGTCCTAAGAAAAGATCAAGGAATAACAATGTTCTTTTGGGGTAGATCCTAACCATATTCCCTGTCAGTTATTTTTTTCCTTTTTACCATATGCCCACTTCTCAAGTTTTGGTGAAGAAACAATAGTGTAAAGAAGAAAAGTGAAAAATAAAGGGATGGAAAAAAAAAGAAGAAACTGATTGGGGTGGGGGGAGAGTATGGAAGAAGGGAGTGTGGCATTATTTTAGCCACTACTATACATCTAACATATTAAAATTTGAATTGTAATTATTTGTGTGTCTTACTTCCCTTACTTGACTGCACCTTTCTTGAAAGCAAGGACCATGTTTATTTCTCTTTATATGTTCAGTGTTCCAACATAATGAATTGTGCAAATTAGTACTTTAAGAAATTGGATTGATCTAAAAGGCCAGGCAACAGGTCTCTCTCAGTCTGATTATTCTTCTATAAAATGAAGATAATAATAGGACCTGCTTTCAAGGGAATTTGTGAGGATCAGATGAAATAAGGCATGTAAAGGATTGTGCTAACCTTAAAGTGCTAGTGATTATTATTATTATTACAGATTAATGTAGTATAAGAAATACCATGTATATAGTCATAAGGCTTGGATTTAGGAATTCAGAAGCTGCCATTTAAAAAAAAATTTTTTTTGAGACTGGGTTCCTTTTCCTCACCTAGGTTGGACGTCTAATGGCATGCATGGACACAATCTCCAAAGTGATATTCATAGAAGCTTTAAGCTGCTCCATTTTTCTAACCTGGGCTGATTCACCATTCCTACTCTATTCCCTCACCTAGACTGGCAGTCCTCTGCCCCTGGAGAATTACCATATTGTTTCTAGACTCTAGTATAGTCATTACATTACCTTTAGCCTTACTCAGAACTGTAACTCCACCGATTCAACAGCCTCAACTTCCCAAGTAGCAGACTTTATAGTAATATGGCACCAAGCCTGACTCTAATTCTTATTCTCACAAATAAGAAATTGTTGGCACAGGGGAGCAGCATGGTGTAGTAGGAAAATATCAGGCATTATAAAGTTTGTTGGATTTTGTTTTTGTTTTTATTTTTAGAATATCCTATTCTTAATGGAGCCAGGCATGGTTTCAAGGTCCAACTGTTCCTGAAAATACCTGTGCCACAACAGGTAAGTTACATCACCTCACTGATCCTCAGTTTCTTTACCTGTGAAATGAAGTAGTTAGATGAAATAATCACTCATGTCCCTTCCAGCTCTAGCAATCTATGAATTTCTATGAGATAATTTCATTTTAGACTTTAAGTTTTGGCTCAATTATTCAATAACTATATGACCTTGAAGAAATTTCAATGTCTCTGAGCTTCAGAGAAGAGGAATAGCTCTGTAAAAGGAGGATAATAATACCTACCCTACCTTCCTCTCAAAGTTATTATGATTAAATGAGATAATGTATGTGAAAGTGCTTTCATTCATTCAGTCAGAGTGCTTTTATAAAATGCTTACATTTGTATAGTGATTTATAATTTATAAAGCTCCATACATTTATAGTGCTTTATAAATTGTAAATTGCTATGCAAATAAATGCAAGGTATTATTGTTATGATCATGCATAGGCTATCACAGAAATGTAAATGAGCATTTTTAGGTTTTGAATAGGATCACTTTATTAGTTTGATAAATGGTCAAATATATTATAATTCTTTTCAGAATAGCTCATATTCTTAATTAAGCAGGTCACTACATTAACATCTAGCTGCCATTGTTGATTTGTCTTCCAGGGAGCTAAGGAGAAAGCATTTTAATCAGATAGTACACCAATGAAAGCTGTTTGGCCTATGGAATCCATGTCACAGGCATCTTGCAGCTGCCACCTTGGTACTGATCCTTAATACTATGGATTCCTGCTCTCTGCCATGGAATTAATTACAACTAATCATACCTAGAATTTATATAGTACTCTAACATTTGTAAAGCACTTTATATATGTTAACTCATTTAATTCCATGAAGTATAGCTTGAGAATGTAATGCATTGGAAAGAAATTCATTGGGAGGCTGTCTTTTTGTTTTCACGGAGAAGCTCTCTATCTCTCCTCTAGCAGCATTCTTTATGCACAAGGAGAGGGAAGAGGAGAGAATTTGGGATGTAAAAAGTTTTTAAGTTAGAAGTGATGGAGTAGGACTGGGGAGGAGGAATTGACTTTTTTCTGCTCTTTGCTATTCTTCATATGCATGAGTTCTTTTACCTTTTCTCCACCAAAGAGAATCATTATAATTATCATTATTTGGGTTTCTCTTTTCCCTATTGTTAACTTGGTGCACATCAATAGTTATATTAGGTACTACTGAAAACATGGTTACAGAATCAGCTTATCTCTACTCATAGCTGAGATCCATGTGTATCTGATATATGTACCTTTTCTTTGATGTAAGAAAGCCAAAGGCATTTTGGTCAAAGTTAAGGCAAAGGAAAGTGGAAATAGTTTTCTTGCACCAAAATTACCTTTTATTTACCTTTCTTTGTACATGCATTTTTACAATGTCATACAAATTCCTTAAGGGCAGTGACATTGTTGTATCATCTTGCTTCCCTCTCTATGTGTAAGGATTAGGGATATTCCTGAAGAGGGATGAAAAATATGTTCTTTTTTGAACTGTATCTTATAGAATTTTTCACAAAAGCTCAGTAGTTAATAAAACAAGTCACACAAGGGGCTAGCAGAGGAGCTATAGGGATTTTGGAGAAATCAGAAGAGGTGTAAAATGGAGTCAATTTGAAATGGCTGAAGAGGCATGGGCCATCCATGGGTTCCATCTCCTACTGGTAGTATAGTAATCATGAAAATGACTCTCAACTCATGTTGATGACAGACTATCATTCAAATGACATCACTTTGATGGCTCATTGAGGGGTCTGCTTAGCTCATGGAGAGCCAGACTTAAGAATTTTGACATGATGGCACTCTGGCATTCCTTAGATGTTTTATCCCTTTGTTTCCAAGAAAAAAACTACCATGAAATTCTGAGTTCTCAGGATTGAGTTCAATGCAAAAGTTTATGGCACTTCAGGTATGCTAATATACTTTTTACTATTCCTTCAGATTGAACTGATTTATGTTGTGGTATGGGGATGAACAGGAACATCCTTATTGTTTGAGAGGGTTTTGTCATTGTTGTTATTTTTAAACAGGAACTGCATGATCAGAGTATTTTTTTCTGTCATTTTCCTGCTATTTGTTTTGTTTTTCTATTTTAGTAAATGTCATTTTTGCATTATTAAGATATGGGGGGGGGCAGCTAGGTGGTGAAGTGGATAAAGCACTGGCCCTGGATTCAGGAGGACTTGAGTTCAAATCCAGATTCAGACACTTGACACTTACTAGCTGTGTGACCCTGGGCAAGTCACTTAACCCTCATTGCCCAACCAAAAACAACAAAAACAACAACAAAAAGATATGTCTGTATGTGTACATATGTATGTGGTGTATAACCGGTTGATAAAATTTCAGAAAGAAAATGAAATCTCATGAATGTGGATCCAAATAGGCATTTGATACTTGCAGCTAAAGCATTTAGAAGTTTTACAATTGGGGCATCATTTTGATGGTCCAACTGCCCAATGGACCAAATATTCTAGGGAACATTTTCCTTAAGCTTCAACACTGAAACCTGAGACAGCTTCTCATTTTGTCTTGATGGCCCATACTTAAGGAAACATTCTAGAGGCAACTGGGAACAATTTCTCTCATGGCTAGCATTTCTCTGCCTTTTAATTTTGCCTCAAACAATTATTGCCATGAGCATGTGCTCTAAGATTTGAAAAACTCACTTTTCAATCAGCAAGACTATATTATGTAAATTGCACATGTATAACCCACATCTGATTGCTTGCCACCTCAGGAAGGATGGGAGGAAGGGAAAAAGGATAAAATTTGGAATTCAAAACTATAAATGAAAATGTTTATTATTTTAAAAAAATTTTAAATTCAAAAATGAATAAAAATTTAAAGTATATTATGTAAAAGGTTGATCCTTTCTGTATTTTTATTAGCATCCTAAATTTTTCAGCATCAGTTCCCTGACTCCATTTGTTACTTCAGCAGTTTGTTAATATATATACTCCAAATGGGCTACCCTAGTTTTTTCATTAAAAAAACAATGAGACTTTCCTTTAGAATTAATTGAGAGTTCTGGAGGTAGAGCCAAGATGGTGCAGTGAGGCCAGGAAGCAGCCTCAGCTCTCCCAAATTTCCCTCAGAAATAACATTGAATTAAGCCTCTCAATGGAGTCTAGACCTGCAAAACCTACAAAAAGACAGCAAAACAATCTTCCAGCTTAAGATAATCTAGAAGGTCTTTAGGAAAGGTCTATCTCATTGGAGTAAAAGGGGAGCACAGTTCAGTGCAGAGATTATCTAGGAAAGGCAGCGAAGGGCTCTTAGCCATAGCACACATCAGCAGCTAAGAACCTTTAGTCCTATCTCTACAAGCTAGTGGAACAGCAGGTCAGTTGTGAGGACCACTACCCCAATACAGAAAGCAATCTGCCAGCTGGGGTATCTGCTACACAACAGGCCCAATTAGGTTGGACCACCAGTACAGTGAGCAAGCTGCAAGCAGCTGAGGCCTCAAAGGTGAAAGTCAGTGACTTGGCCCCTGGCCCCCAGCAAAAGCAGCTTGGGAGAGTGCATGCGGTACCTCAGGAGCAGAATTCAACTTTAAAAGGTACAAAATAGGCTAAAATATGAATAAGAAACAGAAAAGGACCCTCACCACAGAAAATTACTATGGCAACAGGGAGGATCAAAACATAATCTTAGAGGTTGACAACGATGTCCAAAAGCCTGAACATGAAGTCCTAAAGGGGAAGAGGAATTGGTTTCAACACTAAATGTCCTCTTGGAAGAGTTCAAAAAGGATGTTATAAAACAAGAGAGGTAGAAGAAAAACTGAGAAAAAATGAGAGTTATTCAAGAGAGAGTCAATAGCTTTGAAAAAGAAGGACAAAAATTGACTGAGGAAAATAAATCGTTAAAAAAAATACTATTAGCTAAATGGAAAAGGAGGTGCAAAAGCTGGCTGGCGATTAAAAATCAGTGTTGGACAGATGGAAGCTAACTAACCCTATGAGACAACAGGAGGAAATAAAGCAGAATCAAAAGAACATAAAGTAGAAGAAAACATAAAATACCTCCAGAAATACAATAGACCTTGAAAATAGTTCCAGGCAGGACAATTTAAGGATAATTGGACTAGGCCCCCGGGTTAGGCTACCGCGCGGCCTGGCGAGTGGGCAGACGGGCGGGCGCTGCAGGTGCAGTTGTGCGCGGCCTGTGCGTCCCCCGGCCCTGTCATGGAGCCCGGCCCCCAGCAATCCGCCGGGGCTGGTTCCGGGAAACGTGCAGCCTGTGGCCGGGCCAGGCCATGTCTCTGCTGGTGGACGAGCTGCTCCACCATCAGCGCTCCCGCTACCAGGAGATCCTGGTATTCCGCAGTAAGACCTACGGCAACGTCCTGGTGCTGGACGGAGTCATCCAGTGCACAGAGAAGGATGAATTCTCATATCAGGAATTGATTGCCAACCTGCCCCTCTGCAGCCATCCCAGCCCACGAAAGGTGCTCATCATTGGCAGTGGGGACTGGGGCGTCCTTCGGGAGGTAGTGAAGCATCCATCTGTGGAGTCTGTGGTCCAGTGTGAGATCAACAAGGACGTGATCTAAGAAGTATTTGCCGGGCATGGCCGTGGGTTACTCCAGTCCCAAGCTGACCTTGCACGTTCGAGACGGGTTTGAATTCATGCAACAGAACCAGGATATCTTCGATGTCATCATCACCAACTCCTCGGACCCCATGGGTCCTGCCAAGAGTTTGTTCAAAGAGTCTTACTACCAGCTGATGAAGACAGCGCTGAGAGATGACGGGATCCTCTGCTGTCAGGGTGAGTGCCAATGGTTGCGTCTGGGCCTCATCAAGGAGATGCGTCACTTCTGCAAGTCCCTGTTCCCTGTGGTGGAATATGCCTATTGCACCATCCCCACCTACCCCAACGGCCAGATTGGCTTCATGCTCTGCAGCAAGAACCCGAGCACCAACTTCCAGGAGCCGCTGCAGCAGCTAACCCAGGAACAAGTAGAGAAAATGAACCTCAAATACTACAACTCGGACATCCACCGCATGGCCTCCGTGCTGCCCGAGTTTGCCCGCAAGGCCCTGAGCGAAGTAGAAGACCAACAGGCCCACCTCAGCTTCTCCCAGGGACTTCAAAGCCACAAGCGTCCATTCCAGGGTGCCCTTCTTCTTGCTCTGAGGGCATCAGGGCACTCGGCACCCCCTCCTGACTGAGTACCTGCCCCTCACCAGCCATCCTGCCCGTTGACCAAGTGTTACCAAACCCAGGACGTGATGGGGGGTGGGGGGCTCCCCGTGCCATGATCTGCTGGGCGGGTGGGGGGAGAGTACAAGATGTCTATGTCTGTCTCTGTCTCTGTCCAGTCTGGTTAACTAGCGTCTATTAATATTGATCATCTGTGTACAGAACAATCCTTCTCACCTCTAACAAGGCCCCTCACCAAACAGAAAAAAAAGAATAATTGGACTACCTGAGGACCATGATCATAAAAAGAACCTGAAAAGGATATTTCATGACATCATCAAGGAGAACTGTCCCAATGTCTTAGATCCAGAGGGAAGAAAAATAGTCATTAAAAGAATCCACCAATCACCTCTTGAAAGAGACCCCAAAAGGAAAACTCAAAGGAAGATCATAGCCAAATTGCAGAACTATCATATAGAAAATACTGCAAGAAGCCAGAAAGAAACAATTTAAATATCAAGGAGCAACAATCAGGATAACACAGGACTTGGCAGCTTCAACATTAAAGATCAGAAGACTTAGAATATGATATTCTGGAGAACAAAGGGCCTTGAATTACAACCAAGACTGGATTACCCTGCAAAATTAATCATGATCTTTCAGAGGGAAAAATGGGCATGCAATGAAATAGGGGACTTTAAAACTTTCCTAATGAAAAGCCCAGAACTGAACAGAAAATTCAATCTACAAATGGTTCAAGAGAACCATAAAAACTAAAGCTTGCTATTCATTAAGATTTAAATGTTTACATCCCTACATGGGAAGAAGATAGTTTTAATTCTTGAGAACTGTATCTTTATTGGGACAGATAGGACTATGCATAAACAGAGGGTGTGGGTATAAGTTGATTTTTATATGTTGATATTAAAAAAAAATTAAGGGGTGACAAAAAGATGATATTGGGAGAAGAGGAAAGGAAAGGAAGAATGGGGTTAATCACATAACCTGAAGAGGCACAAAACACCTCTTACAATAGAGGAAAAGAAGGGAGGTGTGAGCATTGTTTCAACCTTATTCTCATTTGTTTTGGCTCTATGATAGAGTAACATACACACTCGGTTTATCTTACCATATGTGGAAGTAAGAGGGAAAGGGGAAAGAAAAGGGGTGCTAATAGAAGGGAAGGTAAAACTAGGAGGCAAAAGGAGAAAGAAAAAAGGAGGTGGGGATGATAGAAGGGAAGGCCAAGATATGTAACGATTAAAATGACACCACCTGCTGGAGAGTTACTGTAGGACAGCTCCGCCATGAGGAGAAGGCATCTGAGGACAAGCCATGCAGCTTTTCATTGGTGTCAGGAAGTGACGTTTGCTCGTGGGTACTGTCTATCAAAGCTACCAGCCAATTAGCTTGGAGCTGTGTGTGCGCATGTGGATGGGATGTTCCCAGTTTCACAGGCAGTTTCTGGAAGGAAGGAGGAAGCATTGTTCCTTTTTGTTCCTGACCTTGCCATGGCAGGTCAGATGAAGGGGTCTCTTAGAAATAGATTTTTACCTTTTTCTCTAATCATTAGATCCTAATGCTCTTTAATAAATACTTAAATACTCTTGCTAAAGCTTCTAATTTATTGGCGACCACTCATTAGATATTTAGACAGTATAGCTAGAATTTTAGCCCCTAACAGATAGGAGACAAAAAGGGAAAGGGCAAAAGGAAGGTGGGGCTGATAGAAGGGAGATTGGGTTGAGGGAGGTGGTAGTAAGAAGCAAAACACTGGTGAGAAGGGACAGGGGGAAAGGAAAGAGAAAAATATAAACAAAGGGGAAAATAGGATTCAGGGAAATCCACAGTTAGTAATCATAACTGTGAATGTGAATGGGATGAACTTTCCCACAAAACAGAAGTGAACATCAGAGTAGATTAAAACCAGAATCCTACAACATATTGTATACAAGAAACATATTTGAAGTAGAGAGATACACATAGAGTAAAGGTAAAAGGTTGGAGCTTCAGCTGAAGTAGAAGTCATGCTGGCCTGGGCAGATCAATATGGAAAACGAGCTGTTGCCCATGCAGCAGGTTTTCCCACTCCACAACATTGGTGAATGCAAAGGAGAGGCAGAGCCAATACAGTTTGGCACCAGTGCCGCCGCAGGAGTTGCCAGAGGGATGTGATGTCCAACATCCAACTGGGGGTTCTGACTCCTGATTTTTTCTCGGGGTTAACTCTCAAAGCCTTTCCTATATATGGGTATAGCCGGAAGGCAGCGGAGGTTCAAAATCAGGGTTTCTGTCCCCTAGGTGGGTTGCCTGCCAAGGCTAACAAGCCCCACCTCCCGAAGCGACTGGTTTTATGGCTCCAGTGACTCGCCTTCGCCCCTTCTCCTGTTAGTGGAAACAATTCTGCCATGAGAAGGCCAGGAGTTGGGCTTCGGTTATCAGAGGCTATTTCAGATGCATGCTATTGGAGCATTTTATAGAGAGTAGGAGGTTATCCCCACTCCCACCCAAGCATGACAAACCTTTGGAACACTAAGCTGAAGTAAAACACAAAAAAAGAAGGTGTAGGAATCCTTATTTAGAACAAAGCAAAAGCAAAAATAGACCTATTTAAAAGAGATAATGAAGGAAACCACACCTTGCTAAAAGGTACCATATATATTGGCATATATATTAAATGTAATATATACTATATAAACATATAAGCACCAAGTGATACAGCAACCAATTTTTTAGAGAAGTTAAGTGAGCTGCAGGAAGAAAGAGACAGTGAAAATATCTTCATGGGGGACCTCAACCTCCCACTCTCAGAACTAGATAAATCTAAATGCAAAATTTAAAAAAAATTAATAAAAAAGAAGTCAAGGAGGTGAATAGAATTTTAGAAAAAATAAATATGATAGACCTCTGGAGAAAACCGAATGGGGATAAAAAGGAATATACATTTTTCTCAGTAATATATGGCATGTACACAACATTTCACCATGTATTAGGGGATAAAAACCTCAGTCAAATGTAGAAAGGCAGAAATAGTAAAAGCATCATTTTCAGATCATTATGGAATAAAAATTACGTGTAATAAAGGGTCATGGAAAGACAGACCAAAAATGAATTTGAAACTAAGTAATATCATCCTAAAAAACAAAGAAAAAATCATAGAAAAAATCAGTAATTTCACCAAAGGGAATGACAACAATGAGATATCAAAACATATGGGATGCAGCCAAAAACAGTTCTTAGGGGATATTTTATATCTCTAAATGAATAAAATAGAAAGAGGAGATTAATAAATTGTACATGCAACTAGAAATGCTAGAAAAAGAAAAAAAATTAAAAATTCCCAATTAAATAACAAATTAGAAATTTTGAACATTAAGGGAGAGATTTAATAAAATTAAAGTAAGAAAACTATGGAATTAATAAATAAAACTAAAATCTGGTTCTGTGAAAAATATTAGATAGATAAACATTTGGTTAATTTGGTTAAAATAAAGAAGGAAGAAAACCAAATTACCAGTATCAAAAATGAAAAGGGGGGGCAGCTAGATGGCGCAGTGGACAGAGCACCAGCCCTGGAGGCAGGAGGACCTGAATTCAAATCCGGCCTCAGACACTTAACACTCACTAACTGTGTGACCCTGGGCAAGTCACTTAAGCCCAATTGCCTCACCAACAAAAAAAAAAACAAAAAACAATGAAAAGCGGGAATTCAGCACCAATGAAGAACAATAATTAGGAGCTATTTTTCCCAATAATATGCTAATAAATTTGAAAATCTAAACCCTGCCTCCCTCAATCTGCCTTCCCTTTTATCAGCCACCCTTCCTTTCCTTTCCTCATTCCTCCCCTACTTCTGCCCTCCCTTCTATCAGTAGCATCCCTTTCCCCTTACCCTTTTACTTCCTTAACACATAAGTTGTTTCTTTATCTAAATGGGTATATATGTTATTCCCTCTTTAAACCAAATCTGATGAGAATAAGGTGGAAACAATGTTCATCCTTCCCTTCTTTAATTCTATTGTAATAAACTTTTTGTGCCTCTTCATATGATGTAATTAACCACATTTCACCTTCCTTTCATCTCCTCTCCCTCTCCTCTTTTATTCTGCCCCTCAAGTTTCTTTATATCATCACTTCAACATATATTTAGTAACTATACCATAATAGACATAAAGATCTCAAAGAGTTAAAAGTATTATCTTCCCATGTAGGGATGTAAGCAGTTTAATTTTATTGAATAACTTTTCCCCTCTCTTTACCTTTTTATGCCTCTCTTGAGTCTTGTATTATAAGATCAAATTTTCTGTTTATTTCTTGTCTTTTCTTCAGAAAACCATGGAAGTCCCCTATTTCATTGAAAGATAATGCTCAATTTTGCTGGGTAGTTGATTTTTGGTTACAATCTAAGTTCCTTTGCCTTCCAGATATAATATTCCAAGCCTTGCAATTCTTTAATGTTGAAGCTTCTAGGTCCTATGTGATCCTGACTATGGCTCCATGATATTTAAATTGTTTCTTTCTGGCTGCTTGAAGTATTTTCTCCTTCACCTGATAATTCTGGAATTTTACTACAATATTCCTTGGAGTTTTCCTTTTGGGGTTGGGGCAGTTCTCCTTGATAATTTCCTGGAACATGGTGTCTAGACTATTTTCTTCATCATGGCTTTCAGGTAGTCCAATAATTATTAGATTACTTCTCCTGGATATATTTTCCAGGTCAGTTGTATTTCCAATGCAGTATTTCACATTTACTTTTATTTTTTAAGTCTTTTGATTATGCTTGACACATTCTTGGTGTCTCATCTTCCATCTGCCCAATTTTAATTTTTAAGGCATTATTTTCCTCAGTGAGGTTTTGCACTTCTTTTTCCATTTGGTCAATTTTTTCTCCCATTTGCCCAATTTTTTCTCTCCTTTGGCCAATTGTATTTTTTTTTAAGGAATTGTTTTCTTCAGTCAATTTTTGTGCTTCTTTTTCCAGTATAACTTGCATTTCTCTCATTTTTTCCATTTTTTCTTCTACATCTCCCATTTGGTTTTTAAAAGGCTTTTTGAGTTCTTCAAAGAAGGCTTTTTGGTCTTGAGACAAGATGCTCTTCCAACTTGAGTCTTCACTTGTAGGCATTTTTGACAAATTCATCTGAGTTTGAGTTTTGGTCTTCTCTTTCACCATAGAAGCTAACCCTCCTTCCTCCCCAAGACTGAAAACAGTCTGATATAGGTTATATATGTACAATCATATTAAACACATTTCTGCATTAGTCATCTTGTGAAAGAAAAATCAGAGCACAAAGGACAAACCACAAAAAAGAAGGAAAAACAAAAGAACAGCCCAAGAGTAGAAACATTATGGTTCAATCTGCATCCATAATCCACAGTTCTTTTTTTTTCTGGATGTGGAGAACATTTTCTATCATGATTTCTTTGAATCTGCTTTGGATCATTGCACTGCTGAAAAGAGCCAAGTCAATTACCACTGTTCATCACACAATGTTGCTGTTATTGTGTACAATGTTCTGGTTCTGCTCCTCTCAGCATCAGTTCATTTAAGTTCTTCCAGGTTTCTCTGAACTCCTCCTGCTCATCATTTCTTACAACAAAAATAGTATTCCATTGCATTCATATCCCACAACTTGTTTAGCCATTCCTCAGTTGATGAGTATTCCCTCGATTTCCAATTCTTTTCCACCACAAGAAGAGCAGCTATAAATATTTTTGTACATGTGGGTCCTTTTCCCTCTTCTATCATCTCTTTGGTATACAGACCTAGCAGTGGTACCACTGGAACAAGGGTATGAAAAAGTCCCATAGCCCTTTGGGCATAGTTCTAAATTGCACTTGAGAAAGGTTGGATCAGTTCACAGCTCCACCAACAATGCATTAGTGTTCCAATTTTTCCACAGCTTTTCCAACATTTATTATTTTCCTTTTTTTGTCATATTAGTCAATATGATAGATGTGAGGTGGTACCTCAGAGTCATTTTAATTTGAATTTCTCTGATTAATAGTGATTTAGAGCATTTTTTCATAATGCAGTAGATAGCTTTGATTCCTTCATCAGAAAATTTCCTGTTCATATCCTTTGACCATTTTTCCATTGCGGAATGACTTGCATTCTTATAAATTTAAATAATTCCCTATATATTTTAGAAATGAGTCCTTTTTTATCAGAAATACTGCATGTGAAAATTGTTTCCTGGCTTTCTGCCTCCCTTCTAATTTTGGCTGCATTGCATCTGTTTGTATATTAAAAAAAAACAACTTTTTAATTTAATGTAATCAAAGTCTTCCATCTTGAATTTCATAGTATTTTCTCTCCTGTTTGGTAATAAATTGTTTTCTTCTCCATAGATCTGAGAGGTAAACTTCTCCTTCCTCTCCTAATTTATCTATGGTATCACCCTTTATGTCTAAATCTTGAACCCATTTTGACCTTATTTTTGTATAAGGTATAAGATGTTGTTCTATGCCTAGTTTCTGCCATACTATCTTCTAGTTTTCCCAGCAGTTTTTGTCAAATACTGAGTTCCTGTCCCAGAAGCTGGAGTCTTTGGGTTTATCAAACAGTAGATTACTATATTCATTTACTACTGTGTCTTCTGTGCCTAACCTATTCCATTTATCCACCATTCTATTTCTTACCCAGTACCAAGTAGTTTTGATGACTACTGCTTTATAGTATAGCTTCAAATTTGTTATAACTAACCTACCTTCCAGTGCATTTTTATTTTCATTAGTTCCCTTGATATTCTTGACCTTTTGTTCTTCCAGATGAATTTTGTTATTATTTTTCCTAACTTTATAAAAATACTTTTTGGTAGTCTGATTGGTATGGCACTGAATAAGTAAATTAATTTAGGTAGAATTGTCATTTTTGTTATATTAGCTCAGCCTATCCATGTGCAAGTGATATTTCCCCAATTATTTTGATCTGATTTTATTTGTGTGAAAAGTGTTTTGTAATTGTTTTTGTGGTTTTGTCTTGGCAGGTAGACTCCCAGGTATTTTATATGGTTTACAGTTACTTTAAATGGAATTTCTCTTTCTATCTCTTGCTGCTGAGCTTTGTTGGTCATGTGTAGAAATGCTGATGATTTATGTGGGTTTATTTTATATCCTGCAACTTTGCTAAAGTTGGGCATATGGAAAATAATGATTTTATGAGGCAACAGGAATAAGTCAAACAGAATCAAAAGAATGAAAAAAAGAGAAAATATGAAATATCTCATTGACTAGACAACTGACCAGGAAAATAGATCTAGGAGACATAATTGGAGAATTATTGGACTACCTGAAAACCATGTTCAGAAAGAGTATAGACCCCATATTCTAGCAAACTATCAAGGAGAATGGCCCCATTATTATATAATCAGAGAATAAAATAATCATTGAAAGAATCCACTGATCACCTCCTGACAGGGTCCCCAAAAGGGAAACTCCAAGGAATATTGCATCCAAATTCCAGAATTATCAGGTGAAGGGTAAAATACTCCAAGCAGCCAGACAGAAGCAATTTAAATATCATGGAGCCACAGTCAGGATTGCACATAACTGGACAACTTCTACATTAAAGAACCAGAAATCTTGGAATATGATATCCCAGAAGGCAAAGGAGCTTGAATTACAACCAAGCATCAACTATCCATCAAAACTGAGCATTCTCTGTCTGTCAGGGAAAAGATGGACATTCAATGAAATAGGGGACTTTCAAGGTTTTCTGAAGAAAAGACCAGAATTGAACAGCAAATTGAATCTTCAAAGACAAGCCTCAAGAGAAGTATAAAAAGCTAAACAGTAAAAAAAAAAAAAAGTTATGCAATAAGGTTAAACTGTTTACATCCCTACATGGGAAGATAATACTTTTAACTCTTGAGATCTGTATCTTTCTTAGGGTAGACTTACTAAAAGACTTTGATGTTATGACATTAAAGAAACTTAAGGGGCAGAACAATAGGAGAATAGGGGGAGAAGAGGGAAGGGTATGGGAAAGAGGTTAATTATATCTCATGAAGAGGCAGAAAAAGCCTATTACAAAAGAGGGAAAGAAGGGAGGTGTGAGCTTTGTTTCAACCTTAATCTCATGAGGTTTAGTTTATAGAGGAATTAACATATACACTAATTAGGATAAAGTAACTAGTCTTACTCTTTAAGGAAATAAAAGGGTAAGGGGAAATGGGTGGTACTGACAGAAGTGAGGGAAGAAGAAGGGGAGGAAAGGGGAAAGAAAAATAAGGGGGACCGATAAAAGGGAGAGCAGATTGGGAGACACAGGGAGCAGAAGCAAAACACTGGTGAGGAGGAATAGGTGAAAAAGAAAAAAATACAAAGGGATGGAGGGAAAATACAATGGGATGAAGGGAAATACACAGTAATCAAAACTGTGAATGTGAAGGGGATGAACTCTCCCATAAAATGGAAGTGAATAGAAGAGTAGATTTAAAACCAGAATCCTACAATATATTGTTTACAAGAAACACATTTGAAGCAGAAAGAAACACACATTGTAAACATAAAATGTTGGAGCAGAATATATTATGCTTCAGCTAAAATTAAAAAAAGCATAGGTAGCAATTTTTATCTCAGACAAAGCAAATGCAAAAGTAGATATAATTAAAGAGATAAGAAAGGAAACTACATCTTGCTAAAAAGTACCATAGATAATGAAGTAATATCAATACTAAATATGAATGTGCCAAATGGTATAGCATCCAAATGCTTAGGGGATAAGTTAAATGAATTACAAGAGGAAATATACAGCAAAACTATACTAGTGGGGTATCTGAAACTTCCCCTATCAGAATTAAATAAATCTAACCACAAAATAAATAAGAAATAAGTTAAAGAGATGAATAGAATATTTTTAAAAAGTTAGAAATGATAGATGTCTGGAGAAAACTGAATGGGGATAGAAAGGAATATACATTTTGCTCAGCAGTACATGACACATACTCAAAAATTGACCATTTACAAAAAACCTTATAGTCAAATGTAGAAAGGCAGAAATAGTAAATGCATCCTTCTCAGATCATGATGCAATAAAAATTACATGTAATAAAGAGTCATTGAAAGGTAAACTGAAAATTAATTGGAAACTAAATAATCTCATCTTAAAGAATGAGTCGGTCAAACAACAAATCATAGAAACAATCAATAACTTCATAAAAGAGAATGGCAATAATGAGACAACATAATAAAACCTATGGGATGCAGTCAAAGCAGTGTTTAGGGGAAATTTAATATCTCTAAACGCTTACATAAATAAAAAAAGAGGAGATCAATGAATTGGGCATGCAACTTAAAAAGCTAGAAAAAGAACAAATTAAAAATTCCCAATTAAATACCAAATTAGAAATCCTGAAAACCAAAGGAGAAATTAATAAAATTGAAAGTAAGAGGGGGCAGCTAGGTGGTACAGTGGATAAAGCACCAGACCTAGATTCAGGAGGACCTGACTTCAAATCTGGCTTCAGACACTTGACACTTACTAGCTGTGTGACCCTGGGCAACTCACATAACCCTCATTGCCTCACCAAAAAAAAAAATTGAAAGTAAGGAAATTATAGAATTAATCAATAAAACTAAGTGTTAGTTTTATGAAAAAATCAATAAAATATATAAAACTCTGGTTAATTTGATTTTAAAAAAAACCCAGGAAAACCAAATTACCAGTATCAAAAATGAAAGGGGTGATTTTGTCACCACTGAAGCAGAAATTAAAGCAATAATTAGCAGCTGTTTTGCCCAATAGTATGCCAATAAATTTGATAATCTAAATGAAATGGATGAATATTTACAAAAATACAAATCCACCAGGTTAACCAAAAAGGAAATAAAATCCTTAAATAGGCCCATTTTAGAAAAAGAAATTGAACAAGTCATCATGAACTCCCTAAGGAAAAATCTCCAGGGCCAGATGGGTTCTACCAAATTCCTTTTATGACACAAATATGGTGGTCAGGCAGAGCCAAAACTGAGAAAGAAAATTACAGACCAATTTCTCTAATGAATATCGATGCAAAAATCTTAAATAAGATGTTAGCAAGGAGATTACAGCAAGTGATCACCATGACCAGGTGGGATTTATACAAGGCTAGTTCAACATTAGAAAAACTATCAACATAATCAACCATATCAATAACAAAACTAATGAAAATCATATAATTATCTCAATAGATGCTGAGAAAGTGTTTGACACAATATGACACTCATTCCTATTAATAACACTAGAAAACATAGGAATAGGTGGAGCTTTCCTTAAATTAATAAACAGTTTCTACCTAAAACCATCAGCAAGCATTATATGTAATGGGAATAAGTTACATGCATTTCCAATAAGATCAGGGGTGAAACAGGGATGTCCATTATAACCTCTATTATTTAATATTGCACTAGAAATGTCAGCCATAGTAATAAGAGAAGAAAAAGGAATTAAAGGAATTAGAATAGGCAAGGAGGAAACAGAATTTTCACTCTTTGCAGATGATATAAATTAAGAAAACAATCAATATAGGAGAAATAAGGTCTTTAATTGGGGCAGAGTAAGCTCCTGGTATTGCAAAGCTTGGAAGCTAGGAATACCCAAAGATGGGAATTGAGGACAGGGTTTTTATGGGGTAAAAGAATAGAAGAGGACCAAAAGATTGCTCCAGATTCAAGTACAACCACTTAATGTAAATGAACTTTTTTTTTTCAGGGCAATGAGGGTTAAGTGACTTGCCCAGGGTCACACAGCTAGTAAGTGTCAAGTGTCTGAGGCCAGATCTGAACTCAGGTACTCCTGAATCCAGGGCCGGTGCTTTACCACTGCACCATCTAGCTGCCCCCGTAAATGAACTTTTAACAAAAGAAACAATAGAATTGTTCCTGAATTAAGTATAGAGGCTACTAACTCTAAATAGAAATTACTGAACGTAGGTGGACTCTTCTTACATAATAACATAAAGTCCAGGGAGTTAGGTCAGGAAGCATTGGGAGGTGATAAATGGCTGGGGTGTGGGGGAGGTCCATAAGTTTATCAAGAATCTGGAAATAATGAAGAATGTCAGCCCCAGGGAATTCACCTGCCTGGGTATGGGGTGGATTCCGTGGCAAATCAGTCAGTTTTCAGTAAATTTGTAGTTGTCAATGCTATACTTAGATAATCTTAAAGAATCAACTAAAAAAACTGCTTGAAACAATTCATAACTTTAGCAAAGTTGCAGGGTTACATAAGTTTTAAATAAGTGGCCTTCCTTTGATTATTCATTCTATATCTTGTAAGGGTCTAAATTTTAGCTAGTCTGTCTAAAATATCTAATAAGTGGTTGCCAATAAATTATAAGCTTTAACAAGAGTTTAGACTTTTAAGCATTTATTAAGGAGAATAAGAATTTGGTGAAGAGAGAGAAAGAGGCCTAGATGCCTACATTTATCTATCTCAGGGAGTGCACATTTTAGCTCCATTCTCCTCAAGAGTCCTCACAAAAGAGAGTGAACCACACCTCCTTCATCCACTAGCCTCCTGTGAAACTGGGAAAATTCCATCCACTGGCACACACATCTCCAAGCTAATTGGCTGGTAGCTTTGATTGACAGTACCCATGAGCAAACGTCACTTCCTGACACCAAGGAAAGCTGCATGGCTTGCCCTCAGACATCTTCTCATGGCAGAGCTTTCCAATAGTAACTTTCCAGAAGGTGGCATCATTCCAATCGTTACAATCTCATAATTTATTTATATACTCAGGCTCAGGCAATATTCTTATATAACAAGACTTAAAACCTTATATAAATAACTATAGCAGTTATAAGAGAATCATACTTTATACTGGCAGTGGAAGTAACATCCATCAAGATGGAATAATCCTGGACCCATAGACTGGTCTAGTTTTCCCCATAAAAGACAGTGAAACTGCCTCAAGAGCTAGTTTATTGATTTCAGACTTGTCAAATGTGCAATATGAAGGCCACAAGTTGGTCAGAATTCCTGAGCACAGCCAAACCAAATTAAAACTCACTGAGACATGTTTAAAAAAAGATAAATAAAAAAAAAGCAACATAGAAAATGTTATTTTGTAGTTTTCCAAGTCAATATACATCAGGAGGACTCCTGTTTCAATTTGAATTCTTAATCACCTAAATAATAAAAAGCCATACGTAGCCAGGGTTCTTCATTACCGTCATGCTTTTCTGACCAGGAGTGGTACTGTAGCAAATATGGAGACAAGAAGAGTTGTGTTGTGCTCAAATGAATCAATTCTATATTCTTGTTGAATATCTTTTCTATACTATTGTTAAGTATTTTTTAAAAAAAATATACAAGTATTTCATTTTATTACATTTTCAAACTTGAATGTGTCAGCTTGAGTGAGGCCTAGATCATTGTAGAAGTGAGGAAAAAGTGATTCAGAGATGGGAGTACCAAATGATTGATAGGGGAGTTTGGTGTTTTCAACTGATACTGGAATTTTATGGTCACTGTGCTTCCATCCATGCTGCTTTCTAAATACCATGAGTCCTCTCAAAGGGAATGCAGAATAAAGATATTTATAGTATTTTCTATCTGCAACTTGATTGTCCTAAAAAAAAGCTAGGGTAAGAAAAATGAAAATAAACTTTCTATCCCCATTCAGCAATTAGAGTAAAATTTAAATGTTTTCTGTGCTATTGAAGGGAATGTAAGCATCCACTATAGAGGGGTAGATGTGTAAGTTCCAACAATAGTGTTGGTATAGGCCCAGTAGAGTGGACAACACCATGGCTTAGGCTCAAATAGATGACAAAACAGCCAGTAGAAATAGCAATTTAGGTAACCAGTATGGGCAATAATGTATGAAGGTTCATCATAGTCCTTTTCTTTTCTGTAACTTGAAAATAGGTCCTTTCTATTGTGGAAATTTATTTTGGTTTGGGGACCCTGCCTTCAGGCTGAGATTAAAAAGCCTTAGGCCCTCAGGGTTTTTTTCTGCGTAAGAGGGGCTGGTGCCCTTCCCCCTCCACTTCAGCTGAGCCAAAAAGCCCCGTGGGCTTTACAGGATGCCAGGTCAGATGGCTGGGGGGAAAAGCCCCAGCTCCCTCTGCCCTGGGGGGATCTACCCCAGAGATCCTGGGTCGTGCAAGCCGGCCTCTGACACAACCCATGCCAGGTCCCAGGTGCGCAGCAAGAGATACGGGCCACTGAAGCCCTGGTTGAGCCCCCAGCTGCAGCACTAGCGGGCCGGCAGATTAACCTGGCATGTGTGGGGGGTGCAAGGAGCCCGAGGTTTGAGGGGAGAGAAGGAAGATATATACTAGGAGACAGTACAAAGAGGTTGGAGAAGACAGGATTGGAGAAAGTGAGAAAGGGATGCTGGAGATGCTGAGGGGAGAGGACTGTCGGAGCAGACAGACAGAGAAAGAATGGTATGGAGAAAAGTTTTTTTTTTTTTTAGTGAGTTAGACTGAGGCTATGTAAGGAGGGCAGAGATGGAGAAAAAGCTAAGAGCAAGGAGACTTGAGGACGCCAGAGGACTAAGAGAACGTAAGGAGGTCTGTGAGAGAGAGACGCAGGGGTTCAGCGCAGCAGTACAGAGAGGAAAGTTAGACAGTAAAAGGGGTCGACAAAGTGAAAGGGGCTTGGAGTTAGAAGAAAGGAGCTGAGAAGTGAAAGAGAAGCAGGGGAGATGGAGTGAAGGAGAAAAAGAGTGAAAGTTGGAGAAAGCTGGAGCATACCCTAAGGCAAGAGGCAGCAAAGATCCTTATTAAAAGTAGACAGGTTGTATTATTTGCATTTCTTTACTCTTATCTCTTACATTTATTTTTATAAATAAACCCTGCTTTGATTATTTAGTTAAGAGGCTTATTAATCTTTTGCTTATCAATTTGGGAGTGGAGCAGTGTGGAGAAATTTTTAAACAGCCCATACTAAATGAGATTAGGCCTCCCAGTCAGATTAGGCCTCAAGTTAGTTTAAAATATTTTACATTTGAATGGTGACCCAGATGGGACATATGGCCCAATTATAATTTTTCTAAAGTTATAATTTTTCATATAGCACACAGTTATAAAATTTACAAATTAGATTAGATTAAGTTAATTTTTTTTACACACTCTATTGCTGTTATTTCATTAGCTAATGGTCAACCTAATCATTGTCCTGTACCAAAGGACCAAGTAGCAGAGTTGGGTGGAGGTGTCTTGCATTTTAACAACAGGGAGAAGATGAACTTATCTTTGACAAATGATCCAGCCTATGTGGAAGAAGCAAGCCTTTGCTTCAGGAGAAGCTTCTAAAGGGAAAATATTTTGGTGTTACATACCCTTACTTACTACCTTGGGGTTTGAAGGGATGGGGAGATACTGACTGTTTTTCTTTGTTTTTTGTTTTTTTTTGTGTGTGTGTTTTTTGGGTGGGGCAATGAGGGTTAAGTGACTTGCCCAGGGTCACACAGCTAGTAAGTGTCAAGTGTCTTAGGCCAGATATGAACTCAGGTCCTCCTGAATCCAGGGCCGTTGCTTTATCCACTGTGCCACCTAGATGCCCGCAATACTGACTGTTGATCTAGGAAACACGGAGTGGGATATGGTATAGATAGAGTTTCAGTGTTGATTCAGACTCTAGGAAATGTTGCATTAAAGAGGGTAATGACTTCTCAATAAATTTATTGCAGAGGACCTTGATTCATCCTAAGAACTGGTATAAATAGAGGAATTATCATCATATATACTGTGGCCCTGATGTTCCTGTTGCTTTTCTCTACTTTCTCTACTTATCACTGCTTTATACTGTGAGATCTATTATAAATTGCCACGGACAAAACCCCCATTACATAGACTGGACTTCATCAGAAAGCTGTTACTCTTAGGGGTTTTTGTTTGTTTGTTTGTTTTTCTCTGCCTCCTCCTTTACAACTCTCTCTGCTCCTGAAGTCAGTATTGTCCAGTATGGCCCCTGAGATCAATGAACTGGAGTAAAGTTGCCTAGAAGATCATTCTTGCTGTTATCAATATGAAAGTTATTGAAAACAAGGTATGGCAAATAGAGCAATATTTATTATGAATGGAAAATCTCTGTTTCCCCCTTGGGGAATTACTATTCATTTTTTTTTCTAGTCAATTTCTCCCCACAGGTAGGTAGTAAAACTATTTCTGAGACTTATTTGATCCAGTAACCTAATCTGGAAACACTGATATATCTTTCTGGTCAGCTAAAGTATAAAATTCCCAGGTAATGAGTAGCTGGCATTCCTCAGGCTTGACATAGTCTCCTAACTGGGAATGGTCTGGGTAGCAAAGGCAGAAGTAAAAGAAGCAGTACTGAAATATATCAGTTCTATATACTTGCTAAATATTCTTTCCATTCTATTGTTAAGTAAATGTCTTTTGTTAAATGGCATGTGGTCTACAAATGTTTCATTTCATTGCTGTCCTAAGCCTGAAACACCAGGCCCATTTGAGTCAGAGGAGGCCCTAAACAATGACTTTTCTAATTGATCATCCACTACCACAGACATCAGCAAATGTTCTTTAATTATGGTTTAAGCATACCATCGTCCTGCTACTAATGTTATTACTAATAGTCATCATTCATTTTCCATGTGGGTGGCTAGCTCTAAAAATAGCAGTGCAAAATACTATCCTGGAAAATAATTTTATCCCTAATTTTACAAAATGGAATTTTGCTTACCTGTCTACATGTTAAAATTATAGCCTCAACATTACCTCATTTATTAGATTTCATCTTTTGGCAATTAGAACCCTCAATTATCTTGTCCCATTATAGTCAAGAAACAAAAATTTATTCCTATCTAGCACCAAAAATTCCTTGGTTATAATCGACTAGCATAAAGGTGAACACTTTCATTAGTGCACGTCATGAACATTGTAGCAAAAAGAATTATAACCCATACCAGTCCAATCCATCCTGGTAAGGAGCCATTTATAGCAAGAATTTCTTAGTCTCTCAAATTTCTTGAAATACATTTTAAATTGGCAGATGGGAAGTTCTTAGTGAAGAGTATAGTCTCCTTATTCTCAGTAAAAGCTGTTTGAGAAATCTGTACATATGATGCACATATCTAGACAATGCATAAAATTTCAAAAGAAGGTTTATTGCTGGATAAAAAAAGGTCAAGCCTATGGAAATAAATGGGATTTTTTTCATATATTTAATAAATAATAATGGAAGTGACAGAAAAATATAAAAAATTAAGGATAAGCCATTACCTTTCTAGAAAATTAATGAACATTTTTGCCGGCATTGGATATATATGAAAATTTTAGGCCTTTTCCTGACAAATAAGGGGAATTTAAATTTGTAGGAGGAAATTCAAAAGAGAGAGTACAAAATCATAGAATCTTGATTGAACATGAACATTAGAATTAAGTCCCTAAAAATGTCAGATCTATCTATTCATCTATCTATCTATGTATATATATATATATATACATATGTATATATACACACACATAAACACACACATATATATGAATATATATGCATGCATATGTATATTTTATATTTTGTTTAATTTATATTAAGTGATAATACTTCAATAGTTCAAGGCTGAATAATAATTTATTTCATATATATACAATTATCCTCCACAAAACCCCCTATTACTATTCATCTAAGCTAGATGAAAAACTTAATGTTAGATTTGCCCTCAGTCGCACAATAAATAATAACTAGAATTGGAACACTACACACACACACCCCTATATGTTTCCAAATAATTTTAATATATTATTTCATTTAAGCCCCATAACAGTACTACTATATAATAGGTAATATTTTCACAGATAAGGAAATTTGGTCTCAGAGTGGTTAAGTGACTTTTCCATGGTCAAAAAGCTGATAAGTGTCAGAGATAAGATTTGAACCCACCTTCCCTTAGAATGCAATTTCTCTTTCCAACTCTTCTCTTCCTCAGGTTAAACATGACAGATTCTTTCAACTTATCATCATCTGGCATACTAGAGAGGCTCTTCATCATTTTGATAACTGTTGTCTTCTCTTGTCTTGTCTTCTTTCTTTTCAGATTATCTGTTTCCTATCTAAACTTTGGCATCTAGAACTGACCAGGGCAAAGTTATACCTATTACCTTCCTTGTTTAAATACTACACCGTGATGTCTATACTAAAAATGAATTAACAATTAAAACATGATTCAGTCACTGCATTCCATATGGACCTATTCAATTCAATATTCTTTAATTTTATTAGTCCTTTGTAAACAAATATTTATTCTTTTGCTATGATTCTTTTTCCCTCAGGATATTATTTTTTAGAGATGGAAAGGATCTTACAGATAACCTGTAGCAACAAATTTAATTTGTATGTGGTGGAAAGAATTGTTCATGACAATTCTTGAAAAATGACACCCCTTTCTCCAATTTGCTCTCCACCCCCCCACCCATAGTTGATGTAGTCACAGAATATAAGGGGAAGATAATTGATGCAAGGAAATGCTCCAGCTAAACTAGATGCAAAAATGTGTCTATACCTTGTTATCCCTTTAATGAAGTGGGCAAAAATTTCCTTGATTGAATTAGAGTGTGACTTGGTTAGAACTGGCCCCAAGTTATATTAATAAAGCAAGCTTGCCAGTCCTGCCTTTCAATTGAAGAAGATACCATCTGTGGATGACATGAATAGAAGATATTGAGAGATGGAAAAAGAAAAACTGGAACAAACATAATGAGGAACAAAAGATAGAAAGGAGTCCATGTAAGATAGGAGGCACAAGGCACATCAGAAAGATCACCATGTCACTGAATGCTTTTCTTTTCCCCCTTTCTCAAAGGGAAAGAAAAAAACTAAAGCATGGGCAAGTCTTTTCCTTAAAAGTCTATTTACTTTAATTTTAGTGTTTTAAAGTCTTTGTCATTAACCTGGCAATATCATATGAATAGTGTTAACCACATATTTGTTTATCTGGATATACAAAACTCTTGTGGATGTATTTGGGAGGAAGTCATTAAGTAAAGCTTCCAGGGAGAGGAATAAGAGAGAGAAATAAAATTATAATGAGAGTAAGAGTACTCTTAGAGGTAGAAAAAGAGAATTATATATTAATTTTTTTACTATTTTCCAAGGCAGAGGGAGAATGTTTATTTTGGAAAACACAAAAAAGACAGAGAAAATAAAAAAGTTGAGATGAATTAGAGTGACTAGAATCACCTTCCGCAACACAGTTACACATAGATGAGGAAAGTCACAGCAAGGAGTGTCTAAGGCAGGACTGGAACATAGCTCTCTTGATCACATCATGCTGCTAATTTATTAATCAATAACCTGTGATTTTGGGAACCACATTTTAAGTTGCCTTCTTGTGGATGTGTTTTGCTTTGCCTATGCCTTTTTCTTTTTTCTTTCTTTCTTTCTTTTTTTTGCCTATGCCTTTTTCTTCTTTCTTCCTTTCTTCCTTCCTTCCTTCCTTCCTTCCTTCCTTCCTTCCTTCCTTCCTTCCTTCCTTCCTTCCTTCCTTCCTTCCTTCCTTCCTTCCTTCCTTCCTTCCTTCCTTCCTTCCTTCCTTCCTTCCTTCCTTCCTTTCTTCCTTCCTTCCTTTCTTTCTTTCTTTTTGCCTATGACTTTTTAAATGCAGTTAATGGGAGTATTGGCTTATGAGGGCTGCTCTTTCCCCCATCTCTCCTAATATAATTGACATATTGAGCTAGAATGCTGCTAAATTCCCTGGTTTTTTCATAGTAAATGTTATCTAACCAAACCTTCTCTATCCTATATCTGCAACCATGATTTGTTTAATTCCATCTTTTTTTTTTTTTTTTTTGGCAGGGCAATGGGGGTTAAGTGACTTGCCCAGGGTCACACAGCGAGTAAGTGTCAAGTGTCTGAGGCCGGATTTGAACTCAGGAACTCCTGAATCCAGGGCTGGTGCTTTATCCACTGGGCCACCCAGCTGCCCCCTTATTTAATTTTATCTTACTAGATTTGGCTCATTATTCTAACTAGAAAGCAAGGTAGATTGAGATGGATATGAGTAAATATATTCAATAAATTTTGAGGAACCCAGAACAAAATCTCGGGTGAACCCAAAATAAAACCTGAGTGAGTAGACCCCAAACAAGAATGTTTTGGGTGGATCCAAGACCCAAAATTTCTAGTAGCCTTCTCTGGTATTCCTTGGGAGTTACTGAGGTCAGGAAGTCTTCAAACAATCTCTAATCACATAAAATTAAATGGTTTAATAAATAATAAAATTTCCAGCAATGTAATAAAACATTTTCCATAGTGTCTTTTCACAATTTGCTATCTACTCTTTGGATCTTATTAATCATCTAATTCTGGATTCTCTTAACTGTATTATGATTTAGACCACTTTGCATTCAAAAGGATGGGATGAGACTTCATCAAATATTTTGATGAATTCTGTAGGTTTTTACCTAAAGACTTCCCCTCATATTCCAGTCATCATTCTGTCATAAAAGGAAATAAAATTTATCTGAACTGATCTGTTTTTCATAAAGTCTCATTGGCCTTTGGTGATCATTATTTTCAATCCTTTAAATAATATAATCTAGACTTTTTCCAGATCTCAAACTCACTGGTCTATAGTGTAACAACTATATTACTGTCTTCCTTAAAAAAAAGTCAATACATTTGCCCTTCTCTAGTGTTTCTCCACAATTTTTCAAAGACCATGACAATCAGCAATTCTATCTAGCAGTTCTTTCAGCACCTTAGGAAATAGTTAACCTGGGAAAGACTTAAATTCTTTGGGTGCACCTAGATTATTTTGTACCATCTCTTCACTTAAATTTCTATCCTATCCCTACTACTCCAAAGAAAATTCTCCTTGATAGAGAAATTAAAGGAAGAATTCTTTTCATCATTTCCATGTTTCTTATACCACAGCAGTAGTCTTAGCCCTCTTTGATAACCCTTTCACCCAGACAACATTTAAAGGCACCTTCTGTTTTGTTTTTTTTCTTTTTTGGGGGGGTTATTATGATTTTTCTTCATTTAGTGTTTTGCATTTTGAAATATTGTGTTCAAATACTAGCTCTGATAACTTTTAGTTGTCTGTCTCTGGCCAAGGCAATCTCTCTGAACTTCACTGTCCTTATCTGTCAAAGGGACTACAAGACAATATAGGAGAGACTCTAAAATAATAAATTGCAGATGAGTTGATGATGTCCATCAGTGAAGGAGTTTCTATGCCAGGAGTTCCCTGACCTGAAGAAATCACAATTCTAATCACAACTCCCCTCCCCATACAATAACAAAACCAAGACTTATACTCCTTCCTTCATATGATTGTTTTAAGCAAAGTGCTTTGTAGTCCTTAAAACACTAAGAAAATGTGAAATGTTATCTTTTTATCTATGACATCCTCTTAAGAAAGGTTATCCATATGAAATAACCGAATGTGTCTGGGTTGTTGTTCAAACACCCTTCTTCCAAAACAACTGCATTCCTCCCTCCCTCTTTCGTTCTAATCCAAATCAAAAAAAACTGAAAAAAATCATTCTTGGTGCTAGATTCTTCAAGAAGCTAAAAAATGGATTAACTATGAGGATTATTGAGGAGAATTTGCAAAATGTAGTTTAATCATGCTCAAGGTGACCAGCATTGTCATGCATTTACTGCCAGGGAAATCCACTACCACCTAACTGTGAAGCTGGGAAAGTATGGGAAGAATTTTCACTATGAAGGAGAAAAAAGAACCAGAAGGAGGATCAGACTTGGAGTTCATGTGATGTCCTCCAACTTAGTGTCCTGTGATGAGATTTGGGACATACAGGTATACTCTCCTCTTTTCCCCAAGCCCTTCCTTTCAAAGACAATATGATTGACAGGTACATAGGCTTGTGAGGGTGTTTTGCTCTCTTGTGAGGACAATGACTCCTAAGCTAACCCCAGAACCTTCATGGACACTATCTCTCATCTTGACCTCTGATTATGGGAAAGATGCTACTCACTTAACTGATTATCTTTCAAGGAATCTAAGCAAAAAAAGTCATTTTCTGCTCTTGCAGTCAGATGTTCCTGGTCCAGGTATATAGTCACAGAACTATGCTCCTTAATCTTTTTGGCACTTCTCCCCTTCCCCATTTTGCTATTTATTGCCTTTAAAAAAATAAATTAGTAACTATTTACCCCTATTGCATAATTAATACTAGCACCATTGATAGATATTGAGAAAACTAGTCAATCAGGCAAAAGTAGGAGACATCCAATCTCTAGCAAAAGACATGCAGGGAGATGGCAATGTAATGATGATTTGTCCATCTAGGGCATCATGCAACTATCCAGACACTTCAATCTCTTCAGTTGCCATCTCCAAGTTGTTTTATAGGAGAGAGGGAAAAGAAAAATTAAAAAGCTAAAGGTAATAAAAATACTGTTGTTCAGGGAAGAGGACACTTCATTCTTTTTTTTTTGAGGCAATTAAGTGACTTGCCCAGGGTCACACAGCTAGTAAGTGGTAAGTGTCTGAGGCTGGATTTGAACTCTGGTCCTCCTGAATCCAGGGCAGGTGCTCTATCCACTGTGCCACCTAGATGCCGCCACATGTATCCTTTTTCAGTTTCTTTTCATCAGTGTACAAATTTTGCTCACTTATACCTACTTCCATGTTGAGGGTGAATATAATCTGACAAACTCCCCTCAGCCCCTCATCATCATTTTGCTTTTACTCATGCACTGGCATCTCTTTGCATATGCATTTCTCTATTATATGGGGAAGTTGCCTCTTATGGAATATTAGTATTCTGCCAAATGGCAAGATACCTTAAATCCTATTACATCCACATTACAGACAAGTAAACTGAAGGTTAGATGAAAAGATATTTTTTGCAGAGCCAGAACCTTACTCCAGATTTGGAAGATCATCGGTTTAGGTCTGAAAGAAACCTCAGAGAATGTCTAGATTCTAGGTATAACACTTGGAGTTGCTGTGGAGGATGACAGATTTGCTTTCTCCTCACTTCCCCTTCCCATCTAGAAAGATGCAGAACTGAAAACTCCACCTTTTGTCACTAGCTTGGAGATGGGGTTTTCTCCTTCTCTTCCCCCACTCGGGTAAAAGGGAGAGAATTTAACTTCTGGACTAATGCTCCCACTCTAGCATCCTGGTCCCAACTGAAAATCACTTTTCTAAAGGAAATCTAAATTAGTATCAAGTTCAATTTTTAAAGTTCTTTTGGGAGAGTTATTGTATCATTTATAAAACTAAAATGTATCTCTAAAGTCCTTAGGGAGATATTTTTAGGTTCCAAGCCAGAACTGAAGATCCTAGCATAGTCTGTGAAATATAATCCTCCCTCCCTCCCCTCCATGGACTCTAATCATACTCTGCAAGATGATGGAGAATGAAGTCATTTTTTTTCTAAATGAATCAAGTTAAATGAAGAACAACATTGCAACAGTAAAAAATCAGCATAAATAAATCTCTGGCAGTTTTAGTGAGAAGAAAAGAAAAAAGATGCCCCTTAGACACTTGATTTTGCAGCTGAGGAGAGAAAGTCCACTGCTGGAATGGATATTGTTACATTCTTCTAGTTGTTGCCATCCTGTAGGCCTGTTGTGGACAATGGCACAACTGCCAGAGAATATGCCATGCTCTGAGTACCTGTTGTTCCAGCTAGGAGACTTCAAGTTCTCATATCTCAGTCCCCAAACCCTTGTGATGTTCCCTCCATAATCTTTCAAGCAAAAGGGCAATGGGGTAGGGATCACAATTCCTAGATTTTCCAGCTGTCATTCAAAACATTTATTCCAATGAGGTCCCCAACTCTAGCTGTACCTATGTGGCCAATTCTTTATTCTTTACGTGAGGAAACTGAGACCAAGATAGGCCAAGGACTTGCTAAAGGATATGAGGGTAGTAATTTGCAGAGTTGAGCTTCAAAATCAGTCCCACAGATTAAAATATGCCCCTCCCCCAAGTGTTTGGCATCTTCCATAGACAGAATATACCAGCAAGCCTTTGAAAGAGACTGAATTAACTGGAAAGATGTAGGACTGGTGCTTAACATTGCCATTTTGCTGATTATTAAAAAAAAAAACAACATACCAAGATCCCTATTGGGGAAATTACATTAGCACTCTCCCCAGGGAGCCAACCGACACCCTGAAAGTACTCTAATCTAACCCTCTTGTCCAACAATGGCACCCCATCCCTCCAAACAAGGAACAAAACCCCCATAGTGTTTATTTGTAATTCAGTTATGAGAAATTACTCCAATATTATATTTTTGTGGATTACATGCCTATTGCTTCATAACTATTTGTTGTTTAACCAAACAAATATTTTGCTTTTGATGTGTTTTGTTTAGAATGCTTAGAGGGGATTCTGTTCCTGGAAAACCCAAAGAATCAAATGTTACACCACTTCCTCATGTTAATCCACATCCAGTTTTCTCTTAGCAGTTGCTGGAATTCCCCTCCCATGTGCTTGTCCTTTGTCTGTTCTCACACTCCTGGCCATATAATCACTCATTCTCTCTCATTTATCACAGGCTTTCCTGCTTTTGACTCTACACTATCTTTGAGTTTTTGTCATGGTGCACTGGTACATTACAAATACAATTAAACCTCTTACGATACTGCAGCTTTTGGCTAACACATCCCAGCTTCAAGGTTGAAAGATTTCTGATATTACTGCTGATATCAGTTCATTCCCATTTATCGGTAGTGTCCGGACTAATGCAGAAGTGTTGCATTAATTAAAGGAAGCATCTAGTAATACTGCTGTTTTTGCCAAGCTGACACTGAATCAGGGGCCTGATGCCTGCTCATGTTTTAAGAGCTATTTATCACCCATGTCATCCCAAAGCAGCCAGCTGTCTGAGCAAAACCTCATTTGCATTTCATCAACCACAGTCTCCTTTTTTTCCCTCTGTCTTGTCTCTCTCTCTCTTTTTAATAGTAGCTAGGGTTTTATTTTTCTAAAGTATACTTTTCAAAGAAGAACTCAGCTAAAATTAGTATTCTAGTCTAGCATGTAGACTAGTCAGACACTACTAGCTGAGTCTTAAGAGTTGGGGAACTCCACTAATCCCTGTCTTTTGCGTGCCTTCTCTGTTTGCCCTGGGTTCATTGCTCTGTGATTCCATGTCTCCGACTTTCCAGTACTTGAATTTCATGCCCACTATAGATTACTAAAGAACAATGTTATTTTTTTCTCCATAATCTATGGAGTCCCCCCAAGAGGAAAAAAGAGAATAAATAGGTACTAGAGTACAGTACCTGTAATGAACTGGCAGTTTTATTCTCACACAGAAAGGGAAACACAATTATAAAAGAAATAGCATTATTGTAATCAGTTGAGAGTCTAGTATTCAAGTCTCATTTGTGGTATTTACAACAGGGCTACTAATTACTATTTTTTGAATATACAACCCAATTAATGTCAATCAGGATTTTTCTTTTGATAGTTTCTCCCATGTATATATATTTTTTCCCTTTTCAGTAGGTGTGCCTCTATTGTTGTTTCCACTGCAACTGTTCCATGAGCTAATACCCTGATGCTCAGGTGCTGGGGAAAGGGGTAAGGTAATGTCATCTTCTTTTCAAGATTTCAAATAGTCCTGTGCCAAAGAAAAAAGACACAAAGAGGAGGTAGTTGTATCCTATATACAGCCATGGGTCATGGGACCCAGACTGAAAGGACATTCACCATCCAACCTTAGCATCTATAGAGTTGTCATTACACCTTGAGGTCAGCAGGAAAAAACTTGAGAATTTGAGATTGCCCCTTAGTACATACACAGAAATCCAGTTATATCTGCATCTCTCTCTCTCTGTGTATATATACGTATATGTGTGTGTATATATGTATATATCTATGTATGTATATGTATATGTGTGTGTGTGTGTGTGTGTGTGTGTGTGTGTGTGTGTGTGTGTGTATGATCCCCACCTGCCCTGTTCTAAAGTGTTGGAGGTAGAATGCTGTACTTGAT
This sequence comes from Dromiciops gliroides, assembly GCF_019393635.1. Classification (NCBI taxonomy): domain Eukaryota; kingdom Metazoa; phylum Chordata; class Mammalia; order Microbiotheria; family Microbiotheriidae; genus Dromiciops; species Dromiciops gliroides. The sequence continues at coordinate 191,617,314 of NC_057863.1, forward strand.
AAAGAGATGAATTGACTTCAAGGCACATGTCTCCATATAGACTGTGGCCCAAATAAACAAAAAAACAGTGCCATAGAATCTCTAAGTGATAGAGAGGAATAAAAGTTCTTGCCGTTTCAAATTCTGCCGCATGTGAATTTTTCAATGTTGTTTCTTGATAATAAGCATAAAGGTTTTCTTTGACTCCCTGGCCAAAAAAAGAAAAAACAGTTCACACAAAAAATAAAACCATTTATGATATCATTTTTTCTATTAGTTTAGTCAAAATTGGTGATTTGATTCTGTTAAGGGTTAAAATTCTAGCTAGTCTGTCTAAAATATCTAATGAGTGGTCGCCAATAAATTATAAGCTTTAGCAAGAGTTAGGCTTTTAAGCATTTATTAAGGAGAATAAGAATTTGGTAAAGAGAGAGAGAAAGACCTAGATTTCTATCTATTAAAGGGAGAGCACATTTTTAGCTCCCTTCTCCGCCAGCGTCCTCAGGAAAAAGCGCGAGACTGAGCGCCCGTCTCTTCCTTGCTCCCCCCACTAGTCCGCGTTACTTCCTGACACCAAAGAAAAGACTCCTGGTCTTGCCCTCAAAGACCTTCGCTTCATGGGCAGAACTCTTCTACAGTAAGTCTCCAGCAGGTGGCGTCATTCCAATCGTTATAGTTCCCCCTGTTGTTCCTCAAGAAACAAAATGTTTCCTTGACGGAAGAGTAAAAAGAATATAATAACTATTGCTAACTAATAATATGTGAACAACAATATAGAAAAGGAAGAGAGGAAAGTTTTGTCCAGAGGGGCGATTTTTTTTTTTGTCCTCATGAACCGACGCTTTGACATTAGTCTTGCAAAGGGAGGGCCTCTGCAGAGAATACATGTTACAGATGGTGTATATTATAACAGAAAGAGAAAAAAACCAACAAAATCAAAACTGTTCATTTAAAGTCTCTGAAAGTCTTTTCTCAGATGTCCTCTAGGTGTAATCGTGGAATGGAAGTCTTTTCAGGGGTTGATGTGTGGATGCTGGTAATCAGCCAGGAAAATTTCCTACAAAATTGAGCTTAACACAACTTTAAAATAGCTTTATCAATAATCAAATCAAACAATGAAAGTTCTCAAAAACATGTCTAAGGGAATTCAGAATCTTAGTTGTTACACATGAAACATATAATAAAACAAAATTGAAACATTCTTTAAAATTATAATATTACTATAGTCCCCCCCTTATGGAGGGTAATTGAGAAGACAATTGCTGTGATATTAATTTTTAAAAATAATTTTTATCTTTGTTTCATCACTTTTTGCATCATCTGCCTAATTATCCTCATGCCATTATGAGAAATTAAAAAATCTAATATAATTGGTAACAGGTGTCAAGGCCAAATTCAACACTGTATTTATCATGACACCTGAGATAATTATGGGGGTTACCATAAAAGAACAGAGAAATGATGGGATATGAGCATTCCCACACTTGAGCAATATGTACTGCCCATGCAGTATGCCAGGCTTAAAATAGGTGGATGGAATATATGTCCATGCCACTGAACATATTGGAGGAAACTGAGTCAGACTTAATCAGATGAATGGGATTGAGATGGTCCATGGCATCAGGCATATAGGAGGGAGCATAGAAGCCAGGTGTAGAAGTGAGATGGGTGGGATCAATACTTCCAGCCATCTGTACAATATTGTGAGCAAAAATAAAATAAAATATTAAACCAAGAGAATCCAACCTCAACATTTGTCAAAAGCCGTTCCCTTGGCCATACCTTGACTTCATGCATGTCTCCCCTCATGTGACAGTTCAGTGTCTGCTCTTGCGTGTATTCCTCTTGTGATTGGATGGCATCTTGGCCAACTGGCATCTGATAACTCAGAATAAAGGCAATTAATGTCTTAAATGATAAGTTCCCATAATCCAAGTCTCATATGGATTTAAAAATTGAGGATAATAAATGATTGCAAAAAATGTGAATACATCTTGACTCAGAACACAATATATAATTATGCAACAATTTCAAATAATACCCCTTTTTTTAACTTAGTATACAATTACTTTTTTGAAAAATCTGAACATATTTAAATACAAGTTAAAGCACAACACAATCTCAAAGAAAACTTTTACAAATGTTCCCCTCTTTTTTTTTTTTTGGAATATGCTTATCAAAAATAATACTTCTAGAATCAATTTACACTTGCCATGGCAAACAATTTGCCAGGGAAATGCTTTAAAGAGTTTGATCAAATAATCACTTGAGAAAAAATAACAAAAACAAACAACTCAGAATATGGGAGCACAATACTCCTAGAATTAACATTGTATAATAAAATCAAAACCATCTTGCAATGTTTCAAAATTAGATAGGCAAATGAATAGAAGAAAATACACATGGAACAATAAAATACAGTGAAATTCAAACTAAGGAAATCTAAATGAATATGAACTTAATATCAATAAGAGTATTATAAAATATAAACTTGATCACATGACTATAAAAAGCTTTTACAAATATTCTCCTTGTTTTAGAAACTAAGTATAAGACACAATCTCAAAAGCATGAAAATCTCTATGAAAATAAACCCATACCATTAATTTCAAAATGTATATATAATAGCACAGAAATCCTATGTAACCTCTGAACTGATACTATTACTCTGAGTGAATTCAGAACACTTTTGATTCCGGTATCTAAAATCCCAAATACTCATATCAATACCTTGCTGCTTACTTCTACATTTCTGTACAATATATACCCTTCCATGGCAAAAGAAGCAGAGTCTTGAACTATGTTGATGATTGTCATTCTTATTCAGCTTAAGTTTTTCTTCTTTAACCCCTCTATATTGTCTGTCAGTCTTTTCACCATACAAATGCTTTATAAGATTACTAATTAAAGACAAAAGCAGGTTAGCAAAATTATGAACAAAACAAGCATATCTGGAATTTAAAGGGTTTTCTAAGGTTGTCTCAGAAGCACAGCCAGGCTGGGGAAGGGCTGAGCCTGAAGCTGCAAATGTAGTTAGAGAAAGTTGCACAAGAGCATTAGATCTTTGGACTTCCCAGGCAGGGGAAGCAATGGGCTTGGCCATGAGGGGAGTAGAGGGTGGGGTCTGGAGAGGAGGGGAGGGACCAGAGCAATTAGAATCAGACTTGATTTTGAACTCAGGCCTGGATTCCTCTTCCCCTACTTTGCCTCCAGGCGCTAGGGGATTAAAAGCTTCTAGAGGGTGGGTCATTGCCTCCAGGCATGCAAAATTAGAGCAACAATTAGTGTTAGAACTGGGAAAAGCTGCAGGAATCTCTTCAGGTTTCTCTGAAAAAGCATGGTTGGGAGAGGGAGAGATAGTTCCTTGTGTGAGTAAGTTGCTGGCTCTTTTAACAAAAATAAAAAGAAAAACAGAAAATCCACAAAAACAAAGCATTAACATGATCTTATCTCCCATTTGTCTGGTTAAACAGACTAAAATCAAAAATAGGGTAATTAGGGAGTTTAAAAGGTCCATTTGAAAAAATTTAAGGGGAAAACACAGCCAGTACGCCAGTACTTAGTTAAAGGGAGAGGGAGGGGAAATTTCTTACCCAACCAGAAGATCAGAAGACTGAGGTTTAGCTTTCCTCTTCGTGGTCAGCCATCTGTTAAGGGTTAAAATTCTAGCTAGTCTGTCTAAAATATCTAATGAGTGGTCGCCAATAAATTATAAGCTTTAGCAAGAGTTAGGCTTTTAAGCATTTATTAAGGAGAATAAGAATTTGGTAAAGAGAGAGAGAAAGACCTAGATTTCTATCTATTAAAGGGAGAGCACATTTTTAGCTCCCTTCTCCGCCAGCGTCCTCAGGAAAAAGCGCGAGACTGAGCGCCCGTCTCTTCCTTGCTCCCCCCACTAGTCTGTGTCACTTCCTGACACCAAAGAAAAGACTCCTGGTCTTGCCCTCAAAGACCTTCGCTTCATGGGCAGAACTCTTCTACAGTAAGTCTCCAGCAGGTAGCGTCATTCCAATCGTTACAATTCAAAGGGATAGAAACTAGCCTTTTGATTTTATTGATATAGGGAAATTCACACTGAGGAAATTCCCTTCTACCCGTTGCCTACTGACACTTTTTCTGCAATCAATCTTACAGAGTTGTATAAAGCACTGAGAAGTAAAGTGATTTATGTAGGGTCATGCAGGCAGTACAGGTCAAAAGTGGGATTTGAACACAGCTATTCCTGAATTCTAGGCCAGTTTTCTATCCACTACAGCACACTTCATTTCTGAGTCAAAATTTCAAGAAATTCATGAAATTGTAAAATATATAATTCCAGAAGAAATTTTGCAAAACATTTCTTTAAAATTTTGAAACATATAAAAATCCATGCGTTTTCTTATTTATTGTAGTAATTATTTGAATAATGAGTAATTTATGTCTATTCAGCCAAAATCTAATCGCAATAACTTTCTGAAAAAACATGGACTTTTTCCCCTTTGAGTCTTTTCTTTACCCCCTTCCATTGCTTCAAGAGTTAACTCAGAGGGGCAGCTAGGTGGCACAGTAGATAGAGCACCGGCCCTGGAGTCAGGAGTACCTGAGTTCAAATCCGGCCTCAGACACTTAACACTTACTAGCTGTGTGACCCTGGGCAAGTCACTTAACCCCAATTGCCTCACTAAAAAAAAAGAAAAGAGTTAACTCAGATTGTTAGTAAAGGTACCTATGATAGTATGTAATGGTATAGAAACACCTGTCTCTGTTCCATTGAAATTATTCTACAAAGATCACTTTAGAGTCATGGCAATGATATGGCACTGTTGCTTATTGCAGTGTTGATTTCAAATTTCAACTAGTTGTGGAAATTTGTTTTGATTTGTGGACCCTGCCTTTGGGCTGAGATTAAAAAGCCTTAGGTCCTCAGGGTTTTTTTCTGTGTACTGGTGCCCCTCCCCCTCCACTTCAGCTGAGCCAAAAATGCCCGTGGGCTTTACCGGATGCCAGGTCAGACTGCTGGGGGAATAAAGCTCCAGCTCCCTACACCCTGAGGGGCACTGCCCTGGAGATCCCAGGCTTGTCCTGCCAGGCCCTAGTGTAGCCTGCGTGGAGGTCCCAGGTGTGCAACAGGGGGCACAGGTCCCTCAAGCCCCACTGGGCACAGCCCTAATGCAGCTGGCAGATTAGCTTGGCGTGTGTGGGGGCTCAGGGAGCCCAAGGTTTGAAGGGAGAGAAGGAACATATATATAGGGTAGAAGACAGTGAAGGGGAGGCCAGGAGATTGAGAGAACAGAAGGGACGCTGGAGGATAGAGAAAGGGAGAAAGAGAGGTTGAAAAAAAGGAAGAAAGGTCTACGATACAGAGGTGCTAGAGATGCCAGGGGTTTGCCAACAGAGGTGAGGGTGCTAAGGGTCTTTTCAGGAGTGTCAACAAAGTGAAAGGGGCTTGGAGTTAGAAGAAAGGAGCGGAGCAATAAAAGCAAATCAGGGGAGCTGGAGTGAAGGAGAAAAAGAGTGAAAGTTGGAGAAAGCTGGAGCATACCCTAAGGCAAGAGGTAGTATAATTTGCATTTCTTTACCCTTATCTTTTACATTGATTTTTATAAATAAACCCTGCTTTGGTTATTTAATGAAGAGGCTTCTTTTTTTTTTTTTTTTTTGAGGCAATTGGGGTTAAGTGACTTGCACAGGGTTACACAGCTAGTAAGTCTCAAGTGTCTGAGGTCGGATTTGAACTCAGGTCCTCCTGACTCCAGGGCCAGTGCTCTATCCAGTGTGCCACCTAGCTGCCCCCAAGAGGCTTCTTAATCATTTGCTTATCAATTTGGGAGCAGTGTGGAGAAATTTTTAAACAGCCCATATTAAATCAATAGCAGTCAGATAGCCAGCCAGTCAAAAGTCCCCAGATTAGGCCCCGAGATAGATTAGGCCTAGTAAATCAAAAATATTTTTGCAGAGTGATTTAGGAGCTTAAGAGCTCTGTGCCTATCCTGTCAACTCTCAACTGTTAATTACTTCAACTAATTGTAAACTGAAGAAGGAGTGTGGGCATAAGTATTTTAAAAAAAAATACATTCTAAATTGGGTGAAAAATAAAATATTTTCTCTAAATATGTGCTCTTCTTATCATTTTTACCCATGTTTTATATTATACTTATGTTTAAGAGAACATTTCTTAGGTTCTCAGCAGTGATGTATATATATAAAATCTTGTCTTCAAAGGAGGGTTGAGATGTCATCAAGGGAACTGGACTCTGGTCTGGATTCTGGCTGTCTCTGGAACTGCTGCATTTTCATTAATTTTTAGCATAGCAATGTCAAAAAATGTTCAAATTAAACAATGAAAGTTCTTCAAAATACATAAAACAAGTTTAAACTTGATATATATATATACAGCATATTGGAGTCAGCCCTTTGGAGGATACTCATATACATATGCAATACAAACTTGAGACAGTTATGGCATTAATAACACTTTGTACCACTATATGTCTGGATCAAGGCCAAATTTAGTTATATGTCCATGATAACTCATGAAAATGTTATGGAAAGTTTACCATATGGGATTGAAGAAACTATGGTGACAGGATTAGGGACTATAGCATGTCTAGGAATAATATAATTGTTAACTGCTCTAAGATCTTTTACAAAACGATAAACAGGTTTGCCATCTGGGCCAGGCTTGGGTTTTTTAACTGGCAAAATGGGAGTATTACATGGAGAATGATGGCATGGGACAATAATACCCTGACTTTTCAGAGCCTCAATTATAGAGGTGATCCTTCTATAGATTCTTTAGACAATGAATACTGTGGAATGGATGGAGCAGATTTAAGGAGCCCCACTTCAGTAGAGGATGAGGCACATAGGGACTCAGGAATGTCAGAGGGGATTTTGGATGCATCCCCGACTGCTCCTTGAGCGTCTGCAATCAACATTGGTAATAAATGAACAGTATCCTCTGCCAACCACAGAGAGACAGCCCCATCTGGAGCACAAGATATGGTCACTCTAAGTTTACAAAGGAGATCACAACCTAATAAATTTACAGGGGCATTGGGCATAAGTAAAAATGAATGTTCTACAGTTAAAGGCCCCATAGATACCATGCACAGGGTTAATTCTGCCACTCTTTGGGCCCTACCTGAAACTCCTACCACATTTAAAGAGCCAATAGCATTGCATCCAAGGTCTGGTTTATGTACTAAGACAGATTTAGAAGCTCCTGTACCTAACAGACAATCATAATACGTGTCCCCAACTTTGAGGGTCACATGGGGTTCATTACTCTGGGGAGGCGAATGGATTGGTACAAGAGGGTTCAAAAATTCAGGATCTGGAAAAGCAAAGCTTTCTATATTTATTTTCCACTCCTCCCCTGGACACAGTCAGTCCTATGTCTCCCTCTGAGGGATTCTAGAGTTACCCCAATTCTGATTCTTTCCTTCTGTACCTCCCTGATAGGGTCTACGATTATACTGATTCTGGTTGTAATAAGGTCTGTAATTATCTTGGTTGTTTCCTTTCTGGTAAAAATTTCCATAATTATTCTGGTTTCTCCTGAAAAAAATATTCCAGACCCTCAGTTACTGCCCACCTGAGTTCTTGCTTTCTAATTCTACATTCTCTCAATGAGTGTCCTTGTTTTTCACAGTACTGACATACCTTAGGGGTTTTGTCCTGACCTTTAAATGCCTGACCTGAAAGTGCTGGTGCCAGAATGCTTTACTTAGCTGTATTATCTTCATTCACCTCTAAGATATAGGTGGCAATTTCTTTAAGCCTTTCTACAGCCGTATCTTTCCTGCCTGGACACTGTGTCATAAAAATATATGGATTTCTGGCAATGATTGATATACAAATGATTACACACAACATAGGAGTCTTTTGAGTCTAGTGGGTCCAGTCTTGTAAATTGCCTAGCAGCTTCACAAAGTCTATCATAAAATGGTCGATTAGGCTCCTGAGTGAGTTTTAAAAATTTTTGCCAGTTGTCAGATTTCTTAGAACAGGATTCCATTCCTTTCAGTAGTGTTTCCCTAGCATTTTTTAATTCTTGGAATTGCTGTGGATCGTTATAATCCCAGTTTGGTTCCTAGAGAGGCCATTCTTTAAAAGCTTCCCCAGAAGCCACTAAGGAATTTCCTGCTGTGACTTTATCTGCAATTTCACTTGGGGATAGTATAATTTCCATAAGACAAGTGACATCGGCCCAAGTGGGTTGATATGTATTAAATTGATTATATTAAATTGATATGTATTAAAAGACCTTAACTGCAAAATTACTGACTTCGGATTCTGATCAAACCTAGGTATAAGTTTCTTCCATGCACTCAGATCCTTTGGACTGAATGGGCTATATGTTTTATGCTGTATGTTTACAGCTCTGCGGGCTGTAACATCATGTAGGGGAAGCAGTTTCTGTTGATCTGATTCTAAAGACTGGTCTAAATCTGTTTCTGAATTCAGGTCATCTCCAATAGTGGTAATCTCCAATATCTGTTCTGGTATCCCTCTGAACATGTGTTCTCCTATGGTCATATCGTTTCCTCTCTTTATAGTTTTTTTGGAAAAAATACCACATTGCAATAATGACAATAATGAGAATAAAATTTATAGCCATTTGAGCTATAATTATAGTAGTATAGTGTAACGATTGGAATGACGCCACCTGCTGGATACTTACTGTAGAAGAGTTCTGCCCATGAAGGGAAGGTCTTTGAGGGCAAGACCAGGAGTCAGGAAGTGACGCGGACTAGTGGGGGGAGGAAGGAAGAGACGGGCGCTCAGTCTCGCTCTCTTGCCTGGGGACGCTGGCGGAGAAGGGAGCTAGAAATGTGCTCTCCCTTTAATAGATAGGAATCTAGGCCTTTCTCTCTCTTTACCAAATTCTTATTCTCCTTAATAAATGCTTAAAAGTCTAACTCTTGCTAAAGCTTATAATTTATTGGCGACCACTCATTAGATATTTTAGACAGACTAGCTAGAATTTTAGCCCTTAACAGATGGCTGACCACGAAGAGGAAAGCTAAACCTCAGTCTTCTGATCTTCTGGTTGGGTAAGGCATTTTCTCTACCCTCTCCCTTTAACTGCTAAGTACTGGCGTACTGGCTGGGTTTTCCCTTTAAATTTTTTCAAATGGACCTTTTAAACTCCCTAATTACCCTATTTTTGATTTTAGTCTGTTTAACCAGACAAATGGGAGATAAGATCATGTTAATGCTTTGTTTTTCTGGATTTTCTGTTTTTCTTTTTATTTTTGTTAAAAGAGCCAGCAACATACTCACACAAGGAAATATCTCCCCCTCTCCCAACCATGCTTTTTCAGAGAAACCTGAAGAGATTCCTGCAGCTTTTCCCAGTTCTAACACTAATTGTTGCTCTAATTTTGCATGCCTGGAGGCAATGACCCACCCTCTAGAAGTTTTTAATCCCCTAGCACCTGGAGGCAAAGTGGGGGAAGAGGAATCCAGGCCTGAGTTCAAAATCAAGTCTGATTCAAATTGTGCTGGTCCCTCCCCTCCTCTCCAGACCCCACCCTCTACTCCCCTCATGGCCAAGCCCATTGCTTCCCCTGCCTGGGAAGTCCAAAGATCTAATGCGCATGCTCAACTTTCTCTAACTACATTTGCAGCTTCAGGCTCAGCCCTTCCCCAGCCTGGCTGTGCTTCTGAGACAACCTTAGAAAACCCTTTAAATTCCAGATATGCTCGTTTTGTTCATAATTTTGCTAACCTGCTTTTGTCTTTAATTAGTAATCTTATAAAGCATTTGTATGGTGAAAAGACTGACAGACAATATAGAGGGGTTAAAGAAGAAAAACTTAAGCTGAATAAGAATGACAATCATCACCATAGTTCAAGACTCCGCTTCTTTTGCCATGGAAGTATATATATTCTACAGAAATGTAGAAGTAAACAGCAAGGTATTGATATGAGTATTGGGGATTTTAGATATCGGAATCAAAAGTGTTCTGAATTCATTCAGAGTAATAGTATCAGTTCAGAGGTTACATAGGATTTCTATGCTATTACATATACATTTTGAAATTAATGGTATGGGTTTATTTTCATAGAGATTTTCAGGCTTTTGAGATTGTGTCTTATACTTAGTTTGTAAAACAAGGAGAATATTTGTAAAAGCTTTTTATAGTCATGTGATCAAGTTTATATTTTGTAATACTCTTATTAATATTAAGTTCATATTCATTTAGATTTCCCTAGTTTGAATTTCATTGTCTTTTATTATTCCACGTGTATTTTCTTCTATTCATTCATCTATCTAATTTTGAAACATGGTTTTGATTTCATAATACAATGTTAATTCTAGGAGTATTGTGCTCCCATATTCTGAGTTGTTTGTTTTTGTTATTTTTTCTCAACTGATTATTTGATCAAACTCTTTAAAGCATTTCCTTGGCAAATTGGTTGCCATGGCAAGTGTAAATTGATTCTAGAAGTATTATTTTTGATAAGCATATTTAAAAAAAAAAGAGGGGAATGTTTGTAAAAGTTTTCTTTTTTCAAAAAAAAGTTTTCTTTAGGATTGTGTTGTGCTTTAACTTGTATTTAAATATGTTCAGATTTTTCAAAAAGTAATTGTATACTAAGTTTAAAAAAAGGGGTATTATTTGAAATTGTTGCATAATTATATATTGTGTTCTGAGTCAAGATGTATTCACATTTTTTGCAATCATTTATTATCCTCAATTTTTAAATCCATATGAGACTTGGATTATGGGAATTTATCATTTAAGACATTAATTGCCTTTATTCTGAGTTATCAGATGCCAGTTGGCCAAGATGCCATCCAATCACAAGAGGAATACATGCAAAGAGCAGACATTGAACTGTTACATGAGGGGAGACATGCATGAAGTTAAGGTATGGCCGAGGGAACGGCTTTTGACAAATGTTGAGGTTGGATTCTCTTGGTTTAATATTTTATTTTATTTTTGCTCACAATATTGTACAGATGGCTGGAAGTATTGATCCCACCCATCTCACTTCTACACCTGGCTTCTATGCTCCCTCCTATATGCCTGATGCCATGGACATCTCAATCCCATGCATCTGATTAAGTCTGACTCAGTTTCCTCCAATATGTTCGGTGGCATGGACATGTATTCCATCCACCTATTTTAAGCCTGGCATACTGTATGGGCAGTACATATTGCTCAAGTGTGGGAATGCTCATATCCCATCATTTCTCTGTTCTTTTATGGTAACCCCCATAATTATCTCAGGTGTCATGATAAATACAGTGTTGAATTTGGCCTTGACATCTGTTACTAATTATATTAGATTTTAAATTTCTCATAATGGCATGAGGATAATTAGGCAGATGATGCAAAAAGTGATGAAACAAAGATAAAAAATTATTTTTAATAATTAATATCACAGCAATTGTCTTCTCAATTACCCTCCATAAGGGGGGGACTATAGTAATATTATAATTTTAAAGAATGGTTCAATTTTTGTTTTATTATATGTTTCATATGTAACAACTAAGATTCTGAATTCCCTTAGACATGTTTTTGAGAACTTTCATTGTTTGATTTGATTATTGACAAAGCTATTTTAAAGTTGTGTTAAGCTCAATTTTGTAGGAAATTTTCCTGGCTGATTACCAGTATCCACACATCAACCCCTGAAAAGACTTCCATTCCACGATTACACCTAGAGGACATCTGAGAAAAGACTTTCAGAGACTTTAAATGAACAGTTTTGATTTGTTGTTTTTGTTGGTTTTTTTTCTCTTTCTGTTATAATACACACCATCTGTAACATGTATTCTCTGCAGAGGCCCTCCCTTTGCAAGACTAATGTCAAAGCGTCGGTTCATGAGGACAAAAAAAATCGCCCCTCTGGACAAAACTTTCCTCTCTTCCTTTTCTATATTGTTGTTCACATATTATTAGTTAGCAATAGTTATTATATTCTTTTTACTCTTCCGTCAAGGAAACATTTTGTTTCTTGAGGAACAACAGGGGGGACTGTAACGATTGGAATGACGCCACCTGCTGGATACTTACTGTAGAAGAGTTCTGCCCATGAAGGGAAGGTCTTTGAGGGCAAGACCAGGAGTCAGGAAGTGACGCGGACTAGTGGGAGGAGGAAGGAAGAGACTGGTGCTCAGTCTCGCTCTCTTGCCTGGGGACGCTGGCGGAGAAGGGAGCTAGAAATGTGCTCTCCCTTTAATAGATAGGAATCTAGGCCTTTCTCTCTCTTTACCAAATTCTTATTCTCCTTAATAAATGCTTAAAAGTCTAACTCTTGCTAAAGCTTATAATTTATTGGCGACCACTCATTAGATATTTTAGACAGACTAGCTAGAATTTTAGCCCTTAACAATAGTAAAGTTCAAATTTAGTTATAATGCTTCCAGTAATATTGGATACGTGCTCAGTAGAAAAGACAAACTCTCTGATACCATTGTTCCAACCATTTTTTTACTGTGTTTATGAGGAGGAAACCAGCAATGCCATGAATAAGTATTGATCAGGGCAATAGTTTAAATTGGGACAATATGCTGTCCCAAAATATGCCAATTAGAATATACAAGGTGGGAGCCAAATATTCAATCATGGTGCAGTTCAAAATGGGCCGGCTTTTCTCTGACCAGCAAGATAAACGGTAAGGTTTTTTAAGAGCAAGGGAGATTGCCTAAGGGGGCAGTGAGGGAGGGGGAAGACGGTCCCCCAGGTTAGTTTTCTCTTGGCCAAATAAGGGGAAAGGGGGTGGGTTAAAGAAATTCACAAGGTTAATCAACTCCTGGCTGACTCGCCAAAAACTGTGGGGACCAGTTTTTAATTGGGGAGTGTTAGCTAAGCTGCTCACCACAATACTGGGACAAGGATAGCCTCTCTCAAAACAGAACAGGATTTATTTTAACAATAATGAACTTAAAACACACACACACACACACACACACACACACACACAAACAGGATCAGTAGGATCAAGGGAAAGGAAATAAAATTGGGAAAGGGAAATTCTATAACTTGAAAAAAAAACACCGCCCAGGAATCAGCTGAAAATACATAGCAGCTCTCCTGTTGCCTTCTAGCTTCCAGCTAGAATGGCGAATTCTCCTCCCCCTTCCCAGCAAACCCCACATAGTCCCCAGTCAATTGGCTGGCCACTCTGACAGTCACATGACTGCCCTCACTAGGCTTCCAATCATTATAATTTTGCCAGACCCATGTACGTGTCAGTGAGTGGTGATTATGTGAGGCGCCTGCACCATGGCAATGGCTAGAACCAGTGGGTGGAGCACTGTGCGGTTTGCGAAGCCACAGGCCAGTGCATGCTGAGGTTTTTTTTTTTTTACATTCTAGCCAAAAGATGGGGTCATTAAAAACCTCAAATAACAATTAATTCAACAATATATATTATTATAATTATATATACATATATATAATTAATCTGAAAGATTTAATACTTCCTAATAGGCCCTGAAAAAAGGTTCCAAATCAGTTCATAGGGTAAGAATTGTTATTTACTGGTACACATTTGATAATCTTCCCAATTCATATTCCAGAATACCTTTTCAGTGAAGCAGATTGTGTTTCAGTATTTAATATTGTATTTTGAATTATTTAAACTCAACCAAGCTACTGTAATTATTGTGAAAAAAAGTTGATTTTATTTTAAATTTATTTAAAAAGTCATGTTCTTACATCTGAACACATTTTCACCTTTAAGCAGCAAAATGATTTTCCTTTGAGGTTGTGCTATTACATATATTCATGAAATATTCCTCTTATCTCAGTATTTCTCACAGTTTCTCCTAACACCTTCATTTGATATTAATTTATTTTCAGGTTTATGAATCAAGATCTTAATTCCTGAAAACAGAAGCTTTTCCCTTTGGCTTTGAGATACATAAATATCTTTGTATACTACTTTCAAGCCAAATAAATTCATTTGCATATAAGGATAATTGCCTAAATTAGTTTCTACTAACATTTTAAGTTTCTGTTGTCCCATTTGTGTCTTTTCATTATTTCTTTATTTGGAGTTTTTTGGAGTGATTGTGTTAGGAAATCTGACACCTTGCTCATTTTCATTAGTTCTCAAATATATTTAGAGTTGCAAATGCTGAGATCCTAATCTGAGAAGAATTTTTTTTTTTTAGGAAAAAAATTTCCGTTTCTTCACAATAGTAATTTACATTTTATAGAATTTTCAGTTTTACAGCAATTTTATTTACAGTCTTGTGAGGTATTTTGTGTGGATTTGATTGCCACTTTTTTATATATGAGGAATTTTAAACTCAAGTGACTTGATCATGTCAATTCAAAATAATTCAACAATCAATCAACAGGCATTTTATTAAGTGCCTACTATATGCAAGTGCCAACATGAATTAATGAGAAGGCAGGAAATATAGCAAAAATTATTATCTTCAGTTGGGGCATGGAGTAATAACTGGGGTTGCACACAGCAGCAAGTGATGGGGAGCCTGGAAAGAGGGATGGGCAGCAGGGATTCTGGTTGGGACATCCTAAGTTTACACATGGTAAGTTGTTTTACATAACAACTGAAAGAACATGGAGAAAGTTTGGGAATCCTGGAGGAAAGAGTAGGACATTTAAAAAATAGAAGACAGGAGTGATAGTGTCTAGTCAGCCTCAGGCAATTCATGGGTCTGGTAATGGGGACAAAGTCAGCTTCAGTTAGCTGCTTTTGACCTGAGGTATTGTGCTAGGTGGTGGAACTGCAAAAGCAGAGATGGATGACATTTTTTTCCCTTAGGAATTTCATGTTTGGAACATTACTTAAAGTCCACTATAACAGTGGACTGTTATATATACAACACTATAATCCATATTTATATATGTGTGTGTGTGTTTATGTATTATGTATATATATATATATAAAACACTATAATCACTTCCACTAATGATGCTAGAAAGATAGTGAAATGTTCCTTGAAACCATTCACAATTGTGAAGGGATTAAATACACTGATGGTAGCATGAAGACTTTTGAACTAAGTACTAATTGTTTATTTTAATATACTGACAAACATTGAGCTCTAACATTGTTTGAATACTTGTTTATGGAAAAACAACAGTAAAAGTTTCCAAGGGTATAAAATAAAATCTCTTATTGTATTTGGTGGTTTTGTCTTTTGAGGCTCTGAGTAAATTGTGGCATCTAGGAAAAAGCTTGAGGGGGTTAGGTTAACTGGTGGATTAGTACAGGTTTCATGAATTTCTTAAGGGTAATTCAAGTTGCAGTATATTAAGTAGCCATCAATTCCCTTTACAGATGCTGCTACCCAAGGTCTTGTGAGGTAATCAGGTCAGATTTCACCATTTGGTTGACTATCATGGAAGTCTACATGACAACATGAGAGTAGGAAGCAGTGGAGACTCTAAATTGGTTGGGTTATTTTTTTAATGTACCTAATTTAGTTAGTATATTTTTTTCACAGAAAATTCTTAGTTATCTTTATTATTGAACTTTTACACCATTGCTTCCCTTTACTGACCCCATTTCCAAAATGTTTATAGCTTTGAAAGCTCTGAGAAAAATAGAAAAAAAATCTCTCTATTCTTTGTCCATTTCTTAATCGGGGAATGACTTCCATTGTTATAAATTTGATGTAGTTCCTGATATATTTTAGAAATGAGGCCTCTGGGGGCAGCTAGGTAGCACAGTGGATAAAGCACCAGCCCTGGATTCAGGAGAACCTGAGTTCAAATCCAGCCTCTGACACTTGACACTTACTAGCTGTGTGACCCCTGGGCAAGTCACTTAACCCCCATTGACCCATAAAAAAAAAAAAAAAGAAATGAGGCCTTTGTCAGAAATACTGTCTATAAAAATTGTTTCCCAGATTTCTGCCTCCCTTCTAAATTTGAATGCATTGCTTATGTTTGTACAAAAACCTTTTTAATTTAATGTAATCAAAATCAACCATTTGGTATTTCATAATATTCTCTGTCTCTACTTTGGTCATTCTCCTTTCCATAAATCTGAAAGGTAAACTATTTCTTCCTCTCCTAATTTACCTATGGTATCACCTTTTATGTTTAAATCATGTACCCATTTTGACCTTATTTTAGTATAAGGTGTAAGATGTTGGTCAGTGCCTAGTTTCTGCCACAGTTTTCCCAGCAGTTTCTGCCAAATACTGAGTTCCTATCCCAGAAGCTAGAATCTTTGGGTTTATCAAACAGTAGATTACTGAAATAATTTACTACTGTGTCTCCTATGCCTAACTTATTACATTGATCCACTGCACTATTTCTTAGCTAGTACCTAATAGTTTTGATGACTGCCACTTTATAGTAAAGCTTCGGATTTGGTACAGCTAGCCCACCTTCCTGTGTGTGTGTGTGTTTTTTTCCAATAGTTCCCTTGATGTTCTTGACCTTTTGTTTTTCCAGATGAATTTTGTTATTTTTTCTAACCCTATAAAGTTATTTTTAGATAGTCTGATTGGTATGGCACTAAATAGGTAAATTAATTTAGGTAGAATTGTCATTTTTATTACATTAGCTTGGTTACATCCATGAGCAATTGATATTTTTTCTGATCTGATTTTATTTCTGTGAAAAGCATTTTGTAATTGTGTTCATAGAATTCCTGGGTTTGTCTTGGCAGGTAGACTCCCAAGTATTTTATATTGTCTACCATTACTTTAAATGGAATTTTTCTTTCCATCTCTCACTGCTAGACTTTGTTGATCATGTATAGAAATACTGATGATTTATATGGATATATTTTATATCCTGCAACTTTGCTAAAGTTGTTAATTGTTTGAAGTAATTTTTTAGTTGATTCTGTAGGATTCTCTAAGTATACCATTATTTTGTTTCCTCCTTGCCTATTCTAATTCCTTTAATTCCTTTTTCTTCTCATATTGCTAAAGGTAACATTTCTAGTACAATATTAAATAATAGAGAGGATAAAGGACATCAATGTTTTACCCCTCATCTTATTGGGAATGCCTCTAACTTATCGCCATTACATATAATGTTTTCTGATTGTTTTAGGTAGATACTGCTTATTATTTTAAGGAAAGTAGCATTTTGTCAAAAGCTTTCTCATCATCTATTAAGATAATCATATTATTTTGGTTAGTTTTCTTATTGATATGGTTGATTATGTTGAAAGTTTTCCTAAACTTGAACCAGCCCTGCATTCCTGGTATAAATGCCACCTGGTCATAGTGAATTATCCTGGTGATCACTTGCTGTAATCATCTTGATAATATCTTACTTAAGATTTTTGCATCAATATTCTTTGGGGAATTGGTCTATAATTTTCTTTCTCTTTTTTGGCACTTCTTGGTTTTGGTATCAACACCATATATGCATCATAAAAGGAATTTGGTAGAACTCACGTATTTCCCTAAATAATTGGCATAGTATTGGAATTAATTGTTATTTAAATGTTTGGTAGACTTCACTTGTAAACCCTTCTGGCCCTGGGGATTATTTTTAGGAAGTTCATTAATGGCTTGGTCAATTTCTTTTTCTAATATGGGTTTATTTAAGGAATTTATTTCCTCTTCAATTAACGTGGGCAATTTGTATTTTTGAAAATATTCATCCATTTCATTTAGATTTTCAAATTTCTTGGCAAACAGTTGGACAAAATAATTCCTAATTATTGCTTTAATTTCCACTTCATTAGTGGTGACATCACCCCTTTCATTTTTGACACTGCTAATTTGGTTTTCTTCTTTCTTTTTTTAAAATCAAATTAACCAAAGGATTATCTATTTTATTATTTTTTTCATAAAACCAGCTCTTAGATTTATTGATTAATGCTATGGTTTTCTTGCTTTCAATTTTATTAATTTCTCCTTTGATTTTCAGGATGTCTAATTTAGTATTTAGTTGGGAATTTTAATTTGTTCTTTTTCTAGCTTTTTAAGTTGCATTGATTTCCTCTTTTTCTTTTTTGTTCATGTAAGCATTTAGAGATATAAAATTTACCCTAAGCACTGCTTTGGCTGCATCCCATAGGCTTTGGTATGTTGTTTCCATATTGTCATTCACATGGATGAAGTTATTGTTTCTTTGATTTGTTGTTTGACCCACGCATTCTTTTTTTTTTTTTTTGGGTGAGGCAATTGATTTGCCCAAGGTCACACAGCTAGTAAGTGTCAAGTGCTTGATGCTGGATTTGAACTCAGATCCTCCTGAATCCAGAGCTGATGCTTTATCTACTGTGCCACCTAGCTGCCCCAGCACTCATTTTTAAGAATGAGATTATGTAGTTTCCAATTAATTTTCAGTCTACCTTTCCATGGCTTTTTATTACATGCAATTTTTATTGCATCATGATCCGAGAAGGATGCATTTACTATTTCTGCCTTTCCACATTTGACTTTTAGGTTTTTGTGCCCTAATACATTGTAAATTTTTGAATGTGTGTCATGTACCTCTGAGGAAAAGGTATATTCCCTTCTATCCCCATTTAATTTTCTCTAGACATCTATCATTGCTAACTTTTCTAACATTCTATTCACCTCTTTCACTTCTTTCTTATTTATTTTTTGGCTAGATTTATCTAATTCTGAGAGGGGAAGATTCAGATCCCGAACTAGTATAGTTTTGCTGTTTATTTCATCTTGTAGTTCATTTAATTTCTCTAAGAATTTGGATGCTATACAACTTGGCACATACATCTTTAGTTTTGATATTACTTCATCAACTATGGTACCTTTTAGCAAAATGTAGTTTTATTCCTTATCTCTTTTAATTAGATCTATTTTTGTTTTTGCTTTGTCTGAGATAAGGATTGCTACCCCTGCTTATTTTTTACTTCATCTGAAGCATAATATATTCTGCTCCAACCTTTTACCTTTACTCTTTGTGTATCTCTCTGCTTCACGTATGTTTCTTGTAAACAACATATTGTAGGATTCTGTTTTTTAATCCACTATGTTATTTGCTTCCATTTTATGGCAGAATTCATCCCATTCACATTCACAATTATTGTTACTAACTGTCTATTTCCCTCCATCCTATTTAATCCCTTTTTACTTTTTTCCCCTACTTCACCCTATTCCTCTTCACCAATGTTTTGCTTCTTACCCCTGCCTCCCTCAATCTGCCCTCATTTTATCAGCCCTCCTACCTTTTCTTTACTCTTTTCTCCCCTGCTTCTGCCCTCCCTTCTATGAGATCCCCTTTCCCCCTTACCTTTTTACTTCCCTCAAGAATAAGCTAAATTTATTTATCCAAATGAACGTATGTTATTACTTCTTTGAATCAATTCTAATGAGAGTAAGTTTGAAACAGTGTTCACCCCTCCCTTCTTTCCATTTATTGTAATAGGTTTTTTGCACCTTGCCATATGATGTAATTAACCCCATTCTACCTCCCCTTTCCTCTTTCCCCCACAAACTCCTTTTTTAACCCCTTAATTTTCTTTATATCATCATATGAAAGAAAATTTATATTTGTATCCTCCATGTATAATAATTCTGTCTGCCCAAATAGATATACAGTTCTCAATGGTTATAAGTATCATTTTCCCATGTAGGGATGAAATCAGTTTGACCTTATTGAATAACTTTTTCCCCCATTTACCTTTTAAAATTTTTGTTGAGGAGCAGCTATGTGGTGCTGTGGATAGACCACCAGTCCTGGAGTCAGGAGAACCTGAGTTCAAATCTGGCCTCAGACACTTAACACTTACTAGCTGTGTGACCCTAGGCAAGTCACTTAATCCCAACTGCCTAACCAAAACCAAAATAAAAACAAAAAAGAAAACACTTTCTCTTTAGTATTGTATGTTAAGATTGAATTTCCTATTCTGTTCTGGTCTTTTCATAAGGATTCCTTGAAAGTTCTCTATTTCATTGACTATCCATCCTTTCCCCTGAAAGAGAATGATCAGTTTTGCTGGATTTTCTAGATTCTTTGTTGCAATCCAAGCTCATTTGCCTTCTGGAATATCATATTCCAAGCCTTTTAATTCTTTAATGTTGATGCTGCCAGGTCCTGTGCAATCCTGACTTTGGGTCCATGATATTTAAATTGCTTCTTTCTGGCCGTTTTGAGTATTTTCTCCTTCACCTGATAATTCTGGAATTTGGCTACAATATTCCTTGGAGTTTTTTTTTTCCTTTTTGATTATCTTTCAGGAAGTGTTTAGTGGATTCTTTCAATGAAAATTTTATCCTCTGATTCTATAATATCAAGGCAGTTTTCCTTGATAATTTCCTGGAATATGGTGTCTAGACTCTTTTTCTGATCATGGCTTTCAGGCAGTCCAATTATTCTCAAATTTTCTATCCTGGATCTATTTTCCAGGTCACTTTTCTTTCCAATGAGATATTTCACATTTTGTTCTATTTTTTTCATTCTTCTGATTCTGTTTGACTGATTCCATGGTCATTAGCTTCCAACTCTCCAATTTGAATATTTAAGGCATTGTTTTCTTCAGTGAGATTAAGTACTTCATTTTCCATTTGACCAAATGAATTTTTTAAGGAATTGTTTTCTTCAGTCAATCTTTATGCTTTCTTTTCCAAACTGGTGGTTCTTTGTGCTTCCTTTTCCAAGCTACCAATTATTTTTTCATAATTTTCTTGTGTTGCTTTCATATCTCTCCCCATTTTTTCTTCTCCCTCTCTCAATTGATTTTGAAAATCCTTTTTGAGCTCTTCTAAGAAGGTGCTTTAGTCTTGAGATCAATTCATCTTTCCTCTTGAGACTTCACATGTTGGCAATTTGAGGGTATTGTCCTCACCTGAGTTTATGTTTAGCTCTTCCCTGTTGACACCGAAGCTCTGAATGGTAAGATATATATATATTTGTTTCTTACTCATATTGCAGCATTTTTTTTAAAATTTGAGGTCTGTTCCTGGGGCACCAGGGTCACTGTCAAGGTTCTTGGGTTGGGATATAGGGGCTGTGTCACTTGCTTTGTACTCTGAGGCTTCTATGGCTTATGGATTTCTCACCTCCCTGGGCTTGCTCCCTGTGCTTACTCCTGGAAAGATGGGGTGGCCAGGCCTGGTTGTGTCTGCTCTCTGGGTGGCCCTCTAGCTGGTAGCCTGTCCTCTCAACTGATGCTGGTGGATTTCAAAACTGGCCTGCTGCACCACCAGCTTGCTGCACCAGGTTCATGGGTCCTCAGTTGCTCAGCTGTGTCCTAGATCTTCCTGCTGACTTGCCCAGACCCTCTCTATGCTGTGTTGCACTGAGGTGTGCTGCGCTTCCCTTTTGACCGAGTGAGACGGACCTATTCTGAAGTCTTCTAAACTATCTCATGTTGGAAGATTGTGCCTCCATGTCTTTTTGTAGATTCTGTAGTTTCAGAATCCATTTAGAGGCTTGATTGAATGTTATTTTTGACAGAACCAAAGGAGAACTCAGGCAATTTTGTGGCTTCTATCTGCCATCTTGGCTCTACCTCCACTTGAGAATATTATAATCATTAGAGTAGTTAGAAGTTGTCTACATAGAAAAAGGGCATGGCTGTGAGTTAATTATGTTGGGGTAATGTAAAAAAAAAACAAGAAAGGATAAGAAAGAAGGATGCACTGGTTGAAAGGGGAAGAGACAGAATGGGGAAAATTATCTCACATAAAAAAATGTACACAAGGAAAAACTTTTACAGTGGAGGGGGAAATGGCAGATGGAGTGATGAGCAATCCATGAACCTTACCATTAGATTTAGTTCAAAGAGGGAAGGATATATAAGACCTGAGTTCAAATTCAGCCTTAGACACTTACAAGCTATTTGACCCTGGGCAAGTTACTTAATCTTTGTTTGCTTTAATCCACTGAGTAGGAAATGGCAAAGCACTCCAGTATTTTTACCAAGAAAACTGCATGGACAATATGGACTACAGGGCCACAGAAAGTCTGACATGACTGAATAACTGAACAACAATAACATATATGTATTGTATCTCTATATATTTGTATATATGCATACATGCAGACATGCTCAATTGGGTATGAAATCTATCTTACCCAACAGTGAAATAGAAGGTGAAGGGGATAAAAGGATGTGTGGAATGATAAAAGTGAGGACAAATTAAGGGAGGTAATGATCAGAAGTAAGTCTTTTGAGAGGGACCAGATAAAAAGAGAGAGAGGATAAACAGAAGAAAATAGGATGAAGGGTAATACCACTCATAAATGTGAATATGAATAGGATGAGCTCACCCCTAAAATTCATGGATAGCAAAATGAATTAGAAACCAGAATCTAACAGTTTATTGTTTACAAGAGATACATGTGAAATAGAAAAACACACATACACAGAGTTAAAATAAATAAATAGAGCTTAATCTCACGTGCTTCAACTGAAATGAAAAAAAGGCAGAGGTAGCAATCAGGATCTCAGACAAGACAAAAGGAAAAATTGTTCTTCAGACAACTGAGCTAGGTGGCTCAGTGAGTAAAGTGCTAGGCATGGAGTCAGGAGGACTTGGGTTCAAAAGTAAAAATATATCTAATTAAAAGATAATTAGAGAAACTATATTTTGATAAAAGGTACCATAGATAATGAAATAATAGCAAAAAAATGATAACAGGTTTTTCTGACAAAGGCCTCTTTTGAGTCAAATTTATAAAAATAACAACCATTCCCTAATTGATAAATAGTCAAAGCAGTTGAATGGGTAGTTTTCAGAAGAAGAAATCAAAGCTATCAGTAGTCATATGAGGGACAGCTAGGTGGCACAGTGGATAAAGCACTGGCTCTGGATTCAGGAGGACCTGGGTTCAAATCCAGCCTCAGGCACTTGACATTTACCAGCTGTTTGACTCTGGGCAAGTCCCTTAACCCTCATTGCCCACCCCTACCACCCCAATAATCATATGAAAAAATGCTCTAAATCACAATTGATGCAATTTAATTTCTTTTTTTAGTGAGGCAATTGGGGTTAAGTGACTTGCCCAGGATCACAGAACTAGTTAAGTGTTAAATCTCTGAGGCCAGATTTGAACTGAGGTACTCCTGATTCCCGGGCCGCTGCCCTATCCACTGCACCATCTAACTGCCCCAATTGATGCAGTTTAAAAAAAAACTCTTAGGTACCACTTCATACCTATCATAAATGGCAAACATTAGAAGGGATGAGGGAAAATGGGTTCATTAATTGGTAGGGTTGTGAACTGGTTCAACCATTCTGGAGAATGATTTGAAACTATGGTCAAAGAGTTATAAAACTAGGAATTGCCTTAAACCCAGAAATACTGGTAGGTCTGTACTCTAAAGAAATCTAAGAAAAAGGAAAAGGATATATGTTCAAAAATATTCACATTAGCTCTTTTTGTCATGTCAAAGCATTGCAAATTGAGGGAATACTCATCAATTAGGGAATAGTGAACAAGTTTTTGATTTATGATTATGGAGGAGTACTATTCTGCTATGATGAGAGGGATGGGTTCAGAAAAAAAAACATTGGAAGACCTATGTGAACTGATACAATGTGAAATGAGCATAACTAGGAGATCATTGTACATAAAACATCAATATTATAATCATCATCAACCTTGTAAGACTTATCTTCTCTGATCATTTAATGACCTGAGATTCAATGTGACCGAAGAACTCATGATGAAAAATTTTATCTCTGGAAAAAGAACTGATGAACTCAGTATAAATTGAAGTATAGTTTTTCTTACTTGTTGGTGATATGCCTAATATGGAAATGTTTTGCATGATTTCATATGTATAAATGATATCATATTGCTTGCCTTCTCAATGGGTGGGGGAGGGGTTAAGAAGGAAATTTTGAACTCAAAATAAAAAATAGAATGCTAAAAATAAATAATGAATATAGATTTTATTTTTTTAAAAAGGTAGAAAATACATACATACATATAGATAGATAGATAGATAGATATAAAGATAGATAGATAGATGATAATAAATTTTGTTAGATGTAGCTTTCCTGTTTCTGTGTTAGCCATGCTGCTATCAGAAGACTGATTTAGGAGCTGACTCTTCCTGGGCTGGGTTTTGTATTTAGTCCATCAGGAAGTTACTTCAATGGTCTGAACTCTAATCATCTGGGTGAACAGATGAATGACAAAGTACTAAATTTAAGCACCCTGGCAGCTAGGTAGCTCAGTGGGTAGAGAGTTGGCCTGGAGTCAGGAATACCTGAGTTCAAATACAGTCTCAGACACTTACTATCTTTGTGACCCTAGGCAAGTCACTTAATCTCTCCTTGCCTTAATCTACTGCCAATCTTGCCAAGAAAACTCGGTGGATGAGCATTGGAATGATGGTGTTACAAAGAGTTGGACATGACTGAGCAACTGAACAACAACGTCAGCATCCAGAATACAACTTAAACTACCGAGACAGTTTCTGTTTTTGAGAAGCTCATTATTGCAGGAGATAACACATGAAAGAAAGTTCTGCTACAAAGATGATGGAAAGGCCCTGAATTCCTAAAGGAGCAATAGTGATATGGATGGCAAGTTCTGGAAGTCCTTAGTTCTAAGTTATATCTAACTATATATTTACACACACACACACACACACACACACACACACACACACATATATATATATATATATATATATATATACTTATACACAATTACATACATACACATATATGTATATGTTTATTTATATAATTACATATGTATACATAGTTATAAATAAGGTTACACAAGTAGTGTAGATGCAGGCAGATTATAGGATCTGAAGAATTTTAGGAGGCAGTTGCAAGGCAGATAGTAAGGCCTCATGGTAGAATTATGATTCTTATTTCATTCAAGTTGAATGACTAGTCAAGCAGTTATGGTGGAGGACACTCCTACATACACAAGCACACACACACACACACACACACACACACACATACACACAGATACTTCCCCTTTTTAGGCAAGTCTTCCCACTACCTGTACATTATGGATGATTTATGTTTGGAAGATAGGTAAGAAAGGAAGCTAAAGAGGGGTGGGTACATTATGTGGTATTGAATCTTCCTGTATGGCCTTCCTAGATGGGTTCTGGAATGGCCTGAGACCAGGGGAGGGTATGAAGGGAGAAACAGAGGTGTAAGGACACCACAGTGATAGCAGGTCTGTGGGCCATTAAGGAAAATATAATCCTAGCCTGACAGAATTTAGGAAAAACTATGCAGATATTCTTTACTCAACAGATATTTGTCCAGATTCATACAACTAGAAAATGTCTGAAGTAGGATTTGAGTCCAGGCCTCCTGACTCTAAATCTAGTGCCCTCCTAGTATGCTGGGGGTAGAAAAGTTCAACTACAAAATCCTACATGAATTTCAGAGGCAAAAATGCAAATTTGTTGCAAATTAAAAAGGGATTAAAGAAGTCTTCATGAAACAAATTACATTTGATTCAAGAGAAGAAGAAAGGAAGACATACCAGACACAAGGAACAGATATGAGAAAAGAAAGCATGAAAGCAAGTGTGTTTAGGGACTGTGAATAATCTATTTTTTATGTAGAGAGAAGTAGTATGAATTAATGCTAGAAATATAGGGTAATAGGGGCAGCTAGGTGGCGCAGTGGATAGAGCACCAGCCCTGGATTCAGGAGTACCTGAGTTCAAATCCAGCCTCAGACACTTAACACTTACTAGCTGTGTGACCCTGGGCAAATCACTTAACCCCAATTGCCTCCCTAAAACAAAACAAAACAAAAGAAAAAAAAAGAAATATAGGGTAATAGCAGAGAAAGAAAATTACATTGAATTTTTCAGTTAGGCAAAAGAGATCAATGATAAATTTTGAACAATGAAATGATATGAGTATATCTTTGCAGATGAAAGATCATTCTGGCAATGGATGTAAAAATAGGAAGATGGAGGCAGGAAATTTACAGAAGATGGAGGCAGGAAAATCAGTTAAAAGACTGTGGAAATAGTGCAGGCAAGTAATAATGAGAACCACGGGACCTATAATAGAGTAGTTTCATTTGGAAAAGAGAGAAATAAATGAGCATGGGACATATTGAAAGAGTAGTGACAGATATCATCCCTTCATAATCAATTCCCATCTGTGCCCTCTGTCTAAATTTATTTCTATCATCTGCCCTAATAATGAGAAAGTTCTTCCCATGTAGGAATGTAAAGAATTTAACCTTTTAATTTCATTTTCTTGTTTATCTTTTTATGCTTCTCTAGGGTCTTGTATTTGAGATTCAAATTTTCGATTCAGTTCAGGACTTTTCATCACAAATGACTGAAAGTCCTCTCTTTCATTGAATTCTCATATTTTCTGCTGAAGGATTATAATCAGTTTTGCCAGATATGTAATTCTTGGTTGTAATCCCAATTCCTTTGCCCTCTGGAATATCATATTCCATGCCCTCTGATCCTATAATGTAGAAGCTGATAAATCTTGTGCTATCCTAACTATGGCTCCACATTACTTGAATTGTATCTTTTTGGCTGCTTGAAATATTTTCTCCTTGAACTGGGAGCTCTGGAATTTGATTATAATATTCCTGAGAGTTTTCATTTTGCGATCTCTTTCAGGGGGCAATTGATAGATTCTTTCAATTTCTAATTAACCTTTTGTTTCTAGAATATCAGGGCAATTTTCCCTGACAATTTCCTGGAAGATGATGTCTAAGCTCTTTCTTTGATCATGCTTTCCAGGTAGTACAATAATTTTCAAATTATCTCTCCTGGAGATAATTTTCCTGGTCAGCTGTTTTTCCAAGGAGATATTTCACATTGCCCTCTATTTTATTTTTTAAATTCATTTGGATTTGGTTTATTGTTTCTTGATTTCTCATAAAGTCTTTAGCTTCCATTTGCTCAGTCCTAATTTTTTTTTTAATGTATGAGGTATTTTATTTTTTCCATTACATGTAAAGATAGTTCTCAACTTCTGCTTATACATGCTTTACAATTTCAGATTTTTCTCCCTCCCACCCCTCCCTCCCCCCTCCCCTAGACAGCAGGTAATCTGATATAGGTTATATATATATATATATATATATACACACATATACATATATATATATATATATACACACACACACATATATATACACATAATAACATTAATCCTATTTCTGCATTAATCCTGTTACAAGAGAAAGAATCAGAGCAGTAATGCAAAACCTCAAAATAGAAAGAAAAAAAAAACCAACAGCACCCAAAACAAAAGAAATAATATGGTTCAATCAGCAGCTATACTCCACAGTTCTTTCTTTCTTTTTTTTTTCTTGGATTTGGAGATCCTCTTCTATCATGAGTTCCCTGGAACTCTTCTGTACCATTGCATTGGTGAGAAGAATATAGTCCATCACAGTAGGTCAACACTCAATGTTGATGATACTGTGTACAATGTTCTTCTGGTTCTGCTCATCTCACTCATCATCAGCTCACGTAAGACCCTCCAGGTTTCTCTGAACTCTTCCTGCTCATCATTTCTTACAGCACAATAGTATTCCATTGTATTCATATACCACAACTTGTCCAGCCATTCCCCAATTGATGGGCACCCCCTCAACTTCCAATTCCTTGCTACCATGTAAAGAGTAGCTATAAATATTTTTGTACATGTGGGTCCCTTTCCCCCTTCCATGATTTCTTTGGGCAAAAGACCTAAAAGTGGGATTGCTGGGTCAAAGGGTATGCACAGCTTTATCGCCCTTTGGGCATAATTCCAAATTGCTCTCCAGAATGGTTGGATCAGCTCACAGCTCCACCAACAATGCATTAGTGTTCCAATTTTCCCACAGCCTCTCCAACATTTATTATCTTCCTTTTTTGTCATTTTAGCCAATCTGATAGGTGTCAGGTGGTACTTCAGAGTTGTTTTAATTTGCATCTCTCTAATCATTAGAGATTTAGAGCATTTTTTCATATGGGAATAGATAGCTTTGGTTTCTTCATCAGAAAACTGCCTGTTCCTATCCTTTGACCATTTCTCAATTGGGGAATGACTTGGATTCTTATAAATTTGATTTAATTCCCTATATATTTTAGAGATGAGGCCTTTATCAGAAGCACTGGCCTCAAAAATTGTTTCCCAGCTTTCTGCCTCCCTTCCAATTTTGGATGCATTGCTTCTGTTTGTACAAAAATTTTTTAATTTAATACAATCAAAATCTTCCATTTTGCATTTTATAATATACTCTATCTCTTGTTTGGTCAAAAACTGTTTTCCTTTCCAAAGATCTGATAGGTACACTATTCCTTTCTCTCCTAATTTACCTATGGTATCACCTCTTATGTCTAAATCATGTATCCATTTTGACCTTATTTTAGTATAAGGTGTAAGATGTTGGTCTATGCCTAATTTCTGCCATACTATCTTCCAGTTTTCCCAGCAGTTTTTGTCAAATACTGAGTTCCTATTCCAGAAGCTGGAGTCTTTGGGTTTATCAAACACTACATTACTAGTGTCATTTACTACTGCATTTCCTGAGGCTAGCCTATTCCATTGATCTACCACTCTATTTTTTAGCCAGTACCAGATAGTTTTGATGACTGCCGCTTTATAGTAAAGCTCCAGGTTTGGTACCGCTAACCCACCTTCCTGTGAATTTTTTTCATTATTTCCCTGGATATTCTTGATTTTTTGTTTTTCCAGATGAATTTTGTTATTATTTTTTCTAGCTGTATAAAATAATTTTTAGGTAGTCTGATTGGTATGGCACTGAATAAGTAAATTAATTTAGGCAGTATTGTCATTTTTACTATATTAGCTCTGCCTATCCATGAGCAACTGATATCTTTCCAATTATTTAGATCTGATTTGATTTGTGTGAAGAGTGTTTGGTAGTTGTGTTCATAGAGTTCCTGGGTTTGTCTTGGCAAGTAGACTCCCAAGTATTTTATATTATCTACCATTACTTTAAATGGAATTTCTCTTTCTATCTCTTGCTGCTGGACTTTGTTGGTCATGTATAGAAATGCTGATGATTTATGTGGATTTATTTTATATCCTGCTACTTTGCTAAAGTTGTTAATTGTTTCAAGTAATTTTTGACTTGATTCTCGAGGATTCCTTAAGTATACCATCATATCATCTGCAAAGAGTGATAGTTTTGTTTCCTCCTTGCCTATTCTAATTCCTTTAATTCCCTTCTCTTCTCTGATTGCTAAAGCTAACATTTCTAGGGCAATATTAAATAATAGGGGTGATAATGGACATCCCTGTTTCACCCCTGATCTTATTGGGAAGGCCTCTAATTTATCTCCATTGCATATAATACTTGCTGATGGCTTTAGGTAGATACTGTTTATTATTCTAAGGAAAGCTCCCCCTATTCCTAAACTCTCTAGTGTTTTTATTAGGAATGGGTGCTGTACTTTGTCAAAAGCTTTCTCTGCATCTATTGAGATAATCATATGATTTTGGTTGGTTTTCTTATTGATGTGGTTGATTATGTTAATAGTTTTCCTAATGTTGAACCAGCCCTGCATTCCTGGTATAAATCCCACCTGGTCATAGTGTATTATCCTGGTGATCACTTGCTGTAATCTCCTTGCTAATATCTTATTTAAGATTTTAGCATCAATATTCATTAGGGAGATTGGTCTATAATTTTCTTTCTCTGTTTTTGCTTTGCCTGGTTTTGGTATCACCACCATATTTGTGTCATAAAACGAATTTGGTAGAACTCCTTCTTCACCTATTTTTCCAAATAATTTGTATAATATTGGAATTAATTGTTCTTTAAATGTTTGGTAAAATTCACCCGTAAACCCATCTGGCCCTGGGGATTTTTTCTTAGGGAGTTCATTAATAGCTTGTTCAATTTCTTTTTCTAATATGGGTTTATTTAAGGATTTTATTTCCTCTTCAGTTAACCTGGGCAGTTTGTATCTTTGTAAATATTCATCCATTTCATTTAGATTGTCAAATTTATTGGCATACAGTTGGGCAAAATATTTCCTAATTATTGTTTGAATTTCCACTTCATTGTTGGTAACATCACCCTTTTCATTTTTGATACTGGTAATTTGGTTTTCTTCTTTCTTTTTTTAAATCAAATTAACCAATATTTTATCTATTTTATTGGTTTTTTCATAAAACCAGCTCTTAGTTTTATTGATTAATTCTATAGTTTTTTTGCTTTCAATCTTATTAATTTCTCCTTTAATTTTCAGGATCTCTAATTTAGTGTCTAATTGGGGATTTCTAATTTGTTCTTTTTCTAACTTTTTAAGTTGCATGCCCAATTCATTAACCTCCTCTTTCTCTTTTTTATTCATGTAAGCATTTAGAGCTATAAATTTTCCCCTAAGCACTGCTTTGGCTGCATCCCATAGATTTTGGTATGTTTTCTCATTATTGTCATTCTCTTGGATAAAGTTATTGATTGTTTCTATGATTTCTTGTTTGGCCCATTCATTCTTTAGAATGAAATTATTTAGTTTCCAATTGATTTTCATTCTACTTTTCCCTGGTTCTTTCTTACATGTAATTTTTATTGCATCATGATCTGAGAAGGATGCATTTACTATTTCTGCCTTTCTACATTTGACTATGATGTTTTTGTGCCCTAATACATGGTCAATTTTTGAAAATGTGCTATGTACTGCTGAGAAAAAGGTATATTCCTTTCTATCCCCATTCAATTTTCTCCAGACATCTATCATGTCTAACTTTTCTAGTAATCTATTCACCTCTTTCACTTCTTTCTTATTTATTTTTTGGCTAGATTTATCTAATTCTGAGAGGGGGAGATTCAGATCCCCCACTAGTATAGTATTACTATCTAATTCCTCTTGTAACTCATTTAACTTCTCCTCTAAGAACTTGGATGCTATACCACTTGGCGCATACATATTTAATATTGATATTACTTCATTATCTATAGTACCTTTAAGTAAGATGTAATTTCCTTCCTTATCTCTTTTAATGAGATCTATTTTTGCCTGCACTTTGTCTGAGATAAGGATTGCTACCCCTGCCTTTTTTACTTTAGCTGAGGCATAATATATTCTGCTCCAGCCTTTTACCTTTACTCTGTGTGTATCTCTCTGCTTCAAATGTGTTTCTTGTAAACAGCATATTGTAGGGTTCTGGTTTTTGATCCACTCTGCAATTCGCTTCTGTTTTATAGCAGAGTTCATCCCATTCACATTCACAGTTATTATTACTGACTGTCTATTCCCCTCCATTCTATTTACTTTCTTCAAAGAGCTTTTGTACCTCCTTTTCCATTTGGTCAATTTGGTTTTTCAAGCTATTGACTTTTTTTCCGTGACCCTCCGGGATCATTCCCATTTCTCTTTCCATTTTTTCCTCTACTTCTCTTACTTTATCTTAAAAGACCTTTTTGAGTGCCTTTTATGGCCTGAGACCAGTTCATATTTTTCTTGGAAGCTTTGGATATAGGATCCCTGATGTTGCTATTCTCTTCTGAGGATGCACCTTCATCTTCTTGTCACTAAAGAAGCTTTCTATGGTCCTCAACTTTCTGTCTACTCATCTTTCCTGTCTTTTACTTGACTTTTAACTCCTTCTTAAAGTGAAGCACAGTTTACAGGCTGCACTGTCCCAAGATTCAGGGGGACCTATGTGGTATGATATAAAGAGGCAAAGGTTCTTCAGATGCCTGGCCTATCCTCTGGTCCATAGATAACTCCAGGCCAATTGCTCATTTACTAGGCAGCAAAACTTTGTGTGCTGTGGTTGTTAGCAATAACAAGCCTGCACTCCTCCCCGACCTGGGCAACTGCCACTCAAGCCTACTTTCTTGTTCCCAGCAGGTGAAACACCCAGGTTTTGCCTCAGTTCCAGCAGAGACTCATGTAATCTCCCTCTGGCTAGCTGTTCAGCCCTCTCACCAGACTGTGAGCTTAGTTTTAGAAGATGCTGGTGCTGCAGCTGATTCAGGGGCTCTGGGCGTCTCTTTCTCTGGCAAGGCCTGCCTGGGACTGGATCTGTGTCAGTGTAATCACAGGGTTGGTCTCCACTCCCACCCCTCCTGACCTTCTAAGCTCTCTTTGTTGTTGTTTGTTTGTTTTGGAGGCAATTGGGGTTAAGTGACTTGCCCAAGGTCACACAGCTAGTTAAGTGTCAAGTGTCTGAGCCTGGATTTGAACTCAGGTCCTCCTGAATCCACAGGTGGTGCTCTATCTCCCATGCCACCTAGCTGCCCCCTTCCAAGTTGTCTTTGGCTCCAAGCATTTGTTAAGCATCTGTTATATGCAAGGAGTTGTACTGGGTGCTAGAAATACAAAGACAAAAATGAGTGAAATTGTGGCATTTTTGCACATTTCTTAAAATATGCTGACTTTCAGAAATCAATGAAGCAAATGATCTTGAAAACAAAGATCTTTTACTCAATACAAAGTGTTTTTGTTGTGGGGCTCTGCACACTTGTGTTAAGCACAGATTAAAAATAAAATGGAAAGCCATGTATAATTTCCTCGCCATAAGGAAATATAATTTATATCACTTCAGGATTTCTTTTGGAGCTTCCATTTTCAGTATTTTCAGCTTCTTTCACATTATTTCTAAGGTCCCATTCAAAAGTAAAATTATAGTACTTGACTAAAGAGCCTCATGTCTACATAGCATTCATTGACCAGGCCTTGCAAAGTACTATCTGATCTTGCATTAGCTGATTTGCATGTTTTATAGTTGACTTAAAAACACATGGGCTCAAGCATTTTAAATGGTGCTCTGTTGGTAATTGTTTAATTACATGTAAAATTGCTCAGTCACCTCTTATTCTGAGGTGACTAATTGCATTTGTGAATGCTCAAAATGGTAAAAAAAGGGTTGCACAAATCGTGATGTAATAAAAGTGAATTGATATTCAGTGAATGTGCAAAAAGAAATTTAGGCCTTAAAAACTTTGTTATTCTTAAGGCCTACTTTATTTAAATATGTTTTCTCCATTCAGAAGACTCACTGTAACAAGGAAATTATGCATTTTTTTCTGTAATAGGAGAATGGCCAAACCCAGCCCTTATGAGCATGAATAGTTTGCTTGTTTGATGCAATCTGTATGTGAGGTTCAGAAAATACACATATAATTGTTTCCTGCCTCATGACTACCTTGTGAAGAAATGGACTTTTGATGAGCTGCTAACCTAGAATTGGGTGGGTTGATTCAGAAGGCAACAGCCAAGGTGATTCTCTCTCTTTCTCTCTCTCTCTCTCTCTCTCTCTCTCTCTCTCTCTCTCTGTCTCACTCACTCACTCTTTTTCTCTGTGTGTGTTTAGGTTTTTGTTTTCTGGATTTATTTGAATGAGTAATTCTGTAAACCTTCTGGTTGGGAGAGAAGCCTCAGACCTTTATCTCCCCATTCCAGACACTAAAACATGGCTTTGTGTCTAGTGTTCTAACTATTCTTCCCTGCTAATATGTACAGAAATCTTGGGTTCAGCTGGATCCTTTTGAGTTTCAGAAAGTTAGGAAATCAAATTGCTAGAGTTACAGAAGCTAGAGTCCATGATAGATTTTGTAGATAGCCAAGTCCCATGAGAAGCAAAGTCTTGAGTGGTGTGCTTGCCTAGCATAAAAGTGGATCAAAGACAGCCAATATAGAGGGGGCAGGGCAGCTAGGTGGTACAGTGGATAAAGCACCAGCCCTGGATTCAGGAGTACCTGAATTCAAATATGGCCTCAGACACTTGACACTTACTACCTGTGTGACACTGGGCAAGTCACTTAACCCTCATTGCCCCACAATCAATCAATCAATCAATCAATAAAAATTTTTTAAAAAGAGAGAAAGAGGGGGCAATGATTCATTTATTGGCTATACTGAATTCAGAAGTAAATTAGGTGGGTATCAATTCTTGGTACCCACTGTCCTAAGGTTGAGCTAACTCTTGTCTTCTCCCCTGTATATATGTTCCTTCTCTCCCCTCAAACCTCTTGCTCCCTGCACCCCCACACATGCCAAGCTAATCTGCCAGCTGAACTAGGGCTGTGCCCAGCAGGACTCATGGGGCCCGTGCCCCTTTTTGTGCACCTGGGACCTCCGCATGGGCTATGCTAGGGCCTGGCAGGACAAGCCTGGGATCTCCAGGGCAGCTCCCCTCAGGGCATAGGGAGCTGGGGCTTTTCCCCCCAGCCATCTGACCTGGCATCCCGTAATGCCCACGGGGCTTTTTGGCTCAGGTGAAGTGGAGGGGGAGGGGCACCAGCCCCTCTTACACAGAAAAAAACCCTGAGGGCCTAAGGCTTTTTAATCTCAGCCCAAAGGCAGGGTCCCCAAATCACAATAGATTTCCACAATCTCAACAGGCAGTTAGGTAGTGCAGCAGAGAGAATGCTGGACAAATCTTACCTCAGGCACTTGCTAGTTATGTGACCCTGAACAAATCATTTAATCCTGTTTTGCCTCAGTTTCCTCATCTGTAAAATGAGCTGGAGAATTAAATGTCAAACCCCTGTATTAACTTTTTCAAGAAAACCCCAAATGGGATTATGAAGACTTGGACAAGACTGACAATGAATGAACAACAGCAAAGGAACAACTCTTTCTAGTGGACAAGGTGGTACAAAGGAGAGTGCTGTTTAAGGGGTAGTGGTCATGACTGGTGAAAATGGGTTTCAACATTTTTTAAAATGATGACTTGAGTGGAGAAAAGCAGCATAAATATATCAATTCAATTAATTTCAAGTATTTACTATATTTCAGGGTCCATGCTAGGAACTACTGATGCAAAGACAAAATGACACAGTTTCTATTGTTAGAGGCAGACCTGACTTAGAGTGGCATATTATTAATTCATATTTAATGGTGTGATCAAATGAAACAAATATAAGTAAACAATTAATTAAAGGTTTACTTTGTCCTAACATAGAAAGGATATTCGTACTATGTCATTTGAAATTAGATGGAGGTGCCTATCTTTGTCCCAAGTTTTAGGGAATTTAGTTGGGGTTTCTAATATATTGTTACTTAGAAATTAGAGTCTATAGAACCAGTTTTGGGTATTAAGCATTTATTAAAGCATATTAAATATTAGTAAAGATTGAGTACATGGCTCTCAAAGTTCAGAAGTCCTTCCCAGGATAGAAGGGAGAGAGAGTAAAATGTTTGGCTTCTGTTTCCAGCATTCTGGCCAAGAGAAAGCATGACAGAGCATAAGCTTCCTGCAGTCCAGAGAAGAGGTAGCCCTTACACACTGCTTCAAGCTAATTATCTAGCATCATTCAAATCTGTAAGTTTACTAGACTTGAGGGTGGTCCATGAGCAATATGTGCTGAGGAGAAGACTCTCTGAGGGGAAAGGCTTTCAGGTAGGTGTGGTTTGAATCTATATTGTCTGTATTCAGAGTCTTAGGTCCAACTTTAATGACTCTGGCCTGGCTCTAAAACAGATCAGGCAAAGCTCTGGAGTTAGGCCTTCAAGCGGGGGCCTCTGGGAGCCCCAAAAACCCATTATTTTCTCACAATAAGAATATAACAACATTTAGCTTAGACATTTGTTTCCCTCCCTTTATCTCCATATAGAAACACACCTGGTCATCAAGGAAGGTCATGGAAACTTGGTGGGCCTTTTTATGCCATTAGGTGATCAAGAAACCATATCATTACAGTCAGAGATTAAAAGGAAACTGTATAAAAGGGAACAGTGCTTAAGTCTTATTACATCTCTGGGTAGAGTCTCCTTTCTTTCTTTCTTTTTTTTTTTTGGTGGGGGTAGTGGGATTATTTTTAGGAAAAAACTAGCCTAACCCATTTTTATGGGGAAGGAGAGATATTGCTCCTATCACACCTGTCCTCAAGGACTTTAGTGGGAAGAAACAACATTACATATGAATAATTGAAAATGTGTAGAAATAAATTTCTTTAGGGAGATAACAGATCAAATATAAATATTTCTTCACAATAAAACAGGGGTTCTAGGAAAGAGTGGACTAACATGGGTTGATATGAGAAGGTAGGGAGAAGTGGTGGCAACTTTCATTAATTATATTATAATTCAGGTACCAGGCATACTGAGTAGAGTCATGGGACACTAGATTGCTTTTATTTCTTCATATTAGCAATGATAATAGCATTATGTGATTAATAGTCTCTGAGAAAGAGGTAGAAGGAGGATATACTTGTGAAAATAGAATAGATATGACAGCAAAGCAGATGTCCAGTAATTCTCTGGTCCTGACTGGTCAAGGCATGATTTTGTAAATGGGTATTTAGCTAGCAAGTGTATGAAGGCTTTGAATACATGTCTTCCTTACTCCAAGTCCAGTGATCTATCAGCTATTCTATGCTTACTTATCATTAGTCATATCAGGTCTCCCCCAATCCTCATTCAAATAATTAAATATTTATTATAAAAGGTTGATGATTAAAAAATTGAGAGACATAGTTTCTAGGTTATTTAATCATTTTATTAATAAATAAGGTTACTAATAAAAGGAGGATCATTTGGCCATCCCTGCTCTACCGTAGATAATCACGGCTGTGATCTCAATCATGGTTTATATACCCTTCAAAAAAGTAGATGGTTTATCACACAGCAATCAAAGCTGGTTAACATAATTGGTAGTGGGCTATATTAAAATAAAGGCCTGAGCATCTCTTTGATACTCAGGGATAGTATCTCTATACCAGACCACTCTCAGCTATAAGCTATCAATTCAAAGAATGTATCTCATTTTTAATGGTGGGGCTGAGTGATACCTAAAGAGAGAAATTATCTCTACTGAGATTATCCCCAGCCTTGGCTATCTAGACAAAAGAATCTCTCCACCCACACTTGAATTGAACACAGTTGGATTTCTGACACTAGATTAAATTCCTTGCAAGGTTGGGTAGGGTCTGACTAAAATGAGGATAGTTAATACAATCTCATCATCAATATACATACATACACATGTATAGACATATATATATATATATATACATATATATATATATACAGACACACATATATACATACACACACACACACACACACACACACATATATATTTAGTGAGGCATTTGGGGTTAAGTGACTTGCCCAGGGTCACACAGCTAGTAAGGGTCAAGTGTCTGAGGTCAGATTTGAACTCAGGTCCTCCTGATTCCAGGACCAGTGCTCTATCCACAGTGCCACCTAGCTGCCCCTTCAGCAATATAATTTTGAGGAAAAACTGAACTTTTAAAATGAGGAATTTAGAAGATTTGAGAGCCTCTGAATCTCCACAAGATTTTGGTTATTAATTATCATTTCTCACAGAAGACATACATAAGAAAATGCTATCATATGAGTAAGAACCTGATCAGAAACTGATGTACTACATTGATACCCTCTCCATTTTACTTTTCTCTATAATGCTGGGGAAAAATACTAGAGAAATTTCAAAAAATATTAGAACAAGCTCAAGATCATACTAAATGACCAGTCACCCTTTAACAAAGTTTCCAACCAGAATTAGTGCTATAGGTACGAGTTATGTCATTGGGAGGAAGCAATTCTTGCTCAAACCATTCTAGATTATTGAACATAACCTCCCCACACCCATCCCCAATACAAACAACATTGTACCATTCAATATTAGCAGAGGATTGAGAGGCTATTTTTGGATATTTAGATTTCTTTTGGAGTGTTTTTGATGCCTAAAGATATTTGAAAGTATTTAAATAAACCATTAAAAATCTACTGTTGGGAATAAAAGTCACTTCAAAATGTAATATCAAAGACCAAGAGCACGGGCATAGAACACGGAAGATTTACTAGAGGTGGTAAATTAATCCCCTGACATGAAAATAATTAAGATCTGCACCGTTTTCAATAACTTTCACATAACTTAGGTCACTGGTCAATTAAAGCAAGCCCTACAAAATATTAGAATGCTTATTTTTAAAAAAATATGCATGCGACCATTTCATTTCTTTCTCAAATTGCATCTGAAGATATTTTCTAACAAATAACCAATGACTAGCAATGACTAGTATGTCATAATCCTTTAAACTTTTGTTTGTTGTAAAATTGTTTCAATTTCAAATTGCATAAGTTCCATTAGTGAGAAAGATAATTAAACAGGGGATATTCTAGGAAGGGCTCTATAATCAGATATATTATTTATTAATATTAAAATATTCTCATGTCAAATTCTGGGGCAGCCAGGTGGTTCAGTGAATAGAGCACCAGGCCTGGAGTCAAGATTGGAGTTCAAATCCAACCTCACACACTTACTAGCTATGTGACATGGGACAAATCTTTTAACTCTGTTTGCCTCAGTTCTTCAACTGTAACATAACCTGGAGAAGGAAATGGCCAACCACTCCAGTATCTTTGCCAAGAAAAGCTTAAAATGCGATAATGAAGAATCAGACATGACTGAAACAACTAACAATGAGACAACAGATATTAAATTCTTAATTGAAATATTATTATTTTAAAGGTGTTTTTTAATCTGCTTCCTCACAAATAAAGTTTAATATCACTAAAATGTTCCCAAATCTTGATAGCTTCATTCAATGAAATTAGACTTGGACTAGAGAATTGCTAGTATTCTTCAAGCTCAAACATTTAGGGAAGCTATGGTATTATGAATTCTTATATATTTCTCTAAATCAGCGCAAGTATGTCCAATCACATAAATAAAATGTACAACAGGTACATGTTAAAAAACAAAGAACAACGAATACACTTTGATCTTTGTGTCATAGTTTATTTGGTTTTTCAACATTTGGAGACCACAGAAAGGTACTTCCACATGCCCATATGAGCAAAAACATGAATATGTGAGTGAACAGAGAGAAAAAAGAGTCATATAAAAAGCATAAGCTAAGTAACATATAAACAGTTGAACAAACAACTTTAAAAAAGAATAGAAATAGAAATCCAACTTGATGAACATAGTTATAGACACAAGAGACCAAGTGGTATTACTGAAAAGTATGTTGAACAAATAGATTTTAATCATGGTTCTACAACTAATTAGAACTCTGACCTGAGACAAGTTAATTTTTCTGTGCCTTTTTTTTCCATTTGTGAAATTGAGTGAATTGGGAATGACCTCTTCATGTCAGCTCTAAAATTGTAGGATTCTATCTTTTAAGGCTAAAATAATGAACCTACAAGTATTGAAGTGTAGCTCATTTTCCAATTCTTGATGCTTATTTCAAACTTATTCTGTGTAAACATACAGTCTCTCATTAGGAGAACAATGGGTTATATCCCTTGGGCTGTGGAAACCATTCCCTTGGTTGCTGTTTAAGGAAATTATATCCCTGTGAATTAAATGGTACCTCATAATCAAGACCAGAAATGAATACACCTTATAAAGTGTAACAAGGAGGGTAGCTTTCTCTCACACAGAGAATCTGGATCAACATAGCCTAGCCTGAAGTTAGAGATTTGTTTTTAAATAACTGCAACTCTTATGAGCTTTGTGAAACTCATAATAAAGGTTGAGATAATCTTATCCATTCCAGTTTAGATTTCCATTGAGAGTCCAGATGTCTAGTGAGATTTTAATTTGCTATGGTGACCATATGCCTCACTTTGAAAGATCCCACACTTATACTGCTTCAGGGCAATGAGAAGGCATCTATGGACAGAATCTAACTTCTCATTTAATTATTTTCCCAGGGTAGTAGCCAGCTGATATTTTAGACAAAGGTCATTCAAAAATAACTTTTTTCTTCTCATTGTAGATAATTTATTTAGCTCTCAATATTGTCTGTGAATGTGTTCACTTGTCTATATCATATCTTAGCATAGCAAATAATTTGCAATGTATGTTATTTTGATTTGTTAATGATGAACTTTAGTTCACCCTTCCATACAACTGGTATCCTAATGACTTTATTAGGTTATTATCAAGAAAGGGTGAATGATAAAGTCAGCTGAAATCTGTAAGTTAAAAATTTTGTCACACAGAAGTAGAATTCCACATGTCAATTATATTTCTTCCTTCCTTTAAGAAACTGTGTTGTTCATTCTTGCTAGCTAACCCAATTGATTTAAAATTAGTAGTAATGAATGCCTTAGGAATAAAACTCTCAAATGTAAAACGACACTCCACAATATATTCAACAAGTTCCCATTTGTATTTATGTATTAGTTTTAACTACTTGATAATATCAATAAACATGCAATCATACTGGAACAGAATATAATGTTCATTTTTCTGAATAATTGTATTTAAAATGACTTGTAAATCATAGTTACATGCTAATTGATTAAAACTCATATGCTGCTGAAATCAGATGAGAATTTTTCAACTGCTGTTGAGTGTTGTGTACTGGTATACACCACTATATATTTAAACATTAGCACATTTTTCATTGTTGTTTTTTTTAATACTAGCTTTTATTTAAGTTCAGGCTAATGTTGTCTTTGAGAGCTCTCCTCTTTACAAAAGCAATGAGAGGAACTACTTAAATGGTGACATAAATTGATGTTAATAAATTAATACATTCATAAAACAGGACTCCCAATTTTAGTTCTAAAAGCACACCATTATATGCAGCATAATGTAGTTTAAAAGGCATGCTGATAAGTGCCTGTATTCAAATCCATTTCTGTGCCCTTTGTGTCCTTATCTTCTCTGGGCCAGCAGACAATCCAGCTTTTCACTAACCTTTGGCACTCTACCATCAGCAATAAAATTTGTGCTCCTTTATATTCCCTTAGCTTCCTTAATTAGCATCACCTGTGGTATGTTCCATTTGGAACAGCACCATCAGCAGCACACACCTGCTTTGGTGCCTGCAGGTAGCACAAGGCTTAGTGTCTTAGGGCTCATGGGAGTCCATCTGTGTGCCCTAAAGCAACAACTAAATACCTATCATTTTAGAAAAGCCTTATTGTAGCCTCTAATCCTAGTAAATGTGCTTTGAAGATGATGAAGTGAAATAGTAAACAGGGTCCCAGGACAGATCTACAATCCTGGAGCATAACTAATTTTCAGGGGAAAAAAAGTTTGCTCTATGGGAGAAGCTGTAATAGCTCTTTCTTTTCACATACTGATTTGCTATAAATTTCATAACTTTCAAGGTCATTTCTTCCTCTTCCACCTCCCATATATTCTTGTAGAATAAATTATTACAACTATCTAGTAGGATAAAGTGACGTTCTTTGTTTTTTTTTAAAGTATAGAAAAGAATCATAAAGAAATTTAAAAGGGAAAATTATACAGGGAAATACAACTTGTTAAGTAGAATGAGAATATAAAAAGGCTCCTATTATTCAATCTGTGTTCTCATGAACGCCCCCTTCTTTTTTATACATTTTTTTTCTTTGCTAAGAATTTACCTTCTTAGATACTTAATAATATATTTTATGGAAGCTAAGGTTCTTTTAATATCAATATATCTTCTATATATATAAGAAAGATGGTGCTGAGATTTCTAACAAGTAGGTAAAAATTCCTTTTTGGGGGGTGGGGCAGGGCAATGAGGGTTAAGTGACTTGGCCAGGGTCACTCAGCTAGTAAGTGTCAAGTGTCTGAGGCCAGATTTAAACCCAGGTGAACCCAGGTCCTCCTGAATCCAGGGCCGGTGCTTTATCCGCTGTGCCACTTAGCTGCCCCCAACACATTCCTTTTTAAACAGAGAAGCACTACAAAAACCTTTTTCTAGTGGATTGATATTTTCAAAAATGTACAATTGAATTTTTGAGCTGAATTAAAGCCACTTAAAAAAGAAAGCAAAGGAGAGAAAAGAAAAGCTCTCTGGTCTTTTTGACCAATTGACAATAAATCAATTGTTTTAGTTCATTTTCTTTATCATCCAGTTTATTCTCTTTCATCATCTCTGTCATGACAATGATGGTCTAATAGCTTGATATAGCACAAAAATAGTCATTTTTGTCAACCTCACTTCATTATAATTTTCTTTCTTATACAATTTCTGTTTGTAACTTTATTATTGAGACTCAGGATTGGGAATGGAACTGGTATAAAGAAGTCTGAGATGAGCTAACTCCCTTTAGCATTGCATGGTTGACACCTTTGCAATTTATCATCTTAGTAGCCTAGATCTCTGGGAAGTGAAGAGACTTCCACAGGGTTACAATACCCATCAGTAATGGAACTGGAACTGAGATGTTTCTAGCTTTGAGGATAGTTCTCTATACACTATGTCATGTTTCCTCTTTATTATTCAAATTGTTAATGAAAAATATAATTATAATTTCAAATTTCTGCTCTTATGGAAATTAATAAATATTCATTAGAATGAATATTCTGGTTAAATGGTAAATAAGTTTTGATTTTCAATGCTAAGAATCATAGAATTTTAGAGTTGGAATGGACCTTAGACATTACCTAAATCAAATTTTTTTTATTTTGGAAGTGAAGAGACTAGAGCACAGGGATGTTAAAGAACTCATCCAAGGTCATAGAACTGATTAATGGCAAAGCAAATAGAAGAATTCAGGTCCCTTGATTCTGTCTACTTCTTTGATTAAAAAAATTTGATAAGAACTTCATTATATTTAGTCCTTTATTACATTGTGTATTCTATTTTATGCATTTGAAACATTATTTTGCTAGGAGGTTTTCACCAGACCCCCGATGGCATTCATAACACAGCACAAAGGTAAAAACCAACATAATGTTCTTGGACTTTCAATTCTAGTCTTTGAGGCCCCTAGAACTCATTTAAAATGATGCTGTAGAAAATTGTGATGTTATTTATGTTTGTCAAAAAGATGCAGTTTTCGATTTTTTCTAATGCAAATTACCTATTTACTTTGATAAATACATCGATGAAATTTTTTATCACATTGATATGTCCCTCCAGTAGTACACATTGCATTCTATCTATGTCTTTTCATTCTTTCTAACACTTGTTCTTGTTTTCTTATAAATCCTTCACAGAGATGCAACCAAGATTCACAGGTCCCATGTCTCTCTCTTTTTTATTTAATATTTTTAATTTAATGGAATAAAGCAAGCATTTCCATAACATAGTACAATAAAAAAGATGATTGCATATGAAACTACAAACTTACTATCTACAACTTGCTATTTCTTTTACATAAGCACAAAGTTATCATGTAAATTGCTTTTTTCCTTTTTTTCTTCCACCCCTAACCCTACCCTACCACTATTAGACACAAATAGGTATGTGTGTGTGTGTGTGTGTGTGTGTGTGTGTGTGTAAAATTATTCTGTACATACTTCTATTTGTCAGTTCTTTCCTTGGATGCAGATAACATCTTTCTTCATATATCCTTTATAGTTAGTTTGGGTATTTATAATACTTAAAATGATTAATTAACTCAAAATCATTCTTAAATCCATATTGTTATTAAGGTATAAAATGTTCTCTTGGTTCTGCTCATTTCACTCTTCATTATTTAATGGAAATCTTTATATGTTTTTCAAAGATCATTGAGCTCATCATTTCTTATAGCAGAGTAGTATTCCATCATAATCATATGCCAACACTTGTTTAGCCATTCGCTAATTGATCTTGACATTGGTATCAGTGGAGCTCACATGGTGGTCTATTTGTTATCTTCTGTTATCTTCTTGCTACTTGTTTGGTATAATTTTTTTGTCTTGTTTTTGACAACATCCTTTAGACTGTTTTTTGTATGCATCATAGTTTATATGCTGTAGCTTCTTTACATCAATTGTGAGTCTCTCCATTTTCCTTTGAGTGGCCTAGAAATTTTGTTAGATGGAACAAGTTGACTGTCTCACTTTTAGATACCTAGAAAATAATACCTTCAATGCTCTCTAAATTGTGTCACCATCTTCATGGGCCTAATTTCTATTTCCTAAATACAGCACATCAAGAGATCCATGAAGAAGGTTCTGGCTTGTCGACTGCACTGTAACTGTTGCAGAAAATAACTTCTTAGAAAAATCTTGACAGATTTAAAAAAAAAACCAGTTATATCCTTAAATAGTATCAGGATGATATCATTCAATTGCTTCTGTTGACAAACTTTCTATAAATTTGTTTCTCTCTCAGTTTTTTATGAGTTGATACTTCTAATAACTTTATAGTAGTATACTTTGTAATATTTTACAAACAAATTTATATCATAAGCTGGCATGG
Organism: Dromiciops gliroides; assembly: GCF_019393635.1. NCBI lineage: Eukaryota > Metazoa > Chordata > Mammalia > Microbiotheria > Microbiotheriidae > Dromiciops > Dromiciops gliroides. The sequence goes on from NC_057863.1 coordinate 191,661,157, forward strand.
CTCATGGTTAATATATAATTACTATGGTTTTGCTGGTTCAGGAAGTTTTTAGGTTCTTTTATTCTTTTTATAGTGATTAACTATAAAAATTATAAATTGTGATTGTGCTAATATCTGTTTCTCCATTTTCTGCTTTTTCTTTTTCAGTAGTTTTTTTTTAATTAATCAGATTGTAGCTATTTTGGAAAGCAAGACAAATCTCATCTTTATTGTTTTTCCTAATTTGATGATTTGAATGTATGTTCTAACAAGTTGACCCATAGAGACAGCTGATTTGGAAATGATTTCCTCATCATTATTAACTAGAACTTTCTTGTCTGCCAGAACATCATCAGTGTCTTTTGTTTTGTGATGTTATTATATGCTCTCCATGTCCAATACTTCCCTATTATCTTCTTGAAGAAAGTTTTCAGGATATATAGATATGAATTTAAACATCTTGATTCAATTGTTTGAACCTGAAACTTAATTTTAAATATGCTGTGTGTAGTACTCTGCTTACTTTTGCAATAAATGGCTACTCAAACATGTTAATTCAAATATAGTAATTTATGTAAGAATTTTTTGAGTTAATTGTAGAGTTTTTCTATGTTTTCATATTCTTCAATGAATTGGGGAATATACATTGCAATTATCTTAATGGAGGATTTTTTTTTTGCTTATTATCCTCATTAACTTCTCAATTCAAGATGACTGTTTTCAAAGATGTGATAGGTCTAGTTTTATTTGGAAGTGAAATAATATCAAGTCCATCAACTCCTTTATTTGCCTGTCAAAAGAGAGCTTGTAACTCATTCTTTCATTTATTTGAAACTTTTGATCAAATGATCATCTGTAATAGAAGTATATGTCTAGATTTTGAAGGGAATTCAGAAGTCATGAAGTCCAACCTCTCACTCAACAGAAGAATCTAATTTCCAAGAAGATTCAGTTGGTTACTCAAGAACACATAAAAATAAGCACTAGAAGTTGGATTTGAATTTTTGATTTCAGAAACAGTGTTTTCAAATTTTCCAATGTGCAATGTTATCTTTTATTTATTTTATAGTGAGAATGTCAATATTGATATGATTCAGTTCCAATCACTGATTTATCACTGGACAAAGATTGTTGTTGTTGTTGTTGTTTTTTTAGGGTGAGGTAATTGGAGTTAAGTGATTTGTCCCTTGCCCAGGGTCACACAGCTAGTAAGTGTCAAGTGTCTGATGTTGGATTTGAACTCAGGTTCTCCTGACTCCAGGGTCAGTGCTCCATCCACTACACTACCTAGCTTCCCCTGGACAAACATCTTATATTTAGAATAGGAACTAAGTTACTGTTTATAGATGTTTATAGGAACTGTGTGGTATTCTTCACTCAGTTTTCCACCAATTTGTCAGAATCACTGTAGAAGTAGAATGGATTTCCATAGAAATAAGAATGATCTCATATTGTTCTTTGTTTCACCGGTCTGTGTTATAAGCCTCTCCAACTCAGATAGATGGGTGTTTGGACAGTTGTCCATTGCTGAGACCACATATCACTTGAGTAAAATAAAATTTACTGGACGTTATGTTCTGCATAGATTAAGAAAATCCAGGATAAACTTCATGCCACAATAAATTATCAAAATAAGACATTTGTTTGGGGCAAAATGAGCTTTCATGTAATGTTACATACATTGGCAAAACATGGTGAGATGATTCAAGCCTTCATGCAAAATGTAGTATATAGAATCATAGTTCCAGAGTTAAAAAGGAACACAGAAGCAATCTAATCCAATCAATCAACAAATATTTATAAAAATTAATACCATGTGCCGGATGCTAAGAGAAAGGCATATAAGAGCACAGAATGAAATAATCCTTATTCACCATATGTTTATGCAAAATACATTTGGATTTTTAAAAAGCTTATATATATTATATATATATGTATACATGTGTATATATACAAACATATGCATGAAATCATTTAAATGTAAAGGGAATAAATACAACTGTAAGCAAAATAGTTAAATATGTGGTAAATGGGATATTAGGGCACTAGCAATTAAGTGCTACTGGGAAAGACAATGAAGAACGTGTAATGATTTATCTATATCTTTTTCTCTGTTTGAAAATGTTTACATTTTATTGTTTTCCAAATACATGTAAAATGCCTTTTAACATTAATTTTTAAAATTGAGTTTCAAATTACCTCCTTACTCTGGGCCCACCATGTGAAGGCAAGCAATTTGATACAGATGATTCCTGTGCAGTCAAGGAAAACATATTAGCCATATTGTGAAGAAAAACACACAAAAAAGAAAAAAGTTTTAAATAAAGGAATCTTTGATATGCATTTAGATTCCATCAGATTTTGTTTTTCTCCTCTGAAAGGGGATAGCATTTTTTATCATAAGTCCTTTGGAATTGTCTTGGATCATTGTATTGGTAAGATTAGCTGCCATGCATAATTGTACATTATTGCTGTTACTCTTAGTTCTTCTAACTTCACTTTGATTCAATTTCTATACCTTCCCAGATTTTTCTGCAACCATTCTGCTCATCATTTCTCATAGCGCAATAGTATTCTATCACAATCATATACCACAAGTTGTTGAGCCATTCCCCAATTGATGGGCATTCCCTCAATTTCCAATTCTTTGCCAAAAGAGAACAAACTGCTATAAATATTTTATACACATAAATCCTTTGCCTTGTTTAAAAATTGCTTTGCAATATTGATCTGGTAGTGAAATTTCTGGGTCACATGGTGGGCATAGTTTAATAGCACTTTAGGCATAGTTCCAAATTGCTCTCCAGAATGTTTGGATCAGTACACAACTCAGCCAACATTCCAATTTTTATTCATCCTTTCCAAAATTTGTCATTTTCCATATTATCCAATCTGATAGATATGGGGTAATACCTCAGAGTTGTTTTAATTTACATTTTTAATCAGGAGGGATTTAGAGCTTTTTTCATATGACTAAAGATAGCTTTAATTTATTCTATAGAAAACTGCCTGCTATATCCCTTTGCCATTTATAAATTAAGGAATGACTGATTATTATATATTTGTCTAATTTCTCTATATATTTGAGAAATGAGGACTTTATGAAAGAAACTTGTAAAGTGTGCTCCCCCCTCAGTTTTCTGCTTTTTTAAAAAAAATGTGGGCTGCATTGATTTTGTTTGAGCAAAACATTTTTAATTTAATGTAATGGAAATTATCATTTTATGTCCCATAATACTCTCTATGTCTTATTTAGTCATAATTTATTTCCTTATCCATAGATATGAAAGGTAAAATATTCCATACTCCCTAACTTACTTATGATATCATCCATTACATCTAAATCATATGCTCATTTTGACCTTACCTTTGTGAGATGTTGTTCTATACTAGTTTCTGTCAAACATCTCTTCTGTTTTGTCAAATAGTTAGTTCTTACTCCAAAAGCTTAGATCTTTGCATTTATCAAACACTATATTACTATGATTACTTGCTACTGTTCGTTGTGTACCTAATGTGTTCTCCACTAATCCACCATTCTATTTCTTAGCCAATAATAGATAGTTTTGATAATGTCCACATTATAATACAATTTGAGATCTGGTACTGCTAGGCCACTATCCTTCACATTTTTTTCATTGATTTGCTTATATTTTTTTTTACCATTTTTTTTTCTCCAGATGAATTTTGTTATTTTTTTCTAGCCCTATAAGATATTTTTGGTAATTTGATATGGGGCTGAATATGCAAATTAATTTAGGTAGATTATCAGTTTTATTATATTTGCTTTGCTTACCCATGAGTAATTAATATTTCTCTAACTGTTTATATCTGACTTTGTGCGAAAAGTGCCTTATAATTACATTCATACAGTAACTTGTTTTTTCATGGCAGGTTCTTCCCTAGTATTTTTATAGGAGTCTTCCCTAGTATTTTTATATTGTCAACACTTATTTTAAGTGTAATTCCTCTTTCTATTTCTTCTTGTTTGACTTTGTTGGCAATATATAGAAATGATGATCTCTGTGTATTTTTTTTTAGTTCTTACAACTTTGCTTACATGGTTAATTATTTCAATTAATTTTTAGTTGATTTTCTAGGGTTCTTTAAATATAGCATCATATTTGCAAAGGGTGATAGTTTTGTTCCTCATTGCCTATTCTAATTCCTTCAATTTGTTTTTCTACTCTTATTGGCACATCTAGAATTTCTGGTACAATACTGAATAATTATGGTGATAATGGGCATCCTTCCTCAGGGATTAACCCTGATTTTATTGGGAAAGATTCTAGCTTATCCCCATTACCAATAATGCTTGCTAATATTTTTGTTAAATGCTACTTCTCATTTTAAGAAAAGTTCTATTTATTCTTATACTTCCTAATGTTTTTAACAGGTATGCATGTTTATTTTGTCAAATATATTTTCTGCATTTATTGGTATAATCATAGAATTTTTGTTTTTGTTATTGATATGGTCAATTATGCTAATAATTTTCCCAATTTTGAACCAATTCTTTATGCCTGGTATCATTTACATTTGGCTATTGTACCAGATCTTTGTGATATATTAGTGCAATCTCCTTGCTAGTATTTTGTTTAAATTTTTTGCATTGAAATTGCATAGAAATTTGTATATAATTTTCTTTCTCTGTTTTGGGTCTTTTTGGTTTAAGTATCAGCATTATTGTGTCATAAAAGGAGGTCTTCTTGGCCTATTTTTCCACATAGTTTCATAGGATTTAAATTAATTGTTTTTTATATGTTTGTTAGAATTAACTTGTGACTTTTCTTTTTTGTTAAATTTAATTTGATTTTAATTTTCCTCAATTATATGTAAAGATATTTTTTGAGTTCCAAGTTTTTCTCCTACCATCCCTTCCTTCCCCACTTCTGAAACTAGCAAGCAATCTAACACAGGTTATACATTACAATAATGATAAGCATATTTCCACATTTCCACATCATGTTGTAAGAGAAGAATCAGAACAAAAGAAAAAAAAAGAAAGAATAAACAACAATAGCAACAAAGCAACAACAAAAGTGAAAATAGTATGCTTCAATCTGTATTCAGACTTCATAGTTCTTTTTCTGAATGTGGAGAGCATTTCCCATTATATGTCTTTTGGTATTGTCTTGGATCATTGTATTGCTGAGAAGAGTTGTCTATCACAGTTGATCATCACACGATGTTGTTAATACTGTGTACAATGTTTTCTTGGTTCTGCTCATTTCACTCAGCATCAATTCATGTAAGTCTTTCCAGGTGTTTATGAAATCCATTTGCTTATCATTTCTTACAGTACAAAAGTATTCCATTACATTCATATTTAGCCATTACCCAATTGATCAGTGTCCCCTCATTCTTTGTCACCAGAAAAAGAGCAGATGTGTATATATGTATATGCATGTGTATATGTATATGTATATGTATGTGTATGTGTATGTGCATATGTATATGTATGTGTATATGTATATGCATGTGCATGTGTATATGTATATGTATATGTATATGTATATGTATATGTATATGTATATGTATATGTATATGTATATGTATATGTATATGTATATACACAAGTGTGTCCTTTTCCCTTTTTGTGATTTCTTTGGGATATAGACTTAGCAGTGTTATTGGTGGGTCAAAGGGTATGCAAAATTTTATAGCTTTTTGGGCATGGTTCTAAATTCCTCTCCAGAATAGTTAGATCAGTTCACAGCTCCACCAACAGTTCATTCGTGTCTCACAATTTTTTCTTAGGGAGCTCACTGACAGCTTGTTCAATTTCTTTTTCTAAGATAGGATTATTTTAGTATTCTATTTCCTCTTCTGGTCAATCTATTTTTGGGCTTAAATATTCATCCATTTCACTTCTGAACTCTGTCTTAAGGGAAGAAAGACACCCTATGAAGCAGAGGAAAGAAGAGAGTAAATTCCAGCATGTAGGATTGAAAATGCAAAGGCACAGAGATAGGAGTTGGAGTGTTGAGTGTGATGAAAAGCTAGAACACCAATTTTACTGGGTTGAAGAATGTAGGAAGTGGAGTAATGTCAAATTAGTCAAGAAAGAAAAATAGGTACAAGGCTTTTTAGGAGTTTAAAAGTTAAATATGAGTTTGTATTTTATTATAAAGTCAATAGTCAGTTGACTTGATTGAGTAGGGGAGTCACAAAGTCAGCTATGCCCTTAAAGTAACTTACTTTAGTGACAAAGTATAAGTTTGATTGGAGTAGTAAGACTTGAGACAAGGAGACCAATTAAGAAGCTGTTATCTAGGACACAGAACCTGAACTAGGCTATAACTATGTGAACAGAGCAGATGTAAAAATTGTTGAGGAGGTAGAAAATGAAAAATGAAAGACTTAACCACTTTGTGGTTCTTGGTTGCAGAGGGAGTTCAAGGATTTGCCAAATTTGAGGAACTGAGAGACTGGGAGGTTGGAAAGTCCTTCAACATCACTAGGGGATTGTGAAAGAAAAAAGGGTTTGGGATAATAGATAATGAATTCAGTTTGGGATATGCTGATTTTAAGATGTCTTAGTCTAGAATATCTATTCTGAAATATCCAATATGGAATTGATAGAGGATTGAAAACTCAAAAGAGATATAGAAACTCTTTATAGAAACTCTCACTCTCTCTTTCTCTGTCTCTGTCATCTGTCTTTCTGTCTCTGTCTCTCTGTCTCTTTGTCTTTCTCTCTCTCTGAGTGTGTGTGTGAGTGTGTGTGTGTTCAAGAAACTGTTTGTACAATTTATGTATAATCTATGATTTTGAATAAGGATGATAGTTAAACCCATAGTAAATGTTGAGGTTACTAAGACAGTCAGTGTCCTAGGAAAGAACATTTGGGATTACACACAATTTGGGTCCATTATGTAGCTAAAAATTCTGGAGTGTTCAAATAGAACAGAACCGGAAGAAAGTAGTATTATTAATATATAGAACCAGAAGTAAGTAGTATCCTGAAACCACAGAGCAGAAGGATAATTAACAAGGTGGTTACCAGTGTCAAATATAGCAGGTACACTGAAAAGGATGAATACTGAGAGAAGATCATATGATTTGGCAGTTAAGAGATATTTGGCCACTTGAGAGCGTACTTTCTTTTGAGTTCAGAAGCCAAACTTCAAAGAATTGAAAAGAGTAAGATAAGAGAAAGTAAAAATAATAACTGTAGATACTCCCCATCCCCCCTCCAAAGGAGTTGCTTGAGAAAGAAGGAAAGTTTAGGAGGCAGCTAGGTGTCACAGTGGATAAAGTACTGGCTCTGGATTCAGGAGGACCTGAGTTCAAATCTGACCTTAGACACTTGACAGTTACTAGCTGTGTGACCTAAGGGCAAGTCTCTTAACCCTCATTGTCCTCCAAAAAAAAAAAAAGGAAAAAGAAAGAAAAAGAAAAAAAGAAAGGAGGAAAGTTAGAAAATTAAAGTTTGAAGGAATGGTAGTGGCAACTAAAAGTTTTAAATAATGTGAAATATCTGGGAATGTTTGAAGGGATTATTAAAGTAACCAATTGATAAATAAAGGTTAAAGATTCCAGAGAATGAGAGGATTATTGAAGGCACAATCTGATGGAGAAGATGGGAGGGAAAGAGGTTAAGTGTACTTGTAGAGGAGTTGGCATTGGCAAGGAGAAAGACTATCTTCTCAGACTGTCAGAGACTGGGAAAAAGAAATAACTTAAAAACATTATGTGATTTTGAGATGGAGAGGATAAAAGAAGAGAGAGCTTACAGGTGAGAAAATTGAGGCCCAGGATGATTAAAGTGACTTCCTCAATGTCACATTTGGCTTCAGGATTTGAACGCAGGTCCACTGATTAGAAGCAGTGCTCTTTCCACAGTTGAATGGTGATAGTTTTTTATCTTCTTAATTTTGATCTGTCCTGCCTCAGACAAATGGCCAATCTAGACCAAAGCTTATTTTTTCTTTTTTTAATTAATAAGCAATTTATTTATAGTTTTGCGTTCCAATTTTCATCTTTCTTTACCTTCCTCCCCTCCTCTCTCCCTGAGGAAGGAAATAATCAAATGTATGTATGATTATGTAAAACATGACCACATTTGTCATTTTGTACAAGAAAATTTGATTAAAAGAAGAAAATGAAAGTGAAAAATAGCATGTTTCAGTCTGTTCCATCAATATCAGTTCTTTCTTTGGAGGTGGGTAGTATGTTTCACCAGTAGTCCTTTGGGATTGTCTTGGATTATTGTATTGTTGAGAATATTCAATTCATTCACAGTTCTTCATTAAAAAAATATTGCTGTCTCTGTGTACAATGTTCTCTTGGTTCTGCTCACTTCACTATATATCATTTCATACATGTCTTTCCAGGCCTTTCTGAAGTCATACTACTTGTCATTTCTAATACAACAATAATATTCCATCACCATCATATACCACAGTTTGTTCAGTCATTTCCCAATTGATGGGCATTCATTTGATTTCACATTCTTAGCCTCCACAAAAAGAGTTGCTATAAATATTTTTTGTACAAATAGGTCTTTTTCTCTTTTGGGGGATATCTTCAGGGGTACCTTAGAAGTGGAATTGCTGGCTCAAAGGGAATGCACAGTTATATAGTCCTTTGGACAAAGTTCCAAATTGCTCTCTAGAATGGGTGGATCATTTCACAATTCCACCAACAGTGGATTAGCATCCCAGGTTTCCCACATCCCCTCCATCATGTAATATTTCCCATTTTTATTTTATTTTAGCTACACTGATTGGTGTGAAGTGATACCTCAGAGTTGTTTTAACTTGCATTTCTGTGATCAATAATGATCTAGAGCAGCTTTTCATATGATTATAGATAGCTTTGAGTTCTTTGTGAAAAAACTGCCTGTTCAAATCATTTGATCATTTGTCAGTTGGGGAATTAATTTTATTTTGAAAAATTTGATGAAGTTCTCTATATATTTGAAGAAATTAGGCCTTTATCAGAAATATTTGTTTCAAAAATTCTTTCCCAGTTTTCTACTCCTCTTGTAATCTTGGTTACATTACTTTTGTTTGAGCAAAAGCTTTTTAATTTTATCTAATCAAGATTATCTATTTTACATTTAATTTCATTGTCTATATATTCTTTGGTCCTAAATTGTTCCCCTGACCATAAATATGACAGAAAAATGATTCCATACTCCCTTAATTTACTTATGGTATCATCCTTTATGTGCAAATCATGTACCCATTTTGACCTTATATTAGTATAAGGTGTGAGTTGTTGGTCTGTTTTTGTTGTTGTTGTTTGTTTGTGTTTTGTGGTGCAATGAAGGTTAAGTGACTTGCCCAGGGTCATACAGATAGTAAGTATCAAGTGTCTGAGGATGGATTTGAACTCAAGTCTTCCTGAATCCAGGGCCAGTATTTTATCCACTCTGCCACCTAGCTTCCCCTGAGATGTCCGCCTACACCTAGTTTCTGCCACACTCTTTTCTAGTTTTCCCAGCAATTTTTGCCAAATATTGAGTTTTAGTTCCAAAAGCTTGGATCTTTAGGTTAATCATATACTAGATTACTGTAGTTTCTAGAATAGATAGCTCTCTATTTCTTAGTCAGTACCAGACGGTATTGATAATTACCACTTTATAATGCAGTTTGAGATGTGGTACTGCTAAACCACCTTCTTTTGAATTTTTCATTGATTTCCATGATATCCTTGAAATTTTGTTTTTCCAAATTAATTTTATTATTATTCTTTTCAAGCTGTATAAAATATCTTTGATAATTTGATTGGCATAGCACTAAATATATAAATTAACTTAGGTAGGATTTTCATTTTCATTGATCTACCTACCCATGAGCAATTAATAGTTTTCCAATTGTTTAGATCTGACATTATTTCTGTGAAAAGTGTTTTGTAGTTCTGGTCATATAGTTGCTGTGTTTGTAGACTCCCAAGTATTTGATATTGGCCACAGTTATTTTCACTGGAATTTCTCTTTTTATCTGTTGTTGCTGAACTTTATTGATAATATAATAGAAATGCAGATAATTTATCTGGGTCCTGTAACACTGGTAAAGTTGTTCATAATTTCAAGTAGGTTTGTAGTTGATTCTCTAGCATTTTCTAATTATAACATCATACCATTTGCAAAGAGTGATAGTTTTATTTCCTCATTACCTATTCTAATTCCTTTAACTTCTTTTTCTTCTCTTATTGCTATAGCTAAGATTTCCAATACAATATTAAATAATAGAGATGATAATGGGCATCCTTGCTTCACCCCTGAAGGTAAGGTCCTTTTATTTCTATGCTCTCTAGTGGGGTTTGTTGTTGTTGTTGTTGGTGGTGGTGGTGGTGGTGGGGTGTGTGTGTGTGTGTGTGTGTGCGTGTGTGTGTGTGTGAGGCAATTGGGGTTAAGGGACCTGCCCGGGGTCACACAGCTAGTAAGTGTCAGGTATTTGAGATTGGATTTGAACTCAGGTCCTCCTGACTCCAGGGCTGGTGCTCTATCCACTGCACCACCTAGCTGCCCCTCTCTCTAGTGTTTTTAATAGGAATGGGTGCTTAATTTTGTCAAAGGTATTTTCTACATCTTATGAGATAATCATATAATTTCTGTTGCTTTTGTTATTGACATGGACACTTATTCTGATAGTTTTCATAATGTTGAACCAGCATTGCATTCCTGGTATAAATCCCACCTGACGATAGTGTATGATCTTTGTGATCTATTTCTGTAATCTTTTAGCTAGTCTTTTATTTAAAATCTTTGCATCAATATTCATTAACAAGATTGGTCTATAATTTTCTTCCTCTGTTTTGGCTCTTCCTGGTTTGGCTATCAGTACCATATTTTCTCAGTAATTTGGTAGAAGTCCTTCACTCATTTTTTCAAATAATTTATATATTATTATAATTAATTGTTCTTTAAATGTTTTTTTTTTTTAGAATTCACTTGTGAATCCATCTGGTCCTGAGGACTTTCTCTCAGGAAGCTCATTGATCACTTGCTCAATTATTTTTTTCTAAAACTCGGTTATTTAGATATTTTATTTATTCTTTTGCTAATGTGGGTAATTTATATTTTTGTAGATATTCATCCATCTCATTTAGATTGTCAAATTTGATGGCATATATTTGGGCAAAATAATTCCTAATAATTGTCTTAATTTCCTCTTCATTGGTGGTGTGTTCACCCCTTTCATTTATGATACTAGTAATTTGGTTTTCTTCTTTCCTTTTTTGATCAAATTAAGCAATAGTTTATCAATTTTATTGTTTTTTCTTCATAAAACTAGCTTTTAGTTTTATTTATTCATTCAGTGGTTTTCCTACTTTCAATTTTATTAATCTCTCCTTTGATTTTTAGTATTTCCAATTTGTTGTTTAGTTGGGGATATTTAATTTGTCTATTTTCTAGTTTTTTAGATGCATGTCCAAATCATTGATCTGCTTTTTCTTTATTTTGTTGATGTAAGCATTTAGACATATACATTTTCTCCTAAGAACTGCTTTAGCTGCATCCCATAAATTGATATGCTGTCTCATCATTGTAATTTTCTTTAGTAAAATCATCAATTGTTTCTATGATTTGTTCTTTGATCCACTTGTTTTTTAGGATCAGATTATTTAATTTCCAATTGCTTTTTAATATCTTTTTCAGTTGTCCATTATTGAACATAATTTTTTATTACATTATGATCTGCACACATACATACAGTGTGAGTTCTATAACAACTGATTCATCTTTGATCATTGTTTTTTGTCAAAGTGTATTTAACAGCTAAAAATCTACTTGAAATTATTAACAACTTTAGCAAATTCCCAGGATACAAAATAAACCCACATAAATCATCATCATCTCTATATATTACCAACAAATTCCAGCAATAAAAAATAGGAAGCGAAATCCCATTTAAAATAACTGTGCACCAAGGAATTATATAACCGGAAACTATAAAATATTTTTCATGCAAAAAAAGTAAGATCTAAACAATTGTAAAAAAAATGTAATTGCTCTTGGGTAGGTAGAGCCAATATAATAAATATGACAATCCTACCTAAGTTAATTTATTTATCTAATGCTATACCAATAAAATTATCAAAAATCCTTTATAGATTCAGAAAAAATAACAATATAAATCTGGAAAACAAAGTGTTTTCAAATTCAGTTTTATCTAGTTTTGATTACTTTCTCAATAAAGTGTTTATGAAGCTTCTGAATCATCTATAAGCCTTTGGCCTCTTTTTATTTCCTGTTTCCAAACCATATTTCTAAAGATTTTACTAATTTTCCCATATCCATGTTCACACTATTTGAGGATTTTGTTTAGTCCTTTAACTCACTATTTTTTTCTTTTTTCTTTTTCTTTATTATTTTTTTTTGTGGGGCAATTGGGGTTAAGTGACTTGCCTGTGGTCACACAGCCAGTGAGTATCAAGTGTCTGAGGCCAGATTTGAACTCAAGTCCTCCTGAATCCAGGGCCAGTGCTTTATCCACTGTGCCACCTAGCTGTCCCCTGTCTAGCTCTTTATAGAAGTCCACCTCCTTACTCTCCAAAATATAAATTGGTCCACAAACTGACATTATCTTCATGGTAGACAGTTTGCTCATGTTCTTTAGTGGAGGGACCAAGCTGTTGTTGTTTGTCCTTCATTCTTAAAGAGGACTGACCATGACATTGAGCAATGTCATGACTTGCACTGAATTGTATTTAAGTGATGGAGGGCTGTGCAAGGTTACCAACCTTACTCTCTTCTCCAGAGCCATCTGTGTTCAGTGGGAAGACATACATCAAGATGACTGGAGATGGCCCCAGATGTTTAAGGCAATTAGGTTTAAGTGACTTGCCAAGTATCACCCAGCTAGTAAGTTTCTAAGGTGAGATTTTAACTCATTCTATGCTGACAAAGATTTTGAGAATCTGGGCTTCACCTCTATGTCATAATGAGGCATTGATGTGATGTTTTTTCATAATGCATTTGAATGAAATACAACAACAACAACAACAACAAAACGTGCTTACTGTACATCAAGTAATGTACTAAGAACTTGGGATACAAATACCAAAGTGGATACAGTTCTTGCCCACAACAAACTGCATTTTCATAGGAAGAGACACCACATATAAGGTAGTAGAGGCCAGGGAGGGATATTTTGGTTTGGAAAGCAATGGAAATGGTGAGTGAAACAATTTTTGTAATTGACACAGAATTTTCAGGAACAAAAAGAATTGACTTAATTATGGTTCCAGAACAAAAATGCAGGTGTTGGGGGTGGGATTGGGGTGAAGAAAGAGGAAAAGATCATTGTGTGAAGTGAAGCATGGCTAGTAGATGACAAAAGCAACTGCCAAAAGTAGGTCATTAAGGAATAAAATGTTTCTAGAACTGTTTTCTAGTCCTAGTGGTAAGGAATATCTGCTTAAATTAAATAAAAGAGAGATTTGATCCTATGATATCTTGTTCAAAGGAGATGACAACCAATGTCTCCCCATGATAAGAAGACATAGAGATATTTTGTTATTCTGTTATTTCAACTGTGTCTGTCTCTTCATGAAACATTGGAAGTTTTCTTGGCAAAGACATTGGAGTGGTTTGCCATTTGCTTCTCCAGCTCATTTTACAGATGAAGGAACTGAGGCAAAGAGGGTTCAAGGTCACACAGCTAGGAAATGTCTGTGGCTGGATTTGAATCCTGATTCCAGGCCTGGCACTATATCCACTATGCCACCTAGCTGCTTTAAATATACTTTACATGCACTCAAATTAAAATGTTCCAAGAATCCATAAGGGAGAAGAATATCTTGGAATGTTTAAGAAAATATCAGGCATCTTCTCTTGAGAAAAAAAAGCCCTCAAGATTTTTCTTTTTCATAAGAAAAGACAGGAGAGAATATATGTAGTTGTGGGGGTCAAATTTATTATGGTTAGGGTTAATTGGGTAGCTCACTGTAATATTGGGATTTCTTAGCCATGTCAATTAAAGAAGCACAATCATGCAATGGCTCCCCTGAGAGTGGTAAGTTAGGAAACAGTGTCGCTGGGTTAAGGACTGTATGGCATTTTAAAGTGATATTCTCATTACATAACAGGGTTAGTTCATACTTAGCCAGCCTTTGATCTGAAAAGGCTTCTGTTCTATAGTGTAATAAGAGGGCCTCCACTTCGTGAGGACATTGTATTGTCAGAGGATTACCTAAGGCCAAATAAGATATTTGTTCCACTAAAATAGCTGTTGTGGCCACTACCCACAGACAGGGCAGGACTCCTGCAGACTCGTTGGGCTGAATAGTAAGCTATAGGGCGTTGGGCAGGCCCCAATGACTGAGTCAGAACTCCAGAAGCCACCCCTCGCTGCTTGTGTACAAAGAGAGTGAAGGGCTTAGTGTAATCTGGGAGGCCAAGAGCGGGTGTTGATAATAAGCCTGTTTCAATTCTTTTAGAGCTGAGAGATGTTGGGGTTCTAGCTGCAAAGGCTCTGGAATATTATTTTTTTTACAGATATCAGGGATTTAATAAGCTCCCCAAAAGATAGAATCCACTATCTACAGAACCCTGTAGCTCCCAAAATGACTCTTAACTGCTTCTTAGTAGTGGGGACAGAAAGTTGTTGAATAGCCTAAACTCACTTAGGAGAGACAGAGCAAATTCCAGCAGCCTGAATGAAGCCCAAATATTCTACCTGAGGTAAGCACCATTGCACCTTTGACTTAGAGACCTTGTGGCCTTGCTTGTGTAGCTCTAATAATGAGTGGCAGCTGTCTTCCTGACAGGTTTCAGCATTAGGGGAGGCTAAAAGTAAGTCATCAGCATATTGTACTAAAGTGGAGCCTTTAAAGGTAATGGAGGCCAGATCTGGCTGTAAAATTTGGGAAAATAATGTAGGACTGTCTACAAATCCCTGTGGGAGTCTAGTCCAGGTCCACTGTGTATTCTTCCAGGTAAAGGAAAATAAATATTAGAAGTCCTCATGCACTCGTATGGAGAAAAAGGCAGAGCAGACAGACGTCGACCACTGTGAAGCATGTAGCGTCACACAGGATTGAAGAAACTACAGCAGCAGGGTTAGGAACTATCACATGTCTTGGTATAACAATTGTTAATTGCTCTAAGATCCTGTACAAAATGATAAACAGGTTTACCATCTGGCCCAGGCTTGGGTTTTTTTAACTGGCAAAATGGGAGTATTACATGGAGAATGATGGCATGGAACAATAATACCCTGGCTTTTACTGACATCACTAGGACAGGCTAGGTGTGGCCTATATTTAATCATCCCCAAGTAGGTACTTAGTTGGTTTCTCATTCTCATCCAATTCAAAAAATACTAAATTAATCAGGTGGGGCCCCTGGGTCTCTGCCAAATTTCATTATTTTATCACATAGTTATGTGTATATAAATATATTTATGAATGTATGTATATATGTACATATATATGTACACATATATGTGTGCATTTTAATGGTATGTGTATAGTTTAATATAGTCTAGAAGCTCACCAAAATGCTTCTTGTCACAGGGAGTAGAATGCTGGAGCATCTGTTTCTTCACCACATTGTTGTCTATTGTGAGACCCAAGTTTAACTTAACAAATTTATCACTGATTCAGGAAGTCCAGATTCAATAAAAACGTATGGGGTGATACGAATTTTAAAAAAATCATGGTTGCACTAATGTTCAGAAAGGTATCTCAGAAGAGAAACTAAGCTTCACTAAAGTCATTCCTTCTCAAATATTTATATTTACATACTATACACTTCATTGTGCACAGAGCAATGACTGTACCATACAAACTGTGCAATACAAACTCAGACTAAGTGGCATATGGGAACCAGAGCAGGGAAAAAAATTACACACACACATATACACACACACACACATATGTGAATGTGTGTGCATTCTTACGTGACAGAATTCACCACCTCAGCCATGTTTCTTATGCATATGTCCACAATGGTAGCAATATTTACAAGCTATATTTTGCATAATTCCAAGGCATGACTGTCTACTTTTTCAGTGAAGAGAATTCCCTTGGCTCTGTTGCTCACCATTCCATCCTGCTGGTTCATTTGGTTCTATTGTATTTCCTGTGGAGTGATACATTGAAGCATTCCTTCCTGCTGTAGCTGAAGTAGGATCATCCATCATCCCAATCATTGGAACTAAGGACCTTATGGACTGGGAGTAAATTATGAATCTATGAGCAGGGTGATTCTTTTTGCAGAAGCAGCTATTTTAGAGTTACTGTGATTTACACTATCTTCATTTCTTTTCAGTATATTGAGAAAGTGAAGTCTACAAAATATTTTTGCCTCCTTTGTATGCATTCTGAAATTTCTAAACATTTTAATAAAAGTGAAGTGAATAATGAGTCTTTTTCATGGTCATTCTAAATATTATGAAAGATTTTGTGTTGGATCAGTATTAATTCAATTTAAATATGAGTCTTACAGATATATTTACTGTTTGAAATAATTAAATTGATTATTGCTCCTTGATTAAATTGAATTAAATTGATTAAATTGTTCCTTGCATCTGTCCTTTATTTTGAGGTAATGTCTGCATAGTACAAAGTTAAAAAATTAACAAAGATCTGGTAAGTTTAGGTATTGCAAAGAGCAAAATGTTATCATTTAGCATTCTCTCTCCTGGTTATACACCTCCTTATAAAACTTTGAATCCTGAATAATTGATTATAATAAAGCATAATTAATTGAAGAGTTAGCAACTCACCACTTCACTTTATGTGATATATCCTTTACTTCACTTAATTCTAGCCAAATATTCAAGAAAGAGAAGAGTTAAAATCCTAACTCATTCTCTCAAAATTTTTTCAAGAAAATTTTTTAAGGGTGAACTTATATACACTTTTCAACTTTGATTTTATTAAAGATATTATTTTTGATAAAATATATCAAAGAACAAAAAATTTTCCACTTGACTAGTGTGAGAATCAGAGTGCTACCACACTGCTGAGCAAGATATATTGCAGGGAAGATCCACCATGAAAAGAAAGCATGTGACTTAGCAGCCAAAAGTGACTTTTTCTGGGGTTTCAAAGGTCAGATTGGTGTCAGGAAGTGATGTCTGCTACCTGTGGGTCCTGTCAATCAGAGCTACCAGCCAATTAGCTTGGAGCTGTGTATGTGGATGGCCCTGTTTGCTGTTTCACAGAAAGTTTCTGGGAGAAGCCTGCATGAAGGGTTTTTTCATTTCTGGACTTTGGCTTGGCAGCAGGGACAGGGAGAATAGGGAGAGTAGACAGATCTCATACTTTATCCATGTGTTCCTCTTTACTAACCCCTAATATACTTTAATAAATACTTAATGTCCAGGGGCAGCTAGGTGGCGCAGTGGATAGAGCACCGGCCCTGGAGTCAGGAGTACCTGAGTTCAAATCTGGCCTCAGACACTTAATACTTACTAGCTGTGTGACCCTGGGCAAGTCACTTAACCCCAATTGCCTCACTGAAAAAAAATAAAAAAAAATAAATACTTAATGTCCAAAGATTGTTGCTATATATTTCTAATTCAAGGTGACCTCTCATTACATTTTAGACATCACAGCTAGAATTTTAGATCTTACAGTTTGGCAACCACAAGGAGAATGCTGAACCCTGTGATCTTCTGATCTTCCAGTTGGGTAATTATTTTCCCTGATTTCCCATGTGTTGTCCCTGTAAGTTTTAAATTAGCTGCTTTACCTCTTACTTTACCTCTTAAGTAACCTTTTTTTCTCATTCCAGCCTTCTTTTTTCAAGTGTCTCTCCCTTCCAGAATGGATCAGGGTCTCTGGAGTCTTAACAGCCTCTGGGGTTTTAGTGTTTTAAGCTTCCTTTCATGGTTATTCACACACACCAGGACTGACCTTGTGTTCACACTTGGTCCTTATGAATTCAAATGTTCTATTCCTATTTTTATTTTTATTCTTACTTTTCTTTGTGTTATACTGAGGAAATTTTTTAATTGCAGAAAAGGGACAGATACAACATACCACATAATTTGGGGTTCCCCCCTTGAGAAAATAATCACAGCATGGGACTCTTATAAGCTACCAATTCATCCAGGTATGACAAAAAATGCCTTATCAAACTGTGTTTTATGTGGCATAAAAAATATTTTACCTTCCTGGAAAACAAATGGTTAGAAAATGAATCTTTTGACCACTTAACACTGACAACCCTACAAATGATCCTTCACTTTGAGTCCCCCAAAGATTTAACTCTGGAATGTAGCAAGTAAGGGATTGACCAAAAAGGGAGAAAAAGAGGGGGATTCTGAGCCTAAATTGAATGTAACCTGTCTCAGGCTGAAACATCAACCAAGGAAATAAAAAAGGAAAAAAAAAAAGAGAAAATCTATGTGTAGGAGAGACAGAGATGATAAAAATCCTTCCCCTTCAAGAGATCCCCACCCATGATAAAAAGGGTGTTGTAGTGACGCTCAGGAGATATATACCTTTTGGCCCCAAAGATCTAAGTTTATGAAAATAAGGAATTCCTAAATTTGATGAAGATTTCTACAGCAGTTATCAGCCAGTTTAGGTCAATTTTCAGAGGATATTAGCCCAGTTGGAATGATGTTAATGATCTTATGGAAATGATATTATCCCCAGGGGAAAGAGCTGCAGCAAATGCCCTGGAAGCAATGGAAAAGTGATATTGGATGGCCTGTTCAAGACCCTGACTAGGACCCCCCTATATCCTTGGCATTTTGGTATGTTGAAGGGTGCAAGGGAAACATTGTGAAGGCAATGAATCCTGTGCTAGAAACACTGATAACTGGCAAAAACTTATAGATATAGTTTAGGGACCTAATGAGAGACCTAATAGATTCCATGATAGATTGTGTAAGCATGCCAAGCAATATGCTAGATTAGACCCATTAGATGTTAGAGATGTCCATATTATCTGTTCTCATTTTATATTCCAGTCCTTACCAGAAATTCAGAAATATTTTGAAAGGCAAGTTTCCAGGCTGGAGTAGTTTGAGTCCTGAAGAGACTTAAAGAAATAGCAACATATATTTATGAAGGAAATGAGAGGGAGGAAAGGAACAGACAAGGCATTTTTAGCTCCAGTACAGGAAATAATAAGGCAGCAAGGCTGGGCAGGTGGAAATCACTATCAATCCCAGTATCACTATCAGCCCCCTAAATTTTGCCATTACTTCCATAAACAAGGACACTTTATGTGATTTTGTAGGATTATGAAAAGAGACCAGAACCAAAATACATGTAATTTCTCTCAGAGGAGTACAGAGAGGCAGAACCAAAATAGAGATAGATCTTTTCAGGGGGGTACAGACAGACAGAGGCAAAACAGACCCTTTCAGAGAGATATAGATGAGCAGAAAGAAAACAGTTACAGGCTCTTTCAAAGGGGCACAAATCAGAGAGATATAGAGGATTGATAGTGTATAGGGGAAAGGACAGTGGAATCTGAAGATTTTACCTTTCCAGACCCTGAAATTTTTGGCCCTCTTGTGCCAGTCCATTCCCCTCCCCAAAATAATGAACCCCATGTAACCCTTAGGGTTTGAGATACTTATGTCAGATATGAATTCTTTAAATTTGGGGGGTTATGAATTTAATTGATTGTAATAATGGTTTTCTGTGAAGTGGGCATAGTATGAAACTTTTAGAATATTCTCACCTGTATGCTTTAAGATCTATCCAGCTGCTCAGTAGAGTGGTTTGCTTTTTGTTAAGAGTTAGACATTACAAAGAAAAGATAAAAAAAATCAAGAGAGATAAAGTTATGGAAGTTTCATGTGATTTCTTTGTGAAATGCAGCCTGGTATTCCAGGGGGGGGACTTGGAAACCCTTAGAGCAGCTCTTTATCATGAAAGACAGGAAGACAAAAAAAAATCTAGAGATATAAGACCTGGTCTGGCTAAAAAGTGCTGGGTTATTTTATTGGCCTCCCTGAAGTTTTATTGTGATCTTGGACACTGTAATTTGAAATAATAACAACAACAAAAAGATAACGAGAGGATTTTAAAAAGGCCTAGTAAAATCTGTTATTATAATAAGAATAAGTTAATTGAATATTTCCTTTTTGGTTTGGAAGAAGACGAAATTCCTCCCCACTGCAAACATATTTAGATGAGAGAGAAGGGGATGGGGGTAAAGTTAACTTTCCTCAACTTAATCTCGGGAAATTCCAATCTTAAAAGGTTCCTTCTGACTTTGAGGATTGAATAAGAGATAATATATGTATTTCAAAGTCTTTTGTCTCATGAAGGTTTGATGAATATTCGTTTCAACATCAGGATAAATTTTAAGCTGTTTCTTAAAAGATATTTTCAGGATATAATGTTTACATGTTCAATTAACAAATGTGATTTAGAAAGCCTTCTGTCTTGTTTGTAAGTTAATTCATTGCAAAGACAATTTGATATTAATAACAATTATATCCAAAGCTACTGTAATTTATGAGATTTTATTAATTGATGGAAAAATATTTTCTGGGACCCTGAATATTTGAATATTTGAGTTTTATTCTTAGGTTTTGTGCGTACTGCCTATAACTCTCATGGCATATTTCTATTATAAGAGTAGTCAAAATGGAAGTTTGTTATTGCAACATTGAATCAATTGGTTATTAAATTAATACTAGAGCATCTAAATAATTAGTAAGTTTTGAGATAGATCTTGTTGTTTTGATCTGGATTTATTGGTATTAATAAATAGTCAAATTGGTGCTTGAACTTGTCATGTGTATAAGATACATTAGTGGACAATAGTAATTTATGAGCAATCTTTTATCACCTTAATGGGGAAATCTGAGTTTACTTATGTTGTTATTTATTTGGAATTAGAACATGTATAGAAACACATTCAAACTAGTTGTCACTTCAAAGATGTTCCTATTGTTTAAAGGAATTCTGAGGGTAGTATCCTATGTTTATGCTTACATGGTTAAAACCTGAACCTGTTTTACTATATAATATTATGTGAAACATTTTCTAGTCTGTTCTCTGTAGGCAATTTGGGAATAATTACACTTATTACAATATTTTTGTTGTTTGTTCTTAAGCATCTTAAAGCAATGTTGTTGATACTGTATGCAGTGTTCTCCTGGTTCTGGTCATCTCACTCAACATCAATTCATGTAAATCCTTCCAGGTTTCTCTGAAATTCACCTGCTCATTGTTCTTCACATTGATTTGTTTTTTAAACTGTGTTGTAAATTTTATTCCTTTCTCCCTCCTCAGCCCTCCCTATGGAATCAAGCTATTCAATATAAGTCATACGTGTGTAATTGTACCAAGCATCTTCGCATTACTCAAGTTATGAAAGAATATAGACAGAATAACTTTAGCAAAAGGAACTAACAAATAAAATTATATTTCAATCCTCATGATATTTACTCTATTTTCCATCTTCTTTCACCCTATCCCTCCTCAAAAGTATTTTCCTTTTACTTCCCCCTCCTACAATCTGCCATGCTTTCCTTCACCCCTCCCCTCCTTTCCCCCTTCCCCTCCCACTTTCCCTCAGGGTAAAATATATTACTATACCCACGGTGAGTGTTTATGTCATTCCCTCTTTGAGCCAATTCTGATGAAAGTAAGGCTCACTCACTCCCCTGTTCCTTCACCATTTTCCCTCCCACTCCATAAGCTCTTTCTTATTTCTTTTATTTGAGTTACTTTATACACTTCCACCTCTCCCTTTCCCTTTCTTTCAGTGTATTCCTCTTACTCCTTAACTTGTTTTTGAAGATGTCATCATGGGTCAGCTAGGTGGACAAAGTGGACAAAGCACCAGCCCTGGAACAAGGAGGCCTCAAACCCAAATCCAGCCCTAGACATGTCACCCCACTCTGCTTGCCCTACAAAAAACAAATATAAATGCTTTACATATACCATCCCTTCATATTCAATTCACACCTGTGACCTCTGTCTAAGTATATTCCTTTCAGCTGCCCTAATGCTGAGAAAGTTCTTATGAGTTGGAAGTATGATCTCTTGTAATAGAGTAAACAGTTTATCCTTTTAATGTCCCTCATGATTTTTTGTTCCTGTTTACATTTTTTTATGCTTCTCTAGGGTCTTTTACTTGAAAGTCAAATTTTCTTTTTAGTTCAGGTCTTTTCATCACAAATGCCTTAAAGTACTCTTTTTCATTGAAGTCCCATTTTCTCCCCTGAAAGATTATATTCAGTTTTGCTAGGTAAGTGATTTTAGGTTGTAGTCCCAGTTTCTTTGCCCTCTGGAATATCATATTCTATGCCCTCCCATCCTTTAATGTAGAAGCTGCCAGATCTTGTGTTATTATGACTGTGGTTCCACAGTATTTGAATTCATTCTTTCTAGCTGTTTGCAATATTTTCTCCTTGACCTGGGATCTCTGGAATTTGGCTATAATATTCCTGGAAGTTTTCCTTTTGGGATCTCTTTCAGGAGGTGATCAGTGGATTCTTTCAATTTCTATTTTAGCTTCTGCTTCAAGAATATCAGGGAAATTTTCCTTGATAATCTCTTGGAAGATGGTTTCTAAGCTCTTATTTTGGTTTTCAGGTAGTCTAATGATTTTCAAATTATCTCTCCTGGATCTATTTTCCAGGTGAGCTGATTTTCCAAGGAAATATTTCATATTGCCCTCTATTTGTTTTTTGTTGTTGTTCATTTGGATTTGCTTTACTGTGTCTTGGCTTCTCATAAAGTCACTAGCTTCCATTCGTTCAACCCTAGTTCTTAGGCAATTATTTTCTTCAAAGAGCTTTTGTATCTCCTTTTAAATCTGACTTTTCAAACTGTTGACTTTTTCTCACAACTTTCCTGCATCACTCTCATTTCTCTTTCCATTCTTTTCTCCACCTCCCTAAATCTTCCTTCTATCTCTCCTACTTTCTCTTCAAAGTCCCTTTTGAGAACTTCAAGGCCAGAGACCAGTTCATATTTTTTTTTTGGAAGCTTTGGATACAGGAGCTTTAACTTTGTTATTATCTTCTTCTAAGGGTGTATTCTGGTCTAGCTTGGGGTGATTGGGCTTTTTTCTCAGCCTGCCCAGCCTTTGAGTAACCACAGCCCGCTTTCTCTTTGACCCAGAAACAGAAGTCTGATAGAAATCTGATTCTCTATTTTCAAAAGCTTGGCATGCCTGTGCCCCTCCCCCCTGGGTGGCTGCAGCTCAAATTTGCTTGCTGGTTCAGAACATGGGTTCCCTGCCCAAATTTTAGCAGAGACCACAGCTATTTCCCCCAACCTCTGAATCCCCTCACCAGTCTGTAAGCCGAGCTTCAGAAGAAGCAGCTGAAGATTCTGCGTCTTTGGATGTGCTGCCTGCTCAAGGCTGGTCCTGCTCTGTATGCTGTGCTCCTCTTTCAACCCTAACAGCAGGTGATCCCAGTTACCTAATTAAGCTGTCTTTGGCTGGAAAATAGTCTCACTCTGTTCTTATGTGGGTTATGCTGCTCCAAGAGTTGTCTTATCTCATTATTTTTGGAGATATGTGGACAGGTTTTCTGGAGCTGGGAGAGTCACAGACTTTCTTCCTGCCATCTTGGCTCCACCCCCCCACCCCCCCCACCCCCCCCTGCCACATTATCGGAATAATAACTTATTATTCTGAGTCTGACTCCAGTGATGACCATCAAGGAATGTTTAGTCATATGACCCATTATGCCAGCAACCCTATGGTGTTTTTACATGTGTGCACAGCAGGTGGAATTCTCTTGAGAAAGGCTGGGAGACCAACTTTTTGGCAAAGGCTGACTCAGTTTCTGCAAATATTATATATGGAATGTAAACTCTCCCACCTGGCTGATGTTAAGTCTGGCATACTGCATTGGCTGTCTGCAGAACTTCTACTGGGAGTTGGGAAGCACTTTTCTCTCAGAGATTTGTTCTTCTTCTTTTATGGCAAATTCCCATAATCATATCACTTGATCAACATGAACACAATGTTGTCTCTTCATCCCTAGGTTAATACTGTAATTTCTGGGTGAGATGCAGGTATAAGATTCAAACTGTTTGGCTTAGATATTCTAGTTCCTTTCAGATTTTTAAACAACTAGAAATGTATAAGCATTTAGCCTTGCCTTCTGTCTATTATTAGTTATGCATTTTAAAACTGATCAGAAACATCTCAAATTTGTTTCAAGAAAAGTAGAGGAGAGTAACTTAAAGAATGTTTTGTTACACCTATGGAAAGGTCAACTTTAAGCTTATTATGTAATGTGGAAATAATATCTGTCTATAAAGCATGTCCTGTAATACAAATATGGTTTATTATGGACAACTTATTTGGCATGCTCTGTTTTGAAATTAAATGCTTAAGTGTCATCCTAAGTCCTTTACTACAATTGAAGTTAACTCTAACTTTTTTTTAAGTTCATTTGTGGTCATCTTCTTACAAAGGTATTCTGTAACCTAAGTTTTATGTGATGATTAGATCTTACACAACTGAGTGAAAATTTTTAGAGAAATAAGGTCAAATGGATATATATGTAATTAGAAAAGATTTAAAACTTCTGCCTTCTGTGATATCTTGAAACATTTAGGTTATATGGCTTGCATGTATCAAGGTAGTGGTAACCCTTTGGTCTGTTGTTTATCATGTTTAATAGATACTGTAAGGACCAAATTTAGTATGGGAAGACTTCATTGGGTGGCTCGCTGTAGTATTTGGGTAAGAAAAGAAACAGCCTCTTTCAAAAACAAAACAGGCTTATTAATGGGAACAAATTTAAAACACAAGTGAGATTAATAGAACTAGAAACAATGTATAAATCTCTGGGGTAAAAAGGCCCCTGGCACCCCAAACCTGCCTCCAGGCCAGCCAGCTCCAAAGAGCTAGCTTTGCCTCAAAAAACAGAAACTCGCCAACACCCAAAATCTGTAGCTCTAAGGAGAATTAGCTTGCAGTCACTTCTCTTTTTGTCTGAAGGTCAAACACCAGCACCTCCTCTAACTGTCTGCCACCCTTCTCCATTCCTCTCAGAACACTCTTTAACTGCCTTTCAGAAAACTCCCCTCTCTCTCCTACTCCTACTGCCTCTAACTGATTCTCCCACTAGAAGGGAAGGGGTGGTTCTTAACCATGCTGAGTCTCCAATTGGTTCAGCACAGCCACATGGGCTGTCCCCATTATAATCTGGCCAGACCCATGTGGGCATGGGGAAGCTATTTAAGGGAGGCTTAGTTATTTAGTTTCAATAAATGTTTCCTGTGGTCAGAGTTCCTCTTATTTGTTCATTTATCTCCCAAAGTACACACCCATCTTCTCTTAGGCTTTTCAAGCTTACATTTTTTCAGTCTGACCATAATAAAGCAAAGATAGAATTATGACAACCCCAAATCACAATTAATTTTCTTACAATACATAATTAGATAAAACTATAAATAGTCATGTTATAAATTTGTTATTCAGGTAAACTGCAAGATCTTGATTTTGATAATAAGGTAACAACCATTATGGTTTGAGGAAGTTTTTACTACATGGACTAGTATTGGAGGAGTAGAATTGAGGAAACTGTATCAATTTGTATTAAGATCTGTTTTGCAAGAGATTTTAACAGGAACATCTGAGAAGTCTCTACAAGTAATTTGAAACCAGAGAAGTGAATCCATTGAAGAGGTGCCGTGGAGACAAGACATCTTCCAGACTGCCCCAAGAAAAGGAGTTCCAGAGATCAGAGAATTACTCTGAGACCCAAGATGAAATTGATAATTGAATGGACATTGGGAGTACATCACTGAAATTATAAAGGGATTTGATATTAGATAATGCTATTTAGCCATGCTTGCTGTTATAAACTTGGTAGTTATTGACATCAGTTCCTTCTGTTATATCTGGGTGTTGTTACCAAAAATTAGATGAAAATTGAATTTTCCAAGGAACAAAATGAGTCTTGAGAGAACACTATTGGATTTGTGGCCAAAAATGCTTATACATGTCTCCCCAAGAATTGCACAAGTATATTGGTATAATTAGGCCTCAATTTTCTTCCAGAAAGATACCTATGGGAAAGGATTAGGTATTCAGTTATATGAAGCAGTTCCAAAGAAATTAGGTAGATGACTCATGTACTTGTTCAGAAATGGAATTCTTGGTTTGAGGATGGATGATTTTCATGGCTAAATGGAAGCTGGTGGAAGCAATTGAGGTTCTTTCTCCTATGTATCCTGGCAGATCTATTAGTCATACACTGTCTAATTCCCAGCTTTATTAACTTAATGGTGGTGGAGGGAATGAAGGTAGTAACTCTACTGAAAAGAGTTGAAGAAGGGTATCAAATGACAATCCTTCAATGAAGAATTTAAAATGTCTAGATCAGGAGATGGAAGAAATGGTGGATAAGATTTACTTGGCATGGGACAAGAACAATGGGTCAGGAGAGACACAAATGAAGAAATAAAAAGAGAAGGGATTGAGATGAATGGTGTGTCCTCCTCAGAAAGCAGGATACATTATTCAAGTTCTGGGATTTTCTCCCCTCCCCCCACATCTCCACCATTCCTTCCTTTTTCCTGCTAAGTTAACCTGTAGAACATGTTCTCATATAAGAATAAACTACATAATTCAAGCTCTAAAGGCTTATCCCCAATCTCCAAAAATTTCCTTCCTTTTCCTGCTGAGTCAACAGAAGTTTTCTGAAGTTAGATAACAAAGAATCATAAAATCTCAGGGTCTGGTTGTGCCATGGAGTGGGGCAGCAGTGGAGCTATATCCTGGGGGGTGGTCTATATGTTTAGAAGTGTCGCGAAGTATGTGAACCCAGAAGGGGGAGGCACCTTGCATTAGATCTAGGATAAAAAGGTCATCTCCATGGTGGCAAGACACATCACTCTTCTAGAGTGCCTGCCCTTTCTTGCAAGATTGTGTGGGGACCAATTTTTAATTGGGGAGTGTTAGCTAAGCAGTTCGCCGCAATATTGGGGCAAGGAAGGAGACCGGCAGTCTCCCTCAAAACAGAACAGGATTTATTTTTAACAAGAATGAACTTAAAAAAAAACACAAACAGGATCAGTAGGATCAAAGGAAAGGAAATAAAATGGGGAAAGGGAAATTATACAACCTGAAAAAACACCACTGCCCAGGGAATCAATTGTAATAAAATGGCCTTCCTTCTTTGCACCAGACCAGGGGTCATGGCTCAGTTTACCTGTTTCTAACACATATCTATGCCCTCAGTCAAACTAACTCTCCTTTCTTCTCTTGGGAGCTTCTGTCCCAAAGATAGTTGACTGATACTACCCTGAAAGGGTAAAATACTAACATTTCGAGATACTGCATATGGAAAATGCATTTATTATGCACTTGCTATATGCTAGCACTCTGCTATGATATATAAATGAGAAATATAAGCAAAAAAAAAGAATTCCTTTTTTCAAGAAGTTTAAATTACCTACTAATGGGTGTGGGTAATACATAAAGGGAAACTGAGTGGGAAAGAGAAAACAATTGAGTTACCTGGGGTGGAAGCGATGGTAATTAAAGTCCTTGAGTATCACCTGGAGAGGAGTGAGATGTGGCTTGCTTTTCATATCTTCCTCAAAAGAAAACTCTGGGATGAGTCATCCAATTAGAGACAGAGAGAGAGAGAGAGAGAGAGAGAGAGAGAGAGAGAGAGAGAGAGAGAGAGAGAGAGAGTTTGAAGGAGTGGAAGGTTCTTTTAATGTATAAATTCCAGGGTTGGAGTCACAGGGCTAATGTTCCTTTTTGTGGCTCTTTTTAGTGCTATTTTCTGCTTCTCTTCCTAGTCTACAAACTTGACACTATCCAAATTTTTCTTCTATTCAGGAGGCTTGCCAAAAATTCACACTGTTAAGCAACTGTCTCTGGCTACTGCCATCTATGGGATCCAATGGTGGATTTCTCTCCTTGGATCACCTGGTTCTATACAGTATTTGTTCCAAATATTACATTGGTATTTCTAAATGCTTTGACTCAACCAATAATTCTTAATTTGGAATCAATAACCTATGGCCATGGTACTTCATGCTACATCAGGAAGATGGTGTGAAGTTCGAAATATAGTGTTAATATTTATATGCTGAATATAGAGACATCAACAAACATTACTGGGATGCCACTGGTTATAACTCTACCACTTTTCTACACGTGGACATGTATCTGGTCAGCAGAACAGAGCAACCATTATGTTCTTCAGACATCTACTAATTCAGAAAGGCTTTGACTCCAAGTAGTTGGTACTTTTTATGCCCTTAGGTAGCCAATTCCTGGGGACAACTTTGTCACCCTTTTAGGGAAAACCACTGTTGTAAGGTAATTGGGGCATTCTGGTAGATATTGGTCCCATCACATATTTACTAAATAGAATATCATAAAACATTTATATGAAAAGCTAATTGAACTGTATAGTGAAAGAGTAATTGCTGGGGAACCTTAGCATGCCCCTTTCAGACTTAGACAGAACTAACCAAAAGATAAACAAGAAAGAACGTAAAGATCTGAATAGAATTTGAGAAAGTTAGATATTATAGGCCTTTGATGATTACTGAAAGAGAATTGTAAAAAATGTAGACATTTCTCAGCTGTGCAATGGTGCCTTTATAAAAATAAATCATGAGTAAGACCATAAAAAACAATGGAGAAAAGCAGAGGATATTTTAAGGATTTTTTCTTTTTTTGGTGACTGCAACACAATAAAAACCATAACTACTAAGTGCAATTTGAAGAAAGGATTCAGACTTAACTGAAGGATAAATAATATAATACTAAAAAATACGTTGATCAAAAAACAAA
Source organism: Dromiciops gliroides (assembly GCF_019393635.1). NCBI lineage: Eukaryota > Metazoa > Chordata > Mammalia > Microbiotheria > Microbiotheriidae > Dromiciops > Dromiciops gliroides. Next base: position 191,689,811 of record NC_057863.1, read on the forward strand.
CTATAGCATATTAGAGAGGGGTGGTGCAGCAACTGGGCAATAAGGGCGCTTAGGGCATTATTGGATCTGTCTCTCCTGGTAAGTTATACAGAGTATGATGAATGAAAAAGGATTTGTTGAGTGCCTACTTTATCCCAAACATTGTGCTATGTTTTGGCAAATAAAAACAAAAGACTGTCCCTATCCTCAAGGAACTTACATTTTAGTGGAGAGAGAGCACAGGGGATGTTTGCCTGGGACTCTAATTCCATGATATCCCACCTCCACTCCACTCCTTTTGCTATTCAGCTCCCTTTTATTTGTTAGGTTTATCTAATTCCTGTGACTGGAATTCCTCTATCCTTCCCCAATCAACCAGCTGATTGCTGCTAGGAAAGTCATACTATTGAAGCCAAGATGGCAGAGAGAAGACAGGAGCTCTCCTGAGTTTCCCTTAGAAACAACATTAAATCAATCCTCTAAGGAGATTCTGGAACTACAGAACCTACAAAAGAGACATAGAGAAATGATCTTCCACCATGAGATAATTTAGAAGACTTCAGGAAATGTCTGTCTCACTTGGGCAAAAGGGAAGCACAGCCCAGCTCAGCTCAGAGCCAAGGGTGTTTCAGCAAATCAGAAGGAGGCTCTTGGCCACAGCACAGATTAGCAGCTGAGGCCCCTTGGACCTGGTACAGAAGGCTGGTGGTGCAGCAGGCCATTGGTAAGACCTCTAGCCCCAGCTAAGAGAACAAACTGCCAGCTAGAGAATCATTCACAGGACTGGTGCAACTAGGCTAAGCCATCCTAGCACAGGGAGCAATCCTAGAGTGGTGAAGAATCCATGAGCCCCAGAAGCCTCAGGGCAGAAAGACAGTGATCAGGCCCCTGGCCCCCAGCACAAGAAACTTGCAACAGTAGCCCCTGCACCCCAGGAGTAGAGCTTAATTTTAAAAGTTACAAAACAGGCTAAAATAGGACTAAGAAACAGAAAAGAACCCTTACCATAAGAGAGCTTTTATGGTGACATGGAAGACCAAAACACAAACTCAGATGAGGACAATACAGTTTAAATGCCTACATGTTAAGCCTCAGAGGGGAAGATGAATTGGTTTCAAGACCAAAAACTCTTCTTGGAAGGGCTTGAAAAGAATATTAAAAATTGAATAAGAGAGGTAGAAGAAAAATGGTAAAAGACATGAGAGTTATGCAAGAAAAATATGAAAAAAGCATCAATGGCTTGGAAAAGGAACTACAGAAATTGACTAAAGGAAACAATTCCTTAAAAAATATATGTTTGGCCAAATGAGGGAAAAAAATAAAGAAAACAACTCCTTAAAAAGTAGAATTGACCAAATGTAAAAGTAGGGACAAAAGATTATTGAAGAAAATAATATCTTAAAAATTAGAATTGGGCAGGTGGAATTTAATAACTCTGTGAGACACCAGGAATCACTCAAACAAAATACAAAGAATGAAAAACAATGGAAGAAAATGTGAAATACATTATTAGAAAGACGAAGACAACTAACCTGGAAAATAGATCCAGGATATATGTCCTTCCCTCCATCCCCTGCTCCCTCCCTGAGGTGGTAAGCAATCAGATATATATTATACATGTGCAATTATGTAAAACATCACCATGTTAAGCATTTTGTTCAAGAAGATGAATAAAAGAAAGAAAAATGAAATAAAGTAAAAAATAGCATGCTTTAGTCTGTGTTCAATAATTATCAGTTTTTTTCTTTGTAGGTGGATAGGATGTTTCATCTTGGATCATTGTATTGCTGAGAATAGTTAAGCCATTCACAATTCTTCATCAAACCATATTGCTGTCTCTGCACACTGTTCTTTTGGTTCTGCTCACTTCACTATATATCAGTTCATACAAGTCTTTCCAGGCCTTTCTGAAATCATCCTGCTTGTCATTTCTTATAGCACAAAAATATTCCACTACAATCACAGACCACAGCTTGTTTAAACATTCCCTAATTGCAGGAGAGATAATTTAAGAATTATTGGACTTCCTGAGAGCCATGATCAAAAAAAGAGTCTAGACATGATAGTCCAGAAAATTATCAAGGAGAACTGCCCTGATATCCTAGAACCAGAAGATAAAGTAGTCATTAAAAGAATACACTGGGGGCAGCCAGGTGGCTCTGGGGCAGCTAGGTGGCCCAGTGGATAGAGCACCAGCCCTGTAATCAGGAGTACCTGAGTTCAAATCCGGCCTCAGACACTTAACACTTACTAGCTGTGTGACCTTGGGCAAGTCACTTAACCCCAATTGCCTCACCAAAAAAAAAAAAGAATACACTGATTACCTCATGAAAGAGATTCCAAAATGAAAACTCCAAGGAATATTGTAGTCAAATTCATGAATTATCAGATGAAGGAGGAAAAACTGCAAGCAGCCTGAAAGAAATAATTTAAATGTCATAGAGTCACAGTCAGAATTACAAAGGGCCTGGCAGCTTCACCATTAAAGAATTAGAGGGTTTGGAATATATTATTCTGGAAGGCAAAAGGGGAAAATCAACTACCCAGCCAAACTGGACATTCAATGAAATAGGGGTCATTCAAGCTTTCCTGATGAAAAGACCAGGGCTTAACAGAAACGTTGATCTTCAAATACAAGACTCAAGTATAAAAGGTAAACAGGATGGGAGGTGGGCATATTATTCAATAAGGTTAAACTATTTACATCCATACATTGGGAAGGTAATACTTGAGAAATGTATCTCTCTTTGGGCAGATAGAAGGAGTATACATAGAGGGTATAGGTATAAATTAACTTTGATGTGATTATATAAAAAAACTAAGGAATGAAATAAAGGAGTATATGGGGAGAAGAGGAAAGAGGAGGTGAAATGGGGTGAATTACATCACATAAAGAAGCACAAAAGACCTATTACAATAGAATGAAAGACAGGAGGAATGAGCATTCTTTTAGCCTTACTCTCATCTTATTTGGCTCAAAGACGGAAGAACATACAAATTCATTTGGATGAAGAAATTTAGCTTACTATATAGGGAGGTAGAAGGGTAAGGGGGAAAAGGGTGGATGCTGTTAGAAGGAAGCAGAATTAGGAGAGGAAAGGGAAAAGGAAAGGCAGGGGAAATGATAAAAGGGAGGGAAGATTGAGGGAGACAGTGGTGAGAATCAAACCACTACTGAGGAGGAACAGGGTTAAAGTAGAAAGAAAAGTATAAATAAGGGAAAAATAGGTTGGAGGCAAATACATAGTAATCATAGCTGTGGATGGGAATGGAATGAAGTTATCCATAAAACAGAAGTGAATAGCAAAGTGGATTTAAAACTAGAATCTTACAATATGTTGTTTATTAGAACACATTTGAAACAGAGAGGTATACACAGGGGACATGTAAGAAGCTGGAACAGAATCTATTATGCTTTAGCTGATGTTAAAAAAAAAAAGGCAGGGGTAGTTATCCTGATCTCAGACAAAGCAAAAGCAAAAATATATCCAATTTAAAAAGATAATGAAGTAAACTACTTGCTAAAAGGTACAATAGACAATGGAGTAATATTAACACGAAACATAAATGCACCAAGTGGTATAGCATCCAAATCCTTAGAGAAGTTAAATGAGTTCAAAAAGGAAATAGACAGCAAAACTATACGTGTGGGATCTCAACCTCCCACTCTCAAAACTAGATAAATCTAACCACAAAATAAATAAGAAAGAAGTTAAGGAGGGGAATAGAATTTTAGAAAAGTTATATGTGATAGACCTATGGAGAGACATATTCCTGATGGTTTATATTTCTCACTATGGCCATAGAGAATAAGTGAATGTGCTCCAAAGAACTCTAGATAAATAATGTATATTTGCCCATTCATAACTCATCCTTGGCCAGTTTTTTAAGGCTGTAAAATCAATAGATTTTTCCTATGAATACTGCCATGGTGGGGCAAGCAAGCATTTCTCTTTTGGTCCTTTAACTTAATACCTTCTGTTTTCTACTTGTTCACATGAGTTTATGAGAAAATTAGGTTAATTTTAAAAGATACCATTGAATTCCATTTGAAAATATTTTTATAACATCATTACTATTGTTCCCTGAAGCTGATTAATGAATTAGAGAATCTCGCTAAAAACATGAAAATAAAAATGTCAAATTTAATTTCCTTCTACATTTTGTTTATTCAATATTTTGTCCCATTTTGATTTGGATATCCATTGATGTGTGCATTTTTTCTAACATTTCATGTTGGAAAAGGCAAGTATAAAAACCTAGGACAATGTACATATTGTTTTGGGGGTAGTACAGGTGTTTTGTCAAGATGGATAAATATAGAAATGAAAGAATCTATGCAGTCTGACATGTTGAGACTATTGTCATGGAAATTAAAAAAAATTGACAGGCTGGTTTATAATGTTTGGTGCAACAGAAAAAAAAAAGTTGTTTGAATAATTTATTTGATGAAACTAACTAGAGTTTTAATGATCCCATTGAATGGGGAAAACAAAAATAATGAAACATTATTCCTACTAACTGGCACCAAACAGCACAGAAGAATGTTCACATTTGGCAAATTTAGCTAGCACACAGCTACAGTAAAATCTGTATAGTTAGAAGAAATATGAAATAAGGTCACTAGCATTAATTATTGAATTAGAAGTAAATTATGGGGGCAGCTAGATGGCACAGTGGATAGAGCACCGGCCCTGGAGTCAGGAGTACCTGAGTTCAAATCCGGCCTCAGACACTTAACACTTACTAGCTGTGTGACCCTAGGCAAGTCACTTAACCCCAATTGCCTCACTAAAAAAAAAAAAAAAGAAGTAAATTATGGTTCTCCTTTGAGCCAAAATACTGAACTTCTTGAAGCTGACTCATCAGTATAATAATTTCTTTCTGGAACCTTTGGGCATAGCTATCTATTTTACACCCAGTAAAATCACATTTTATTGAATTACCCTGAAAGACCAATCAACACTAATACTCTCACTTTGCATGGTGGTCTATGAAAGGATAACTAACTAGAGAATACCCACATAGGCTGCTAGGAGATTGGATGAGCACTCAAGTCCTCCAAGGGGAACCCTCCTGACAGAGTTGCAATAATTCTCATATCTGCACAGCTTCTGGAAGACAAATCTATTTATCACTCCTTTGCATGCATTACTTTGAATACTTAAGCAATTTCATTTGAACTTGGGGAAAGAAAGGAAGAAAGGCAGGTATGGTTATCTTTATTGGCTTTATAAAGTAGAATAATGATAGAAGAACGACTATAAAAGACATGTTAATAGAGACCTGATGTTCAACATGTTTTTAATGTACATATTCAAAGTGGTGGCCTGAACAGATGACTACTATTCACTGTGCCTATTAAATATGTCAGGCTATTAACCAAGTATCCCTGGCAGCTACTTATAAACTACACATCATTGTTTGGCCATTGGGACTCTTTTAGAATATATTTTGTAAGCTTATGCTTCTAGCCCAGAGATGAATCTGCCTACATATAAGAAGATATTCAAAGAATTTCTTGTTATGATATTAGTTTAAGGGTATGGTGAGAATCTAGCCATACATATCAGATTGACTTCAATCCAAATATTTTGTCATTCCCAAGATTCATAGTTCTGAGGAAGTTTGAACTTCCTCAATTGCATTGGATTAAGGGAGGTAGGTTTTTGGAATCCCCTGGCCAGAATGAAATACTGTGTGTCAGTCATCTGATCTCTAGTAATCTCTTTCTGCTTTTGTGTCTCTGTCTCTCTCTCTCCGTCTCTGTCTCTGTGTGTATCTGTCTCTCTGTCGCTCTCTCTCTGTCTCTCTCTTTGTCTCTGTGTCTGTCTGTCTCTCTATTTCTCTGTCTCTGTCTCTATCTCTCTCTTTCCCTCTCTCCTTCTCTCCCTCTCCCCCTCTCCATGTCTCACATATATGTATATATAAGAAAAACGAATTCCACATTGGCCATGTCAAAAAAATATATCTATCTTATTCTTAACTCTGAGTGCTTCACTCCTTTCTCTGGGGGTTGATAGTATCTTAAATCTTTACCCCTCTAGAATCATGGTTGATCAGAGTTCCTAATTCTTTTAAAGCTTTTTGTATTTTTAAACAAAAATTTATTGATAATGAATTTCAAATGATATTCACGACAAAGCACAACAATATAGCAGAGATCATTTTCATGAAGTAGATATCTTCAAATAATACAAGGTTAAATGTCCTAGGTATTTCTCACCCCTACACATAGATTCTGAGCTCCAGAGACACACAGAAGTGAAGGGGAATGGAGAGTAGCTGAATGCTTTCCATAAAGCTAGAGAGAGGAGAAGCAAGTATGATAAATCAGAAGCTTCCAACAGAGCAAATTATTCTGATTCTGTTCACTTCATTCTGCATCACTTCATATAAGCCTTCTCAGCTTTATTTGAAATGATATAATTTACTATTTCTCCTAACACAATATAATATTGCATAACTTTTTCAGCAATTCACCAATTTTGGACTATGTCCTCAGATTACCATTCTTTGATGCCTCAAAAAGAATTCTAAATACTTTTGCACTCCTGTAGAATTTGTTTTGCTTAAGATTAACTCTTTCCTTAAATGACACTTCCATTAATTCCCCCTTCTCCCTTCTTACATTTTCTTGTTGATTGAGATTTATTTCTGTCCTCAACTCTCTGTGTGTATATTTTTTCCTTCTTTGACAAACAGAGAAGAGAGTGAGATTCAAGTATCAGCCATTCTCCCCATTAACACTTCCTCCTTGTTTATCTAAGGCATCTACTTGTTCCTCCTGATTATGAGGGATAATTTCCCCTAGCTTTTCTTTCCCTTTCTCCTCTATTGTATTCTTCTTCACCTCTCTTTTCATTCTTCCTTTAGTATCATTCAGCCATAAGAGAACTTTTCTCAGGCCTTATTTCTAATTATATTCCCTCTATGATCCCTTATAATGATAGGGTAAAGTAGGGATACATATATCATATTCCCACAGTAGAATGTAAGTAATTTATACTTGTTTGGTCCTTTATCATTGCTCGTTCATGTTTGCTTTTTTATTTTTCTCTTAACACCTGTTCTTAGCCAGACCTTATCCTCAGGGACCAAAAATGTTTCTGTTTGTCTTTTTATGCCAACCTGGGCATGAAAAATGAGTCACTGTCAATTTGTCTTGGATTTCTCTATTTGGATTGAATTTAGTACATTTTCAAAATATTTGCAGCAGAGTTTATGGGGGGAATTCAATGTTATCATTTTTTTTTCTCTGTCATCCTGGCTACACCTTTCTACTTAATTTTCTTGTAGTTTATTTTTTAATATTTTTTATTATATTTCCCAATTACATGTGAACAATTTTAACACTCATTTTGAAAAATTTTGAATTTCAAATTCTCTCCCTCCCACCTGTTCCCTTCCTTTAACAAAGCAAAAATTGATATTGTTTATACATGTGAAGTTATGTAAAACATTTGCATATTGGCCACATTGAGGAAGAAAACACAAACAAAATAATATGATTAAAAAGAAAGTTAAAAAGAAACAAACATGCTTCACTTTGTATTCGGAGTTCATTAGTTATCATGGGTCTTTTGGAATTATTTTGGATCATTGTCTTGAATAGAAGAGCTAAGTCTTTTATTGTTGATCATCCTCATGCTACTGATATTACTGAATAAAATGTTCCTCTTCTTTAGTTCAACCTACTTTGCATTAATTCATATAAGTCTTCCAAGGTTTTTTCTGAGGTCATCCTGTTGATCTTTTCTGGTAGCAAATTAGTATTCCATCAAAATCATAAACCATATTTTGTATAGATATTCCCCAATTGATGGGCATCACCTCATTTTCCAATTCTTCACCACCACAAAAATAACTGCTATAAATATATATATATATATATATATATATATATATATTTTTTTTTTTTTTACAAATGAGTCCTTTTGCCTTTTCTTTTATCTCTTTGGGAGGGAGACAAAAAGGGAAGACAGAGTTTTAAAGTCTTTTGGGCATAATTCCAAATTGTACTCTAGAATGGTTGGACTAGTTCACAACTTCACTAACAATGAATTTAGTGTGTCAGTTTTTCCACATCCCCTCCAGCATTTGTAAATTTTCCTTTTCTGTCATGTTAGCCAACCTGAAAAGGTGTGAAGTGGTATCTCAGAGTTGTCTGAATTTGCATTTCTCTAATCAATGGTGATTTAGAGCAGGGCTTCTTAATCTTTTTTCCATTCATGCCCTGTTCTAATCTCAGAAATTTTTATGTGACCCCAGGTATATAAAATAGGTATACATGATCTTTACTGTTGCCAATTTTTTTACAGCTCCCACATTCAGTTACATAAACCCAGATGGGGTCATAACCCACAGTTTAAGAAGCTAGGATTCAGAACATTTTTAATGTGACTAATGATAGCTTTGATTTATTCTGAAAAATTCCTATTTGTATCCTTTCACCATGTGGTAAAAAGTACACCAGTTTTTGAAGGACCACCCTTTCGGGGAGGAGACCAATGGCCATGCATGGGCTACGCATGCCAGTCCGGTTGCTAAGCACTGCACTTCTGGGTGAGAGCTTAAAAGGCAAGGAGAGAATGGAAGTGGGAGGTCTTTTCGGCTCTTCTGGTTCGCTGGCTGCGCGGCACAGACAGACGCTGACTGGAGTTCGACTCGGCCGGCTTGCCATAGCAGCAAGTGCTTGACGCGGCTCTCTTCCCCAAAAGGTGGCCTTGAGCTTTTGGTGAGTTTTTTACGGAATATAGACCAAGCTTAGACTTAAGACTATTTGTTTTGTATTTCTACTTTCCTATCCCTCTAATCAACATAACCTTGTAACTACCAAACAGTAAAAGTTCTAACTAGAGACCGGAGGCTTCTTCCATTTACTAGTCTGGGAGATAATGAAGGAAAAGGTTAGAAAGGGGAGGTTAATGCTCTAGTATCCAATTTTTAAATCTCACAACCATTTTTCAACTAGAGAATGACTTTTTATATATAAATTTTGCTCAATTCTCTATATATTTGGGAAATAAGGTCTTTATCAGAGAAACTTGCTGCAAAATTTCCTTCCTCTCCAGTTTTCTTTTAATTTTGGCTTCATTAATTTTGTTAATTAATTTTACTTCCCATAATCCTCTAAATCTTTTACTTGATCATAAAATCTTATCTTATCAATAGATTTGAAAAATGCATTATCCCATGCCCTCTAATTTGTTCATGAGATTACCTTTTATATCTAAATCATGTACCCATTTTGACCTTATCTTAGTATAAGTTATGAGATCTTTTCCCTTAGGGATTCCATTGATGGTTTGTTTTGTTTCTTTTTCTAAAATACTGTTATTTAGGTATTATATTTCCTCTTCTGATAATCTGGGCAATTTATATCTTCATAAATGTTCATCCATTTTATTTAGATTCTCAATTTTACTGGCATATTATTTGGGCAAAACAATTCTAGTAATTGCACTGATTGGTTCATTCACCACTTTCATTTTTTACTTTAATAATTTCATTTTTCCTTATTTTTTATCAAAGTAAAATATTGCTTATCTCTTTTATTATTTTTTAGTAGTTTTGTCACCTTGATTTTTATTAATCTCTCCTTTGTGTTTTTAGGATTTCCATTTTGGTGTTTAATTGGGATAGGTTAATTTTTTCTTTTGGTTAATTTTTCTAGTTACATAGTTGATCTGATATTCCTTTTATTTATGTATACCTTAAGGTGCATATTTTTTGGCTGGTAGAACCAAAAATGCCAGAGAAAGGAAGAAACTTGTCTCAGCTCTTCCATATTCCCCCTCCAAACAACTTTAAATAATACCTCAAAATGAATTCTGGAGCAGCAAAATTCATAAAAGGACAGGGTGAAACAAATTTTCTGCCCAAGACAACTTAAGAAGGAACAACTGCAAGAAAGCTCTGGGTTATTCAGATAAAAGTGGAGTACAGCCCAATGCAGGTCCTTAGCCACAGGACAGGTCAGCAGCCAAAACCTTATGGCCCTGGTTCAGCAGCCCAGCAGCACAGTGGGCCAGCTGTGATACCTCTAGCTCCTAAGACAGCAGGAAAGTAGTAAGGCCTAGTGGCCCTGCTGCAGCAGGTGTGAACATGTCCAGAGCCCTGGTACAGCAGGTGAGCAACCAGGTCCAGAGGCCCCCTGCACAGGAAGCTAAGGATGTACCCCATATACCTCTTAAAATAACACCACTTTAAAATCATGAAATAGTCTGATGAATGAGCAAAATCCAAAGGAAAAAAAATAGGACCATAGAATAATACTATGACAACAGGGAAGATTGAAACACTCAGAAGAGTGTCAAAATACCTACATGCAAAGCTTTAAAGAGATTATGAGCTGGTCTTAAGCCCTAAAAATGACTCCTCTAAAAGTTCAAAAGGGATTTTGAAAATCAAATCAGAGAGCTAGAAAAAAATTTAGAAAAAGAAATGAGAATTATGCTTGAAAAAAGAGCCAACAACTTGGAAAAGGAAGCACAAAAAATAGGAAGAGATGTTAAAAACATCACTGAATAAAACAACTGTGTAAAAAGTAGAATTGGCTAAATGGAAAAGAGGTTACAAAAGTTACCCAAAGAAAACAATTCCTTTAAAATTAGAATTGGGCAAGTGGAAGCTAATGACTCCATGGTATATCAAGAATCAAGAATCAATCAAACAAAATCAAAAGAATGAAAAGAGAGAAGGAAATCAGAAATATCTAATTGGAAAACAACTGACATGGAAAATAGGCCCATGGGAGATAATTTTAAAATTATTGGAGTACCTGAAAGTCATGATAAAAAAGTCCCAAATAGCATATTTTTTTAAAAAAAAATTATCCCCCAAAACTATACTGCTATCCTAGATCTAGAGGGTAATGAAAGATCCTCTCATAAACTGAAAGAAAAATTAATGAAAATGAAATTATATTATAGCCAAATTCCAGAATTCTCAGGTTAAGGAGACAATACTGCAAGTTGCCAGAAAGAATTCAAATATTTAGTAACCACAGTCAGGATTTTAGGACCTTCTACATTCCAGAAGGTAAGGAGCTTGAATTATAACCAAGAATCTACTTCCCAGAAAAAGTGAGCACAATCTTTTGGAGGAAAATGGATATTTAATGAATTAGAGGGCTTTCAAATATTCCTGTTGAAAAGACCAATAGATGAAAATTCAATTTTCAAATAGACATCTCAAGAGAATGTGAATAGGAAAGAGAAAATATAAGGGATTCAATAAGGTTAAACTCTTTAGTCCTTACATGGGAAGATGACACTTGTAACTTTTAGTAATTGTGGGTGGCACAGTGGATAAAGCACTAGCCCTGGTTTCAGGAGGACCTGAGTTCAAATCCAGCCTCAGACTCCTGACACTTACTAGCTGTGAGACCTTGGACAGGTCACTTAACCCTCATTGCTCTGCAAGCCTCTCCCCCCCCAAAAAAAAAAAAACAACTAAAAAAACATCTTTTAGGAATTGTGTCATTATTAGAGCAAATAGAAGTGGTAAACATAGACAGAGATTGTGGGTATAAGTTGACTTTGATGGGATGATATAAAAAGTTAAGGGGTGAAAAAGAGTATTTGACTGGGAGAAAAGATAAGAGAGAGGTAGAATGGGGTAAATTGTATCACATGTTAAGGCACAAAAGACCTATTACCATGGAGGGAAAGAAGAGGACCACTCCTCAAGAAAGTAAGTCTTGCTTGAACCTTAAACTCATTGGATTTGGCACAAAGAGGGAATAACACACATATTCAGCTGGATATAGAAATCTATCTTACCCTATAGAAAAGGTGTGGGGGGAGAAAGAAAGGGAGAAGGCTGATAGAAGAGAGGGAAGATTGAAAGAGGCATTGGTTGGAAGCAAAAGACTGGTAAGGAGGGACAGGGTGAAAGGAGAAAGATACAATTAGTAATCACAACTGTAAAAGTGAATGGGTTGAACTCATCCATAAAAAGAAGCAAATAGCAGAGTGGAATAAAAACCAGAATCCTACGATATGTTGTTTATAAGAAACACATTTGAAGCAGAGAGATAAAGAGTAAAAGTAAAAGTCTGGAGCAGAATATATTATGTTTCAGCTAAAGTAAGACAAAAAAGCAATGGTAACAATCATGATCTCAGAAAAAATTAAATAAAAAATATATCGTTTAAAAAGAAATACAGTAAGAAACTATATCTTCCTAAGAGGTACCATAGACAATGAAGTAATATCAGTACTAAACATATTTCCACCAAATGGCATGGCATCCAAATTCTTAAAGGAAATGGTAAATGAGTTATAGGAGAAAATCAACAGTAAATCTATACTAGTGAGGGACCTGAAATTTTTCTTCTTAGAACTGGATAAATCTAACCACAAAAGAAACAAGAAAGAATTTAAGAAAGTAAACAGAATATTAGAAAAGTTAGATATGAAGTCCACTGGAAAAAAGTTGAATAGGGACTAGTACATGGTACCTACCCAAAAACTGACCATGCATTAGGGCATAAAAATCTAACAATCAGATGCAGAAAGGTAGAGGTATTAAATGCACCCATTTCAGATTATGATGCAATAAAATTTACTTTCTATAAAAGGTAGACTAAAATTAATTGGAAACTAAATAATCTAATCTTAAAGAATGAGTTGGTCAAAGAAAAAATATAGAAATAATCAATAATTTCATTAAAGAGAATAACAACAATGGCATAATGTATCAAAATTTATGAGATGTATTCCAAGCAATACTAAGAGGAAAAATTATTTCTCTAAATGCTTACTTCAATAAAAGAGAAAAAAAACAGATCGAGCATGCAAATAATAAAAAAAAACTAGAAGAAAAAATTTAAAATCCTCAATGAAACACCAAATTAGAAATCTTGAAAATCAAAGGAGAGATTAATGAAATTAAAAATATCAATTGAACCAATAAATACAATTACAAACTGGTTTTATAAAAAGACAACGAAATAGATAAATCATTGGTTAATTTGTTAAAAAAATAAAGAAATACCAAGCTATGAGTATCAAAAATGAAAAGAGTGTCCACCACAAAGGAAGCAAAAATTAAAGTAATAATTAGGAACTATTTTGCCCAACTATATGCCAATAAATATGACTATATAAGTGAAATTGATGAATATTTTTTAAAAATAAATTACCTAGATTAACAAAAGAGGGAACTGAATACTTATATAACCTTATCTTAGAAAAATAAATTGAACAAGCCATAAATGAATTCCCAAAGAAAACATCCCTAAAGCCAGAGGGATTGACAAATGAATTTTACCAATCACTTAAAGAACGGTCAATTTCAATACTATATAAACTATGCAGAAAAATAGACAGAATCCTATGAAATTCCTTTTATGACACAAATATGATATGATATCTAATCCAGGAAGAGCCAAAACAGAGAAAGAGAATTATAGAGCAATTTTACTAATGAATATTGATATGACATTATAAATAAAACACTAGCAAGGAGATTATAACAATATATGATAGGGATCATACACTATGATGAAGTGAGATTTATACCAGGAATGCAGGGCTATTTCTGTATTAGGGAAACCATCAGAATCATTGAACATATCAATAACAAAACAAAAGAAAACCAATGTTTATCTTGATAGATTCAGTAGAAGCTTTTGACAAAATACAACATCCCTTCCCTTATCTTGGAAAAAGCAAAAACAAATATAGATCTAATTAAAAGAGATAAAGAAGGAAACTACATCTTGCTAAAAATTACCATAGACAATGAAGTAATATTCATACTAAACATATATGCACCAAATAGGACAGGATACAAATTCTTAGAAGAGAAACTAAATGAGTTACCAGAGGAAATAGCAAAACTATATTAGTGGGGAATCTCAACCTCCCCATCTCACAACTAGATAAATCTAACCACAAAATAAATAAGAAAAGTTAAAGAGGTGAATAGAATTTTAGAAAAGTTAGATGTGAAAAACCTCTGGAGAGAATTGAAGGGATAAAAAAAGAATATACCTTTTTTTTTCTCAGCAGTACATGGGATGTACACAAGAATTGAATATGTATTAGCATACAAAAACCAAATGTAAAAAGGCAGACCAAATTATAAGAATGCAAGTCATTTCCCAATTTAGAAATGGTCACAGGCAGCTTTCAGGTGAAATCAAAGCTATCCATTGCATATGAAAAAAATTCTCTAAATCACTATTGATTAGAAAAATGCTAATTAAAACAACTTTGAAGTACCACCTCATATCTATCAGATTGGATTATACTACAAAATAGAAAAATAATAAGTTTTGGAGAAACTGTGGAAAAAATGGAAAACTAATGCATTGTTGGCAGAGCTGTGAAGTGATCCAAACATTTTGGAGAGCAATTTGAAATTATTCCCAAAGGGGTATGGGGTTAGGCATGCCATTTGACCCAGTAATACCACAACTAGGTCTGTATCCTAAGGGCATTATAAACAAAGAATTGCAAAAAATTAGAAATTGAGGGGATGCCCATCTATTGGGGCATGGCTGAACAAGTTATGGTATATACATGTAATGGAATACTATTGTGCTATGAGAAATGATGAGCAGGTAGATTTAAGAAAAACATGGAAAGAATTAAGTAGACTGATGCTGAGTGAAGTAAGTGGAACCAGGAAAGTACTGCACACAGTAATAGCAACATTATGCTATGATCAACTGTGATAGACTTAGCTCTTCTCAGCAGTACAATGATCCAACACAATTCCAAAGGACTCATGTTGGAAAATACTCTCCACATCCAGCAAAAAGAACTGTGGAATCTTAATGTAGATTGAGTCATACTCTTTCTATTTTTTTTCTTTTTTGAGTTTTTTTCCCTTTTTTTCTTATTTGTCTTTTACCACATGATTAATGAGGAAAAATGTTTAATGTGATTATATAAATTTATACATGTATGTGTGTGTGTATGTGTGTGTGTATATATATATAAGATTGCTTGCTGTCTTGGGGGGGGTAGAGAGAAGAGTGGGAAGAAGAATAATTTGGAGTTCAAAATTTTATAAAAGCAAATGTTGAAAACTTTACATGTAACTGGAAAAATAAAATGTTTTATGATTAAAAACAATAATAAAATTACACTAAAATGAATAATGAACATTAAATATTATGTTATGTTATAGGAGAAAATAAAATATTATGATATTTTAACCAGATATATTTTTTGGAATACTGCTTCATTGATATCATTATCTTTAATGAAATAATTTGTTTTTTTTAATTTGTTCTTTGAGCTACTTATTCTTTAATAAGAGATTATTTATTTTTCAAATAATTTGTAAACCATACTTCCATGGCCATTTATTGCATGTAATTTTACTTCATTATAACCTGAAAATGGTGCATTTTATATTTCTCCTTTCTACATTTGGTCATGAGGTTTTTATGTACCATGTATTAACATGTTTAAGCTTTGTGAAGGTGCCATGTGCTACTGAAAGAAAAGCTATATTCCTTTTTCTTCCCATTCAATTTTCTCCAGAGGTCTATCATATCTACGTTTTCTAAGTTTCTATTTATTTCCTTGAATTCTCTCTCATTCATTCACTCATCCATTTACTTATATATATATATATATATATATATATATATATTCATTCATTCATTTATTTGCTCATTCATTCATTTATTCATTTATTCCTTCATTTATTTATTTATTCCTTCTTTCCTTCCTTTATTTATTTGTTTATTCATTCATTCATTGATCTATCTATCTATTTATTGTGGGGCAATAAGGGTTAAGTGACTTGCCCAGGGTCATACAGCTAGTAATGTGTACAGTGCCTGAGGCCAAATTTGAAGTCAGGTTCTCCTGAATCCAGGGACAGTGCTTTATCCACTGTGCCACCTAGCTAGCCCTTCTTATTTATTTTATTGTTAGATTTATCTAGCTAGAGAGGATAAAGTCAAGTTCTCTTGCTATTATAGTTTTATTATCTGTTTATTTATATAATTTATTTAACATTTCCTTTAAGAAATTGGATGCTATATCATTTGGTTGCATTACATTAAGTATTGCTATGACTTCATTGCCTAAGGTTTCTTTCAGCAAGATGTAGTTTACCTGCTTATCCTTTTTTAATTAGGTCTATTTTAATATTTGTTTTGTCTGAGGTCATGATTTGTACCCCGTGCCTCTTTGTTTTTGTTTTGTTTTTTTGGTGAGGCAGTTGGGGTTAAGTGACTTGCCCAGGGTCACACTTTCAAATGTCCAGTAATACCTCTCCAAGTAATAGGAATGAGGTTGGTAACTTGGATTTCCAGTATTCACTCTCTTTTCCTTAAGAGCTTCCTGTCAGATAAATCTCTGGAAGGAAAACGAGCCTCTTATAAATCACTGCCTGACTCAGTTTCAGATTCTGTCCCTTGGTCACCTCTACACCACTTGGGGTGGGGGAGATATGAACTCAGGTCCTCCTGAATCCAGGACTGCTGCTCTATCCATTGTGCCACCTAGCTGCCCCACCCCCTGCCTCTTTAAGTTTAGCTGAAGCAAAATAAATTCTGCTTCAACCCCTTACTTTAACTCTTTTCTGTGTCTCTATCGTGTGTTTCTAAGAAACAACATATTGTTGGATTCTGGTTTCTAATCAATTCTATTATCTACTTCTCCTTTATAGCTGAATTTATCACATCCACAGTTATGATTACTAGCTGTGCATTCCCCTCTATCCTGCTTTTTTCCATTTATATTTCCCTTTCTAAAAATGCTTTTTCTCCTCCATTTTGCTTCTGACCACTACCTTCTTTAATATGATTTCTTTCTTCATCACCCCTCCTTTCTCTTATCTCTTTCCTCTTCCACTTCCTTGTTGGATAAGATAGAGTCCTATTACTAGTTGAGCATGTGTGTTTTTATATGTGTACACACATAGAGATATATGTGATGTGTATATGTGTATCTTTCTCTTTTTGAACTAATTTAGATGTGAATGTGGTTCTAGTGTTGCCTGACTTACTCCCCACCCCACACCTCACCATTTTCCCCTCCTCTTTAAGAAATCTTCCTTGTGAACTCTTTTTTACGTGAGATAATTTTCCTCATTCTTTCTCTCACTTTCCCTTTCTCCTATGGAATCCCTCTTATCGAACTATCCATTTAAAAAAAATCATCTCAACATAATTACCTCACTTCCACAGGCTCTTTCTACATTGAATCCTTCTAAATACCCTAATAATGATTAAGTTCTTAAAAGCCACATGTAACATCTTTCCATATAGAAAACTAAACATTTTGACATTGTTGAGTGCCTTATGATTTCTTTCTTCTTTACCTTTTCATACTTCTTTTGATTCTTTTTCTTTTTGTAAGTAAAATTTTCTATTCACCTCTTTTTTAAAATAAAGAATTCTTTGGGGAAGCTAGGTGGTGCAGTGGATAGAGCACCGGCCCTGGATTCAGGAGGATCTGAGTTCAAATCTGGCCTCAGACACTTGATTCTTATTGGCTGTGTGACCCTGGGCAAGTCACTTAACCCCAATTGCCTCACCAAAAATAAAAGAATGCTTAAAATGCTCTATTTAATTAAATATATTTTAAACTATGCACATTTATGTTGCATAAGTTGTTCTTTGTTATTACACCAATTCTTTTGCTTCCAGAACATAATATTCCAAGCCCTCTGCTCAGTTAATATTGTAGCTCTGTAACCTCCTATGGCTTCACATTATTGGAATGATTTCATTCTGACTGCTTGAAGTATTTTCTCTTTGACCTAGGACCTCTGGAATTGGGCTATAGTTCCTAGGACTCTTCATTTTGTTGTCTCTTTCAGGGAGTAATCAGTGAATTCTTTAAATTTCAAAGTAACCCTAAATTTTGAGTTTATCTGGGCAATTTTCCTTGACAATTTCTTGAAATATCATGTCAAGATTCTTTTTTTTAATCATGATTTTCAGTTAGTCCAATAATTCTTAAATTATGACATGTAGGATGATTTCAGAAAAGCCTGGAAAGACTTATACAAACTGATGTATAGTGAAGTGAGCAGAAGCAGGAGAATGTTTTACCCAGTGACAGCAATATTATCCGATGAAGAACTATGAATGACTTAAGTGTTCTCAGCAATACAGTAATACAAGACAATCCCAAAGGACTATTTATGAAACATACTATCCACCTCCAAAGAAAGAACTGTTATTGATTGAACGTAGACTGAAGCATGATATTTTTCACTTTCTTTCATTTTTTTCTTTTAAATTTTCTTATACAAAATGTATAAATGGTAATATGGTAATCACACATATATAAGATATATATGCATATATATGCATATATATATATATATATATATATATATATATATATATATATATATATATATATATATATATATATAATCTGATTGATTACCACTTCAGTGAGGGGAGGGAGGAAAGGAAGGATAAAATTTGCAACTCAAAACTTTAAATAAAAATTGTTTATTATTTTTAAAATAAAATAACTGGACAGTTGGAAGTAAAACACTTTTGAGGAGGAATAGGTTAAAAGAAGATAGAAAATAGAGTAAATATCATGGTAAGGGAATAGGATAGAGGGAAATAGTTATGATGATTGATTATAATTGCAAAATGTATGGTACCTACCTTGCTGGGCTATTATGAAGAAAATTCTCTATCGAGTTTAAAGTACTATATGATGAACAGGAGACTATCAGAAAAACTTGGAAAGACCTACATGAACTGAAGCAGAATGAAATGTACTGTATACAAAATAACAGCAATAGTGTAAGATGATCTGCTGGGAAGAATGTGGTTATTTTCAGCAAGGCAATGATCCAATATAACCCTGAAGGACTTATGAAAATGGCAACCCATCTACAGAGAAAGAACTTATAGTATCTGAAAAGAGATGGAAACACATGGGGTGTTTTTTTTTCCATTTTTTTTCCTCCTCTTTGACAATTCCTCAATCTGATGTTTGGGGGTTTTTTTTGACTGTTTTCTCTCACAAAATAGCTAATGTAGGAATGTTTTCAATGACTACTCATGTACAACTTATTTTGAAATGCTTGAGTTCTAGTGGGTGGGGGGTAGGAATGGAGGAAGAAGAGAAGTTGGAACACAAAGTTTAAAAAAATTGATGTTAAAATCTGTTTTTCCATATATTTTGGAAAATAAAATTCTATTCAATATTTAAAAAAATAAAATAAAATATCTCTTGGATTTACTTTCTAGGACAATTGTTGTTTTTTCTTTTGAGCTAGTTCACATATTTTTCTAATTTTCCATTCATTTGATTTTGTTTTATTATTTCTTGCTCTTTCATAAAACCATTAGTTTCCATTTGCACAATTCTAATTTTTTTAGGAATTATTTTCTTTGGTGCACTTTTGTACTTTTTTCCCCCCACTTGGCCAATTCTACTTTTTAAAGGAGGATTTTGTGTTTTGTTTTGTTTTGTTTTGTGTATGAATTTTGTACTTCTTTTTCCTTTTGGCCAGTTCTGTTTTTTAAAAGGTTTTATATGCCTAAAGTTTTTTTGTTGTTGTTGTTGTTTGTTTTTTGGGGGTAGGATAGGGTGGGGCAATAAGAGTTAAATGGCATGTTCTGGGTCACACAGCTAGTAAGTTCCAATTTTCTGAGGCCAGATTTGAACTCAGGTCCTCCTGAATCCAGGGCCAGTTCTTTATCCACTGTGTCACTTAGCTGCCCCTTAAGTACTTTTTAATGCATTTTTACCAAGGTGCTAATGTTCTTTTTATAATTGTCCTTCTTTGATTTCATTTATTTGCCTAATATTTCTTTTTTCACTCTTGCTTGATTTCAAAAATAATTTTTTGGCTCTTCCAGGAATTCTTTTTTGCCTTCTATCCAATTCCAAGTTTTTTGAGGCTTTGTTTTTAACTATTTTGATTTCATTGTCTGCTTCTGAGTATGCCTTAATCTTCCTTGTCACTATTGGAGATTTTCATGGTTAGGTCCTTTTGTTGTTGTTTGCTCATTTTCTACTTCATTTCCTGATTTAGACATTTTTGTTAACATTTTTTTTTCCAAGTGTGGGAGTGGAAGAGACATTGTCTCACACTTCAGGCTTTTTGTTTTGTTTTGTTTTTTGTTTTTTGTTGTTGTTGTTGTTGTTGTTAGTGGTGGTGTTTTGTTTGTTTGTTTGTTTGTTTTTTGCACTACTATTTTCAGAGTTAATTCTGGGGGTTTGGAAATTTTCCATGCTTTCAAGGTGATGTGAACATCTTTGGCTTGAGAGATCCCCAAACTCCTGTTCTTTCTGTCACATCTATCCAGTCCTACCTGGTGTTTCATCCACATGGTTTCTGGGCCAGTCTCAACCCCTGTGTCACACATCTCCCTTTCTGACATCCTAGATTATTTTCATTGGAAGTTTGTTTCATTTTTAACTTGTTTTGGCTCTGCAACTCCAGAAATATATTTGAAGTTTTATTTAAAGTTGTTTGGAGGTGAACATTGAGCACTTTTTTGCTGCCCCTATCTACTTAATTTTCAACATGTATAATAAATATTTGTTGAAGTGAATCCAATTCTTTTCTTTCATTCAAAGCTTATGGCAAAAGAGTAAAGTATAGAGTCACACCTTTTAAATGGATGCATTTTACTTTCCTCTCCCTATGTCTGGCAGGGACCAAGAAACCATGTAGTGCTTGTTTCATCATTTCAAAATGCCTTTAACATTGAGCCAGAACACCTATAGCCCACTGGAAGTAGTCCATGGCCCAGCAGATTGAAGGGTTTGGGGAAATGGGCTCACCTTGTTGCTTCCACATTCAAATGTATTTGGAATTCTTAATGTGTCAATTAACCCATTATTCACCTCATCCTCTGAGATTTCAGTCCTCTACAAAAAGGAACACACACAGAGATCTAAGATTTTTTAAAAATCAGGAATTTTAAGGGAAAAATGACATAAAATCATTTTATGCTGTAAAGCAACTTCCAATAATTCAAAGCTGTTGAAAATTTTCTTTTTATTCTTTACAACTCACTTTTTTCCCCAAGAAGAATTCCTCAAGCATTTTCAACTTAAAAGCCTGAGTAAGCATAAGAGTATGAAATAAAGGTTATTAAAGAAACACTAATAAACATTTTTATTTTAGTGGTTATTATACTTTTTTAATATATAGTGATAGTGGAATACAATTCCATTCTTGGAGAACAAATTCAGGGCAGTGTAAGAGATCCATATATAATGCATGTGTGCACACATGTATGTATATGCATATATGTATGTATATACATGTACATCTTCATATCTATATGTGTGTATATACATGTGTATATCATATGTGTGTATATACATGTACATCTACATCTATATCCATATGTACATAGCTAGTGAGGTAGATAGCTAGATATTTTCCAGGAAAAATTCTTTGGTTACCTTTCAGCATATTTGCTGAAACATTACTCATTTTAAATACTCATTTTAAACTTATGGTTTGAAATATGCATTTTGCTTTTTTGACAAAACTGTAAAAATGTTCTAGCATGTACCACCCAGTAAACGCTTGCTTTTTTCTTTGCTCTGTTCTATTCATATAGAAAAAGTTATTAAAATAACTCTATACTGTTTCTATGATAACTTTATTTAGTTGTTAGGTTTTAGTAACATATAAAATCATTTACTAATGTTGTAAATAACCATAAAGCAATTCTAGCAGTTTCAATTGTCAGTCTTGCAAATTGCAACTGACTATGTTAAAAACTATTGTACAATATTTTAACCAGATACTCTACTGAAATTATATCTTCACAGTTAATTAATGATTTCCTCCAAGTGAAGTTGAAATGCTTTTTATTAGTCCTGTCTAGGTGAAGAGGTGAGAGAGATGTTCAAATAAGGTATACTCCGGTGTTATAGAAAAAAAAAACCCAAACCAGTTTCATGTGGAAGAGAGAGCTCTGTTAAACCTATGTTGAAAATAACGTTTTCTTATTTGCTACTTGTATAATCCTGGGCAAGTCCTTTAATCTTTCTAAACCTTAGTTCCATAAACTGTACCATAAGAATGTTGGACTACATTATCATTAAGGTTCATTCTATTTCTAAATCCTATGGGCAGTGATGATGAGGTTCTCCAAATCTGACTGTTTTCAGAAAATATTATGTCAATTATCATGAGTCTTGGAACAATGTCAATCTTCCTCAGTGAAATATATAGGAATTCAAAAGATATTTTAAAAACCACCAAAAATCAGGGAAAAAAATATAAACTCATATTACACAAAGGAGAGAAAACTTTTTTATTGCCCAGACTGACATATAGCTAGACCATTGCATTACTTGATAAATAGAAATGCACAAAATATGGTAGAAAGCAAAGGTCAAGTTAGATATACATCTAAGCTATATTATATTGTCTTCAATAAAATCTAAACAGCTGTATGTTGCAAAAGTTAATCTTTTTTTGAATGTTATTAGCAATTTGATCAAATATATCAATTGATTTTATACTCTTTTAGTGGTTGGAATTTGAGCCAAGTAACATATACATAGGGAATATTCACATTCTAAAGCTACAAATCAAATTTTTATTGGGTAAAGGATAGGAACAGAAATCTGAGATGTATTTTGAAACCTGAGTTTAGTTTAGTAACCAATTAGGAAATTGTCTATACACACCACTTAGTACTACTAGATTTAGCTTGTGGTATCTCTGAAGAATGTTCAATAAAGATAGTCCAATAAAAACTGTGCATACCAGTATGGACATCTAGGTGGCACAGGGGAAAGAGTGCCAGTCCTGGCATCAGGGAAGCTCATCTTCATGAGTTTAAATTTGGCTTACTAGCTGTGAAACTTTAGAAAATCTCAACCCTGTTTACCTCATTTCTTCATCTGTAAAATGAGTTCAAGAAGGAAATGATAAACTACTTCAGTATCTTTGCCAAGAGAACCACAAATAGGGTCACAAAGAGTAGGGTGTGACTGAAAATTACTGAAAATCAATAATAAACATAGCAGAATAGATCAATGTCAGTGCTTGACTGACAGGGGACAGCAGAATCAGATACTTTATACTTTGATTTTGTAAGCATGGTTATCTAAAAGCATTGAAACAATGGCAGTCTGTTACATACTTTACATGACTTCTAAGGTCTCTGATAATGAGGTCTTCCAGTCAAACCAGATCTGTTCAAGATTTATCTTTCTTTACCAGCACATTGTCATTCAGGAGAAGAAGCATCAGAGAAATAATAAATTTCCATTGTTCTGAGAATAGGTGTTGGTACGGTAGAAACTTAAATGTACATAGGAGTCTATGATAGTTGTATGGGTGGTATGAGAGGAGCTGACCTTAAAGCACAGGGTTTTAGTATAGTTAGGGCTGGTGGGTGATTTAAAGTAAATTTCACTATGTATGGTGGGAAGAACATTGAATTTGGAGTCAGGAGACCTAAGTTCACTTCCTACCTAAGACACATACTAGCCATATAATCATGAGGAGAGTCACAATTTTTCAAAGACTTTTTTTACTCACGTTATATGAGGATAATAATACCTAACACTAACTACCTTGTAGGTTGTTGTTAAGAATGTACCTTGTAAACTTTAGAGTACTATATAAATATGAGTTGTTATTTTGATTTTAATTATATGTACAATGAAAGATTGGCCAATGAGAGTCTAGTCACCATATGATTGGCCTGATGCAATCCCCATGTAGATGTTTGGTAAGCTTGCTTCCAGAAGAGTAATGGAGGACCCTATAGTCTCTCTACTTCAGATCATGAATTTTTCCTTTGAACATTCCTATGAATGTTTCCTTTCTACTTACTTTGTAGTAAAGAGAAGTCTTTTGGTTGGCTCAGAAGAATATGCATACAAAAGTCTAATGGCTTAACTTCTTACTTTTTCCTTACTGGCACATTTTTTCCCTCACATTAGAGTGAGGCAGATTGCAATAGGACCAGAATTTCCCTGACAGCTTCCTTCCCTACTTTCAGTTCCCTTCCATTAGAAAGACCTAGGACAGAGCTATCCTCAGACCTGATTGGCTCTCATGCAGTTTCCCAGTTATCCAGGGAAATTAAAAGGTCCTAGGCACATTGAAGTTGTGCCTTTTAGATTTTATCAATGTCTTAGATCATGTGGGTCAAAATGTCCTGATGACATAATGACCAGATACAATTTCTGATGGACGTGAAGTGAGCTGCATCTAGAGAAACTAAATGCTCTTGCTTTGGTATTATATGTTTGCTGTATCAGGGACAAGTAAGCATTATATGAATGTCCAATTACTTGACAGTGCATCATTTCATCCAAACCTGAATTTAGAGGGACCCATTAGAATTGTGCCAATTTGGGGCCTCAGGATTGGAAACAGGGTATTGGGCCACTATGAAGCCAGAAACCACATGTTCTTCTAGGTAGGTCAGTGTCTGAGACAGGAATAGTTCCTATTTGTGTTTTTTCCCCTTGGACTTTGAAAGGTCAAAAGATCTAAATATTGCTGGCAACTGATCTGGATGAGGTGCCAGTGCAACCCAGAAAAGTGACCTGCAGGATACAGCAACCATATATATCATTCCACCAGGTGAATGTCATATCCTGCAGCAGGGGAACAATTATGCCAAGATCAATTATGTCTATAGTCAGAAGTGAACTTGATGGGGTTAATGGTTTAGAGTAACTGCTTAAATTTGTGTTCACTCTCTTCAGGGACGAAGATGGTAGAGGAGAGATTGTACACCCTAGTTTGGGGTTGTTATACTTTAGTTCTTGCTATATATTGTCAATAAATATATCTTTTTAAAAACTAATTGTTGGGGGCAGCTAGATGGCGCAGTGGATAAAGCACCAGCCCTGGATTCAGGAGATCCTGAGTTCAAACGCGGGCTCAGACACTGGACACTGACTAGCTGTGTGACCCTGGGCAAGTTGCTTAACCCCCATTGACCCACTCAAAAAAAAAAAGTACAAAAAAACCCTAATTGATATTAGTTGCTTATTAAGGATATCAAGGAGAAAACTGGTTAAATTAGTATTGGATTACTAATCACTGGATAAATTAAGGACATATTAGAGATATTAACTGTAACAGGCTAGTGCTATAAAGAAGAGTATGCTGGGGGCTAGCTGGGTGGTGGAATGGACTAAGCTGGATTCAGGAGGACCTGAGTTCAAATCCAGCCTCAGACACTTGTCATGCACTAGCTGTGTGACCCTAGGCAAGTCACTTAACCCCAATTGCCTCACCAAAAAAAACACAAAACAAAATAAAGAAACAAAAAAAGTAACAGCTTTAAAGAAGTAGGACCCTGCCTTTAGTTTTTTTGTTTTTATTTTTGTTTTCATTTTTGTTTTTTTGTTTGTTTTTTGCTTGTTTGTTTTTTGGGGCAGGGCAATGAGCATTAAGTGACTTGCCCAGGGTCACACAGCTAGTTAAGTGTCAAGTGTCTGAGGCTGGATTTGAACTCAGGTCCTCCTGAATCCAAGGCCAGTGCTTTATCCACTGCACCACCTAGCTGCTCCCTTCAGTTTTTTACTTCTTTAATTCACCTTCTCTTTTAGTTTCATTTCCCTAAACCTCTACTTTCTTCATGCATTTTGCTCTTTTTTTAATTAAACAAACATTTATTTTACTTTTTCCAGCTACATGGAAAGGTAGTTTTCAACATTCATTTTCATAAGATTTAGAGTTCCAAATTTTTTTCTCTCCCTCCCTTTCCTCCTCCCTCCAAAAGACATCAACCAATCTGATATAGGTTGTATATGTACAATCCATGATTGCTCTTTTTTTGTTTGTTTGTTTTTGTTTTTTAGTCTGTGTTGAATCAATATCAGTTCTTTCCCTGGAGGTGGATAGTATGGGTCATCATTAGTCCTTTGGGATAGTCTTGGATCATTGAATTGCTGAGAGTAGTTAAGTCATTCATAATTGCTGCTAGAGTGCTGTCACTATGTACAATGTTCTCCTGGTTCTACTCACTTCACTAGTGATACATCAGTTCATATGAGTCTTTTCAGGTTTTTCCAGAATCATCCTGTTTGTCATTTCTTATACCACAATAATATTCCATTGCAATCATATACCACAGCTTCTTCAGTCATTCTCCAATTGATGGACATTCCTTTGATTTCCAATTCTTTGCCACCACAAAGAGTTGCTATAAATATTTTCTGTACAACTTTTCCCCCTTTTCTCTTTTTCACAATTACTATTGTTAACTGTTTCCCTCCATCCCATTCCCTTCACCATGATATTTACTCTATTATCTATCTTCTTTCACCCTATCACTCTTGAAAAGGAATTTGCTTCTGACTGTTCCATCCCCCAATCTGCCCTCCCTTCTTTTGCCCCTCCCTCTTTATCCCCTTCCCTTCCTATTTTCCTGAAGGGTTAGATAGATTACTTCACCCAATTGAGTGTGTATATTATTCCCTCCTTGAGCCAATTCTGATGAGATTAAGGTCTTTGAGACAGTTCGGTTTTTTTAATAATGTTATTTTATTATTTTCCAGTTACATGTAGAGATAGTATACAACATTTTTAAAATAAGATTTCTAGTTCCAAATTTTTTTCCTCCTTACCCTCACCCCCAAGACAGCAAGTAATCTGATATAGGTTATATATATACAATACTTAAACATATTTCTGCATTAGTCATTAACATGACTAATGTTAAGAGAAGAATCAGAGCAAAAAGGAAAAACCTCAAAAAAGAAAAACACCACCAACAAAAACAAAAGAAATAGTATGGTTCAATCTGCTTTCATATTCCACATTTCTTTTTTTTTTCTGGATTTGGAGAGCCTTTTCCAATATGAGTCCTTTGGAAATATCTTGGACCATTGTATTGCTGAGAAGAATCAAGTCTATTACAGTTGATCAACACATAATGTTGATGATACTGTGTATAATGTTCTTCTGGTTCTGCTCATCTCACTCATCATAAGTTCATGCAAATCCTTCCAGGTTTCTCTGAACTCCACCTACACATCATTTCTTACAGCACAATAGAATTCCATCACATTCATATAACCACAACTTGTTTAGCCATTCCCCAATTGATGGGCAGTCACTCAATTTCCAATCCCTTGCTACCACAAAAAGAGCAGGTATAAATATTTTTGTACATGTCCCTTTTTATGATCTTTGAGACAGTTCTAATGAGTGTTAGGCTCATTTAAACAGATTACTCCACCCAATTGGGTGTGTGTATTAATCCCTCCTTGAGTCAACTCTGAAGCAATTAAGGTCTTTGTTCCTATTCTGATGAATGTAAAATTTATTTACTGCCCTGCTCATCCCTAAACTCCTCCATAAGCCCTTTCCTATTTCTTTCATGTGAGATTTCACTCCATGCTACCTCTCCCCTTTCCCCTCCCCCAGTGCATTCCTCTCACCCCTCAATTTTGCCCTAAAGATTTCATCATGGGGCAGCTAGGTGACATAATGGACAAAGCATCCACCCTGGAACCAAGAGGACCCCAGCCCCAAGCCTGCCTCCGACACAAGACATTCTCCCACTGCACGACCCCAGGCATGTCACCTAACTGCAAATTTTTATGGTTCTCTAGGGTCTTGTATTTGAAAGTCAAATTTTCCATTTTGTTCAGGTCTTTTCATCATGAATACCTGAAATTCATCTTTTTCATCAAAGTCCCATTTATTCCTCTAAAAGATTATACTCACTTTTTCTGGACAGGTGATTCTTGGTTGTAATACCAATTCCTTTGCCCTTTGGAATATCATATTCCATGCCCTCCATTCCTTTAATGTAGAAGCTGCTAGAATTTGTGCTATCCTGACTGGGGCTCCACAGATCTTGAATTCTTTCTTTTGGAAGCTTGCAATATTTCCTCCTTGACCTGGGAGTTCTGGAATTTGGCTATAATATTCCTGGGAGTTTTCCTTTGGAGATCACTTTCAGGAGGTGATTGGTGGATTCTATCAATTTCTACTTTACCTTCTTCTTCTAGAATATCATGGCAATTTTTCCTGACAATTTCTTGGCAGATGATGTCTAAGCTCTTTCCTTGATCATGGTTTTCAGGTAGACTGATAATTTTCAAATTATCTCTCCTGGAACTCCTTTCCAGGTCAGCAGTTTTTCCAAGAAGATGTTTCACATAGGCTCTATTTTTTATTCATTTGGATTTGCTTTACTGTGTCTTGGTTTCTCATAAAGTCAATTCTCATTCTTAGGCTATTATTTTCATCAGAGAGCTTTTGTATCTCCTTTTCCATTTGGCTTTTCAAGGTATTGACTTTTGTTCATGACTTTCCCTCATCACTCTCATCTCTCCACTTTTTCCTCTACCTTTCTAACTTTATCTCCAAAGCACTTTTTGAGTGCCTATATGGCCTGAGATCAATTTGTATTTTTCTTGGAAGCCTGATGTTGCCATCCTCCTCTTAGGGTGCACCTGTGTTCCTTTTAACTAAATCAATTTTCTATGGTCCTCATCTTTCTCTGTCTCTTCATCGTGCCTTTCTTTTCCTTGACTTTTAGCTCCTTAAAGTGGGGTACTCTTTCCAGACTGCACTGTCCCAAGCTTCAGAGGCTCCCAGCTGGTATTGATTTAAGGAGGGGCAGGTTCTTCATTTGCCTAGCCCTGGTCTGTAGATAACCCCATTCCAACTTGCTAATCAACCAGACAGCAAAACTTTGTGTGCTGTCATTGTCAGCTCCAACAAGCCTGTGCCATTCCCTCACCTGGGCTGCTACTCAAGCCTACCTCCTGGTTCCCAGCAGGGGTGAAAAACTCAACCTCTGCCTCACCACCAGCAGAAACTGCTGTAATCCCTTGCCAAGGACTCAGACCTCTCACCAGACTGTGAGCTTAGTTCCAGATGACACTGGCACTACAGCTGATTCAGAGGCTTTGGTATACTCTTTCTTTGGTGAGGCCTTCCTACAACTGGATCTGTGTCAGCACAACTGTGAGGTTGGGCTCCACTCCTGTCTTGGCACAGCAGCTCCATCATTTTAACCTTCCAAGCATTGATTGGCAAATTATCTCAATACATTCTTCTGTGGATTTTGCTGCTCCAGAAATTGTCCTATGGCATTATTTGGAAATTTTTTGGAGGTATCATGCCATGAATTCAAAAGCTCACTGCCTTTCCTCCACCATCTTCCATGCATTTCCCTCTTTTTTTTTTTTTGGTCAGGCAGTTGGGGTTAAGTGACTTGCCCAGGGTCACACAGCTAGTAAGTGTCAAGTGTCTGAGGTCGGATTTGAACTCAGGTACTCCTGAATCCAGGGCTGGTGCTTTATCCACTGTGCCACCTAGCTGCCCCCAATGCATTTCCCTCTTAAAGAATCTTTCTGTGACCCCAAACTTCACTCTGTGCCTATATTCATGTTGTCCACTGTTCCCTTTACCACCAATTGTAAAATTCTATGTCTGTCCATAGCCTACCATCTGAAGTCCAGGTCAAAGCTCATTTTCTCTATTAAATTTTTCTTGATGACTTTGGCTCACTCTTTTCTCACCTCTCTAATTCCCTTTGTTTACTTCATATTTACCATGTCATATGTGATTTGATTATAGTATTGTCAATTTATTACTTCATTATATGTTTATGCACTCCTTCTGGTTCTCTTAATAGTGATTTTCTCAAATTTTTCTCTTCTTTAAAAATCCAATCCAATTCAACAAGTACTTTGACATGTGCAAGTTATAGCAAATATGGAAGGCAGTTTTCTAAAAGACACATTGCTTTTATAAAATGATAATTGAGAACTATACTACTGAAGTATATCTTATATATTCCTGTAGGTACAAAAGTGATAATGGCTTATTGTTTGTAAGTTAGAACTAAGTACCTAGAGCTTTGCAAACACAATGGTCTGGTATAAAAGGCTTTGTTTTCAATTTAGTTTTTACCAGTCATTGTCTAATGGTTACAAGGAAGGGTTTATGTGTATACAGGACAATAACACACATATATCTTATTTTCCTAATTATATTATAAGATCCTTGTGATCAGGGACCTATTTAATAATTTTAGACCTTCAAAAATTCCTAACAAATATTATGCTGGACACATGGGACATACTGAATAAATATTTATTCACTGTTTGTCTCAGCCTGAGCTTTTTGAGTGATTTTGTCTTTATGTTCATTCACCTATTACTAAAATGTATATATGGAAGAAAATTTTTATCTAAAAAAATAAAAAGTAAAACTAGGACTAGATATTAAATGATAAATAAGAAAGTAAGATTTTCTAAAGTCTCTAGTAGCACTAATATGCTAAAAATTAGTGGTGTTTCTGAAACATATTTTAAATTAAAAATAAGGGAAAGTCAATAAGTTGGCTATCCTAAATTTTTCCTTAAGAGCTTTTTCACATGACAGTCTAACATTTTATACTCATCTATTCTGAGAGCTAAGCAATATTTTATTTAATATTAAGTGACTGTTAAGTAATTGATTTCTTAAGCAATATTTTATTATTCTCAGGGAAACATGTCAAGAATGTTAAAAGTGAATTTCAGTGTAGTATTATTAACTGTTGTCAAAATAGTTGATGAATGCAACCATAGAGATAATTTCATTCAATGATCCTCTGAGCACCAGTGTCAAGTGAGGTATAAAACATATGTTCACCAAAGTTGTGCACTGCTTCTGTGGAAGATGTCCTATGCAGAGTGTGAATGGAAAATCCCTATTAGATTCCCTATAAGATAGCAAGATCCTCCAAATACCCTTGGTTGCGTGTGACATTATATTGATTGTATCAATTTCTAGAATGAGGAGTGTGAGAAAATAATGGGATTTGGCAGATACTCAAAGGCCCACCTGGAGATTAATCTAAACTGATTGAATTAAGTGATAGTGATTGACTACTGATTAGCCTACTTCAAGTTAATTAGATTGTAACCACACCTGGCTGGCCCTTAAAGAGTTATTATTCTCAGAAGCTACAGACTTCAAGTCCAGTAAACCAATGGATTTGGATGATGCCTACCAATAAGCTTGAAGCAGTGTGTAAGAACCGCCTCTACTCCAGACGGATAAAAACCTTCCACACTCAGTTTGAGAAAAGTTCATGGTTGAAGCAGGCTCCTGGCTGATGACTTGAGGAAGAACCAGACCAGGCTGGAACTCTAGGCTAGATAGGCTTTTTCTTACCTCCACATGTTCTCTTCTTTCTAATACCTAGTATACTTTAATAAATGCTTAATGCCCAAAGACTGGTGGTAAAGCTTCTAATTTAGGATGACTACACATTTAAATTTCTAAACATCACAGGAGGCCTATATGACATTATCTATGAAAAATGAAAAAGACCATACTAACAATTCCTATAGGTAAAACCAAAAATATGAGAAAGTGCTATTGTATAGGTTATATCAAGTAGTTGAATTGATATCCTCTTGAGTTATGCATGAATCTAGGACAGGAACTGCAGGTGGAGAATAATTTGTGTGTAGCATTGCATGAAAATAAATTCCTCATTATATAATAAGCATTTGGAATCTTTTTTAAAAATAATTTTAAGATTTCCTCTCATTCACACACACATAGATACAACTTTTTTGGCACCAATATTCTCCAGATGTAATTATATTACTCCAAGTAATGTAAAAATATACTCTCTAAAGAATCAAAAATATAGGTGATCAAAAGAATGTGATAAAGTTAGGATATGTAAGGAGGAGCTTATTACTTATGATGACTTGGTCACAAGAAATGACTGACTGCTCCATCTTTATATACCTTTTTAATGGGGAGGCTAAGATTGTTAACCAGACCCTTGAGCTGGAATCCTAAGCTGTGATATGTAAAAAGGGTGATAAAAATGTCATCCAGAAAATGTGTGATCAAATGTGTTTGTTCTATTTTACCAAGATACTATCCAATTTTGAATTTCTAATTTCTGTATCAGAATACAGAATTCAAATTATTTTTTTGCTTGTTTGTTTTTGTGGGGTAATGAGGGTTAATGACTTGCCCAGGGTCACACAGCTAGTAAGTGTCAAGTGTCTGAAGCCAGATATGCACTCAGATCCTCCTGAATCCAGGGCCAGTGCTTTATCCACTACACCACCTAGCTGCCCCCTCAATTTTTTTCAATTTAAGAATAAATAGGAGAAATGCTGGGATGGACAGAAAGAAATACTTCAAGAATATTTATTTCTTTACTTCCTTTTAATTATACAAAATGAAAAAAAAATAGCCTAGATTGTTTCAAACTCTAAAGAAGCTCCCTTTCTTCTTCAGCTGGAGTGTGGAAATCCAGGCTTCTGTATGAAAACCATGTTTCCAACATATTCATTCTTCTTCCCTGCAGTTTATTTTGAATATTCATTTCTTAGCAGGAACTTGAAACTATAGTTTGTACTGGTAATTGAGCAATTATTTCTATTTTTTCTTAGAACTCTGCTGGTTTGGTTTTATTTGAAACTAAAGCAATCTGGCATGCTTTCAGTTTAGCTGGGAAAAAAGAAACACAAAACATGGTGCCTTGGGTGTTCTTTGAAATGTTAAATTAATTCATTTGGAACCAATCTGCTTTAGGTATAAATTAAAATCTGATTTAAAATAATTTTTTTTAACTTTTTTTTTTGGGGGGGGGTAGTGGTGGGAGTGGAGAAAATACTGGAAGGACAACCAGCCACATCAGAGTCTACATGTTAGCCTCTCAAGAATTTTGTTTCTTTCAAGCTCTTTGAGGAACAAACTCTTCCAGTTAACCCCATTACTACAGCCTCTGACCTTCTTTAAATTGATTTTCCTTTCATGGATCCAAATTAATTATAGTAACTTATGATTTCTTTTTGTAAACTTCATAAAATGTTGTTTCTTAAATAATTCCTCATATCCTATAATAGGTATATAGGCAAAAAGGCAACCCAAGGGCAACAGCTATCATGCCATTTTCAGAACTTCCTTCCCACACTAATATCTGTGTAAGGAAATTTGAAGACATAGAGTAATCATTATTATATATGTATGTACGTATGTATCAACCTACATTTGCATCAATCAATAATCAGCCAATAGGCATTTACTAAACATATTCTAGATATGACGTTTTACTAGGCACTGGAAATACAAATGCAAAACTGAAAGAGTTAATGCCCTTAAAAATTAATATTCTAGGGACAGCTAGGTGTCCCTGGATTCAGGAGGACCTGAGTTCAAATCTGACATCAGACACTTGACATTTACAAGCTGTGTGACCCTGGACAAGTCACTTAACCCTTGTTGCCTTGCCAAAAATAAAAAATAAAAAAAATTACATTCTTTTGGTATAACACAATGGCTTAACAAATAAGTAAATACATGAGCCACATCTATATCTATCAATTGAGAGGTGGGAGAACACCAAGTAGGGGGAATCAAGAAAGTACTTGAAGTAGGTGACACTTTAGCTGAGCTTTGAAGGGAGTCAAGCGTTCCAAAAGATAAAGGTGAGGAAGGACAGCATTAAAGACATGGGCAGCAGCCTGGAGATAGAATGGCATGTGTAGAACAAAGCAAGTAGTACAGTTTGGGTAGAGCACAGAGTATGAGAGAGAGAGAGAGAGAGAGAGAGAGAGAGAGAGACAGAGAGAGACAGAGAGAGACAGAGAGACAGAGAGACAGAGAGACAGAGTAATACATAATCATACATAATCAGCTTGGAAAGACAGGCTAGAACTAGACTGTGAGGAGTTTTAAATGCTAAATAGAGGGGTTTTTATTTATTTATTCTATCTTAGAGACTGGAGGAAGTCAATGGAACTTGAGCAGAAGAATGACTTTAGAAATATCAATTTGGCAAATATGTGGAGGATGGGTTGGTGAAGGGAGAGTCAGATTCAGGATGATCAATTTGGTGCCAAAATCAAATTTAGACAATTGTTAGCCTGAAAAATTCAGAGTTTTGGGGTATATTCTATAACATTGCTATTGAAGATACTTGATCAATCTAAAATAAGGATAGGCCGTATACCTTAATCCCATTTCAATTTATATAATCTTTATTTTTATTCACTGAAAACATAAATACCTGAGATAATATCTAGATACATTGAACTGTTGAGATTGCCATGAAAATAAATATAATAATTGTCTTGTCATACTAAATAGAATATTGATGAGGACAGTGCCCTGGGACATTCCACTAGAAAAATTCCTCCAAGTTGACATTTAATAACTGCTCTTCAGAATGGATTATTTAGCCACTTTTCTTATTCATAAAGCATATAATGACAAACTCCATCAAATATTTTGCTAAAATGTGAATATACTGGGGCAGCTAGGTGGCATAGTGGATAGAGCACTGGCCCTGGAGTCAGAAGGACCTGAGTTCAAATCCAGCCTCAGACACTTGCCAACATACTAGTTGTGTGACCCTGGGCAAATCACTTAACCCCAATTGCCTCACCAAAAAAATGTGAATATACCATGTCAACAGAATTTTTCTGATCCATTTATTTTTTTGGGGGGGGGCAATACTGTTTTTTTGTTTTGTTTTTGTGGGGCAATGGGAGTTATGTGACTTGTCCAGGATCACACAGCTGTTAAGTGTCAAGTGTCTGAGGCTGGATTTGAACTAATTTCCTCCTGAATACAGAGCCAGTGCTTTATCCACTGCACCACC
Source organism: Dromiciops gliroides (assembly GCF_019393635.1). Classification (NCBI taxonomy): domain Eukaryota; kingdom Metazoa; phylum Chordata; class Mammalia; order Microbiotheria; family Microbiotheriidae; genus Dromiciops; species Dromiciops gliroides. The sequence continues at coordinate 191,724,339 of NC_057863.1, forward strand.
TACCTGTCCCCAAGCATGACCTGTTTTTGATGAAGCCTTGTTGGTTTTTATTAATCACTGTTTATTTTTTCTAAAGGCTAACAATCTATATTCCTATTAATATGTTCTAGAATTATGCATGTTCTCCCCAACTCCTTCTCTTCCTTTGGAAAACCAGAACATTTGCTAGGAGCGTGCCTACTTAGCCAGCTTTCACAGCTGTAATTAACAATTGGCAACCTCAGAGTTACCTTAAAGCTATATAAAAGCTATATAGCACCTCCCCCTTTCTTCCCTCATGTACATTCAAGAAAATGAGTTCCAAGGATTGATGTTGATGAGATTGAAGGAATACTCTGCTGTCATTAAAAAGTACAAGATTAGAATATTCTTGTCCCTTGAGAAAGAGGTAGAGGATACCTTGGCCTGGAATGTCAAACCAGGTCCAAAAGAAGAATCCACTGATAACCTTCTTTTAAGAAATAATTCTATAGCAAGGCATTGTGGGACATAACTGTAATCCTTTCTACTGAGGATACTGAGGATAGAGGATGATTTGAGCTCATGAATTCTGAGCATCAGTGTTTTAAGTGGATTGGATGTATGCACTAAGTTCTACACAAATACGGGGGTCAGGACTTTTAAGGAGGGATCAACTAATTTCTATGGATGGGTAAACTGGCCAGAAATGGAGCAGTTCAAACCTCCTGTGGCACTCAGTAGTGGGATCAATTCTATAAATGGCCACCACAATTCCAGCCTGTGCAAGATAGAGAGATCTGGGATTAAAAAATAATTGTGTGAACATCTCATTAAGACTTCAATATGAAAGGTCACAGACAAATCTAGCTCTGCCATATGAATCCTAGCAAAAATCCTTAAAAGGGCACCAGAGAGAAGAATGATCCAGAGATTCAAGATAAATAATAGTAAACTCCTCTAAACAGTCTCTACACTCCAGGAATGTACAAGAATTGGGCTAGAATCTCTCAAGCACGGGGGGAGGATGCATACTAGGGGAGGAAGAAACCAAAGTGACTTCCAGTAAGTAGATCCTGAATGCAAACGTTACAGGGGGATAAAAGCTAGTTCAAACTACTATGAATGAAGCCTACATAAATTATCTGAACAGTGAAATTTCCTGGGTGGATTGGAATCTTTCTCAAATTCAGGTAATTGGGGCTTAAAACCAGAGAGTTGTTAGCCCTCATTTGTTAGAACAGAAATGAAGAATGTAAAGAATTTCCAAAGTATATTACACAAAGATAGAAAGCCCAGAAATGCACTCCATGGAGAACTGGGATCCACCCCAGGAGACAGGTATGATCAACAGTAAGCTGGTAAATGTTTAACAACCAATTCAATTTTAAAAAGTATATATGGGGACGCCTAGGTGTCGCAGTGGATAAAGCACCGACCCTGGATTCAGGAGTACCTGAGTTCAATTCTGGCCTCAGACACTTGACACTTACTAGCTGTGTGACCCTGGGCAAGTCACTTAACCCCCATTGCCCCGCAAAAAAAAAAAAAAGTATATATGACATACTTTAAATTTAATCTGAATTATTAACATATTCTCCATCACTTTATAAAGTTGGACAATAAATGACACAATAAATCAAGCCTCAATTTGTAATATTTATCAATTTCTGAGGTATAAATGTTCATGCTGAAAATTTAAGAATTGGCTTTTTTCAATACAGTTCAAGTGACTCCAGCATATCCTTTGTACAACTCCTTGACTTGGGATGTACACTGTAGAACCTTGCTGGAGGCCTGAGATCAGTTTGGACTCTAACTGGAACCGAGTAGAATCATAGCAGTAGGGTGGAAAACATTCTAAATTTGGGATTCTGAGAAGAGAAAACAGAAATATATCGAGACTGTCATTTTCATTGGGAAACTAGTATACTGAGACAAAAGCCAGGGATTGAGGCAGAAGTGGGGAAGGGGCAAGAACCAGTTTTTCCATCCAGAGCTACAGTAACAACAGCATCCAGGCTGTATCAGGGAGAAAAAAAAGGATTTGCCGAATCCAGTAAAGATGACAGGAGGAAGTAGAGTCTGATCCTGGTACAGAGTTTTACTCCAAAAGGAACTCTGAATATAATGAAAAAAATATGCATTAAAGGAATTCCAAGAAATAAGCCTCAAAGAAGACAGTAATTACATGACAAGTATAAACTCTCAGGGAGGAAAATAGGAGAATAAATATCTGAAAACAGAAGACCAAGTATTATAGTCCTTGGGGGTGGGGGGAGAGAATAAAATAAATAGCAATCAATTCCATAAAATAAAAAGAAATATTAGAATCAAGTCAAAATGATGAAAAAAAATGGAAGAGCATGTAAAGAATACACAATCACAATCAAATGATATGAAAAATAAGTCAAAGAGACATAATTTGGGGATCATTGGAATAAAAACCATGAGCAATCAAAAATTCTGGATATCATATTTCAATAAAAGAAAACTGCATAATTCTTTTAGAACCATGACCAAATTAAAAATAGAAAGAATAAAACACTCACATATAGAAAAATACCAAAACTCAACTTAAAAATACTCATGAATGACATACCCCAAATTCAGAACTTATAGTTCAAAGAAAAAAATAATCTAATCCACCAGAAAGAGTCCCACCACTACATGTACCTTCAAGAAGAGAAAATCTTGAAATACAGTATTCCAAAAGGCAAAATATAAAGGTTTACAAATGACAATAACTTATCTTGAAAAACTGAGTGTAATTCTGTTAGAGGAAAGTAAACCTTTAGTACACTGGAATATATGCAAGCATTCCTGTGAAGAACAGTGGAAAAAGTCTTTGAAATACAACCACTGGAAAGAAGGGGCTAACTAAGGAAGTGCTAATGATCTAATTAGTTGAGAAGAGTGAAATTTTAGATTTTAGAATTCCACTCTCTTCCACTATTACATAGTACAGAAAGAAAACGCAGAACTCAAGTATGTTATATTTTGTTGCTTTTATCAAAGGAATGAAAAGGGAGGAGAAAAAAGTAAAATAAGAAACAAATGAAGAAGATAGAATTTTGTTGTAGGCATAGCTCTAATTCCAGTTCAGGTTTGATATTGGGACAGAATAAAGCACTTGTCAGTCATTTTAAAAAGAGGTTCCTTTGCTCAAACACAGCAAAGCTATGAAGCAAATATACAGTGATACCAGCTTCTCTGTTCTTGGCTTCCCTCATCTCCATCTGGAAATGTGTTTGATTCATGCACCCACCAAGTACTTATATACATATCAAAGAGCATTGCAGCTAAATAATTCAAGGAAAAGTTAATCAAATGAGAGGGAGAAATATGTAACAAAACTCTAATAGCTGGACACCAAAGTGTGCCTCTTTTATACATAGACAGATATAATAGGAAAAGAAAAAGCAATAAGGACCTGCCTAGAATTTTAGAAAACTTACATATGCTAGATCTACTCCCTGATAAATATTTCATGTCCTTTATTTCTCAGGCCAAAATCTTTTCTTTGAAGACAAAACGGAAACAAAATAAAAGTTGAGTAGTTCAGTCTTCTGATGATTGTCCACTATCACTCCACCCAACTCACACAATACTCTTATTCTTTCTTTAACAGTCTTCTTATCCTTATCATGGCCTGATTACCTATCTTTTTAATCCTTAGTTCTTAGTACAAGTCTCACATCATTGTGGGATTTAGCAGTTTTGACATGATTTTTGACTGTGTCAAATGACTTACTGTGCTACATTTTTATCAGTTCTTATCCATTCTTCCTGCCTTCACTTTTTATACATATATTTAAATTCTGAATGCCTTCACATTAGTCTTTTGTTAGCATTCTATTTCTCTCCTTATTAGCATGATTTTCTGATTATACATCTTCAGAATTTTATTTCTAGACAATCCCCAATGCTTTTTGACCAAGTATTTAATATAATTACACTACACATTCCTTTGCTAATCTTTTTCCCCCTTTTGAATGTGATATGCTTCCAGAGTAAATTCTAATCATGAGTTCCATCGCACCAATCTTAGTCCTACCTGTAAGTCTAAATTTTCCTTTTTGCATTAAAACTTTGTTACACATATTGTTACTCATACTTTATGAAAGTGTATGTAGACATCCATGGTCAAGGGTTTAACTCTAGGTTAGCTGTATTATTCCTCTTAGATTTCACTTATTACTCTCTGTGATCAGTTGGTTGGTTGTTGTCATTCATTCTTGAGGAAGAACAAAATGACATCACTATATTGGTACCAGGCTTATATTGGCCTATTTATGCTATCTCACTCATATTTAGTTTTCTCTGTTGCCTTCTCTGGTCATTTTTTCATTGTCTTTCCAAAATTCATTATTCTTATATTTTAAGTGCTGGTTGAGAACCTTATTTAGTTACCAGAAACCATGTTCTTTATTAGTTTTTCACTTTCCAAACCTTTTTTCATGCAAATTCCTCATTTTCATTCTGTAGTAGTGATGAAAGCACAACCTTTGACTCAAAGATTTCAATAAATTGTCCAGAACTTAAACATCTTTAATAATGCTTTTAAGCCCCAACTTATGGTATTATTTAGACCTAAGGGAAGCACCAGAAGATGGCTGTACTTGTACCATCTGATGTGCCCCGGGAAGACAGAAGCATCTCTTGGGTTTATATCAAGTTAATAAATTGCAATCTCAGTATGATTCAAAGAAGTGTTACATATATTCTCTGACCATTATTGCCTACCAGCATCTGTGGAGCCATATCATTTTTCTGTAAAGCACAAAAACTTTCTTCATCCCTATTCTATAGGATGATTCTCAACCCAATAAATAATTCCAAAAGTTTAGTAGTTTTTCCTTTTTTTGGAAAGAGATACTGCACTTAAATGTCCCCAAAAGATAATTTACATACATATAATACAATGCAAAAATAAAATTTATGTGAAATCATGAGTCTATTTCCTATTCCTTTCTTTTTTAAAAATCATATTTTTCACAGAATGCTTATTTCCACACATTGCTTTTAAAAATGTCATGCTTGTTTGAGTTTTCTTCTTGAATTTGGAAGATTTTTCCTTCTGTTTTCTTCTGTGCACTTAAAAAAATACTAGGAGGGCCCTCTTTTTATTTTTATTTTATTGGCCCTCCTTATGGATCTTTCCTTGCTCAATTAAAACAGCAAGAGAAAGAAAGAGGAAAAAAATGCTAAAAATGTTCTTAGGAAAGCAAAGTGAATTGACCCATTGGCCCTGTCTGGAAATGTAAGTGTTTATATTTTGTGCCTATTACCTGTCTTTCAAGAGGTAACTAATATTCTTATTTTATTTGTGTGTATGTGTGTGTGTGTGTGTGTGACTAATATTCTTGATCAATGATCCTCAGGAGACATGGTCATTGAAATGACTAGAATTTTTAAAGATTTTGAAGTTATTTTATTGACAATATTTTTATCCTTTTATAAGATGCTACAGTTAGTGTATTGCCTCTAAGAGTATTACCCATTTTCACTATTTAGTTTGTATGCACATAGGCATTTACACAGTCTCCTCTATTAGAATATTGTTCAGTTATTTCTCAGTTGTGTCCAATGCTTTTTGACCCCATTTGGAATTTTCTTGGCAAAGATGCTCAAGTGGTTTGCCATTTCCTTCTCGAGCTTATTTTACAGATAAGGAAACTGAGACCAACAGGGTTAAGTAACTTGCCCAGGATCACACAGCTAGTAAGTAAGTTTCCGAGGCCAGATTTGAATTCAGGAAGATGAGTTTTCCTAACTGCAGTTCCTGCACTTTCTACTGTGCCACCTCACTGTCCCATATGAGTACAGAACTAGAATTTGAACCTAACTACTACAAATTCTAATGCATTTCCTCCATTACATCACCAAAGAACTCTCAAATTCTGCCTGAAAATTATTTTGATAAGTAGACTGCTAATTCTGTTTTTCAGAAAGTTTTACTGTGGATGCAAATATACTTTCCAAAAATTTAACTGCTTATCCCCAATTAATTACTGTTCATTATGACAGCTTTTTTTCTTGCTTGCTTTAAATATCTACATATATATATATATATATATATATATATATATATATATATATATATATATATATATATATATATATATATATATATATATAATTTATTTCATTTAGTTTTTGTTTTTGAGACAGGGTCCCCCATCTCCCTAGGACTGGAAGTACAACCTATGTTCATAGGCCAATTTCAGACTTGGGTTGGTTTCACCCTTTTAGGCACCCTGGTGGCCATCATCTCCTGGGAATTCATCGTATAAGTGCTGGATTTAGTGTGAATACCTGATTAATATTATTTTTTCTGAAGCTTACATCCTCCCTACCTCAAGGGATCCTCCCCCAGGAGCAGGAATTACTGCAATATACCACCATGCCCTGCTGAAGCCCTGCCTCCTTTTTTCCCAATAAACACCTATTCCTTTCTTTTTTTTCTTTTTTTTTTCTTTTTTTTTTTTTTGCGGGGCAATGGGGGTTAAGTGACTTGCCCAGTAAGTGTCAAGTGTCTGAGGCCAGATTTGAACTCAGGTACTCCTGAATCCAGGGCCGGTGCTTTATCCGCGGTGCCACCTAGCTGTCCCATACCTATTCCTTTCTAATGGAAATAGAAGGTACGTTCCATGGACTTTCAGTGGACTTTCAGTCACCCTTCCTTCACAGAATAAGGCACCCCAGAGAGGTTTTCTAGGACCAGTTGTTCTAATCTTTCCCATTTTGAATGCTAGCTTTGAGTTTGTTTGGGAGACCAGCTATGTAGGTTCACAATGAAACTCTCTCTAGACCCCACAATAAACGACTTGAAGAACTGACTAGTAAAGAAGTTGAGTAACATTTCAGGTAAATTATTTTGGGTAATCACTTTGAGTGAAATAAACAATCCCAAGCTAGACTATACCAAATATCTATCCAAACAGCTATCTGAACTAGGTAAAATATAGTCTCAGGAGAGAGTGGCTGAATTGCCTCTTCAGTTAACTTGCTTAACTTTCACTTTAGTACTGATATCATTAATTGTTTAGATCCTTTTCCACTGGAAATAAATATTCTTGGACTTGTCAACACTTGTCCATCATTTTATCATATTTGTAGGACAAATAAATTCTATATTAGCATTCATCAAGCTTTCAACTATGCAGGGTTCAAACATTAACTTCAAATAACATTTTATGTAAAACATGCAACATTTCCTTGTGATATCTCTGGAAATCTGAAATAAGTGAGATAAAATAAAGGTCTAAATACCCCTTTTCAGGTCAGCAATGGCCTGACTCATGAGAAAATGGGAAAAGGTCAAAATTTAATGGCTCAAGAAATACGTTTTGTGAAATAGACATAAGGAATCACATTTAGAAAAGCTAATTTGTGAGGCAAAAATCATGACAAGAACAGAGGTTTTCATAAAAATCAATACATTCCAGTGACAGGCACTGTAATAAATAATAGAAATGAATAACTGAATAAACTTAGACAATTTCATTATAAATTAAAGTCAGTTTCATTTCCTATGAGATTTTCTAAAAATAGTGTAAGAAATGTCGAAGCTTACAAGTTGGACTTGACTCATTTTAGAGCTTAAATATACTGATGCTAGGAGAAGATCACTGGCCATCATTTGTACATGTAAATTTGTACATTGAGTGTTAACTCAATCCAACTTCAAAAAGTTCATTTTCCACACATGTCTAGTATGCATAATGGGGTCACACATAATGAGATAATACATTTATTCTGAATATGAATTACCCTTCTTGCACACATATAAGTTCATGACAGCTGTTCTGACAGGTGGCTCATCATTATTACTATAATTTCACAAATCAGGAAACTGAGGCTTAGGGAATTAATGACGGCCAACAAATAAATCAATGGCAGATTTAGGGTTGTCCTAAGTGGGAAGCAGGAGGCAAAGCTAGTAGCTTAGCTCTTAGCCTCTTGAATGATGTTACCTCTTAGATCAAGTCCTCCCTGTTACAATTGCTTGAGTAATTACGTCAAAGGGATTTTCTTTTAGCTTATTTCCCCAAATTATTCAGCTGTGCCATCAGGAACTGTTATTTCCTTTTCTTTCAAGCTTCAGGTTGATGACATACTCATTTTTCATCCCAACCAGTGCAAGCTGACACTTTGTTATATAGTTTCAAAGAGAGGAGTTATATATTTTTACATCCCCCAAAATAAAGTCATTAACCTACTGTCATTGGGTTACCTTTGGGGCTCTTAAATCCAAAATCCAAAAAATTCAAAGAGTGTGCAATTAAATAAATCTTCAAAAATTCCTCAAATGCACATTGTGGAAAGAGGGGAAAAGGTGGTTTAACTGTATTCAATGTTGTTTGCTCTAATTATACTCAACAATCTGATGTTCTAACTATAAAATTGATCAAGTTTAAGAAGTTTACTTAGTCTGTATTCAAAACAAAAGGGATGCAATTTTTTACTAAATAAAAATTGCTGTATTTTGCAACTTACAAATGGTAATGAATTTCATTTTGAAATTTTGCCTTGAGCCCCACAGTGTAAACAAGGATTAGATTTTCTCAAGGTTAGTAACACTCCCTTATCCCCATTTCCTCTCTAATATTGTGCTTAAAAATGTGTTGGCTTCTTAGTTCCCAGGAAGCAGGGACTTCATGTAAGGCATCTCTAATTGGGTAGCTATGAAGAAATAGTTCTTTAAGCAAAGCCACCCTCAGGGTGCTATTTCTTAGGGGTACCAAGCATACCTGTCAGTTATCTCCTGCATAGAGCTGTCATATCCAATGGCACAGAGAGCAGTTTTTACAAACTGTTCTCAAAACGAATAAAAATGAGGTTTCCCCATTCTCATTTCTTGTTTCTCCTCCATTTTCCTCTTCTTACTTCTTTAAGGTCACCTCAAAGGTATAGCAAATATAAATAATCACCCCAAGTCTTATGCTTCTTGGGAGCATGAGTTTGGCCCTGACTTACCACAAGAATACCACCATCTCACTCTGTGAAAGGAACCTGTACAAACTATCTAAACAATACAATCAATGCACTGGTGTTTTTAATGTAATGGAAGGACATACTGATGACCACGCAGTTCTCAAAAGCAACTCTTAGAACTTGACCCTCATTGGTGAATCCCCTCATATTCATTTTGGATATATGATTTCATTAACGTAGGGAACATCCAGTGCAAAAAGACATCATCTACTAATGAGCATGTGCCTTTCTGCATCTTGCAGTCCCAGAGAGTTGCCTAAATCACTCAGAGGATGACATAGTCTGCATGTGTGGTATTAGGACATATTAATTCATAGAAATTATTTTATTTTACCTACTTGGATTTTTTAAAGAGAAAAAATCTAATTTAAATAAATGACACAAAGTTATACTTCAATATACTTTAATGGATTGGATGATCTCTTTAATGAGGGTGTTCTCTTCTTGTGAGTCCTCTTTGGCTCTCCATAGATTTCACAGTGACACCATTATTGGTAGCTACAATGTAACTATTTTAATGGAGCAGAAGCATTCCTCTACTATATAACTACTGCCAATATATAATACATCTCAAATGGGTTGTGGGAGTGAAGAGATGGATTTTGATTACAAAATGGGGTAGATTTCTCTTAATTCAATACTCTAGTCCTCAGTGAATTATGAAGACTGGTTTGGGGGAGGTAGCTTCCTGTTCATTTAATGGGGGTCACAATCCTCTCATCCCAAATTGACTCCTTCCACTGAGCTTCTAATCCACATTACCTTAGTATAAGAAGGAGTTTCTTAGGAGCTGACTTGCACATACAAGACTTGAAGCATATAACTTAGTTGACAGGAAGTAGTAGTCTCAGTAGTCTTAAGGTCTTCTGGAGTATTTGTTCTTGGATTTGCTTGCCTTGGCTTTGGTATGAAAGGACAGAATTCTGGCATTTGCTTTGACCTTTTCTCTCTTCCATTCCACCAGCCTAGAAGACCAGCATCTCATTTACTATACTTTCAAGCTCTTCCTTTCTGGGTTTTAATGAAGTATTAGGAGTGCCAAAGATTCACTAATTGACCTCAATTTACTCTAGCCTGCAATTAGTCTTGGTAGCAGCTTTGCAGTCTTCTAGTTCAACTCCTCATCCTCCTCCTCCTCCTCCTTTTTTCAATTCTTCCCTCCTCCTTCCACCCCACCCCCAGGCAAGGATCAAATAATTGTAACCTTTACATGAACAATTGAATATTATTAAGAATTTTATTTTCATTGTATAGAAATAATTTTGAGAGACTTTCATTTCATTTTTGCTTTAATAAATAGATTATCATCTATATATGTAATAGCTTTTCCCAACCATAAGAATCCTTTTGATTATATGCATTTCATGGTCCCCAAAACATATTTTTCTTCCTTTATTAAAATTGTGTATTTATTTTGTGATTCAACATTTCCAGTAGTCTATGAAAAAGGTGCCAAATTCACCAAGTCCTGCAATCAGTAGATTTGGGTAATTTCAAGTTTGTTAATTCTTTGAAATAGTAGAGACTTCAATCAAGCCACACCTTTTCATTCCCTTCTATTATGGTACACAGCCTCCCATAAATTCACCATAGACATTCAAAGTAAAATGAGGAAAGTCTCTTCTTTTACCTCTTTTAGCATTAAATGGATATTAGTGGAGCATGTGAGCTGTCAAAATATTTGAATTTGCTCTACCTTCCTGAGTGGCCTATCACCTTTTATGTTTTTTTTTTAATAAAATCAATTATCCCTTTTTTCTTAAGATGGCACCAAAGGCGAGGAAGGAAGCAGTTGTTCCCCCCAAGATGTAAGCCAAGATCAAGGCCTTGAATGCCAAGAAGTCAGTCCGAACATCCTCCACCTTCCAGTGACCCAAGATTCTAAGACTTCAAAGACAGCCCAAATACCCTGGGCAAAGTACCCCGAGGTGAAACAAGCTTGACCACTATGCCATTAAGTTTCCCTTGACTACTGTGTCAGCTATGAAGAAGATAGAGGAAAACAACACCCTTGTCCTCATTGTGGATGTCAATGACAACAAGCACCAGATTCAGAAGCTTTATGACATCATTGTGGCCAAGGTCAACACACTGATCAGGCCTAATGTAGAGAAGAAGGTCTATGTCCAACTGGCTCCAGACTATGATGCTTTGAATTTTGTGACCAAAATTGGAATCATCTAAACAGCGTCCAGGGCAGCCAGGTGGTGCAGGTCCTTCTAAATTCAAGAGGATCTCAGTTCAAATGTGACCTCAGACACTTGACACTTATAGCCATGTGACCATTAGCAACTCATTAAACCTGCATTGTCCTGCATACTATTCCTCTACAGTAAGGAAAATTTCCAGTATAAAAAAAAATAAAATCAATTATCTTTTACTTTCATTTCTTACTTCTCTCCCCTACTCCTCCACCTGCTCCATCCATTGAAAGGGCAAGCAAAACACATATTTCAGAGTTGATTATCTTTACAATAGTACCAATATATAAACTGTTATCTTGCTTCTATTAATTTCACTTCACATCAGTTCATACAAATCTTCTAAAATTTTTCTGAAACCAACCTTTGTAATTTCTTAGAGTGAACCTATTATATATATATATGTATATATATGTATATATATGTGTGTGTGTATATATATATATATATATATATATATATATACATTTAAATAGAATACCATAACTTTTTAGCCATTACCTGGAATGGATAAATTTTCTAAACCAAATAAATCATTAAGAAATCCAATGGTAAACTACAGTAAAATAAATCTCCCCTCACCCCCAATCATTGAGAGACTCAGGGGAACTAAAGCTGATGAAAGCAAGTATTCCTAGACCAAGGATAGGACATGTATTTTTTTTTTTTGCTGTAATTTTTTTCTTTTTTTCTGTTTAGAATTTTATTTTCCAAATTACATGTAAAACAAAATTTGACATCAATTTTTTAAAACTTTGTGTTTCAATTTCTCTTCCTCCCTCCCTCCCCACCCCTACCCCCAAGAACTCAAGCAATTCAATATGTTAAACATGAGTAGTCATGCAAAACATCTCCACATTAGCCAGGTTGTGAAAGAAAACAGGCAAAAACTAAACTTCAGATTAAGAAATTATCAAAAAAATTATTTTTCAATCTGATTATTCTTCAAAATGATGGTATATCACTTCTTTCTCTGTAGATGGATTGGAATTTTCATAAGTCCTTCAGAGTTATATTGGATCATTGCATTGCTGGAAATAACCACTTACTTCACAACAGATAATCTTACGCTATTGCTATTATTTTTATACAGTACATTTCACTCTGATTAAGTTCATGTAGTTCTTTCGAAGTTTTTCTGATAGCATCCTGTTCTTCACAACTTTTATGTAGTGCCTTAAACCTGACAAAGAATTTTCTTGACAATAGCCCAGCAAAGTAGTACCATATGTTTTTCCATTATAATCAATAATCATAACTGTTTTCCTCCACCGTATTCCTTTACCATGATATTTACTCTATTTGCTATCTTTTTACCCTATTCCTCCTCAAAAGTGTTTTGCTTCTGATTGTTGCCTCCCCTGCTCTGCCCTCCCTTCTTTCACCCTTCCCTTTTTATCCCCTTCCTATCCTACTTTACTGAAGGTTTAGATAGATTACTCCTCCCAATTGGGTGTGTATCTTATTCCCTTCTTAAGCCAACTCTGAGGAGATTAAGGTCCTTGAGCTAATTTTGATGTGTATAAGGCTCCTTCACTTCCCCCCACCCCCGCCATCTCTCCCCCACTCCATATGCCCTTTCCTGTTTCTTTCATGTGCAATTTCACCTCATTCTGCCAATCCCCTATGCCCTCACCCAGTGTATTCCTCTCCCCCATCGATTTTACCCCAAAGATGTCATCATGGGCAGCTAGGTGACACAGTGGACAAAGCACCTGCCCTTGACTTAGGAGGACCCAAGCCCAAATTTGGCCTTAGACACAAGACATTGATGAACTCCCACCACCCCCTCCCCCCAAAAAAGAGAAACAAAAAAAAATAGATCCTTTCCAGGTATCATCCTTTCATAATCAATTCCCATCTGTCTAAATTTCTTCCTATCATCTGCCCTAATACTCAGAAGACATATCATTTTCCCATGTAGGAATATAAACAGTTTAATTTTTTTTTACATCTCTCATGATTTCTTTTTCCTGTTTATCTTTTTATGCTTCTCTAGGGTCTTGCATTTGAAAGTCAAATTTTCTATTTAGTTCAGGTCTTTTCATCATGAATACCTGAAAGTCCTCTTTTTCATTGAAGTCCCATTTCTCCCCTGAAAGATTATACTCAGTTTTTGCTGGTTAGGTGATTTTTGGTTGTAAACTCAATTCATTTGTCCTCTGGAATATCATATTCCATGCTCTCTGATCCTTTAACATAGAAGCTGCTAGATCCTGTTGTTGGGAAAATTTCTAAGTCTGACAGAGGAACAGAAATAACAAAGTCTCCAAGTTATAGAAAATAGGTTTAATGAGAGAAGGCCTCATCTTACAATAAAGCCAGTCATTCAGGGGTTGGACCTGAAAGACGCTGAGTTACAAAATCAACGGGTTTTTATACCCCTCCCAGAGCTTGAATGCTTCTGTACAATCGTAATTAAAAAGTACCTAAAATGAAAGCATCTTCTTAGGAAATAGAGGAACTGCCTACATGACAAATGTCTGCATTTTCCATTATTCATATCTTGTGGCAACAGGGTCATAAGCTGCATGATCACTTCTAATCAAGGATATCACTAGTGAGCTGCATGACCCCCAAATATAGTGTTTCTGACTATTATATCTTGTGATATTACTTAATGCTTGACATTGGAAAGTATCATCTGACATTATTAAGTAGAAAGAAGAGGGACAATCTACTAATACAATTAAAATAAGATATATAAATATAATCACAATTTTCAGTTAATATGCTGATTATTACCATTATTAAATCACTTATAACTATATTAAATCTCTTATAACTAAGTGGTGGGGAAAATCTCACTCACAGTGGGATATCCTTACCATGGCTCCACAGTATTTGAATTTCTTTTTTTTTTTTTGGCTGCTTGCACAATTTTCTCCTTGACCTGGGAGCTCTGGAATTTGACAATAATATTCCTGGAAATTTTCACTTTGGGATCTCCTGAAAGGAGGTGAATGGTGGATTCTTTCAATTTCTATTTTACCTTCTATTTCTAGAATATCAGGGCAATTTTCCCTGACATTTTCTTGGAAGATGATGTCTAAGCCTTTTTCTTGATCACGGTTTTCACGTAGTCCAACAATTTCAAATTATCTCTCCTGGATCTATTGTCCAGGTCAGCAGTTTTTCCAAGAAGTTATTTCACAATGCCCTCTATTTTTTTTTTAATTCATTTGGATTTGCTTTATTGTGTCTTGGTTTCTAATAAAGTCACTAGCTTCCATTTGTTCACTCCTAATTTTTAGGCAATTATTTTCATCAGAGAACTTTTCCATTTGGCTTTTCAAGCTGTTGACTTTTTTCTCATGTCTTTTCTGAATCAGCTTCATTTCTCTTTCCACTTTTTCCTCTACCCTTCGGACTTTATCTTTGACATCTTTTTTGAGCACTTCTATGGCCTGAAACCAATTCATATTTTTCTTGGAAGCTTTAAACTTAGGGACCCTGATGTTGCTGTCCTCTTCTGAGTGTACACCTTGATCTTCCTTGTCACTAAAGAAGCTTTCTATGGTTTGCAATTTTCTCTGCCTGCCCATCCTGCCCATCTTTCACTTGACTTTCAACTCCTTCTTAGTGTGGGGTTCTGCTTCCAGGATATACTGTCTCAAGCTTCAGCAAGTCCCAGGTATTGATTTAATGAGAGGCAGTTTCTTCACTCACCTGGCCCTTTCTCTGGTCCATAGATTTCCCCAGGCCAACTTGCCAATCAAACGGGCAGCAAAACTTTATGTGCCTTCGTTGCTAGCTCTGATGAGCCTGCACCCTCCCTCACCTGGGCCACCACTGTTCAAGTTTTCTTCCTTGTTCCCTGCTGGGGTAGGACATCCAAATCACTCCTTAGCTCCTGCATAGACTTTTTAGACTCCCCCTGTCAACCCTTCAGCTCTCTTACCAGACTGTGAACTTAGTTCCAGAAGACACTAGCAATGCAACTGATTGGGAGGCTCAGGGGAGGCTCAGCCAGGAAGGCTACCCTAGAGCTATATCTGTGTTGGCATGATTGTATGACTGGACTCTACTCCCATCACAGCACCCCCTTCTGCTGAATTTCCAAGATGTCTTTGACTGGAAAATAATCTTAGCCATCTTTTTGTGGGTTTTGCTGATCCAAGATTTGTTTTCTGGCTTTGTTTGGAGGTTTCTTTTGGAGTAATTGTGTCAGGAAGTCTGAGCAGTTACTGACTTTCCTCTTCCATCTTGGTTCTGCCTCCAACAGGACATGTATAGTTATGTAGCCTATAATGTTCTATGGCTAGAGGTACCAAGAGTGAGAGACTTCTTAAGAAAGTCACAAGTTAGAGACATAGGGAATCCCCTAAATGTTGATGGACAGCAACCAGTTCAGTGCTCATGAGCATGGGATGTTGTAGCATTCACATCAGGGATTCTGAGCTCTCTAATATACTGTTCTGAAATTCCAGAGAGATTCCTTAAGAGCTAGCTCTCTGAAGAATAAAGATCTCAGGTGGCTGAAGCCTAGGAAATTGTGGACATTACCCAGAGTACTTAGGGTAAGAATTGATAGAATGTACCATCTCATGCAAAAGCACAGCAAGACTAAAGATGGAAAGATAAGCGAAGGAGAGATAATGCCATTTAATATAAAAAAGTTTGGGGATCCAATTCCATAAAAACTAAAATCAGAGATTCAAAAGAAAAAAATAGATTTCCCACATGATTTCTATGAATACCTAGAAGAAATCAAGTAAGAAATAAAAAATGAAATAAGAGTTATTGAGGAAAGAGAATGAAGAGTGAAATAAAGTATGCACTAGTGTAGAAATGAAGGAAGCAAGGGATAGAACTTTATTTTTTTCATAATTGAGATGTATCAGAAGAAGAGAATAGAAACAGAGTGTATCAGATGAACCTCATGCTATTTGAAATGGACATAGAAGGGTTGAACTCTCATGCATACAAACATTTTGGAGTAGGCATAAAAAATAAGGACAATTTGGAAATGACTGAAAAAATTGTGGTATATGAATGTGATGGAATATTATTTTATGCTAAGAAAGTATGCAAGAGACAATTTCACATTCCTGGGTAGTACAGAGCAAAGTATAGTGAGCAAAACAAGGAAAATAATTTATGCATGGACAACACTGTAATGAAATGAGAAAGAAATTTAAGACTTAAGAACTATGGTCAAAGTAATGATCACCCACATCTCCACAGGACCTGTGTTGAAGTATATTACCTGCTCAATAAAAAAGAGATAGGTACAAGGTGGAAAGGAAGTTTTTAGGATATGACTACTGTGTGGATTTATTTTGCTTAACTACACTTATTTCTTATGTCCCCCCACTTTTTTTTATTTTTGGTGAACTGTGGTAATAAGAAGGTGGAAAAATGAAAGGATTTAAATCCGTATTTTCGCTTACAAAAGGGCAATTATATATATATTTTTAATGTGCAGATGTGCTATAAGAAATGATGAGCCAGTAGATTTCAGAAAAACCTGGAAAGACTTAAGTGGACTGACACTGAGGGAAGTGAGCAGAACCAGAAGAACATTGTACATAATAACAGTAACATTGTGTGATGATCAACTGTGATAGACTTAGCTCTTTCAGCAATTCAATGATCTAAGACACTCATGATAGAAAATGCTCTCCATATCCAGAAAAAAAAAAAAACAAACAAAAAACTCTCAAAACTGTGGAATCTGAATGCAGATTGAACCATACTGTTTCTATTTTTTTTCTTTTTTTTGTGTGTATTTTTTTCCCTTTTGTTCTAATCCTTCTTTCACAATACGACTAACCCAAAAGTATGTTTAATGTGATTGTGCATATATAACCCATATCAGATTGCTTTCTGTCTTAGGGAGGAGTAGAGGGATGGGAGCGAGAGAGAAAAATTTGCAACTAAAATTTTTTTTAAAAAGTCCTGAAAATTATCTTTACATGTAACTGCAAAATAATAAAACACTTTTATGAATAAAAAAATGTGCATAAAAGAAAAGAAGGAAATTCAGAAAGGGATCCAATAAGATAATTTTGAAAGCAACCTAGAATTCATTATATACCTACAAAGTATAAATGTATAAATCATTTCTTCTAAGATGTGTCATGGGAAGGGAATGCACTACCACTTGTGACACCTCTTAGAGATTACTTTGACAGTTGTAAACTTTTCCAAGAAAATAAATCTCTTTATAAATTGCACTCATTGTCTTTAGTTCTGCTCTCTGGGGCTATGCAGAGCAAGTATAATCTCTTTCTCACATTGACAACACTGACCATGTTAGTCAACCAATCAACAAGCAATTAAGTGTCTGTTATTTGTCAGAACTGGGGATAACAATAAAATACAGAAATATTCCCTAGTCTCAAGGTCCTTAAAACCCATTGATTGAGGTAACATACTTATGTAAGCATATATATATATATATATATATATATATATATACAAAATTAATGAATACAAATATCTCCCCTCAGTCACCCCCCAGACCTATAATCAATCATATATGTGTAGATCTTGAGGAATTTAATCATTCTAATTTCCCTCGTTCGATACTCTCAATCTTAAATGTCCTTCCTAAAATAAGAAGCCTAGACTATACATGGTATTCTGAATGAGTTCTTCATAGTACATACTAAAGCTGGTCTATTGCCCTGGATACTATAAAAACTTTTTTTTTTTTTGGTACTGTGATATCCCATAGCTGATTCCTATTAAGCTTATACTCCACTAAAACATCTGGATCTTTTTGGAACAACTACTCTCTAATCTTACTTCTTCCTATACAGTAGCAATTAGCTGATGCTGTGGAGTTCAAAAACTCATTCTCTCTCTCTCTTTCTCTCTCTCTCTCTCTCTCTCTCTCTCTCTCTCTCTCTCTCTCTCTCTCAGGTCGATGACGATTAAGTGACTTGCCACACAGCTAGTAAGTATCAAGTGTGTAGGGCTGGATTTGAACTCAGGTCCTCCTGAACCCAGGGCCAGTGCTTTATCCACTATGACACCTAGCTGCTCCCTCATCATATACTTTTGACATTGATTTTTTTAAACCAACTGCAAATACATTTATTTGTATTAAATTTCATCATATGAGATTTGGTTCAAAATTCTAGCTGGCTGAGATCTTTACTTGGACTCTGTCATCTAAAATGTTAGCTATCTTTCCTAGCCCTTTTATAATTTATAAATTTGATACAATATTAGTTATTCCTTTAGTCAAGATGCTATTAATATGTTAAAAAACAGAGAAACAAATGGATCCATAGAATTGTCTAGTAAAAGTGCTATCACTATTGACATAATGTCATTGAATTTATTTTCGGCAATTAACCTATTTCTAAATCCCTTTAATTTTACTATTATCTAAAACACACACATCCATCTTATACAATATGAAATATTTTGTCAAATATTTTAGTAAAATATAGGTAAATAATATCTATAGCATCCAGCATTCTAATAACTTTGTGAAAAGAGAACATTATTAATATGACTTGTTCCAGTAGAAGCCACATTGACTCTGTGATTTCTGCTCACTTCTCCAAATGTTGATTTACTAATAATATTTCTAAAATTTCATCAGAAGTTAGTCAGACTCACTGCACAGATTCTATTCCTTTATATTTTGAAAATTGAGAATTTGTTTTTCTCTAGATACATAATTCTTCTCCCACCAAACTTGTCTACCAACACTTTTATTTTTCTGAAATATTGTTGATCTGGTTTTGGTGACTTAAATTTATTAATGACAACCTAAGTTCTCAGTGTCTGCCAATTTATCTTTGTTATCAATTCCCTAGTAAATTTTTTTTATATTTTTTTCCTGATATAGAAAATATTTTCCTTAAAAGAAAACAAAGAGTGGGCAGTTAGGTGGTGAAGTGGATAAAGCATTGGCCCTGGAATCAGGAGGACCTGAGTTCCAATCTGGCCTCAGACACTTGATACTAGCTGTGTGACCCTGGGCAAGTCATTTAACCCTCATTGCCCTGCCCCCCCCAAAGAAAAGAGAAGAAGAAATTAATGGATTTTTGAGAAATGTGGTCTTTTCTATGTCATTAGTAATGTCCCATCAAAAAAAACTATGCTTCTATCCCTTCATTGATTCTTTCCTCCCCAAAGCATAGCTTTCAGTCCCCCCAAAAACAAAGCAAAACAAAACAAAACAAAAACCAAACACAGAATCTCCTTTTGCTATCTTTAATAAAAATGTGCTAGCCTCTGCTCATTGATTCTTTTGACACAATTCTTATAGGATTAAGTGATATATTTGTGTTAATCCAAAAGAAAATCCACTCACCTGGAAAACAGATCAAAGAGAGGTAATTTAAGAATAATTGGACTACCTCAAAGTTATAACAAAAAAAAAATAGATCCTAGACATTACTTTTTAAGAAACCAGAAAAGAACCAACCTCCCCAGATCTCTTAGAATCAGAGAGAAAAGTAAAAATAGAAAGAATCCACCTCCTGAAAGATACCCTAAAATGAAAGTTCCCAGGAACTCCACGTTGAAGGCATCCAGGTTATACAAAAAATATCGCAAGTAGTTAGAAAGAATTTAAGTTCCAAAGAGTAACAGTTAGGATCACACAAAATTTAGCAGCCATGACTAAGGAATGCTGAAATTGGTATGTGACAATAGTTCTAGGCTTACAACAAAGAATAACTTACCCAATAAAATGAGTATAACCCAACAGGGGAAAATGGACTTTTATTAAAATAGAGAATTTTAAAGTATTTCTGATGAGAAAAAAAAAACAGATTGTCATAGCAAAAGCCAATTCATGGCTCTTGCTCTGACATGGAATATGATATTCTGTACAGCAAAGGAAATGAGATTACAATGAAGAATCACCTACCAAGCAAAACTGAGTATAATTTTTCCGGGGGAAAATGAGAATTCAATGAAAAAGAGGACTTTCAATCATTTGTGATGAAAAGACCTGAACTTCAAAGGTTAAACTTTTTGCAGTCCTACATGGGAAGATGATACTTCTAACACATAAGAACTTTCTCAGTATTAGGGCACCTGAAAGGAATAGATGTAGACAGGGAGCACAGGAGTGGATTGAATATGAGGGGGTGATATCTGTAAAGCATTAATTTTTTAAATCTTTTTTTTGTGGGGCAGTCAGGGTTGAGTGTCTTACCCAGATTTGCATAAAAAATGAATGTCTTATGTCTGAGGCAAAATTTGGGCTTAGATTCTTCTGGATTCAGGGCAGGTGCTTTGTCCACTGTGTCACCTAGCTTCCCCATGTTAACATCTTTAAAATAAATTTAAGGGGTGAGAGGATTTCACTGGGAGAAAGGGAAAGGGAAAGGGAGAGGTTGAATGGGGTAAAATATCTCACATGAAAGAAGCAAGAAAAAGCTTATGGAGTGGAGGAGAAGATGGAAGAGGAGTGGGGGAGTGAGTGAGCCTTACTCTCATCAGAATTTGCTGAAAGAGGGAATAACATACATACACAAGTGTGTATAGTAATATATCTTGCCCTGTGGGAAAGTGGGAGGGGAAGGGGATAAGAGGAGAGGGGTGAAAGAAGGGAGGGCAAATTGGAGAAGGAATAGTCAAAAGAATAACACTTTTGAGGAGGGATAGATAGATAGGAGAAAATAGAAAATAGAGTAAATATCATGGGGAGCAATTAAGATGGAGGGAAGCAGCAATAGAAACTATGAAAAAATTTGAAGCAGAGGCAAAAGCAATGCAAGATGATGGTGATGATGGGGGTGGGGTGGGGGTGTGCTTTACTTTGCTGCGCTATTGTGAAGGAAATTATTCATCAGATATAAGGTACTATATAAATGTTAGCTATCATTATTGTTGCAATAATGAACCTCATGGGTGTATTGTAAGGAAACCACTCTTAAAATTATTATATAAATGTAGTTTACTATTAAAAAAATAAATGATGAGCAAGATGATATCAGAAAAACCTGGAAAGACTTACATGAGTTGATAAAAAGTTAAATGTAGTGTATACAAAATAACAACAATATTGTAAGATGGTCTGCATGGAATAACTTAGTTATTTTCAGCAATGAAATGTTCCAAGACAACTCTGAAGAACTTAAGAAAAATGCAATCTATCTATAGAGAAAGAACTGATGGTATCTGAATATAGATGGAAGTACATTTTTTGTTGCTATTTCCCTTTTCTAAAGGTTTATTGTCAGCTATTTTTTGCATGACTGCACATGTATGACGTATATTGAATGGCATGAACTCTTAAGAGGGGACTAGGGAGGGAGGAAGGGAATTTGGAGCACAAAGTTTTAAAAATCGATGTTACAATTTGTTTTTACATGTAAGGTGGAGAAAATTCTAAATAAAGAAATAATTTTTTTAAAAAATATATATTTGGGGGCAGAGCCAAGATGGTGGAAGAAAGACATTAAATGCACAGAGCTCCTGATACAATCATCCCCCAAAAAGCAATAAAAGAATCCTTGGAGCAGAAAAACAAACAAAAATACAAGCTGAGAGTTTTCTCCAGCTATATATAGATTTCAGGGGGTTATGCTGGGGCGCCAGTAAAGCCTAACCCTGCAATCAGGGTGGCATACTGTGAGATTTAAAATTGGATATTAGATCATAAATCTCCCCTACTTAACCTTTCCCTTAATTTATCTCCCAAACTAGTAAATGGAAGCAGGTTTTGGTTTTCTAGATAGACCTTTTTATTTATAGTTATGATAGTCACAAGGTGATGTTGGTTAGAAGGATAGGAAAGTAGAAACACAATACAAATCGTCTTAAGTCTAAGCTTAGTCTATATTCCTTATAACAACTCACCAAACCGACAAGGCCACCAACCGACAAGGCCACCTTTGGAGAGAGAGAGTCCGTGCCGCGCCGTCAGGAGTCCCGCCAAGCAGGCAAAAAGGCCTCTCTCCTTTTCTCCACCCCGGAAGTCAAAAAAAAACCCGGCAGGCAGTCTGACATGCGCAGCAGGCGCACTGTACCTGGCAGGCAGTCTGACATGCGCAGCAGGCGGACTGTACCCGGCAGGCAGTCTGACATGCGCAGCAGGCGGACTGTTCATCTCCTCCCCAAAAGGGTGGTCCTTGAAAAACTGGCGTCTTTCAGTTATCCTAACCGACTGTTAAAAACTTTCATATTTTACCACATTTCCCCCCTTTGCTTCCTCAAGAAACGGAATGTTTCCTTGATGGAACAGTAAAAAGAATATAATAACTTTTGCTGACTAATAATATGCGAACAACAATACAGAAAAGGAAGAGAGGAAAGTTTTGTCCAGAGGGGCGATTTTTTTTTTTTTTCCTCATGAACCGACGCTTTGACATTAGTCTTGCAAAGGGAGAGCCTCTGCAGAGAGTACATGTTACAGATAGTATATAACAGAAAGGAGATAGTAAAAGCTAATAAAGCAAAACAGTTCATATAAAGTCTCTGAGTTCTCTTGTCTTCTTGAAGTGGTAAGATGTCATCAGGAGGAAACTGGATTCTGGTCTGGAAAACTGGATTCTGGACTCTGGTCTGGAAAGCTGGATTATCTTCTTTAACTGTTTGAATTGCTGTATTTTTAAAACCTTAGCATAGCATTGTCAATGATCAAATTAATAAATTCCATTACATTCCCTCCTTTATATGGTTAGACTTGTAATAGAGGGTTGAGGTAGTTATGCAATGTGTAACACTTTTTACCACCATGTGTCTGGATCAAAGCCAAATTTAGTATGTGTTCATGACACCTGAAAATGTTATGGAAAGGTTATCATACCATATCTCATGGTTCTGAGACAGCCAGTGATTGTGCTAGGCCACAGGTGAATTCAACTGAGTGAGATAAAAAGATAAATAAGTTCAGTTAAATTAGGTTAAGTTAGGAGGGAGAGAGGATGAATACTGGACTGTGCCTAGTAATTGTGCTCTACATAGTCACCATCATAAGCAAACCATGGACTTACGTATACCTGTCTCTCCTTTTGTTGCACATATATTCTCTCCAGGGCCTGCGTCAGAGTTCACAGCAAGTTAGTCTCTGAAATGATAAGTTTCCATATTTCTGAAATCTCATTAATTTCACCAAAGACAATATGATGGTAAAAATGTGTGCTATGCTGCATAACTGAGAATATATTAGTGATATATACAATAATTCCAAACCATACCCAGAGTATAATGACATATAAATAATAAACGAATGTAAATAGCTGATTATATTAGACATTGTTACATAATCTTCTTTTAGACATTATTACATAATCTTCTTTTAGCAAGTAGACCACATCATCTTATACATGAATTCTCTGGTATAACAGTAGCAGATACTTAAAGTGGTGATTAATTCATCAAAAAGAAATAAGACTTCAATTAGCAAGATTCAATATTCAATGTTTTCAGTGAGGTATCAAGCAATTTCTGGTACTTTTTAGTTAAACAGAACAACATACAAGAGAAAGGAGAAAAATAAATAAATAAAACAAAACTCATTAGAACTCATGGTTCTCTCAAAAAGAAAGAGTAAATAAAAAAAAAGAAGAATTCTGGTAGCTTCTGAGGCCCGATAGCCTCACCCACAGCATATACTTAAAATGTCTTTGAATAATCACTTAGTTTACAAAATTTAGTTTTAAAGAAAAGCAAAAGAAACAAAAGTAAAAAAAAACCAAAGCAAAACCAAAAATAAAAAATAAAAAGCAAAAGATTCGCTAAGCACCCTTTTGTGCTCTTAAAGAACTTAAAGGTGCAGTCAATTCCAGGTCTTTTCAGTGCCTTTCAAAAGTCAAAACAAAAACAAAAAAACCAAAAATTAATAAAAAAAAAATAGTTGAGGTAGGCCAGAAAACTAGGCCATGTACTTCAGTGCTTTTGCCTGTAGAAGGAAATGCTTGTTAAATTATAAGGTATTTAAGCTGCTAGAGTTTGGGGTATGCCACATTGTTTTAACTGGTTCCCCAATTCTCTGCATGCCAAAGTGGCAGGGGTTTCTGAATTGTCATTGATCTTTCTAATGCTGTCATAATGTTCTTTATGGTAGAAAATGTGGAGTTCTGTAGCATCAGTTTTGTCTGTGCCACTGATTTTTAATAAAGGCTGATTTAATTGATGAACCACAACATTCAGCTGATGCTGCTTAGCAAATGCTACAATTGTATCATTTCCTCCCCACTTTCCAAATTTCTTTAATTCATCAACATATTCTTCAAAAGGGGAGTCATTTACTCTAAAAGACTCAAACTCTTGTCTATGGTTAATCATATAAGAAGCAGCTTCTTGTCTGTGTCTGAGATGATTTCTACAGTGACCTTCTAGCTGGTCTGCTAAAGCCCTAAAAAGGCAATTTCCGTCTCCTGATACTTTACGAAGACTGAGTCCCAAAGCATTTAACTGATCAGTGGGATTATTAAATGGGAACTTCCTGTTTCCTCTGAACTTTCTTTGCTCTTTAACAGTTGCTATCGTTAGGGTTTTTACCTCTTTAGCGTCTACCTCAGGTCTATCTGAAATCTCTTCACCTATGAATGGTGCAGGCTTTATATGAGAGCAATGAATCCATGAGTCTTTTTCACCAATTTTAATGGCGGTAGGAGTTGTCAATAATACCTGAAAAGGTCCTTCCCAGGCAGGTTGAGTTCCACTGGTTCTCTGAAAATTCTTTACATATATTTTATCTCCTGGGTTGAAGTTATGCAATGAAAAGTCTAATGGTCCTGCCTGGACCACAGCTCCTGCCTCATGGAGTTCACGTAGCCTGGTCTGTAATTCCTGTATATAGGAAGCAACAGAAGTATCACCTCCCACCAGTGATGTATAAACTGGGGAAAAAGTTTTAGCTTGGATAGGAGGGTGACCAAAAAGCATTTCATAAGGAGATATATGAAGTTCTCCTCTTGGTCTACTTCGTAGATAGAATAATGCCAATGGTAGAACATCAGGCCATTTCAAATGGGTTTCAGTACATAATTTGCCAATCATACTCTTAAGCTCTTTATTCATACGTTCGACTTGGCCTGAACTTTGTGGATGGTAGGGCGTGTGGAATTTTGGAGTCACTCCCAAGAAAGAGTAGATTTGGGATAAAATCGAATCAGTGAAATGTGTGCCTTTGTCAGAATCGATGCGGGCTGGTGGGCCAAAACGAGGTACTATCTCTTTAAGAAGAATTTTGGCAACAAAGGCAGCTGTGGCTCGGGGGCTGGGAAAGGCCTCCACCCACCGAGTGAGCTGATCAACTATAACAAGGCAAAATTTATAATGTCCTGCTTTTGGCATAGTAATATAATCAATTTGTAAGTGCTCAAAAGGTGTATATGCTAGAGGACGCCCTCCATAAGCTTTGGCCTTAAAAGCATACTGATTATAAGACTGACATGTGGAGCAGCCCGAGCAGATTCGAGATGCTGTATTAGTCACACCTGGTGCTATCCAGGTTCTCTTAATAGAGTCTACAATGCCTTGTGTACCAAAATGGCCTTTTCTGTGAACAGAGAGGCATACCTGGTGGTAGAATTTCCGGGGAAGAAATGGCTTACCTTCCGGAGACACCCAGATGCCATTGATCTGTTTCGCCTTAAATTTCTTTTTCCACTTTTCTACTTCAGAATCGTCATAGGTTAGGTTGGAAGGAATATCCTCAGAAGGTGAAAGGTTAAATACATGTTCAGGAGCTTCTAATGCAGCAAGCTTGGCTGCAGAATCGGCTCGTGCATTTCCCTTTGAAACAGGGTCACTATTCCCTGTGTGGGCAGGGCAATGTACAACGGCTAGGGAAGAAGGCAGTTTTAGGGCATCTAAGAGGTCCTTGATAAGGTCCCCATTGGCAATAGCCTTGCCCGAGGATGTTAGAAAGCCTCGTTGACGCCAAATCATACCAATAAAGTGGCATATGCCAAAGCCATATTTCGAGTCAGTAAAAATGGTGGCACTCTTATCTTTAGCTATATTACAGGCCTGTGTAAGAGCCACAAGTTCAGCAGCCTGTGCACTAAAATGGGAAGGCAGAGAAGCTGCCCAGAGGGTGTCATAATCAGAAACTACAGCAGCTCCAGTAAAACGGGTTCCCTCTCTCATAAATGAGGAACCATCTGTATAGAGGACAAGATCAGGATTTTCTAAAGGTGTATCAAAAAGATCATCACGGGGTTTTTCAGCCATATCAACTAAAGAAGCACAGTCATGCAACGGTTCCCCCGAGAATGGTAAATTAGGGAGTAGTGTTGCTGGATTAAGAACTGTGCAGCGTTTTAAAGTGATATTCTCATTACCTAACAGGGTTATTTCATACTTAGCCAGCCTTTGATCTGAAAAGGCTTGTGTCCTGTGACGTAGTAAGAGAGCCTCCACTTCGTGAGGGCATTGCACAGTTAGAGGGTTACCTAGGACCAAATCAGAGGCTTTTTCTACCAAAAGCGCTGTGGCCGCCACTGCTCTAAGGCAAGGTGGCACTCCAGCCGCTACAGGGTCCAGCTGAATTGAATAGTAGGCTATAGGACGCTGGTTAGGCCCCAGTGACTGAGTCAGGACTCCAGAAGCCACCCCCCTTTGTTCATGCACAAAGAGAGTGAAAGGCTTACTATAATCTGGCAGTCCTAGGGCAGGTGCTGATAACAAGGCCCGTTTTAATTCTTTTATGGCTGAGAGATGCTGGGGATCCAACTGTAAAATGTCTGGAACAGAACTTTTTGTAAGAGCTATGAGGGGTTTAGTAATTTCACCAAAAGAGGGTATCCATTGTCTACAGTACCCAGCTGCTCCCAGAATGGCTCTCAACTGCCTCTTAGTAGTGGGGGCAGAGAGTTGTTGAATGGCCTGGACTCGCTTAGAAGAGACAGAGCGAGTTCCAGCAGCCAAAATAAATCCTAAATATTCTACCTGGGGCAAACACCATTGTACCTTTGTCTTGGAAACCTTGTGTCCTCTCTTGTGCAGCTCCAGCAGTAAGTGACGGCTATCTTCCTGACAAATTTCAGCATTAGGAGAGGCCAAAAGTAAGTCATCTACATATTGTACTAGTGTGGAGGCTTTAAAGGTAATAGAGGCCAGATCCTGCTGTAAAATTTGGGAAAATAATGTGGGACTGTCTACAAATCCCTGTGGGAGTCTAGTCCAGGTCCACTGTCTATTTTTCCAGGTAAAAGCAAATAAATATTGGAAGTCCTCATGTACTGGTATGGAGAAAAAGGCAGAGCAAAGGTCTACCACTGTGAAACATGTAGATTCATAGGGAATTGAGGAAATTATCATAGCCGGATTTGCGACTATAGAATGTCTAGGAATAACATAATTATTAATCGCTCTAAGATCTTGCACAAAGCGATAAACAGGTTTACCATCTGGCCCAGGCTTGGGTTTTTTAACTGGCAAAATGGGAGTATTGCATGGAGAGTGATGACATGGAATAATAATACCCTGGCTTTTCAAAGCCTCAATTATAGGGGTGATCCCTTCTATTGCTTCCCTAGACAATGGATACTGTGGAATGGAGGGGGGTGGTCCCCCCTTAACTTTAAAGGTAACAGGCATGGCAGACTTAAGGAGCCCCACCTCATTAGGGGATGAGGCCCATAAAGACTCAGGAATGTCAGAGGGGATTTTGGATACCTCCCCTGCTGTTCCTTGAGCTTCTGTAAGTAAAATTGGTAATAAATGAACAGTATCCTCTGGCAATTGTAAGGAGACAGCCCCATCTGGAGCACAAGATATGGTTGCTCTAAGCTTGCAAAGGAGATCACGACCTAATAAATTTACAGGGGCATCAGGCATGAGTAAAAATGAATGTTCTACTGTTAAGGGCCCCATAGATACCATGCGAGGATTCAATTTTGCCACTCTCTGGCTCTTTCCTGAGACTCCCACTACATTCAAATATCCTACAGGTCTACACCCAGCATCTGGTTTGCTTACTAATACTGATTTAGAGGCTCCTGTGTCTAGCAGACAATCATAATAAGTCTCCCCCACTTTTAAGGTGACATGTGGTTCATTACTCTGGGGAGGTGAATGGACTGGCACAAGTGCATTCAAAAAATCCGGATCTGGGAATATATGGCTTTCATTATCTATGTTCCATTCCTCCCCAAGACACCATCATTCCTGTGTCCTCTTCTGAGGGGGGTCTTGGTTACCATTATTCTGGTACTGCCTTTCTGTATTCCTCCAAAAAGATCTATTTCTATTTTGATTTCGCCTGTAATTAGAATTAGAATTTCTTCTCCAAGTCCTACATTCTCTCAATTCATGCCCCTCCTTACGACAGTAACAACACACCTTAGTGTCCTTGCTCCGGTATCCACGTGGCTGACTAGTAATCGCTGGTGCCAGAATGCTCTGTTTAGGGTGATCTGGATCTTCCTCACGTGAGTCAAAGACATAATTTGCAAGTTCCTTAATTCTATCTACTGAGAGATTTCTCCAGTCTGGACATTGTTTCAGAAAGTATCTGCGTATTTCTGGCAGTGAATTATAAACAAATGTGTTGAGAATGATACAGGAATCTCTTAAATCTACTGGATCCAATCTGGTGTACTGTCTAGCGGCCTCACAAAGTCTATCATAAAATCTGTTTGGTCTTTCATTAGCCTCCTGAGGTAGGCTTAAAAATTTCTGCCAGTTTTCTGGTTTTCTAGAGCAAGATTCCATTCCCTTCAGAAGTGTTTCTCTAGCATCTTTTAATCTTTGGAAATCCCTATCATCATTATAATTCCACTCTGGATCCTTTAGAGGCCATTCCACATCGGCCTTACCTTTCGCAACAAGGGCATTTCCTGCTGAGATAACATCTGTAATCTCAGTTGGGGACAGTAAAGTTTCCAAAAGGCAAGTAACATCAGCCCAACTGGGTTGATATGCATTAAATATAGTCCTTAACTGTGAAATTACAGTGTTAGGATTTTTCTCAAAACTAGGGATGATTGATTTCCATGCGCTCAAGTCACTTGGTCTAAAGGGGCTATATTTTCTGACTTGAATTGGCACTCCCTTCTTACTATGTTCTATAGCTTCCTGCAGAGGGAGTAGTTTCTGCTGATCTGATTCTGAACTTGGATCATCTCTAGTAGAAACAGCCATTTTGAGGTCTCTCTCCATATGTGAGAATTTCATTTCGAGGTCTCTCTCCATATGTGAGAATTTCCCCCATATCATAACAATGATAATAACAAAAACAATGATAATAACAAAAACAAAAAAAAACCAAAAAAAAATAAAATCCTTAGTCGTATGAACTATGGATGTGGTATTAAAAGGTATTTCAATTGCAGGCATAAAATTTCTACTTATATTAAACGTATTTTCCCAAAGATTCTCACGTATACTATTATACAAAAAACTTTTTGCTGCCTGAATGAGGAAAAAACCAATAATGTTATGAAGGACCATTGAGTAAACTATTCCTCTAAGTCGGGATGTTATGCTGTCCCAATACATTCCGATGAGAAAAATCAAAGGGATAGTAGAATATTCGAGCATCTTGCCCTTTAAACTGGGCTGGCTTTTCTGTTTAAAGCAAGACTCTTAGAGGCTTAAAGTCTTTAAGGGAGATTAGACAAAGGGAAAGTCCGTGGGGGGGGGGGGTAATTTGGAAAATCCACCGAATTGGCCGGCTTGTGGCCAAACTAGGGAGGGTGGGAGGGTCCTTAAGGTCCCTTCGGGGTCGCCAAAACTGTGAGATTTAAAATTGGATATTAGATCATAAATCTCCCCTACTTAACCTTTCCCTTAATTTATCTCCCAAACTAGTAAATGGAAGCAGGTTTTGGTTTTCTAGATAGACCTTTTTATTTATAGTTATGATAGTCACAAGGTGATGTTGGTTAGAAGGATAGGAAAGTAGAAACACAATACAAATCGTCTTAAGTCTAAGCTTAGTCTATATTCCTTATAACAACTCACCAAACCGACAAGGCCACCAACCGACAAGGCCACCAACCGACAAGGCCACCAACCGACAAGGCCACCTTTGGAGAGAGAGAGTCCGTGCCGCGCCGTCAGGAGTCCCGCCAAGCAGGCAAAAAGGCCTCTCTCCTTTTCTCCACCCCGGAAGTCAAAAAAAAACCCGGCAGGCAGTCTGACATGCGCAGCAGGCGCACTGTACCTGGCAGGCAGTCTGACATGCGCAGCAGGCGGACTGTACCCGGCAGGCAGTCTGACATGCGCAGCAGGCGGACTGTTCATCTCCTCCCCAAAAGGGTGGTCCTTGAAAAACTGGCGTCTTTCAGTTATCCTAACCGACTGTTAAAAACTTTCATATTTTACCACAATACCAGACACCCATCTGAGGAATTTGCCTCAATGTCTCTGAATCGGCTGCTGCGCCCGCATCTTCTGGGACTGAGCACAAGGACAAGTTGAATGGCTGGCACTGGGGGGGGGGTTAAGTGCAGGGGTACCAGTGAACTGGGGGGAAGAATTCAACTGTTCCCCACCACTGCGGGGAACCAGGAAGAAATGCCAAGTGGCAGGAGGCCCAGGTTGGGGAGGGCAGCAGAGAAGCAGGCTCATCAAACCTAAGAACCACAACACAGAAAGCTTTGCTGGTTGGTTGTTTAGTAATTAGGCTTGAGGTTATCTCTGGAGCAGAGAACAGGCCAGGCAAGATTAAAACCTGCCCCCCCTCCCCCAAACCAAAACAGCTGGGACCCTCTGAAGCTGGGAACAGGAGTGGAGCCGAGAAGCAGGCCTCCCCCCCACCCCTTACTGGAGAATTTAAAATCAAATAAAAGTGAAGCCAGGCAGACTAAGAAGAAGCCCAATCATCCCCCAGGCCATGCTGTAACTCAAACAGTGTCCCCTGGAAGCAGTGCCACACTTTAAGAAGGAGTTAAAAGCCAAGAAATAGTAAGCCAGGATGAGTAGGCAGAGAAAGCAGAAGACCATCGAAAACTTCTTTGGGGAAAAGGTAGACAAACCTCAGAAGAAGAAGATAATAACAGGGTCAAAGCTCCAACATCCAAAGCTTCCAAGAAAAATATGAATGGGCCTCAGGCCATGGAAGCTCTCAAAAGGGACTTTGAAGAGAAAGTAGGAGAAATAGAAGGAAGATGTAGAGAAAGGGAGGAAAGAATGGAAAGGGAAATGAGAGCAATGCAGGAGAGTCATGAGAAAAAAGTCAACAGTTTGAAAAGCCAAATGGAAAAGGAGCTTAAAAAATTGTCTGATGAAAATAACTGCCTAAGAATTAGGACTGAACAAATGGAAGCTAGTGATCTCATGAGAAACCAAATCCAATTGAATGAAAAAATAGACGGCAATGTGAAATATCTCCTTGGAAAAACAGCTAACCTGGAAAATAAATCTAGGAGAGATAATTTGAAAATCATTGGACTACCTGAAAACCATGACCAAAACAAAAGCTTAGACACCATCCTCCAAGAGGTTGTGAGGGAAAATTGCCCTGATATTCTAGAGGCAGAAGCTAAAATAGAAATTGAAAGAATACATCAATAACCTCCTGAAAGAGATCCCAAAAGGAAAAACTCCAGAAATATTATAGCCAAATTCCAGAACTCCAAGGTCAAGGAGAAAATATTGCAAGCAGCTAGAAAAAAAGGAATTCAAATACTGTGGAGCTCCAATGAGGATAAAGCAAGATCTAGCAGCATATACATTAAAGGAACGGAGGGCATGGAATATGATATTCCAGAGGGCAAAGGAACTGGGACTACAGCCAAGAATCACATACCCAGCAAAACTTATCACAATCACTCAGAGGAAAAATGGGATTTCAATGAGAAAGAGGTATTTCAAGCATTTGTGATGAAAAGACCTGAACTGAATAGAAAATTTGACTTTCAAATACAAGACCCTGGAGAAGCATAAAAAGGTAACAGGACAAAGACTTCATAAGGGATATTAAAAGATCAAACTATTTACATTCCTACATGGGAAGATAATACTTTGGAATCATAAGTACTATCTGAGTAAGGAACTCACAGAAGACACAGGCCTGAACTAAATATGAAGGGATGTTATCTGCAAAGCATTTATGTTTTGTTCTTTATGGGTCAGACAGGGTGGGGTGTCTTATGTCTGTGGCCAGATTTGGGCTTGGGGCCTCCTGGGTCTAGGGCTGATGCTTTGTTCACTGTGCCACCTAACTAACCCATGATGTCATCTTTAAATAGGGTTGAGGTATAGGAGGAATAGACTTGGGGAGGGAGAAGGGGAGAGATGGTCTGGGGAGAGGTAGTTCACATGAAGGAAACAAAAAAAAAGCTCATGGAGGAGAGTAAAAGATGGGGAAGGAGTTGAGGAGTGAGTGAACCTTAATATCATCAGAATTGGCTCAAAGAAGGACTAACATACATACTCAAGTATGTATAGTAATATATGTTTGCCCTGAGGGAGGGGAGGGAGATAAGGGGGGGAGGGAAGAAGGGAAGGAGGGAAGGGCAGATTGGGGTAAAAGCAAAACACTTTTCTTTTTTCAATTTTCCAGTTACATGTAGAAATAGTTTTCAACATTTGTTTACATAAGAGTTCCAATTTCAAATTTTTCTCCCTCTCTTCCCTCCCTTCCCCCCTCCCCTAGAAAGCAGGCAATCTGATATAGGTTATACATACATAATAACATTAACCATATTTCTGCATTAGTCATGTTATATGAGAAGAATCAGAGCACAAAGGAAAAACCTCAAATCAGAAAACCAACAGCACCAAAAAGAAAAGAAATAGTATGGTCCAATCACCATCCATATTCCACAGTTCCTTTTTTTTTCTGGATTTGAAGAGCCTTTTCCATCATGAGTCCTTTGGAAATTTCTTGTTCCGATGGATTGGTGAAAAGAATCTAGTCTGTCACAGTTGATCAACACATAATGTTCATGATACTGTGTATAATGTTCTTCTGGTTCTGCTCATCTCACTCATCATAAGTTCATGCAAATCCTTCCAGGTTTCTCTGAACTCCACCTGCACATCATTTCTTACAGCACAATAGAATTCCATTACATTCATATAGCACAACTTGTTCAGCCATTCCCCAATTGATGGACATCCCCTCAATTTCCAATTCCTTGCCACCACAAAAAGAGCAGTTATAAATATTTTTGTACATGTGGGTCATTTTCCCGTTTTTATGATCTCTTTGGGAAAAAGACCCAACAGTGGTATTGCTGGGTCAAAGG
This sequence comes from Dromiciops gliroides, assembly GCF_019393635.1. Classification (NCBI taxonomy): domain Eukaryota; kingdom Metazoa; phylum Chordata; class Mammalia; order Microbiotheria; family Microbiotheriidae; genus Dromiciops; species Dromiciops gliroides. Next base: position 191,757,571 of record NC_057863.1, read on the forward strand.
GTATGCATAGCTTTATAACCCTTTGGTCATAATTCCAAATTGCTCTACAGAATCAGATCTTCAGATCAGTTCACTGCTCCACCAACAATGCATTAGTGTCCCAATTTTTCCACAGCTTCTCCAACATTTATTATTTTCTTTTTTTGTCATATTAGCCAGGTTCTGTGCAATCCTGACTGTGGCTCCATGGTATTTAAATGGTTTCTTTCTGGCTGCTTGGAGTATTTTCTCCTTCACCTGATAATTCTGGGGTTTGGCTACAATATTCCTTGAAATGTTCTTTTCGGGGTCTCTTTCAGCAGGTGTTTGGTGGATTCTTTCAATGATGATTTTATCATTCTGATTCTACAACTTCATGGCAGTTCTCCTTAATGATTTCCTGGAATATGGTGTGTAGACTCTTTTCTTGATCATGGCTTTCAGGTAGTCCAATAATTCTCAGATTATCTCTCCTGGACCTATTTTCCACATCAGTTGTTTTTCCAATGAGGTATTTCACATTTTCTTCTATTTTTCTCAGCCTTTTGATTTTGCTCATCATATTCTTGTTGTCTCATGGAGTTATACGCTTCCATCTGCTCAATTTAAATTTTTAAGGCCTGATTTTTCACAGTAAGCTTTTGAACTTCTTTTTCTGTTTGGCTATTTTTTTTCTCTCATTTGGCCAATTGTATTTTTTAAGGAATTGTTTCCTCAGTCATTTTTTGTGCTTCTTTTTGCAGTGTAACTCTCATTTCTCTTATTTCTTTTTCCATTTTTTTTTCTACCTCTCCTATTTGGTTTTCAAAAGCCTGTTTGAGCTCTTCAAAAAAGGCTTTTTGGTCTTGAGACAAGAATATTTTCCCTCTTGAGTCTTCACTTGTGGGAATTTTGACCAACTCATCTACGTTTGAGTTTTGGTTTTCCCTTTCACCATAGAAGTTGTCAATGGTAAGGGTCCTTTTTTGTTTCTTGCTCATGTTGTAGGCCATTTTTAAACTTATCAAGTTGAAGTCTGCTCCTGGGGCACAGGGTTCATGGTTGCAAGTTTCTTACTGCTCTTGGTTGCATCACTCTCAGCTGTGTCAAGTTGCAACAGTGTTGAGCTGCCCATTGAGTTGACCTATGCTGAGAGAGCTGCCCACTAAGCCAAGCTTTGCTGAGGTGAGCTGACAGCTGAGATGAGCGGTGCTGAGCCACACTGAGCCGAACTTTGCTGAGGTGAGCTGCCAGCTGGGACGAGTAGTGCTGAGCTGCTCTCCCCTTTTATTTTACCCAGGTGAGACAGACCTTTTCTGAAGTCTTCTAAGTTATCTCACGTAGCAGGATTTTGTCTCTCTTTTTGTAGGTTTTGTAGTTCCAGAATCTGTTTAGAGGCTTGATTTAATGTTGTTTTTGAGGGAAATACGGGAAAGCTCAGGAAAGTTCCTAGCTTCTCTCTGCCATCTTGGAACTCCCCTTGGAACTGCCCCTGGAACTCCCCAAAAACACTTTTAGGGAAGATGAAGATGTTCTGCATTACTGCACAAGTATGACATGTTGAATTGCTTTATCTCATAGGGTTAAGGAGGGAGGGAGGAAGAAAAATTTCAAACACAGAATTAGCTCAATGACCTTAATCTCATCAGAGTGGGCTCATGAAGGGAATAATATTCATACCCAATTGGGAGGAGTAATCTATTTAGCCCTACAGGAAAATAGGAGGAGAAGAGGATAAGGAAGGAAGGGTGAAAAAAGGGAGTGCAGAGTGGGGGAGAGGATAGTCAAAAGTAAAACACTTTTGAGGAGGAATACGTAAAAAGAAGATAGAAAGTAGAGTAAATATCATGGGAAGAGAATAGGATGGAGGGAAATAGTTATGATGATTGATTATAATGGCAAAATGTATGGTAACTACTTTGCTGGGCTACTATGAAGAAAATTCTCTGTCAAGCTTAAGGTACTATATACAGGTTATGATGAACAGGATGCTATCAGGAAAACCTGGAAAGACCTACATGAACTGAAGCAGAGTGAAATGTACTGTATACCAAATAACAGCAATAGTGTAAGATGATCTGCTGGGAAGCATGTGGTTATTTTCAGCAAGGCAGTGATCCAATATAACCCTGAAGGAATTATGAAAATTGCAACCCATCTACAGAGAAAGAACTGATAGTATCTGAAAACAGATGGAAACACATTTTTAAAAATTTTTTTCCTCTTAATTTGAAGTTTTGGGTTTTTTGACTATTTTCTTTCACAACCTAGCTAATATGGGAATGTTTTCCATGACTACTCATGTCTAACTTATCTTGAATTGCTTGAATTCTTGTGGGTGGGGGGGGGAATGGAGGGAGAAAGAGAAGTTGGAACACAAAGTTTTAAAAAATTGATGTTAATTTTTTTTACATATATTTTGGAAAACAAAATCCTATTTAATATATATTCATGAACAAACAATCATGATACAGGGATAATTTTTTATTTTTATTTTTTGCTGGGCAATGAGTGTTAAGTATAGGGTCACACAGATAGAAAGGGTCAAGTGTTTGAGGTTAGATTTGAACTCAGGTCCTCTTGAATCCAGAGTCATTGCTTTATCATGCCACCTAGCTGCCCTAGGATAAATTGTTTACATTCTAATATGGGGGTATGATTCTTGTCTCTCTCACAATCTGTCATCATCAGGGATCATAGAGATATTCTAATAAGCAGATGATCTGCGACTGTTTTGTAATGTTTTGATGACCTTAAAAGAATGAAGGGGAGAGGAAAAGCAATACTTTATCATGACTTTGTGTATAATCTCATATATCCTGTTTATCTCTATTATATGTTTCCTGAACTCATCTATTTCCTTCTGTCTAGGTAGTCTATATATAATACACGCAAAAAAATTGATTTTATTTCATTAATTGACTTACATATAACTTTTCTCTGCCATGATTTTTCTTACTTTGATTAAGAAAAAAAAAACTGGGTATGGGGGCAGCTAGGTGGCATAGTGAATAGAGCACCAGCCCTGGAGTCAGGAGTACCTGAGTTCAAATCTGGCCTCAGACATTTGAGACTTACTAGCTGTGTGACGCTGGGCAAGTCACTTAACCCCAATTGCCTCACCCAAAAAAACCCAACCAACCAACCAAACAAACAAACAAAAAACCTGGGTATATTGTTTTAATATATGGTGTTATCCAACCACCTTTTTTAAAAACTTATCCTTTTCTTTGTAAATATGGCATACTCTATCAATCTTACATTATAGTAATAGTTACAATTCCCAGGCTCAGTGATGAATTTTATATTACTTTCTTCTTTCAACCCAAATATCTAGTGTCATTGGCTTGTTGCCCATTTTTTATGAATTTGCCTATATACATCTCAGGCCAGATTAATTTTCCTGTGAATTTCTGGGCATTTATGTTGTTATTCTTCTTCTTAAAGCATATTTAAATATTTTCTGGGATAGCTATATTGGAGAATTGTAGTTAGCTTCATTTTTACCATCGTTTTTCTCATTTGTAAAATTTATAAGGCTTTTTTAAAAACAGTCTTTCTAATATGCACTTCCAGTCTGGATAAGAACCTACTCTTAGAGTTCAAAATGTGATCCAGGTATATACAACCTGTTCATGGATTCTGTCTTCTTAATTAGCTCTTCACTTGGCAAATCTGCCTTTCTTTTTATTTATAATTTATAATTAATATAAATAATTCATAATAATTTTATTTATAATTTTGATGAAAACATAACCACAAATGTCTTTAGATTCTTGTCCAAGATTTTATAATCTCTAGTAATTTTTTAAAAATATCCATAAGAGTCACCTAATGTAGTAGCTCGACACATCCTGGTAGTTTCTCAAGTATGTTCCAGGAAGACAGGAGAACTTTCTATTGCTAATGTTATAGGTAGTTAATGTTAGACCAATAAATAGCTGCTTCAGTAATGAATCAATGAATAAATATTTATTATACTTCTAAAATATGCTGGGATCTGGATGAGATATGAGGGAAACAGATATAAAAGTGAAATGATCTTTAGTGGGTGGGAGAAGAGGAAGATAAAAAAATAACACACAAGGAAAATGTGAGATGGTCCCTTGTGTAGGCACTGGCATGGTGGAATGGGTTATGGTTCTCATGTCATCTAGATATAGCACCTGAGGTGAAAATTGATGCACTCATCCTTCTAAGTAGGCAACTACAGTGAATCCTAAAGTTACAAATCACTTTCCAGGGTGCAGAATCTTGGAAGGTCATTGTCCTTTATAGGGAGAGTTAGTAGCACTACAAAACAGTAAGTCATCAGCTGTCCCTTTTTGCCTTGTGTTTCTTTGGTATTTACAGGATCATCTCATCTATGAAAACACATAGTGGATAAGCAAGTGCCTCCTCAAAGGTTTTAGATCTCTTTTGTTGTTGCTTAGTCATTCGGTTGTGTTTCATTTTTCATGACCCTATAGATAATAGCACACCAATGCCACCTATCTGTGGACTTTTCTTGGCAAAGTTACTCAAGTAATTTGCCATTTCCTTCTCCAGTGGATTAAGGAAAATAAGGTTAAGTGACTTGCCCAGGGTTACACAGATATTAAGCATCTGAGGTTGGATTTGAAATCACATCTTCCTCACTCCTGATACAGTACTCTAAACCACTGAAACACCTCACTGCCTCTCTACTCTTCAGGTGTAACGATTGGAATAACGCCACCTGCTGGATACTTACTGTAGAGGAGTTCTGCCCATGAAGGGAAGGTCTTTGAGGGCAAGACCAGGAGTCAGGAAGTGACGCGGGCTAGTGGGAAGAGGAAGGAAGAGACTGGCGCTCAGTCTCGCACTCTTTCCTGGGGACTCTGGCGGAGAAGGGAGCTAGAAATGTGCTCTCCCTTTAATAGATAGGAATCTAGGCCTTTCTCTCTCTCTTTATCAAATTCTTATTCTCCTTAATAAATGCTTAAAAGTCTAACTCTTGCTGAAGCTTATAATTTATTGGTGACCACTCATTAGATATTTTAGACAGACTAGCTAGAATTTTAACCCTTAACAGATGGCTGACCACGAAGAGGAAAGCTAACCCTCAGTCTTCTGATCTGCTGGTTGGGTAAGAAATTTCCCCTCCCTCTCCCTTTAACTGCTAAGTACTGGCGCACTGGCTGTGTTTTCCTTTAAATTTTTTCGAATGGACCTTTTAAACTCCCTAATTACCCTATTTTTGATTTTAGTCTGTTTAACCAGACAAATGGGAGATAAGATCATGTTAATGCTTTGTTTTTGTGGATTTTCTATTTTTCTTTTTATTTTTGTTAAAAGAGCCAGCAACTTACTCACACAAGGAAATATCACTCCCTCTCCCAACCATGCTTTTTCAGAGAAACCTGAAGAGATTCCTGCAGCTTTTCCCAATTCTAACACTAATTGTTGCTCTAATTTTGCATGCCTGGAGGCAATGACCCACCCTCTAGAAGCTTTTAATCCCCTAGCACCTGGAGGCAAAGTGGGGGAAGAGGAATCCAGGCCTGAGTTCAAAATCAAGTCTGATTCAAATTGCTCTGGTCCCTCCCCTCCTCTCCAGACCCCACCCTCTACTCCTCCTATGGCCAAGCCCATGGCTTCCCCTGCCTGGGAAGTCCAGAGATCTGATGCGCATGCTCAACTTTTTCTACCTGCATTTGCAGCTTCAGGCTCAGCCCTTCCCTGGCCTGGCTGTGCTTTTGAGACAATCTTAGAAAACTCTTTAAATTCCAGATATGCTCGTTTTGTTCATAATTTTGCTAACCTGCTTTTGTCTTTAATTAGTAATCTTATAAAGCATTTGTATGGTGAAAAGCCCGACAGACAATATAGAGGGGTTAAAGAAGAAAAACTTAAGCTGAATAAGAATGACAATCAACATAGTTCAAGACTCTGCTTCTTTTGCCATGGAAGGGTATATATTTTACAGAAATGTAGAAGTAAGCAGCAAGGTATTGATATGAGTATTGGGGATTTTAGATATCGGAATCAAGAGTGTTCTGAATTCACTCAGATTATTAATGTCAGTTCAGAGGTTACATAGGATTTCTATGCTATTACATATACATTTTGGAATTAATGGTATAGGTTTATTTTCATAGAGATTTTAATGCTTTTGAGATTGTGTCTTATACTTAGTTTCTAAAACAAGGAGAATATTTGTAAAAGCTTTTTATAGTCATGCGATCAAGTTTATATTTTGTAATACTCATTAATATTAAGTTCATGCTCATTTAGATTTCCTTAGTTTGAATTTCACTGTCTTTTATTGTTCCATGTGTATTTTCTTCTATACATTTATCTAATTTTAAAAAATTGCAAGATGGTTTTGATTTCATAATACAATGTTAATTCTAGGAGTATTGTGCTCCCATATTCTGAGTTGTTTGTTTTTGTTATTTTTTCTCAACTGATTATTTGATCAAACTCTTTAAAGCATTTCCCTGGCAAATTGGTTGCCATGGCAAGTATCAATTGATTCTAGAAGTATTATTTTTGATAAGCATATTCCAAAAAAAAAAAAAAAGAGGGGAACATTTGTAAAAGTTTTCTTTTTTTCAAAAAAAAAAGTTTTCTTTGAGATTCTGTTGTGCTTTAACTTATATTTAAATATGTTCAGATTTTTCACAAAAGTAATTGTATACTAAGTAAAAAAAGGTATTATTTGAAATTGTTGCATAATTATATATTATATTCTGAGTCAAGATGTATTCACATTTTTTGCAATCATTTATTATCCTCAATTTTTAAATCCATATGAGACTTGGATTATGGGAACTTATCATTTAAGACACTAATTGCCTTTATTCTGAGTTATCAGATGCCAGTTGGCCAAGATGCCATCCAATCACAAGAGGAATACATGCAAGAGCAGACACTGAACTGTCACATGAGGGGAGACATGCATGAAGTCAAGGTATGGCCGAGGGAACGGCTTTTGACAAATGTTGAGGTTGGATTCTCTTGGTTTAATATTTTATTTTATTTTTCCCCACAATATTGTACAGATGGCTGGAAGTATTCATCCCACCCATCTCACTTCTACACCTGGCTTCTATGCTCCCTCCTATATGCCTGATGCCATGGACATCTCAATCCCATGCATCTGATTAAGTCTGACTCAGTTTCCTCCAATATGTTCGGTGCCATGGACATATATTCCATCCACCTATTTTAAGTCTGGCATACTGTATGGGCAGTACATATTGCTCAAGTGTGGGAATGCTCACATCCCATCATTTCTCTGTTCTTTTATGGTAACCCCCATAATTATCTCAGGTGTCATGATAAATACAGTGTTGAATTTGGCCTTGACACCTGTTACCAATTATATTAGATTTTTGAATTTCTCATAATGGCATGAGGATAATTAGGCAGATGATGCAAAAAGTGATGAAACAAAGATAAAAAATTATTTTTAATAATTAATATTGCAGCAATTGTCTTCTCAATTACCCTCCATAAGGGGGACTATAGTAATATTATAATTTTAAAGAATGTTTCAATTTTTGTTTTATTATATGTTTCATGTGTAACAACTAAGATTCTGAATTCCCTTAGACATGTTTTTGAGAACTTTCATTGTTTGATTTGATTATTGACAAAGCTATTTTAAAGTTGTGTTAAGCTCAATTTTGTAGGAAATTTTCCTGGCTGATTACCAGCATCCACACATCAACCCCTGAAAAGACTTCCATTCCACGACTACACCTAGAGGACATCTGAGAAAAGACTTTCAGAGACTTTAAATGAACAGTTTTGATTTGTTGTTTTTGTTGTGTTTTTTCTCTTTCTGTTATAATATACACCATCTGTAACATGTATTCTCTGCAGAGGCCCTCCCTTTGCAAGACTAATGTCAAAGCGTCGGTTCATGAGGACAAAAAAAATCGCCCCTCTGGACAAAACTTTCCTCTCTTCCTTTTCTATATTGTTGTTCACATATTATTAGTTAGCAATAGTTATCATATTGTTTTTACTGTTCCGTCAAGGAAACATTTTGTTTCTTGAGGAACAACAGGGGGGACTGTAACGATTGGAATAACGCCACCTGCTGGATACTTACTGTAGAGGAGTTCTGCCCATGAAGGGAAGGTCTTTGAGGGCAAGACCAGGAGTCAGGAAGTGACGCGGGCTAGTGGGAAGAGGAAGGAAGAGACTGGCGCTCAGTCTCGCACTCTTTCCTGGGGACTCTGGCGGAGAAGGGAGCTAGAAATGTGCTCTCCCTTTAATAGATAGGAATCTAGGCCTTTCTCTCTCTCTTTATCAAATTCTTATTCTCCTTAATAAATGCTTAAAAGTCTAACTCTTGCTGAAGCTTATAATTTATTGGTGACCACTCATTAGATATTTTAGACAGACTAGCTAGAATTTTAACCCTTAACACAGGAAAGAGAGTTCAGGTGTTCACTACTTTCTCTCCATTGTGTAAATTTCAATTCAAGTCATACATTTATCAACCCCTTGCTGTTTGCTAGGAATTGGGAATACAAAGACAAAAATTTTAAAAATCCTAGTTTTCAAGAAACTGTGAATGGAACTTCATGAATGGAACTGTGAATGGAACTTCTTAACAAATAACCTTATCTATCTATAGATATAAATATATATTTGTATATATACAATTTTTAATTTGGAAAGAGCTTCTATAAGTTATCAAGTACAGGCTACTCTTTCCAAGACATTTATATTATAATTATCTTTAAGAATGTTTGTTTTAGGGCAGCTAGATGGCACAGTGGATAGAGCACTGGCCCTGGATTCAGGAGGACCTGAGTTCAAATTTGGCCTCCGATACTTAACATTTACTAGATGTGTGACCCTGGGCAAGTCACTTAACCCCAATTGCCTCACCAAAAAAAAAATAATAATAATGTTTGTTTCAGGGCAACTCGGTGGTACAGTGGATACAGCACCAGCCCTGGAGTCAGGAGGACCTGAGTTCAAATCCAGTCTCAGATACTTAACACTTACTAGCTGTGTGACCCTGGGCAAGTCACTTAACCCCAATTGCCTCACCAAAAAACAAAAACAAGAATGTTTGTTTTGTTATCTTAATTGGCCTTTTTAAATTGCTTTATTACTTTATCAATAAGTTCTTCTTTCTTTATTTCTATTTTTTTTCTTTACTCCAAGTTTATTTCCTCTAAATGAGTAAATTAAACTTGATTCTATTTTTGATCTTGTGCAAGTCACTTAACCACTCTGGTTGGCCTACTTAATTTTCCTCATCTTTAAAATGAGGTTAAATTACATAATTTCATATAACCCGTCTATTTCTAAATATATGCTCTGATGTTATCTTTGTAGATATCAAAATTAAAAAGTGAAAAGATATAGCAATAAAGATATAGTGACCAATGATAATACTTGAGCTATCAAGTTAATTTCATAGTAGCCCTAGATTCTTAATTGTCTATTTATATATATATATGTATATGTATATATGTGTATATATGTATATAAAAGTGTGTGTATATATATATATATATATATATATACATGTGTGTGTTTATAGTGTTCTTTCTAAAGATTGAACATATTGCTCTTGTGGTGTTAAATTTTTTATTCTGGAACAACTAACAAAGATCATCTTTTTTTTAAAGATCATCTTTTAATAATCTTTATTATTAACTTTTTATTAACTTTATTAAAAGTTCTGTATTGACATGAGTATAAAACACAATATAATCATTGGCATGATGATGGATCATTTTGGTAGTCAGTTTGTTTTTCTCCACATCGTATGGCTAGCTTTTGGTTTCAATGTAAATTTTTGGGCTTTTCAATGCACTGTGTCCTAGTCTTGATTAACTTTATTTCAAGATCATTTGAATGTTGTTCTTATGTTTTGTGGTTCTGTCAATTTTTGAAGACTTGGATTACAGCATATGTTCATTAAGCTTGTAAAAGAGGCTATCAACCAAGTCACTGAAACATATTATATGATGCTGGCCCCAATGGAACACTATTCAATGTATTAACTTAATCTGACACAGAGTTATAGGTATTCACCTTTGATTTTGATCACTACACCCTTATCCTGTATAACCAATTATGCACTGACCTATGAGAATATTTTATATTTCTTGATGAAAATGTCTTGTGTGATACAGATAAAAGCCATACTAAACCCAGTTATATTAAATATTTTACTATTCCTTATCCTGTCACTGTCATAGAGAAAATTAAATTGGTATCATGTGATTAATTTTTCATAAAGACATATTAACTATAGCCTAAAACCTGGCCTTATATCGATACTTGAGAGTTTATACTCATAAGGTGTTTTATTCCTAGCATATAACAATTTATGATAGGTTAGTTATTTATCTATTGTTTCCAGGTATGTCCTTATTCTGTTAAAAAAAATTGTAACTACACCCATTCTTATGTAGTTTCTATCTACTTGCTCTCTAATTTTCAAACAGAAATTTCCTACAATAACATCTGCTAGTTTTAAAAATAATCTCTGGGGAAGGAAGAGCTGGGCATTTTCTGGATATATTCAGACTTTGAAAGGAATCTCTAATTATTTACTTTCTTATTGCATTTTAATGCTTTATTATCTTATTTAATGATGTAACTTTGGTTGTCTCATCATCTTTTAATAAACAGAGATTGTTTTAAATTAACATTTTATTTAAAGTTTAGAATTCCAAATTGTATGCCTCCTGACCACCATCCCCTCCTACCCTCCTTGAGGCAGTAATCAATCTTATGTAAGTTATACATGTACAATTATATTAGTCATTTTCTTTTCTAAAAAGACTACAATAAAAGAAGAAAGTGAAACATAGCATGTTTCAGTCGGTATTCAAACATAAAGTTTCTTCCTCTGGAGGTGGATAGTATGCTTCATAATTAGTCCGTTAGGATGGTCTTGGATCACTGTATTTCTGAGAATAGCTGTCATTCAGTTATTTATAAAACAATATTGCATGAACTGATTCTGTTCACTTCCTGGTCCTGTTCACTTCAATATGTATAAGTTCATGTAAGTCTTTCCAGGTTTTACTGAAATCAACCTTATTGTCATTTTTGTAGTACAACAATATTCTATTACAAGTATATACCACAACTTGTTTAGCCATTCTTCAATCCATGGGCAACTCTTTGATATCCAAGTATTAGCTACCACAAAAAGAGCTGCTATAAATAGTTTTGTACAAATAAGTACTTTCCCCTTTTCTGAATGTCTTAGAAGTGGTACTACTGGATCAAAAGGTATGTACAGTCCTAGAGCCCAATAAAGACAGATTTTCAAAAGCATCATAACACAAAGATTTTTCAGTTAACCTATGTCATTAATATCTGCCTACAAGATTGGTAGCTCCATGAGAGGAGGTTAAACATATATATTCCCTCATCACTTAATATAGTGTTCTGTACTTAATTAATATTTTTAAATGAAATGTGAAATTCTGGAATGATTGCCTGCCTGTTGGTACAGGGAAATAGTGCTATGGACTTCTAATTACGAATATCTGAGTCTGAATCCTGCCCCAAATACATATTAGCAGTGTGATCCTGGGAAAAATCACATGGCCAGTCTCAATTCCAGGTTCTTCATCTGGAAAATGAGAATAATAATAGATCCTCAATGACTTACAATATTGAATTTGTAAGAAATGCAGGAGGTTGGACAAGATTTACTGTTCCATATTAATGCTCACTTTCATGGACAGTCCATTAATTTATGTAGCAGTGATAATTTCTCCATATTCCTGATTTGTTTTCTCATAATCCAGGTTTCTCTGAACTTCTCCTGCTCATCATTTCTAACTTTTCTAGTATTCTATTCACCTCTTTCACTTCTTTCATATTTATTTTGTGGCTAGATTTATCTAATTTCAAAAGGGGGAGATTCAGGTTACCCACTAGTATAGTATTACTGTGTAATTCCTCTTGTAACTCATTTAACTTCTCCTCTAAAAATTTGGATGCTATACCACTTGGTACATACATATTTAATTTTGATATTACTTCATTATCTATAGTACCTTTTGGCAAGATGTAGTTTCCTTCCATATCTCCTTTAATTAGATCTATTTTTGCCTTTGCTTTGTCTGAGATAAGGGTTGCTACCCCTGCTTTTTTGCCTTTAGCTGAAGCAAAAGTATTCTGCTCCAGCCTTTTACCTTTACTCTGTGTGTACCCCTCTACTTCAAATGTGTTTCTTGTAAACAGCATATTGTAGGATTCTGGTTTTTAATCCACTCTGCAATTCTCTTTCATTTTATGGCAGAGTTCATCCCATTCACATTCACAGTTATTAATACTGTCTATTCCCCTCCATTCTATTTACCCTCTTTTTACTTTTTCCCCCCTCTTTTACCCTATTCCTCCTCACCCAATACAATACTAAAGGAGCTGCTATAAATATTTTTGAACAAGTAGCTCTTTTACTCTTTTTTGGGATGTCTTTGGAATATAAACCTACCAGTGCTATTGCTGAATGAAAGGCTATGCACAGTTCTATAACCCTTTGGGAATAATTCCAAATTGCTCTCCAAAATGGTTGAATCTTTTCACAACTCAACCAACAGTGGATTGACATTCCAGCTTTCCCACATCGCCTCTAATACCCAATATATTCCTTTTTTGCTATATTTTCCACTATGATTGGTGTGAGGTTTTACTTCAGAGTTGTTTAAATTTTCATTTCTCTGATCAATAATGATCTAGGGCATTTTTTTCATATTATTATGATTACTTTTTTCTGAAAACTGCCTGTTCATATTCTTTGACCATTTATCACTTGAGGGATGACTTTTATTTATTTATTTATTATAAATTTCATGCAGTTCTCTATATAATTTAGAAATGAGGGGGTAGCTAGGTGAGAAAGTGGACCTGAGTTCAAATCTGGCCTCACTCACTTGATACTAGCTATGTGGTCCTGGGCAAGTCACTTAACCCTCATTGTCCCTCTAAAGAGAGAGAGAGAGAGAGAGAGAGAGAGAGAGAGAGAGAGAGAGAGAGAGAGAGAGATGAGGCCTTTATCAGAGATACTTGTTTCAAACATTCTTTCCCAGTTTTCTGCTTCCCTTGTATTCTTGGTTACATTAGTTTGTATATTTGTTTTTGTTTAGTTTTATGTAATAAAAATTATCTATCCTACATTTTGTTTTGTTCTCTATATCTTTTTTCCTAAATTCTTCCTCTGCCCATAAATATCTACCCATCCATTATTAATACTCATCTTTATTTGATAATTATTCCTGATTTTGAAGAGTTTGTCATGTGAGGTTACATTGAGATCTTAGCCATTTTGAAAAAAAATTCTATTCTTTCTTGAGCTTTCTCAAGGATGAAGGATAGTCTTAGCTTTTACTATTAGATTTCCTTTTAAAAAACTACTTTACCTGTTTCTTCTAATTATTTCTAATTGTCACTGGAAGTTTTAAATTTATCCACTCTGTCTTGGAGTTTTTAGATTTTTTTAAATTTTTTATTCATTTTTCAGTAGGCAATCTGTGGATTCTTTTTGACTGAAACTTAATTTTCTGCATGCAGAAGTTCTGGACAGTTTTCTTATATTATTTCTTATATTATGGTGTCCAGAGTTTTTTTTTTTTCACTTGTATTCTTTTGTGAGACTGTGATCCTTAAATTATGTCTATGCATCCTGTCTTTGAAATTGATAAAATTCACTTGAATAGCAGTCATCAATATTATTTCATTGTGTTTCTCTTCTTCCATATGTTCCTTATTTTAGTATATTTATATTATTAATTTGTTGTTCCCTTATTTACTTCTTTGGAGAAATCTTCCATTATATTTGATCTAAGTTCTTCCATTTTGCTAATTATGTTGTGCAGGCCAAAAATCCTATCTTTTTTTTTTCCTTTTTATCTTCTGCTTTTAAGATAATTATTTTTGCTTGAACCATTTGGGAACATCCTGCTAAGGTTCCATGATGTCTTGGGAATGCACAAGATCTTCTGCTGCATCATGTGTTGGTTCAGTGACCTTTGCCTTGAAATAGTTATTTACAGATTTATTTATTTAGATAAAAGAAAACAAAAAAGCCCCAAGAAGCTATAGTATGTTCAGAAGCCACAGTTAAGTAAAAATAAAATATCCAGGCATATAGGTTAAATGAGGTTGAGGGCAGCTGATAGGCCTCAGAGCCATTGGTGAATTATGGATATGTCTATCTTAAAAATGGGAAGACTTTCCCTGGTGGATTGGGTGCATGAGAATTATTTGTTCCCAGCCATGAAGACAGCTGAAGCAAACACAATGGAATGCTTATAACTTGTTCATACATCTGACTTTTGTTTTGTTTTGTTTTATAATTTATTAATTTTTTTTTATTTTGTGAGGCAATTGGGGTTAAGTGACTTGCTTAGGGTCACATAGCCAGTAAGTGTTAACTGTCTGAGGCCAGATTTGAACTCAGGTACTCCTGACTCCAAGGCCAATGCTCTATCCACTGTGCCATCTAGATGCCCCTTAAATGGGGGTGATAATAGCACCTACCTCACAGGGTTGTGAGACTCAAATGAGATAATTTATGCAAAGTGCTTTGCCAATCTTAAAGCGCTATATATCTTTTTCTTTTTTATGAGGCATTTGGGGTTAAATGACTTGCCCAAGGTCACACAGTTAAGTTTCAAGTATCTGAGGCTGGATTTGAACTCAGGTCCTCCTGAATCCAGGGCCAGTGCTTTATCCACTGCGCCACCTAGCTGCCCCTTGACTTTTGTTTTGTCACTGGACTTGAATGACTCTTAGAGAGAGAGTCTCTCTCTAATGATGAGTGTGTGCAACTCTGCCTCACTTAAATCCTATTCAGATCCTAGGTGGATTCTAGCCCCCTTTCCTTCAGGCTTGGTATAGCTCAACATACATACTGGTTCTCCACTCCAGTTTACTTTATGTACATTTTTGCTAGGTAGAACATGTTTCTGTTTTCCTGTATCTGCTCTCCTTCAGTAGGGGCTGAGCAGAGTTGGAGCTTATTGTCCCATTATTTTTGAGTGAGGGCAGGGGCAGGATGTTTGGCAAAGACTATAGCAGCAGTAACAAAATCTCTAGGGGATTTCAGAGCGTAAACCTATTGGTCATGTTGTGTCACCCTGCCAGAGTGTGAGGGCTGGTGGAGTGGTAGTGGTAAGTATTAATTTGTTAGAATATTTTACCTTGTTAGGCTTTTTGGTGTCTTCTACCATGAAAAGAATGATTTCTCTCCTGTATGCATAATTACTTTTGTGAGTTTATGAGGATGGAAGAAAATGTTTAGTCCTTGTCATTGGTCATATGAGAACTAACTTCATTAGGAACCATATTGCTATTGACATTAGGAGAAGGACATTTTTCCTGTTTTTATAGCTCAAAAGCATATATCCTAAGTCCAAAGTACACCAAAATATCCATTGCAGTACAATGGTTACAAAGAACTGGAAGCTAAACACACAGGTGTCCATCAATAGATGAATGGTTAAACAAATTTTAGTACATGAATGTTATTATGTGACAAATGATGAATATTAAAAGCTCAAGGAAACATGAGAAGACTAATATTAACTGATGCATAATGAAGTAAACAGAATCAGAAAAAATTACAGAATGACTACAACAATATTGATGAAAAAATTACAAAAAAATAGATCCTTAACCCTCATTGCCCCAGAAAAAAATAGAATCAAACACTATTTTATAATTTCCGGAGAAGATTTGGAGAAAAAAAAAATGTACCTCGCTCTTCATGTTGCAAGTCAGGAACTGTTAGCATAGGCTATTTCAAAGACTGTTAAACATGATTTATATTGTGGTTGGTTTTGTTAAAACACTTTTTTCCTGCTTTCTTTAAAAATCTTTTATATGAAGGAAGAATCTGTGTAAAGGTGATATAAAACCAAAATTGATAAAATTAAGTTTTTAAAAGTGCTTCCAGATCAGAATTTATCCATTTTTCCCAATTTTTAAAACAAACCAATCTACATAGCTTTAGGTCTCATACAACAGGCCTTTTAGGATGAAGGCCTATCTACTTCTTCATTTTTTATAGGTAAGTCCCTTTCTATAATTCTTTTTATTTTATTTTTGGTGGGACAATGAGGATTAAATGACTTTTCCAGGGTCACACAGCTAGTGTCAAATGTTTGAGGCTGGATTTGAACTCAGGACCTCCTGTGCTTTATCCAGTGTGCCACCTAGCTGCCCCCTCTTTAAGCTCATGGTCACTTATTATCAATTCTCTGATCAATTATCCAGTATTTGAGCAATGTTAAAACACTTCCAGCTTTGTAGAGAGCTAGAGAGGCTTCAGAGAAGGAACCTGACCTCTCTTTCCCCAGTTGTACCTGTCTCATGGTTCTTCAGAATAACATTATTTTGATTACTCAAAATTGCTTCCTACTCAGACAAAGAAATCAATGGACAGATCTGGCTCTGAGCTATGCCACACTGGGAAATAATTTTCAGTCCTAACTTTAAAGATACTAAGATTTTACTATTCTAGCTACAGTTCTCTTGAAAATGAGAAAGCCCTATTTCTTTCTTGGATTCTATTTATTAAGGAATCATTTTATTTCCCAGATTGAGTTCTTATAAATGTGGCTCTTTTTTAATGAGGTGCTTGCATATTTAATATCAATTATGACCATTAGCGTAGATATTAGTATAGTGTAGTGTGGGCAATATTGTTAATAGTTTTAACATAGTTTAAAGGCCTAGTGATAAAGCCTTAAATTTTTAACATAATATTGCAGGAACAGGGCAAAAGAATCCTAATTCATGGACCTCATGGACCTTGATCAACTCTCAAATGTTACAAAAATCATGAATGGAGAGGCATAAAAGCTCCACACCATACTCAGACTAGTATTTAAAGGCAATTGCTTGGCTTTCAGTGATTTATGTAAGTGTAGGACATTTCCTTCTAAGTCATAGTAGTGTTAATAAAAAGAAAACATATTAAAAACAAAATAAACCACAAAAAAGGAAGATATAATTTAGAGTTTCAAATTGCATAGGTTTTGTTTGCTAGTTATTTTGTAAAAGATTGTTGATATAATTGGTTAAAAACAAAACAAAACAAAAATAACAACAACCTCCACTTTGTGGAAATGAAAAGCACATTGTAGGTACATACAGAACATAGAGTCTTTGTTGAGAAAACTTTTGATAAAAAGAAAACGGAACCTTCCCTGATTTAAATCCTAACTCTGCTATTTACTCCTGTTGTGACCATGAGCAAGTGATTTACCCCTTCTGTTTCTATTTTATTTAAAAAGATGGTCTGGGTAAGAGATTTCCAAGCTTTTTTGTTGTTTTTTTTTTTAAATAACAGAGATCATCAAATTTGAATAAACCATTCTATATTCCAGGTTGTTCTGCATTTAACATGCTAATGAATAATCAGATTTAGAATCATTATGAATTTCAAAATACAATGCAAATACATTCTTTCACTTGATTACATAAATGCATTTTGATAGTTATGGAAAAATAGGCTGTCCAATCACTCTAGGTGGCTAAAATATAGATGAAAGGCAGGTGAAGCATTAATAACAACTGCCATAGCACCTTATTTGGACCTAACTTTTTTATTATTACTAGATCTCACTTTTGGTTTACATTTAATGGGAGTGTAATACCCATCACACAATGTCTATAAACCTTACTTTCCTTTTCTATATGATGAAGATAATAATACTTGCTCTACCTATTTCAAAGGATAACTATGAGGAATAGGCTTTGTAAGTTGTAAAGCAAAATATTATTGTAAGCTAAAATAATAACAAAATATTATTGTTTTATTTATTTATTTTATACAGAGAAGAATATACAGCAAGTATTAGTATTTACAATTAGAGAAGAAAATGATGGAACTTTCAAGGAATATCCCTAAAGATAAGAGTTAAACAATGTGGTGCTGGCAGATATGATTTGAGAGTGGTATTAAAAACTCATAGGAAGGCATTGCTAGGTTCCATAAGTATCATGAAGTAGAAAACTGGAATTCCTTTGTGCCCAGTAAAGTAAACGAAGTATTCTAGAGTAAATATAGTAAAAAACCATAATGAGAAGCATCTTGAAAGGAATTTGGGAAATGACAAATCAGAAAATTTGATTCCCTTTTTTAGTAAGTAAAAGTCAAAATGTTAATATGATACAAGGAGTCAAAGTAAGACAATGAATAAAATAAGTAGTTCAACATTCATCAAAAACTTTATTACAGAGACTTGAGAAGGAGTGAGAGTTTCCAAAATAGCAAGATATAGAAATATTCTGACCATTTATATCAGTGGTCCCTACATATTTATTGGTCAGATAACACTTTTGGTAAAAATGTTTTATGTGTGAACCACAAATATGATACTGTACTGTTGATTGTGTATGTTATAAAATATACAGAAATACAATTTTGAGAGGAAAAAATAAAGATGATGGAATACTTGATTCTAGAGTCAATAAAGAGACACTGTAGTTTTACTTAGTACTGGGGAGTGACATTTTCCAAATTGAGTATTAGTAAAATTACTTTGGCAGCTGGATAGAAGATGGGTTAGAATGAAGAAATGATGAGGCAAGGAGGCCAGTTAGGAAGTTATTGTAATAGTTCAGGAAAAAAGGTGATGAAAACAGAACTAGGCAATATTAATAGAAAGGGATTGATTAAAGAGATGCTATGGAAAGAGAAAAGATATTATTTGTCATATGACCAGATATATAGGATGAAGGAGATTTTTCTGTTCATGTCTTCCCTTAATTAATAAACTCTCATAGCTCACTATTTACTCCAGGGTCAAAGAAGTGATATTTCACCTTTATTTCATCTTTTTATATTTTAATGTGAATTTTGAAATGTGCCTATATTTAATGCAGCAGTAGTATATTGGGAGTATGGTAATTTTTTTTTTAACTGATGGAGGGCATGATCAAAAAAGTTTATAGAACACTATTCTAAAGGACTTCCCACCACTTATATAGCCTTAGGGTTATGAGTGGAGAACACTGACTTTAGGAGTCTTCCATGAGCAGCATAGTGGAGTAGCATAGTCCATGTGAAAGAAAAGCAAAACCAAAGAAATACTCCAAAAGACAACAAGTAGTGCAATATTTCCCTGAAGGGATGTCCAAGTATGTAAGAGAAAGAAGAGCAGCAGTTACAGGCTTTGTTTCTCCCATTTCAGAAAGAATAAGTTCTGGCTGACAATAAAATTGTCCAAGTGGTCGATGATGACAAATCCTTGCAGTTCATAGTACGTTTTCCAATGTAAAGTGGTGATGAGGAGTAGAAACAATCAGGAAAATTCAGGCCACAGAGCAGATGCTGATTTCTCTCCTGTCCTTATAATCATTATTCAACACAGATCAGATTAATTATTAGTACAATAACTAAGGTACTTATTCTCTAGCATTTACCATGTTCCAGTGCTAAGGCCAACACCAAAATATACAGTTTACCACCACTCTAAATTTTCCTTGACCTACCAGCACAAGACTTCCACTTTCCCTGGAAACCCCATGGAGGACTCATAACCAATCTTTGCTCCTTTTAGGGTCTTAGTTGAAATGTTGCCCTTTCCTTTTTGGAAGTCTAGGCCTAGGTATCTCCAATTAGAGATTTAGAATTGGCACCAAGTCAGTTAAAAGATTCTCTTTATTAGGTAAATAAACATTCGCCATAGTCATTCACAGATAATTTCACTTGCCCATGTCATTGGAAAGGAAAGTACTTCTGAAAAAATCTTGGTCCTCCAACCTCTTTCTAGGAATGTGTTGGTCTGAATCATCCTGGGGGAAAGGAAACTTACAATTTAGGGTCACCCAGGGAGTTCCCCAGGGAGTATGGAGTCCTATGAGGGGTTATAGACCTCAAGGCCAGATGATTATGAGGAAGAGCTAGAAAGGGTCATTTGGAACAATGTCTAATTGTTTAGATTATCCTTATCAGGCAAATCTTCCTCAAGGCCAAATTGAAGAAACTACTGGACTTGAGAGACATTCCAGAGAAAAGGAACATATGCCAATTGATGGTGACCTAAGATGATTCCCTTAAATATATGGAATATTTTGAGGGGGCAGGAACCTCCACAAAGGATGGAATACAATGTTCAAATGAAGTCAAATAGAATTATGTACAAAAATAGTCTATCCTTTTCAGGTAAGTCTTCCTAGAATTCAGTTTCAAGAAACTACTACACAGAAAGCCTTATTTCTTCCTACGATGGTGCATATTAATCACAGACATTTGAAAAAGGAAAGTGTCTGGATTCAAGCTTAACATTAAAAAATACTATTATCATGGCATTTAGTTCCATCACTCCCTGAAGGGAGAAGAAATAGGAGTATCATATTTGATATTCCTGGGCTCAAAAAACACTACAAATGGTAACTGCAGTCATAAAATTAAAAGATCTTTGCATATCAGGAGGAAAACTGTGGTAAATATGGATAGTCTATTAAAATGCAAAAACATCATCTTTACAGTAAAAGTACATGTAGTCAGTTATGGTTTTTCCAGTATCAATATATTGTTGTGAGAGTTAAACTACAAGAAGTGCTACAGAAAAATGCTTTTGAATTGTAGTGCTGGAAAAGATTTTTGAAAGTGCCTTGTTCAACAAGGTGATTAAATCAATCAATACTTAAAGAAAATAATTCACACTGCTCATTGGTAGGACTAATACTAAGGCTGAAGGTTAAATACTTTGGCTATATTTGAAAAGACCCAGATGTTGGGAAATATTGAAAGCAGAAGGAGATGGTGATGATGGAGGATGAGGTGGATGGAGTTATAGAAGTCACAAACATGAACTCAGACAGACTTTGAGAGAGAGATAGTGGAGGATAGAAGGACCTGGCTTGCTATGGTCCATGGAGTCATAAAGAGTTGGACAAAAATAATAAATATTGCAGAAGCTGTGGAAAAATTGGAACACTAATGCATTTTTGGAGGAGCTGTGAGCTGATCCAACCATTCTGGAGAGCCATTTGGAATTATGCCCAAAGGGCTATAAAGCTGTGCACACTCTTTGACCCAGCAATACCACTATTAATTCTTTTTCCCAAAGAGATCATAAAAAATGGAAAAGGACACACATGTACAAAAATATTTATACCTCTCTTTTTGTGGTGGCAAGGAATTGGAAATTGAGGGGTTGCCCATCAATTTGGGAATGGCTGAACAAGTTGTGGTATATGAATGTAATGGAATACTATTGTGCTGTAAGAAACAATGAGCAGGCAGATTTCAGAGAAACCTGGAAGGACTTGCATGAACTGATGCTGAGTGAGATGAGCAAAACCAGGAGAACATTGTACACAGTATCATCAACATTATGTGTTGATCAATTGTGATAGACTTGATTCTTCTCAGCAATACACGATAATTCCAAAGGACTCATGATTGAAAGTGCTCTCCAAATCCAGAAGAAAAAAATTACTGTGGAATATGGATGCAGATTGAACCATACTATTTCTTTTGTTTTTGTTATTTTTCTTTTTTTGAGGTTTTTCTTTTTTGCTCTGATTCTTCTTTCACAGCAAGACTAATGTAGAAATATGTTAATGTGATTGTACATATATAACCTATATCAGATTACTTGCTGTCTTGGAGAGGGGGGGAAGGAGGAGAGGGAGAAAGATTTGAAACTAGAAATCTTATAAAAACAAATGTTGAAAACTATCTCAACATGAAACTAGAAAGTAATAAAATACTTTTATAATTAACAAATTTTTTTTAAAAGATTTGGATATGCATGAAAGAATGAATAACACAGGTTGTTATAAGTGGTATGCCAGTGCTGGCAGAGAGGGGAATAATATTGAAGCTGTTGTTTTAAGATCAATTGATAATGGCCTTTCAGATATAAGTATATTGTATTAAAATATATACATTATAATCATCTTCATAATATTATGCTAAGTAAATGCTTGTTTTATTCAATAAATTAAATCAATTAAATTCCATAAATTATATATGTGTGTATGTATGTATATGTGTGTGTGTGTATACATACACACACACACTCAAATTCATGTGAAGAAAGTCAAGAACCAGATCAGGAAAACATTGTAGAGAGCATTTGGGTAAAGGTCAATGGAAACAGAAACAGAAATGGCTTGTCATTGCAATATATAATAGAATACATGGCAGAAAGAATAAATAGATTAGGAGGTAAGAATAAATAAACAAGGAGGAAACAGATCACAAATCTGGCATAGAGACATGCTAAATAGTGATGAGGGATTTCAGTTTAGGCATCTTATGGGGCTTTCCTTGTTCCAAAAGCAGTGGAACTAATGGTATGCAGGGAAGGAAGAGGAATTGGTTGCTCAGGTGTAAGTGACAAACCTGAGGAAACTTACCATGTACTTCTTCTAGATTTTATGATATATAAAGAGAAGAATTCCAGATGTAGTCTGACATGCTCATTAAATCTTGGAAATCAGATTTTTAAATGTTTCAGAAGAAGCATAACTAAGATACCATACTATAAATTTTGTGGTAGTGCTGAGCCCAGGAGGGATTAGAAACAATCTAATGAAATGAAATTCTGAATACAAAAAGGGAAACAGTTCCAGAGAGGAAGAAGACTGGGACTTGTCTGAAAAGAATAATATGTACATTGTTAGGGCAAGTCTGGTTCAGACCAGAAACTTCTTAGTTCATGTTCAATGTTAGGATGAAATGAAGCAGTCATAGATCATTTAATATTTTAAAGGAGGTTAATTTTGCCATAACAAAATCATCTGCTGCTGGACAGTTGCAGCCTGCCTGGCCTGGGGCAGGTTACACAGTGGCTGGGCTCTTCATAAGGTATAATATCTCTGCTAGATTGGGGTAAATCTGCTATCTCTGGGGCTCATTTTTTGATGGATAATTGTAGTATTTTTCCACATTTAGTCATTGACTTGACTGAGTGTTACTCAATTTTCTTCAGCTATATTGTCTCTACTGTTCTGGAAAGGCTTTGTGTATGACCTCAGCAACAGACTGGGCCTATTTTCTGGGGACAAACCCACATAGTTTCAGAAAGGTATGTAATTAGTAGACAGGTCATTTGTTGATGAAATAGAAAAAAAATAAAAAATAAAAAACATTCTCAGTTCTTCAACTTTTCCATTGATGGTAGTGGACTGTCAGAAAAGGGAGACAAAAGGAACTAAGAATCTCATAGTTTTTAAAAGATATATGAATTTTAATTTTACTGTATTCTAAATGTGGGATCCTTGTCCATGAACCAAGTAGAGGACATATTACTAAGTATTCTAAGTCACATTAATTTTGGCATGTTTGCTAAAAAAAAAAAAACAGACCAAAAAAAAAAAAAAAAAAGAAAATTGAAACTAAATAGAATATGACTCAGGTTCTCCATGAAGATATGAAGAATGAAAACTCTGGTTAGAAAAATGGGCTTTCTTGTATGAAAAAGGCAAAAAAGCATATTGTTTCATGAGATATTTGGCCATCACATATGACAGTACACTTATAAGTATGATTTTTTTTATTTTTGAATATATTAATAACAAATTACTAAATTAGGATTCAGGTTCTTCTTTCTATTTCCTCATTAAGGGACCAACCCTATAAGTCAGTCAGTCAGTCAGTCACTCTCTGAAAGACTTTGCTGATAGATGAGATTTCCCAGTCCTCCAAATATTACTTGATTTTGTGTAGAATCCAGCCAAACCAGCAGACCTCACTTCTTAGAGTATAAACAGAATCTAATCTACATGAATTTCAACTATAAAGCA
Source organism: Dromiciops gliroides (assembly GCF_019393635.1). Lineage (NCBI taxonomy): Eukaryota > Metazoa > Chordata > Mammalia > Microbiotheria > Microbiotheriidae > Dromiciops > Dromiciops gliroides. Next base: position 191,781,265 of record NC_057863.1, read on the forward strand.
TTAAATTTATGCCCTTGAGGTACCCCACCCCACCCCACTGTGGTTTAGGGTAAGCCAGTTCATGAAAGAGAAAATTAATCAGAGTGCTCTGGATAGAGATGGATTCCATTGTCCAAATTTCTGGAGACAGCTATGTCTCATGATTAAGCCAAGCTCGAGCCGACCTCCTCATGTGAAAGTCTATTCCTTCATTAATTGTTCATCAATCATGGTTGGTTTTCATCTGTCATGGCACCCCATTTTCTAAAGGTATTTAAGCATTCAGGGATCTCCATTGATTTATCTTTGGTGACCAATAGAAACCAGTGACCTTCAATTTATTGAGTTTCAGCTAATATAATTAACAAATTGATTATTAATGACTCAGAATGTCTATATCTCATTTTTTCATTCATCTCAAGTGTTTTCAAATAGGACCACCATAGAAATAATTACAACTCTTGCAGTCAAATTAGTTGTTAAGAATAAAGAGAGGAATTCTACTTAATACATCATAAGATTATCCAAATTCAATAAATATATTGATGAATCTAGTGGAAAGATAGGAAAGTGGAGAAACATATAGGAAATCATGATTCAAGAAAGAGGAGTAAAAGTTCAGAGACACGGAAGTGGCAAGAAAGACCATGACTTTTTATTATGAGCACTGTATTCCAGAAAATAATTGGTATTGACTAGCAATACAGATGACCAAATAACATTACCAAGAAAATAATTTTTTAACAGAAAGAAAAAGTTTCGTGAGTCCTCCTTGAATCTGTTGTCTGTATAGAAAGATCATTGACTTGTCTGAGTTAAGATCAGAATTAGTGAAAAAAAGAAAGAAAAAATGAGAAAAAGAAAAGTCATTTATGCTTAATTATTTGAACAAGTAATTGATTTTCAAAAATGGAAAATGGACAACAGAAATTACATCAACTGATTACAATAATTTCAAACTGAAAGTTAACAAATGTAAAGAAATTGCCAGAACAGGGAGGTCAAAAGACCCCAGAAATTTCATTAGTAAGAAACAATTTAGCTAACTTGCCAAGAGTAGAGAGATGGAAGATGGTAAAGAGAAGCCAACAAGTTGCTTGAGCTCTCCTTCTGTTCCATCTAAAAGAACATTAAAGCAAGGCTCTGGACAGATTCTGAAATTACAGAACCTGCAAAGAGAGAGACAAAGTCTTCCAACCATAGATAATTTAGAAGACTTCAGGAAAGGTTTGTCTCACTGGGTTAAAAGGGAGGCACAGCTCACAGCAGCACAGCATGGAGGAGATCAGGGCAAGTCAGCAGGAAGCTGTGGGCCACAGCCAGACAACTGAGGCACCTGGATCCTGGATCAACAAGCTGGTGGTGCAACAGGACAATGGCAAAACCTACCTGCACCAGCCAACAGGGCAGGTTGCCAGCTGGAGGGCCAACCACAGGACAGGCTCAACCAGGCTTACTGATCCCAGCATGTAGCCAGCAAGACCAGGGCAGGGATAAATCCACAAGCCATAGAGGCCTCAGTGTAGAAAGCCAGTGACACAGCCCCTATATCCCAGCACAAGAAGCTTGAAACAGGGACCCTGGTGCCCCGAGAGCAGACCTCAACTCAACTGTAAAAAAAAAAAAAAAAAAAAAAAAAGCTGCAGTATAAGTAAGAACAAAAAAAGAGCTCTCACCATTGAGAGCTTCTGTATCAACAGGGAAGAGGCAAACACAAATTCAGATGAGGACAATACTCTAAAATTGCCTATATGTGAAGCCTCAATTGATGAATTTTTGTCTCAAGAACAAATAGCCTTCTTGGAAGAGCTCAAACAGGATTTTAAAAACCAATTGACTGAAATGGGGAGAGAAATGAAAGCAACACAAGAAAATTATGAAAAAAGAATTGGTAGCTTGGAAAAGGAAGCACAAAGATTGACTGAAGAAAGTAATTCCTTAAAAAATTCATTTGGCAAAATGGAAAAAAAAAAAGGTGCATAATCTCACTGAAGAAAATAATGCCTTAAAAATCAAAATTGGAGAGTTGGAAGATAACGAATATATGAGACAACAGGAATCAGTCAAACAGAATCAAAAGAATGAAAAAAATAGAGGAAAATGTGAAATACCTCATTGGAAAGACAACTGACCTGGAAAACAGATCCAGGAGAGACAATCTGAGAATCACTGGACTGGCTGAAAGCCATGATCAGAAAAAGAGTCTAGACACCATATTCCAGGAAATTATTAAGGAGAACTGCCCTAATATTATAGAATCAGAGGATAAAATAGTCATTGAAAGAATCCACCTATCACCTCCTGAAAGAGACCCCAAAAGGAAAACTCCAAGGAATATTGTAGCCAAATTCCAGAATTATCAGGTGGAGAAAATACTCCAAACAGCCAGCAAGAAGCAATTTAAATATCATGGAGCCACAGTCAGGTTTGCTCAGGACTTGGCAGCTTCAACACTTACTAGCTGGGCATATATCTTAACACTGTTTGCCTTAGTTTCCTCATCTAAGCTGGATAAGCTGAAGAAGGAAATGGAGAGCTCACTGAAGGGCAGAGCCAAGATGGCCAAGGAAAGGCAGTAAGCTCTCAGAGCTCCTGACACAACCAATCCAAAAACCTTCACATAAAGCCATAAGACAATTTTTGGAGCAGCATAACTCGCAAAAGAATGGGCTGAGATCATTTTCCACTCAAAGACTGCTTAGAAGTTCACCAGGAGGGATAGGCTGTATGAAGGTGGGAATGGAGCCCAACCCCACAGTTGCACAGACATAGATTCAGCCCCAGGCAGACTGAACCAGAGAAATTTATCCCCATAGCCTCAGAATCAGCTGCAGCACTAGTGTCTTCTAGATGCTAGCTGTGTCTCTCACTTTCCAGGGAGAGAACTGAGCAGTTGGATGTGGTGGGGGAGAAAACAGGAATTTGATTGTTTTACTACAACTGCTGGGAATCAGGAATCAATCTTGAGTGCCAGTGGCCCAGGTCAGGGAGAGGAAAGGCTCACCTGAGCTATTAAGACAGTGAAACTCTTGTTTCTTGGTTGGATAGCAAGTAGGCTTGGGTTTATTTACAGACTTGAGCACAGGCCAGGAGAGTGAAGAATCTGCCCCCTCTCACCCTGAAACTTGGGACAGTGCAGTCTGGAAGCAGTGCCCCACTTTAAGAAGGAGTTAAAAGTCAAGAAATTGGTGGACAAGATGAGCAGACAGAGAAAGATTCAGACCATATAAAGTTTCTTTAATGACAAGTTCTTACTTGTGCACCCTCAAAAGAGGATAGCAACATCAGGGCTCCTACATCCAAAGCTTCCAAAAAATATAAATTGGTCACATGTTATAGAGGTGCTCAAAAAGGACTTTGAAGATAAGGATAAGGTAGGATAAAAGATAAAGGAAAAAATGAGAATGATGCAGGAAAGTCATGAGGAAAAATCAACAGCTTGAAAAGCCAAATGGAAAAGCTCTCTGAAGAAAATAATTGCCAAAGAATTAGGATTGAACCAACAGAAGCTAGTGACTTTATGAGAAACCAAGACACAATAAAGCAAATCGAAAAGAATAAAAAATAGAGGGCAATGTGAAACATCTTCTTGGAAAAATAGCTGACTTGGAAAATAGATACAGGAGAGATAATTTGAAAATTATTGTACTATATGAAAACCATGATCAAGGAAAGAGCTTAGACATCATCTTCCAAGAAATTGTTAAAGAAAATTGCCCTGATATTCTAGAAACAGAAGATAAAATAGAAATTGAAAGAATCCACCAATCACCTCATGAAAAAGATCCCAAAATGAAAACTTCCCGAAATGTTATAGCCAAATTCCAGAGCTCCCATATCAAGGAGAAAATATTGCAAGCAGCCAGAAAGAAACAATGACTGTGGAGTCACAATCAGGATAGCATAGTATATAGCAGCTTCTACATTAAAGTATCAGAGGGTATAGAATATGATATTTGTCAGGGCAGAGGAATTGGGATTATAGCCAAGAATCACCTAGCCAGCAAAATTCAGTATAAACTTTCAGGGTAAAAAATGGGACTTCAATGAAAAAAAAAGAGTACTTTCAGGTATTCATGATGAAAAGACCTGAACTGAATAGAAAATTTGACTTTTAAATACAAGACCGTAGAAAAGCATAAAAAGGTAAACAGGAAAAAGAAATCATGAGGGATGTTAAAAAGTTAAACCATTTACATTCCTACATGGTAAGATGATACATCTAACTTATAATAGCTTTCTCAGTATTAGGGCAGGTGAAACAAATCAATATAGGCAGAGGGCAGAGGTGGGAATAGAATATGAAGGGATGATATCTTTAAAGCATTTATTTTTGTTTCTCTTTTTTGTGGGGTGCTTGGGGTTTGGTGCCACATCTGGGGCTGTGGAGTTGTTGAGTGTCTTGTTCCTGATGCCAGATTTGGACTCGGATCCTTCTGGATCCAAGGCAGGTACTTTGTCCACTGTGTAACCTAGCTGCCCCACGATGACATCTTTAGGGTAAAATTGAAGGGGGAAGGATGGAACTGGGGGAGTGGGAGGGGGAAAAGGTAGAATGGGGTGAAATCTCACATGAAAGAAGCATGAAAGGGTTTATGAAGTTGGGAGAGAGATGCTGGAGTAGTGGAGCAGTGAATTAGTCTTACACTCATCAGAATTGGCTCAATGACCTTAATCTCATCAGTGTTGCCTCAAGGAGGGAATAACATAGACACTAAATTGAGTGGAGTAATGTATTTAACCATGTAGGAAAGTAGTAGGGGAAGGGGATAAGGAGGGAGGGGCGAATGAAGGGAGGGCAGAGTGGTTGAGGGGGCAGTCAGAATCAAAACACTTTTGAGTTGGGATAGGGTAAAAGAAGACAGAAAATAGAGTAAATATCATGGGCAGGGAATAGGATGGAGGGAAACAGCAATAGTAATTGTGAAAAATTTGGAAGCAGATGCAAGAATAGTGTACAATTGGATTAAGATTATGATGATTGATTGATGGATTGATTATGATTGGGGGAAGATGAGGATTGAATTATTATAAGGAGGATTGATTGAGGATGATGATGAGGATTGATGGATGATGATTGATTGATGATTGATGATGGTGATGACAAAACATGGTACTTTTCTGGGCTATTGTGAAGAAAATTCTTCATCAGGTAAAAAGTACTATATAAATGTTATCTATTACTTTTGTTGCAATAATCAACCTCATGGGTTGATTGTAAGGAAATATCTCTTTAAAGTACTATATAAATGTAGTTTACTAAAAAAAAATGATGAGCAGGATGCTATTATAATGACCTGGAAAGACCTGCATGAGCTGCTGAAAAGTGAAATGTAATGTATAAAAAAATAACAGCAACATTGTGAGATGATCTGCTGTGAATGACTCAGTTATCTTTAGAAATACAATGATCCAAGGCAACTCTGAAGGTCTTATGAAAAATGAAATCCATCTACAGAGAGCGAATTCATGGTATTTGAATACAGATTGGAGCATATTTTTTTTTGCTAGTTCCTTTATCTTAAATTTTGGTTTTGTGTTTTCTTTCACAACCTGACTAATTTGGAAATATTTTGCATGGTTGATCATGTATAGCCTATATTGAATTGCACGAGTTCTTGGGGTGGGGAAGGTTTGGAGGGAGGGAGGAAGAGAATTTGGAACACAAAATTTAAAAAAAAATTGATGTCAGAATGACATGGCAAGCCAATCCAATATCTTTGCCAAGAAAACCCCAAATAGTATCATGAATTGTAGGACACAACTGAAATGACAGAACAACAACAAATTAGAACCTGCAAATTCTAGGCCAGTGAACTTGACTTTACTGTTAAGGAGAATCATACAACAAATCATTAAAGAGATGGTTAAATGACAATGTAGAACAAAAAGTGGTGATTATGATACATATAGAAATTTCCTTTTCTGATAAGCTTATTAAACTATTAGATTAGTGGGGTTCTGTAATGATAGTTTACCTAAAATTTAGCAAAATATTTGACAAAGTAGCTCATACTATTATTGTGGAGAGTATAGGCAGTAGGATAGAATTTTAACTGATTGGATAACTGGATTCAAAGAGTAGTTTTTACTAGTTCAATGTCAACAGATCTGTCAACATATCTCTAGTGGAGGGATCTGTGCTTTTATTTAATATTGTTATTTAATGTTGTTTAATCAGTATTTAATATTGTTATCAAAAAAACTGGGCAAAACCATAGATAACACATTCATAGATAAGATTCAAAAGTTATTCCCTTGGGTAGGATAGTTAAGATCCAAGAAAACAAAATCAAATTTCAATAAATAATAAAAACCATAGGTCAGATCATAGGGTTGAACCTTAAAAGATGAAATTTAGCAGGGATAACGGTAAATTATTACACCTGAGTCCAAAAAAATCAATCTTGCAAGTAGAGATAGGCAAGGCATGTTTAGATAGCAATTTGTCTGTAAGGAAAAAAAGGCTAGGGGTTTTAGTGAACTGAAAAGTTCATTAAATCCTGGCTTACAAAAATGAAATAGTAATAGTCACTCTTTATTATGTACTGATCATTTCACATCTGGAATCTTGTCAGTTCTTGGTGCTGCATTTTAAGAATTATATTGATTAACTGGATAGTGTTTTGAGTAGAAATTCAGAATGATGGAGGGTCATCAGTCATATGAAGATCAGTTGAAAAAAGTAGATTTTAACTTCATTACTTGGTTTAACAAAATAATGTGTCTGTCTTTAACAGAATACACTTTCTAATAAAACTGCATTTATTTACCCTAGAAAGAGAAGTATTTGGAAAGAAACATGGTGGGTTTCCCCTGCCAAATAGTTGAGTGCTGTCATGTGCAATAGGAATTAATTGTATTCTGTTTGGCCCCAGAGGGCAGAACCAGTAGCAATAGAGACCAATTAAAAAGAGGCAAATTTTCAGATTATGCCAGGAGGAGAAAAAAAACTTCCTAGAATTATATAAAAGTTCAATGGGTTGGGGCAGCTAGGTGGCGCAGTGGATAGAGCACCAGCCCTGGAGTCAGGAGTACCTGGGTTCAAATCTGACCTCAGACACTTAACACACACTTACTAGCTGTGTGACCCTGGGCAAGTCACTTAACCCCAATTGCCTCACCAAAAACAAACAAACAAAAACCAAAAAAAGTTCAATGGGTTGCTCTTATGGGTAGTGGAATCCCCTTCCTTGAAGGTCTTCAAGAAAGACCAGACGATTACTTTTTTTTTTTTGGCAGTGCAATGAGGGTTAAGTGACTTGCCCAAGGTCACACAGCTAGTATGTGTCAAGCATTTGAGGCTGGATTTGAACTCAGGTTCTCCTGAATCCAGGGCCAGTGCTTTATCCATTGTGCCACCTAGTTGCCCTCTAGAAGATTACTTATTGTGTATATTTCTGTGCAGGTTCATTTCAGGTAGGGAGTTATGTTAATACAAAGATATATAAGGCCTAGTCTTTTTTTCTAATGAGTTCATAATCTTGTTGGGGTGAGTGGGATGAGATATACGCAAATGAAAACCAATAATATAGCAGTTTTTTACAAACGCCAAATTATATCAAGACCAAAAATTATGAATAGGTGGCATTGAGAGAGATGTAAGAAGGTTTTATGAACTACTAACAAGATGAAAGTAGGACCATTAGAACAATATATTCAATAACAACAATTATATAAATGAAAATACTAAGGAGATCATTACTTAGATACCACACAAGGTCTAATTTTGATTCCAAAGAACTGTTGAGGAAATATACTTCTCTCAGAAGAAAAGTGAGTGATGATGATGTCAGTAGTCTCTGTCGGTTTTGCTGAACTGTTTCTTTGTATAAGAGAGGGTTCTTTTATAGGGGGAAAATGGGGAGTGATCATGTATTATAAAAAAAAAAACAATTTAAAATTCCATATCAATTTTAAGTGCTCCTGAAGACATGAATAATTTTTCTTTGCATATGACATATGTCTTTCTCTAAAATACTTTATTTTTTGAAGCATTACTTCATTGTCTATTTTATTTCAAATATCCCCATTTTTTAAACATCTTCATCAGTTCTAATAAAATGAACAAATATTTGAGGAAGAAAGACAAGAAAGATTGAATAAATCAAGGCATGGAATAGGGATAGAACCAAAAATTATATCACACTTCACTGCTGAATTACCATTTGATGTCATGAATGAGATAGTTATTACTAAAATGTTTGTTTCCTGTTTGGCTGAAGAACCAAATCAAAAGTACATTTTTAGGGCTTATGATCAGATTTGCTATTTGGCAAGTGGATCCTTACCATTAGAAAGGTGGGAATTAGGAAATATTAATTAAATTAGTTTAATTTATTATCCTAGTGGTCATTCATCAATTATTTATGTAAGAAGGAGAAGAAGCAGCGAAAATTTGTCATTTTAAATCTATACATATTTCACATGGGGTTTTAGTGTGTAAAAAAATATAAAATCCTTAAGAATGAGAAAAATCATAGTCAGAACAGTAATAATATTTTTAAAATAGTGATTTAAAATATGGAACACTTAACGAATTTGTGTGTCATCCTTGTGCAGGGGCCATGCTAATTTTCTCTGTATCATTCCAATTTTAGTATATGTGCTGCCGAAGTGAGCACTAAAATAGTTTATTTTTATAACACGATGTTATCCCATCATATTTTTCCTGCAAAGATGAATATAATTCAAATTACTTTTTTTCAATAAAAAGAGATTAGAGCAAGGTGTCAGTGTTTCAAAATCAGATTCAGAGACATCTGATTAGAATCCAAATACCAAGTTGTGTAAAGAGCTCAAAGTGGAAATGTAATCTTTTTAATGTCTACGTTATTACTGGGGTCATGAAGAATGTTAAAAGGGACATTAATAAAAATACTTTGCTAAGCAAAACAATCAAGGAGGATTTTCCAGGAATTAAAGCAGCATGATGAAGCATAACAGGAACAAAAATTAGTAGATTTTATTTATTACAAATAGCTTAGAGTGGTTAATGAGGGCTCCCATCACATACTGATAAATTATAAATCATCAGTACAGCTACTGAATAGTCAATCTGTCTAAATCCCATTCCTTGCCTCTTGATTTTAAATGCCTGCACTATGATAATTATTGTTGCTGGGTTTTTTTCCTCTTCCTAAACACTTAATATCTCAAACATATATTTACTACAGAAGGGTCTCAGATGAAGCATGTTAGAAATATTTGATCTCATTTAAAATAAAAGAGGACCTCATGTATCAACCAGTCCTACTGTGGCTAAATTCCTCTTTGGAAATAAATAGCCCATCCATATTCAGTGAATAACTTTTCATGGATGCCAGAAAAATAATTTAGTGAAGTGGAAAAGGCTACTCACTGAATGGCACTCTTGAAGAACTTATTCACCTCCCAAGGGTGGGTAGTCTACTCCCAAGAATTAATTTTACATCAGGTTAATTTTTCTCCTCTCTATAAATGAATTAGAATATAAAAACCCTGTTTTTATAGGACAACTTACACAAAATGCATTTGCTTGTTAAACTAGAGAATAAATGTAAAATAATTTCATTCTAAGCTTAATGTCCTGGGTGACTTTGTGTAAGTCATTTAATACATCCCTTTCCCTCAGTTTATATGATGGTTCACTATAAGGAAAATGGATATGATTTTTTTGTCCACTCTCAATTCAGGAGATAAATTCACCATTCATTATATACTTTTGTACACAACATTGTAATAGATACTTAGATTAGAAAAAGAAAGAAAGAAAGAAAGAAAGAAAGAAAGAAAGGAAGGAAGGAAGGAAGGAAGGAAGGAAGGAAGGAAGGAAGGAAGGAAGGAAGGAAGGAAGGAAGGAAGGAAGGAAGGAAGGAAGGGAGAAAGAGAAAGAGTGAGAGAAAGAAAGAAAACAAAAAGAGTTGTTGACATATGAAGAGGGCATAGACTCTACAAAAATATAAACCTAGAATAATTTAAGGACAATTTCAAAATCTCTAAAAAACAAGGAAATTGTAAAAAGGCTTCAAGGAACTGAGTCTTAAAGAAATTTAAGGTTTCTAAGAGATGGGTTACAGGAAAGAATTTTTTCTAGACTCTGGAGCAGCTTATTCAAGCCTCAAAGTAGGGAACTGTAATGTTAAGTTTAGAGAAGAGAAGACAGCATAGTTTGACTAAAATATAGTTGGTAAAGAGGAGTAATATGAAATAAAAATGAAATCTAGTTAATAGATTGTAACGAGCTTTTCATGCTACATCCACTTCTCAAAACAAACAAAAAAACCTAATAGCAACAACAACAGGATTTAGACACAGGATTGTGGTTGTGGATTTTGCAATCCTAAAGGACTGAGTTTTTCCCTGAGTTACCCTTGATAAGGGACCTACATGATCACAGAAGAAAAGGCCCATCTTAACCCCCAAATTAACAGAGTACTTCTTGGACCATTTGGAATAGAGTTAGCCTTGAGAGATGCTACTTCTTTGTTCTTTTTCATATGCCTTTTAAAAAAACTTCAATGGAAACTGAGAAGGGAAATAGAAGTTAGGCTACTTTTTGTTAGCATATCATTGTTTTTGGTGTTTTGTGGGTCACTCATTTTTGTAATTTTCAAAAGGCTCAAACACAATATTGCCCTCAAAATGATTGGTTGAGTAAAAATAACCTTTAACATAATTTGTAAAGGTTTATGCAAAATTGAGGTTCTTATACAAATCCCATAGCAACCCTTTATTGAGCCTGTCAAATATCCTCATTGCTGGTAGATACTGGGAACTTCAAAGTAATCAGGAATTAAAAGATGCTTTCAGGGGCAGCTAGGTGGTGCAGTGGATAAAGCCTCGGCCCTGGATTCAGGAGGACCTAAGTTCAAATCCAGCCTCAGACACTTAACACTTACTAGTTCTGTGACCCTGGGCAAGTCACTTAACTCTCATTGCCCTGCAAAAAAAATGCTCTCTCATTTTTCAACGGTCATTTATTAAATATATACTGTATATACCTGGGATATAGAGACCATTAAAAAATCCCAATAGTTCCTAACCTTAAGGATCTTAAATATACTCTTGGGAGAAACAACATGTATCTGTACACAATACAGGGTTGCAGAAATCAATTAATTCTTTCCTCGATACTTGATTTAGTACCTTATTCATCCTTATCCCACTTTTTAAGGCAATTAATATGCATGATCTGACATTTTCAAATTAATTAATAAAAATGCCACCTCTTTCTCATTGGTTAATCTCTGAGACTTCACCCCAGTTATTTAAATATTATCTTATCCTTTCTGAATGGTGGCATGATGTAATGGATAAAACACTGGAATTTGATACAGGAAGACCACTCTTCTAATCCTGCTAGTAAATATATTAACTATATGATCTTGTACAATCATTAGAATTCACGGTCCTTGAGACCATGACTGTCTTTTCCCTTTGTTTGTATCCCAGCACTTAGCACAGTTCCTGAAACATAGAAAGTATTTAATAACTGTGTTTTGACTTGTTGATTTTTGCCAAGCCATTAAACATCTGTGTATTAAAAAGGGGTTTGTTTTTTGTTGAGGAAAGTGTTTAGGATGTTATTTTAATAATGTGGACTAAGGAATATGAAAAGAAATATATTCTCTAGTTTGCCACACATATACACATATGAAATAAAATATATTATTAATTGATTTCAATAGAATATAGTTATTCACCAAAATTTTACTGTTCGATCTTGGAAAACTTCTCATATCCCATGGGTGTTTCTATATCCCAGGTTGTTTTATTTGTTATTCTTAAGTCTTTGAGATCTCATAGTTATCCATTCTCTTATCCTAAAAGGAATATGTGTCTTCTCTCTTTCCCCTCATCCAAAACATATCATAATATATATATTGTAATTCCAAGTTTTTCAGATGAATAAACTGGTTATGAGAAATTAAGTGACCTTCCCATGGTTACACAAGTAATAAATAGCATAGGTGCATGCCCAACCATATCTTTTTGTTCAATAACTTTCCACTATTTTACTATGCTGCTCTGCTTCTCCTAATGTATACTGAAACATAGTCAATACACTGTCATCCATGCTAATAGAAGAAAGTAATCCACTGGTAATTTTAAAATAATTTCAAGTCAAATCATTTGTACAATATTTGAGAATTTGTTTATCTGCATTGATTTTGTAGACTGATGAAATTATTAAATCTATACCATAATGAAAGGATGGAGTGATGAAGGAAAGAAGAAAGGAAAGAAGGCAGGAAGAAAAGAATGGAAAGGAAGGAAGGAAAATAAGAAGGAAAGAAACAAAGAAAGAAAGTCACCCTAGAAATGTCCTGGATAAAAGAGAAAATGGCTAATATTAAATTATTTTAAATGGTTAATTCAAAAGTATTTAATAGATTATTTTATCAAATATATATATGTATATATATATATACACATATATATTTCAATTTGAAGGCAACAAAATAAAAAAAATCCAAAAGGTTAAAAGATTCATTATTAGCAATATTTATAGTATTTTCAAAAAACCTTAAATGAAAAATAAGCGAATGTCTATGTTGTTTAGCAAGGCACTAAATGCAAAATTAAAAAATTTCTATTATGAGATTACTTTGGTCATTCGTTTAAAAGGGCACTATAGAAGAAAATCATCACTTTCATATGTTCAATCTGGATTGTACACATTCTTCAATAAGATAAAACATATTTTTTATCACAACATAGGACTCTGATAAGTAAAATTAAGTTACCACAAGATTTAGCTATAAATCTCACAAACTGTGTGACCACTTAACCTTTACCCCATGTTTCTGACCCTACTATTTAGCTATTTATGTATCAATCTGCATATATGTGTATATTATATATAAATTGTACATGTATATATGATTTCTATATATACACATACAAAATTATAATTTTGTATGTGTATATATATGTATAATTTGTTTATCTTTAAAAGTATTCCCAATCAACTCCAATATTCCTTTAATTACTTCCCTCTTAGAATTTGTAAACAACCATTTTGAATCAGCAGCTAATACTTATTCAACAGGGAGGATACTTCCATCATATTTTTAAGAAGCTGGCTCTGGCTTTCATTCTCTTTTTTGTGGTGACAATCATTTATATTTTCATCAGTTCCATGGCTTCTACTTTGAATCATGAAGATAGTATAGTCTTCTGAGAATTTTACAAATATATTGATCACACACACCATTGTGGAGAATTGGAATGATACCCCCTGCTGGGAAGGACAGTTTGAGCTCTGGCCTGAAAATAAACCATGTGACTTTAGTGCCTAGAAGTGACATTTTCTAGGGTTTTAAAGGTCAGATCGGTGTCAGGAACTGATGTTTGCCACCTGTGGGTCCTGTCAATCAGTACTACCAACCCATTAACTTGGAGCTGTGTGTGTGGACAACCCTGTTTTCTGTTTCACAGGAGGCTCTGGGAGGAGCAAGGCTTTCCTTTTCAGGACAGATGCTGGGCTCTCATAGTTAGAAGAAGTTTGCTTTTTTACCTCTCCCTCTCTTCACTAACTTCTGATGCACTTTAATAAGTACTTAAAAGTCTAAACTCTTGCTAAAGCTTCTAATTCAAGGTGACCACTCCTTAGAATTTAGACATCATAGCTAGAATTTTAGGCCCTTACACCATTTAAGTATTAGCAGAAGCAATTTCTCTTTAAAATCTTATCACAAAAACAATCAGTTTCTGAAGAGGAAAAAAAAAACCCTCAATGACTCAAAGGAAATAACCATAAAGGGATAAGAAAATGTTAAATTCTAGATTCAAGTTATCTTAGATTGTGGAAAATGTCAGTCTATTAACAAAGGATGAGGGGAAACTTATTCCAGTCATTCAGTCCGTTATTTAGTCAGCTAGTCAATAAGCATTGATTGAGCTCCTACTATGAGCTAAGCACTTTGCTAGTTTTGTTGTTGTTGTTTGTCCTTCATTCTCTAAAAAGACAATGACATCAGGGTAATGTTATGACTTAGAGTGAATTGTATTCAATTGAGGGAGGGCTGTGCAAAATCACCAACCTGAGTTTCTCCTCCAGAGTCATCTGTATCCAGTGGTAAAGTATATATCAGGATGACTGGAAATGGTCTCAGATGTTTAAGGAAATTCAGGTTAAATTACTTGCCCAGTCACACATCTAGTAAATGCTTGAGGTCCTCTCGAACTTCAGGGCCACTGCATCACCTAGCTGCCCAACTTTGCTAAGCACTGGGTATACAAAGAAAGGCAAGAGAAGCATAAAACAAAATGAAAAATATTTACTATGTACAACCTAGTACAATTATGTACAACTACAACTAAAACAACAATATACAAACAAGATATATAGGGAATAAGTTAGAGATAATTAGTAGAGGGAAGACATTAGCATTAATGAGGATCAGGAGACTTGTAGGAGGTGAGATTTTATCTAGTAGCTGAAAGACACTGGAGAAGCCAGAAAGTGGAGTTGCAAAGGGAGAGTATTCCTCACATGGGCAACAGTCAGTGAAAATGTCCCATGTAAATGTCTTGTAAGTGGAACAGCAAGAAGATCAGTATTGCTGGATCACAGAGTATTGTGGGGTGGAGGGGGGAAGTATGATATTCAAATAGTGGAAATGTAGGATGGTGTCAGATTGTGAAGGGCTTTGAATGGCAAACAGACAATTTTATATTTAATCTTAGAGGTGATGGGAAGCCACTATGGATTATTGAACAGCAGTAACATGGTCAGATATGTGCTCTGGGAAGAGTAATTTGACAGTTGAGTGGAGAATAGATTGGAGAAAAGAAAACCTTGAGGCAGGGAGACTCCATCACAATCCTTAATGTCACATTTTCAGAAGATTAAGATGTAAAATAGAGCATGAAAAGATTGAGCTGCATATGACATTACACAGAAATAAAGATAGGAAAATAGGGAATTTTACATGATTGGCCACATAAAATAAAGTTTTCTATTTCAATGGAATGTTGTGCTCCTTACTGTTTCATGATAACTTCTGAAGGGATTGACAGATAAATTTTTATAGGTTGCTAATAATCAAAAATTATAACTTAAATTTGATCTATGGTTGTCACACCATCTTAGAACAAAATAACAAGCAATCAAAATCTCAGATGGCTTGTCTAAGGTAGTTTTTAATAAATTTCAATGAAATTTAGAATGTGGGCAAAGGTTCTTAAGAACAAGTTGAAATAAGTATGTCCTCCAGCTTTTAAAATTGTTTTTTCTTCATGTAATGTATATTGCTTAAGCCTGCTCAAGTCTATTTTTCATAAAAATCAATAGTATTTATCAGGAAAAAAAGAATGATACAGGATTTTTGTGATTACTTATGAATGCATCATACCTTATATGAAGCAGCCAGGGAATTCTTAGGGATACCAAGAAGTAATTTTAAGGGGGTTGTAATGGGTTAGAGAGATTTCTTTTTTGGTATCAATCCAATCAATGATATTCACTCCTTTGAAAGAACATCTGTAGTTCCACAGATTGTTTCCCTGAGTGCTTATGTTTTATAGGTAGCCAAGACTATAGTTTGGTGTAATATTCTCCTCCATAGAAGTTATCAATGTATCCCCAACATTGAGTTTCTATGTAGGTATGTATTATTATCTCTTCCTTCCTTCCCACTAGAATTTAAACTCCTTAAAGACAGGAATAATTTTATTTTTGTCTTTGTGTATACTCAGCACCAGGCACATGATTACTGGTATTTAGGAAATGCATAATAAATGATTATCCTTCTTCTATTTTAATATTTATATAATTCTTTATTACATTCATTTGTTAGAGTGGCAACAGGATGAAGGAAGCTTGTAAGTCCTTTGTTTTCTTTCAAAAGATATGAAAAATAAGAATTTGCAAGGAAGCTTACTTTATTAATTAATCAAACAGGTATACATGTACTTACTATATGCCTAGACACTATTATGTGCTAGACATTATGCTAGATGCAACATTTATAACCAGGCTGTAGGAATATGGAAGGAATAATCATCTGGAAAGATAAGTTGCAAAGGACTCTAAAAGCTAAACAAAGAATTTATATTTTTATTCTAAATGCAGTTGGACAATAAAGATCTCAAGAATACCTACATATATTCTAATCATGAAATGAGATGGAAGTGCAAACTCAGTAAGCATGAGAATAAAAATATGTCTTTTGGACATCCACAAAAGATTTTCTTTCTCTGATATGAGACATTAGACATATTTTCTAGAGTACATGCGGTTGGAATAGGTAGATAAGTGAAGTATGACAAGAAAAGAAAATTGTAGCATATATATATATATGTTTATTCTTTAAACACAGCAATATGTCTTATAAAAATGAACATTTTATGGCAGTAGAACTTCTTGGGGAAAAAGCTAATTGAAAAACATATGTTAAATAACATTATATGATATATGAAATTCATATAATTTTAAATGAATATTTTTGTCTAAGAGTTAAAAAGGAGTTTAAGTTATTTGGAAATACACACATATACACATGTCTCTATATATACATGTGTGTGTATGTATATACACACATATGCATATGTCCATATATATAATGGACACATATGTATGTGTTTTTACACACACACATGTCCAGAATTGATATTGAATTCAGAAGCAAGAATCCTGTCTTTGTTTAACCAAAGACATTAATTAAGGTTTCTCATAATAAGGCAAAATCATGTAAAATGACTAGAAAGGTTTGACTTATTGAATATATTCTACCTTAACAAGATCCTATCTTCTTTCCCAAGCAGAAGACAAACAAAATTGTAAAATATTCTTTGGTGACTAATGGAGCATGAATACAACTCCTTGGGAGTTCTCTATTATTATAATTTTGTTCAGATAATCATAATCCACTATGATTAGCATTACCATCATGGTATCACCCTCAATAATGGGTTTGGCTTCAATAGTACACAAGTGTTCCCTAGTCTCCTTCTGTTTTCAGATGGCCTTGAAAACTTGCAAACCAGCCAACCCCATCTGTGATGCTGCTTCAATAATATTTTCCCTTACACCTTATGATCCATTTGATAGTGACACAACCCTGAAACTGCCTAAGGGAACATTGCCAAAACCTACTTCATTTCTGCTGAAACCAATACAGAAGCATCCAGCACAAATCCCTTGACAGATAGCTAAAATTAAAAGTCAAATACATTTCCAGCAACATAACTGATTCCCAAGACTGACTCAATGGCACAGCAGTCATGTTTAACTCTCTATTGCCAGGTATGAAGCTTATAGTTGATATAAAGTATCTATATTGGCCCCTCACATCATTGGCCAATAATGTTTGGGTTTCCTGTGGAAGCAGATTGCTCAGATCCTAGTGAGGAAGGAATGATTCCCATCTTTCAACAGACTATTAAGGAATGAGTCCCATCTGGTATATTCCCATGTGCCAAAATAGGCACTACATATTTCAGGGTCAGAAAAGATTTTATAATGGGACATGAAGGGGAAAATCCATTGATGGAAACAAGATTTTTGAAAGCATACACACATACATACATATACATACATACATACATACATATATACACACATATATATGTTTATTTTTATATTCATTGGAAAAGAAAAAATAATTTTAGAATACAGGTGTAAATAGGTTATTTCACTTTATAGATGCAAAAAATAAGTTGGTAATGTTCAGAGGAAAACTCTTCTGTTTTTAACCCCCTAGAAAACCACTTCGAAAATAACTTCAGGATTCATTCTAGAGTAGAAGACAAGGCAAGTTTCATTCAATTTTATGCATGTTGAAACTATATTGAAATGTAAACAAAATATTTAAGTTGGGGAAAGGAATGATGAGGTACTATCTCAAAGACTGACAAGTAGAAATGGAAAATAACACAAATTTTCGTCAGATGAATCTATCACAATGAATTAGTAAATTACTATTACCAGTTTAATACATAATAAATACATTCCCATAATAAGAATGTTATGAGTTTCTGCCACTTGTGGCACCAGTCAATGGAATCCTGAAACTTAATTTATAAATTAGGCATTTAACTTAGTTGTGATAATATATAGAAATAAAGAAAAAACATAAGCACATAACAAATAGAAGGGATCATATTAGACAAAAGCAAACAATCTCAGTTTTGAAATCAAGCTAAAACAATGCTTGTGGATAAATCAACAAAGCATAGAAAAAAGAAATAAATGAATTAAGCATTGAACATATATAGAAAAATTTTTAAAAATTGATATAGAAAATTTAAAAAATCAACAGTACTTGAAGCATAAATTACAAATTTTGAGAAACAAGAGATGTGAAATTGGGGAAAACCACGGTTGAGTTTTTCTAAAACTAAGAAGAAGTGGAGGGGAAGACTAATGATTTAATTTTCTTTATTTTTTTAAAAGAGAGGTAAAACTTAATTACCAAAATAAAAAATGAGAAAGGGGAAAGGAATTCACTACAAATTAAGAGAAATTAAGGACATTTTCCAAAACTGTTTTACCAAACTGTATATCATTAAAACTGACCATACAAATTAAATGGTTGAATATTTATTTAAAATATTTAATACTCAAAATCATAGAACAAGAAACAGATAATTTAGGTAACTCTTTCTAAAGAGCAGCAATTGAACAATCATAAATATAAAGGGGAGCGTAAATATGTAGGTTCATATGGACTTTAATGAAGTCTTTGATAAAAGATAGCGCATACACATATCACTTAATGACCATAAAAATAAAATGCAATTTTACTTAATTGAATAAAAAGCATCTACCTAAACCCTAGAGCTATTATCTTTTTCAGGGGGAAATACTAAAAATCGTTCAAATAATATTAGGGTGTAATAGTCACTTTCATGACTATTATTTGAGATATGGCTAGAACTGTCAGCTATAGCAATTAGAAAAGAAAAATAAGTTCAATTAGAAAAGAGAAAGTAATGTATAAGAGGGCATACCATATCCATTTACTTGTAAAATCCTAAAGATTCAACAAGAAAAAAATAATGGAAAATAAACCCACAAAATATAATCAGCATTTTTGTATATTGCTAACAAAATCCAGGAGGAGATGAAAGAAAAGAGGAAATTCCAATCAAAATAATCACAAACTATATAAAATATTTTGGAACTAGCCCACCACAGCATACTCTGGATTTACTTTCAATAGCCAACCTTTCTCATTACATGAATTTTTAGTCCCTTCCATTTTAGCTTCTTCTTCAGCTAGCCCACTTGATTTTCCTTCCTTTCTCACTAATATTACATCAATGTTTGTTTTTTTCTACTTGTTGGTTCTTTTCTTGTTATCTTTAAAAATGTTAATCTCACCATTATCACAATGCCTTTACCAGTTCCAATTATCCCTTCAAACTGTTGTCCTATACCTATACTTTTTTTTCAACCAAACTTCAAAGAGAACGAGAAAAAGAAGTTTCTTCCTTTATACTTCCACTTCCTTTCTTTCCTCCAACCCTTTGTAATTTGGCTTCAAACTTGCTCACTCATCTGAAATTGATCTCTTCAATATAATAATTTTTTTCTTCACATGACCTTTATTATCAATTTGTGTATTTATAATGGTCAAAATTACTTAGTTGTTCAAAGTTGTTCTTAAAACAATATTGCTGTTACTTTATACAATGTTCTCTTGATTCTGTTCACTTTGCTTTACACCATTTAATGTGTTTCCATGCCTTTCTAAAATCATTGAGTTCATCATTGCTTATGGCAAAGTAGTATTCCATCACAACCATGATTTAAACAAAATATAGCTTGCAAATTTTAGTTGGTTTTTTGCCACCACAAGGAAAGCTGCTATAAACATTCCATTCATTTGTAATTTCTCTCCACATCATTTTTCTCACTGTTTTCTTTTTCAGCTTCTCTTTTTACCTTTTCCTTGTTTCTTTATCTTCTCTTTCCACTCTTCCAGTCCTCATCCTATCCTCTCCCTTCATCCTCCCAGTCACAATGAATACACCCTTCTAAAAGTCCCTCTTTCACCCTGTCCCCTAGTTTTCTCACCTCTCTACATATTTAGAAAGCTTGTACATCCTCCTAGATTCATGTATGTATGCATGCATATGTATATAGATACACTATATATGTACATATATACACACACATATATATGCCTAGACACTATTATGTGCTACACACTGTGTGTGCATATATATAATTACATATATACATAATACACATACATATATCTACATATGCATATAAACAATGTGCATATACATATACAAACATACATGCATGTGTGTGTTTTGTTTCCTCTTCAACCTTGCTCTTCAATATTATTCTAGTGAATTCCCTCAGTCATTCAACTCTCACCTGTGGCTCCAAGAAGGTGTAGCATATGCAGTGATCATACCCCAGTAAATTGCTTTGGTAGATGGACCAAACCAGATTGGTGGTAACCAAGAGGCCTCAAACCTTTAAGTGAGGGAGGAAGATGTCTACCCCAGGCATGGAAAGAATTTTCCCTGTAGCACAACTGAATGAGAACAATTTATTACAAAGGCCTACAGAAACATGTGCTGTGGAGCTCTTAGAGCTTGGTCAGACACTGCATCCTGGGCCATCCCAGTCATCTTGACTTTTGTTACACCCCTCAACTTGGATTACTCTGGAAGAAAGAGTGAGACTTATGACTGTGCAACTTTGCCTCATTTGAATCCAATCCATGGAGGATACATAGTAAGTACTAAATATTTGTTGATTAATTGATTGGTCTCTTAATTTCTAGATCTGATGGTCATTTTTTAGTCTTCATCTTTTTAACCTTTTTGCTGTATTTCCTGCTGTTGACCATAGTCTTATGCCTGAGTTTTCATGACTTTTCTAGTTCTTCTACCTGTCTGACCCCTTCTTAGTATCTTTTAGTATACACATGTGTTACATATGTTGTCTCCCCATCAGAATGTATGCTTGTGGAGGATAAGGCATGCTCTTTGCCTTTCTTTGTATCCTGAGAGTTTAGCAAAGTACATAATAAATGCTTAATAAATATTGTCCTTAATTCAGGCCCTCATAAACTTTTCCATGGATTATTGTGATAGATTCTTAATTATGTAGTCTTCCAGCCTTAAATCTTATCTCCATCTAAGCTATCCTCTTCAGGACGTAAACAAAGATCTTATTCAATCAACTACATGAATTTCTCTGCTTAGTTTTTAGAGGCTTTCACAACATAAACTCAGTATATATTACTTCCCCTATTGCATTCTGTGATCCAAATAAACAGGCCTACTTGCTATTCCTCATATATGACACTCCAGTACCCAATGGTATGCCTTTCTATAGACTATTTCTTTTACCTAGAATGTATTCTTAGCATTTCTGCCTTCCCTGAAGAGAATTCCTCTATACCTTCAAGATACAGCTGAAATACCCACTTCTATACAAGATCTTTCCTGATACCAACTTCCAATTTTCTTCTTCTATAACTACGTTTCTCCCATTTATTGGATATATACTTTGATATACATATAGCATCTTTCACAATACGCTATAAACTACTTGAGAGTGATTTTTAAAAATTATTTTTATTTGCTTAGCACAGTGCTTGGGATATAACTGGTGCTTAATAAATGCTTGCTGATTTTTTTAAACACCCTCCCGCTTTTTATAGAACTAAAAGAAGACAACTACTTGTAGAGAATAATGTTGATATAATAAAATGATAACATTACTTAGCCTTTAACTTTAGTACAATAACTTTAGTACAATTAAAAACTAAATTACCAAAAAATTACTTATAGAACTAGATAAATAACAAAATTAATATAGAAAAATAAAAGACTCTCTAGAAAAATAATGGGAAAAAGAGTATGAAGGCAATAGGTCTTGTAAAACCAAGTTTCAGACTATATTATTATTTGGTTAAAAGAAAAGTTGAGGGCAGCTAGGTGGCACAGTGGACAGAACACTGGCCCTGGATTTAGGAGGACCAGAGTTCAAATCTGGTCTCAGACCCTTGATACTTACTAGCTGAGTGACCCTGAGCAAGTCACTTAAGCCCAATTGCCTCACCAAAAAAAAAAGAAAGAAAGAAAGAAAGAAAGAAAGAAAGAAAGAAAGAAAGAAAGAAAGAAAGAAAGAAAGAAAAGTTGATCAGTTGAATAATTAAGGTAAGGAAGACCGACAATCAATGTAACTTAGTAGTCAAGTATTTGTAAAATCCAAGGTCACTAATTACTGTGATAATGACTTCATATTTAATAAAAACTACTGAAAAAATGTATAAAGCAGTCATCCAAAAGTTAGGTGTAGACCTTGTACCATGATTAGAATGAATTGTATATATGATCTAAATATAAAAAATCAGATCATTTAAAACTAAATCCACCCCGCAAAAAAGGAAAAAAAAATAAAGCAGGGCAGATTAGAATGAAGTACCTTATACCAGTGGTGCTAAATTTAAATAAAAATAGGAATGACTCAATTGTATATGAGGATCCCTGGGCAGATTCATGCACAGACATGCACAAGCACAGGCAACCCAAAACAAAACAAAAACCCAACAATTTGTAAGAAATAACCATAATGAAGAAAAACAAATTCCCTTATTAGATGTGTCCAGAAATGTCTCAGAAGCATTTGAACCTAGCAACTCTGGCAAGTCAATGTTATTATTGCCCCCATTTTACAAATGAGGAAACAGGTTAAGTGACTTGCTCAGAGTCTAAGGTAAGATTTGAAGTCAGATCTTCCTGAGGTCAGGCCCAATGCTGATATATCTTCCTAAAGATTAAATGTATTTAAATAAATAAGGACTTGCAACATTCCTGATGAAAAGAATAGAGCTGGATAGAAAATTTGACTTAAAAATATAATCAAGGGACAGCTAGGTGGGCACAATGGATAAAACACCAGCCCTGGATTCAGGAGGACCTGGAGTTCAAAACCAGCCTCAGACACTTGACACTTACTGTGTGACTCCAGGCAAGTCACATAGTCAAATCCCTTATTGCCCCACAAAAAAAAAAGTTAGTGGTAACAATAAGAGGAGAGAAAGAAATTAAAGGAATTAGAATAGGTAATGAGGAAACAAAACTATCACTTTGCGGATGATAAGATGTTATATTTAGAAAATCCCAGAGAATCAACTAAAAAAGCTACTTAGAATCATCAACAACTGTAGCAAAGTTGCAAGATACAAAATAAAACACACATAAATAATCAGTATTTCTATATGTTACCAATTGTAAAAAAGAAAATTAATTATATCTAATTTGAAAAATTTTATAACTGTACTTAGATGAAAAATTATGATTATAAGAAAAATTATAAGTTTAGAAAAATTATAATTGGGCCATAAATCCATTCATGGTTGCCATTCAAATGTAAGAATTAATTTTACTAACTAGGGGGGACTAATCTGACTGGAGGACTAATCTGGGGACTTTTGACTGCCTGGCTATCTGACTGCTATTAATTGCCTTAGTCAATCTGTTAGGAATAATAAAAAAAAAATTTCCACTCTGCTCTGCTCCCAAATTGATAAACAAAAGATTAAGAAGCCTGCTAATTAAATAATCAAAGCAGGGTTTATTTATAAAAATAAATGTAAGAGATGAGAGTAAAGAAATACAGTTATGCGATCTTATGTCACATCTCTCTTACCCCTGAATCTCCTTAGCATCGACCTCTCACTGTCTCTTACTCAGTCCTCTCCTGCCCTGTTTCATAGCCACCTCTCTTTACCATCGCAAGGAACACCTCAAGCGTCCAGAACTCTGTACTCTCATTGCCAGCATCTTTAACATCTCTCTGTATTGTAGCCCTTTCTCGCTTTCTCCAACCACCATACTGTCCCTCTCTCTTCCTGTTCTCTTAATCATCCAGCCTCCCCTTTCACTGTCTTTACCCCGTATATATTTTCCTTCACTCACCTCAAACCTCAGGCTCCCTACGCTGTCCCCCCCATGCCAAGTTAATCTGCCAGGCATGCTAGCACTGCGACTGGGCACTTGAGGGGCCATTCCCCCTACTGCACACCTGGGACCTCCGCAGGAGCTGAGCTAGCCGCTGGCCTACATGAGCCCGGGTTCTCTAGGGTAGATCCCCCCAGGGTGGAGGGAGCTGAGGCTTCTCCCCCCAGACCTGGCGTCCCATAAAGTCCACTGGGCTTTTTGGCTCAGCTGAAGTGGTGGGGGAGGGGCACTGGCTCCTCTTACACAGAAAAAAACCCTGAGGGCCTAAAACTTTTTAATCTCAGCCCAAAGGCAGGGTCCCCAAATCAAAATAAATTCCCATACAATAAAGTCCAGCAACAACAGATAGAAAGAGAAATTCCACTTAAAATAACTGTGACAAATATAAAATACTTTGGAGTCTAAATGCCAAGACAAATATAGTAACTATATGACGAGAACTTCAAAACAATTTTCACAGAAATAAAGTCAGATCTAACAAAATTGGGAAAAAAATAATTGCCCTTGGGAAGGAAGAGCCAACATAATAAAAAGGACAATCCTACCTAAGTTAATTTGTTTATTTAGTGCTATGGCAATCAAATGATCAAAAAACCTTTTATAGAACTAGAAAATTTAATAACAAAATTCATCCAGAAAAACCATAAGCAAATTAAGAGAAGATGGAACAGTTTATCTGTCTGATTTATGTATAAGGGAATAATTTAAGACAAAAGAAGATAAAGAGAGCAGAACAAAATGTAAATTAGATAATTTTGATCTTATAAAATTAAAAAGTTTTTACTCAAACAATATCAATGCAGCCAAAATTAAAGAAAAGCATAAAAAATGGGAAGAAGGGAATTTGCAAGAAGTATCTCTGGTAAAAGCCTCATTTCTCAAATATATGGGGAACTGAGTCAAATTTCTAAAAATAAAAGTCATTTCCCAATTGATAAATGTTCAAAGGATATAAACAGGCACTTTTTAGACAACGAAATCAAAACTATCTACAGTCATATGAAAAAATGCTCTAAATCACTATTGATTAGAGGAATTCATATGAAAACAACTCAGGTACTGCCTCACACATATGAGACTGGCTAGACAAGAGAAGGAAAATGACATGAAAGGAAAATGTTGAATGATGGAGAGGATGTGGGAAAACTGGGACACTAATCTACTGTTGGTGGAATTGTGAACTGATCCAACCATTCTGGAGAGTAATTTGGAACTATGCAAAAGGGCATATACCCTTTGATCCAGCAATGCTGTTGCTACTTCTATAACTTAAAAGCCATGCGAAAAAGAGAAAACGATCTATTTGTATAACAATATAAAAATTCTTCTTGTGGAAATCAAAGTGATGCCAATCAACTGGGGGTGACTCAATAAACTGTGGTATATGATTGTAATGGAATATTATTGTGTTATAAGAAATGAGAATATGATGATTTCACAGAAACTTGGAAAGACTTACATGAACTGATGCACAGGGAAGTGAACAGAACCAGGAGAATGTTGTACACAAGAACAATATTGTTTGATGAAGAACTGTTAAAGACTTAGCTTTTCTCAGGAGTACAATGATCCAAAACAATCCTAAAAGACTAGTGATGAAGCATACTATCTGCCTCCAGAGAAAGAACTGATCTTGATTGAAGATAAGATTTGAATTGAAGCATGATATTTTCCCACTTTTTTTTCTTTTATTTGAGTCTTCTTATAAAAAGAGTCTACTCTGGAAATGTTTTGCCTAATTGCATATGTAAACCCTATACATCCTATATGTGATTAGGGGGAGAAGCAAGGGAAAGAGGAAATTTGGAACCAAAACTTTAAGTAAAAATGATAAAAAATTGGAAAAAATTAAAAAGACAGAAGCACATGTTAAAAATTAAAATATTAAAATATTAGTACCCTGCCATCATTTAACTCTTTTTAATTGCTTAAAGAAATGTACATTTCTAAACCTCTCTTGACTCTTTTGTTTGTGTTTCAGAGTTCTTAATCAATTCTAATCTTTTCATCAAGAATACTTGAAACTATATTCCATTAAAATATATTTTCCCTATAGGATTATGCTCAAATTTTCATGATAAATTTTCATGATAATTGGTTGTAAGTCCATAGCTTTTGCCTTTTGGAATAGGCTGCTCTTTTGTGGCTCAAAGGGGGCAGAATAAACATATCTAACATTTTCTTCTTTTGGCCTTCTCCAAAAAATACTAGGTACTGCCAGAATGAGGAGCAGGCAATTGAAATTGGAGTCTGCATTCCTCAGAGAAAGAGAGAAGGATTAGGCCAGAATTATTTTATCTGCTCCCTTGAATATTTTTATCTAGGGAATATAATCAGGTTTAACCAACTTCTGATCACTGTTTCTGACTATTGGGGGAAAAGGAGATGCCAAACTCTGTATCTGAGGCTTGACCCTTTCCCACCAAATACCAGTTCCACAATGAAGGCAAACAATAAATGTCATTTATCCAAATCATAGGCAAACAGATATCAGAGAAATTATGCATAGGAGAATATATGCCACTTAATACAGAGTAAAAGAGCTTGCAAACAGGGTACTGTGTGTGTGTGTGTGTGTGTGTGTGTGTGTGTGTGTGTGTGAGAGAGAGAGAGAGAGAGAGAGTGACAAATCAATGGTTCAACCAATTTTATGATTGTAACATGTTTATGTACTGCTCCATTTATGCATCATAATTTCTACTGTATATAATTATTTTTTCTTAGAATCCACCAACCATTAGAACAGCCTTCTTTCCTTACAAATGTTTTCATTTTGTGCTATTCATTTTTATTGGATGAAACAAAACATATGTTAACCATCCTTGCCTGAGGACAAGAAAAGTA
This sequence comes from Dromiciops gliroides, assembly GCF_019393635.1. NCBI lineage: Eukaryota > Metazoa > Chordata > Mammalia > Microbiotheria > Microbiotheriidae > Dromiciops > Dromiciops gliroides. The sequence continues at coordinate 191,808,013 of NC_057863.1, forward strand.
AGATAAAAAAATCACAAAACAGAGATATATTTAATTAACATTTGACCATTTACATGTTGATCCTCTAACTGAATATTTATCTTCACACTTTGAATTGTTGAATGTAATGCCGTTCTTAAAAACACTGGGGATAAATTGTTAAGACCAAGTGCTAAAAGAGCACTATTAAGTTAATCAAAATATTCTTAAGTCTTTTCTGATACAAATTACATTCTCATTAAATGTTTTTATTGTAAATAAAAGAAATTGCCTATCTTGAAATGGGGAGAAAGGTCATATATGAACTTCAAAAATGGGCTAAGCAATGACTCAAAACAAGATTGCAAATCTGCTAGAGAAATTTGAATAGTGCTTAGTAACAGATGTAGAATTCATCCTCTGCTCAATCTTGATTCATCTTCCTCATGATACTTTTATAGTTTCTTTCATAGGGAAAGTACTTATTTATTTATTAATTGATTTCTGGTTTCTTTAGAATTCTCTTAAATTTGTTTATATCAGGTTATATAAGTACTGTATTAAGAAGTACTCATCAGGGACAGCTAGATGGCACAGTGGATAAAGCACCAGCCCTGGATTCAGGAGGACCTGAGTTCAAATTTAGCCTCAGACACTTGACACCTACTAGCTGTCACTTAACCCTCATTGCCCCATGAAGAAAAAAGAAAAAAGGTAAAAAAAAGAAGTACTCATCAAGCTACAAGGAAGTTTCACTCAAGGTTAAGCTAGCATGCTTAGCTCAGGTAGAGATGAAGTAGGCCATTTGAATTTGCTTTCAGTTGACCTTTATTTGGTATAGTTTTCATTAAAATATAGAATTTTAGTAATTAGTCTTTTTCTTGAAAGGGCATATATCTGTTATGCTGTCAAACAAATTCAATTTTAACTCAATAATATTTGATTTTTTTTTTTTTAGTGAGGCAATTGGGGTCAAGTGACTTGCCTAAGGTCACACAGCTAGTAAGTGTTAAGTGTCTGAGCCCGGATTTGAACTCAGGTACTCCTGACTCCAGGGCCAGTGCTCTATCCACTGAGCCACCTAGCTGCCCCTAACTCAATAATATTAATTCACTACGTTTAAGGGAATTCTGATTTATTAAAGCTGGTGATATGAAAAAAAAATCTTCAGTGATGCTTAGGCATCATGGCAACATAAAGAACTCAATTACTTTTATGTTCTTTGACCTTTGAACTCAAAGGTACTTGAAAACAAAAGTTGGCTTTAGTGAAAGCAAATAAATTTTGAGACTGCATCTAATTTTGGATTCCTCTTCATAAAGATAGTGAATTAGGTGCAGCTAGGTGGTGCAGTAGATAGAGCACTGGCCCTGGAGTCAGGAGGACCTGAGTTCAAATTCGGCCTCAGACACTTAACACTTACTAGCTTTGTGACCCTGGGCAAGTCACTTAACCCCAATTGCCTCACACACACACAAAAAAGATGTGAATTATAGTCTCAAAACATGTGTCTTAGGGACAAAAATGTCCTATGCACAATCTCTTTTGCTTTATACCAAAAACAAGTTGTGAAGTAAGGATTCTAGGTTTATAAAGGAATTTGAAAAAACCCTACTTAAAGGAGTTAAAGGTAGAGTAGAGAAGCAGTTATTTCAGTTATAGAAAGAGTACAATTTGTAACTAATATGTAATAAATGATAATATATATATTCAAAAATTAAAGATATTTAAATGAATGTTTTCTTAGTTTTCCTTGCTTTGAAAGTAAAAATGGGGATTATTTAAAAATAAGCAGTAAGCATTACTTCATGGATCACTGTATCTTCTAATAATACAGAGAGAGAGAGAGAGAGAGAGAGAGAGAGAGAGAGAGAGAGAGAGAGAGAGAGAGAGAAAGAGATTTTATAAATTGGATGATTCCCTGTATACATGTTTATAGTAGTTAAGGGGGATTTATTGATTTATTTTTACAGATATCTTTTGTATAGACTACATTTTATTACACCTTTTGGTGAAACATTTGGAGAAATTTTTCTTTTTAATTGGATACGATGCAAAAAATAGTATTTTTTCCAATTATATGTAAAAATAAATTTTCAACATTAATTTTTGTAAAATTTTTAGTACCCAATTTTTCCCTCACTCTCTTCTGCCCTGCCATAGCCAGTAAAAAATATGATATAGGTTATACATTGCAATCATGTAATGTATAGTCAAGTTGTAAGACAAGAACAAGAACAAAAGGGAAACACCACAAGAAAAGAAACAAAACAACAATAATAACAGTGAAAATAATATGCTTGCATTTACATTCAGATTCCATAGCTAGTTGGGTTTTTGAGGGTTTTACCCCCCTTTTCGAAGGGCAATGAGGGTTAAGTAACTTGCCCAGGGTCACACAGCTAGTAAGTGTCAAATGTCAGAGACTGGATTTGAACTCAGGTACTCCTTAATCCAGGACCAGTGCTTTATCCACCTAGCTGCCCCCATAGGAAGGAGGGATAAAATTTGAAACACAAAACTTATAAAGGAGTATTTACTGAGAAAAAAGAAAAGAGGATTTTCATAGGATAAAATGTGGAATGAACTTAAGACATGGAGAAAGGCATCTGTCAATTTATATCCATCTATATTAGACATCTTATAATTCCATAAGATAATGATATTTTAGATATTGATGTTGTCTTTTAATTATTAGCTATCGCTCTTAGGGTTGTTTCATCTGAAAATTTGATGGGCATGCCTTTGTTCAAGTTCTTGATAAAAATTAGATTGGCCCATTGTTACAGAAAGATCTCTGAACATTAACTATAAACCTTTTTTCTAAGTTACCAACAAATCATTAATTATTATACTTTGGATCTACATATTCCTAGCTCTGAAAGCATAGCATGGAATTTTTTAACAAATGCTTTGCTGGGATTTCAATAAAAATGTCTTCAGAATTTTACTGATATCTTAATCATCTTGAAAATTGCTTGATTTCACTGATATTGCCTTCATTGGTGTAGTTCAAAGCATATTAATGCTTTTTTTCATTCTTTAAAATTCTTGTCCATGTCTTCATGTAGATCCTACATGAAAATTCCACCCAACATACTGGGAACTGTCCTTTATAACTTTTGACACTGACTAGATTCAAATAGAATAAGTAGATAGCCTAGTAGTTATTTTCACTTTTACTACATGCCTGGATTACCTCACATTTCTGTGATTTCATTGATGTGAGTATTCCCTACAATGATGCAGATTGCAATTCATCCATTCTTCATTATGTGCAACTATCATCCATATCTCCCCACTTGTTCAATGTAGGGAGTCCAGCCAATGTGCTACTTCTCTTGATGTTGCAGAAAAACCAATGTCCATAGAATATGCTCACACTACATGAATGTTTTTCTTTCTTTTTGATCATACTTTGCTAACATCACTTACACATCATTTCCAATATGATTCCTTACTTTTCATATATTACAGTGAGATTCCAGATTTTTAATATATTAGAGATTACTTTGGGTGATCCTCAAGTTTATTTCTTCAGAGAGTATTGAATTTCATGGTTCAAAGGAGAAGGCCAGAAAATAAACACTAGAAAAAAATTGACTTTAAAATGAAGGGGTTTTGTTTCAGTGAGAAGTTTGTGGTCATTAAAACATCTTCTTAGTTTACCAAAGGTAAGTCAATTCTCTTCCTTTTTGTTGTTGAATTCTGGGCCTGGTTTCTTATCTCTATACAGTATTAGTCAAAGATCTAGACAGTAGGCATTTTAAAAACTATAACCCATGGCTCAACACTAGATTCTAGTCTTAAAATATCAAACCCTATTTTGATCCAACCTATTGGGTCATATTTTCCCCTCCTAGAGTTCACTTTGGGAAATTTAATAACATATCTTTAATAGTTCCCCACTAGTGGGTAAAATCATTTCCAGGTTCTGTATAAGCATGTATACATGTATAATGTATATATTATACATTTATTGAGTAAAGGAAAACACTTATTTGAACCCACAGAAAATTCAGTTATTCACAGTTGGTCATAAACACATAATACAATTTCCATTTTTTTCTCTAGTGCATCTCATATGGATTAGGTGACCCTTTAGAATGAACATAAACTTGAAGCTTCTAGACTAGTGTCAATATTCCAGTGTTCCACATTTCAACACCAAAAGCTATAAAGGCACTCAGTTTATATTTGTATCTATCGCTAGCTATATCTATATTTGTGTATATATGTGAATGTTTGTGTATGTATGTATGTATGTATGTATGTATGTATGTATGTATGCATTTTAAGGTATTTTGACTTTTCGAAGACATGAACAACTAACTTTGGGTTGTAGGATAGGCAATGGTTTTTCTGATCAGATCTGTTTGCTCAATTAATTTGCAGCAATAGTCAAAAGTCAAGTTACCTGTTATTCACTGCTTAGATTCTACTATTCCTCCTTCAACTTTGGGACCACCTGTGTTTTCCTCTTTTCTCTCCAAAATTCTGACACTGCTATAATCTCATTTTGCTAACTCAAAATCTGGGTTCTGGGTCTTTTGCGCTTGGGGTTGTTAATGAGTCAATGCCCTAAGGATGGTATTGTTTAGTAGTCTCACCTTCTCTTACTTGCCTTAATTCCAGGACTCAAATCATTGAGATTACTAGAAAGGCAATCCTTTTATCATTGAGGTGGGGCCAAGAACTCGGAGTGCATGAACTATTTTCTCTATTCTCTGAAAAAGCACAAAACCAAGAGGAGAAAAGGGCCCCAATATGTAATGAAGTAAGAGAGGTGGCATGAGGTGGTGAATGTACACACATTTTCTTCTATTTTTACAAGACTTTTGATATTTTCTTTAACAAGTTGGTCATTTAACACAAGTGACTCATGGATAACTAGTATTTAAGCAAGAAGTCATTTTATTTTTAAAAAAATATATATGGTTGCGGGGCAGCTGGGTGGCACAGTGGATAAAGACCCGGCCCTGGATTCAGGGGGACCTGAGTTCAAATCCGACATCAGACACTAGCACTTACTAGCTGTGTGGCCCTAGGCAAGTCATGTAACCCTCAATGCCTCCCCCCCAAAAAATATGGTTAATTAATTTACTTTTTTGGGGGGCCAATGAGGGTTATGTGACTTGCCCAGGGTCACACAGTTAGTAAGTGTCAAATGTCTGAGGCTGGACTTGAAATTAGGTCCTCCTGAATGTAGGGCCAGTGCTTTATCCACTGTGCCACCTAGCTGCCATGTTAATTTCATTTTTCATGTTATTTGTGCTGTCATGTCTAACAATTCCCAACTACTTCCTCTCCAAAAGTTATCTATGATGGATAGGCATGAATGTTGTGTGTTGTGTTGTCCATAAGTCTTTGACTTCTATTGTTACTTTTCCTGAACAATATTTTCTATACTACAAATTGTTTAGGCATCCCATAATCAATATTCATTTACTTAGTTTCTAATTTTTGACATCAGAAAAATAGTATTACTATGGATATATCGGTATAAATGGGTTTTTCCCTGAACCATAGTTTTCTACCTCTTGTTAATGCCTTTTCTAATACCCATATTTACATTACAATAAAAGGTAAGAGCCAGGTGTGGTGGTATATGCCTATAATCCCTGCTACTGAGAAGACAGAGGTTCGTGGTTCTCTTGAACTCAGGAATTTTGAGCTAACCAATACACTAGCTCTGCTAAATTTTGGTTTAACATGTTGAATTTTTTTAGGTGGGGAGGGGGCAGAAATAACATAGCTGCCCAATATCGGGATCAGAATAGATCTGTGTAAGGGGCTAAAATTCTAGCTAGTCTGTCTAAAATATCTAATGAGTGGTCACCAATAAATTATAAGCTTTAGCAAGAGTTAGATTTTTAAGCATTTATTAAGGAGAATAAGAATTTGGTGAAAAGAAAGAGAAAGGCCTAGATCCATATATCTATTAAAGGGAGAGTACATTTCTAGCTTCTTCTCCACCCGAGTCCTGAGGAAAAAGAGCAAGAGAGCCAGCCTCGTCCCCTACTCCTCCCACCAGCAAACGTCACTTCCTGACACCAAAGAAAAGCTGCATGGCTTTGCCCTCAGAGGCTGTCTCCTAATGGTGGAGCTTTCCTACAGTAAGTCTCCAGCAGGTGGCATCATTCCAATCATTACATCTGAAACAAAGCTTCAGTGCTAACCAGAGGGGTAGAAGGCCTCTGAGTAGTACTTCAATTTTCAGGTTGGGCTAGATAAGGAAGATCCAGTTTTTATTTTAAAAGAAAAAGGAAGGATGGATGGAAGGAAGGAAGGAAGGAAGGAAGGAATGCAAACATCTTGGTAACAGAAACTTTTTTTTTTTTGGCGGGGCAATGAGGGTTAAGTGACTTGCCGAGGATCACACAGCTAGTGTCAAGTGTCTGAGGCTGGATTTGAACTCAGGTCCTCTTGAATTCAGGGCCAGTGCTCTATCCACTGTGCCACCTAGCTGCCCCAGAAACTATTTCTTTTATTTATTTTCTTTGTATCTCCAGTGTAAGAAATTAATAAATACTTGTTGAAATACATTAATATCCACTGAGAATCAAAGTATGTGTTAATTTAAGTTAGGTTTCACATAGTTTTTTACACAATTTCTACATATCTTCAACCTAAAATCCAACCCTGAGTAACATAACTCACTAAATTTTAAAATATTCTCTTAAGTGAGCCAGCCAGTGCAAATGCACATGGTTTACTATATCTATCTGATTCAGATCTCAGACCATGCTTTAGATATCATTTGAATAGTAATCAAATAAATAATACTGTTACAGGGAAATGGTGGTGGTGGAGGAGGCTAAAAAGGGTTAACAGACAACCTAAGATCTGAGCTCTAAAAGGGGCTAATAGATAACCTATCAACTGTAGCTAAAAGGGGTTAACAGACAACCTAAGATTTGATCAATAGTACCTAAAAGGGTTAACAGAGAAACTAAGTTTTGTGTTCTTATCAACAATTATCTTCTTTGGGTGCTTCTCCCTGTGGTCAACATGGTATTTCAATAAAACTTGGGAAACTGAGTCACTGAGTCTTGTAATTCTTTTCGGACATCTCATGATCAATATGATCAATTAAATCCACCCCTACTAGAGTGGGGTCCTTAGGATTTCCTCTTTAAAGCATTATACCCTCTTGAACACAAATCCAAATAAAATAATATTTTATTTAGCTGCCATAGAAATAAAACCAAGAGAGAAGTCATGCTTCTCTCATTGGGAGATAGTTTCAGAGACCTGGTTTTCTGAGATACCTATCTTCTGAAGCAGGAGAAAGGCAAATACTTTTATAGAAGACAGATGGTGGAGGTACTGATGGGCTGATTGTGACTGTGGAAAGTCCCTTTTGGGGGTGGGGGAAGCTGGAAAAGGGTGAGGCAGTCCTGACTTCTGGAGTTATCTGTCCTATAGGCAGAAGCCAAGCCTAAAAGGAATATCTCCCCAAGGGTGGAGGAGACTGGAATGAAGGGTGGTGGTTCTGGATTTACCTCAGTCCAGGTGCTGCTTATCTCTTTAGCTGTGTCTGTCCTTTGGTTTAGCTTCTCAAAGACAAGGCTCTGAGGTACCCCAGGCCTATAACAATACCTACCATTGCTTTTGGAAAGGGCAGGAAAGTTGACTACTCCTATGACATGTTTCTCTATCCCTGTTACTCAACAAATTTAAATACTCTTCCTTGAATACCGCTCCCCTGTATGTGTTGTCTTTCCTGATCAAGGGTAAAACTTCAAAGGCTGAATGAGAGGGAGCCATACCACCATTTCAGTTTGTTCTCCTCTACCATATGACCTAATAAATTTCTTTCTAAACTATTTCAAAAACTAAAGTTTGTTTTTAGTGAACAACATTTACATTTACTGTCCCTGGACCACTTCCCCCCAGCCTATTTGATTTCGGATTAGAAAATCCAGTCCTTCCCTTTTTTTCTACTGTTAAAGCCCTATCAGTTCACATGTCCTCAGACAATTTCTGAGATATCATATACCAAAATCACAAAGGAATTATGAAGGGCTCAATGTTTTAGTTTGACATTCAAATGTACTAGGGGGTAAGGACAAAGGAATGCAGTTAAACAAAAAAATTGTCTTTCCCTTTTGATCTATAGATCAAATGTATAGTTCTATATCCATACCTTTATTATACATTCCTGCCAACAACTAAATCAGTAGCCTTCATTTATCCATAGTGTAAGTAACCAATTCCTCTTGATAAATCTCATTTGTCTCTACATAAAGCTTTTTTACTATTCTGCCCAACAATCTTTATATGAGGCAATGAAAAAACACTTACATTTTAATATCTGTTGTTCAATTGGTTCAGTAATGCTGACTCTTTGTAACCTCATTTAAGATTTTCTTGACAAAGATACTGGAGTATTTTCTTCTTCAGCTCATTTTACAGATGAAGAAATGGAGGCAAACAGTGTTCAGTGACTTCCCAGGGACACACAGATAGTGAGGCCAGATTTGAACTTAGATTTTTCTGACTCTAGGCCCAGAGTTCTATCCAGCTGCCCGATGTTTCAAAATAGAAAGTTGTAATTCCAATAAAATGCAACTTATACTTCGCAATGCAGAGGAAAATTTTAGTCATTTTCTCCCAGGAAAATGGAAGCTTTTCTCAGGAATGTTACAGCTGAGGATGTGTCCATAATGTGACCTTTGCTCAGTCAAGGTTACTTGACTGTGGGTTTTTGTTTTGTTTTAACTGTAGGGCAAGAGACCCAAGTAGAAGACAAGGCAAGGAGTATTGTTCTGTATGACCATGAGTATTACAATATCTGGAATTATTTTTTTAATTGATGAAAAGGAGTAAATGATCTCTTAAGTGTTTTCCAATTCTAATTTTATGATCAGAGGTTGAACATAATTCTCTTTTTAAAAAAACAAAAGTATTTTATTACTTTCCAGTTACATGTAGAGAGAGTTTTCAACATTTGTTTATATAAGATTTCCAATTTCAAATTTTTCTCCCACCGTCCCCTCCTTCCTTACCTCCCCTAGACAGCAGGTAATCTGATATAGGTTGTATATATATAATAACACTAAAAATATTTCTGCATTAGTTGTGTTATAAGAGAAGAATCAGAGCAAAAAGTAAAAACCTCAAAAAAGAAAAATAACAGCACCAAAAAAAAAAGAAATAGTATGGTCCAATTAGCATCCATATTCCACAGTTCCCTTTTTTTTTTTTCTGGATTTGGAGAGTCTTTTCAATCATGAGTCCTTTGGAACTTTCTTGTACTGTTGTATTGGTGAGAAGAACCTAGTCTATCACAGTTGATCAACACGTACTGTTGATGATACTGTGTATAATGTTCTTCTGGTTATGCTCATTTCACTGATTGTCAGTTCATGCAAGTCCTTCTAGGTTTCTGTGAACTCCTCCTGCTTATTGTTTCATATTACATTCATATACCACAACTTGTTCAGCCATTCCCCAATTGATGGGCAACCCCTCAATTTCCAATTCCTTGCCACCACAAAAAGAGCAGCTATAAATATTTTTGTACGTAGGGGTCCTTTTCCCTTTTCCATGATCTCTTTGGGAAAAAGACTCAAAAATGGTACTGCTGGGTCAAAGGAAGGGTATGCACAGCTTTATAGCCCTTTGGGCATAATTCCAAATTGCTCTCCAGAATAGTTGGATCAGTTCACAGCTCCACCAACAATGCATTAGTGTACCAATTTTCTCATAGCTTCTCCAACATTTATTATTTTCCTTTTTTGTCATATTAGCCAATCTGATAGGTGTCAGGTGGTATCTCAGAGTTGTTTTAATTTGCATTTCTCTAATCAATACTGATTTAGAGCATTTTTTCATGTGGAAATAGATAGTTTTGATTTCTTCATCAGAAACCTGCCTGTTCATAACCTTTGACCATTTCTCAACTGGGGAATGCATTGGATTCTTATAAGTTTGATTTAGTTCCCTATATATTTTAAAAATCAGGCCGTTTTCAGAAATACTGACCATAAAATTGTTTCCCAGCTTTCTGCATCCCTTCTAATTTCAGATGCAATACCTCTGTTTGTACAAAACCTTTTTAATTTAATGTAATCAAAATCATACCTTTTGCATTTCATAATACTATCTATCTCTTGTTTGGTCATAGACTCCTCTCCTTTCCAAAGATTTGAAAGGTAGACTATTCCTTTTTCTCCTAATTTTCCTATGGTATCACCTCTTATGTCTAAATCATGTACCCATTTTGACCTTATTTTAGTATAAGTTGTAAGATGTTGGTCTATGCCTAATTTCTGCCATACTATCTTCCAGTTTTCCCAGCAGTTTTTGTCAAATACTGAATTCCTATCCTAGAACCTGGAGTCTTTGGGTTCATCAAACAGTACAGTACTAATGTCATTTACTACTGTGTCTCCTGTGCCTAGCCTATTCCATTGATCATCCACTCTATTTCTTAGCCAGTACCAGATGGTTTTGATGACTGCTGATTTATAGTAGAGCTTCAGATTTGGTACAGCTAACCCACCTTCCTGTGCATTTTTTTCATTAATTCCCTCAATATTCTTGACTTTTTGTTTTTCAGATGACTTTTATTATTATTTTTTCTAGCTCTGTAAAATAATTTTCAGGTAGTCTGATTGGTATGGCACTGAATAAGTAAATTAATTTAGGTAGGATTGTCATTTTTATTATATTGGTTCTGCCTATCCATGAGCAATTGATATCTTTCCAATTATTTAGATCTGATTTGATTTGTGTGAAATATGTTTGGTAATTTGTGTTCATAGAGTTCCTTGGTTTGTCTTGGCAAGTAGACTCACAAGTATTTTATATTATCTACTATTACTTTCAATGGAATTTCTCTTTCTATCTCTTGCTGCTGGACTTTGTTGGTCATGTATAGAAATTATGATGATTTATGTAGATTTATTTTATATCCTGCTACTTTGGTAAAGTTGTTAATTGTTTCAAGTAATTTTTGAGTTGATTCTCTAGAATTCTCTAAGTATACCATCATATCATCTGCAAAGAGTGATAGTTTTGTTTCCTCCTTGCCTCTACTAATTCCTTTAATTCCTTTTCCTTCTCTGATTGCTAAAGCTAACATTTCTAGTACAATATTAAATAATAGAGGTGATAATGGATGTCCCTGTTTCACCCCTGATCTTATTGGGAAGGCCTCTAACTTATCTCCATTACATATACTGCTTGCTGTTGGTTTTAGGTAGATACTGCTTACTATTTTAAGGAAAGCTCTCTAGTGTTTTTATTAGGAATTGGTGCTCTATTTTGTCAAAAGCTTTCTCTGCATCTATTGAGATAATCATATGATTTTGGTTAGTTTTCTTATTGATTTGTTGATTACGTTAGTAGTTTTCCTAATGTTGAACCAGCCCTGCATTCCTAGTATAAATCCCACCTGGTCATAGTGTATTATCCTTGTGATCACTTGCTGTAATCTCTTTGCTAATATCTTATTTAAGATTTTAGCATTAATACTCATTAGGGAAATTGGTCTATAATTTTCTTTCTCTGTTTTTGCTCTGCTTGGTTTTGGTATCAACACCATATTTATACCATAGAAGGAATTTGGTAGAACTCCTTCTTCATCTATTTTTCCAAATAATTTGTATAATATTGGACTTAATTGTTCTTTAAATGCTTCATAGAATTCCCCTGTAAACCCATCTGGCCCTGGACAGTTTTTCTTAGGGAATTTGTTAATGATATGTTCAATTTCTTTTTCCAATATGGGCTTATTTAAGTATTTTATTTCCATTTCAGTTAATCTGGGCACTTTGGTTTTTTGTCAATATTTATCCATTTCATTTAGATTTTCAAAATTATTGGCATACATCTGGGAAAAATAGTTCCTAATTGCTGCTTTAATTTCCACTTCATTGGTGGTAAAATCACCCCTTTCATTTTTGATACTGGTAATTTGCTTTTCTTCTTTCTTTTTTTTTAAATCAAATTAACCAGTGTTTTATCTATTTTATTATTTTATTCATAAATCTAGATCTTAGTTTTATTGATTAATTCTATACTTTTCTTGCATTCGATTTTATTGATTTCTCCTTTAATTTTCAGGATTTTTAATTTAGTATTTAATTGGGGATTTCTAATTTGTTCTCTTTCTAGCTTTTTAAGTTGCATGCCCAATTCATTGATCTCCTCTTTCTCTTTTTTATTCATGTAAGCAGATAGAGCTATAAAATTTCCCCTAAGCATTGCTTTTCCTGCATCCCATAGATTTTTGCATGTTGTCTCATTATTGTCATTCTCTTGGAAAAAGTTATTGTTTCTATGATTTGTTGTTTGACCCACTTATTCTTTACAATGAAATTATTTAGTTTCCAATTGATTTTCAGTCTACCTTTCCCTAGCTCTTTATTACATGTAATTTTTATTTCATCATGATCTGAAAAGGATGCATTTACTATTTCTGCCTTTCTAAATTTGACCATGATGTTTTTGTGCCCCAATACATGGTCAGTTTTTGAAAATGTGCCATGTACTGCTGAGAAAAGGTATATTCCTTTCTATCCCCATTCAGTTTTCTCCAGACATCTATCATGTCTTACTTTTCTAACATTCTATTCACCTCTTTAACTTATGTCTTATTTATTTTGTGGCTAGTTTTATCTAATTATGAGAGGGGAAGATGCAGATCCCTCACTAGTATAGTATTTCTGTCTGTTTAACCTCTCCTCTAAGAATCTGGATGCTATACCACATGGCACATATATGTTTAATATTGATATTACTTCATTCTCTATAGTATGAGAGAGGATTGCTACCCCTGCTTTTTTTTTACTTTACCTGAAGCATAATATATTCTACTCCAGCCTTTTACCTTTACTCTGTGTGTATCTCTCTGATTCAAATGTGTTTCTTGTAAACAGCATATTGTAGGATGCTAGTTTTTAATCCACTCTGCAATTCACTTCTGTTTCATGGCAGAGTTCATCCCATTCACATTCACAGTTATCATTGCTAGCTGTCTATTACTCTCCATTCTATTTGTACTACTTTGTATTTCTTTCACCCTATTCTTCCTCACCAACATTTTTCTTCTTACCTCTGCTTTCCCCAATCTGCCCTCCATTTTTATCACCCCTCCCTTTTCTTTACCCTTTTCTCCCTTGCTTTTGCCCTCCCTTCTCTCAGTTCCCCCTTTTCCCATACCATTTTACTGCCTTAAAGAATAAGCTAAATTTCTTTATCCAAATGAACATATATGTTATTGCCTCTTTGAATCAAATCTAGTAGGGTTGAAACAATGTTCACCCCTCCCTTCTTTCCCTTTATTTTAATAGGTTTTTTCACCTCTTCATATTATGTAATTCATCCCATTCCACCTCCCCTTTCCTCTTCTCCCCATAAACTACATTTTTAACCCCTTAATTTTCTTTGTATCATCACATCAGAGACAGTCTATATTTATACCCTCTGTGTATAATCCTTATGTCTGCCCAAATACATATACAGTTCTCAAGAGTTAGAAGTATTTTTTCCTGTGTAGGGATGTAAACACTTTAACCCTATTGAGTAACTCCCCCCCCCATTTCCTTTTTAAACTTCTCTTGAGTCTTGTATGTTATGATGGAATTTTCTATTCAGATCTGGTCTTTTCATCAGGAAACCTTGAGAGTCCCCAATTTCATTGAATGTCCATCTTGTTCCCGGAAAGAGAATGCTCAGTTTTGCTGGGTAATCAATTCTTGGCTCCAATCCAAGCTCCTTTGCCTTCCAGAATATCATATTTCAAGCCTTGTGAGCCTTTAATGTTGAAGCTTCCAGGTCCTGAGCAATCTTCATTGTGGCTCCATGTTATTTAAATGGCTTCTTTCTGGCTGCTTGGAGTATTTTCTTCTTCACCTGATAATTCTGGAATTTGGCTACAGGTTCCTTGGAGTTTTCCTTTTGGGGTCTCTTTCAGGAGGTGATCAGTGTATTCTTTCAATGACGATTATTTCCTCTGATCAGGGCAGTTCTCCTTGATAATTTCCTTGAATAAGGATCTTTTTCTGATCATGGCTTTCAGGCAATCCAATGATTCTCAAATTTTCTCTCCTGGATCTGTTTTCCAAGTCAATTTTCTTTCCAATGAGATATTTCACATTTTCTTATATATTTTTCATTCTATTGATTCTGTTTTGCTGATTCCTGGTGTTTCATGGATTCATTACCTTCGAACTCTCCAATTTTGATTTTGAAGGCCTTGTTTTCTTAAGTTAATTTATGCAGTTTTTTTTTCCATTTGGCCAAATTAATTTTTTAAGGAATTGTGTTCTTCAGTCAGTCTTTGTGCTTCCTTTTCCAAGCTGCTGATTCTTTTTTCATAATTTTCATTTCTCTCCCCATTTCTCTCATTTGATTTTTAAAATCCTGTTTGAGCTTTTCCAAGAAGGCTTTTTGTTCTTGAGACCAATTCATCTTCCCTGTTGAGGCTTCACATATAGGCAATTTTAGAGTATTGTCCTCATCTGAATTTGTGTTTGTCTCTTCCCTGTTGATACAGAAGCTCTCAATGGTGAGAGCTCTTTTTTGGTTCTTACTCATACTGCAGCTTTTTTTTTTTTAAGTTGAGGTCTGCTCTGGGGGCAACAGGTTCCCTGTTTCAAGCTTCTTTTCTGGGGTACAGGGGCTGTGTCACTGGGTTTCTACCCTGAGGCCTCTATGGCTTGTAGATTTCTCCCCTCCCTGGGATTGCTGGCTGTGTGCTGGGATTCATAGGCCTGGTTGCACCTGTCCTATGGGTGGCCCTCCAGCTGGCAACCTCCCCTCCCACCTGGTGCAGGTGGGTTTCGCCACTGTCCTGCTGCACCACCAGCTTGTTAAGCCAGGATCCAGGGGCCTCAGTTGTTTGTCTGTGGGCCACAGTTTTCTGCTGAGTTGCCCTGATCCCTTCTGTGCTCTGCTGCTATGAGCACTGCCTCTCTTTTGCCCCAGTGAGACTGACCTTTCCTGAAGTCTTATAAATTATCTCTGGTTGGAAGACTGTGTCTCTGTCTCTTTCCAGCTTCTGTAGTTTCAGAATCCATCTAGAGGCTTGATTTAATGTTCTTTTAGAGGAAACAGAAGGAGAGTTAAAGCAACTTGCTGGCTTCTCTCTGCCATCTTGGTTCTGCCTCCAGCAGAAAATAAATGTAGATTAACCATTGCAGTGACCCAAGATAATATTCAGACCTTCAACATAATGAGTTATGTTTGGAAAAAAAATATTTTGTTGCAATATTACTGTGCAAATAAAACATTTACAGAAGATAGGAAAGTTAACATAATTTTCCTCTATTTGTTGTCTAAATATCTACTACTATGGTCGTCCCATTCTTTTTCTTAAATTCACAGACTTTGTTATCAACTTTTTCTTTGCAGGAATATCCAGAGTATAGGTTTGAAAGGTTAAATGAACAAGAAAAGTCTAATATGCAAGGGTAGTATTTTTTTTATACTTAATAATGTATATTTAATTTTAAATCATAAGCTCCCACAAAGCAAGAAGTTATAAAGGCTCATTGATTGCCAAGTATATGCTTACCACCTCCTGGAATGAAGAACTAAAAGCAGGTTCTATGCCCTTATTTACATTTGTTATAGATGAAAATTTAAAAAATCTTGTCTATAAATCAGGTTTCGAATTTTACCATAATTGTGCATTTCAAACTAGATAATTAAATTGCTATGTCTTTGGGTAAAGGTCAGCCTGTTGGGATAGGAGAGATTAATCTCCCTAGAGCATTTGCCCTTATTAACCATGAATCATTGTTTCATAAGCTCAAAACCTTGGCTGGATGCCATCTTGCCTAAAATACTTTGTAAATTATAAGAATTCAGAAAGAAGCACTTTAATAGTTTTATTTAATCTCCAATTAACCTGAATAAGCACCTCTGTTTTTACAATGTAAGCAATACTAGAAAGAAGTAGAAATATGGAATTGGTATACCCTCTCTCTCTGTGTCTCTCTGTCTCTCTCCTTCTCTCTTTCTGTCTCTCTCCCTCCTTCTCTGTCTCTCTGTCTCTGTCTCTGTCTCTTTCTCTATTTCTTCACAGATTTGTGATAGTTCAAGTTTCTGTTATGTTACCTATGTGAGTCTTCCAGTGAAGGGCTCACAATTCCTCCATGCTAAGTAGAATTTTATGAGTTCCTATGGACATTGATAAGTGTCTTTACTTAGATTGTACTTCAGACAACAGACCTGAAGTCTACCAGGTGATCCTTATTCAAACTCACTCCAGCTCTGAAGGACCTGCACTTCTAGAGCTGTGTTTTCCATGTGTCACAATAAACAATGAGGCATCAGAATAAGGTTATAGAAGTTCTATGAGAAAGATAGAAAGTGAGATATAGAGACAAAGATGAAGAGACAGAAAATAAATCATTTTAAAATATTTTGATTGAATGTATTGTTACATTCATCTAATATACTGGAAATTTTAGTACATAGCAATCAAAATGAATTACTAAAATCAGTAAACTGCAAATGTAATTTACAGCCAACTCTAAACTTGTTTTATAATTTATCCTTTCACAATTTATACAAATGTGGTTAATAGAAGCAATACTAATCCCATGAATTCATAAAGTATAGAAAGGTTTACAGAATACTTTCCTTTGGTTACTAGTAGGAAATATGTGAATCCAAGTCTTCAAACACTAGTGCCCTTTCTTGTATACATTGTTTCAAGATGCTGAAATTTTTTTCGTGTTTTTTTGGGGGGTGGGGGTGATGATTAACATAACTTTCTTACAATCAAGGAGGCTGGGAAGACAAATAATGAAGAAATGAAACAAGGAAGAAAATGTTGGTAGTTGGTGTGAACAGTAGCTACATTTAATATCATAGGAGATATGTTTCAATAAAATACATATATAACTGATTTTCTTGTTACTGCTGTTGAGTAAGTATACAATTTTACCAGATAATTTATTCATTATAATTTCTGATAGGAGCTCTCCTCCATTGTAAAGATACCTTAAAGAGCTTTTTATATTGTAATAACAAAGGCTGTGCCTACACAAGAAAAACAGAAGTTTTCTACTTTGATTATTTGGCCTTTGCTATCTATCGATCTACATATCTACCTATCTACCTATCTACCTATCTATCTATCTATCTATCTATCTATCTATCTATCTATCTATCTATCTATCTACCTATCTATCTATCTATCTATCTATCTATCTATCTATCTATCTATCTATCTATCTATCTATATCTTTCTATCTATCTATCTATCTATCTATCTATCTATCTATCTATCTATCTATCTATCTATGTAAATATAGATATAGATGAATGAGTCCTGATTTATTCAGATTGGTTGTTCCATCAAGTGGATTGTCTAGAAAATTATTTAAACTTTTATTCATTAAACCCAAGAAAAAATAGAGGAAACAAATAATGTACACATATACATATACACAACATGAACAAGATACATTTTTCTTAATATAGAAAATTAGTTTTTGTTAAATCCTAAAACACACACACACACACACACACACACACAAACACACACACTCCTGGATAATGATTTCAAGAACACCAAAACCTCAGTCACAAAAGGTCTAGCAGTTCCATACAATTTCTTCAAATATTTTTATCCATTAATATCTCACCTGTCAAAAGTAGAACATAATTTCATGGGCTTGAGGCTCTCTCTCCTTTGTAAAATATGGGGTTTTGATTCAAAATTCATACTGTTTTGTGGATTAATCTTCAAATTTTTAAAATTGGTCCTCAGGATGTTCACTGTTAAGGGTAATATTTACTACCAAGTTAAAGTTATTCATTACATTAGAAATATCTTAGAATCATATCATATAATCTGTACAATGTAAACTCCTTGAGGGTAAGGATGCAGGGAGAGAATATTTATACTAATTAGTTATATCTCCATATCTCCAAGGGAGTCTGTGATTTCTAACTTTAGGTAGAGCAGAAAGATCACACATCCACTCTCCTAACCCCCAAAAGGCAATGGGGCTAGATTATACATACCTAAGCTCTTTTAGTAGTTAAGGATTAAAAACACTTTCTCTAGTTGTTATGGATGGAACTTTTGTGCTGGCACAGACCAGGAGGATAATAGATTACTTTTAACCAATTTAGCTTGTTCCCACAAAATTCTTGTTACACAAAAGAAAATCCCAGATGTCTAGGATACATATTTATCAAAGCAAATAGAAAAACTACCCAATTGGCTAAAATGATAGAAGGTAAAGTAATAAACATCGGAGGGAATGTGCAAAAACTGGGACACAAATTCATTGTTGGTGGAGTTGTGAATTTATCTAACCATTTTACAGAGGAATCTGGAATTATGCCCAAAGAGTTATTAAATTACCCTTTGACCCAGAAATACCATTGTTTTGTCTATTTTCAAAGAAAATCAGAAAAAAGGAAAATAATCTGTATGTTCTAAACTGTTTATAGCAGCTCTCTTTGTGGTGGCAAAGGACTTGAAATCATAGGAATAATCATGAGTTGGGGAATGGCTGAACGAGTTATGCTTTGTCATTGTGATGGAATACTACTATACTATAAGAAATTATGAGGTCAATGGTTTTTTAAAAAATGTGGAAAGACTTGCATGAAGTAATGAAGAGCAAAATGAGCAGAACCAAGAGATATAGTAACAGCAATATTGTATCTGCATCCAAAGGAAAAAAAAGATAAATAAAAGTATGTAAATAACAATTATATATATATATATACATACACACATATATATATACATATATATGTGACATATATATAATATATATACATACACATACACATATACACACACACCTATTTGTCTCTAATGGTAGCCATCTCTGAAGTGAGAGGGGGAGGGAGGAAAGGAAATTTACATAATTTTGTTTTATATTTGAAATGAATAGCAAGTTGTACATAGTAGAAATACAGTTTCATATGCTAATATATGTTATATTATGCTTGTTTGATTCCATAAATTAAAAAAAATTAAAAAATATTAAAGAACTGAAATTTCTCAAAGTTCTACAGGTTAGCATATATGTGAGAAATAAGCACAGGGCTCCTAAACTCACAGTTCCACCAATGTCATTGGAAAAATATTCAAAAAAATAAATAACAAGACAACATAACATTAATTACTGATTTTCAATGTCAATATGAGGCTGCATGAACCCATTTCTATTTGAGTTTGACACCACTGGTACAGAGTATAGGATAAATGAGTATGTTCATGCAGAAGATTGGGAGGAAAGTTTAAATATAACTATACTGAGAAATACATAAACTCACAAAAGCCCATTCTTCCTGGTTTCTAGGATTAGTTACATCCATAATCATAGGCAATTCGGGGGATAGCTTTCTCTACATACCTGAACTTCTGAGATGGTCTGCTGACCATTCCAAATTCAATCCTAGCCTTTCCTCATCTACTCTTTCTACCTCTTCTGTACTTCTCTTTCTCTTCAGTCTCTCAAACCATCATCCTTCATAACTTTTTCATATGCTCTATGCAAAGTGTCATAAGCCCAAAGGTCAGGAGGCATATTTTTCTTTGTCTTTTTCTCCTTTTTATAAATAGTAAACATTTTTATTTATAGTTTTGGGTTCCAATTTTTATCCTTTTTTTCCCTCCCTCACCTCCCCTCTCCCTGAGGTGGCAAACAATCAGATATGGGTTACACATCTATGATTATGCAAAACATTACCATATTTGTCATTTTGTAAAAGGAAAAATGATTTTAAAAAGAATGAAATAAAGTGAAAAATAGCATGCTTCAGTCTGTTCCATCAATATCAGTTCTTTTTTTGGAGGTGGATAGTATGCTTCTTCAAAAGTCATTTGGGATTGACTTGGATCACTGTATTTTTGTGAATAGTCAAGTCATTCACAGATTTTCATCAAACAATATTGCTGTCTCTGTGTACAATACTCTCTTTGTTCTGCCACTTAACTTCATACATGCCTTTCCGGGCCTTTCTGAAGTCATCCTGCTTGTCATTTCTTATTGTACAATAATATCCCATCAACATCTTATATCACACCTTGTTTAGCCATTCCCCAATTGATAGGCATTCCTTTGATTTTCAATTCTTAGCCACCACATAAAGAGCTGCTATAAATATTTTTGTACAAATACGCCCCTTTCTCTTTTGGTGGGCTGTCTTTGGGATATAAACCTAGCAGTAGTACTGTTCAGTCAAAGGGTATGCACAAATATAGCCCTTTGGGTTCCAAATTGCTTTCCAGAATGGTTGGATCTTTTCATAATTCTACCAACAGTGAATTAGCATCCTAGTTTTCCCACATCCCCTTCAATATCCAATATTTTACATTTTTTATATATTTGCCATTCTTATAGGTGTTAGGTAATACTTCATATTTGTTTTAATTTGCATTTTTCTTTTCAATAATGATTTAGATGGATAGAGCACCGGCCCTGGAGTCAGGAGTACCTGATTTCAAATCCAGCCTCAGACACTTAACATGTACTAGCTGTGTGACCCTGGGCAAGTCACTTAACCCCAATTGCCTCACTTAAAAAAATAATGATTTAGAGCAGTTTTTCATATAATTATAGATAGCTTTGATTTTTTTCATCTGAAAATTGCCTTTTCAAATCCTTTCACCGTTTATCAATTGGGGAATGACTTGTATTTTTATAAAAAACAAAATAAAGGGGTAAAAATAAATTGCATGGAAGGAGGGAAGAAATTGAACAGGGTGAATTATCCCCTCTATACAGATACACACACACACACACACAGAGGCCACATGTGAATGTTGTTTGTTTTATTTGAAAACTTCCAGATATTAGGGGCTAAAGGAGAATAATAGCACCTGGAATCCTTGCCTTCAAGCTTGTGATACACATGGTACAACACCAGAACTCCCACTGTGTTTGGTTTCTAATAACATTCACAGCAATCCAGACGTGGAGAGTTGTTTATATTGTTCAGCCTTTGTTAGCTTTGCTATTCTGTTGACTACGGAATGAAAAAAAAAAGGTAGATGATAGGGCTTAGATATAGTTAGAAAAAAGTCAAGTTACTTAGCTTCATCAAGGGACTTCAAGATAAATAAGAACTTTTGCTATGGAAATAAAAAGAAAAATATGATTGAGAGGACAAAAAAACAGATTTTCTTTACAACTGTTTTACTTTGCTTCTGCTAAGATCCATTAGCAGTTCTAGTGTGAAAATTAGGAAGTAAAACACCAATGATATTTTCAGGTTGACAATGAAGTATACATCTACATTTGTTTATTATTTTTTCCTTTATGTTACTGAGAATTGTATCGATTCTAGCTTTTAAATAATTTCTCATAAGATTCAAATGTTGCATCAAGAATCTAATGAGAAAAATGACCTGGTTTAGAGTGAGTCCATCAGGGGCCTATTTCCCAAGAGATTCCTTTGAGGTGACAGAAAAGAAAGCAGATGTTTTCCATCAACAACTAATGCTGGAGAGCAACCATTAGTCCCTCAGTAACCACATGCTCTAGGCTGTAATCCTGTACTCCCTTCTTCAGCTTTCATAGCCACAGCAGCATGTAATAATTCAAACTCTGTCTTGTTGACACAGCTTGCTTCAGCTGTCCACATAGCAAAATATTTGTTCGCTGAAACTCAAGACACAGCACCTCTTTGTAGAATGACTAAAAGGAGCTGTTGATTTCTGGATGATGTCTGCAGTCAAATGTATTGCAGAAGAGGGGCCTAGAAATGCTGCCCTCCCATGTTTATGCTATTAAAGAACCCAGCCACATGTGGGATAATTCGACTGCTTCTAGCATTATAACTAAAAACAAGGCCTGTATGTAATCTTGGGAGCTTCTTTTCAACTACTCACCATGTTGTTGTTCAGTTGTTTCAGTTGTGTCTGACTCTTCGTGACCCTCATTCGGGGTTTTCTTGGCAAAAGTACTGCAATGGTTTGCCATTTCCTTCTCCAATTCATTTTACATATGAGGAAACTAAAGAAAACAAGGTTAAGTGACATTCCCAGGGTCACACAGCTAAGTAATGTCTGGGGCCAGATTTGAACTCAGGTCTTCCTGACAACACACTCTCCGCCTACTATAGCACACTATGTCTCACACTGAAAAACAATTATACAAATGTAATTTATAAAAAAAAAAACACAACAAAACAAACAAACAAAAGAAAACATTTGTTGCAACTGAATGTGGGAAGGCAGAAGAAGAAAAGAAGGCCCAAGAGCTTCAATGCTTCCCTGACTGGGGCTATGCATAAACAAATAGATACCATAGACAAATTCATAAATTATATTTTTGAACAAGATGGGAAAGGGAGAGGCCAGATTGATTGACCTCATAAGCTAGAGACAGAACAGACAAAAAACAATTAGAGTACGATTGTATGTTGTACTCAGACTTATATAAGCCATATTTTTGGGAAAAGGAAGATGGGAAAGGAATGTTTGCAAATCAATATGGAATTTGATAATATAAATGCCAATTGAGTATTTTTCCTAAATATTTAGGGATAATTTTCAAATATAAGACCTGCATGTTTCATTTTCTTATTTTCTCCAAAAGTGACCAAGGACCAGCCATTTAAATACTTTTCAATTTCCTACTTCCTCAGGGGACCAAGAAGGCCATCTGTTTTCAGAAAATTACTTGTTTCTGACTCTCCATTTCAACTATTATTATATAGTGGAGGTACTCATCACCTTATATCTAGATTATATCTAGATTACAGTAATATAACCTCCAGTGTAGTGGAAATAACTTTGGATTTTGAGTTGGGAAGGACATACAATAAAATCCTATGTATAATATACTAGCAGAGTAACCATAGGAAAATTGTTTAGCCTTTGTTAGCTTCACTTTCCTCATCTGTAAAACAGAAACAATAATAAATAGCAGGTTTGTTGTAAGGATCAAATGAAATCTATGTGTGTAAATCTTAAAGCAGTATATAAACATCAACTATCATGTGAAATGCCTTCCAAATCAAATCCAAAGACTGACTTACAAGGCTTTCTTTTGCCTGACCCATGTTAGCAGTTTAACATTGTTTCTGATTGCTCTCTAAAAGGATTCTCTTTTAAGAGTCACCTCCATGTACACCCTGTTAATATTAATTTTTGGCTTTGGCTTCCTAGAATGTTCTTTGCTCTGTTTTCTGCCTTTTAAAATGTTTTCCAATCTTCATATTTTTTAATGACCTGCTTTACTCTGTGAAGCCTCCTTTGACTATTCCTGATCCCATTATCTTTCTCCTTCAGCCCCCAATAGTATAACAAAACTCAGCACCTATACAATTGCCTCCATATAAACATGTTCAATTTATCTCCCCAGTTGATTGTATTGTGAGCAGAAATCATGTTTCTTTTATATCCCACTGAATGCTTATAAAAATTCCAGAAAACTAGTAGATGTTCAATGAATATTTGTCAATCAAAAAAAGTTTAAAAGGAAACAGACAAGGAGGACTACCTTTAAAGTTACATATTACATCTTTATATATTTTTAAGAGAACAAGCAATATCTAATAGAGTTGCAGTTTCACAAATAATCTTTTTTAACTTCTCTTTGTTTTCTCCACTGTATATGTATGGTAATTATTGTACTATCAGGAGCTGATGACATTTCTTTTTCAGGACCCTAGAGATAATTCTTAGGGCTTGGGAATATCTTTCTCTAATTTATTTTTATCTTTATTGATTTCTGTTTTTTAAATTACCATGATATCCTGTGCATCCTCTATATCCCCTTCCCTTCCCCCATAATAGCCTTCCCATATGAAAAATAGTACTTTTAAGAGACAGACAGAGAGAGAAGAGAGAGAGAAGAGAGAGAGAGAGAGAGAGAGAGAGAGAGAGAGAGAGAGAGAGAGAGAGAGAGAGAAGCACCACTGATTGATATATTGAAAAAGTCCAAAAACATGTTCAGTGTGGAACACCTGTGGATCTCCTACCTACTTGAAGGTCGTAGTATCCTCTCACATCTCTTCATTTGAGTACAACTTCATCTTTGTAATTTTGCTACATTTACTACATTTTACTGATAATTGTTTGGTGTATCTTTTCCATTTTAAATTGTCATTACTGTGTATATTGATTTCTTGCTTCTACTTACTTAACTTTGCAATAATTCATACACATTTTTCCATGACTCTCTCTACTCTTAATATACATAATTTCTTATAGCACAGTAGTGTATATATATATGTATGTATATGTGTGTGTGTGTATGTGTGTGTGTGTGTATTTATATACCCCCATTTGTTTAGCCATTTCCCAGTTGATGGGAATCTGTTTTGCTTTTAATCCCTATGACAAATAATGCAGCTAAATATTTTGGAATACATGGGGACTTTTTTCTAAAATACCAAACCCTTAGCAGAGTAATCTGAAACAAAGATCTTTTAGACAGCTGACCACTTCTTTCCTTCTTATCCTAAATGCATTAATCTTATTTATGTAAATAAATACTACTACTACAGTCAAACAGTATAATTCTAATCACTTTTATATACAACAAACCTTTAATTGTCACCTCTCCACTTTTTCCCCCTGTTTTCCAAGCTAAACATCAACAATCCTTCAACTCATGTAACAATCATGAATCCCTTCATCAGCCTGTATGCCCTCCTTCATATGGACTCAATTATATCAATTTTCTCCATAATGGAGAATTTAGAAGTTGAAAACTCAAGATATCTTTTAACCAAGTCAAAATACAAGACTATTTTCCAGAATACTATATACCTACCTCCTAATTAAGTCTAAAGAAAAATTTTAGAAGTTTTCAAACACTTGGTTAACTCATTGAACTTTCAATCCATTAAAATTCCTAGATCTTCTTGTAGATTAACTGTTGTTTAATTGTAATAATATTCTTTCCATGATTCCTTATATAACTTATATTTGCTGCTCTTAATTACTTATAGCAATCTGTTACATTAAAGTATTTACAATTTATTCATCAATTCAGTATTGTACATGGGTTTCTAGTTAAATAAGTCTAATTGCTCTTCTTTATGATATCCCTTATCAGTATCCTCACTAAATAAAGCAGTCAGAAATGACTGCTTTATTCAAGATGTTTTTGATGAATTTCCAAGACTTGAAAACAGCTCTCATGTCTTTAAGTTTTCTCTCATCCCGGTAAAATATCTCTTCAACTGATCCTTCTTTAGTCTGATTTATAGACCTATCTGTAGGTGCGTATTTGTAGGCCATTATGGCTACAATTTTCTTTAATTTTAATATATTTTTATTGATAGTTTGCATTCATGTCACATATATACATACATGCATGCATACATGCACACATACATACACATACATGCATACATACATACATAGGGATACCAATGTATGTATCCCTTGCCAGAGGGCCACCCACCCCTTATAACAAAGAGAAAAGAAAAAAAAAAGAAAGAGTTCAGGAAAACTGACCAATATATCTAAAAACACCTAATTCTATACACACTATTCCATAATCTGCAAAATGGTAGGTGGGTGTGTTGAAAGAAATAATCCTTAGTTAAACTGATACTGATTATCCTGTTGATTTGTTTTAACATATAAAACAGAGTTCAATAGATTTTAGATTAAGAGATATATTATCGTTGTAGTCAAAGATTAAGTCCCTCATTTTGGCAGAGATGAGTTCTTGTAGCTGAGCTGAGCTCCTGCAGAATTGAGCTGGAATGAACATTGATCCATTTTACAGAAATCTGTTTCCTTTTGTTGCTAGCTAAATTAGCAGTCTCGACAGCACTTACTGCAAGTAACATCACTTTCCAAGTAGTGAAACAATTCCATGATATGAAGATTGATTGATGTAAAATTATAATCAATCAGATGGAAAGCTTGGGGATTATCACCCGCCTCCAACATGCCTTATAAACCTTATAAAGAATTTGAAAATTCCAGAGAATAGCAGCACCTTGTTACTTCAATGGCATGAGAAGGCATTGGGTGTTCTAGGTTCCATAATAAGAGTTCTCACAGCAATAAAAACTATTTTTAAAAGAGTTTTAACTTTCACTGAAAAGATAAGAAAAGCCTGGGGAACCCAGGACAAGAATAAATGAATAATGAAGATAAGACTGGCCCATTTTTCCCAAAACTTTAATAAATCTCCTTTAAATCTTTTTCCTTTTTTTTTTTTTTTGAGGTGGAGGGGGAAGAAACACATTGTTCTGCTGCTACTTTTTCTGAATCCTGCATAGGATCTGACATTATTCTTCCCTTGGGAGTAACAGAATTGCCACCATTGAAAATGGAAATTAGAGAGAAGAGGATTCATTCTGCTGGTGGGTGTTTCTGGGCACTGTTGGGATGCCTTTGGCAGGTGTAGAATTTTTTTTTTTTTGGTGAGGCAATAATTGGGTTTAAGTGACTTGCCCAGGGTCACAGAACTAGTAAGTGTAAAGTGTCTGAGGCCAAATTTGAACTCAAGTCCTCCTGACTCCAGGGCCAGTGTTCTATCCACTGCAGCACCTAGCTGCCCCAGGTGTAGAATTTTTGATACTTGGAAAGGAAGTGTTTGTTTGGTGTTATATTTTCAAAGAATCTGAATGTTTGTACAGAATTAGTGTTCCCAGATGAGGAATGCAAATTCTGGGCCTGAATTTTACTGTAAAATGCCTGCTAGATTAATAAAGCATTAGTATATTAAAGAAATTTTTAAAAAACACCCTCTAAAATACTGGCAATACTGGCTAACTAACCTCAGAACATTGTAGGATGGGAAATGGTTATCATTTTTTATCTTGACTAAAGTGTATTTGGTTCCTGAATTGAATAGAGTGCTCCAGATGTGAGCTGAACAGGGCAGAGTACAATAGCAGAAACATTACCTGGCTCATTCTGGATATGCTGTTGTTTTAAATATAGAAGATAATAAATGTGGATTGTGCTTCCATGTCATATTGTTGCCTTACATTGAACTTGACAACATCCTATTAACTCCAAGCTCCATATACTAATTGTAATCTATCCATTCTTTCTCAAGCATATTTTTTTATTTTAACCCATGAAGAACTTTTAAAATTCCCTCTCAATTGATTCAATTTATATTAGAAAAATTTTAGATCCCAAATTTGTTAAGCAATACATTATCCATTGAAGGCTTTGTCAACTATAGATCTTGCAATCACATTAATTAGGCATTTATCAAAGTCATTGATAAACAGCTGATCATCACAAAGTTTAGGACAAATCCCAGGAACATTCTATTCAAACTCCTTCCAAACTGACATCATCCATTAATGATAACATATTTTTCTAAAGGTCACAAATTGTCAAGTTTTTATTATTATTATTGACCTGATTTGGAACATCAAGTTCTCTCTATATATCCTCTGTGTTTTCATCCTACACAACAATTATTATTTTCAATGAAATTCATTTTCATGATTAGTTTGCTTACAAGGTATAGTGCTAGATCACCAAATATTCATATGGGTACATTATTACATTTGGGAATATATTTGATTAAATTAACTCTGATAATTTCCCTTATTTCTCCCTCAGGAAGAATTATAATCTGTACTTACATTTTGCTCTAGTTTATGTTTTATCTTCTGCTTCCATTTAGAGTAAATATGTCAAAATGATGATGTATCACTTTCCTTAGTAGTCATTTAAAAAACAAAAGTTAACAGAATGAGAATACAAAGAGATAAATTAATGTCAATTATATCTTGTATTTGCTTATAATTTTAAAAGTATTTTTTTCTTACAAACAAGACTTTTCAATCTTTTGTGTTACGTTTTTGTGGGGGGGGGCAATGAGGGTTAAGTGACTCGCCCAGAATCACACAGCTAGTAAGTGTCAAATGTCTAAGGCCGGATTTGAACTCAGGTTCTCCTGAATTCAGGGCTGGTGTTTTGTCCACTGCACCACTTACTGCCCCCCTTCATATTAATTTCTTTTTTCTTTTTCTTTCTTTCTTTCATTTTTTTTTTGGT
Source organism: Dromiciops gliroides (assembly GCF_019393635.1). Lineage (NCBI taxonomy): Eukaryota > Metazoa > Chordata > Mammalia > Microbiotheria > Microbiotheriidae > Dromiciops > Dromiciops gliroides. The sequence continues at coordinate 191,835,902 of NC_057863.1, forward strand.
TGGGCAATGAGGGTTAAGTGACTTGCCCACGGTCACAGAGCTAGCAGGTGTCAAGTTTCTGAGGCTGGATTTGAACTCAGGTCCTCCTGAATCCAGAACCAGTGCTTTAACAACTGCGCCACCTAGCTTCCCCACTTTGTATTACTTTCAAAACACCTCTGAAATAAATGTTCAACTAGTCAACTGTTATCAATTTTTCATCATAATTCTTGCCACAGTCATACTCTATCACAGAGGATACTCTGTCTCTTCCCTGGTGACAGAAAACTAAGGGGAAAATTATTTTTTTCTAGGATCTGAAAATTTTAGGAATTTCTTTAAAGTACAAAACAATATCCAAAAAATATGGGTAATAATATTAAACAGGAGTGAAAAATCTGTCACAAATTGATAGATTTTTAAATAATGAAGCAAGTTATTATACTGGCATCAATTTTAAACATTAATTTCTTGCTCTCCATTTCATCAAATACTCATTTTATTTTATTTTACTTATTGTCAATTTTATTTTGTTCCCATGTTAATTGTAATTGATAACATATAATAGTATGAAGGATGACAAAATAGAGAATTCACTGTCATGGGCCAAAACAAGGGATATTTTGCCCATATGTTTAGGCACAGCATCACTACTCATGGGCAGTATTACCAAGTAAATCCTCCATTTCATGTTGCTAGGATATACCTTTGTGACAATTTGTGTTTGGCATGCTCTTTGAAATGTGTTCTAATTGCCTATTTGCTATTATCAGTTTCAGGATTTACAGATTCCGGAGACAACCAGATTATTCTTTGTATTCTAGATCAGGTCTAACAGGACAGTATTGAGGTTTCAAATGTAATGAGGCATGAAGGATGCATAATCTTTTGTTTAAAAATATACTAATAAGAGACTTTGTTATTATTCAGTCATTCAGTCACATCCAATTCTCTGTGACCCCATAGACTTGTACATGATGCTTTCTTAGTAAAGATACTGGAGTGGTTTGCCATTTCCTTCTAGAGTGTGTCACCATTTTTACAGATGAGAAACTGAGACAAATAGGGGTTAGGTAACAGGCCTTGGGTCACATAGTTTCTAAAGCTAGACTCGAACTCAGATATCCCCTGACTAGAGGCTTAGTGCTCTATCCATTGAACCATCTAACTGTCTCAATAAGAGACTACAATAATGAAATTTCCAAAGTTAAAAAATATATTTATTCTAAAAACCACTTTTGTTTACTTATTATTCACAGCAACAAGCTATATCAGTTCAAGAAGATATTCTAGATGGCCACAATAGCCCCAGTAATACTTATAAGACTCAATTGCCCTCTTCCAAGGTAGTTCTTTATGCTCCAGTAAAATCAAATGTTCTCTCAGAATCCTTGAATTACAAGTGAAATTTGTCAGTGGGATCTCCTGCCAGGTATACTAAATGCTGGAAAGAGCTAACAACAAAGGTAAAGAAGATAAAAGGGGCGATTAAGGGTGAAAGGAAAAGGAGTCAGGAGCTTTAATAGCATGACTATCCTTCTGCCTTTTGTGATACATTGAATTTCTGTAGCTGCTTACTCTGCTTAATTGATGATCTAATGTATCACTGCTAATCCCAGAACAGTAACCGAAAAGGACCACAGCAATAATTGTATGAAACATGTACTGCTTCTGTTATATTTTGGCAATAATTAAGAATAAATTGGAATGCATTGTACAATTAGAAATGCCTACCTTGTAGGGTGTGTGTGTGTGTGTGTGTGTGTGTGTGTGTGTGTGTGTATTTCCATCAGTATCCAAGAGACACCAGCACCATCCCAAATACAAAGGAGATACAAATCTTATAAAAAACATTTTGGACACAGAAGCAAAGGAGTTGCAATTTGCATTGATAAGTTGTATATAGCCTGATGAATTTATAGATACTTGATGTATTAGAAAAATTCTTTCTTTCAAAAGTAATCTTAAACAATTGAAATTTTACTTCATACACTTAAAGTAGGGAGACTCATGAGGATTCTAAGGGGATTTCCCAGAAATAACATATAATTATAGGGTGGGAGGGGAGAAATAGAGATTAGAGAAGTTCTAGAAGGTCATTCTTGAGCTGGTCCATGCTCTAAGAGTTAGGATGGATGGTTCTAGTAGAACTTAGGCATTTCTAGACAATCAATCCTTCTGTCAAGCTGACCTTAATTCTGGGAAATCCTGAAACTGACCTGAGTTTCTATTTTTTTGTAGTGGGAATTGCTTTGGAATAAGTGCATATTTAAATAAACAACCTAGCTCAATCTATATTCATTTCTAAAAGTAGGGAAAGTTCTCATTCACCAAGAAGCATTTGGCAGTTGTTGGATTCAGGAGTCATGTCTATATGCCATATCAAATTTATTGTCTTTTATTTGATACTTGACCTGTCTTTACTATCTTTACTTGAAATTATTGATAATCTTAATAAAGTGAATTTAAACCTAGGAAGAAATTTATTATTTGTCATATCTTTTCAATTAAACAAACATAGATTTAATACTGATAATAGTTTCTTTCTCTGAACAGAAAATGCAAAGCAATTGTAACAGGCCAGGTCTTATAGAAAAAGGTAGGTTTTACGGCTATTGCCTAAAATTCCTGGATAATGTGTGTCCATTTATTTTTCCACCAGGCAAAAGAGGTGGGTGTTAACCATCATAAGAGCTTTGGTTAAGATTTTGCATATTGCAAAGTAGTTACTTTTTATTGCAAGTTAGACTTTGTGTATTTTTTCCACCAAATATTCTTCTACATGTCCCTTTATTTGATATCATTAACATAGTTTATGTCTGAATAAAATCAAATAGACTTTTAAGACACATGTCATTGGATTATTTAAACATTTCTAAAGGCTCAAAGCATTTATTAATTTTGCTTATTTATGATTTTTAGGTTTGAATCAACTGTGTAGTACCTTAGGATGATGGAATTTTAAACATTTTCCCATGTTTAAAAACCTCTATATTTTGGGGCAGCTAGGTGACGCAGTGGATAATGCACTGGCTCTGGATTCGGGAGGACCTGAGTTCAAATCCTACCACAGATACTTGACACTTATTAGCTGTGTGACCCTGGGCAAGTCACTTAACCCTCATTGCCACCACCACCCCCAATTTTTTCTATATTTGTCTGTTTCAGAAGTTAGGAGTTTATCATTTGTTTCTACACATGACTTTTTGAATAAAAATTTATATCTGAAGTCAAATTCAGGGAAAGTAAATTTAGCCAAAATAATCCTTTAGTTTCTATAGCAGGAATATAGTTGAAATCACAGAGAAAATACTTTCCCTAAGGATGAACCAGCTTCTAGTACATTGGCAAATATTGCCTGGTACTAGTTGCTTGGTACAAAATCAACTGCTTTGAAATATGAAAATGATATTTTAAAAAAACTTTTATAACTAACAGCAGTGCATGGAAATTATATTTTTCATTAAAATGTAAAAAATAGTTAAAATAATTTTTGTACTTCCAAACATCCTCTGTAATTTCCATATAAGACAATAAAACATCGCCTCTTTTTATTTCTAGATGACAGTCTTCTGTATCTATATTTTTGTCAGTTTATTTTTTTCCTGTGGAGCAATGAGGGTTAATTGACTTGTCCAGGGTCACACAAGTATCTAAGGATAGATTTGAACTCAAGCCCTCCTGAATCCCAGGCCAGTGCTTTATCCACAGCATCACCTAGCTGCCCCATGTCAGTTTAAAAGAAATGGAAATGAAAATGTCTTCAGTTTTTTATTCCATTCTAAGAAATTCTGTAGAAAGTAAAAATGTATTTTTTACCCGAAGTTCTTGCCTTTTATTGCTATCCATCACTTGGTATATGTACTGAATCTTGGTTCAATTGGTAAATTTATTTTCATATCATATACAACATTTTTCACTTTCAAGGAAAATTCATTTATATAAAGTGTGTTTTTATATAATGACTGAATGTATTAATTTGAAATATTTAAAACATATGTAAATATGGAGGAGTTGAAAATAGCTATACAAAGAAGGAAATCCATATATTCTCTCAATTTTTTTTTCCTTTTAGCTCATAACCACTATTGATATTTCCAGTGCAAATGATATCTATTCCATAATTTCTTCTACCAGATGAGATTTATCTGTTTCAAAGAATAGCATAGCAAGGCTACCTCAGGGATTTATCAGAACGTGGCCCCCATTCCATTTCCTGACTAAGGAGCTGTCTCCTTAAAGACCCTCTGTTTCAGTTGACTTGGTTATTCATTCATTTATACAGACTTATTTTGCTTACTTTACATAGACAGCTTTATCTCAAATTTAATTTGGAATACTGGCCAATGAAATCCACATTATGATTCATAATCATTTATAACAATTCCTTTAGCTTCAAGGTTTATTTAGATAAAGCTCATTGCCAGTAATGGCTGTGGGAGCAACATTGAGCCTGAAAGAGTTAATTTTCAAGGCTGAGCTGTTCTGGCATACTGTAATTGCCACTGATTATTTTTATGTTGTAATGAAACAATAATGATCAAAGCACAAGGCATTTCTTGGGGATTCATGACTGGCTCGGTTTGCCTCAGGCCATTAACCCCAGTCATTAATTCCCCTGAAATGCATTGTGCTGAAGTCATTATTGTTAATAACGAGAGCTGTATGAAAACATTTGCACACAGTATAGAGTGAAACTGTTGATTATTTTCTCCCCATACAAGTTTTGTGATTGAAAAATCTGAATGTTGACGTTTGACCAACAGAGGCAAAATAGATTATTGTTCAGCCAGGAGGAATGCTCTGCATATGCACCAACTCTTCTCCAAATTCTCCTTGTATTCAAGAGCTTGTCTCTATTTTTACATTTACTTGTGGATAGACAGACAGATAGATAGACAGACAAATAGATGATGGATAGTTTACATGCATCTTCATATTTTGAGAACTGTTTTGTGGATCAGTTCAGAATTTTAGAAAAATCTATTTCTTATTATAAGTAAATCTCAAATGCCAAAATAAAATACAGTATACCTTTTTTCTTTCTGTAAAACTGGTCCTTCCTTGTACCACTGGGTGAAAAATCATAAATAACAATTTACCTGGGACTAATTTAGAATTCAGTGAATGGTTAAAAAAAATGTTTTCTTCTTTTTGAGTTAGAATTCCTTGAAATAGGAGCAATAGAAACTACCATTATAATGTATAACATCCTTCATATTAGAGAATATCTTAAGAAAAGCATCAGTCATAATGCTATATTTAAAGAAAGTCAGAATGTGAAATTTACAAAGAAAGCCACTTAAAATCCAATATTGAAGTTTCCAGGGTAGCTGAATTAGTAGGATTAGTAGAATTACTAGAATTAGTAGGCCTCTAACTTTAGTTAAACCATCCCAATCTAATACAGAAAGAAATGAAATTCAATGAAGTTAAAAGTCAATGAGTCAAAAGTGAATTCTGACCTGGGATGAGAAATGAAAGGAAGTGTTGTTTCACCCTATAAAATGAAAATTATATCATATAGGTGTTTTAGACCTATGTTGTTAAAGATCTAATGGATCTCATATTGACATTCATTTCTCATTTTTTAAAAACTACAGATCTTAGCTTAAGTTTCACTGGTAAAGAATTAAGCTAATTTAAAATAAAATTATAATACACTATTATGATTGTTATAGAATTGCATGTATTAAAAATGCTGAATATGTAAAAAGTCTTTAAGGAACAAAAATTTATTTTTTTAAAATATGTCATCTAGTACAGAAGAAAAAATTCTGGATTTATATTCAGAAGACCTGTGTTCAATTTCCTCACTTGTAAAAGAAAGAGTTGAGACTTCATGTTTTATAAGTTTCTTTACAGTTTTAAATAATAATTCTTTTGACAACAGATTGTTTTTCTATTTTCTATTAAATGTAATTATAAATAGATAAGTGATGGGCAGCTAGATGATTCAGTGTATAGAATGACAGTTCTAGAGTCAGGAAGGCATTTTCCTGAGTTTATATCTGGTCCCAGATGCTTAGTAAGTATTGTGACCCTGAGCAAGTCACTTCACTCTGTTTGTTCCTCCTCTATAAAATATGGCAAACCTCTCTAGTATTTTTGCTAAGGAAATCAAACATGAGGTCAAAAACATTTGGACAGAACAAAAATGACCGAACAAAAGATAATTGATATGTAGATTCTTATAATTATTCTCAAAGTTGCCCCCATTCAAAAAAGGTTTAATTATAGAATTATTATGTAAGAAAGTCTGAATTTTGAGCAATTAATCCCAATATTATGTAAACTAGTTTTAAAAATAGGCAGAGTCCTATCAAAATTCTTTTATGACACAAATACGTTATTAATACCTAAGGCAGGAAGAGCTAAAAGGAAAGGCAAACTGTAGACCAATTTCCCTAATGAATATTGATGCAAACATTTTAAATCAAATACTAGCAATGAGATTACAGCAATATATTACAAGGATCATACAGTATAACCAAGTAGGAGTTATAGAAGGAATGTAGGGCTGGTTCAATATAAAAATAAAATTATTCAGCATACTTGACAATATCAGTAACCAAACCAACAGAAAGCACATGATTATCTCAATAGATGCAGAAAAAACCTTTAACAAGATACACCATGAATTCTTATTAAAACATTAGAAAACAAAGGAATAAATGGAACTTACCTTAAAATGATAAGGAATGTTTATCTAAAATCATCATCAATCAGTATCTGTCATGGTATAAGCTAGAAGCCTTCCCAATACAATCCGGGGTGAAGCAAGGATGCTCAATATCATCACCATTATTCAAGACTGTACTAGGAAGTACCCTTGGATACAGCAATACTACTACTGGTTCTGGGGCAGCTAGGTGACACGGTGGAGTCAAAAGGACCTGGGTTAAGTTAAAATCTCACTTCAGACACTTACTGGCTGCATGAGCCTGAGCAAGTCACTTAATCCCAATTGCCTTAAACATCCAGAGTCATCTCTAGTTATTCTGATATATATATATATATATATATATATATATATATATATATATATATATATATATATATATATATATATATATATATATATATATATACACATATATCCTGCCACTGGACTTAGATGGCTCTGAGGGAGAGAGTGAGGTTGGTGATCTTTCACAGCTCTCCCTCACTTAAATCCAATTCAGTGCAAGTAATCACATCACCCCAATGTCATGTTTGAAAAGGAAGGACAAACAACAGAAATAGTATATTAGCTATAGCAATAAGAGAAGAAAAATAAATTGAAAGAATTAGAATAGGCAAAGAGGAAACAAAACTATCACTCTTTGCAGATGATAAAATGGTATAGTTAAAGTATTCCAGAAAATCAAATTAAAAAAAAAAAACATGAAATAATTAGCCATTTTAGCAAAGTTGTGGATACAAAATAAACCCACATACATCATTATAATTTCTATATAATACGAACAAAGTACAGCATCAAAGGATATTCCACTTAAAATAACAGTAGACAAGTATTTAATATTGTTTGACTGCATACATGGGCATACATGTCAGCATTCAAAAGAGACATTATATGCTAAATGACAAGGCTGGAAATATAAAAAAAACAGTAGAGGTTAGTGAGTGGGTCCAGTGCCAATATGGACATTGAAGTGGTAATACCATATTGTTCTGGGCATAGGACTTTATGGTTCTCCTAATTAAATACATGTCCCAGTTGGGCTCCTTGTCCTAGTTGGAGGACCCAAGTGGTCCTCAACTTGTTCTCAGGTTTAAGAGGTTTCCCTTAATAGCTTAATAGCTCTCCATTTTCTATTTGTAAATATCTCTGGTTTGAATTCTATCTGGCAGCATGATACCCTTATGATGAGTACTTCCTGGCAGCCCCACATTATTTCCCCCACTTCCTTTTGTGTCTTTCCTCATTAAATCGTAGGCTCCTTAAGGACAGGGACTGTCTTTCTGTTATTTTGTATCCCCAGATCTTAATAAGGTACCCAGAACATGGTAGGTGCTTAATAAGAATTTATTTTATTGTATTAACAATCAGTGACTGTGTCATTATGTATTTGACTTCCTAGATCAGCCACCTAAACTCCCAGCAGCCACATCTGTGAAAGCATCAAGACTCTGGGAAGGGCTCTCTTTTCCCATGATTTCTGAGATCCAGTCTCTGGAATAGCTTACCCGATAAGAATGGACTAATTTGGAGCATAGTTCTGGCTGTCTCTCTCCAGCCCTTCCTTATTTCTTCCCCATTGAAAGGTTCCCTTTGTCTTAAGATCCTGACCCCAATATCAGAGATATTTGGGGTTTAAGGTTTGAGACATATATGTCCCTTGATTTTCAGGAAGAATTGAATGAGGGATTTGCTAGGCTAGAACACTCAATTAGGAGTCAGGAAGACCTGTGTTTAAGTTGAGCTCATCTCACATTTAGCTATGTGACTCAGGACAAATTATTTAACCTCTCTATTTCTCAATTCCCTCATTTGTAAAATGAGGGTATTGGATTTGAAGGTCTCTAATATCCCTTTCATGTATAAATATATGATTCTATAATCCTGGTTTTCTTTTAAGCAACTACCCAATTTTCTTTCCAGGAGATTCTTAAAGTCTGGGTTGCCTTAATTAATCATAATTTCCAGGGTGCTCATAGCATCACTGAAGTTTTGGAGGAGATATACTAAGCTTGTTTCAGATCATGGAAATTTTGTTTTTTATTCCTCATGGTAAAATACAAACTACTTGAGAGTCACAACTATTTTCATTTGTGGTTCTGTATCCCCAGGGCCTAACACAGCACCTAACACATAATATGTACTTAATAAGCACTTATTGTATTGAACTGTTTTTTACAGAATCTCACCTCATATATCCTAAGTAGTTCTTATTAATTCCTTTCAATAATACAAATAAGCCTACTCAAACACCTAGCAAGATATCATCTCCTGCCCAACTCAGGCAGTTACATTTATATTAATCTTAAATATCTAAAGTGTTCCTGGGGTTAACTTGTTCCAATTGAACCAATTATGCACCTGCCAAATTAGCAGTACATAGTAAATACATATATTTTTATGTACATAAAATTAGGGCAGGTACTTTTTTCTGGTCCTGATTTCCAGATTCTAAAGTTTTCATGTACCCTAGTATAAAACAATCAAATATGTATCTCTACCTTGAAAATATCTTTGAAAGTTGCATAGGTTTGCTAACAACTTATGGTCAATGGATAAAAGAAGCAGTGCCATTGCCAGAAGATTGATCTTAAAATTTTAATTAAAGAATAATCTGTTCCTTATAAGTTACCAAAGGGTGACTGTGTCATTCACAGCTTTCGCACATGATTTCAAATAACACATTCAATCACAAGAGAAAAAACTGTTCTCTTTATTTGCAATTAGCAGATAATGATAGTATAATTGATATGAAGCAATTTCCAGGATATTTTTTCTTTACTTGGAGAACAAAGAAAGTGTGTTGCTTTAAAAGGCAGGTTGTATGCAAAGAATCATTTTTACGTGTGTGACAGACTATAAAAATATAGGTAGTGAAAGAGAACATTTCCACAGAGAATATATTCTAAAATAAAAAGATAACAGTGTACCAAGAAAGAACCTTTTTTTGCTTTTATTGCCATTCTGGACTTCTTTTAATTATAGAAAGTAGTATAGAATAATTTCCTCCAACTCCTTTTTTTCTGGGTCTAAAATTATTTAAATGTCATTAAATTAGATGATCACCATGTTACTACCAACTGCCATTTATGTTTCATTGATCAATAAAGGATAAAATAGGGAGGCAAGTGAACTGTAATTTAGTTCAATCTAGAAGGGACAAATAAATAGCAGGTGAGTAACAACAAAAAATTCAATGGAATAAGAAGTCTTATTAGAATGTTTGTTTCAGAGCCAGAAACATACTGGGGATGGATAGAGATGAGAGGGCATTCTGTGGGTAGTAAAGTGAAAGATGTAATTCAGTTTTAAGTTTAAAAAGTCATACTTTGGATCAACATTTTATTAAATGTCATTTCTGTAACATTTTGTTATGTGTATTGACTTGGTTCTTTTTTTCTTTTTTTTGGTGAGGCAATTGGGGTTAAGGCCCAGGGTCACACAGCTAGTAAGTGTCAAGCGTATGAAGCCAGATTTGAACTCAGGTACTGATTCCAGGGCCAGTGCTCTATCCACTGCGCCACCTAGCTGCCCGACTTGGTTCTTAAAGGAGCCCAATTTTTCTGAAGAGAATTGAGGATTGATTTAAAAGAATAATGGAATTACAGAGTTAGAAGAGTCCATCAAAAGTATCTTATTCAACTTGTATCAGAACAAAAATCTGTTTTATAACATCTCTTAACAAGTGGTCTTCCAGCTCCTACATAAAGACCTGAAACAAAGGAAATGAATAGCTTCCAAAGCAACACATTCAACTTGGGGACTGACTTTGGAGGAGGAGAATCAACAGCCTCTTATCCCAAGCACTGGGTAACATGATAAGATACTGCATTTAGTAGTTGTTCTGCTGAAAATGACAGATGCTTAAATTGTTTATGGTTTGTAAAGGCCACCTTCTGGGTCCCAGTAGAATGGACTCCAAATTTGTGGTGATGTTGGTCTTCCCAGGTGCCAGTGGGGTCTGTCTGTAACAGGAACCTACCATTTGAGGATTAGCTGAGTGACCATATATAAATGAAAGGGGAAAAAAGATTTAAGCAGGGCAATTTTTCCCCTTTCTAAATTTCCAAATTTTTCTTTGTTTACATTATTTAGCAATCTCTACAAATTTATCACCAAATATAGCTTTAAGGCTATTTTGCCTACCATCTTTACGGTTATTTCCCCCTCCTTTCTCAATCAATTCATTACCTTGCTCATGGTCATCCTCTTCTACCCAACTTTTGTCTTTGTGGTAGGGTATCTCAATATGCATATTGATGATCTCTCAAACATATTAACCTCCAAGTTTCTCAATCTCCTCAAACTCCATGACATGCTCTTCTATTCCATTTATGGAATTTATTTGATAAAGAACTCTGAAAATCATTTCTCTGATCATAGTTTCCTATCATTTGATCTATGCCTGTGACCTTACCTCTCAAATGTATTTCCTGATCCACATGAAGTAATAACCAAATGCTTGTAGGCATTAAAGAAAAAGCCAGAAAGGCCTAGTCCAATAGTTTAGTAAATAGAAGCCTCTGATCAGTAGAACAGCGGTGATCTAAGGAAGTGTGGTGACAGTTGTTCATGACAAAACTAAGGAAAAGTTCTAGTCAGAAAAAATGTCAGCTCACCAGCACAACATAGTAACCCCTTAGTTGTAGACTATCCTATAGCATGTAATTCAAGACAGAGCACAGAAAATGAGAAAACCACAGACATTTGGAGTTTGTAATTGCATTGCCCTGATCCTAAGATTTGACTGGTGGTGATCAAGATATACCCTAAATCAGACTATGCCCCACAGCTCCATGATGAAATGCAAACATCAAGATAAACAGAAAGGTTCATTTTTTAAATTTTAAACATTTTTAAAAATTATATTGAATTGCTTTTAGATTAATGGGGGGGGGGGCTGGAGGCAGAACCAAGATGGCAGAGAGAAGCCAGCCAGTTGCCTGAGCTCTCCTTTGGTTCCCTCAAAAAGAAGATTAAATCAAGCCTCTAGATGGATTCTGAAACTACAGAACCTGCAAAGAGATAGAGAGATGCAGTCTTCCAACCAGAGATAATTTAGAAGACTTCAGAAAAGGTCAGTCTCACTCAGGCAAAAGGGAGGCACAGTGCACCTCAATGCAGCACAGCATGGAGGGGGTCAGGGTAAGTCAGGAAGAAGCTGAAGGCCACAGGCAAGCAACTGAGGCCCCTGGATTATGGCTCAACAAGCTGATGGCACAACAGGCCAGTGGTGAAACCCACCAGCACCAGAGGGGAGGGCAGGCTGCCATCAAGAGTGACACCCACAGGAGAGGCATGACCAGGCCTGGCCATCCCAGGGTGCTAGGAGCAAGCTCAGGGCAGTAAGAAATCCACAAGACATAGAGGTCTCAGGGTATAAAGCCAGTGACACAACCTCTATACCCCAGCACAAGAAGCTTGAAACAAGGACACTGGTGCCCAAGAAGCAGACCTCATTTAAAAAAAAAATAAGCTGCGATATGAATAAGAAACCAAAAAGAGGTCTTAGCACTGAGAGCTTCTGTGTAGACAGGGAAGAGACAAAAACAAACTCAGATGAGGACAATACTCTCAAATTGCCTACATGTGAAGCCTCAAGAGGGAAGATGAATTGGTCTCAAGAACAATAAGCCTTCTTGGAAGAGCTCAAAAAGTATTTTAAAAATCAATTGAGAGAGGTAGAAGAAAAAATGGGGAGAGAAATGAAAACAACACAAGAAAATTATGAAAAAAGAATCAGCTACTTGGAAAAGGAAGTATAAAGACTGACTGAAGAAAACAATTCCTTAAAATATTCACTTGGCAAAATGGAAAAAAATGGTGCATAACTCACTGAAGAAAACAACACCATAAAAATTAAAATTAGACAGTTGGAAGATAATGAATACATGAGACAACAGGAATCATTCAAACAGAATCAAAATAATGAAAAAATAGAGGAAAATGTGAAATACCTCATTGGAAAGACAACTGACCAGGAAAACAGATCCAGGAGAGTTAATTTGAGAATTATTGGACTGCCTGAAAGCCATGATCAGAAAAAGAGTCTAGATACTATATTCCAGGAAATTATCAAGGAGAACTGTCCTGATATTATAAAATCACCATTGAAAGAAACTACCATTTACCTCATGAAAGAGACCCCAAAAGGAAAACTCCAAGGAATATTGTAGCCAAATTCCAGAATTATCAGGTGAAGGAGAAAATAGTCCATGGATCCACAGTAAGGATTGCACAGGACCTGGATCACAAGGATTGGAATATGATATTCTGCAAGGCAAAGGAGCTTGGATTGCAGCGAAACCCTATTACCCAGAAAAACTGACCATTCTCTTTCAGGGAAAAAGATGGACATTCAATGAAATTGGGGAATACAAAGGGTTCCTGGTGAAAAGACCAGAACTGAATAGAAAATTCAATCTTAACATGCAAGACTCAAGAGAAGTTTAAAAAGGTAAACAAGGGGAAAAAAGTTACTCAATAAGGTTAAAATATTTGCATCCCCACATGGGAAACTAATACTTATAACTCTTGAGGCCTGTATATGTTATTTGGGCATATACAAAAAAGGTATAAATATAAATTGTCTCTGATGTGATGATATAAAGAAAATTAAGGAGTTAAAAGGGAGTTTATGGGGAGGTGGAATGGGGTGAATTACATCATATCAAGAGGTGAAAATAAACCTATTACCATAGAGTGAAAAAAGGGAGGGGTGAACATTGTTTCAACCTTACTCTCACTAGATTTGATTCAAAGAGGGAATAACATATACATTCATTTGGATAAAGAAACTTAGCTTATTCTTTAGAGAAATAAAAGGAGTAAGGGGCAACTGATAGAAGGGAGGGCAAAAGCAACGGAGAAAATGGTAAAGAAAAAGGAAGGGGGTGATAAAAAGGGAGGGCAGATTGGGGGAGGCAAGGGTAAGAAGCAAAATGTTGGTGAGGAGGAATATGGTGAACGAAGAGGGTGGGAAATTAAAAGGGGGGAAATAGAATGTAGGAGAATAGAGAGTAATAATAACTGTGAATGTGAATGGGATGAATTCTGACATAAAATGGAAGCAAATAGCACAGTGGATTAAAAACCAGAATATGCTGTTTACAAGAAACACAATTAAAGCAGAAAGATACACAGAGAGTAAAGGCTGGAGCAGAATATATTATGCTTCAGCTGACGCCAAAAAAGCAGGGGTAGCAACCCTTATCTCAGACAAATCAAAGGCAAAAATAGATCTAATTAAAAGATAGAAGGAAGGAAACGACATCTTGCTAAAAGGTACTATAGATAATGAAATAATATCTATACTAAACGTGTATGTGCCAACTGGTATAGCATCCAAATTCTTAGAGGAGATGTTAAATGAGTTACAAGAGTAAAAAGACAGAAAAACTATACCAGTAGGGGATCTGCATCTTCCCCTCTCAGAATTAGATAAATCTAGGCACAAAATAAATAAGAAAGAAGTTAAAGAGGTTAATCGAATGTTAGAAAAGTAAGACATGATAGATGTCTGGAGAAAACTGAATGGGGATAGAAAGGAATATACCTTTTTCTCAGCAGTACATGGCACATTTAAAAAAATTGACCATGTATTGGGGCACAAAAACCTTATAGTCAAATGTAGAAAATCAGAAATAGTAAATGCATCCTTCTTAGATCATGATGCAATAAAAATTACATGTAATAAAGAACCATGGAAAGGTAGACTGAAACTTAATTGGAAACTAAACAATTTCATTCTAAAGAATGAGTGTTGGGGCAGCTAGGTGGTGCTGTGGATAAAACACTGACCCTGGATTCAGGAGGACCTGAGTTCAAATCCAATCTCAGACACTTGACACTTACTAGCTGTGTGACCTTGTGCACATCACTTAACCCTCATTGCCCTGCAAAAAGACAAAAACAAAAAAACAACAAAAAAATAAAAAAACAATAAAAAAGAATGAGTGTGTCACACAAAAAAATCATAGAAACAATCAATAACTTCATCCAAGAGAATGACAATAATGAGACAACATACCAAAACCTATGGGATGCAGTGAAAGCAGTGCTTAGGGGAAATCTTATATCTCTAACTACTTATATAAATAAAAAAGAGAAAGAGGAGATCAATGAATTGGGCATGCAACAAAAAAAAAAGCTAGAAAAAGAACAAATTAGAAATCCCCAATTAAATACTAAATTAGAAATCCTGAAAATTAAAGGAGAAATCAATAAAATTGAAAGCAAGAAAACTATAGAATTAATCAATAAAACTAAGAGCTGTTTTTATGGAACAAAACAATAAGATACATAAATTATTAGTTAATTTGATTTAAAAAAGAAAGAAGAAAACTGATTTACCAGTATCAAAAATGATACCGCCAATGAAGTGGAAATTAAAGCAATAATTAGGAACTATTTTGCCCAACTCTATACCAATAAATTTGACAGTCTAAATGAAATGGATAAGTATTTACAAAAATACAAACTGCAAAGGGTAACTGAAGAGGAAACAAAATCCTTAAATAAGATCATATCAGGAAAAGTAATTGACCAAGCCATCAATGAACTCCCTAAGAAAAAATCCCCAGGGCCAGATGGGTTTACAGGTGAATTCTACCAAACATTTAAAGAACAATTAATTCCAATATTATACAAATTATTTGGGAAAATAGGTGAAGAAGGAGTTCTACCAAATTCCTTTTATGACACAAATATGGTGGTGATACCAAAACCAGGTACAGCAAAAACAGAGAAAGAAAATTATAGACCAATTTCCCTAATGAATATTGATGCAAGTGATCACCAGGATAACACACTTTGACTAGGTGGGATTTATATCAGGAATGCAGGACTGGTTCAACATTAGGAAAACTATTAACATAATCAACCACATCAATAAGAAAACTCACCAAAATCATATGATTATCTCAATAGATGCAGAGAAAGCTTTTAACAAAATATAGCACCCATAGAGGGGGAAAAGAACCTTTCATTACACTGTCTTCAGTGGCCATAGAAGAAGTTAAATGGAAAAAAGGTCATTTGTTTTTCTTATGATTTGGTGAACTACAGATTATTTTTTTAAATGACGGATAGGGAAATACCCTGGAGAATAAAAGGAGGATAAGGGGTAGAAGTTACTATCTTACATAATGAGGGTGAGGGACTCAGTAGCATGGAAGAAAAGTATATGATTCATAATCAGTCAGTACAATGGAATCAGTGTATATGAGTTTTAGATCACTAGTGTTGAGCATACTCTTCCCTTTTCTCATCACACCTTTCTTTGTCAGGCAGCAAAAAGAAGAGTAAGGATAAGATAATTTGATGGAGGGAAACATAGACCTAAGGAAAATAACTTTAAATGCTATCATTCATAAGATGATGCAGAATAGCAGAAAGGATTAGAAAAAGAATTAATTAGTAAGTTATTTTCAAAAACATGAGGAGAAACAATGGGAGAAAGAATTGAAGCTGGAAACCAAACTATACTAGTCCATATGTCAAGTCAAGAGGGCCTGTGCAATTTCTTTCCAGGGGAGGTGAGGAATGACCAATTCTGTTTTGTGATATGCAATATTTAAGATATTGTTGGAACCAGTACTCTTCAGGGTCAATACTGGGACAAAATAAGGCATTCAAAAAATCATTGAAAAGCTAACAAAAGGAGGCTTAATTGGCCCTAAGAGAGCCAGGATATACAATAAAGATGATGTTGCTTAACTTCTGAATACATTATCCCTTGTCTTTATATGGAAACATATCTAATCATCAGGGCCAGATGAAGAGAAGGACATGACAGTTTGAAAGAACTTCAGAAATCCATTAAGTCAGAGGGGACCAGATATTATATGATTGAGATTTTTAATGTATTTTGATTACTGGGAAGCTTCAGTGGAGAAGCAAAGGCTAATCAGATCTTGATTTCAGTTTTGTCTTCCTTTAGGTAAAGTGTCCCCACGTGGGGAAAGGGGGAAGGGGGAAGGAAAAAAACTGAATAAAGGAAACAATCATCCAATCAGTTCAAGGGGGAAGCTTTTGTCTTCTTTTAGGTAAAGCCCTGCATCAAATGTCTAGTGGATACTCATTTTAAGAAATCCAAAAGGAAGTTCTTAGTATGGGATTGGTTATCAGGAAATATGTAAGCGGGTGAATATAGAGATCTGAGAATAATATGCATAGGGACAATAATTGAAGCCATTGAAGTTGATGAGATTAACAAAAAAGATTTAGAGGGGAAAGAATAATAGGGCTCACAATAGAGCTTTTTGGAAAATCCACAGTTAGGGCATTAAACTAAATTGAGATCTAGGAAAAAGACTAAGGAATAATAGCCATAAAGATTAGGAAAGGACCAAAAATATAAAAAGGGGAGAGTATACAAGATAAGAGGATAACCAGCAGTGTCAAAGACTACAAAGAGGTTAAAAAGTATGAGAACTGAGAAAAATCCAATAGATTTGTCATTTAAAAGATGACTGGTAACTTTGGAAATAGTTATTTCAGATGAACACAGAGATGTGATGGTAAATTGAGAGGGTTTAGAACCAAGTGAAAGGAAATAGTGTAGAGTTATCTCATGTAGTAGATAAAGTAAAAGCTTTCTCAAGAAGTTGAGCTGAGATCAAGAGTAAGGTATAGGACAGTAGCTACAGCAAATGATCAAATGAAATGAGAGGATTCTAGGCATATAGGGAATATATTAATGTGTTTGTAGAAAGTATGGAATAAAACATTAGATGAAGGTAGATTTAAGATCAGATGGTAGATGATAGAAGGAGCAATATGCTGGTGAATATCGGAGAAGATAGAATCAAAGTCATATTTGGAGGGGTACAGAATTCAAATACTCTAAATTGGTGGTTTGTCAAAATGTGATCTGTGATAGGACAGGAGGGTAAGAAATGGAAGCATTGTTTCATCAAATGATTGAGAAAGTGAATGGATGAACTCTGGGACCAGTGCTTTGATGATGATCTTCAAAACAACTGAGAAGAATTTAAAACAAGGATGAAGATCCCTTTTAACTTGGTGCCTTGTTCATAGAATGTTTAAATGTTTATTGAATTGAACTTAACTGAACTTATTGAATATTTGCTTTGTAGAACAGAAAACATATTATGTGTTTACTCTGTCCTTCAAAGAGTTTAAAGTCTTGTTAAGGGCTAAAATTCTAGCTAGTCTGTCTAAAATATCTAATGAGTGGTCGCCAATAAATTATAAGCTTCAGCAAGAGTTAGACTTTTAAGCATTTATTAAGGAGAATAAGAATTTGATAAAGAGAGAGAGAGAGGCCTAGATTCCTATCTATTAAAGGGAGAGCGCATTTCTAGCTCCCTTCTCCGCCAGAGTCCAGAGGAAAGAGCGCGAGACTGAGCGCCAGTCTCTTCCTTCCTCCTCCCACTAGCCCGCGTCACTTCCTGACTCCTGGTCTTGCCCTCAAAGACCTTCGCTTCATGGGCAGAACTCTTCTACAGTAAGTCTCCAGCAGGTGGCGTCATTCCAATTGTTACAAAAGAGAAATGTTAAATACACACACAAATCTCTTATGCTATGGAGATTAATCTATATCTATACATAATGCCTAATATAAGGTAGTATGCAGTAATTCTTGATATTTTAGTGCTATTGGAATTCAGAGATGAAGTAGCACTTATGGAATGGAATGTGGGTAATAAATATGGGCAAGAAGCACAATTTAAAAATTACGTTGCCTCCAGCATGACCATATAAATTTGGCATCAGCTGAAAAGGGGAATGGGAGTACTTTTTCAGTTGTGAGAACCATTTGGAACTTTGCTCTTGTCAAGTACTAGCAGCCAAGGAGCTGGAAAACTATACATTATGTCTCAGGTAAACATTTCATATAGCTTCATACACTTATGGTGAGAATGGAGTTAGTTAACTAACTTGGAAGAAACAGTAACCAAGTACTGAAACATGTTGGTAGCCATAATGCTGTAACCAACACCTAAAACATTTTAATCATTTGTTGACTTGTTCTTGTCTGTGCCTAGTAGACGTCATTTACTAGGTGCTAATATAAATGCTCTGAATATATCCAAAGTTCTGTATAGCTTTCATCTTCTCTAGTATAATTCAAATGTTTTATGTAACAATGGAGAATGAAATAATTAGGTGTGAGAATTAATTTAAATGATAGCTATGTAATTATAATATATCTAATATGTTGTGGCAGCACATTTTAACAAGGACAATAATAACATGTGCAGAGGAAGATAACCAGAATGATGAGAATGGTAGCAGGTCCTGCAATGTAAGAGTTGGATGAAGGGACTAGGAATGTTTGACAAGAAGAATAAAAATTTATGGAGGACACAAAAGCTATCACTAATTATCTGAAGTGAAACTTGGAAGAGGGAAAGGACTTGGTCTGCTTAGGTCCAGAGGCTAGAAATAGGAAAACTGGGTGAAAAAAAATGGTAGCTAAACCACTAGATTTGTTGTCAGTTCATGGAGGCTTGAATTTTGGCTTTACTAATTAAAGCCTACCTGAGTGTATACAAGTCACTTCGCCTTCCTAGTTTTCAGTTTCCTCAGCTCTGAGCTAAGGGGGTAGGAACGCCAAAATATCTTTCAGGTATGAATTCTATGGTTCTTTAAGTTGCAATGAGTTAGATATTAATTTAGAATGATGAGTTAAGTTGTTTCAAGCCGTAGTGGCTTCCACATAAATAGAATCTTTTAAGTGGTACTTGGATGACTACTTGGGTATATTGTAGAAGGGATTGTGTTCAAGGATATTTGCAATGTATGACTTCCCATGGCCCTTTCAAATTCTGTTCTATTTTCTTCTAAAACATATTTTAGAAATCTGAGGTCCAATCTATTTCAGAGTACATTCAATATGAAGCTTGATATGACAGTTAATTTTTACTGTTAAATAGGTGTTAAAAGGATCACAAATAAATAAACACATATGTGTGTTTATAATTATATAGGAACTTTATATTTATATATAAAGGAATATATTATACATAATAATATAAATGAATACATTATATATAATATAAAGTTCCTTCATATATCTATAAATATGAAGAAATATACATAATATAATATTGTATGGGTCAAATTCAGTATGGGAAGAGTTAATTGGGTGGCTCGCCATAATCTTGGGGTTCAGAAAATAATGGGAGACTTCTAGGTCCAGAGTTTCCTCTACTCCACACTGACTTTTCTTTATTTATTTCTCTCAGACTGATAAGAAAGGACATTGACAGCCTCTTTTCCACAAACAAATCAGGTTTTATTAATGGGAACAAAATTACAACACAAACTCACTGCCACCTGGAATCTCTATTTCTTAAGAGGAATCAGCTGTGCAGTTGTCCGAAGGGCAACCACCACCAGCTCCTCTCTCTCTCTCTCTCTCTCTCTCTCTCTCTCTCTCTCTCTCTCTCTCTCTCTCTCTCTCTTTCTCTCTCTCTCTCTCTCGCCCAGCCCAAGACTCCTGAACTCCTGAACGTGGGTGCCTCCATCACGTCCACAAGCTTAGGTTGGGCCCTGCCGCCACAGCCATGAGGTGGCCAGTCCTTCCTCTCTGAGTTCTCTCTTCCCCTTCCTGCCTCTCCCACAGTAAGGGAGGTTCTTAGCCCTGATGAGTCTCCATTATGATTTGGCAAGGCCCATGAGCACGTGGGTGAACTCCCATGTGGGGCTTAGGTACTTTATAGGATACTTTGACTCAATAAATGTTCTTTGTGTTATTCAGTCCCACCTAATATACATTGCAAATCTGATCAGAGTTCCTTTTGTTTCTTCTATAATCTCTTCAAGTATACACCCATCTTTTCTTAGGCTTTTCAAGATGACGTCTTTTCAGTCTGACTATAATGAAGCAAAGATGTGGTCATGGAAACCCCAAAACACAATTAATTCCTTACAATATATAATTATATAATAAATTATATATTTTATTATTATATATCATATCATATATTATATTATACAATTATATAATATTAAATTCCATTACATATATTCCTTTTTATATAATTGCTGTATATATAAAGAAATATTTATTTATACATGTGTATGTATGTGTATGTGTATATGTATATGTATATATAATTCCTATATACATATATACATATACACAGATATAGATGCATATACACATATGCATACAATTCCACATACACATAAAGGAATATACACAAATGTGTATGTATATGTATATACATATACACACATACACACATAAATTCCTCTTACCCAACAGGCCAGTTGTTGAATTGGATTTAGTTTATATGGATTTTTGGTAGGTGAGGTGTGAGATTCAAAATTGGATATATGGAGCAACTTTCCTTAAGAAAAAGGAGCCACTGAGCTTTAATCTATGATGGATCAGTTTTTTTATTTATTGCTTGGGAATTAATTAGATAACAAGAGTTGAAAACAATTAGGGAAATAAGGAAGGAGAAATACAAATGAATAATCTTAAATCTAAGCTTAGTTTATTCCTTTATAAAACTCACCAAATCCCAAACTGCCCACCTGGCTGAGAACCAGCACACCCAAAGCTGAACACCAACCTCGTGTTTTCTCAACTCCTCTCAGCTGTGCATGCCACCACGGCTAAGTTTAGCAGCAGAGAGCTGACTTCCGTTCCTGCTCTCACTTTTAAGTCCACATACCAGAAGTTCCTCATGTTCTCCTACCCCAAAGGGAGGTCCTTCAAAAGCCGCTTCAGTAGCATGCGGAATCTCTCAAATGATTCAGCTAAAACTTCCGATATATATCTTTACCACAAATAATTTTTTACCACATTCCCCCCTTTGTTTCATTTGAAAAATCAATGAGTTTGCTCAATGAAACAGCCAAAAATAATATCCTATACTAGCTAATAATATGTTAATATCAATATAGAAAAGGGAGAGAGAAAAGTTTTGTCCAGAGGGGCAGTCCCTCATGAACGCGATGCTTTGACATTGGTCTTGCAGAGGGAGGGCCTCTGCAGAGAGTACATGTTACAGATGGTATATAATAACAGAAGGAGATAACAACAACTAACAAAAACGAAAACTGTTCACATAAAGTCTCTGAGTTCTCTTGTCTTCTTGAAGTGGTAAGATGTCATCATTCTGGTCTGGAAAACTGGGCTCTGGACTCTGGTCGGGAAAGCTGAATTCTCTTAAAGAACTTAAAGGTGTGGTGAATTCCAGGCCTTTTCAGTGCCTTTCAAAAACCAAAACAAAATAAGACAGGATTAAAGGATAGGTACAGAGAGGGGAAAGGGTGGGGGAGATTGAGGTGGACCAGAAAACCAGACCATGTGCTTCAGTGGTTTGCCTGTAGAAAGGAAATGCTTGTTAAATTTTAAGGTATTTAAGCTGCTAGAACTTGGGGTATGCCACATTGTTTTAACTGGTTCCCCAATTCTCTGCATGCCAAAGTGGCAGGGTTTTCTGAATTGTCATTGATTTTTCTAATCCTGTCATAATGTTTTCTATGGTAGAAAATGTGGAGTTCTCTAGCATCAGCTTTGTCTGTGCCACTGATTTTCAATAGGGGCTGATTCAACTGATTAACTACAACATTCAGCTGATGCTGTCTAGCAAACGCTACAATCATATCATTTCCTCCCCACTTTCCAAGTTTCTTTAATTTGTCAACATAGTCTTCAAAAGGAGAGTCATTTATTCTAAAAGACTCAAGCTCGGTTCTATGGTTAAGCATATAAGAAGCAGATTCTTGTCTGTGTCTGAGATGATTCCTACAGTGACCTTGTAGCTGATCAACTATAACAAGGCAAAAGAGGTAAGACATCAAAACTGACTCAGGAAAGGCTGTATAAATGACCTGTATAGGCCATTTGAAATTTGTCTTACGTCAATAACTACTGTGTTCTTGGATGGCATACCAATATGAATCTAATAAAACACTAATTTTATCCATTTGACTGCTGTTAAATGTCTGACCTTTTGTACTATTATGTTTATCATAAGTGTGCTACATTTATTTTGCTTGTAGAATCATACTAATGATCATAGCAAAGTAATTTCCATGCAAGATAACCATGGATTGAGTTAAAATAGATACTGGAAATGATAAGGAAAATATCCCATGCTATTCATAGTTTTGTGTGAACATAGGTTTTTGTCCTTGATTTAAAGTAATAATCCTGCCATATAATTCAGATATTAGAGGAAAAATATGGAATAGGGTGGTTTCTTAAGAAGCAGGATTTAATTATTGTGGAGCATTTCTCTTTCACTCTCCATTTTATACAACACTGACTTGAATATTTTCTCTGTTGACCCTCTGTGTGTAGCCCAAATGAGGAAATTGGATTTCTGTGAGGTTGTGTCTAGCCCATGATGTCATAATTAGTAAAACTGGAGGTAGAACTTGAATTCAGCCCAAGAATTTTCCCACCACACCATGAAGTCTTAGGGGATTTTAAGTTCTGGAAAAATCAGTCATTGAACATTTGTTAAGGATTTATTATGTGCCAGACTATGTACCAGTACTTTGCTAGTACTGGTGATATAAAGAAAGGCAAAAGACAGATTCTAATGTTAAGGACCTCAAACTTTAATGGAGGAGAGAAGATGAAAACAGCTATGAAATTGTATCCCCTGTCCCAAAGCCCATTCACAAAGGACTTTCCTTACTGGTAGAGATGAAGGCCCTGCCCTGTGAGGCAGAGTTGGTGAGAGATAAGACCTTCAGTTCTCAGCCTGTACCTCATTGAGGACTCATGAATCAGGCACTCCTGGTTTCCAGCTTCAAAAGAAGAGATGGAAGAGGCCAATTCTACTTCAGGTTGCTGAAGGGACAGATTCTTTGAAGACATGGCAGAGCAGGTAGTCTTTATAATGTCCCTATTCCCAGCTTGAGTTATCTACTTTCGATGGGAAAACTCCAGTATTTTTCTGGTAAATGTTTTCCTATGTGTTCCTTATCCAATTTCTGTTTTGCTATGATGTGGTTAAATAAGGTTCTTTGCTATTTGCTAAGCATGTCCATTGAGGAATTGTTGTTAGGTGGGGAAGGAGTTAAGCCTTGGAGGATTTATCTCCTCCCCAAATCCCAAAGTTATCAAAAGTTATCTATCTCAAACCTGATCATATCTCTTAAATCAACACTATTTAAGAGAGGAAATAGTTCTATTTCTAGCCTGATGTCCCCTACCCTTTCTCTGAGGAGTAGAGCACAACCTCTGGATGAGATCTCTTCTTCCCCTTCTTACAGCCTTGTACAGGGGTGGGTCTGAGAAGTGGCTAGAGCCATCTAACCTGCCTCTTCAAACCACAGAAGGGCAGGATCCTTGTAAAGCATGGAACTTCACTATAGACATTGGTAAGTAGGGACTCCATATCACTATGTACATATAAAATATATACATTTTAAATTGGATCCATAGAGCACTTAACCATGATTGTGCCATTTTTTATCTCTTGTCTTACTCTTGTGGGCCCAATAATATCAAAACTAATAGGAAAAAGAAAATTAGTATTTTCCTTCATTCCAGATATCTGCAAGCCTAAATCATTCCTCAATTATTCTTACTACTGCCACTAGATCTTTCAGTTATTAAAGTCATTTTTTCAGTATCACAATGGCATTGCCTTGACTAGGCCCTTGTAGATAGATATTTTTTTCTCAGAATTATATCTCGATCTATCAAAAGTTGTAGTCCATGGGGCAGCTAGGTGGTGCAGTGGATAGAGCACCAGCCCTGGAGTCAGGAGGACCTGAGTTCAAAGCTGGCCTCAGACACTTAACACTTTCTAGCTGTGTGACCCTGGGCAATTCACTTAACCCCAATTGCCTCATCAAAAAGAAGAAGAAGAAGAAGAAGAAGAAGAAGAAGAAGAAGAAGAAGAAGAAGAAGAAGAAGAAGAAGAAGAAAGAAAGACAGAAAGACAGAAAGAAAGAAAGAAAGAAAGAAAGAAAGAAAGGAAGGAAGGAAGGAAGGAAGGAAGGAAGGAAGGAAGGAAGGAAGGAAGGAAGGAAGGAAGGAAGGAAGGAAAGTTGCAGTCTGACCTTCCAAAAGCATTAAAAGTAGTTCCTGGGCCCTTTATATATCAGTCTTGAAACATCTAATCCATGGTCCCTAGGATGAATCTCTATTAAAAAGCATATTTCTGTTCACTTTATTTAACAAAAAAATAGGGTTCTGGAAAGTGCAGACATGGATCACATGGGTAAAATAGAAGTGGGCCAGAGGATGAATTTTATGTTCTCTCAACTTACATTTTTCCATCTCCTTTCAGACTCCTGGTTTCCCACTGAGTGGCAAAGTGCCTCTATTACCCTCTAAAACTTCATTATTTCTGCATACATGAAACTTCAAGGTTCTAGCACTCAAATAAAACAATGTGAATTTCTGTTTGGCCTTAGCCTTCCCAGAGGCATTAAGAGAGGATTGTTAATATAAGAAATTTCTAATTAGTGACCTTTGGGAAATGTATGATAGTGAAGTGAAGAAATATAGGCAAAGATCTTTGGGGTTATATAGTTGGGTAGAAGTAGGTGGAACCAAAATGGCAGGAAAGGCAGTAAGTGCTCAGAACTCCTGACACAATCACTCCAAAAAACTTCAAATAATGCCATAAGAAAATTCCTAGAGGAGCAGAACCCGCAAAATGATGGGCTGAGACCATTTTCCAGCCAAAGATAGCTTAGATGTTTGGCAGAAGGGGTTTGCTGTAATAGGGTGGGAGTGGAGCCCAACCCTATGGCTGCACCAGCACAGATCCAGCCCCAAGCCACACTGAAGTAAGGTATTTCAAGAGCCTCTGAATTGGCTGCAGCTGCAGCTACAGCTAACTCAACTCACAGTCTGGTGAGAGGGTCAAATAGTTGGCCAGGGGGAGATTATACAGGGCCTCTGCTGGCAATGAAGTGGAACTGTGGTGTATTGCCTGGGCTCATATACAGGACACAGTCTTGGGTGGTAGTCTCAGGTAGGGGAAGGGTGAAGGTATGCCCTCTCTTGAAACCAAAGTGAACCAGATTTGTTTCCAGGTTAAAGAGCAAGCAGCCTATGGTTTTACTTACAGAGCAGAACACAGACCAGGTGAGCTGAGAATGTGCCTCTCCTTAAACCTTACCACTTGGGACCCCCTGAAGCTCAGTACAGTGCATCCAGAAAGCAATGCCCCACTTTAAGAAGGAGTCAGGCAGAAAAAGGTGCAGACCATAGAAAGTTTCTTTGGTCACAAGAAAGATCAAGTTACACCCTCAGAACAGGATAGCAATGTTAGGGCTCCTATATCCAAAGCTTCCAAGAAAAATATGAATTGATCTTAAGCCATAGAAGAGCTCAAAAAGGACTTCGAAGATAAAGGAGGTAAATGAAAAAATGAGAGTGGTACAGGAGGAAAGTCATGGAAAAAAATCAGCATCTTGAAAAGCCAAATGGAAAAACTCTCTGAAGAAAATAATTGCCTAAGAATATAGATGGGTAGAGTATTAGAGATGGTTAAAGTTTTGGCTTCTTTACTTTCAAAAAATAAAATGGGGGGGGGGCAGCTAGGTGGCACAGTGGATAGAGCACCGGCCCTGGAGTCAGGAGGACCTGAGTTCAAAGCTGGCCTCAGACACTTAACACTTACTAGCTGTGTGACCCTGGGCAAGTCACTTAACCCCAATTGCCTCAGTAAAAAATAAATAAAAATAAAATAAAATAAAATAAAATGGGTGGGAGAGGGAATTGCTTATAAGTTGAGTTAGGTAAAAAGTGAAAGACACAATAACAATATTTGACCAACTCTGCAAATGTATGTCACTTTTCAAAGATAATGAAATATTTTATATTCAGATTAAACAAATGATCATGGATCTTTCCCCTCCCATGATTTCAAGGGATATGAATTTTTTCACTTTATTTGGTATTTCATTCAGATGGAAATACATTTTTATAGTTTATTTACCAAGATTAAATATCAATTCACAGTTTTCCATGTCACAAAGCTTATTCCCTAAAAGATGCCCCAATTCCACCAAAATCAGTTTTTACAAATAAATAGTATTAGCCTGTGTATAAGACCAATAATAGGGATATGGGCTCCAAAGTGCATGTTGTCAGCTTCCTGAGTGAGTAACGGTAATTTTAATGTTGCTATAGAAATTATCCAACCCCTCTTCCTACTCTTTTACTGTAATATTTTACAATAAAATCAAGTTCAAATAGGGATTAAAGAATTTGGTAGTATTCAAATTTTAGTTGAAGAGCAAAGGGATTGGACAAGGAAGGATCTGAGTTAAATTCATACCTTTGACAGCTATGTCACATAACCAGGTGTGAAACTATTTACCTTAATTTATTTGTAAATACAGATGTTTATGCTAGATTATGCTACCTTTCAAGGTTGTTTTGAGAATCAACTTACATGTATATTTCTATAATGCACGGATATGTGTGTATGTATGAATACATCTATGTATGCATTAAAGAGCAGGAACATTTCTACTTTTCTTTTTGTAACCTCAGTGCTCAGCACAGTTTATTGCAGAAACCTGCAATAAATAACCATAATCAAGCAAAATGAATCTACACAGTGGCTATTTTTAATGCATTTCTTTTTTATGTTTCTGTCCATCACCTTTTTTTCAGAATATAGATATCATTTGCATAATAAATTGGATATTAGAATGGTAGATAAGTTTTCATAAAACATGGTTGGTCAACAAATTGAATAGATTTCACAAGTCTTTCAAAGGTATTTTTCATTACAATGCTGTTGTCCTTGAGTAAATTGCTCCCCTGAATCTACTCACTTTACTCTTTATAAGTTCATACTACCCAGGATTCTTTGAAATATTCTCTTTCTGCATTTCATTTTAGCATTCATCTGTGGAATAATATTCTATTATATTCTTGTACTACAATTTGTTCAATCATTCCCCTACTGCGTAAAAAGCAATCTAAGATATTTCTTTATATTCCTTCCTCTTCCCCCTCTCCTGCTCTACACTTTTTGTCCCTTTCCTTCTTCCACTTTTTTACTCACCATCTATAAATATGTTTTACTTACAGACCTTCCATCTCAGGTATTATCCTCCC
Organism: Dromiciops gliroides; assembly: GCF_019393635.1. Taxonomy (NCBI): domain Eukaryota; kingdom Metazoa; phylum Chordata; class Mammalia; order Microbiotheria; family Microbiotheriidae; genus Dromiciops; species Dromiciops gliroides. Next base: position 191,863,597 of record NC_057863.1, read on the forward strand.
TTTTAAACCCTACCCTGTCCCCATTTTTGTTTTTGTATTGGGGTTGATGAATTTTCTTTATCAAACATTCTGTGTGTTTGTATTTATCCTTCCTTTGTTCATTTCAGATAAAACAAGATTTATGTACTACACAGCTCAGTGTTTGGATTATGATATTCAGGGACTTTTCCTTTTTTCAGGAAATGACCTGTGGATTATTTATCTTTTCAGTTTACTTCTCTGGTTCTGAAGGAACTGGGAAATTTTCACATGTGATTTTATGAAATATATTTTCAAGACTTTTTAAAAGTCATATTTTCAGGAGTTTGCAACAATTCTTAAATTATGTCTTCTTGACCTTTTATCCAGGTGATTTTTAAAAAATAGGTGGCATTTTACATTTCCTTCTGTTTTTCAATAATTTTATTTTGTTTGAATATGTCGTGCTATTTTATGGTCATTAATTTTTCTAATTTCAGGGAGTCCAATTCTTAGATAAGGTTTGACACTATTTCTTCTAAATATTTATTCTTTTTTTAATTCTTTCCTCAAGAGCATATATTTCCTTTTTTATATTTTGCTTCATTTCTTCTCATGTAGTCATTTTGGAAAATCTATTTCTTCCTTTGAGTCTTTGCTTGCAGTTGTTATAGCATATAGTTTAAGGCCTGTCAGTTACCCTCAACTTGGCTGTCATCCTGGAGAACTGGGAGGATAGTGGTGCCCTCAAGAGTAATAGTGATGTTCTGGAGTTAAGAGGGGTTAGAAAGATAATGAGCTCAGTTTTGGACATGTTTAGTTTAAGATGTCTATAAAACATATAATTTTAGGTGTCTTATAGGCAACTGGAAATGTGAGACTAAGGGTTAGGAAAAATGTTAAGCTCAGATAAAGAGATTTCAGAATCATCAGAATAGATGATGTGAGGTGTGACTACTTTGTATGCTATAGCTTCTTTTTCTTTTTTTTTTTTTTTTGGCGAGGCAATGAGGGTTAAGTGACTTGCCCAGGGTCACACAGCTAGTAAGTGGCAAGTGTCTGAGGCTGGATTTGAACTCAGGTCCTCTTGAATCCAAGGCCAGTGCTTTATCCTAGCTGCCCTATGCTATAGCTTCTTGAAGACACAGGTAAGATCTGGGTGATAGGTGGATACTAAAGTTAAAGAGGGAGATGTCCCACCCCCCAACATGTGAAGAATTTCCCTGTTATTTGTTCCAATGGACATGAAGATGACTGAACCTTAACACTTGGTCAGACATCAAAGATACCAAGATCATCCACAGCATCTCAGGTCATTAGCAGACACACAAATACACAATTCTAAAATTCCCTATTTATTTCAAGACACCACTTTACTTCCAGTCACGGAAGTTTACAACCTCATGGTTATTCTCTATTCTTCACTCTCTTTCATGTTACATATTCAATCAGTAAAAATCCTGCCACTGGACTCTGATGAGTCAGGAAGAGTGAGACTGAGGACTTTGTGCAATTCTGTCTCACGTAAATCCAGTTCATTTAAGTTAATAAATCAATATGATATTATTGCTCCTCTTCAAAAATAAAGTACAAACAACAATAGTTTAACAATGTTTTATATGAAATAAAATTATGATAAATGCTATAACAAAAGGGAACTTCACTGCTCTGGGACTTCTGACTCTTATATGGTACAACTTCCTACCGGAAACCTTTTCAGATCCCCCATTTGCTAGATGCTTCTGCAGCCCCTAAATTTCTTAGTGTCTAATTTTTAAATAATTGATAATTCTGTATTATATTTTTACATGTTTCCACAATAGAATGTGAGCTCTTTGTGACTAAGATTCTTTCCTTTGAATCTTTGCATCTCCCACACACCCAACACAGGGTATATAATATAGTAATTGGATAATAAATGCTTAATGATTGATTAACTGTGTTTTTTCAAGTGAATATTGTTAAGCTGCTGTATAATAATCTGTTGGGAATTTAATTTTGATAGCTATAATTATGTAAAGTTATGTCTATCTCCTCAAAAATGACTAACAACATAGGTTTTAGTATGTATTTATAAATCAATTATCAAATAGTCTATGCATATTACAGTCTGTAGGATGTTTCCTAATTTTTAATGATAAAAAGAAATATTGATAATTTTAAAATTTACTTTCTGCAGTAGATGTAATCAATATTCTTGTGTGTGTGTGTTTAATTTGTTATTTTCTTGATAGTCTTTAAATGTTTGGGGCCTTATAACTATTTAAGCTTAGGAATAGTTAGGTTTCTTTCAGATAAATAACTAGCGTACTAACCTAATATTACAAAGTAGGGCTGCCTATATCCAATACAGATATTAATGGAATAAGACCTTTTATTCCTTCCCATGCCCAGCTCCAGATCACCTTAATTCCCATATTTTCTTTTTGTCCTATTAACAAAATGTGAAGAAAAAAATAGACCTTTGATTTAATGCACATAGGAAATGGCTTTTGTAGGAACTTCCTTTATTAATGTAGTACTGAACCCATTTATAATTTAATAGAATAGTTGTAGGGAGTTTTCTGAAGCACACAGTATTTGTGATTTGTTCAGGGTCACAAAACTAGTAAGTTTGAAAGGAAGAAGTGCATCTAGGTTTCTTAGTTCCAAGCTCAGAACTCATGCCATATGGAGGAAATTTACAAACTATTTGTATTTAATGTCAGAACTTTAGGTCCACCTTTTACACAGACTTCCAATAACATGAAAAATAGCATGAAAAAATAAGGAGACTTACCTTCAAAACTTTAGGAATAGACTGACTTCTATAATAAATAGAACTTAAAGCTATGAACTCACCCTTTAAAAAAAAAGTCTTCCTTTTGTCTAATATTTAAATTATAACTGTACAACTTACTTCATCAGTATCTCCATGAAAATTGGAAATTACAGTATGTAATATAATTAAAATGTATATCATCAGCCAATCAGAATAATCATGCTTAATTAGAAATTATGATTCATTAAAATGGCATGCTTTTCTGTTAGAATATGTGCTCACTGCATTCATTTCTTCTAACCTCCCAATGAGATCCATGAAAATCTGAGACACATTAGTTATAATATTTCCATTAAGCTTCCCCATTAAGTAAATCAGTACCTACAGCAAAAACTTAAAGGCTATCTGAAATATAATGAAGCAAAACCCATATAATTAGATGCTGTTAAATTCAACATTAATTTTTTGCTCTGATAAACCAAGAATTTTCAGTAATTAATTATTTATTAAGATTTTGCACCATTCCTGGAATTCTATGTCCAATGCCAAGATTTTTCATTTCCTTATATTATTTTTCTGTTAAAAATTTTACTGTTAGGCACATCATCAATTATATGAATAATTATAAAAAATAGTTCAAGTGATATAATTCAGCTTTAGTGATCTGTAATATTAAGTAGATTAGCATGTAAGAAGGATAGAAGCCTATTGGTCAGGGGAAAAAATCTCCCAGAATTTCTATTGTTGAAGTTGTGGGGTGCTGTTTCGAACCTATGACTGGTGGAAGCCAGATTTTGACTGATAATAGACTGAGAATTATGGAGGAGAAATACATTGTTGTTGCCACTACAACCAAGAGTCATGAATGACAAAGGTCAAGTTAAAAGAGGAGCTGGAAAAATTGCAGCACAACCTCCACATTAGGTCTCTGAGGAGAGTTGGTATGCAGTGTCACTGGAAACAATCCTTTTTTTTTTTTTTTTAGTGAGGCAATTGGGGTTAAGTGACTTGCCCAGGGTCACACAGCTAGTAAGTGTTAAGTGTCTGATTCCGGATTTGAACTCAGGTCCTCCTGAATCCAGGGCCAGTGCTCTATCCACTGTGCCACCTAGCTGCCCTGAAACCATTCTTTAAACAAAGATGTGCAAGAAATTATTCTTCCTTTTGTTCTTCCCTTTCCCTTACCTTACCAGGTGGGAGAATAGTAGGTTCCTATTTTTCAAAACTTTCCATTCCTTAAGAATTTGTTTAATTTTCTATTTACTTTTGTCTTCTGGTATGATAAATGTGATTATCCAATGCATTGCTAGCCTATGTTTAGATTAAAAAACAATATAGAACAAAAGAAATATTAATAGCTAGACATGAAGGGAGATGGTTTTTTCTATTAAGAAGATTTATGAGACTTATGGAAAACATTTTAAAGGTGGACGTAATGGAGTTATAGGAATCTATAAGGCCATAGTGGTGGGGCCCAAGACAGACTTGAAGGTTTCCTATGCTAAACTTCAGCCCATGATTTACTAAACTATTAAAGGATGTAGATATTATTGTGACTTTTCCACAAGACATGTTTTTTCCCCCATACATTGCACATAGAAATGAGATTCCTTTTTAATTGATGAGTTTCTCTAGGTGTTCATATTTGTGAGTGATGTGCTGATTACATAATAACATCTCAGAATTATACAGGGCTTCCTCAATACGATGCATGGCATATTGGGTAGTTAAAAGAAAAGGGTTTATAATATTACTTAAAACTTAGCATGTATATTCTATTATTATGTTGCTTGCAGCATTAGATTTTACATATTTGTGGGGTTACCACAAATAAATTAATTTCCTCCATTGTTCTCTCTTGTTCTCCACAAACCTCACTCCACACCCCCTTTCACTGGTTTGGGTATATCTCCTATCTGACTTTCATTGTTCTAATAAGGGTATTCCACTAAGACAGTATGAAGGGTGACAACAAATGGTTGAAAGCAATGTTTGAAACAATTAACTAGGTGTTGGTTTTATCCCTAGAAGGATTATAAAAATTAATCACCGCAATGGTCTAGTTCAACTAGCCTTTAATGCTCTATGTGATATGTGAATTTTTATCCAGACCAATTCAAAGGACCTCCACAAAAATGTGAGATTAAAATCCAGGGATAAAATGCATAAAACCCCAGATTAAGAAATATTCAGCCTTGAATAAAAATAAACAACAGAAAAATCCCATATAATACCAAAAGTACAGAAGTAGCATAAACAAGGTAATAACAGTCATCTCTAACTTTATATTATCTCTATCACCTAAAGCTATGTCTATGTACATATACATTCAACTCTATCACCTATTTCTATGTCTATGTACATATATATGTATATACATGTATAGTTATATAGTGATATAAACTTATAGATATTTCTACATAGTTATATGTATTCATTTCTTTTGCGGAACCCAATAAATGCTTTGTGTGTGTGTGTGTGTGTGTTTAATTTGAAAAATCTCTATTCACCTAATGAACTTAAGGTAATTTGTTGTTGTTTACTCATGTCCAATTCTTTGTGATCCTCTGAACCATACTCTCCATGGGGTTTTCTTGAGAAGAATACAGGAATGGGTTACTATTTCATTCTCCAGTGGATTAAGGCAAATAGAGGTTATGTGACTTGCCCAGGGTCATACAAATTAGGGAATATCTGAGGACAGATTTGAACTCAGTTTTTCCTGACTATATCAGTACTACATCCCCTGAACCACCTCACTACCTCCTAATAGAGCTAGTGAACAGAAACAAATGATAGAAGTAAAATTTCTCATATCAAAACTAAATAAGGGGTAGCTAGGTGGAGCAGTGGATAAAGCACTGGCCCTGGATTCAGGAGAACCTGAGTTCAAATCTGGCCTCAGACACTTGACACTTACTAGCTGTGTGACTCTGGGCAAATCACTTAACTCTCAATGCCCTGCAAAAAAGAAGAAGAAGAAGAAGAAGAAGAAGAAGAAGAAGAAGAAGAAGAAGAAGAAGAAGAAGAAGAAGAAGAAGAAACAGAGAAAAAAACTAAATAAGGATGTGAAATAAATTTAATTTCAAAGGAATGAGAAATTTTCAGGCTCCTATCCTTTCAGGTTTTCCACTGGTGTTGAAGCTTCTCTATATACCTCTACTGTTGAAGGGAATCAACACAGGGGAAAAACTGGACTAGATAATATGGAAAAATCCACTACTTACTAATTGTTGGCAGATTGACTATCTGGAGCTTTTTCACCATGGAGAGGAATAAAATCATCAACCTACCTTTTCTTTTTATTGATACTGAAGATTTTTTTTTAATTCAGAATTTACTAATAAATCATAAGAACAACTATTAGAAAATTAACAGATTACTTGATGTACTTTCAGTAAGTCAATAAGCATTTATTAAAAATCTGTTCTGTGCCAGGCACTATGCTTGGAATTGTACTTACAAGTTAAAATGAAATTACCCTGAGAGCTTACATTATTGAATGAGACAAAATAAGCATGTAAAATATATAGAAATTAAATAAAAGTTAATTGGAGAAGGGAGAAGGAATTCAGAGATGAAGATGAGGAAAGGGTTCATATAGAAGATGGCCTTTGAGCTTATTTTGAAGGGAGCTAGGTATTGAAAGAGGCAAGGGGAAGAAAGAGTGCATTGCTATATAGACAACAGCCAATGAAAAGGCACAGAAATGAAGATGCAGTGTCTTCTATCTTTTTTTTTTTTTTGCAGAACAATGGGGGTTAAGTGACTTGTGGAGGGTCACACAGCTAGTATGTGTCAATTGTCTGAGGCCAGATTTGAACTCAGGTACTCCTGAATCCAGAGCTGGTGCTTTATCCACTGCACCACCTAGCTGCCCCTAGTGTCTTGTATATGGAACAGCAAAGCAGGCAACTTGGCTGGACTCTTGGGGGAATACAAGAAAATAAATACATGAAAAGAAAGTATGAGGACACGGGAGTTTATATTTGAACAAGAAGTAATGAGTGTTTTGAGCAGGAGGTTGACAAGATGAAATCTATGCTTTAGGAAAATCATTTTGGTAGCTATGTGGAAGATGGATTAGATAGGAGAGAAAAAATTCAAGGAGTTGTTATATTATTGTGATAATGTAGGTTAAAGGTGATGAGGCCCTGAATTATGGTAGTAGATAGGTGATCAGAGAGAAGGAGAAAGAAGGGAGAGCTATAGAGGAGGTAGAATCAATAGGATTTTTTGATTGAATATATAGCAAGAAGGAGTGAAGTTGCAAGCCCAAATGATTAGAAGTGTAGTGGTGACATCAAAGTGGGGAATTTCAGAAGTGTGTAAGTGCATATGTGTTTATCTCTCTGTGGGGAGGGAAGCAGAATTGGGGGAAAAGCTCATGAGTTAAATCTTGGGTACATTGAGATCGATAGACCTTTGGAAGATCCAGGTCAAAATGTTGTTAAGGGGGGCAGCTAGTTGGCACAGTGGATAGAGCACTGGCCCTGGAGTCAGGAGTACCTGAGTTCGTATCCAGCCTCAGACACTTAACACTTACCAGCTGTGTGACCCTGGGCAAGTCACTTAACCCCAATTGCCTCACTAAAAAAAAAAATGTTGTTAAGGGCTAAAATTTTAGCTATTCTGTCTAAAATATCTAATGAGTGGTCGCCAATAAATTATAAGCTTTAGCAAGAGTTAGGCTTTTTAGCATTTATTAAGGAGAATAAGAATTTAGTAAAGAGAGAAGAAAAGGCCTAGATTCCTATCTATTAAAGGGAGAGCGCATTTCTAGCTCCCTTCACCACCAGCATCTCCCAGGAAAAAAGCCCAAGTCAGAGCGCCCGGCTCCCCCTTCTTCCTCCCACCAGCAAATGTCACTTCCTGATGCCAAAGAAAAGACCCATGGTCTTGCCCTCAGAGACCTCATGGTGCAGCTTTTCTACAGTAAGTCTCCAGCAGGTGGCGTCATTCCAATCATTACAGCCCCGCTTTGTTTCCTCAAGAAACGGGGCATTTCCTTGAAGAAACAGTCAAAAATAACAGAATATAATAATCTATGCTAACTAACAATATGTTAATAACAATATAGAAAAGGAAGAGAGGAAAGTTTTGTCCAGAGGGGCAATTTTTTGTCTTCATGAACTGACACTTTGACATTGGTCTTGCAAAGTGAGGGCCTCTGCCTCACTTATATTATAACAGAAAGAGAAAAGAGAAACAACAACAACAACAAAAAATGTTCATTTAAAGTCTTTGAAAGTCTTTTCTCAGATGTCCTCTAGGTGTAGTCATGGAATGGAAGTCTTTTCAGGTGTCAATGTGTGGATGCTGGTAATCAGCCAGGAAAATTTCCTACAAAATTGAGCTTTACACAACTTTAAAATAGCTTTGTCAATAATCAAATCAAACAACAAAAGTTCTCAAAAACATGTCTAAGGGAATTCAGAATCTTAATTGGAACACATGAAACATATAATAAAACAAAAATTGAAACATTCTTTAAAATTAATATTACTATAGTCCCCCCTTATGGAGGGTAATTGAGAAGACAATTGCTGTGATATTAATTTTTAAAAATAATTTTTCTCTTTGTTTCATCACTTTTTGCATCACCTGCCTAATTATCCTCATGCCATTATGAGAAATTTTTAAAAATCTAATATAATTGGTAACAGATGTCAAGGCCAAATTCAACACTGTTATTTATCATGACACCTGAGATACTTATGGGGGTTACCATAAAAGAACAGAGAAATGATGGGATATGAGCATTCTCATACTTGAGCAATATGTACTGTCCATGCAGTATGCCAGGCTTAAAATAGGTGGATGGAATATATGTCCATGCCACTGAACATATTGGAGGAAACTGAGTCAGACTTAATCCGATGCATGGGATTGAGATGTCCATGGCATCAGGCATATAGGTGGGGGCATAGAAGCCAGGTGAAGAATGAGATGGGTGGGATCAAAACTTCCAGCCATCTGTACAGTATTGTGGGGAAAAATAAAATAAAATATTAAACCAAGAGAATCCAACCTCAACATTTGTCAAAAGCCGTTCCCTCGACCATACCTTGACTTCATGCTTGTCTCCCCTCATGTGACAGTTCATGTATTCCTCTTGTGATTGGATGGCATCTTGGCCAACTGGCATTTGATAACTCAGAATAAAGGCAATTAATGTCTTAAATGATAAATTCCCATAATCCAAGTCTCATATGGATTTAAAAATTGAGGATAATAAATGATCACAAAAAATGTGAATACATCTTGGCTCAGAATATAATATATAATTATGCAACACTTTCAAATAATACCCCCTTTTATAAACTTAGTATACAATTACTTTTGTGAAAAATCAGAACATATTTAAATATAAGTTAAAGCACAACACAATCTCAAAGAAAACTTTTTTTTGAAAAAAGAAAACTTTTAAAAATGTTCCCCTCTTTTTTTTTTTTGGAATATGCTTAACAAAAATAATATTTCTAGAATCAATTTACACTTGCCATGGCAACCAATTTTCCAGGGTAATGATTTAAAGAGTTTGATCAAATAATCAGTTGAGAAAAATAACAAAAACAAACAACTCAGAGTATGGAAGCACAATACTCCCAGAATTAACATTGTATTATGAAATCAAAACCATCTTGCAATGTTTCAAAATTAGATAGATGAATGAATAGAAGAAAATAGAACAATAAAAGACAATGAAATTCAAACTAAGGAAATCTAAATGAATATGGACTTAATATTAATAAGAGTATTATAAAATAAAGACTCGATCACATGACTCCTTGTTTTAAAAACTAAGTATAAAACACAATCTCAAAAGCATGAAAATCTCTATGAAAATAAACCCATACCATTAATTTCAAAATGTATATGTAATAGCATAGAAATTCTATGTAACCTCTGAACTGACATTAATAATCTGAGTGAATTTGGAACACTTTTGATTCCGATATCTAAAATCCCCAATACTCATATCAATACCTTACTGCTTACTTCTACATTTCTGTAAAATATTTACCCTTCCTTGGCAAAAGAAGCAGAGTCTTGAACTATGTTGATGATTGTCATTCTTATTCAGCTTAAGGTTTTCTTCTTTAACCCCTCTATATTGTCTGTCAGTCCTTTCATAATACAAATGCTTTAGAAGGTTACTAATTAAAGAAAAAAGCAGATTAGCAAAATTATGAACAAAACGAGCCTATCTGGAATTTAAAGGGTTTTCTAAGGTTATCTCAGCAAGGCTGGGGAAGGGCTGAGCCTGAAGCTGCAAATGCAGGTAGAGAAAGCTGTGCATGCACATCAGATCTCTGGACTTCCCAGGGGAAGCAATGGGCTTGGTCATGGGAGGGGTAGAAGGTGTCATCTGGAGAGGAGGGGAGGGACCAGGGCAATTTGAATCAGACTTGATTTTGAACTCAGGCCTGGATTCCTCTTCCCCTCCTTTGCCTTCAGGCACTAGGGAATGAAAAACTTCTAGAGGGTGGGTCATTGCCTCCAGGCATGCAAAATTAGAGCAACAATTAGTGTTAGAACTTGGCAAAAGCTACAGAAATCTCTTCAGGTTTCTCTGAAGAAGCATGGTTAGGAGAGGGGGAGATATTTCCTTGTGTAAGCACCTTGCTGGCTCTTCTAACAAAAATAAAAATGAAAATAGAAAATCCACAAAAACAAAGCATTAACATGATCTTATTCCCCATTTATCTGGTTAAACAGACTAAAATCAAAAATAGGGTAATTAGGGAATTTTAAAGGTCCATTTGAAAAAATTTAAAGGGAAAACACCTGGCAATTCAGCAGTACTTCAGATTTAAAGGGACAGGGTATGGGAAATTTCTTACCCAACCTGAGGACCAGAAGAGTGAGGTTCAGCTTTCCTTTTCGTGGTCAGCCATCTGTTAAGGCTAAAATTCTAGCTATTCTGTCTAAAATATCTAATGAGTGGTCACCAATAAATTATAAGCTTTAGCAAGAGTTAGGCTTTTTAGCATTTATTAAGGAGAATAAGAATTTGGTAAAGAGTGAAGAAAAGGCCTAGATTCCTATCTATTAAAGGGAGAGCGCATTTCTAGCTCCCTTCTCCACTAGCGTCCCCCAGGAAAAAAGCCCAAGTCAGAGCGCCCGGCTCCCCCTTCTTCCTCCCACCAGCAAACGTTACTTCCTGATGCCAAAGAAAAGACCCATGGTCTTGCCCTCAGAGACGTTCACCTCATGGTGCAGCTTTTCTACAGTAAGTCTCCAGGAGGTGGCGTCATTCCAATCATTACAATGTCTAACAGTCAATTAGCAAAATGATATTGGAGCTTAGAAACATGATATGAATATATTGATTTATTGTTCATCAACATGTAGATAACATTAGGAATCTACAAGTCACCAAATGAGAGAATATAGGCAGAAATATGCCATGCACTCACAGTTAAGGTGTTATATACTCCCTTATCCTTGTAAGTTAGGCATTTTGAAAATTATCGTATTTGAATATTTAATAGCTCATAAAAATGTTCTATAATGTAGCTACTTAATGATATGATACCAAAAAAAGCATTTTTTAAATCTTATATTATCAGGCACACTCTCAAAGTTACTTACCACTGTTAATATTCCAACCAGGCATTAGGATCATAGAGCCAGGAAAAAGGATAATTAGTGAATGAATTTTGGTCATTTGATTTAAAAATATGATAATATCTCTTGGTCTTTTGAATATGGTAGAAGGTGCTCTAAATCTGATAAAATTTATGAGAAGGTGTTATTTATCTTTTTAGTATGTATTGTTACATATATAATTGTAATTTATTTTATTCTATTTTATTTTGTTTATTCACTTTTATAGGAGACATGAACAAAGAAGAGGGAGGAGTAAAGTATTTGTATAGTGCCTACTATATTAGTGACTGTGCTAAGCACTTTTACAAATATTATCTCATTTGATAATTCTCATTTTTACACAACAACCATATAAGGTAGGCATTATTGTTAACCCCATTTCACACATGAGGAAATCGAGGCAAAAAGAGGCTAATTTACTTGCCCAGAGTCACACAGCTAGTAAGTATTTGACGTCAGATTTGAACTCAATCCTTCCTGATTCCAGGTCTAACACAATGTCCATTGCACTGCTTAGCTGCCTACAGGTGGAAAAAGACTATCCAAGTTTTGTAGAAACTTATAATGCCTACCTATGATGATGAACCAAAGAAAAATAAACTTAAAGTATGGCTGTGTCTCTAGTAATTAAGTGCTCTTGGAATGCTGATTTTGTCTTATATAAGTAATACCTAGGATTTTTCATATTTTCACATTTATGTCTTTTTTTTTTTTTTAGTGAGGCAATTGGGGTTAAGTGACTTGCCCAGGGTCACACAGCTAGTAAGTGTTAAGTGTCGGAGGCCGGATTTGAACTCAGGTACTCCTGACTCCAGGGCTCTATCCACTGCACCATACATTTATGTCTTTTTAATGAATATGCTCTTACATTACCAATAGAACCAGACAACATTATAATTCACAAAGTTTCAGATCCATATTGGCAGAAAAATTCCTCAGCAGGAGATCCTTGCACAAAATAAATCACAGATCTGATTCAAAATACAAAAACATATATACACAAACATGTATGTATATGTACACAGATATATATATGCCCACATGTATATATAAATAAAAACATATATATAGAGATGCATCCCTGCATACCCATATACATTTCAGTCACTAATGCATTTGAATCTCAATGTCAAAGCTGCATGTCAGTTTCAATGTTGAATTCCATAATAAAAGTTAATGAACTGAAACAAACTGCCACTTCAAAGAATATGGTCTCATTATCCACACCAGAAAAACCAAATGGATGAAGAATGACTATTGTACAGATTATAAGGTATAGTTCTAGCAGTACAAATTTCTTGGATAGGCACTAAAGATGGACAATGAGTTTAACTCAGAATTTGAAAAGATATGGAAAATGGTCTGGATAATATTTGAGAAGTTGTCTAAGACATTCCCTCATACACACATACACCAACAACCATCTTTTAAACATCAGTATTCTCAGGGCAGCTAGGTGGCGCAGTGGATAGAGCGCCGGCCCTGGATTCAGGAGGACCTGAGTTCAAATCCGGCATCAGACATTTAACACTTACTAGCTCTGTGACCCTGGGCAAGTCACTTAACCCCAATTGCCTCACTAAAACAAAACAAAACAAAAAAACATCAATATTCTCCAGTGATATCATATAATTAATAATCAGAGGAGACTATGATCTTTTAAAAAATGTGCCTGACCTTAAAGGCAATAGAGAGATGTTTATTTGGTGAGAGGAGACTGCAACATGTTATCAATGATAATTATTTGTGAGAAGTTGCAAGAAAGATCACATCAAACTGATCGTATACCTAAAATTTTAAAAGGCTGAAAGGAAGGCATCCAGCACCTTGGGTGGATCCTTTTTAAATGTTCTGTATATAGATAAAAACTTTACAACTGAGAAATTATGGATGGATTAGGATCTGTATCTTTGGAGGGAATACATATACCAGAGCTATATTGAAATAGTTAGATATTGTAACCCATTTAAAAAGAGCTCTGAAATTCAGGACTAAGAACTGAAGAACCCAAATTCTTGTACCACATGTTAGTCTAGGCTAGGTAAGCCTGGAACAATATCAAATAACCATCATCCACATTAGACAGCCCATTGAGAGCCTCACCACTAGTAGAAACCAAGAAGATACTCCAGTTTCCCAACCTTAATGGCTAAACTGAACTGAATAGAGTCCTGTAATTTCTTCACTTATTGTTTAATCAGGGTTTCAGGTATCTTCAGATTGTATCCCTATCCTGGCGCCTGATGAAAGAAAGCCCTAGATTGCTCTTTGGCTCTGCCTCTAACTCACTGTTTAACTGTGGATAATCCATTTAAATTCTCCAGTCCTATGGTAGAATAAGGGGTTTGAATTAAATTACCTCTAAGAAATTCCTTCCAGATCTTACTTCTGGTATTTTTAGATTATGATTTGATATAATATTTCATATAAATAAATGGATTAAATTATTAATATCCAGTTATTTTACTCTGCAATTTCTCTTTTTCACCTAGCAATACCTATCAATATGTTGATAAACTATGATGTTATATAAAGTAATCTATACCACTCAGTCTACTCCCAGTTCCTTTTGCAAAGATATGGGGGAAAGTATTTTTTTTTCATATTTCTCCTTTCTTTCTTTTTCAATTTTGCAAATACAATTTCAATAATTTTATGGTTATTTTTCCATTTAAATTGTTGCATAATTTTATTGTCTTCTTGACTCTGCTTATTTTACTTTGTACCTATCCATTAAAATTTTTACATGTGTATTCCCTCTTTTTTATGGGGGGGGGGTGAGGCAATTGAGGTTAAGTGACTTGCCCAGGGTCACACAGCTAGTAGAGTGTCTGTGCCATTGGCACAGTGGATGGAGCACTGGCCCTGGAGTCAGGAGGACCTGAGTTTAAATCCGGCCTCAGACACTTAACACTTAATAGCTGTGTGACCTTGGGCAAGTCACTTGGCCCCGATTGCCTCAACAAAAAAAAATGGATTTAATGTTTTGATTTTCAAATTATATCCCTCTCTCCCTCCCTCAAATGATAAAGCAAATGTGGGTTATATGTGTGCAATTATGTAAAACATTTCCATATTAGTCATTTTGTATAAGAAGACTCAAAAGAAAAATATGAAAGAAAGCAAGTGAAAAATAGCATACTTCCATCTCTATTCAATCAATATCAGTTCTTACTCTGGAGGTGCATAGTATGCTTCATGATTAGTCCTTTGAGATTTTCTTGGATCATTATATTGCTGAGAATAGCTAAGTCATTCACAGTTACTCATTGAACAATATTGTTGTTACTATGTGCAACGTTCTCCTGATTCTGTTCATTTTACTATGCTTCAGTTCATGTAAGTCTGTCCAGGTTTTTCTGGAATCATCCTGCTTGTGATTTCTTATAGCACAATAATATTCCATTACAATAATATACCAGAACTTGTTTAGTCATTCCTCAATTGATGGACATCCCTTTGATTTCCAATTCCTACTCACCACAAAAAGAGCCATTAGAAATATTTTTGCACAAATAGGTCCTTTTCTCTTTTTGTGGATGTCTTTGTGATATAAACCTATCAGTGGTATTTCTAGATCAAAAGGAATGCAGTTTTATAGCCCTCTGAGCATAGCGCCAATTGCTCTCCAAATTCGTTGATCTGTTCACAAATCCACCAACAGTAGATTAGTGTCCCAGTTTTCCCCCATCCCCTCCAACATCCAATATTTTCCTTTTTTTGTCCTATTATCTATTCTGATAGGTATGAGGTGGTATGTCAGAATTGTCTTAATTTTCATTTCTCTGATCAATAGTGATTTAGAATATATTTTTCATATGATTGTAAATGCTTGTGATTCCTCTGTCTACAACCTGTTCATATCATTTGATCATTTATCAATTGTGGAATAATTTGTATTTTTATAAATTTGTCCCAGTTCTTTATATATTTGACTAGAACCAATCATGAGCTTGACATCGTTGACATAATTATAATTGTCATCGTTATAATAACTGACTTATTCTACTTTTTCCAATAGATGAACAGAAGCTGTTGTCTTTTACTTGTCCAAAGAGAGTTATGGGGTTACTTTCTTCCAATTTTTGGTATACAATTGTTTAAAGTTCAGGGGAGCCAATCAGATACCAATGCTTCCCCAAATTTGAAGTCATCTCTGATTGTAATATAACTATATATTCATATACACAACAAATTTAATAACAAGCATTAGGCTTGTCTCACATGTAAAAAAATCCTTTAGGTTAATTCCCCTCTGTTACTAACTATGTACAAAATCCATGAAATATTTGTTGGATACCTAATTTATCCTTTGTGTTAAGTATAGTATACAAAATTGAAAATTGACCCCATTCTTCCTTCAAGATTCTTACAACCAATCAATCAAAAAGAAGCATTTGTTAAGTTCCAGGCACCATGTTAAGTGCTAGGTATACAAAGATGAAACAGTCCCTTACCTTAAATCTATTAGTATATACAAAACAGATACAAGATAACTTGTTGAGAAAGAATCTAGCAAATGGAGAGATCAAAAAAAGCTTTTTGTAGTATGTAATGCTTGATGGAAACCAAGTATTCTATCTAAGGGTGAAGAAGAATATATTTCAGGCAGAAGGGGATATGTAGTTCAAAAACAATGAGATTAGAGATTGAGTGACTTATGTGAGGAATAGCGAGAAGGCTATTTTGATCATAGTGTGGGTGAAGGAGTGTGGTGTCTGCACAATCTGGTAAGATAGTTTGAAGCCAGGTTATGAAAGGTTTTAAATGCGAAAAAAGATGAATTCATATATAATCATATAGTTAGTAGGGATCCACTATTGTTGTATGTCTATTGGTTTTTTTCTTTGTTTGTATTGGGTTTTTTTTTTTTTTTGCAGGGCAATGAGGGTTAAGTGACTTGCCCAAGTTCACACAGTTAGTAAGTATCAAGTGTCTGAGGCCGGATTTGAACTCAGGTCCTCCTGAATCCAGGGCCAGTGATTTATCCACTGCTCCACCTAGCTGCCCCCTTGTCCTTTGTTCTTAAAGAGGACCTATGACATAAAGAAAATGATGGCTTGACTTTCAAGTTAATTGGATTTAAATGAGGCAGGGCTGTGCAAAGTCATATTAGCCATCTGAGTCCAGTGGCAAGATGTAGATAAGGATGACTGGAAATGACCCCAGATGCAGAGGGAGACCTTGGCCTTTTTAAGTTAAGGTCTTTCCCAGATCTCTGTTTGAGGCAACAACCATTCAATGATTCAGGTTAGATAAGAAATGAGGCAAAAATTATCCTCTTCTAGTAAAAAAATCAGTTTGGAAGGGGAAGACCCTCAGGGTTTCTGTCCAAAACAGAAATAATTACTATTTGCAATCACTCTATGCCATCAAAACTCAATGATCAAGTGAAACTTAGACTGGGACATATTGTTAGAAAATTAATGAGAGCCAAACTGATTTGGGTTAAAGGCATGGTCAAGTAGCTCCATTGAAACCCAATAGTCTTTATCAAAGCCTGAGTTTCCAATGCTGTATTTCAAGAAATCACAAATAAAACTACATGGAGCAAAAGAGTTTATTATCCCAGCTTTTTTTAAATGATAGAATAAATAAACAGGGAAGAGGTAAAAAAGAAATCTAACATGTAAAGCCCAAGATATATTGCAAGGTTTCAGCAATCAAAATTTATATTCCTTTGGGCAGACACCCACAGGTAAAGGCATGATTCCATATGTGGACAGAGGGAGATTAGAGAGAGTGGGGAGGATGGAAAACAAAGAAGGAAGGAAGGAAGGAAGGAACATTGCCAAACTGGAAATGGCCATTTGGGTCCACAGTGAGACAGCTACTATTACTCACAAATTGTTATTTGTCCTTTGTCCTCAAAGTGGACCAATGACACGAGGAAGGTGATATCTTGACTTGCAACCATATTGGATGTAAATGAGGCAGGAGCCAATAAAGTTTCTAGAGTTACATGGTCAGACCTAAATGTAGGAAAATCACTTTGCTATTGTGATGAATTGAAGTAGGGGGCAGAACTTCAGGAAAAGAGAATAAACTGTAGGTGATCCAGGTAAGAAGTAGCCAAGGATGGGGGCATCTAGGTTGCATAGTGGATAAAGCACTGGCCCTGTTTCAGGATGACCTGAGTTCAAATCCAGCCTCAGACACTTGATACTCACTAGCTGTGTGACCCTGGCCAATTCACTTAACATTGCCCTGCAAAAAAATAATAGAAAAAATTAGTCAAATCCTGAATATTAGGGAAATGATGGTGAGAAGGGGATACATGTGAGAGATGTTTTGGAAATAGAAAATATTTCTCAACTGACTGGCTATATCAGGTGACAGGACAAGGATGACATTGATGTTGTGAATGTAAATAACTTATGGTGAAGAAAAAGGGAAGCTCAGAAGACTACATTAGATTTGGGGAGAAACATAATAAGTTTGAGATGCCTATGAGACTTTCAGTCTGACACATCCATCAATCTAGTTATCTTTGAAGTAGGCTAATCAGCAGTCAATCACTCTCACTTGATTCAATCAGTTTAGATTAATCTCCAGGTGGGTCTTTGAGTATCTGCTAAATCCCATTATTTCATCACAGACTAAAGCTCAGAAGAGAGACTAGTGATGGGAATCAGAAAAGATATACATGGAAGAATATATACCAGACAATACAGAGGAAGTAGCTCTCGCACTTAGAGATAACAGCTCAGTCAAGAGAAAATTGTTAAAGTCGATACTAAAGCAAGCTGGGCACAGGGGCATGATAAAACCTTCCTGCTTTTCTCATGTTTATACCACGTCTTTTCAATCAGCAACCTGAAGTAGGGTTGGCCAAGACTTGAAGCTTGAAGAGTCCCAGAGGGGACTGAAGAAGGCTGAAGCTCTCTCTCTCTCTCTCTCACCAGCTCCTCCCTCCCCCCACATGGGGCAGGACTTTTATTTCTACTTTTATTTCTACCAATAAGGACAAATTCCCCAACCAATGGACTTTATGACAAGGGTAACATGCATTTAATCCTAGAGGCAAGAAGAAGCCTCTAGAGTTTAGGAAAATTAATTTAGTATATGAATGAAGGATGAATTAGAGTAGGGAGAGACTTGAAGCTGGCAGATCCACCCTCAGGCTATAGAAATAATCAAGATGTGAAGTGATGAAGATTTCTCATTCATGTTTACCTTTTTATGTTTCTCATGAATCTTATGCTTTAACATCAAATTTTCTATTCAGTTCTAGTCTGGCTACTATATTTCTGGAAATTTTCATTTTTGGATTTTTTACTTCCCTCTCTGGTTCTAAAATATCTGGAAAGGTTTTTTATTTATAAGTCCTTGAAATACAATACTAGGGCTCTTCGTTTGTTCATGGCTTTCAGGTAGACTGATAAATCTTAAATTATCTCTCCTCAATGTATTTTTCATATTAGTTCTTTTTTTCTATGAGATACTTTACTTTTTCTTCTATAGTTTCTGTCTTTTCAATTTGTTTTCTTATGTTCTAATACTTCATTAAGTCATTTTCTAACACTTAGTAAATTCAATTTTTCAAGGAGTTCTATTCTTCAGTGAATTTTTACAAAACCTTTGCCATTTGGGCTATTCTGTTTTTTAAGGATTTATTTTCTTCATTTTTTCTTTTCTTTTCTTTTCTTTTTTTTTTTTACCAATTTTCTATTCCAAAATTTCTTGTATAATTCCTGTTTCTTTTTCCAGATTTTCCCTTAAATTGTTCCTATTTGTTTTTTCAATTTGTTTTAAAATTTTATCTCTTTCTTTACTTTTTCTATGAATTCTTATTGGGCTTGTGTTTAATACGAATTTTTTTGGGGGGGGCTTTGCTTGTAGATATTTTCAAGTCATTGTCTTCTTAGTTGGTGTCTTGAGCTTCTCTTTCACCATAGTCATTTTTATGTCCATATTCTTTTTATTGTCGGTTCATATTGACAGTCTATTTCTTCACTGTGGATTTTACCTTTCTGTTTGTCTCTGCTCACATCTGGGGGGTAAATTGAGGTTTTGTTTCTTTGTTTTTGCAGGGCGATGAGGGTTAAGTGACTTGCCCAGGGTCACACAACTAGTAAGTGTCAAGTGTCTGAGGTCGGATTTGCACTCAGGTCCTCCTGAATACAGGGCCAGTGCTTTATCCACTGTGCCACCTAGCTGCCCCCTTTTTTCTTTTTTCTTTTTTTTTTTGTGGAGTGAATTCTACCTTGAGCCTCTGTCTTTATTTCTGTTGCTTTCCAAACTTGGTTTCGGGGACTGTACATTTTGATGCTTCCAGTGCAATGTGGTTTGTTCACTGCCCTCCTCATTTGTACTCTTGTATTTAAATAGTTGGGATGTCTGTTTTCTTGAGAATGAAAGTACTTTTCTTCACCCTGGAATTGTGTTCCAGAACTGGGTTATGGTTGGCAGATTTTCCAAGTGAAACTTGATCCTTTACCAAGTGTTAGTATAGCAATCCTCTGGGATCATTTTCTGCCAAGGTTTTTAGTCCCCTTATAATTCTTGTTTGGTGAGGTAGTCCCTACCTCACACCGCACCTCTGGTGCCACTCTAGCTGCTACACTCCCAGCCAGCCTCTGCCTCAGAGTGCAGATGTCTCTTTCTGTACTCCTAATTTTTCCTACACTTAATAATGGCATTCTGTGACTTTTTTTTTACTTTCTCATTCAGAATTCAGTTTGGTCCATTTTTTGCGGTTGTGGTGGAAGGTGTTTGGGGGTGCATTTTGCAGTTCTGACCCTTCATTCTGCTATAGCTTTTAATTATTATAAAAAACAATTATAGAGTCATGGAAAAGTATTTCACTTGTCATGAAAAGAACTAGTTTTTAAGTTTTGTTGTTTCATGTGTTCTCCACCCTAAAATGGATGCTGGTGACAGATTGGTATTTAGAAAGTGAGAAATAATAGCATGAGGGAAATGAGTGGTCAGCAATTCCAGACATTATCTCCCTGTTCCAAGAAGCTAATGCAGAACCAACAGGAAAACCCAAAGGTAAAAGATAGAGACTTTATTTGAGCCAGGGGAAAAATGTGCTAAATTAAGATCAGATGAAAAGTGAAGGAAAATTGATGTACCTAGATGAGAGTTAGGAAAATAACACAAGGGAAGAGCTTAAACCTTGAGGATTTTGATCAATGATGACTTGCTTAGCCCAAATAATATTTTGGAAAAAGCATCCTTTAGCCCACAAAATGCTAAACCACTTTATGCTCACTCCAACTGAAAGGATATAGCATTGGGGATTGGAATCTAAAGTTTTTATTTAATTTTTTGAGAAAAAGATATTAAATTATATTCCTATAAAAGAGGTGATCAAATTAAAGGTGATTTCCACTCTATGCAATGAAATTATTATAGGTCTTTTGTTTGGACCAGTGTATGAGGCCACTGCTGGGCCTTTTAGTGTTACAATGTCAGATGACATCGTATTAACTGGGTGTCACAGAGACTAGAACTGCCTCCTAATGATTGCTGATTATAAATCAACCACCCTTCCTCATGGTCTTAAGGGTTTCTTCTTTGACTTTTTACCTTGTGTCATTTTTAAGAGTGCAGCAAAGTAGGGAAGGAAGAAAGGATTTCTCTTTTTCCATCTCTTCTCAATCCCAGCAGAAGCAGGGACTTGTGCACATGATGGTTGTGCAGGCATTGAGAAGAAAAATACTGAGAATGCACTTTTCTGCCTTGATATAAAACAGTAGCTAGGACACTGAGAGATTTACTGCATAAACACTTGTCAGAAGTACACATGAGGTACCACTCAATTAAGAGGTATGCTACCATTCAATTAAGAGGAGATTACTAGCTTTGACTATTGCCCCATTATTAACCTCAAGCTTGTGAGTTTGAGCTTAAGGATTTAGGCATCAAATCTTTTTAGGAGAAAATTCATGTTGCAATGGGAAACCCTGTAGAGCAGAGGGTCTTAACATTTTTTCTGGCATCTACCCCTTTGGCATTCTGGTACCCCTTTCTAATAATGTTTTTAAAATGTATAAAATGAAATACATAAAATTACAAAATAAATATAGCTATTTATCTATCTTAAATCTCATGGACCCCAAGGAAATAATCACTGCTATAGAGGAAAGAGGATAGTTTTTGATTAGAGTTATACTTGGAGAGTATAGCCAGTGAGTTATATATATCAAGTATTTCTATCAGGATTGAGATTTCTTGTTCAACACTCCCCATAATGCTCTTAGGTTCTGGAGTCATTCTAATTAAAAGATTATATGAATATAGAAAGGATATTTATGATTAAGTAAGAAAGAAAGATTTCACCATAATGGAAGAGCATCTCTCCAATAATTGCCTGAAGTTCAGTTCCTTTCTGAGAGAATGGGTGTAAGCTTTTTAAATGAATTTTAAAAGCATCAAGTAATGGATACTTGATTGTTTTATTTTGTTTGTGTAATTTTTGTGAGGTCTTTTACATATTGATAAACATGTAGTAGTGTAAGTGCCTTTTCAGCATTTGAGAATTCACCACATTTATTAAAATCAAGTCAAGAATTATCACATAAGCATGTTAGGAGGTTTTCTTAGAGAAATTGTAGTTGATGGCAATGATCCAAAGGAGAAACTGATCCTCCTAGTCATATCCACTGTATCAGACCCAGATTCTTGAGGAACTCTGGGCCATACAAAGTATGTTCCTAAAGTAAGTAAGTATAAATATTTATCCTCTTTCATCTCATTCAAATTAATATGATTTTTCTCATGTCAAAAATTCTAGAAATATAATCATATATGTATTTATGTATGCATGTAAATACATGTATATAATATGTGTATATTGAAGAATAGAAACAAGAGCAAATTCATGTTCTTATAACAAAGAAGAAACCTGTTCAATTTTTTAAAATCATGAAATGAAAAGAATTATGAACTTCAAAAAAAAAGTGCACCATTCACTAATCTACAAATAGATACTTTGTATTAGAGATATTTTATTTTTCAAACATGAGAATGGAAGTGCTTTCTTGAAATATGGAAAAAGCAGAGCTGATAATAAAATTTCTATAACTTAAAAAGTATTTATTTGGGGGCAGCTAGGTGGCGCAGTGGATAGAGCACGGGCCCTAGTCAGGAGGATCAGAGTTCAAATCTGGCCTCAGACACTTAACACTTACTAGCTGTGTGACCCTAGGCAAGTCAATTAACCCCAATTGTCTCAGCAAAAAAAAAAAAAAAAGTATTTATTTAAGAGGATTTGTGGGTTTATTTTTTCCATTGATGGCAGGACAATATAATTTCCTAAGCTTAAAATGTGTTTGAATTTCATGTTGTGAACTGAACTGAGTCTGTAGGGATTTAGGTTAGGTTAGTATATATCAATTTCCTAAGCCAAGGAAATAAGCTGGAAATATTTGCTACTAAATTTTCTACATGATTTTCATGAGATAGTTTGATGAGAAAGAGGAATTTTTTTTAATTGCATAGATGTCAAGCTCAGAATAAAGTCAAAACAGTTTAATTATAATTCATGCCTAAAGTAAAGAGTATTCAAACCAAGTAATTTTTAGAATTAAACAAAACCTCAAGGTCTAACAATGCTATCCAGGAGTAATGAGGGGAGGAAGAAAACTAATGGACAGTATATTATCTAAAAACACTTCTTCATTTTTCTGATGAGGAAATTACATAACAGAGACCTCTCTGGATTTGCTTGAGTGTCAAAATTGGCTTTTCAATGCAGGTCTTTTGAATTTGTAATATATGCTATCCCTTTTCTGATTGGGTTCCAAGATTTCTCCAAAGAGGCTGAACTGTTTCAAAAACTGTGAGGTAGATTATCAGTGGGAAAATAAGACCATAAAAGTAAAATGCATAATCTAATTTTGACTTTTAAAAGTAGATATAGGGGGCAGCTAGGTGGTACAGTGGATAGAGCACTGGCCCTGGATTCAAGAAGACCTGAGTTCAAATCTGAACTCAGATGTTTGTCACTTACTGGCTGTGTGACCTTGGGCAAGTCATTTAACTCCAATTGCCTCACCAAAAAAAAAAAAAAGTAGATGTAAATGCTTACTTTATGGATTTTTATGGACCCTAAAAGGCAAGTGATTATAGGTCAAAGTATTTACAGTTTGTGAATCATTCTTCCAAAAAAAGTTGTCAAATAACTTCTTACAGATGAAGTACTAGGTGTCTCTTTGACCAGAAGCTCCTAACTAATGTGAAGAACCTATGCACACCTTGGTAGATTTTTCACCTCTGACTCATTCGCTCCACCTAGAAAATCTAGGAACTTCACTATATAATAGCAGAAAGAGTCTAAGTAAACTGGCATTCCTTATAAGAAATCACAAAGTTCACAAAATTAAAGGAAAAAATATTTTATCTGAAAAGTAAAGAAAGAAAATCAATGGAAATCAAGAAGAATTTATAGTAAATAACATCTGGGAATGAGCAAAGCCTCCACAGAGAAATGACAGTACAAATAATGATATAGCTAGGCCTTCCTAAATACTGGAAGGCTCGAAATATTTTGGTGGATCCTTCATGGGTTTCTTTCTTTTAAGTACTTTACAGATAATCTCAATCCATAATTTTGAATCTGCTTCCAACTGTCTGAGTAATTTTCCCATATGATTTCTTGGTTTCATTTTTCATAAAAGCTTATAATGTACAAGTCTTCTTTTCTCATGTCATCAAGTTCACTATTCTTGTTTTGTTAATCTTCAATGTATTCTTTCAATCATTTCAGTTTGTCCACTAATTTTTCCTTTAATTTCTGTATTTTTATTTTCTAAATTTGTCATTTTCTTTTCCAGAGAACCATCTGTTTTGGCAAATATCCAGTTGTTTCTCTCTCCCTCTCTAAATTTCCAATCTCTTTCTCAATATTTATTCCTTCCTTAAGAATAACAATTTAGGGGGCAGCTAGGTGGTGCAGTGGATAGAGCACCAACCCTGGAGTCAGGAGTACCTGAGTTCAAATCGGGCCTCAGACACTTAACACTTACTAGCTGTGTGACCCTGGGCAAGTCACTTATCCCCAATTGCCTCATTAAAAAAAAAAAAAAGAATAACAATTTATATATTTTTGCATTGATATGCTTTGGTAGCTCTTTTGAACTAGTTTTAAAGTTCATTGAGTTATTTCACCTGGTCTTGAAGAATTTGTTCTAATAACTTCAGTTGTTTGTTTTTTTAACCCATTTCTGTTTGTTGTGTTTTCTTCATTGATATGGTACTTTTCTTTACATATTTGTTCATTTATTGGCCAGTTTTTAAACTATGCTCATTAATCACTTGACCAGTTTTTTCTTGATATCTTGGTTATAAACTTTCATGGACCCTGTTCCAACACTAGAATGTTTAAGATGTAACAAATTAATTGTGATTTGGGGTTTCTATGACCCCATCTTTGGCTAAAATTGAAAGCCACAGGGTACGCCTGTGCACGCTGATCCCCTAGCATTCACCTGTTCATGCTGACCTCACACCAGACACCTGCACACCTGCTGGGCCTGGCCAAATTCTGCTGTGGGGAGGCCCCACCATGATGAGGGGCCTGGTGAAGACAAGTCAGGTGACTTTAGCATCCTGAAGCTGGTTAGTTTGAAGCTGTAGAGCAGCCTGTTGGTTTTGTCAATCAAAGTTGCTAGCCACCTTGGGCAAGTCACCCTCATTGCCACACTAAATAAATAAATAGATAGATAGATAGATAGATAGATAGATAGATAGATAGATAGATAGATAGATAAATAGATAAATAAATAATGGAAAAACCAAAAATCTTAAAGACAAAATATTCATTTCCCATTTTAGTACCTGTCTTCCATGAAGATGCAGGGAAGATTTTTTGAGGAAGAAAATGAAGATTTGGTTGTCAAGGAAGACTTCAAAATAGTAAACACAAGTCATGACAAGAGAAACTAAAATTAAAAGAGATGAAATATATTTGATGAATGATTAGAAATTTATTTGAAAGCCTATATCCTGCTTAAGAATTGTTTTGCATTAATTCATATCCTTCCTGAGTTGTACTGTATTTTATACTTGGGTAACTTGTATAGAATTTAAATCAAGATAAGAAGTAAATCCAGAATGTAGTAAAGGGAAAGTGGGCTCAAATAATTTAAACATTTTTCTCTGCTTTCTATTATCTTTAAATTGTCTCTTAAAAAAAAAAAGCTCTTTGTCTTTATCTTGTTTTTTTTGTTTGTTTGTTTTTTGGTCTTGTTGTTGTTGCTTTGCAACAAACATTTATTTTATTTTTTCCAGTTACATGTACGGGAAGATTTCAACATTCATTTTCATATGATTTAGAGTTCCAAATTGTTCACCCTCCCTCCCTTTCCTCCCCCCTCCACAAGACACCAACCAATCTGATACAGGTTATATATGTACAATCCACAATTTTTATTTTTATCAGTTCTTTCTATGGGAGTGGATAGTATGCTTCATCATTAGTCCCTTGGAATTATCTTGGATCATTGTATTGCTGAGAGTAGTTAAGTCTTTCACATTTGCTCATCAAACAATACTACTGTCACTATCCACAATGTCCTCTGAGTTCCTCTCACTTCACTATACATCAGTTCAAATGAGTCTTTCCAGGTTTTTCTGGTATCATCCTGTTTGCCATTTCCTATAGGACAATACCATTCCACTACAATCATATACCACAGCTTCATCAGTCATTCCTCAATTGATGGACATTCCCTTGATTCCCAGTTCTTAGCCACCACAAAGAGTTGCTATAAATACTTTTTGTACAATTTCCTCCCTTTTCTCTATTTCATGATTACTATTGATAACTGTTTCCCTCCATCCTCTTCCCTTCCCCATGAAATTTGCTCTATTATCTATCTTCTTTCATCCTATACCTCTTCAAAAGGGATTTGCTTCTGTCTGTCCCCCTCCCCCCAATCTTCCCTCCCTTCTTTTGCCTCTCTCTCTTTATTCCCTTACCCTCCTATTTTCCTGCAGTGTTAGATAGATTATTCCACCCAATTGAGTGTGTATGTTATTCCCTCCTTGAGCCAATTCTGATGAGATTGAGGTCTTTGTACCAATTCTGATGAGTGTTAGGCTCATTTACTGTCCTGATTAAATAGATTATTCCACCCAATTGGGGGAGGGGTGTGTGTTAATCCCTCCTTGAATCAACTCTGATGACAATTAAAGTCTTTGAGCTTATTCTGATGAGTGTAAAATTCATTTACTGTCCTGCTCCTCCCCCATCTCTTCCCCCACTCCATAAATCCCTTCCTGTTTCTTCCATGTAGGATTTCACTCCATGCTACCTCTGCCCTTCCCCCTCACTCAAGAGCATTCCCTTCACCCCTCAATTTAATACTAAAGATGTCATCATGGGGCAGCTAGGTGACACAGTGGACAAAGTATCCACCCTGGACCCAGGGGGATCCCAGCCAAAACCCAGGCCTCAGACACAAGAAAATCAATCGACTGCATGACCCCAGGTACGTTGCCAATGCCAATTTTTTATGGTTCTCTAGGGTCATGTATTTGAAAGTCAAATTTGCCATTCAGTTCATGTCTTTTCATCATGAATACCTGAAAGTCTTCTTTTTCATTGAAGTCCAATTTTTTCCTCTGAAAGATTGTACTCAGTTTTGCTGGATACATGATTCTTGGTTGTAATCCCAATTCCTTTGCCCTCTGGAATATCATATTCCAGGCCCTCTGGCCCTTTAATGTAGAAACTGCTAGATCTTCTGCTATCCTGACTGGGGCTCCACAGTACTTGAGTTCTTACTTTTTGGCAGCTTACAGTATTTCCTCCTTGACCTGGGAGCTCTGGAATTTGGCTATAATATTCCTGGGAGTTTTCCTTTGGGTATCTCTTTCTGGAGGTGATCAATGGATTCTTTCAATTTCTATTTTACCTTCTGCTTCTAGAAAATCAGGGCAATTTTCCCTGACAATTTTTTGGAAGATGATGTCTAAGCTCTTTCCTTGATCATGGTTTTAAGGTAGACCAATAATTTTCAAATTATCTCTCCTGCACCTATTTTCCAGATCAGCAGTTTTACCAAGAAGATATTTCACATTGCCCTCTATTTTTTTTTATTCATTTGGATTTGCTTTATTGTGTCTTGGTTTCTCATAAAGGCACTAGCTTCCATTTGTGCAATCCTAATTCTTAGGCCATTATTTTCATTAGAGAGCTTTTCCATTTCACTTTTCAAGCTGTTGACTTTTTTTTCATGTCTTTTCTGCATTATCCTCAATCTATCTTTCCATTTTTTTCCCCTCTACTTCTCTACCTTTATCTTCAAAGTCCTTTGTGAGTACCTCTATGGCCTGAGACCAATTCATATTTTTCTTGGAAGCTTTAGATATAGTGGTCCTGATGTTGACATTTTGTTCTGAGGGTGCACCTGGATCTTCCTTGTTACTAAGTAAACTTTCTATAGTCCTCACCTTTCTATTTCTGCTCATCTTGCCTTTCTTTGACTTGACTTTTAGCTCCTTAAAGTGGGGCACTGTTTCTAGGCTGCAGTATCCCAAACTTCAGGATGTCCCAGGTGGTATGATTTAAGGAGGAGCAGGTTCTTCACTTGGCTGGCCTGTTCCCTGGTCCATAGATGAACCCCATGTTTAAATTTTAAAATTGTATTACTTACAAGCACAAAACATTTTGGTACAACATTTAGATGACAGATTATTTAATGTAAATTATTATGTTATACAGGTCAAAATCAAAATGAGAAATTCATTCCAGCTGTCTTTACTAAAGTTAAAAACATTGTAGAAATAAATGAACCAAGAAATAGAAAAATCATTGTATATCACTGGATATATATTTTTGTCAGTTCAGAGCTATCAAGAAATATAACAGAGCATATAGAATTGAATTGTAAATAGATGAAAGAGTTAATTTGTCTAAATACCTTGGCTCAAATGTAAAAATTATCATAAGCCATATAAGGAGGATTAAAAACAACAAGGGATATATAAAGATAGAATTGAGACATTCATATAGATGACTTGAATAGTTTGTTTTGTTCTGACATGTATGGATGTTATTGGTCTCTTCTGACAGTATATTAAACAGTTGTCTAAGAGGCATAACAGAATTTAACACCAATTTATGCCAATATCAACACCAGCAATCATTTGAGTTTAACATATCTGATTCATTAAGTAGAATTCCAAGGACCCAGATTCTTTCATACAACAGGAAATGGACAAGAAATGTTGTGGGGCAAAGGAATGTTGGAAATATTTTTTTTGGTTGTCTGCTCCCTTGTGGTTTAAAATAGTGATTGTGAACATGTGCCATAGAAATCTTTGGGCTCAAACAAGTATTTTGGGTCATTTTTATGATTTATATCTGCTTAGGCAATAATGTTCTTTTATTGGAATTTTGTACATAATCTCAAACCAGAAATTTTCATTTCAGTCTTGTTTACTTTATTCTATAGACACAGTTTTGATCACATAATGGCTATTTGTCTAAGAACTATTTTATTTCTTCTTAAAAATAAAATTTTATCTAACCAACAAAAATGAAAAACTAACTTGTCATGTGTTCCCCAAAATCAAATACAGAAAGAAAGATTCTAGATAAACTAAAATGTTTATAGTAGAAAATTTGAGGTTAACAAAAACCTCACAAACAAAATAAATACCTGTCTTTGAAAGAAATCCATACTTTTATTAATTACAATGACACATTTTAGTTCATGAGAACAAATAAAATGTATCTAAATGGCACCATGGATAGGAAAGGGACAAAGGAGGGAATAAGCATTTTTATAACGTCAACTATGTGCTCTCTCCCCTGTACTATTCAAATGATTCAGAGAGTTTGTTGCCAGGTAGAACAATGAACCTAGAGTCAGGAAGACTTGAGGTCAAATAGAGCCTCATAATTGTGGGCAAGTCACTTAACTTGTCTCTGTCTCAGTTTCCTCACTTATAAAAATGTAAATAAACAATATCTACCTTGTTCAAGATTGTTGAGAGGAGAAAAGAGAAATAATTTTTGTAAAGCATTTGGTAAAAGTTAAAATGTTATATAAATGCTAGATATTATTTATCATCTCCATTGATATCATCATCTCCATTAAGTATAGATGTTGAAAACCATGGAAACGTAATTTAGACATGATTGTTTTGTTTGATAGGATTGCTCACCTTTTTCTATTTTACATGTGATGGTTAAGTTGAGGTAATTATATTGGTATATAATTATGGCATAAAAATAAGAGTTATAAAAAATATTTTAAAATTTTGTTTTGTTGTGAATTTTAGGATATGAATAATAACTAAATGAATAATTTAAAGAATTATGTAACCATTAGTTGTGTAAATAATTAAACATTATTATATCAATAGATTTTGGGGGGGAAGGCTTTTGGCAAACCAAAACATTTTTATTAGAAACTCCAAAAATCAAAGGAATAAGCAGAACTTTCCTTACTATAAAAAATAGAATTCCTCCTAATTAAAGAGCAAACATTATATGTAATAGAAAAAAGTTAGAGGCCTTTCCAATAAGAATAAAATAAACATAACCATTATCAGAATTACTTCTTAACATATGCTAGAAAAGCTGGTTTTTACAAGAAGACAAGAAAATAAATTGAAGAAATAAGCAAAGACAAAGAAGCAATAAGATTATACCTATTTGCAGATTATGTATTGAGAGAACACTAAGGAGTCACTAAAATTAATTTAAGTAATTATTTTAAAATAATTTAAATTTAAAATAAAATTAATTGAATTCATTTGAATAATAATTATGGAAAGTTTCAGCCACCTAAATCTTTAGCATTCTTCCTCCTTGATTTATATAAATTCCCAAATGTTTTGAAGTTTATCCAACGATGGATAACTTCAGTGATTCAAAAATTCACCTAAGTAAAACATCATTAAAAACTTATGGATTATAGTCCATAAGGACTATATAGTCCTTTTGAACTATAGTCAAGGTTAAACTTGAAAAAAATGATCTTTTCTTCAGATGTGTGGTTAATATGCAATGGGGTATGGTTTCATGATAAAGAATGAAAGGATAAGTACTGAAATATTATGAATGGAATGTCAAATTATATAAAACAAGATGTAGCAAAAGGAGGACATTTCATGTTAATATAAAAAGTTATTACAACTTTTGTAATAACTTTTTATATTAACTTTTGTTTATTGTAAAAGTAAATAAATATAATTATTTTATTTTGTCCCAAGTATTTCATACATAACTGTGATTGAATTTAACTTCACATTGGATTTGAACCCAATTCAAGTTTGTATTAACCCAACAAAATCATTGCATGATATCTTTGAAATAAGTATGTGGGGGGCAGCTAGGTGGCTCAGTGGATAAAGCACTGGCCCTGGAGTCAGGAGTACCTGATTTCAAATCCAACCTCATACACTTGATATTTACTAGCTGTGTGACCCTGGGCAAGTCACTTAACCCCCATTGCCCCATGGGGAAAATAAAAAGGAAAGAAAAGAAATAATTATGTGGCAGGCGGTTGGGGGAAGAGGAAGGGCCACACTTTTTAGGATGCTTGAGCCCAGAGTATAAATATTCATTGGGGAAAATAATTAACTCTAATTCCTGTGAGACCAAGTTGAAAGATACATGGATGCCAGGAGAGGCTAGTTATACAAAAAATTTCAATGTGGTCTGTAATGTAGACTTGAATCTCCTCATAATTACTTCAAGCCTTGACTCAATCTGAAGAATGAGTCTTTTGGAGGAATTTGGAAATTATAACAGAATCTTATACTTTGTTCACCTTTGGATGTGTGTACATGCACAACTAGACTTTGAACAAGAGAATTAAAGTATATCATTAGACCACAAAGTTCAAGATGCCCTGGACTGGACATCTTGGGCATATTGGCCAGGATATGGCCTGTAATTCACAGTATTGGACCTCATCATGCCTCACCATAGCAGTTGTTAAGGAAAAGATTACTTTCATCTAACCTGTGTGATTTTATCCATTGGATCCAACAGCCTTTTTTTTTTTCCTTTTTTTACTTCTAACAATATGTTTGTTCACATGAATTACTTAAATGCACTGGTGAATGTGGATAAAATTGTATTTGTTAAGACCATCTAGACTTACTAGGAGATATCATGAGATAAGACAACTGATGGTATAAGATATTTCAGAAGTTACTGGTTTGAACCTTTCAATTGACAAGTGCCAGTTTTCCAATCCTTAGAAAAGATAACCACGCATCATCTGGTGACATCCAAATAATTACTTAGAATGGTAGATATTTCTAAGGTTAGGTGGCTATTATAGATTCATAAATAATTATGCCATCATCCCAGAAATTCTCAACAATCTCTTCAGTTGGTTCAGAAGAAACAAAACCAGAAGCAGATAAGTAACTATCCAGGCTGAACCTTCCATCACCATTTGGAGATTGATAATTAGAATGAGATACATTATCAGACCTCTAAGGATTTAGATAGCTGTCTCACACACTCTCTGGGCTCCACTCCTAACTCTGGGATTTTTCTGGCATGCTACCACAGTTTTCTCCCCTTGGAAATTCATTCCATCCCTGTAGCCCCTTCTTATTGGTCAGTTCTTCCTAGTTCTTAGAAGTTCTATTTTGAGGAAAGTGCCCAGACCAGACATGTCTTCCTAAGATATACTACTTACTTTCTAAACTTTCCACTATGCTGATGTGTGGCTAGCTTCCCATGCACACCCTTAAGTATTCATGATAAGCTATAAGATGCAATTTAAGCTAAAGGAAAGGAAGATGGCTCTTAGGGACTAAAGCTTTATTTTCCAGAGGAATTGTTGCTATTGAAAGTATTAGTACTTTAGTATTTAAACTACAAATAACTCTAAACAAGGTTTAAAGAAGACAGTTGGTAGAACTCAAGGTCAACTAATTCATGTCTTAAAGATTTCTCTACGATGATTTTTGGGCAATTAGACTAAAGGATGAATTTTCCCTCTTGAGGCTGAGATAAAAATTTCCTTATCCTAACAATAGAAACAAGAATAGATTCACCACTGCTTCATTTTAGTAATGATCTCCTCATAATATTTACATGATTTTACAGAGGTTAAAATGTACGTCTATCATAGTCAATATGTACATACACCCCAAATACAAATTCTTTTGTTCATCCCAGATCAGGAGTGGATTGGATCAATCAGTGCAATCATCATATTAAATTTACTGGGGGGGGGGGGGAGGGAAGCATACCCTGAATACCTTTGTCAGATAAGAACATCTTAATTGAACTAGTGACTGAGAGGTGTGAATGAGACCTAAACAAACATTCAACATTTATGCATATACTTTAGCCCTCAGCAATAACACTTTGAAAAAGTGCCCCTAAACAAGAATTATAATTTCTGTTTTATTTTGTTCCACAATGTGGTATGCTGACAATGTAGGCTTCCTCTAACATCCTCACTTTGAACCTGCTTCTCTTGTACTCTTGTATTAAGCTTCTTCATAGAGTTCACTTTTCTAGACTCCACAGATTTGATATTAGGTTTCTAAATAATGTTTTTAAAAAGGAGCCAGCTGTCTCCATTGCTAGAGTCATTCTTAACAGTGAGGCTGAGCTCAAAATTAAATCTTCATACTAGATAAAAAGAATATTGTGCCCAGATGCTAGTAAATAGATCTAATGTGATTATGAAATGCTTAAAGACCTATATAAATCTTTGTGCATACATATTAATTTTAGGCTGTACTTTGTAATTTACCCATCTCCTATTTCATTTAATTATTTCTCCTTACCACTCAATAAATGTTATAGTTATCCTGCAGTACCCACTCAATAATATAAAGCATTATAATTGGCCAAAGTAGTGCATAATTACAACAAAATCACAGTTCAGAATTGCTTAAAATGAACTTTATTTACATTTGACAAAGATAGCAAAGAAAAGCTACCTGAAGATAAAGTATAGATTTGATTTAAATGACTTGTTGCGTATATATCCTACATATGGAGCTAAATAATCTATTTTGCTCAAAACAACTCATGCTGCTGACAAATGAAGTTGCTTAAGAGTAGCAACAGTATATATTTATAATTTCCTTGTCTGTTTTCTAAATACCATGTGTGGCATATCTGCCCCCCACTTCACAAACAAGAGCTCATTTTTCACTGATTTTCTTTATGAACTTCAGAATAATCTTAACAGAAACAAAGAATGTATAATCTTAATAGGACAGTGAGAAAGGAAAACACAGCAGCAATCATGTTTATTTCTATAGTATACCTATCATATTGCAATAGTAAGGTAGGTGCTAATAAAGACATGTAGGTAGGTAGAGGGGCAATGGGGAAAATATGTGAGGCTAATTTTCATAATAAAGTAATAAACTAGACTGAGTTAAATGTGGGAAAACATGTAATTTAACATTAGTAATGATACTAATAATAGCATAATAAACAATCATAATCAACAATAATAACAATAGTACAGGGCTACATAGTAGATGCTTAAAAAATGCACCACAAAAGATATCACATAGGCTTTGGGAGTAAAGTCAAATGTGGTAAGATTTGAGGAGCTTCTTTCAAAAGATATCCCACATAGCCTGTCATTCACTGTTCCTTTCAGGGAATTCTTTATTTCTAGCCAGCCACACTCTTTCTATGTTACCTTCATAAAGTGACTACATTTCTCTTGGCCTATAGGAAGCTGGACTGGATGAAATCTAAAGTCCCTTTAAACTCTAACATTTTGTTATTATATAACAGGTTAAGAATAAACAATATTTCTTTTGAATCTCAAAATATTATGGGCCATAAAAATTATGGCCTCCTGAAATGTAATTAAATCTACTAAGGTTTGTTCCTTAATCCCTTATCTACTAGCATATTATTTATTAGCTAATACCTTAGTTTCCATTTTGCAAGAAAGTAGATGACTCAGGTTTTTGGAGATGCTAGAAGAATTTGGAACAAGGTGAGGACCAGAAGAAGCCTTTGTGGTGGAATTGTGAAATCATCCAAAGTATTCTGTGTAAATCTAGAGATTTTTGTGCCAAATTTGCCAGTAACTAGCTGCCTGTCTGAGATTTTCTACTCTGCCACTTTTCTTTGAGTTTCCTCACAAAAAGTTAAGTTAAACCTATATGGTCTCTAAGATATCAGTGATGAAGTGATGAAGTGATTAAATTTCTAGAGCATTTTCTATTCCTATAGATGTTGTTTATAAGCATCTGACCAATTTTGAATGTATTTAGAGTGGTGGAGTGATGGCAAACATTAAAGATGCTTCCTCCAGCCTCTCACTGGAATAATATTAATAGAAATAGTTATAGACTGATGGAAACCCATAGACAAAAGGCATAGTAAAATTTAAAGTTACCTGGGAGTTTTGGCATAAAGGAACCTCTAATGGATGAATATTTTCTTCCAAGGGTAACTTATAAATGAGAACTATATCATATAATAAAAATGAGGAATGAGTAGTTCTTTCGACCTGCAGGGGGTTGGAGGGTGCTAAATGGGAGAACACTTCTCTATTATACATATTTTTAATTTGCATATAACAAACTACAAACATAATTTCTAATAAGTTATGATCTATTTGAAAACAGGGATCATGTCTTATTACATCTTTCTTACCTCAATGTCTTACATTGTATACATTATAGTAGGAACATAATATGTATTGGTTTGAATTTGCTTAGAGACCCAGAATTTAAACTTATAACACAAATCTTTTCATGGCTGAAGAAAGA
The DNA here is from genome assembly GCF_019393635.1 of Dromiciops gliroides. Taxonomy (NCBI): domain Eukaryota; kingdom Metazoa; phylum Chordata; class Mammalia; order Microbiotheria; family Microbiotheriidae; genus Dromiciops; species Dromiciops gliroides. Next base: position 191,898,623 of record NC_057863.1, read on the forward strand.
AATTATGCTACTTAATAAAGGGAAGGTTTATTGTTTAGAAAATTCTTCAAGTAAAAGCTATGCTTAACTTTTTAAAATTATAATTTATTTTTATGTGCATAATGCAGTGGCATCACGAATCTTTTACCTTGCCCCCAAAAGTATATTAAAAGATGAAAGGCAAGGGGAATATTAAACAATATCACAGAAAACAAATTTAACTGTATCTTAACAAAGAGAAAACCACAAGCTACTAACATGGAATCTTTTTTCCCCTAATGACCTGCAAATTTACCAACTCCTAAAACAATGGTCAAAATAAACACCAAATTAGAAAAAAAGTATAAAAATGTAATACAATGAAAATAATGTACAGTGAAGTACATTAGCAGAAGCTTCAAACTCATATGTTCAAGTAATTCATTGTACTTCCCTTCCCCTCCCACACACAAAATAGGGAGATGGAAAAAGGAAAAGAGATTGTCTCTAAATATTATTCTTTCTTAAAAAACAAAGATTATTGATACTAGTTTTCACAATGACAAAGCCAAATATGTCATAAATTGTCAGCTGAAACCTATTATGTCTTCTGGCTAGAGAGACATAGAAATAAAGAATAACACTAGTTTATGATATTAATTCATTTATGAAGTATTAAGGAAGAAATTATTGAGAGATTATAAGCACCATTGCTTCACAAAATATCAAAAATCAATGAAGTTACTGTTTGTTTTTTTCTGTTCAATTATCATGTCTGTGAGGAGGGCTCTAAGCAGTCATTGGATCCAGCTGAAATGTTATTACTTTGAAGTTCCATTTCCACAAAGAATACCACATAGTTTAACTAACCAGCCAGGAAAATCAGGAGATGAAAAGGCCTTAAAAATGCTTCATGACAGGGGTAGCTAGGTGGCACAGTGAATAAAGCACTGACCCTGTATTCAGGAGGACCTGAGTTCAAATCCAGACACTTGACACTTACTAGCTGTGTGATCCTGGGCAAGTCACTTGACCCTCATTGCCTCACCAAATAAAAAAATGCTTCATGACTGGTCCTTTGCCATATCTGATCCTGAAATGCCTTTTTTTAGGTAACACACAGAAATTCATGACATTAGGGGATTCTTAGAAAAAAAAAAATGGTGGTTGATATCCATACAAAAAAATGGCATAGCAGGGCACCTAGGTGGTGCAGTGGACAAAGCACCGGCCCTGGATTCAGGAGGACCTGAGTTCAAATTTGGCCTCAGATACTTGACACTTGCTAGCTATGTGACCCTGGGCAAGTCACTTAACCACCATTGCCCAGCCAAAAAAAAAAAAGCCGTAGAACATTAGTATCTCTGTGAACTATCATTGATGAAATGAGTCTTCAGAGTCAAGCTAGGAAAAAAATATGTAGTGGCTGAAGAAATATTGTTATAAGTTTATCTTCTTCCCAAGGAAGCCAACTGCATCCAAGCAGGGAAATACTCCTGGTGAACTCAAGTTGGCAACCAGGGTTGCAGGACAAGTTATGCTTATCAGAAAAGTCTAAAAGAAAGAGAAGGCTTGGGGTATTACAGAAGAGGAAAATAATTTTAAGATATTTGCCTTAAATGGTTTTTGAATGGCCTAGGTCACTGTCCCTTTTTTGGAATCATGGCAAAAAGAGGCAAGGAAGCCACAGAGCAAAATAAGAAGATGAAAAAAATATCCTTCTGTTAAGGGCTAAAATTCTAGCTAGTCTGTCTAAAATATCTAATGAGTGGTCGCCAATAAATTATAAGCTTTAGCAAGAGTTAGGCTTTTAAGCATTTATTAAGGAGAAAAAGAATTTGGTAAAGAGAGAGAGAAAGGCCTACATTCATCTATCTATTAAAGGGAAAGCGCATTTCTAGTTCTGCTCTCCACCAGAGTCCACAGGAAAGAGAGTGAGTCAGAGTGCCAGGCTCCCCCTTCTTCCTCCCACAAGCAAACATCACTTCCTAACGCCAAAGAAAAGATGCATGGTCTTGCGCTCAAAGACCTTCACCTCATAGGTGGAGCTCTTCTACAGTATGTCTCCAGCAGGTGGCGTCATACCAATCATTACCCTACTATTGAGAACTTTTAATAAACTAGTACAAAGTAAAAAGAAATGGAGGATTTCTAACTTTAAAGAAAACATAATATGAACTCTAACAAATCTAGATGATTCCAATGAACACATAAATGAAATTAGGAGGACTAAAACAGAGAAAAATAGAATAGATTTGCTAGGGTTGTTATAATTATCTCTTTTAATCACTGAACACAATGGAACTATAGCTACAGAATCCACATTTGGACTTTGTACTGTAAATGCTGTTTGTGGAAACAGAAATGCTATTCAATAAGCTGAAATATTTTTTTGTAAATAATGAAATCAAAACATTTATATTTTTGCTCAAGGCAAAAAAAATGTGAAAGCATTGAGAATTCAATTCTCAAATTATTTGAAAGAAGGAAAGATATCAGTAACTGAGAAAAATCACAAACAGCACCATTATCAAAAATAATCACTTAAGAGGACATTTATGACATTATTATGCCTACTTTCTCATCTTTATGAAACCTTTCTTGGAGTATACAACACATAGGATGAATTCCTGCAAACAATTTTCCATAGCAGATAGCAGCAACTTTAACAGTCAAAATTAACTAAAAGATATAGGGAAACAAGTTCCTACTGTGGTCATTGATTATGAAAATAACTAAATAAAATAAATGAATGAATGAATAAATAAATAAATAAATAAATAGGCAAACAAATGGATAGATAAATGAAGTAATGAAGTAATGAATAAATAAATAAAAATTTAAGCAAAACATTTTGCCTTGAGACAACTTTAAATTCCAATTTGAGAGTTATCTCACAGCATGCTATATAAATTATTATAAGACAAGGTTCATTTTTAATGTAAGTAAAAGGAAAACTCTTCAGGGATCCTATAATTACTAAAATCGAGAGAGTTATAAGAAATATATTTTTTCCCAAAAGTCCTTGCCAGCATCCTGCCTTGAATCCAAATAGAGAAGATCTTCCTTATAGAATTTGATGACCTCCAGATGCTATTTGTAGATTTTGTTTTGGGAATAGCATCAAGTCCCAGAGTATTGTGGTAGTGCCTCCTCAGTGAAATCCAAGGTCACTGAATAAAATTCAATCTCATTCAACTCAGAAAAAAATGGAAAATGAATTTCCATATTCCAGACTATGATAAATACTTAAATGATTATTTTATTTTGAAATACTCTGTCATTTCACATACTATTGATTGGTGTGTACTATAATCTGATATCAAAGTTGAAGACAAGGAATAGGATAGGATGGATTAGCTTTGGGGAATTGTATCATACCATCTCCAGCTACTCCCTAAACAAACAACAAAAACCAAATGTTTTTAACATGATATTCTTCTGGTGACATTCAATAGATGTCAATAATAGAACATCCTAGTGTCTGAACATATATGGCAGAAAGATCCCATTATATAACCAATAATGATTTTTTGCACAAGAAAAATATATGGTCAGAAAGGGAGAGGTATTGCTGAGTTAGAAGTAATGAATGAAAGTTGGACAACCTCATTGTTTCAATAATATCCAAAGAATGGCATTGAGTAGAATCTTTGAGTAGAATAGCATTGAATAAAAGATTTGCATGACTATATGGGTTTTAATAATCAGATGGGGAGACATGGATGGCTTTTACATACACATTAGTACTTCATGAAACAATTGAAATACATAAACAAATTTTTTGTTGTTGTTCAGTATTTTCAGTTGTTTCCAACTCTTCCTGACCCCATTGGGAGTTTTCTTGGCAAAGATATTATAATGGTTTGCCATTTCTTTCTCCAGCTCAATTTACAAATGAACAAACTGAGGCAAACAGGGTTAAATGACTTGCCCAGAGTCATACCCCACAGGAAAAAAAAATGATGGAGATGAAATTAAAACAAGTCTAAGGAGTTATTTTGCCCTATCAAATGCTAATAAATTTAACAATTTAAAGGAAACATACACAGATATAAATTGCCTGGATTAGCAGAAGAGGAAATAGAGTATCTAGTTTAGAAAAATAAATTGAAGAGGTCATAAATGCCCTTCCTACGAAAAAAGCACCAGGACCATTTGGAATTACAAGTTAATTTTATCAAATATTTAAAGATCAAGTAATTTCAACATTAAATAAGTAATTTGAATAATAGAAAAATAAAGGCTCCTACCAAATTCCTTTTTATGATATGATACTGGTATAGATATGACACTTATACTGATGCCTAAATGTGGAAGAATAAAAACAGAGAAAGAAAATCTCAATTTCATTAATGAATATGGATGCAAAAACCCTTAATAAAATACTATCTAAAAATTTACAAAAATATTACAAAGAATATCAAAAGAACTAATGAAAAATGTAAAGGAAGGAGGTTTAGTGGTGCCAGATCTTAAACTATGTTATAAGGGAGTAATTATCCAAATTATCTGGTACTGGCTAAGAAATAGAAGAGTAAATATGCAATTTAGAACAGCTAACAAAATAGTAACTTGACAAGTGTAAAGACTTTCAAGTTTTTGAGCTAAGAATTCATTACTTAGTTTAAAAAATGTAGGAAAACTAGAAAGCACTCTGATAGAAATTGGGCATAGACCAATATCTTATACCATCAATCAAGATAAAATTAAAATAGATACATGTCCTAGATATAAAGAAAGAGATTACAAGAAAATGTTTGAAGAAAATGGAATGTATTACCTATCAGATTTATGGATAGGTGATGAAGATCAAGATGGCTCTGGAGGAGAGAGTGAAACTGGTGACTTTGCATAGCACTGCCTCACTTAAACCCAATTCCCTGCAAGTCATGACATCACACCTGGATTTTCATGGTCCTCTTCAATAATCAAGGATAAAAGTCAATTATCACTCTGGGTAGGTGAACAATTTAAGAATAAACAAGAAATAGAGAGAAGTATAAGGAATAAAATGGATAACTTAATTTACATTTAATTAAAAATATTTTGTACAAGTAAAACAAATGTAGCCAAGATTAGAAACAAAGCAGATTCCCAGAACAAAAAAGCCTCATATCTCAAATATATAAAGAACTTTGTTAAATCTATATGTTAAGGCTAAAATTCTAGCTAGTCTGTCTAAAATATCTAATGAGTGGTCGCCAATAAATTATAAGCTTCAGCAAGAGTTAGACTTTTAAGCATTTATTAAGGAGAATAAGAATTTGGTAAAGAGAGAGAGAAAGGCCTAGATTTCTATCTATTAAAGGGAGAGCACATTTTTAGCTCCCTTCTCCGCCAGCGTCCTCAGGAAAGAGCCCCAGAGTCAGCGCCAGTCTCTTCCTTCCTTCTCCCACTAGTCTGCGTCACTTCCTCCCGCCAAGAACTCTTCTACAGTAAGTATCCAGCAGGTGGCGTCATTCCAATCGTTACAGTCCCCCCTGTTGTTCCTCAAGAAACAAAATGTTTCCTTGACGGAACAGTAAAAACAATATAATAACTATTGCTAACTAATAATATGTGAACAACAATATAGAAAAGGAAGAGAGGAAAGTTTTGTCCAGAGGGGCGATTTTTTTTTTTGTCCTCATGAACCGACGCTTTGACATTAGTCTTGCAAAGGGAGGGCCTCTGCAGAGAATACATGTCACAGATGGTGTATATTATAACAGAAAGAGAAAAAAACAACAAAAACAACAAATCAAAACTGTTCATTTAAAGTCTCTGAAAGTCTTTTCTCAGATGTCCTCTAGGTGTAGTCGTGGAATGGAAGTCTTTTCAGGGGTTGATGTGTAGATGCTGGTAATCAGCCAGGAAAATTTCCTACAAAATTGAGCTTAACACAACTTTAAAATAGCTTTGTCAATAATCAAATCAAACAATGAAAGTTCTCAAAAACATGTCTAAGGGAATTCAGAATCTTGGTTGTTACACATGAAACATATAATAAAACAAAAATTGAAACATCCTTTAAAATTATATATTACTATAGTCCCCCCTTTATGGAGGGTAATTGAGAAGACAATTGCTGCAATATTAATTATTAAAAATAATTTTTATCTGTTTCATCACTTTTTGCATCATCTGCCTAATTATCCTCATGCCATTATGAGAAATTTTAAAATCTAATATAATTGGTAACAGATGTCAAGGCCAAATTCAACACTGTTATTTATCATGACACCTGAGATAATTATGGGGGTTACCATAAAAGAACAGAGAAATGATGGGATATGAGCATTCCCACACTTGAGCAATATGTACTGCCCATACAGTATGCCAGGCTTAAAATAGGTGGATGGAATATACGTCCATGCCACCGAACATATTGGAGGAAACTGAGTCAGACTTAATCAGATGCATGGGATTGAGATGGTCCATGGCATCAGGCATATAGGAGGGAGCATAGAAGCCAGGTGTAGAAGTGAGATGGGTGGGATCAATACTTCCAGCCATCTGTACAATATTGTGGGGAAAAATAAAACAAAATATTAAACCAAGAGAATCCAACCTCAACATTTGTCAAAAGCCGTTCCCTTGGCCATACCTTGACTTCATGCATGTCTCCCCTCATGTGACAGTTCAGTGTCTGCTCTTGCATGTATTCCTCTTGTGATTGGATGGCATCTTGGCCAACTGGCATCTGATAACTCAGAATAAAGGCAATTAATGTCTTAAATGATAAGTTCCCATAATCCAAGTCTCATATGGATTTAAAAATTGAGGATAATAAATGATTGCAAAAAATGTGAATATATCTTGACTTGACACAATATATATTTATGCAACAATTTCAAATAATACCCCTTTTTTTTTTTACTTAGTATACAATCACTTTTGTGAAAAATCAGAACATATTTAAATATAAGTTAAAGCACAACAGAATCTCAAAGAAAACTTTTTTTTTGAAAAAAGAAAACTTTTACAAATGTTCCCCTCTTTTTTTTTTTTTTGGAATATGCTTATCAAAAATAATACTTCTAGAATCAATTTACACTTGCCATGGCAACCAATTTGCCAGGGAAATGCTTTAAAGAGTTTGATCAAATAATCAGTTGAGAAAAAATAACAAAAACAAACAACTCAGAATATGGGAGCACAATACTCCTAGAATTAACATTGTATTATGAAATCAAAACCATCTCTCAATTTTTTAAAATTAGATAAATGAATAGAAGAAAATACACATGGAACAATAAAAAACAGTGAAATTCAAACTAAGGAAATCTAAATGAGCATGAATTTAATATTAATAAGAGTATTATAAAATATAAACTTGATCACATGACTAAAAAGCTTTTACAAATATTCTCCTTGTTTTAAAAACTAAGTATAAAATACAATCTCAAAAGCATGAAAATCTCTATAAAAATAAACCCATACCATTAATTTCAAAATGTAGATGTAATAGCATAGAAATCCTATGTAACCTCTGAACTGACATTAATAATCTGAGTGAAGTTAGAACACTTTTGATTCCGATATCTAAAATCCCCAATACTCATATCAATACCTTGCTGCTTACTTCTATATTTCTGTAAAATATGTACCCTTCCATGGCAAAAGAAGTGGAGTCTTGAACTATGGTGATGATTGTCATTCTTATTCAGCTTAAGTTTTTCTTCTTTAACCCCTCTATATTGTCTGTCAGTCTTTTCACCATACAAATGCTTTATAAGATTACTAATTAAAGACAAAAGCAGGTTAGCAAAATTATGAACAAATCGAGCATATTTGGAATTTAAAGGGTTTTCTAAGGTTGTCTCAGAAGCACAGCCAGGCTGGGGAAGGGCTGAGCCTGAAGCTGCAAATGTAGTTAGAGAAAGTTGCACATGAGCATTAGATCTCTGGACTTCCCAGGCAGGGGAAGCAATGGGCTTGGCCATGGGAGGAGTAGAGGGTGGGGTCTGGAGAGGAGGGGAGGGACCAGCACAATTTGAATCAGACTTGATTTTGAACTCAGGCCTGGATTCCTCTTCCCCCACTTTGCCTCCAGGTGCTAGGGGATTAAAAGCTTCTAGAGGGTGGGTCATTGCCTCCAGGCATGCAAAATTAAAGCAACAATTACTGTTAGAACTGGGAAAAGCTGCGGGAATCTCTTCAGGTTTCTCTGAAAAAGCATGGTTGGGAGAGGGAGAGATATTTCCTTGTGTGAGTAAGTTGCTGGCTCTTTTAACAAAAATAAAAAGAAAAATAGAAAATCCACAAAAACAAAGCATTAACATGATCTTATCTCCCATTTGTCTGGTTAAACAGACTAAAATCAAAAATAGGATAATTAGGGAGTTTAAAAGGTCCATTCGAAAAAAATTTAAAGGAAAACACAGCCAGTACACCAGTACTTAGCAGTTAAAGGGAGAGGGAGGGGAAATTTCTTACCCAACCAGAAGATCAGAAGAAGACTGAGGGTTAGCTTTCCTCTTCGTGGTCAGCCATCTGTTAAGGCTAAAATTCTAGCTAGTCTGTCTAAAATATCTAATGAGTGGTCGCCAATAAATTATAAGCTTCAGCAAGAGTTAGACTTTTAAGCATTTATTAAGGAGAATAAGAATTTGGTAAAGAGAGAGAGAAAGGCCTAGATTTCTATCTATTAAAGGGAGAGCACATTTTTAGCTCCCTTCTCCGCCAGCATCCTCAGGAAAGAGCCCCAGAGTCAGCGCCAGTCTCTTCCTTCCTTCTCCCACTAGTCTGCGTCACTTCCTCCCGACAAGAACTCTTCTACAGTAAGTATCCAGCAGGTGGCGTCATTCCAATCGTTACATATAGAAACACAAGTCATTCCCCAATTGATGAATGGTTAAATGCTATGAACAGGCAGTTTTCTAATGAAGAAATCAAAACAATTTATAACCATATGAAAAAATGTTCTGTCATTCTTGATTTGAAAAATGCAAATTAAAATAACCTCAATAATATCATTTTAAACCTATCAGATTGGCTAAAATGATTGAAGTGGAAAGTGCCAAATATTGGAGGTGATATGGAAAAAATTGGAAAACTAATTCACTGTTGGTGGAACTGTGAACTGATTCAACAAATTTGGAGAGCAATGTGGAATTATGCCCAAATAGCTATTAAACTGCCTTTGACCCAACAAGCGAAAAAGGAAATGTTTATAGCAGCTTTCTTTGAGGGGGCAAAGTAGGGAAAACTGTGAGGATGCCCATCTATTGGGGAATGACTGAATGAGTCATGGTATATGATTGTGATTGAATTCCACTGTGCTATAAGAAATGATGAGTTTAGAAAAATATGGATAGATTTATAAGAGATAATGAAAAGTAAAAGGAGCTGAATCAATAGAATGGTGTATACAGTAAACAATATTGTTTTAAGAACAACTTTGAGTGAATGTCATTTTTACTATTATAAATTAGTTAATTTATAAATTAGCTAATTAGGAGTAAATATTTGGCACCTTTGGCAGTAAATGTTTTTTATACCTATTTTATATCCTTTTATACACGGGGTCACATAAAAATTTCTTGGGCAAACAGGAGTCATGAGTGGAAAAAGTTTAAGAAGCCCTGCTTTAAACTATGCCCCCAGTTCTTCTCACACATAGAATTCTCTCTATTGCCTGCACTAAGCTAACACGTGTGACCCAATAAAAACATTCTCCAATAAAAACAAAGCCCATATAAAGGAAGACATTATCTATATCTAGTGAAAGAACTGATAAATAGAAGTATGTTTATAGAATGGTTGTGCCTAATAGCAGTCATCTCTGGAATGGGGGTAAGGGAAGGAAAAAAAAGGGGAAAAAAGAAAGTTACATAACTCTATTACATATTTAAAAGGAATTTAAAGTCATACATAATAGATTTGCAGTTTCATGTACAATCATCTTTTTTTCTTATTCTACCATATTATGAAATGCTTGTTTTATTTTTTAAATTCAGAATAAAATAAATTTAGAAGAATTTTAAAAGGGGAGAATGTTGATGTGAAAGCCCACCCCCCCCACCACTGTTTTTGATAGGATAAGGGGATTATAGGAGCAAAGCAGTGTCAATTTAGAAAAGAGAGGGAACAGCCATGCTGATTACCTGAATGGAACAGAAAGGTGATATTAATTTGCTTTGGGTAAAGAATTATCTGTCATAGGTATGAAGTTGGACCTGGTTTTATAAAACTGAAAATGCTTCATATCTGCTGGACAAAATAAAAAGAGTAATTATGAATTAAAGAGGCTGCTTCGATGCTAATGATGTCTGAGTATTTAAATTTATATGCCCTCTGTCATACTCTGTTGGGTAGATATGGAGATTAATTGTTAAATCCTTAGTATTTAATTGAATTCCTTATAATTATCTAGTCATTCTATTTCACTAAATACTTTTTGTTTTAAAGCTTGATCTTGTAGATTTATGGGTTGAGGTTTTGCCCAAACCTGTGTCTAGCTGAGAAAAGTGAATTTATATTTACTCTAAATGCTTATAGATACATGCAGGGGGGAAAAACACTTATAAAACATTTCCAACAGTCTTTTTTATCAGACTATTCAGGCAAAGTTCTTCTAAACAATTCTATACTTGGAAAAACTACTTGGGCTAAATTCAAGCATAAATAATTAAATAAAAATATATAGTTCTCTTTTCTTATAGGTGGGACTGCTTTGTTGAAAATCTTGCCCATTTATTGGAAAAAGGGAATGTACTGATTTTTTGACATGCATAAGAAGTCTTATTTTTATTAAAAGGCATGGGGAAGGGGGCGGAGAATACATGCAACTTAGACCTAAACCAAATAGCACCAAGAAAGAAAGGGGACTTGTCTGATTGAGTGTGAACTAAGTAATCCCTAAATGAAGAATAGGGGAATGTTTTTATTAGGTCACAGGTGTTAGCTTTGTTCAGGCAATAGAGAGAACACTATGAGTGAAAAGAATGTGGGGCATAGTTTAGAGCAGGGCTTCTTAAACTTTTTTCCACTCATGACTCCTTTTTATGAGAGAAATTTTTGTGACCCCAGGTATACAGGTATAGAAAATAGGTATAGAAAACAAACATTTACTGCCAAATTTTTCATGATTCCCACATTCAATTTTGTGACTCCATATGGGGTTGCAACACAGTTTAAGAAACTGGTTTAGAGCTAGAAATTTAGTCTAGGGTTAGAGTTCTTGAGGTTGGTGAATTAAAAAAAAAAATTGATAACCATATTTCAGTACATTTGGTTTCCTTTGCAATCCTATATATTTTATTTTATATATTAAAATGTTATTTTAAGAAGCCAAAGAGGAACATGATTAAAAAAACAAATATGAACCATCGGTCTAAGAGAAAGAGCCATGGAATAAATATATTGAAGTACATTCAGTCAAAGAATTTGTGGCCCACTGAAAATATCTGGTTTCATCAAGCAATTAAAGCAAGAAAAAAAATGAAATTGTACTTTCTGGCTATACCAAAACATGTAAATTTCTAAGATAGGATAAGTGATACAAAGTATCAAAATTCAGGGGCAAGTAGTCCAAATGTATAAAAGAAGATTCTCAAAAGAATGGAGGGACCTGAGATGCCATAGAGACTTTTCTAGGCCATGATCAAAGAGTCAGGAAGATAGATCTTGAGATGATTAAGATGGGGAACTACATTGGGAAGTCTCTACTTAGGCCCACCTTCCCATTTTGAGGACTTGGGAATCACAAAGTCACATAATGTAAGAGACAAACAATCTAAGACACTATTTGCTCCACACATAGTGGACCTCAAGCTCCATTTACAAATTTTCCAACAAGTGACCACTTTAATAGATCCTTTTTTGGAGGCTTTCAATGAAGGGAACTTATTATCTCTCAAGATAGCCTACCCACTTCATGTCCCTATCTGGCCTCAATTTACACTCCTACTGGTCGGAAGGGACCACAAAGAGGAGGTGCTACCTTAGACTGTAGAGTAATCTCTGGGTCTAGACTCCTACTACTATAACACCAACCTCCACTGTTTTGCCTCCCAATAATAGCTAGCCAGTAGGCACAATAATATCAAAGGAAAGGTATTTAATTTGGTATACTAAAAATATGACCTACAAAAATTTTTTCTATAAACCTGGGACTTCTGTTCCAAAAATACACACAGCATCCATGGTAAGAAAAGCCACAAACTTACAGTAAAATACTGATGAAAGGCAGCTAGGTGGTGCAGTGGATAGACACTGGCCCTGGAGTCAGGAGAACCTGAGTTCAAATCCAGCCTCTGACACTTGACACTTACTAGCTGTGTGAACCTGGGCAAGTCACTTAACCTTCATTGCCCCGCAAAACATACATATACATTTATACATTTATACACATATACATATATACATACATGCATATGTGTATATATGTATACATGTGTGTGCATGCACAAATACATACATATTCATATATATACATATATATGCGTACATGCATACATGTATGTATGTAGAAAGTCTATATGGTCAAGGCAACTCACAATTCAAGAACTGCAGAGCTTAGTCATTTGCTATGTTTTCATACAATTCTCCCTTTATTCAATCTATAGCCCTGCTAGCATCTCTACTACATGGATTGTTCAACTGAACTCCCAGGGTCTATTTCCCTCATATCTTGTCTTTCGATTTCCAGTTAACTCTCTTGAGTCCATAGGTATTTTTTTTCTGGATTGCCAAGGGTCACACTACTTTAACTACTGCTTCTCTGTATACTGGTTTTCTATCTTTCTGAACTCTAATATATTCTATCTGGTGAGTATTTCCTATTTATTCTGTATAGAACTTATTGTATATAGTTTGCTTGTTGCTTCCCCCACCATATTATGAGGTCCTTGGTGACAAGAATTGTTTCTTGCCTTTCTTTGTATCCCCATAGTGCATGACACATACTAGGTTCCTAGTTAATGTTTCAGTATTGGTTATTTGGTGTATGTGTTTCAATGTACCTTGAAGTGTCCCTAACATTTAGCATGGTACCTGGCACTTAGTAACCACTTTGAACTGGATAGGGTGCTTTGTTCTGGGTGTATAGCTCCAATGCTTTATTAATTGCCTTGAGCCATAATGGGGAATAGGACAAAATCCTCTCATCACCCTCAAAAGATGAAGAGGTGAAGAGATAGGTTTTTCCCTGACTGCCGACTCTTTTTGACTTCTCAGTTTATTATATCCAGGGATTTTTTATATAAAATCTCCCCCAAAAGTGTGGCTGATTGTTAAGCCCAACCAACTCATTGCATCTTTCGGACTGGAAAACTTGATTCCCCCCTCCTATATTCACATCAGGCAAAACAGTGTGTTTTTGCAACTTCTACCCACGTCCTCTAGGTCATCCCTGTGTGATAAAGCAGAACAAATCTAATAATTATTCCCCATGATAGCTATTGTGTTCACCCTAAATATTCTCTTTCTCAGGCGAAATATCCTCAATTCTTTTTCTCTAAAGTCTCCAGGTCCCTCATCATCCTGATTGCCCCTATTTATGTAAATTCTTCAGTCTTTTCCTTTTTTCACAAAAGCTAAAATATTTAGAATTATTTATTCTCTTTCCAAATAAGATAATTTGAAATGCATTTTTATTAAAATATCTTACTGTTTCATGTGCTTCCTAATGCAGTATGTATGAATAAGTAAACACAGAAAAGAAAATAGTATGAGCAGTGGCTAGGGAGTCAGTCTTGGAATCAGGAAGGTGTATGCATGGCCTGCCATTGACATTGGGTGAGTCATTTGACTTCTCAGCATCTCTAAGTTCTAGACAATGATGAAATCATAGGCCTGAATAAAACAAAAGCAAAAAGCAATGAAATATGGAAAGAAGACTCCTTTATACATAGTTTGAATGTATATAGCATGTAAAATTGACTGTGTAAATTCAGGGGAAAAACATTTAAAGATTTGTAAGGTAATAAGATAATTTGAAATGCATTTTTTTCCATAGAAATTATATGGCACTAAAAGTAAATAAGTTGACAGTTTCTATTATGAAAAACTCATTTTTGATATATAAAAATGTATTTCTCATTACCATATCATTACTAAATATTTACCAGTCACCCAAAGAATCTTTCCATGGTAACATTTGTCAAATAGTTTAGCCTCATATGTAGAGAGAATGATTTATGGAGGTGTGAGGACACTGAAAAAAATTCTTGTCTCCTAAGTTTTCATCCACCCTTTTCACCCAAAACAACTCTCTACCTATTTGAAATTCCCAGATCATCATTGACTCCTTTGCTTGAAGATATTGAAGAACTGTCGAAATATAAACGTAATCAGAAAGAGATCCTTATGCCAAAGCTGGAGTTAGTTTGTCATTAGTTATCTCATCACCTAGAAGAGCCCTAAGCTAATAGAACAATGCAAATATGCACATATATATACATATCTATCTTTATATATATATATGTATATATATGTGTATACATATATATACATACATATACATACATACATATATATACATATATATACACATATGTGTGTAAAAGAGAATATAAGGGCACCAAAGTAAATCTTTTCCTATGTCAAAATCCAGAAGGCCAAACTTCCAGAAAATTCGGCATAAAAAAGTTTATATAAGCAGAGAAAACAGCGGGGAACTTTCAATCATCCCTTTGTCTTTTCTCAGAACAGTCTCAGTGGCTAAGGCAGAGATAATAGCCTCTTGGGCCTAGATTTTCCTCTAGTCAGTTTCTAGGCTTCCAGCACTCTCACTATGGAAATTCTAGGAAATTTGATCAGCAGATCTACTCCAGACATCAGATCATTACAGTTTCATTTTATCTTCCTAACTACTCATCCTTTTCTTTTCCGTGCAGTGTCCATCTCTTTTTTTCTTTTCCAAGTATGTGCCTCAATCTCATATCCCAGCATGACAGATTTAGAAAATAATAGTAAATAGTTTTATAAGTAGAAAAAAGTATTAGTTTGTTAAATTGGCTATTTGAAGACCAGATCTAAAGGGAAAGCTTTTTAAATTATTTTTTGATTAAGGTCCTTTATCAAGGACACTGTTTTTCACTTGGCATTCTACTGTTAGTGATTATATACAAGAAGCAAAATAAATAATAGCTTTGGTATTTAAAGAAGTAGGAGGAAATGGTAAATAACCCATTTAAATAATCAAAAGTCCTTAGTCTGGGTTAAAGTTCAGTAACCCTTTCTTAATTAGTTTCTTTCTTCAGTTCAGGACCCAGGAAGATTAATGTAGTAATCGTAGCCAAGAACCCAAAAATATTTTAGATTTTCTTTGCCTTTCCCAATTCCCTTTTACTTTCAGAATCTTACTTCACATAATTTTGGCTGTTTTGTCTTGCCACTGGAGAAATCAATAACTCACCTTGAGAAGTAAAAGAAAACAAAAAACAAAAAACCTGAGACAAAAATAAAAACTTAATCATCAATAGTTATAAAATTTGTAAGTTTTCTAAAAATTTATGGAAATGTTTTTATTCTAATTATAAACATTTATTATATAAATTCTATTTTTGAGTTTAAAGATGCTGTAAATATGTCAATTTCTGCCTCATTTTTATATATAACCTTCATTTGAATGAAAGTCTGAATGGAGGTGAGGATGTGAGGAAATCTGAGAAGTCTGACTTAATAATAGGTGTTTGGCTCACCTAAAAATCATCACAACTTTGTATCCACAAAGGAAATACTCATGGTGTAGCAGATGTATGGTGAGGTCATCAATCATCTGAAATGGGCTTCAGGCAGTTCCTTTTTATTCCCTTTGAGAATTCCTTCATTCATTTATTCCAGCTATTTCTTCTTTCCAGGCCATAAGATGAAGTTTACATGGATTTCAAGTCAGCTAAGTTTAATGAGGAGGTGGTATGGAACTGTTCTCTTCACATGTGAATGCAACCTGGCCATCTTCATATGCTCACCCTGTGGTAGCCTTCTTTCTCTCAACCTGCAAACACATCAGCACACTGGAAAACAATCGGGATTCTTATATGGTTTTATTAAATTGACACTGGGAAGAATTCTGACTTATTTTTCCATAAGAAAATTTTCTTAGCTACCCTATTCAATGGTAATCCAGTGGAATAACAGAATTTGATTACAATCCACAATAGCAGACATAACAATTCAGCTGACATTTGCTTCTGTATGGTTTTCTGCATTTGTTTACCCTGTAAATTTGTCCAGTAAAGGAACAGACATTTCCATGAGAATGAAAGCTTGAAAGCCAAAGACTTGGGCACACACTCATGACAGAGAGAGAAGCTTCCAGAGATTTCTGGGCATGCAGAATTACTATTTATTTGTGATTTCTTTTCTCATTAAAACATTCAAGGTGAATAAATATGTGTTTCCAAATTTATCTCCTTATTTTAAACACTGTTTGTTTGAAGCCATTTCACAGTCAGTCCATTGATAACATCTTGCTGATACACAGCTGGAATTTTTCTCCATACGAATTTAATGACATTTCTGTTTAATACTCCAACTCCTTCAGTTCTCTCTTCCTAAACAGCACAACATACTGCAGCTTGATTTACACCAGGATACAGGCTGTTCTTTTCTTTGCTGGGTCCAGATTTTCTGAAGGACACTGAGCAGCAACTTCCCTTGTTACTTATGCAATAATGCAGGTGATAGGGTTGCTTTCAGTTTAAATTTCTTATTTGGAGATTTGAGTCCTGCTTGCCTTGACTACATGATTTATTCTTTGTCTTCTTGCAAATTGTAAATGCTGCTGGTGCCTTCATACTTCTCAGTGTGTTTTCATAGAATTTTTAACTTTAATTTGCTTTTTTTTGCCATCTGCCACTCCTATGACACTAAGGTTAGAATGGCTTTTAGCGATTCTTTATAATTTAATCAACTCCAGTTCCCTTAATAACCCCATTCTCATTCTTGACATTTGTGCTTGATCAATTTCACTATTCTTTATTGTAACAACTACTCACCCCAACTGTTAGAAAATCCAGCTAATGGTAAAACTAGCTTTTCTTTGTACTTAAAGCTTGTGAATTTTCATGTTGCCAGAGCCTCAATATAGGGTCTGAGAAAAAGAAAGCTAAAAGAATGAAATGAAAAATATTCTCTTAATAGTAATGTGTTAATCTCTGCTATCTACAAGGAAAAAAAAACACAGAACAGCTAAAAATGTAATAGAAGAAAGATGAGCAATGAAACCATGGATGATGAATGATGCCAGACATTCTCCTTGGAGATGTAGACACATTTGGACTCTACTGCCAACGTCTGCATGATCAATGAATAACATTTGCAGAGAAGCAACCTTAGACACATTCAGAATAATGGGGAAGAAAACAACCACAACAGGTCTCTTTGCTATGTCTGCTGAACATTCACACTCTTGCCAGTAAAAAGTTCAAAGCACAGTTTTGTACTCTTCCAGCAAGTTTTACCCAACCAATGTATGTGCAATAAGCTAAGAAACATTTTATGGCAGCAACTACACATGTAAAGAAAAATGGAAAATTGTGATTCTTATAGGAACAATTCAGGTCAAAGTTTCAAATAAACTATCCAGGAAAATGAAGGAAAAGGAGATTTTTTTTTCCCTTGAATTAGCTCAATCATTTTATAGACATATGTAAAGAACATGCAAACATTGTCAAGTCCAGCAAACATAAGTACTTGAAGTTTATATCTGCAAAAAAGGACCTTCATTGCTGACCGTGAATATGAAATACTAGAAATACATTGTGACAGTATATTCTTTACATAATATTCTCCACAGCAAGAGTGTACCTATAATGAACCAAATCTTGAGGCCAGAATGAACAAATGTATTTTTTCTGTATCATCTATGTGATCCTGCAACTTTCTGTATGTGTTGGTATCCCTTCACTCAGAAGCAAAGAAATCTAAGCTCCTAGAGGTAACTGGCATCCAAATGAGTGGGAGGGCATCAATCCAGAGAAACATTTGCCTAAATGTTGTGAGAAACTAATTTTTAATAATGGGTTTTGGTGGGGGGGACCCAGGGACCCCATTTTGAAAAGCATAGTTCTTAGAAACCTTACAGAATCCCTTTTAGGACCATTCTACAAGCAATTGGTGGATCAATAGAAATGGAGATTAGATTAGATGAGATTAGCCACACCTAGACTTCCTCTGCCTTGCCCTTCAGAGATGATCTTTTTGCACACTTCCCCATTACTTCATTACATCATTAGGTCATAGGTAAAACTCATTTTAATATGGGCCACCCTCAGGTCATTTCAACCAATGGAATTGAGTGAGTCTAGCCAATTTGCTTTGATCTCTATGTAAGAGCCACCTCTATCCCGAGAGGAAATGCAACTGAGATCACAAGGTGAATGCCATTCCTCAGGACATGGTAGGCAAAGAAGGCTGTGGTAGCTAATCTCTCTCTCTAGGTAATGTAAGGCTTCTGAACTCTACTTGGAGCCATGCACTCTCTCTTAGAGACAATATGGTTCTTGGAGTTTTTTGGCTGGTGTTAAATGTGGTCAATGCTCTCCTAACATTTAAATAAGATTTAATAAATGCTTACTACCTAAATGGGTCCAATAGCCATTAATTTATAAGAAGCAATATTGTAGAAACCCCAACGTAGTTCCCCAATGTTTAAAACAGAAACAGTGAAGTCCCCGATATATTCAAATGACACAGTGTCACATGGGAAATAGGTATTGTGAGGGTCCTTAGGTATTCCTCTTTAAAGAATTACAACTCTCATACACAATCCAATTAGGATAAAATAGTCTTTTATTTGGGCACTTAGAGAAAATGATCAAAAGGGCAGTCAAAAACTTTACCTGGAGGGGAGGAAGTGAATTATAGAGACATGATTGTCTAAGACAACTTTCTCCTCAATTAGAAGGGAGGCCAAAGTCTTTATATAGGATGGAAGGTGGGGGGATGGATGGGGTGACCACCTGACTATGGAAAATTCCCTTTGGGTGTGTGGAAAACTTGAATGAGGTGTGGAATGGGAAATCGGTGGGGGGGGGGGGTGGATCTCTGTCCCCTGGTAGTAGCCAAACCCAATGGGTTTATCTCCTGGTGGGCTGGGAGAGGCTTGAATGAGGGGTGGTGGTCCTGCCTTCTGGAGTTATCTTTGTCCTGGCCTCTGTTTTATCTCCCCCTACTTTTTTAGGTATGTAAGCTCTGAGTTAGGCCAGAACCATATCTATAAGAAATAGGAAAGAAAATTATCATGGATGAAACAAAGGGTAGAAGTAAAACAAAAAAATTTTTGGACATGGAAAAATTTCTACTTGGGACAATACCTTTGTATTTGTTACTCCTATTACTAATTGATACTTCTAAAAATGAGGTACAAGAGGGGAAAAAGCAGAGGTTGGGGGGATATACAAAACAATAATAAGTAAAAATTGTTTAAAAGAGGGAAATAAAACTTCATGCTTTAGAAAATGTTAATTCTATGAGGAATACTGAATCTAAAGACCATGAATAAGAGAGTAAAAGGATAAAATAAACAGAGATGAGAATTAATCAAAAGAATGAAAATTAATTAACAGAAAGGTTTTTAAAATCTAATGGAAAGATTAAACATATATAAAATTGAATAAATTTCTAAATGAGTTAAAAAAGGTTTGTGCCATCTACTGAATGGAAACTCTAATGAACATATGTATTTCTAATCACCACATAAAACTTTTACAAATGAGTCCATGTATTATGGTACAGATATGCTAAAAAAGAATGTAGAGAAGCAGAAATACTAAACTCATCTTTTTCAGGGCATAAGACAATAAAAATAGTAACCAATTCAGGGAGAAAAATAAAAGGCAAACCTAAATGTAGACAATGATGAAATTCAAATCAGAAATGAATCAAAAAACAAATAACAGAAAATTTTAATACAAATATAAATGATAAAATTATCAATGAATCAACATACCAAAATTTGTGGAATGTAGCTAAAGTAGTCTTCAAGGGGAACACTTATTAAAATACACATTAACAGAACAGAAAAGGAGATTATCAATGAACTAAATTTATATTAAAATATTAATAAAACAAATGAAATCAAAATGCGGGAAACTTTGACTCAAAAGATTTGTGGTTAAAATTTGCTTTTGCTGAGTCATTGCAATTGTGTCTGATACTTTTTGACCCCATTTGAGATTTTCTTGGCACAGATACTGGAGTGGTTTGTCATTTGTTTCTCCAGCTCATATTACAGATGAGGAAACTGAGGCAAAAAGGGTTTGAGTGCAAGTTAGTGAGTGTAATTAAGTAAATTAAATGAGGCTGGATTTGAACTTGGATCTTCCTGAATCCATGTCTTTTTGGTACTGGATACACTGTGCCACCAAGTTGTCCTATGGGTAAAATAAGTAGTTCTAATTAAATGAAATTTAACATGCTTTACACAAAATTAATTCATCTAGGATAAGAAAAGACCTGTTCACTTAGAAACGAATTTTGGTACCAAATTTCTTGAAAAATGGTTTGCTATACGAAAAATATTAAGCAAATATATAAGACAAAATGACATTCCCCAACTGATGTCATCAGAGGACATAAAGGAGTAAGTCTCAAAGTTAGAATTTTGACCTATTAACAATCTAATGAAAGAATACTCAAGTCATTAAGAGACGTGAAATAGGACAGCCATTCTGGAAAATAATACAGAATTACAAAAACAGATATCTATGCTAGGTATATACATGAAAAGGTCATTGATAAAAAGAAAGGGCTCAATTGAAGCCAAATATTTATAGCAGCACTTTTTGGTGCAATTAAGTGTCACTAGCTTCCACTTTCATTTGGCCGATTCTGATTCTGAAGGAACTATTTTCTTTAGCATTTTTTGTGCTTCTTTTCCCAAGCTTTTAATTTTGTTTTCCTAATTTTCTTACAATGTTCTTTCTTTTCCCAATTTTCCTCTATTGATTTTATTTGATTTTTAAATTCAGTTTTTGCTCTTTTTTAAAAGGTTTTTCTAGTAATTCTTGTTGGACTTGTGTACAATTTGCATTGACATTGTTTATTCCTCTGAGTTTTTGTTTTGAGCTTCCTTGTCACCTTAGTAGATTTTTATGGCCAGCTTTTTGTTGTTGTTGTTGTTTTTGTTTGCTCATTTTTTTTTTTTTATCCTTTTTCTTGACCTTGTACTTACATTAGAGTTTGGCTCTGCTTCACTTTAGGTTGTGTGTGTGGTATGTGAGGTCATTGTCCTGAGCTTTAGGCTTTTTTGTCCTGCTCTTTTCAAAGTTTGTTCTGGAGGCCTTTAAGTTTCTGGTGCTTTCCAGATGATGTGATCAGAGGAAAGCTGTGGTCACTGATCTCCTGGTATGAACTCTGGTTTTTATCTACCTAGAATGCTTACTTTCTTGTAACCACAATTCTTGTCTTCCTCGGGACTGCAATCTATTGGGGGAAAATGACATGAATTATATGTTATCACATGATCTTTGTATGTATGTCACTACTTTTATAATTAAAGTTTGTACTCAATTTCCCTAAAGACTCTGTATGTATTTGGGGACAAGTGTATCCAAGACTTTTGGGGGACCATTTTTGTAACTACCATTCTTAATACTTTATCTTAGTAAAGACTTTTAATGATATCTACTTATTTGATTATCAATGGGAAGTATACTAGTGGGGGTTCGTGTTCAATTGTACTAGAAATCCAAACTCTAAGCACTAGAAACTTGAGAATTATAATAGTAGTTAAAGTGAGCCTGGCTGGCAAATGTGAGTCGGAGTTGAGGAAGTAGACTGAAATGGGATACTAAGGTATTACACTAAAATGGAGTGGCTCTACCTCGATCTGCTACTTAATGCTTGAGCATGTAACTTAAATTATCTGAAGCTCATTTTTCTCATTAGTAAAAAAAGATCACTGGAAAAGATAAACTAGGATTCTATGCATGTGTTTTATATGTATGTATATGTATATATATATATATATAAAATTTTGCACTTTGTAGTCCCATAAAAATAATCTATATGACCTTTATATTATGGTTGAAAGTCAGGTAAATGTTTAATAAATAGTTATCCATAAAGAAAACTATATATTCAATGTACTTTTAGGTTTAAGCTGCTTTATTATTTTCTCCACCATTTTCTTAAGTCTGGACAAGTCAAGCCCTGATATGTAGCATTACATCACATACAAATGCTCATTTTGGAAACAAAAAGTTAGCAGGTTTAAGGTGATTCCAGCACACCCCTAAAGAAGTTAATTATTATAAAACAGTTCTATTATTTACATTTTTAGAATATTCATTTTTATACCTAATAATGCATAATGTAAGTACTACATAATATTAAAATACAAAATAAAACAGGAATATTAAAGGATGCACATTAATTTCTTCAAGTGTCATACTTTTTTTCTCTCCAGAGATGCTAAAGTTAGACTGTCTTTTATAAATTCTCTTCAAAACTTTGAATTTAAAATAAACTACTTGAAATAGGTAACTAGCATTTTATAAGAACTCACTAAACTTGGAAAAGGCCTTCAACAATAGATTACTTAAAATCTTCTGGGGGAAAAATCCTATGCATTTCAAAAACATTTTTCTTTAGACAATAGATCAAGTAAGCATATTCAAAGAAAAAATAGTTTCTATAGGGGTGAAAAGGGCAGATAGAACCTTAGAGACTTGAATTACACTTCTAAAAGTGTGGTCACATATTGTCAAAGGTTGAATTTTTGAAGAGTGGTAGCTGTGTGAATGTTTTCAACCTAAATGACTCAGGGGTCAGCAAGTTTCAAGTTCTGGTGGCTTCTTTGGAATATTAAGTCTGCTATTCTTCTCAGAGACTGTATGGCATTTATGACACTCCAGTGAACATTAGAGCAATAGAGAAACAGAGGCCAGCTGATGCTCAGCCTGCCAAACACTAAAACAACTTTCTCTCTGAAAAATAAGAAAAAAAGAGAGAAAGAAACAAAGTAATATTATAATGTTCAAGAGAGCATCTTATTTTCTTTTCACTAAAGCAGTGGCATGTTTAAGCTGTGACATTTTGTTTCCTTAGGAGGCATAAAATCACTTTCCAATATATTCACAGTTCCTTTAAAAGGAATGGTTGTGTTTTTTTTATTACTTATTCTGGATACACAAGTATAATCCACATCCTTTTACATATTTTAAGAGCACCTTTGCTTACCAACTCAACCTTTCCACCAGATTGCAGATTCCTTGGAGGCAGAGATTAGGTCTAACCTAAATCTGATCTTGCTAAATTCTTCAAATATTTGATGACAGTGAAAGTATCCATGACATGTTTCCCAGGTAAATTGTGTTTGATAGTCTACACCTTATGTTTTGTATCACTGATGTCTGCTAATTTGAATGTTTTGATCAATTTTTCAAGTAGTGGATTCCATTTGAGAAGAGCTACTCAGAAATATTATTTTCTCCTTGAAGTGAGTATCAAATTATTATTTAGCTATAACTGCTTAAAAGAATAGAGCTAAATCGTCTTTAAATCAGACTAATAACAAAATAGAAATATCAACACCTATGGGAATAAACAATTGAGTGTGATACAGCCTCTCATCATTGCTTCCCCAGTGTAGTGTGTGTGTGTGTGTGTGTGTGTGTGTGTGTGTGGCTATGTGGGTATTGGAGAGGGTGGTGCCTATGACTTGAGTCTTTTGCACCCACCAATGACTGAAGCTTCTGATCCCTACATCATTCTCCAAACATCTTTTCTTCAATGACTCCTATCATATGAACAAACTGAGGCCCCACAGTGTCTGCCATTCCCTAATGTACAGTAGACTGAATAATTTATGCTGTCTCTCTCCCTTTGCTTACTCGCTGTTATTTTTATGAGTTACTGAACTATACTAGTCTTTTTACTCCATGTACCAGCTCACATTTCCTAACACCAGCACCAATGTTATATACATTGATGTTTTCTTAAAAAAAAAAAAGGGGGGGATGACTTTCAGTTTTGTGTCCTGTGGTAACACAGGCACACAGCTAAAAACCTTTTGTCAATATCCTCAAACCCTAATACAAAGAGAGATGGAAATCTATGAGGAAACATACATGTTGGAAGGGAGGGGAGATGTGATCACTTCCTTCAACTGAGTTGATGTGGTCACAGAAAGCCCAGGATTCAAATACTCTTAATGAGGTGTTAAAACAGATTGTAAATATGCTCAATCCCTTTATGAGGATGTAAATGCCTATCTAGTTGAGTCAAGAATGTAACAACTTGGTTGGCTAAGAAAACAAATTAGCCACACCCCAAGGACCTGTTAATTGCTAAATCCTAAAGAGTTTAAGACAGTCAAGGATTTAAGAATTTGGTTTTTAGGCTGCTACACACTATTGAATCATTGACATACAATGCAGCAAAAATCTCAGTTTTGTTATTTCATAATGTATGAGATAGATGAACTTGAGTCAGTTTAGACTCTGAGGATGGGGTCTGGAAAGGACCCAGCCCCCAGTCTCTGTTATAGTCAGTTCCTTCTGTCTCTGTCTAAGTTTTATTGCTCATTAGTTCCATTTGCCCCTGCTTTAGTCTTATTGCTTGTCAGCTCCATTTTTGTTATACTGCTTGTAATAAAAAAAATCCTGTCTCTGGCCTTGCCTGGTACCCCCTCTCCTCCCACCCCTCTCCCTTGTATACATTCCAAAACCCCAGTCCTTGTCATGGATTAATTATGACCAGACAGGAAGGTGTTCCTGCTTCTTCCTTTACATTCCTAAGCCTAATATCAGTTCCTGGTACTCATTAACCTGCGCCCTGCCGCCGCCACCCCCCGCCACCACCTTTTCCCTTCCTTAGGTTTGACCTTGTTCCCCCCCTCCCCTTTTCCTGGAACATACATATATGTCTCTATACCTTGATCACAAGCTAAGCACACACCCTGGGTGAAGCAGGATTGGATGTTAGATTGTGAGCTCACCCAGTTCATGTGGGGACTCTGTACCCCCCCTCAAAATTCCTATAAAAATCAAAAGCATGAGCCCCTTATTGCAGTCATCATTTCCTGGTATTGAGGTCACCCGTTCTCATGAGACTGTAATAAATCTGTCTCTGAAATCTGTCTCTGCTTGACTTGTTGGTCTCCTCGAGTTATTTGGGTAAACTGAGGCAGTTTGTCCCAAACAATATATAGACACACTAGCTAGTATTTACATTCATGCATCTTATTTATGCATCTCATTCTATTTGTTCCAAATCAAGCCAGTTGTGTGTGTGTGTGTGTGTGTGTGTGTGTGTGTGTGTGTGTGTGCTGTGAGTTCATTATAGAATGTGTTACCTCTCCCTCATGGTTTGTGTCCACTACATATTACATAAGAATCCATGTCTATCCAGGTAATCAACAAAAATGTTACACAGTATAAGTATGCCTGATTACTACATGAGAGAACTCCTTTCAAAATGATAATGAATCCTTTGGGTCTAGTATTTTAGCCAGTCCTACATCAGCTTTAGTAATAATATCATCTATGTAATATTACTCTATCTTTTCCTCAAAAATAGAATAAGAAACTTTATCAAATGTTTTGGTAAAAATCCCGGGAAGCTAAAGCCACACTACACAAATTATCTGAGGTTTTTTTCCACATTAGCAATATTATCAAAGGAATAGGAGGCAGGAGAAGAAACCAAAGGAACTGTGATCTGACAAGAACAAAAATTCTTTTAAAAGAACTGCTCCACAGGTCAGGGAAATTTCAATATATTAGGGGGCAGTTTGCAGGAATAATGTGTGGATTTTGAATTAGATAAGGTATGTATCCAGACTCCAAAAAGTTGTGATTGGCACAGAATTTTCAATGACTATTACTTTTCAGCTTTCTTCCCAGTAAATTTTATCAGAATTTCTAAATATGAACAAAAGTTATGTTATTTCACATTTTATTATCATTTTTCCTCTTTCCTCGAGGTGCTAAGATCACTGAAAAGACTAATTGACTGCAAAGGAGAAAAAATGAAGAGAGGCAAAGAGGGTCTGACTAATCCACAGGGTAGATAAGTGTCTAGTGAATAATTGAACATTAATCCTGCTTTTATTCTGTTTCTAAAATCATCACATGTTATTAGATACAAATCAGAACCTGAACAGATGTTCAATTTTTTATTACAGTAACAATGTGCCTTCAATAACCTTCACATATTCCATTTATTTTCTCCCTTCCCCCTCCGAGCAACTTAAAGTAATTGGACAGAAGATTTATGAAAAACTTGACATTTATCTTTTCATACAATAAATATATCATCACTACAAAGTTATGATATTCCTCTAATCCTTCCCTGAGATGCAGTAAGGAAACTGAATTCACTGATAAGATCAATGTTAACATTTAAACACAAAATACCACACCATAGGATTATTCCATTTTAGCATTTTCATTTTGAAAAAGAAGGCTTTCTGTTAAGTTCCTGTTTTAATTGATGTTAAGAAAAAGAAATGGCAGTGACAATTGCCTAAGAAGAAAAAAATTGATCATACATATGAAAACAGAAAACAAGGAAAATTAAACACTAACGTGTTCTGGAAATCTCATTTCAAGTTTTTAGAGATCCAATTATTCAGGCTTAGAAATAGGCTCAGAGATCTTGGGCTATCGCTTCAACATATGACCAAAATAAGAGCCTCCAACTGGATGTCAAGGTTTGAACTTCTTCTCAGAGTACATCTTACTCAATTTTTGAGCAAAAGTGTCCTATTTATCTTGAATAGAGTTTCATACTGTTCAGCAGGAGGCAATTGAATGAGTGACTATTGACATATATCATGGAATATTTATTGTGTTTCTACTACAAGCCTAGCTCACTAGCCCTGTTACAGGGTAACAGACCAGTTATTTTACCTTTGGAGAGCCTTGGTTCTTTTAAGACAAGAGTAGCAATTGTTCTTTTTTTTTTTTTTAATAAAGTATTTTTTTTTCCGTTACATGTAAAGATACTTCTCAACTTTTGTTTATACAAGCTTTCCAAATTCAGATTTTTCTCCCTCCCTCCCCTCCTTCCCCCCTCCCTTAGACAACAGGTAATCTGATATAAGTTATATTATATATGTAATAACATTAAACATATTTCTGCATTAGTCATGTTATAAGAGAAAAATCAGAGCAATGAAGAAAAACCTCAAAATAGAAAAACAACAGCACCAAAAACAAAAGAAATAGTATGGTTCATTCAGCACCTATACTCCACAGTTCTTTTTTTTTCCCCCTGGATTTAGAGATCCTCTTCCATCATGAGTTCCCTGGAATTCTTCTGTACCATTGCATTGATGAGAAGAATATAGTCCATCACAGTAGATCACACACAATGTTGATGATACTGTGTACAATGTTCTTCTGGTTCTGCTCATCTCATTCATCATCAGCCCATGTAAGACCCTCCAGGTTTCTCTGAACTCCTCCTGATCATCAAAACATCACTGTTCTAATGAATAGTACATACAGAGACTTCAAAAAGTATCTCCCTGGATTGCCAGAACTAAGAAAAGATAAGCCAAGGCACTGCAGCTTCTTCAAAATGAACACTCTCTACTAGTTCTCCTGTGCTTGTGGCTGACTAGACTTTCAATAGTTATTTTCATGGCTGTTTCAAATACAGTCAATTCAATTTGCCACTCTTTATTTGTATTGACCATTACTTTTAACCTTCCTTCCTAGCAAATTGTTTTCATTTTATACAATCTCAAAATAATAAAATCACATGTATAAATCTCTGGATTAGTATATGTTATGGGAGTATTGTGGGCCCAGGTTGCCCCAGAAGTTGTCTGGGGAGGTCAAGGAACTTCTTCCTTGAGACCCCAGGAGTTTTCTCCTGAGATCAAGGAGGCCTCTCCTTGAGCTCACTCAAAGGACAGACACACCCCAAACAGATAGGCAGCACCTAATCAAACCAAGCAAGTTCAAGGACCAACACCCAACATTCCAGTCCTCTTTACCACCTTGATGAGGTAATCCTGTTAGGCATGGCTGCACCAGGAGAGGACAAAGAAACTGCCCAGCCAACTGCTCAGACCCACCAGGATGGAGTTAACACCCATCATCACATTGCCCACTACCCATCATCAAACTACCCCAACCCACCACCAGATGACCTCCAACCCATCACCCAATAAGGGATATTTTACCTACTCCATCTTAGCCCTATAAAAGGGAGCTCTCCAAGCTAGTTGGGGAGGAAAGTGTTTTTTAAAACTTCCTCCCAGCCAGTTTCTCTTGTACCTCAATAAGCCTGTTCTTTTTTTTCCTAAATAGGACTTGCTCAAGAGTGTAATTCTTTACAGAGGAATCCTAAGGACCCACGTGCTCTCACTCCCATATCATATAGAAATGATATCCTTTGTCCTTGTCCTTTGGTTGATTTTGAGCTAGAAGGAATTTTAGATGCTATTTATTCCAACCCTCTCATTTTACAGATGAAAGAACTGAGGTAATGAGAGGTTTAGTTATTTTCCCAAAGTTAGCAAAGTCATGCACAAAGTAATTGGTAAAGGGTTTGATACTATGTCCTCTGATTCCAAATCCAGCACCTTTTCCACAGTATCATACAGCCTTTCATCAGAAACATTCATTAATCATTTAATTTGTATAAGGTAGTATCCTAGGCAATTAAGGCACAAAGACAAAAGTGAAACAATGACTACCTTCAAGGACTAATTTTACTAAGGGGGAAATAGCATGTCCATTGACAAAGTAGAGTGTGATAGGCAAAGAAGAAGCTAAAGTGACTAAGAAAATTTGAGGAGGGAATAAACCACTTCAGCTTGGAAAATCAAAATGCTTCACAGATGATGCGGTTTCTGTGGTATAATTGAAGATGAAGATTTTAAGGGGCAGACATGAGGAAGAGCATATTTCAGGCAAAGATATTACCCTCACAAATGCAGTCAGGAGAGAACACAGCAGATTTACCCCCAGTACCTCATTGTCTGTTTGGTTGGAGATTGGAGCCAGATTGTGAAGGGCCTTCATTCCAGATTGAATATTTTATCCTAGTGACAATTTGGAGTTACTGAAGATTTTTGAGCTGGGGGTTGACATAGTTAGACATTGCCTTGATAAGGGAAGTATTGGCTTGACAAATATGGGGAAAAAGTGATTGGAGAAAAAAGAGACTAGAAAGCAGGAAGACCAACTAAGACATTATTTACATTTATTTAATGCTGGCATGAGCTTAATTGGCTTCAGAGTTACTAATTTTCTGGCATAGGGTTGATGAGTAAATGAGTGAAAATGTAAAGGCAACATGCATGCATACCTTTTTCTTTGATTTTGGCTGTAAAGAGTAGGAAAGATATAATGTTTAGGGGAAGTGTGGGCATGCTTGAAGTCAGTAGGGAAAGATCCAGTAGAATGGGAGAGGTTGTAACAGTCCACTTGAGAAGATCATAAAGGAGGGGATCAAGATCATGTGTGGAAGGGTGGGCCTTAGCAAAAGAATGGCCACCTCATTATCAGAGACTTCAGAAAAGGAAAAGAGAGTATGATATAATGTTAAATGGTTTTGAGATAGAGAAGGTAAGAAGAGGGATTTCACAATGAAAGCTTGAAATGTTTTGTTGTGTTTTTTTTTTTTTTCTGTAAAGAAGAGATATCCTCAGCTTTGGGAAATTTGAGGACAGAAGAAAAGGTTTGGAATAACTTCTGAAGGGAGTTATGTAGTTAATTCAGTAGGAAAACCACATTACATTGTAAAAATGGATAGTGAAGAAAGAGAGTATAAATTTATATTGTAGCAGCCAGGACAGTTGTGTGACTTCACGTAGCTCTAGTCAGCACTATATTAGTAGAAGTAAAGCATGTAGATGATAGTGATTAAACTACCTGAGGTAGGATTGTTCAGGAAATTGTGGTGATAATAAAAGAGATGGAAGGTATTGAGATATTAGGAAACACCGTGTTTTCCAGAGCTAAGGCCCAGCAAGCAAGTTGTGCCCTGAGCTCAGCATAACAACACTTCTTTGCACTCTCCCTCTGGCAAAATCACATAATTATTGTATGGCTTTGACCAGCACCAGGTGTTCTCCGAGCTCAGACAAGCACAGAGACAAGCTCTGACATCTACCCATATTCTGGTCACAAAGCCCTGCTATGAATCAAACTTGTCACATTGTTACTATTACCCTTCATAGTTAGGGCTACAGCCATTGGATAAGTATTGAAATTTCCACATACTACCCTCAGATCTCTCCAGGGGCAAGGCACATGTGTCTACCCTCCTTGCTTTTTTTGAATTAAATTTCTTTTTGATTTCTTACTAGCCTGCTCTCTTTGGCTTCTCACATCCACAGATGAAAGATCCATTCCATCCAGTTGGCAAATGATTCTAAAATAAAGAACAATATAGAACTGGCTTTTTTTCTTTTCTTTTTTTTTTAAACTACAGAGGTGAGAATGGGAACTCAGAGAAAAGAAAAAGAAGGAGCAATAGTCAGAGAGGATTAAGAATGCTGGGATTAAAGGTTACAATGAAGATTAGAAATAAATTTAGGAGTAGTGAAACATAAGGAGATGGAGATTATGATAAAATAGAAGAATGCCTAAATTTTGGAACAAGGAAGTGCACCATTTTTTGGTAATGGTGAGCCCCAGGGTGTGATCAACTTCGTACATTATGAGGTAGAGTAGAAGAGTAAGTCATAGGATTTGAAGATGTCAGTGTGAAAATTAATAAAACAATCAATACAACAAAATTAAGGTCTTTAACTGAAGCAGAGGATTTATAACTCATGATACCACCATAGTAAGCTAGGAGTATCCAAAGGGTGAAGCTAATTTCTTGAGGCACTGTCTTCTGCACATTTCTCTAAATGCTTGTAACTTTAATTGTCACTGCTCTGCAGATAACAACTGTGAGAATAAAATTGGATATTAGATCATAAATCTCCCCTACTTAACTTTTCCCTAATTTATCTCCCAGACTAGTAAATGGAAGAAGCTTCTGGTTTTCTAGATAGAGCCTTTATTGTATGGTAGTCACAAGGTGATGTTGATTAGAAGGATAGGAAAATAGAAATACAATACAAATCGTGTTAAGTCTAGGCTTAGTCTATATTCCTTATAAAAACTCACCAAACCGAAAAGGCCACCTTTGGAGAGAGAGAGACCGTCTGTGCCGCGCCGTCAGGAGTCCATCCAAGCAGGCAAAAAGGCCTACTGCCGTTCTCTCCACCCCGGAAGTCAAAAACCCCGGCAGGCAGTCTGACATGCGCAGCAGGCGGACTGTTCATCTCCTCCCCAAAAGGGTGGTCCTTGAAAAACTGGCGTCTTTCAGTTATCCTAACCGACTGTTAAAAACTTTCATATTTTACCACACTTCCAAATGTCCATCCCTTTCTCCTGAGTTTTAGACTTGCATTTCTCATTCTCTTGCCAGTATCTGAAACTTAGCATATCCAAAATTGGAATAATATCTTTTCTTTCTTCCCTGAAATTTCTGATTTATGTTTTGATGCCATTAATTCTCTATCTGGTTTTACTCTCTACCCAATTTTCTGATCAAACATTAAATTTTTGTTGTTTCCTCCTCTTTAAGAGCTCTATTACTTGCCTTTTCATCAGTATCCATTTCTAACATCCTAATTTCAGCCTTTATTATGTCTCTGTTGTACAATTGTTATAGCTTTCTAGTCAATATAGAGATCCTTTAGTACCTCTTCATTTCATCCTTTAAAACCTGTCAGTGTTTCTTTATAACCTCCTAGACAACATAATTCTTGAATCTACTAGAGATTCTTCATAATTAGGCTCCAACCTATCATTCTGCACTTAGTCCTTTGTGCCTTCTATGTTCCATTCAAATCAGACCACATAGCTGCTCCCATCTATCATTGAGCCTCTGTATTCCATTTCCCATAACTGGGATAACTGATTGAAATCATCCCCTGTCTTTAAGACCCATATTCAGATTCCACTTCCTTCACAAAACCCTGATTTCTCCAGTGTTCTAATATATCTCCTAATCATTTATGATTTTTATTATAGTTATTTATGTATTTTTCTTATTCCTATTTTTGTGAGCTCTATGAGGGAAAGGAATGTACTTTACTGCCTCTTTCAGAAACTGAAATCTAGCTTAGTTCATTGCACTTTTTCACTCATTTACAGTCCCTTCCAACTCTTTGTGACCCCATTTGGGGTTTTTGTGGCAAAGATACTGGAGGTTTTTGCCACTTCCTTCTCCAGCTCATTTTCCAGATGAGGAAATTGAAGCAAAGAGGATTAATTGAGTTGCCTATTCTTACACAGCTAGTAAGCAGCTGAGGCTAAATTTGAACTCAGAAAGATGAGTCTTGCTGACTCTATGACCACTATATTATCTGGGTCTTCATATGTCCTGACCAAGTCTCTAGGGCATTGTGTATTGCCTTGATTGTCCTCTTCTCCTTGATAATCTCTTTTTCTTAAGGTTTTCATGATACTACTTTCTCTGGATTCTCTTCCTTCCATTTTAACTGTTTTCAGTTTCATTTTTTCTCTCTTCCTCTAGGCCATGCTTGAAAACTGGGTATCCCACAATTCTTTGTCCTAGGTCCTCTTCTCTTTTTCCCTTATGACATTTCACTTGGTCATTTCATCGGCCTCCATGGATTCAACTGTCATATGTAAACTGATAATTTTCAAATCTTCTTATCTATTGCTAACCTTTCTACTGACCTTGTCTCAAATCTCCAACTGCCTATTGGTTATCTTAAAGTAGATGTCTTAAAGATATCCTAAGCTCAACATGTAGAAAAATAAACTCCTTATCTTTTTCTCCAAATTGCCCCCTCTTCCTAACTTCCTTATTACTGTTAAGTCTGTTTGCCTCAGCTTACTTAACAGTAAAATTAGGATAATAATAACACCTTTTTTCCAGGGCTGCTTTGTGTGTCTTGAGCCTTTTCTGAGTTAATTTCCAATTTAACTTGCATATGTATCATTTGTACATAATTGTCTCCATGTTCTCTCCCCCATTAGATGGTGAACTCCTTGAGTTAAGGAACTTATACTTCAAATAAGAAAGTCTTTTATCTTTGTTTGTACACCCAGAACTAAGCATAGTGCCTGGCACTTAATAAATGCTTATTGATTGAGAGAATAATTTAGACACTTTCACAGGACACTCAGATTATCCTGAGAAGTTACAAGTAATCAGGCTGTATAAGGGGCATGTTTTCACCCACACAAGAA
The DNA here is from genome assembly GCF_019393635.1 of Dromiciops gliroides. Classification (NCBI taxonomy): domain Eukaryota; kingdom Metazoa; phylum Chordata; class Mammalia; order Microbiotheria; family Microbiotheriidae; genus Dromiciops; species Dromiciops gliroides. Next base: position 191,931,700 of record NC_057863.1, read on the forward strand.
AATCAATTAATCTCACTTGATGTTCATAGGACCATTGGGAGGACAGGGAAAGAGAGATTCAGTGCAAGAAGGAAGAGAGTTAATGAATCATCAGTAGGCTACCCTTTTCACTCTATACCCAGCTTAAACAAAGCTTTCATTGTTCACCCTAGTTTGGCAGGGAAAAACTGAGATTACAAAAATAGAGAGTTCCAGAAAAGGGCAAAGTGGAAAGACAGGGCAGAAGGAAAGCCATTTCTAGAGCATAGGAGTCCTTTCATACACAAATCTTATGGATCTTAAAGAGGCCCTCAAATAAGTGTGTGTGTTTTTTGTGTGTGTGGACAATCACTTTTAGTAAATGTTTATTAATTGAATTCTATTTTGCAATCTTCTTTGATTAAATTGGGAGTCACTCTATTATTCAGTGATGCCCAGAGTAAATCCTCTTCCTATTCTTGCTACACTCATTTTTTCTGCACAAAATCTCAAACTGTCCAGAGAGATGGCAGCTATATCTCTTCCCAATTAATCAGAATAGATCTGTCTCCTCTTGGCATGTGTCTTTTGCTTAACTCATTTCCAAATATCCCTTCTCAGCTCCAAATACTCAAGATTGTCTAAAACTTGATTTGCAAATAATGTATAGGTTAATGTTTCACCTCTCTACTTGCTGCTGAAAACCACTGGCAGTTTGTAGTCTGGCTTTCTGCCAAAGCTCTGCCCTTTCTCCCTTTCTGAACCGCTTAAACACATTCTGGATATCCAGAACATTAAAAAAAAAATAGTTTTAAAGCACACCAAACAGTTGAAGCCATGGTTTGTTATTTTTAAAATATAAATTTCTTGTGTTATGCTCATGTTCATTTTAATTTTTATTTGACCCATATCATTTTTATTCCTGTTCATGCAATGCAAATTTGGTCTGGGGTGGATTCCCATTGTGTCTTATTAAGGAGATAGACCTTTTGTTTAGCTAGAAAAGCTATTCACCTGTATGAAAGAGGATATACTGTCTTTGAATAATTAGCCCAAGGTTGGGGAGTGGTCTGCTATCAGCCCTTCATTTTAATATGGATTACCTCTGAATTAAGTTGACCAATTATAAGTGATTAGGTATCCCTCAGGAATACCTCCTCTTTGAATGGCATGTAATCTGTGACCCCACGGCCATTAAGTGTCTTTGGGCTATCCTTTTATTAATAATCTGTTAGTCTATTAATAAAATGATTAAATCACTGGGAAACTTTGTCTCCCATATTTATGATCATCACAGGGTCAAATGAGATAATATATATGAAGCTCATTGCAAACCATATAGTTTTATATAAATCTTAACTTTTATTATTAGCTTATAGTTGGTGGGAGGAGGGAGAGATGTTACCAAAAAAAGTCATAATATTAGATATTAGAAGTTAAATGAATTAAAGAGTTATAAACCATAATATGAGGTCATCAACAAGCACATATTGAACATTTCTGAGCACCAGGCATTGAGCTGAGTTTTGGGAATACAAATAGAAAAAGTCCCTGTCCTCAAGTAGTTTGAGGTGTCATTGAATATAGGCATTTGGAATTGTGATTCTACAGTTCTGAATATAGATCAGGCTTGGAGACATCAGCATCATCAATGTAAAGGTATTCATTGAAACTACTGACATGTATGAGATTACCAAGAGAAAAATATAGAGAAAAAGTCTGTGGACAAATATTGGGGGAACACACACCTTAAAGGGTTGGGAATAGTATGAGGAACCAGAAAAGAAATGCATCTTTAGAGAGATGGAAAGAACCAAGAGTGAATAGTATCTTTGAAGCCAAGGGAAAGAGTATCCATCAAAAGGAAATAATCAGTATAATCAAAAGCTGAAGAGAAAAAAAAAAAGAAATGAAGGAGGATAAGAATTGTAGATATTATTGAATTTGATGATTAAAAATTCATTGGTCCTTATGGAAAAATTTTTTTCAGTGGAATGAAATTAATCTGGTTCTGGATCTAAAGTACCAAAAACACAGCCACATATCTCTTAAATTTAACATTTTAGGAGCCACAGAGTCTTACACACAAGGAAGTAAAGAAAAGTACTAGGGCTCAGTAGGAAAGTAAAATGTGATAGATGGAATTTTTGTGTCACAGGAACCATGAATAGTTGTGGGGTTTTTAAAGTAGTTTAATACAAGGGCTATACCAAGAGAACAACTAAAAATAAAACAAAAAATTAAAAAGGACTGTGAAATTTGCTTCAAAAATAGGTAGTTATCTCTTGCACTAGAAGATTACATCTTCAGAAGATAGCTGCTATCTTCAGTTCTAGAGATAAGCCTATATATGGTTACTCTTACAACACTTTTAAGGGCTCACTGCAATGCTTTCTATTGAAACCTAGTAGGTAGACTTCATTAACTTTTAGCAAAGGCAGCCACTAAGATGGTCTAATAAAAAGAGTTGATTGCATGTCATTCTAAAAACAAGGGTAGGGGGCAGCTAGTTGGTGCAGTGGATAGAGCACCAGCCCTGGAGTCAGGAGTACCTGAGTTCAAATCCTGCCTCAGACACTTGATACTTAGTAGCTGTGTGACCCTGGGCAAGTCACTTAACCCCCATTGCCTCACTAAAAAAAAACAAAAACAAAAACAAGAAAAAACAACAACAAGGGTAACATTCTCCAACAAATGCGCAGAGCATTTCCAGGAAGTGTGAGCTTTAAGTAAAAGTATAATGATATGTGTATGAGAAAGGATACCTCAACTCTTGGTGCCAGAAGTATCTTCTCTCTTTGTAATCTTCAAATAAATAAGAAAAGTACATTGTTTCCTCAGAGTAAATATTATTGCTAAGAGTCTAAGATGGAGCAAAGCAGAACTCAGGACTTAGTTTTGTTCTCTTTTGTTTGTGTTAAGAGAATAGAAAGAGAAGGCAGCTAGGTAGCACAATGGATAAAGCACTAGCCCTGGATTCAGGAGTACCTGAGTTCAAATCCTACCTCAGGCACTTTCTAGTTGTGTGACCCTGACCAAGTCACATAATCCTCATTCCCCCACAAAAACAAACAAACAAAAAACATTGTTTTAACATTTAATAAAAAAGAGAGAAGAAAAAGAGAATAAAAATTCCTCTAGGAACTAAAAGAGGAAGAAGAGGCATCCCTCTCCTTATTAGTTGTTATAATCAGGGCATGCCATAAAATAAGTAAAACATGAAGATAGAGGTTGAAGAAGCAGATGTCTCATAAACTCCAGTCCTCTGAAATGGACAAATATTGAATGAGGAAACATGCAGTGACTTGGGGGAGGATATATATATATATATATATATATATATATATATATATATATATAAACAAGGTAGAGTTGAGGAGGAAACAAAAGAAATTTGAATTATAGAGATCAGATTTTTAAAAAAATAATTACAAGGAAATGAAAATAGAGTAAAACTAAGTAAACTAAGTTAGGGTTTAGAAAAGACAGGAAGGTATGAGAAGTTGTATCAAACCACTTCAGTTGTAGATTGCTAGTCTTGTTCCCATTCATTTTATTTTTCTCCTTATTTTTCTTTGCCAAGAGGGAGTTAGGGTTTCTTTTTAAAAGAGAAGAAACATTATAATGAGATATCATATAAAGAAAACTATAATAATAAGAGCAAATGTGAATGAAATAAACATCCCTTATAAAATAGTGAAGGATAGGAGAATGAGTTAGAAATCACAATGCAATAATACAGAAATTTTTGTTGGTGCTGAAGAAAACTTTTTCAAAACTTGTTGCAGAAATTCCAAAAATCATTCTGCGTATAATAATGATGGTTATAGGAAATACAGGTGAATCATAAAGATTCACAGAGACTTAAAATGAGAGTTTGGAACAGAATCTATTGGGAGAGGCAGCTAGGCTGGTCTGTGAGAAAACCTGAGATCAAATCTGGCCTCAGACGTGTAGCTGTGTGTGACCTTGAGCAAGTCACTCAATGAGTCTTCCTAAGGTTCCTTAGCTGTAACATCCTAGGGTGGTTGTGAGAGGAAAATTATATAATATTTATTAAGCATTTAGCTCAACCCAATGGCCCATATACCAGGCACTTTTAATTTCCACTTTTTCTCAAAATCTGCCCAAGTTCCTGTTCATTTTTTCCATGATTATCTCATCCTCTGTGGTCCTCTTTTCCTTTTGCCTTCAATCTTTCCCAACATCAGGGTCTTTTCCAATGAGGCCCATCTTCTCATTATGTGGCCATAGTATTTAAGCTTCAGTTTTCAACATTTCACCTTCCAGTGAAGAGTCTGAATTAATTTCTTTAAGTAGTGATTGATTTGATCTCCCTGCTGTCCAAAGGAGTTTCAAAAGTCTTCTCCAACATCAGAAATTGAAAGAATTGATTCTGCAGTGCTCATTTTCTTGTAGGATAACTCTCACAGCCATTTATTTCTACTAGAAAAACTATGGCTTTCACTATTTGGACCTTTGTTAGGAAGGTTATAGCTTTCCTCCTAAAGAGCAAGTGTCTTTTAATTTCCTGGCTGCAGTTGCTATCTGCTTTTTTTAACCACAAAATATCATAAGCACTTAATAAATAGTTATTTCCTTCCCCAATCTGCCCTCGGGTAAATTTAAAAAAGCAGTAATAGGGGCAGCTAGGTGGTGCAGTGGATAGACCATTGGCCCTGGATTCAGGAGGATCTGAGTTCAAATCCAGCCTCAGACACTTAACACTTACAACCTGTGTGACCTTGGGCAAGTCACTTAACCCCATTGCCTCAACAAAAGAAAAAAGAAAGAAAAAAAGCAGGAATGGCAATCATGATCCTGGATAAGACAAGTATAAAAATTAATGTGGTTAAAAGGGATAAGCATGGAGGAGCAGATAGGTGGCACAGTGGATAAAGCATTGGCCCTGGAGTCAGGAGAACCTGAATTCAAATCCGCCCTCAGACACTAAACACTTACCAGCTGTGTGACCCTGGGCAAGTCACTTAACACCAATTGCCTTACCAAAAAAAAAAAAGAGAGAGAGAGAGAGAGAGAGAGAGAGAGAGAGAGAGAGAGAGAGAGAGAGAGAGATAAGCATGGAAATTCTGTTATGCTTCTATATTGTGTTATATACTCACACTTAAAATAAAAGCTAATGAGCCACAGGGAGAAATATAATTATTAATTAATAGTTAGGAATTACAATTTTTTCCTTTTGTACCTAAATAAATATAACAAAAGGATAACTAAAAATTAAGTTAATAAAAATATATACATTTAGAAAATTAATATTTTATATTAACCTCAGAATTTATTGAATTGGAATCATAAAAGATATGCATAGCTTTGAGTTCTGCACTTTTACAAAAATTGGTTGTGTGCTAGACAATGGTCTCTACTGACTTTTTTCATAGACATGTTCCAAGTGATTAGCAACTAAAAGTTCTTTAATAGCAACTAAAGCAGTAAATAATTGCTTAATTATGTTATAATATTTTTCCTCTATGACATCATACATATATGTTTGAATTTTCTTCTTGCAGCTATTCAAAATCATTATAGCTAGGGATGCAATGTATTTATGCAGCAATTAAACCAAACTCTGAGTATTCATTAAGTGAGACATATTCTTAAAGTTTCTGAATTTAAATATCAAGTTTCTGAACTTTGTATCAAATTGTTTTCAAACTGCAACAAGTGTTCAGTATTTGAACACAATCCCATTCCCAATAGATGGTCAAACACATGTGCACACCCTCATTTATATTCTGTATGGTGCACTAGAATGCTTTCCTCATTTCTCTCTATTCCCCTATAATCATATTTCATTAACTTCCTAATGGTGTGATAAAGATATTATGAATTTTTGGATTATCACATCACACATGTCAGGCTCTTTGAGAGCCATGATTGCTGGGCATGTCCTTTACAAGCCATATCTAAACCATAACAGATCATCACAATTGTTCTGTAAAAATGAAGCATGTATTGCTCATTTAGTAATAAAGATGTTTTCCCATCTAATATTCCACTTTTATTATTTTTCCCTTTAGTGGATTTTCAAATGAACTGGTTGGCCCCACAAGTCATTAATTCTTTAGAGATTTGTGAGAGTATAGCTGGTATGCCAGTGGTAGAAAGTGGATAGTCACATTTGAAGAAATTCTTTACTTATTGAGGTTATTTTATTTATAAAGATTATTTTAAAATGAACCACTACATGAATCTCATGTATAATTTATAATTATACATACATATACTTATATTTATACATCATTAGTGAGTTGAAAAGTGAATATTTTATAACTAGAGGTTCTTTTTGGTAGATTCAGTAGTTGGATTTTTTGGGCAAAAGTTATTATAGTTACTTTAAGCACTTAATGGATAAATATGAAAGTCTACTATCAAATGTATATTAAATTTCCTCAGGGATTCAAAATACATTTAGTTGTTGGTCAGAGGTTTTTGCAATAGTACATAAAGAATTTATGTGAACACAATATATATATTAAAATATGTATATATATAATGTAGATATATGTAGATATGTCAAATTATTTATTGACCACAAATCAATAAAATCATGATCAGTAAAGGGGACTTTAAAAAACAATTGTCTTAAATAGTGACAAATAATATGAAATTAAAAATGAAAAGCACTTTATGTATTCACTATGTGCCAAGCACTGGGTCATAGAACAAATCATAAAAACAATAAATAATTTTATCCAGGACAATGATAACAATGATACAATATACCAAAACTTGTGGGATTCAGTTAAAGCACTCCTTAAGGGAAAATTATGTCTCTAAATATTTTCCTCAAGAAAAGATAAAAAGACTAAATCAATGAATTGGTAAGACAACTAAAAAAATTAGAAAATAGTAAGAACAGTAACTAAATTAAAAACTGAATCAGAAGAAAAATTGATAATTAGAAATAGGATAAAATAGAAAAAAATAGCTATTTTGATCCGGCAAGAAGAAAACCAAATTTACAAAAATAAAATGATGAAAAATGATTAGGATGAAAAGAAAATAAAGGATTTTATTGGAAACTATTTGGAGAAAAACTTAAATGAAATTGGTGAATAATTACAAAAATATAAAGCACCCAGATTAATTATAAGCCAGACTCTGAAAAAGAAATAGAAGAAGCTATAAATGAATTACCAAAGGAACATTCATCTTCCACCCAGTATAATTAGCAAGACAATTCTAGAAAATATTCAGAAACAATTAATTAACTAAACTATTACATAAGATGTTTAAAAAACCAGAAAGAAGTCATCTTGTCAAATTCTTTCTATGCGGTAAATACAATTTTCATAACTAAAACATGGAGGGAGAAATTAGAGAAGAAAAATTATAAATGTGGGTATATGATAAATAAAGAGGATAAATCGTGAAAAATATTAGTAGTTAAAAATTCAGAAACTTTAATATAGGAATATGTAGTGCACATGGTTTGCTATATAATAAATACTAAAATTAGTTATAATTTTAACTATAAAATTATAAAAATATAATAAAATTACAATATTAGCAATGTTAATTTTGTATTTTAATGTTATATCAAACTAACAAAGGGATACTTTACAGAACTCAATATAATAATAATAATGAGGTGGTGTGAGGGAAAACAATCCTCTTCTCAATAATTCTCAGGAACTCAGCAGTCATGTGACAAAGGCTCATTTATTTCCTTCTCAGAAGAAGGGGGCACCCTAGCATGCATCTAGTGGTTGCCAAGAATGGGGGCTAGCAGACCCTATTTTAAACCCTATTTCCTAATATGAATGGACCCTCCCTTTCTTCATCATTGGTCTGATTACTCAAGGATTACAATCTACAAAAACTAGCTAATCAGAACATGGTATTCCCATCCCTAATCAACTCTTCCTTATATGGGCATAACTCAGGAGCAGTCCTTATTCTTCCTCAAATGGACAAAACTCCATAGCAGACCTTATTGAGACCAGGGTTCCTTGAAGCATGTGATTTTGTTAGCCAGAGGGGGAGGTGGGAATCTGATACCTTTGTCCTAAAAACAGGTCAGGAGCAGTATGATTGTTATCACCTCATTGAGAGGAGACAATTATCCATTTTCTCACAGTTAAATATCATGCAATTAAACAATTAGAAGAGAAATAGGTCTTATAGCTTTCACAGCTTTGGAGCTAGGGAAGGCATTCTGAGCCAAACAAGGAATAAAAGTGATAACAAACAATAAAAGGATTAAGTTTAATTATATGAAACAACAAAGCTTCTGTACACACAAGCAAAAATATAACTGAAACAAGAAGGAAGCCATCAAAGAGGACAAAAATATATATTAAATTTCTCAGATAAGAATTTGGTATACGCAAGCAATATTTGTGTTTGTTTTAAATGATTCAGGATATTTCATGTACATGAAATTCATCAGTGGCCATCAGCAACTGAAAACATGGTGATAAACTTTGTAAATGTAATAGAATTTTACATTTTGAATTTCATAGCCCTGACTCAAGTGAAAAGAAATAAATTTCCTTCATGAATATTTCTGATGAAGCAAAGTGTCATATTAAGCCAAACATGGTTATTTTGGACAAGACAACTATAAAGAAGTCAATTCTTAATTAATTTGATACTTGCCTCCTGGTCCACACGGTAGATAATTGTCTTATTATAATGGACAGAAAGAGATAATGTAATATTAGATTTCTTAATGTATTTTTATCTTGAAATAATTCCATAAATCTTTATGTCAATGACATGCAATTTTTTTGACTGAAGTCCAAACTGAAAATATTTTTAATACTGTCTGATTAGTCTAAATAATGGCCTGGTAAATGTTTGGAACAAAAAAGATAATTCATTTATTCAGTGAGATTATAGAAATATTCAACAGATATCAAAATACTAATCACATTTTTTTAAATAATTCTAAGCAGCAATAGTTATAATTCCATTTCCATCATATTCTTTTAAGGTTAAATAGAGATCTACTGTTAATATCAAGATTTTGTTTATACTTTCTAGAGTTTGTACACTAGAGAAAACACATAACTAGACATTGAAGCAATTCAATATGGACCCAGAAATTAAAATATAATAAATATTATGTCGGCTTCCTCTTGGTAAGATCAGTGAATGTACCATACATATACTCTGATATGATTTATTTTTATGTGGCATTATAGCATTAGAAGTGACATTTTATTTCCTTGGAATGCACAGACTCACAAATTTTAGTTGTAAGCTTTCAAAATGTCAAGACTATAATCTCTTCAGAGTTAGTTTATTGCATCCTGAAATTGGTTCTAAAAATGCCCATGATAATTATTATAGTTTGACAGACTAGACCTATGTATTGTTAATTGCTAAGAGTTGGGGTAGCTTTAAGGTTGACCAAAATTATGTTTGATTATTAGTTATTCTTTTACCACTCAATTAGTTTTAGTGTTTAGGGATAAATTATGAATTTTCTATACTTAGAAGTTCAGAGGCTTCTTTCTCTTACTGGTCTGGGAGATATATAAGGGAAAGGTTAAAGGGGAGTTTAATGCTCTTATATCCAATTTTAAATCTCACACTTTACTTCTAAATCAGTTCCCAAATCTAGCCTTCCCTCATTAAAAATGGTAAACCTTGAAACTATCTCCTTTGACAAATACACAGAGGGAATAAAAACCTACAGAAGCTTTTCAGTTCTTGCCCAGGTGTCAGACTGTTAGTATTTATAAAATAAATTCTTCAGTCTTTGAATGTTAGCATATACATTTCTAGTCCATTTATGAGATATTTTATTTTTTCCGTTACATGTAAAGATAGTTCTCAACTTTTGTTTATACATGCTTTACAATTTCAGATTTTTCTCCCTCCCTCCCCTCCCTGCCCCCTCCCCTAGACAGCAGGTAATCTGATATAGGTTATATCTATATATCTCTATACATATACATATATATATATACACACACATATATATACACATAATAACATTAATCCTATTTCTGCATTAATCCTGTTACAAGAGAATCAGAGCAGTGATGCAAAACCTCAAAATAGAAAAAAAAAACAACAGCACCCAAAACAAAAGAAATAATATGGTTCAATCAGCATCTATACTCCACAGTTCTTTCTTTCTTTTTTTTTTCTTGGATTTGGAGATCCTCTTCTATCATGAGTTCCCTGGAACTCTTCTGTACCATTGCATTGGTGAGAAGAATATAGTCCATCACAGTAGGTCAACACTCAATGTTGATGATACTGTGTACAATGTTCTTCTGGTTCTGCTCATCTCACTCATCATCAGCTCACGTAAGACCCTCCAGGTTTCTCTGAACTCTTCCTGTTCATCATTTCTTACAGCACAATAGTATTCCATTGTATTCATATACCACAACTTGTCCAGCCATTCCCCAATTGATGGGCACCCCCTTAACTTCCAATTCCTTGCTACCACGTAAAGAGCAGCTATAAATATTTTTGTACATGTGGGTCCCTTTCCCCCTTCCATGATTTCTTTGGGCAAAAGACCTAAAAGTGGGATTGCTGGGTCAAAGGGTATGCACAGCTTTATCGCCCTTTGGGCATAATTCCAAATTGCTCTCCAGAATGGTTGGATCAGCTCACAGCTCCACCAACAATGCATTAGTGTTCCAATTTTCCCACAGCCTCTCCAACATTTATTATCTTCCTTTTTTGTCATTTTAGCCAATCTGATAGGTGTCAGGTGGTACCTCAGAGTTGTTTTAATTTGCATCTCTCTAATCATTAGAGATTTAGAGCATTTTTTCATATGGGAATAGATAGCTTTGGTTTCTTCATCAGAAAACTGCCTGTTCATATCCTTTGACCATTTCTCAATTGGGGAATGACTTGGATTCTTATAAATTTGATTTAATTCCCTATATATTTTAGAGATGAGGCCTTTATCAGAAGCACTGGCCTCAAAAATTGTTTCCCAGCTTTCTGCCTCCCTTCTAATTTTGGATGCATTGCTTCTGTTTGTACAAAAATTTTTTAATTTAATATAATCAAAATCATCTACTTTGCATTTTATAATATACTCTATCTCATGTTTGGTCAAAAACTGTTCTCCTTTCCAAAGATCTGATAGGTACACTATTTCTTTCTCTCCTAATTTACCTATGGTATCACCTCTTATGTCTAAATCATGTATCCATTTTGACCTTATTTTAGTATAAGGTGTAAGATGTTGGTCTAAGCCTAATTTCTGCCATACTATCTTCCAGTTTTCCCAGCAGTTTTTGTCAAATACTGAGTTCCTATCCCAGAAGCTGGAGTCTTTGGGTTTATCAAACACTACATTACTAGTGTCATTTACTACTTCATTTCCTGAGCCTAGCCTATTCCATTGATCTACCACTCTATTTTTTAGCCAGTACCAGATAGTTTTGATGACTGCCGCTTTATAGTAAAGCTCCAGGTTTGGTACCGCTAACCCACCTTCCTGTGAATTTTTTTTCATTATTTCCCTGGATATTCTTGATTTTTTGTTTTTCCAGATGAATTTTGTTATTATTTTTTCTAGCTGTATAAAATAATTTTTAGGTAGCCTGATTGGTATGGCACTGAATAAGTAAATTAATTTAGGCAGTATTGTCATTTTTACTATATTAGCTCTGCCTATCCATGAGCAATTGATATCTTTCCAATTATTTAGATCTGATTTGATTTGTGTGAAGAGTGTTTGGTAGTTGTGTTCATAGAGTTCCTGGGTTTGTCTTGGCAAGTAGACTCCCAAGTATTTTATATTACCTACCGTTACTTTAAATGGAATTTCTCTTTCTATCTCTTGCTGCTGGACTTTGTTGGTCATGTATAGAAATGCTGATGATTTATGTGGATTTATTTTATATCCTGCTACTTTGCTAAAGTTGTTAATTGTTTCAAGTAACTTTTGAGTTGATTCTCTAGGATTCCTTAAGTATACCATCATATCATCTGCAAAGAGTGATAGTTTTGTTTCCTCCTTGCCTATTCTAATTCCTTTAATTCCTTTCTCTTCTCTGATTGCTAAAGCTAACATTTCTAGGACAATATTAAATAATAGGGGTGATAATGGACATCCCTGTTTCACCCCTGATCTTATTGGGAAGGCCTCTAATTTATCTCCATTGCATATAATACTTGCTGATGGCTTTAGGTAGATACTGTTTATTATTCTAAGGAAAGCTCCCCCTATTCCTAAACTCTCTAGTGTTTTTATTAGGAATGGGTGCTGTACTTTGTCAAAAGCTTTCTCTGCATCTATTGAGATAATCATATGATTTTGGTTGGTTTTCTTATTGATGTGGTTGATTATGTTAATAGTTTTCCTAATGTTGAACCAGCCCTGCATTCCTGGTATAAATCCCACCTGGTCATAGTGTATTATCCTGGTGATCACTTGCTGTAATCTCCTTGCTAATATCTTATTTAAGATTTTAGCATCAATATTCATTAGGGAGATTGGTCTATAATTTTCTTTCTCTGTTTTTGCTTTGCCTGGTTTTGGTATCACCACCATATTTGTGTCATAAAACGAATTTGGTAGAACTCCTTCTTCACCTATTTTTCCAAATAATTTGTATAATATTGGAACTAATTGTTCTTTAAATATTTGGTAAAGTTCACCCGTAAACCCATCTGGCCCTGGGGATTTTTTCTTAGGGAGTTCATTAATAGCTTGTTCAATTTCTTTTTCTAATATGGGTTTATTTAAGGATTTTATTTCCTCTTCAGTTAACCTGGGCAGTTTGTGTCTTTGTAAATATTCATCCATTTCATTTAGATTGTCAAATTTATTGGCATACAGTTGGGCAAAATATTTCCTAATTATTGCTTTAATTTCCACTTCATTGGTGGTAACATCACCCTTTTCATTTTTGATACTGGTAATTTGGTTTTCTTCTTTCTTTTTTTAAATCAAATTAACCAATATTTTATCTATTTTATTGGTTTTTTCATAAAACCAGCTCTTAGTTTTATTGATTAATTCTATAGTTTTTTTGCTTTCAATCTTATTAATTTCTCCTTTAATTTTCAGGATCTCTAATTTAGTGTCTAATTGGGGATTTCTAATTTGTTCTTTTTCTAGCTTTTTAAGTTGCATGCCCAATTCATTAATCTCCTCTTTCTCTTTCTTATTCATGTAAGCATTTAGAGCTATAAATTTTCCCCTAAGCACTGCTTTGGCTGCATCCCATAGATTTTGGTATGTTGTCTCATTATTGTCATTCTCTTGGATAAAGTTATTGATTGTTTCTATGATTTCTTGTTTGGCCCATTCATTCTTTAGAATGAAATTATTTAGTTTCCAATTGATTTTCATTCTACTTTTCCCTGGCTCTTTCTTACATGTAATTTTTATTGCATCATGATCTAAGATGGATGCATTTACTATTTCTGCCTTTCTACATTTGACTATGATGTTTTTGTGCCCTAATACATGGTCAATTTTTGAAAATGTGCCATGTACTGCTGAGAAAAAGGTATATTCCTTTCTATCCCCATTCAATTTTCTCCAGACATCTATCATGTCTAACTTTTCTAGTAATCTATTCACCTCTTTCACTTCTTTCTTATTTATTTTTTGGCTAGATTTATCTAATTCTGAGAGGGGGAGATTCAGATCCCCCACCAGTATAGTATTACTGTCTAATTCCTCTTGTAACTCATTTAACTTCTCCTCTAAGAACTTGGATGCTATACCACTTGGCGCATACATATTCAATATTGATATTACTTCATTATCTATAGTACCTTTAAGTAAGATGTAATTTCCTTCCTTATCTCTTTTAATGAGATCTATTTTTGCCTGCACTTTGTCTGAGATAAGGATTGCTACCCCTGACTTTTTTACTTTAGCTGAGGCATAATATATTCTGCTCCAGCCTTTTACCTTTACTCTGTGTGTATCTCTCTGCTTCAAATGTGTTTCTTGTAAACAGCATATTGTAGGGTTCTGGTTTTTAATCCACTCTGCAATTTGCTTCCGTTTTATAGCAGAGTTCATCCCATTCACATTCACAGTTATTATTACTGATTGTCTATTCCCCTCCATTCTATTTACCCCCTTTGTACTTTTCCCCCCTTCTTTCACCCTATTCCTCCTCACCGATGTTTTTCTTCTTACCCCTGCCTCCCCCAATCTGCCCTCCCTTTTTATCACCCCCTCTCTTTTCTTTACCCTTTTCTCCCTTGCTTTTGTCCTCCCTTCTATCAGTCCCCCCCTTTCCCTTCCCCTTTTGTTTCCCTAAAGAATGAGTTAAGTTTCTTTATCCCAATGAACGTATATGTTATTCCCTCTTTGAGTCAAATCTAATGAGAATAGGGTTGAAACCATGTTCCCCCCTCCTTTCTTTCCCTCTATTATAATAGTTTTTTTTCACCTCTTCATATGATATAATTCATCCCATTCCACCTCCCCTTTCCTCTCCTCCCCATAGACTCCCTTTTTATCCCCTTAATTCTTTTGTATCATCACATCAAAGACAATTTATATTTATACCCTCTATATAAAGTCCTTCTCTCTGCCCCAATACATTTACAGTTCTTAAGAGTTATGAGTATTATCTTCCTGTGTAGGGATATAAACAGTTTAACCTAATAGGGTAACTTTTTTTTTCCCCTCTGTTTACCTTTTTAAACTTCTCTTGAGTCTTGTGTGTTGAGATCAAATTTTCTATTCAGTTCTGGTCTTTTCACCAGGAAAGATTGAAAGTCCCCAATGTCATTAAATGTCCATCTTTTCCCCTGAAAGAAAATGCACATTTTTGCTGGGTAATAGATTCTCGGCTGCAATCCAATCTCCTTTGCCTTCCGGAATATCATATTCCAAGCCTTGCGGTCCTTTAATGTTGAAGCAGCCAGGTCCTGAGCAATCCTGACTGTGGCTCCATGATATTTAAATTGCTTCTTTCTGGCTGCTTGGAGTATTTTCTCCTTCACCTGATAATTCTGGAATTTGGCTACAATATTCCTTGGAGTTTTCCTTTTGGGGTCTCTTTCAGGAGGTGATCGATGGATTCTTTCAATGATGATTTTATCCTCTGATTCTATGATATCAGGGCAGTTCTCCTTAATAATTTCCTGGAATATGGTATCTAGATTCTTTTTCTGGTCATGGCTTTCAGGCAGTCCAATGATTCTCCAATTCTGGTCATGGCTTTCAGGCAGTCCAATGATTGTCTCTCCTCGATCTGTTTTCCAGATCAGTTGTCTTTCCAATGAGGTATTTCACATTTTCTTCTATTTTTTCATTTTTTTTATTCTGCTTGACTGATTCTTGGTGTCTCATGGATTCCTTTTCTTCCAACTGTCCCACTTTAATTTTTAAGGCATTGTTTTCTTCAGTGAGATTATGCACCTTTTTTTCCATTTGGCTAAGTGAATTTTTTAAGGTATTGTTTTCTTCAGTGAGATTATGTACCTTTTTTTCCATTTGGCTAAGTGAATTTTTTAAGGTATTGTTTTCTTCAGTGAGATTATGCAGCTTTTTTTCCATTTGGCCAAATGAATTTTTTAAGGCTTTGTTTTCTTCAGCTTCCTTTTCCAAGCTGCTGATTCTTTTTTCATAGTTTTTTTGTTTTGCTTTCATTTCTCTCCCCATTTTTTCTTCTACCTCTTGCAATTGATTTTTAAAATCCTTTTTGAGCTCTTCCAGGAAGGCTTTTTGTTCTTGCGACCAATTCACCTTCCCTTGTGAGGCTTCAGATGTAGACAATTGAAGGCTATTGTCCTCATCTGAGTTTGTGTTGGCTTCTTCCCTATTGATACAGAAGCTCTCAATGGAGAGGGCTCTTTTTGCTTCTTACTCATTATTGCAGCTTATTTATTTATTCTTTAAGTTGAGGTCTGCTCTGGGGGCACCAGGGTCCCTGTTTTGGGCTTCTTGTGCAGGTGTATAGGTGCTGTGTGACCGGGCTTTTACTCTGAGGCCTTTATGGTGTGTGGAGATGCCCCGCCCTGCACTTCCTGTATGATTGTGCTCGGCCAGCCAGGCGCCAGACCCTGGCGTCTGATCCCGCCGTTCGTGGCCCTCTCGGCCGGTGCAGGTAGGTTTTTCCACTGTCCTTCTTGGCCACCAGATTTTTGAACCAGGTTCCAGGGGCCTCAGTTGTTCGGCTGTGGCCTGCAGCTCCTGCTGACTTGCCCCGACCCCCTCGGCGCTGGGCCTCACTTTTGCCCGAGTCAGACCGACCTTTTCCTGAAGTCTTCTAAATTATCTCTGGTTGGAGGACTGTGTCTCTCTGTCTCTTTGCAGGTTCTGTAGTTTCAGAATCCGTCCAGAGGCTTGATTTAATGTTCGTTTTGAGGGAACAGAAGGAGAGCTCAGGCAGCTTGCTGCTTCCTCTCCGCCATCTTGGCTCCGCCCCCCCTCTAGTCCATTTATATTCTCATTTCTACCTCTAGTAAATGTTCATTTCATTCTCTCCACAAGCTAAAACAATTGTCAAATCAAATAATTGACTTGGAAATTATCTCAAAAAGTTATCTAGTACACACACACACACACACACACACACACACACACACACACACACACACACACAGTATGAATCTCCTCTATATATCCCTGGAAAAGAAATGGCTTTTCAGGCTCTTTGAAAATATCTGGAAATTCATTATCTTATAATGTAATTCATTTCAGTATTAGAATAAGGGAATGGGAGCATGCCATTCTTCAAGGAGCCGCTACATGGGGAATTGTAGCTCTCAAAACAGAACATGTTCTTGAAGAGTATAGAATTTGCCTCTTTATAACTTTCATGCTTTGGGTCTTATATCTAAATTCTGAGGCCAATTAAAATGATTAAACAGTCTGTCACATTCCCACATGAGAAAAATTATCCTTCTTATCAGGCTCCCCCAAGTGTAAAGTCATATTTTTTCTAGGGTACCTAACTTACTTCCTCCAACCTGTCTTCATATGATCTATTTTCCAATAGACTTCCCATATATATTGATAGACAGGAATATTTCTAGAGAAGACAATACCTGTCTAAAAATGCCTACCTAAAATTAAAAAAAAAAGTTCAGTTAATAAGAATTCTTAATGCTTTCAAAATTTTCCATTTTTACTATATGAAATAAATTTTCCCTTGTTCTTCATATTTCATGGTGCTTCAATTCATAGTATTTATAGGTTTCTCTGAAACCATCCCTTTCATCATTTCTTCTTTCCTTCCTTCCTTCTTTCTTTCTTTCTTTCTTTCTTTCTTTCTTTCTTTCTTTCTTTCTTTCTTTCTTTCTTTCTTTCTTTCTTTCTTTCTTTCTTTCTTTTTTCAGGGCAATGAGGGTTAAGTGACTTGCCTAGTTTCACACAGCTAGTCAGTGTCATGTGTCTGACGTCAGATCTGACTTCAGGTCCTCCTGAATCCAGGGTCGGTTCTCCATCCACTGCACCACACAGCTGCCCCCCCTTTCATAATTTCTTATGGCAAATTAATTACATCCACATGCCATGAATTGTTTTGGTATTTGTCCATTGATAGGCATCTCCTTAATTTCCATCTCAAAAAATAATTTTTGTAACTATATTTTATACAACTTGCTTCCTTTCCTCTTTCTTTTCTTTGAGGTATAAGGCTAAGCAATGATATTGCTGGGTCAAAGGACATGAATGATAGAGACATATTTAAAAATTCTTTGGACCAATTCAAAACTACAACAACTGTATATTAGTGTGCCTGCTTCAAAGAGTCATTCTAGTATAAGATAGAACCTCAGAGTTGTTTTAATTTAATTTTCTAATTATACTTGATTTGGATTTCACATGTCTATAGTGAGCTGGGATTTATTCCCATTTCAGTGATTAATGCTTTGGCCATTTATCAATTCATTTTCTTCCCAATTTGAATCAGTCTCTTACATTTTGAAAATGAGACATTTATCAGAGAAACTTGCTACAAATATTGTCCCCAGTAATATGTTTTCTTTTTAATATTAGCATCATTAATTTCATTTTTTAAAGTATTTTATTATTTTATAGTTACATATAAGGATAATTTTCAACGTTTGTTTTCACAGGATTTTTAGTTCCAAATTTTTACTCCCACCCTCCATTCCTTCTCTCCTCCCAAAGACAGAAAGCAGTCTGATATAGGTCATACATGTACAATCACATTAAATATATTTCTACAATACTCATCTTGTGAAAGATGAATCAAAGCACAAAGGAAAAACCTCAAAAAAACAGCCCCAAAGTAGAAACAGCATGGTTCAATCTGCATTCAGAATCCACAGTTCTTTTTTCTGGAATTTGAGAACATTTTCTATCATGAATTCTTTGAAACAGTTTTGGATCATTGACTGCTGAGAAGAGCCAAGCCTATCACCATTGTTCATCACAGAATGTTGCTGTTACTGTGCACAATGTTATCCTGGTTCTGTTCCTCTCAGTCAGCATCAGTTCATGGAAGTCCTTCCAAGTTTCTCTAAACTCCTCCTGCTCATTTCTTACAGCAAAATCGTATTCAATTACATTCATATGCCGCAACTTGTTCAGCCATTCCCCAATTAATGGGCATTCCCTCAATTTTGAATTCTTTGCAACCACAAAGAGAGCTGCTATAAATATTTTTTTTTTGTAAATGTGGGTCCTTTTGCCTTTTCTATGGTCTCTTTGGGATACAGACCTAGCAGTGGTACCACTGGGTCAAAGGGTATGAACAGTCTCATAGCACTTTGGGCATAATTCCAAATTTCTCTCCAGAATGGTTGGATCGGTTCATACACATGAGTGTTCCAATTTTTCCACAGCTTCTCCAACATTTATTATTTTCCTTTTTTGTCTTATTAGCCAATCTGATAGGTGTGAGGTTGGTACCTGAGAGTTGTTTTAACTTGCATTTCTCTGATCAAGAGTGATTGGGGGATTTTTTCATATGGCAATAGATAGCTTTGATTTCTTCATCAGAAAACTGCCAGTTCATATCATTTGACCATTTATCAATTGGGGAATGACTTACATTCTTATAAATTGATTATGTTCCCTATATATTTTAGGAATGAGGCCTTTATCAGAAATGCTGGCTGTAAAAATTGTTTCCCAGTTTTCTGCCTCCCTTCTAATTTTGGCTGAATTGCTTCCATTTGCACAAAAAAATTTTAATTTAATATAACCAAAGTCCTCCATGTTGCATTTCATAATATTCTTTATCTCTTTGTTTGAACATAAATTGTTTCCCTCTCCATAGATCTGAGAGGTAAATGATTCCTTCCTCTCCTAATTTATCTGTGGTATCCCCCTTTATGTCTAAATGTTGAACCCCATTTGACCTTATTTTTGTATAAGGTATAAGATGTTGGCCTATGCCTAGTTTCTGCCATACTATTTTCCAGTTTTCCCAGCAGTTTGTGACAAATATTGAGTTCCTATCCTCATAACTGGAGTCTTCATGTTTATCAAACTGTAGATTACTATAGTCATTTACTACTGTGTATCCTGTGCCTAAACTATTCCATTGATCCACCACTCTATTTCTTAGCCAGTACCAAATAATTTTGATGACTATCACTTTATAGTATAGCTTCAAATTTGGTATGGTTAGCCCACCTTCCTGTGTATTTTTTAAATTAGTTCCCTTGATATCCTTGACTTTTTGTTTTTCCATATGAATTTTGTTATTATTTTTTCTTACTCTATAAACTGATTTTTAGGTAGTCTGATTGGCATGGCACTGAATATGTAAATTAATTTAGGTAGAATGGAAATTTTTATTATATTAGCTCAGCCTATCCATGAGCAATTGATATTTTTCTAATTACATAGATCTGATTTTATTTGTGTGAAAAGTGTTTTGTAATTGTGGCCATAGAGTTCCTGGGTTTATCTTGGCAGGTAGACTCCCAAGTATTTTATACTGTCTACCATTTCTTTAAATGATATTTCTCTTTCTATCTCTTGCTGCTGAACTTTGTTGGTCATGTATAGAAATGGTGATGATTTATATGGGACTCTTTTATATCCTGCAACTTTGCTAAAGTTGTTAATTGTTTCAAGCAGTTTCTAGATGATTCTTTAGGACACTCTAAGTATACCATCATATCATCTGAAAAGAGTAATAGTTTTGTTTCCCCTTGCCTATCCTAATTCCTTTAATTTCTTTTTCTTCTCATGTTGATATAGCTAACATTTTTAGTACAATATTAAATAATAGAGGTGATAATGGACATCCCTGTTTCACCCCTGATCTTATTGGGAAGGCCTCTAACTTATCTCCATTACATATACTGCTTGCTGTTGGTTTTAGGTAGATATTGCTTATTATTTGAAGGAAAGCTCCACCTATTCCTCTGCTCTCTAGTATTTTTAATAGGAATGAGTGTTGTATTTTGTCAAACACTTTCTCTGCATCTACTGAGATAATTATATGCTTTGGGATACTTTTGGCATTGATGTGGTTGATTATATTAATATTTTTTCTAATGTTGAAGCAGCCCTGCATTCCTAGTATAAATTGCACCTGGTCATAGTGTATTATCCTGGTGATCACTTGCTGTAATCTCCTCAGTAATATTTTATACAAGATTTCTGCATTGATATTCATTAGGGAAATTGGTCTGTAATTTTCTTTCTCTATTTTGGCTCTGCCTAGTTTAGGCATCAACACCATATTTGTGTCATAAAAGGAATTTGTTAGAACTCCATCTTCACCTATTTTTCCAAATAGTTTCTACAGTATTGGAATAAATTGTTCTTTAAATGTTTGGTAGAATTCACTTGTAAACCCATCTGACCCTGGAGATTTTTTCTTAGGGAGTACATTGATGGCTTGTTCAATATCTCTTTCTAAAATGGGTCTATTTAAGGATTTTATTTCCTCTTCAGTTAAACTGGACAATTTTAATTTTTGTAAATATACATCCATTTCATTTAGATTGTCAAATTTATTGGCATTCATTTGGGCAAAATAGCTCCTAATTATTGCTTTAATTTTCACTTCATTGGTGGTGAAATTTCCCTTTTCATTTTTGATACTGGTAGTTTGTTTTTAAATCAAATTAACCAAAGATTTATCTATTTTGTTGTTGTTGTTGTTGTTGTTGTTGTTGTTTTCCAAAACCAGCTCTTAGTTTTATTGGTTAATTCTATAGTTTTCTTGCTTTCAATTTTATTAATTTCTACTTTGATTTTCAAGATTTCTAATTTAGTATTTAATTGGGCATTTTAATTAGTTGTTTTTCTAACTTTTTTAGTTGCATGCCTAATTCATTAATCTCCCTTTCTCTTTTTTAATAGTGTAAGCATTTAGAGATATAAAATTTCTCCTACGAACTGCTTTGGCTACATTCCATAGGTTTCGGTAAGTTGTCTCATTATTGTCATTCTCTTGGATGAAGCTATTGACTTTTCATATGATTTGTTGTTTGACCCATTCATTCTTTAGGATGAGATAATTTAGTTTACAATTAATTTTCAGTCTATCTTTCCATGCCATATGTCATTTTTATTGCAACATAATCTGAGGATGCATTTACTATTTCTGCCTTTCCACATATGACTATGAGGTTTTTGTGCCAAAATAAGTTTTTGTGTCAATTCTTGAGTATGTGCCATGTACCGTTGAGAAAAAGCTATATTCCCTTCTGTCCCCATTCAGTTTTTTTTCTAGATATCTACCACATGTAAACTTTTCTCATATTCTATTCACCTCTTTAACTTCTTTATTCTTTATTTTGTGGTTAGATTTATCTAATTCTAAGAGGTGAAATTTCAGATCCCCCACTGGTATAGTTTTTCTGTCTATTTCCTCTTGTAATTCATTTAACTTCTCTTTGGATGCTATACCACTTGGTGCATACATATTTAGTATTGATATTACTTCACTATCCATCATTTCTTTTATTAAAATGTAGCTTCCTTCTTTATCTCTTTTAATTCGATCTTTTTTTCCTTTTTCTTTGTCTAAGGTAAGAATTGCTACCTCTGCTTTTTTTTTTTATTTCAGCTAAAGCATAATACATTCTGCTACAACCTTTTGCATTTACTCTTTGTAAATATACATCCCTCTGCTTCAAATGTGTTTCCTGTAAATAACATATTGTAGGTTTCTGATTTTTAATCTACTCTGCTTTTTGCTTCCATTTTATGGGATAGTTCATCCCATTCACTTTCACAGTTAAGATTATTAATTGCTTATTTACCTCCATCCTTTATTCCTTCTTTCATCCTATTCCTCTTGATCAGTGTTTTGCTTCTGACCAATGCCTCCCTCAATCTGCCCTCCCTTTTATCAGATGCCCTTCTTTTTCTTGCCCATGTTTCCCCTGTTTCTTCCCTCCCTTCTATCAATGCCACTGTTTTCCCCATCCCCTCTTGTTTCCTTAAAGAGTAAGTTAAGTTTTTAAACAAATGGGAGTGTATTTTACTCCCTCCCTGAACCAAATCTGATGACAGTAAGGTTGAAAAAAAGCTCACCCCTCCCTTCTTTCTCTTTATTGTAATGGTTCTTTTGGTGCCTCTTCATATGATGTAATTGACCCCATTCCACCTCTCCCTTCCTCTCTTCCCCCTAGTCTCCTTTTATTCTGCCCTTAAGTTTCTTTATATCATTACATCAAAGTCAATTTAACAACAATACCTTAATAGAAATACAAATCCCAGGAGTTTAAAGTATTATCCTCTCTCATAGGGATGTAAGTAATTTAACCTCATTGAACAATGTTTCCTCCTACTTATTTACCTCTTTATACTTCTCTTGAGTCTTGTATTTGGAGATCAAATTTTCTGTACAGTTTTGGTCTTTTTCTCAGGAAACCTTGCAAGTTCCCTATTTTATTGAATGTCCATCTTTTCCCCTGAAAGAGAATGATCAGTTTTGCTGGGTAGTTGAGTATGGGTTGCAATCCAGGTTCTTTTGCCTTTGTGAATATCCTATTCCAAACGCTGTGATTATTTAATGTTGAAACTCCCAGGTATTTTGTAATCTTGATTGTATCTCCATGATATTTAAATTGGCTTTTTTGGCTGCTTTGACTATTTTCTCCATCACCTGATAATTCTGGAGTTTGGCTACAATATTCCTTGAAGTTTTCCTTTTTGGTCTCTTTCAGGAGGTGAACTGTGAATTATTTCAGTGTTGATTTTATCCTCTGATTCTACAATTTCAGGGCAGTTCTCCTTGATAATTTCCTGGAATATGGAGTCTAGACTCTTTCCCTGATCAGGAATTTCTGTTAGTCCAATAATTCTCACATTATCTCTCCTAGATCTATTTTCCAGGTCAGTTGTTTTTCCAATGTGGTATTTCACATTTTCTTCTTTTTTTTTCAGTCTTTTGATTCTGCTTGACAGATTCTTGGTGTCTCATGGAGTTATTAACTTCCATCTGCCCAATTTTAATTTTCAAGGCATTATTTCCCTTAGTGAGCTTTTGTACCTCTTTTTCCATTTGGCCTATTTTTTCTCCCATTTGGCCAATTTTTCCTCCCATTTGGTTATGTGTTTCTTCTCATTTGGCCAATTATATTTTTTAAGAAATTGTTTCAGTCAATTTTTCTCCTTCTTTTTGCACTGTGACTTCTTTCATTTCTTTTTCCATTTTTTCTTCTACCTCTCTAGTTTGGTTTTTAAAAGCCTTTTTGAGCTCTTCAAGGAAGGCTTTTTGGTCTTGAGACAAGATCATCTTACCACTTGTGTCTTCACTTGTAGGCATTTTGACATTTGAGTTTTCATCTTGGTTTGAATTTTGGTCTTATCTTTCACCATCAAATCTGTCAAAGGTAAGGATACTTTTTTTGTTTCTTGCTCATGTTGTAGCCTATTTTTAAACAAAAAAAGTTGATGTCTGTTCCTGTGGCACAGGGTTCTCTGTTGCAAGCTTTTTACTGTTCTCAGCTGCCCCACTTTCAGCTATGTTGAGTTGTAGCAGTGAATAGTTGCCCACTGAGCTTACCTGTGCTGAGCCGAGCTACCCACTGAGCTGAGCAGTTCTGAGCCACCCTCCCCTTTCACCCATGTGAGACAGACCTTTCCTGAAGTCTTCTAAATTATCTCAGGTAGGAGGATTTTGTCTCTCTTTTTGTAATTAGTAGTTCTAGAATCTCTTTAGTGCCTTGATATAATGTGTTTTTATTTATTTTTTAATTTTTTTTTTTTTGGTGAAGCAATTGGGGTTAAGTGACTTGCCCAGGGTCACACAGCTAGTAAATGATAAGTGTCTGAGGTCAAATTTGAACTCAGGTCATCCTGAATCCAAGGCCGGTGCTTTATCCACTGTGCCCCCTAGCTGCTCCAATTTAATATATTTTTGAGGGAAACACAGGAAATCTCAGGAAAATTCCTGGCTTCTCTCTTCCATCTTGGTTCTGACCCCCAAGCTGAATGAGCCATTGGTTTCATTTGTATAGAGCCTTTTAAATTTTATGTAATCAATATTGTCCATTTTATCTGCTTTATTCTTTGTCCTTTCTTTGGCCATGGTCTTTTCCTCTATCCATAGATCTAAAAAGTATTTTCTTCCTTTCTCTTCTAATTTGTTTATGATGAGACCATTTATGTCTAGATCACATGTCTATTTGGAATTTCTCTTTGGATATAGTGTGAAATGTTGTCTTAAACCTAATTTCTGCTGTACTACTTTCTGATTTTCCCAGAAATGTTTTCTTGATTTTTTGTTGTTATTCAGTTGTTTTCAGCCATTCCTGGCTCCTCGTAACCCCATTTGTGGCATTCTTGGCAAGGATCCTGGAATGGTTTGCATTTCCTTCTTCAGTTCATTTTTAAAATGAGGAAACTGAGGCAAAAGGAGTTAAATAACTGGCCCAAGGTCAAGCATGCAGCTAGAAAGTATCTGATGTCAGATTTGAACTCAGGAAGATGTCGTCTTTACCCAAGGCCTCACACTCTATCCACTGAGCCACATGGTTGTTGGGATATTTGGGTATATTAAACCCTAAGAAACTAGTTAGTTTGTATATGGCTGTATACCTAATGCTCTCTATTTTTTTTTCATATAAGGTATTTTATTTTTTTCATTACATGTAAAGATAGTTCTCAACTTTTGTTTATACAAGCTTTACAATTTCAGATTTTTCTCCCTCCATCCCCTCCTTCCCCCTCCCCTAGACAGCAGGTAATCTGATATAGGTTATATCTATATATCTATATATCTACATACATATACATATATAGAGAGATAGAGATATCTATACATACATATATATATACACATAATAACATTAATCCTATTTTTCCATTAGTCATGTTATAAGAGAAAAAATCAGAGCAATGATGAAAAACCTCAAAATAGAAAAAAAAAACAGCACCAAAAACAAAAGAAATAGTATGGTTCATTCAGCATCTATACTCCACAATTCTTTTTTTTTTTTTTTTGGATTTGGAGATCCTCTTCTATCATGAGTTCCCTGGAACTCTTCTGTACCATTGCACTGGTGAGAAGAATATAGTCCATCACAGTAGATCACACACAATGTTGATGATACTGTGTACAATGTTCTTCTGGTTCTGCTCATCTCACTCATCATCAGCTCACGTAAGACCCTCCAGGTTTCTCTGAACTCCTCCTGCTCATCATTTCTTACAGCACAATAGTATTCCATTGTATTCATATACCACAACTTGTCCAGCCATTCCCCAATTGATGGGCATCCCCTCAACTTCCAATTCCTTGCCACCACAAAAAGAGCAGCTATAAATATTTTTGTACATGTGGGTCCCTTTCCCCTTTCCATGATTTCTTTGGGAAAAAGATCTAAAAATGGTATTGCTGGGTCAAAGGGTATGCACAGCTTTATTGCCCTTTGGGCATAATTCCAAATTACTCTCCAGAATGGTTGGATCAGTTCACAGCTCCACCAACAATGCATTAGTGTTCCAATTTTCCCACAGCCTCTCCAACATTTATTATCTTCCTTTTTTGTCATTTTAGCCAATCTGATAGGTGTCTGGTGGTACCTCAGAGTTGTTTTAATTTGCATCTCTCTAATCATTAGAGATATAGAGCATTTTTTCATATGGGAATAGATAGCTTTGGTTTCTTCATCAGAAAACTGCCTGTTCATATCCTTTGACCATTTCTCAATTGGGGAATGACTTGGATTCTTATAAATTTGATTTAGTTCCCTATATATTTTAGAGATGAGGCCTTTATGAGAAGTACTGGCCACAAAAATTTTTTCTCAGCTTTCTGCCTCCCTTCTAATTTTGGATGCATTGCTTCTGTTTGTACAAAAAAATTTTTATTTAATATTATCAAAATCATCAATTTTGCATTTTATAATATACTCTATCTCTTGTTTGGTCATAAACTGTTTTCCTTTCCAAAGATCTGATAGGTACACTATTCCTTTCTCTCCTATGGTATCACCTCTTATGTCTAAATCATGTTTCCATTTTGACCTTATTTTAGTATAAGGTGTAAGATGTTGATCTATGCCTAATTTCTGACATACTATCTTCCAGTTTTCCCAGCAGTTTTTGTCAAATACTGAGTTCCTATCCCAGAAGCTGGAGTCTTTGGGTTTATCAAACACTACATTACTAGTGTAATTTACTACTGCATTTCCTGAGCCTAGCCTATTCCATTGATCTACCACTCTATTTTTTAGCCAGTACCAGATAGTTTTGATGACTGCCACTTTATAGTAGAGCTCCAGGTTTGGTACCACTATCCCACCTTCCTGTGAATTTTTTTTCATTATTTCCCTGGATATTCTTGATTTTTTGTTTTTCCAGATGAATTTTGTTATTATTTTTTCTAGCTGTATAAAATAATTTTTAGGTAGTCTGATTGGTATGGCACTGAATAAGTAAATTAATTTAGGCAGTATTGTCATTTTTACTATGTTAGCTCTGCCTATCCATGAGCAAATGATATCATTCCAATTATTTAGATCTGATTTGATTTGTGTGAAGAGTGTTTGGTAGTTATGTTCATAGAGGTCCTGGGTTTGTCTTGGCAAGTAGACTCCCAAGTATTTTATATTATCTACCATTACTTTATTTTTTTTTTAATGTATGAGGTATTTTATTTTTTCCATTACATGTAAAGATAGTTCTCAACTTTTGTTTATACATGCTTTACAATTTCATATTTTTCTCCCTCCCCCCCTCCCTCCCCCCTCCCCTAGACAGCAGGTAATCTGATATAGGTTATATCTATATATCTCTATACATATACATATAGATATATATAGATATATATAGATATATATATATATACACACACATATATAATAACATTAATCCTATTTCTGCATTAATCCTCTTACAAGAGAAAGAATCAGAGCAGTGTTGCAAAACCTCAAAATAGAAAGAAAAAAAAAAACCAACAGCACCCAAAACAAAAGAAATAATATGGTTCAATCAGCATCTATACTCCACAGTTCTTTCTTTCTTTTTTTTTTTCTTGGATTTGGAGATCCTCTCCTATCATGAGTTCCCTGGAACTCTTCTGTACCATTGCATTGGTGAGAAGAATATAGTCCATCACAGTCGGTCAACACTCAATGTTGATGATACTGTGTACAATGTTCTTCTGGTTCTGCTCATCTCACTCATCATCAGCTCACGTAAGACCCTCCAGGTTTCTCTGAACTCTTCCTGCTCATCATTTCTTACAGCACAATAGTATTCCATTGTATTCATATACCACAACTTGTCCAGCCATTCCCCAATTGATGGGCACCCCCTCAACTTCCAATTCCTTGCTACCACGTAAAGAGCAGCTATAAATATTTTTGTACACGTGGGTCCCTTTCCCCCTTCCATGATTTCTTTGGGCAAAAGACCTAAAAGTGGGATTGCTGGGTCAAAGGGTATGCACAGCTTTATTGCCCTTTGGGCAGAATTCCAAATTGCTCTCCAGAATGGTTGGATCAGTTCACAGCTCCACCAACAATGCATTAGTGTTCCAATTTTCCCACAGCCTCTCCAACATTTATTATCTTCCTTTTTTGTCATTTTAGCCAATCTGATAGGTGTCAGGTGGTACCTCAGAGTTGTTTTAATTTGCATCTCTCTAATCATTAGAGATTTAGAGCATTTTTTCATATGGGAATAGATAGCTTTGGTTTCTTCATCAGAAAACTGCCTGTTCATATCCTTTGACCATTTCTCAATTGGGGAATGACTTGGATTCTTATAAATTTGATTTAATTCCCTATATATTTTAGAGATGAGGCCTTTATCAGAAGCACTGGCCTCAAAAATTGTTTCCCAGCTTTCTGCCTCCCTTCCAATTTTGGATGCATTGCTTCTGTTTGTACAAAAATTTTTTAATTTAATATAATCAAAATCATCCATTTTGCATTTTGTAATATACTCTATCTCTTGTTTGGTCAAAAACTGTTTTCCTTTCCAAAGATCTGATAGGTACACTATTCCTTTCTCTTCTAATTTACCTATGTCTACCATTACTTTAAATGGAATTTCTCTTTCTATCTCTTGCTGCTGGGCTTTGTTGGTCATGTATAGTAACGCTGATGATTTATGTAGATTTATTTTATATCCTGCTACTTTGCTAAAGTTGTTAATTGTTTCAAGTAATTTTTGAGTTGATTCTCTAGGATTCTTTAAGTATACCATCATATCTTCTGCAAAGAGTGATAGTTTTGTTTCCTCCTTGCCTATTCTAATTCCTTTAATTCCTTTCTAAAGCTAACATTTCTAGGGCAATATTAAATAATAGGGGTGATAATGGACATCCCTGTTTCA
Organism: Dromiciops gliroides; assembly: GCF_019393635.1. Classification (NCBI taxonomy): domain Eukaryota; kingdom Metazoa; phylum Chordata; class Mammalia; order Microbiotheria; family Microbiotheriidae; genus Dromiciops; species Dromiciops gliroides. The sequence goes on from NC_057863.1 coordinate 191,960,315, forward strand.
CCCCTGATCTTATTGGGAAGGCCTCTAATTTACCTCCATTGCATATAATACTTGCTGATGGCTTTAGGTAGATACTGTTTATTATTTTAAGGAAAGCTCCCCCTATTCCTACACTCTCCAGTGTTTTTATTAGGAATGGGTATTGTATTTTGTCAAAAGCTTTCTCTGCATCTATTGAGATAATCATATGATTTTTGTTGGTTTTCGTATTGATGTGGTTGATTATGTTAATAGTTTTCCTAATGTTGAAGCAGCCCTGCATGCCTGGTATAAATTCCACCTGGTCATAGTGTATTATCCTGGTGATCACTTGCTGTAATCTCCTTGCTAATATCTTATTTAAGATTTTAGCATCAATATTCATTAGGGAAATTGGTCTATAGTTTTCTTTCTCTGTTTTTGCTTTGCCTGGTTTTGGTATCACCACCATATTTGTGTCATAAAACAAATTTGGTAAAACTCCTTCTTCACCTATTTTTCCAAATAATTTGTATAATATTGGAATTAATTGTTCTTTAAATGTTTGGTAAAATTCACCCGTAAACCCATCTGGCCCTGGGGATTTTTTCTTAGGGAGTTCATTAATGGCTTGTTCAATTTCTTTTTCTAATATGGGTTTATTTAAGGATTTTATTTCCTCTTCAGTTAACCTGGGCAGTTTGTGTTTTTTGTAAATATTCATCCATTTCATTTAGATTGTCAAATTTATTGGCATACAGTTGGGCAAAATAATTCATAATTATTGATTTAATGTCCCCTTCGTTGGTGGTAACATCCCCTTTTTCATTTTTGATACTGGTAATTTGGTTTTCTTCTTTCTTTTTTTTAATCAAATTAACCAATATTTTATCTATTTTATTGGTTTTTTCATAAAACCAGCTCTTAATTTTATTGATTAATTCTATAGTTTTTTTGCTTTCAATCTCATTAATTTCTCCTTTAATTTTCAGGATCTCTAATTTAGTATCTAATTGGGGATTTCTAATTTGTTCTTTTTCTAGCTTTTTAAGTTGCATGCCCAATTCATTAATCTCCTCTTTCTCTTTTTTATTCATGTAAGCATTTAGAGCTATAAATTTTCCCCTAAGCACTGCTTTGGCTGCATCCCACAGATTTTGGTATGTGGTCTCATTATTGTCATTCTCTTGGATATAGTTATTGATTGTTTCTATGATTTCTTGTTTGGCCCATTCATTCTTTAGAATGAAATTATTTAGTTTCCAATTGATTTTCATTCTACTTTTCCCTGGCTCTTTCTTACATGTAATTTTTATTGCATCATGATCTGAAAAGGATGCATTTAGTATTTCTGCCTTTCTACTTTTGACTATGATGTTTTTGTGCCCTATTACATGGTCAGTTTTTGAAAATGTGCCATGTACTGCTGAGAAAAAGGTATATTTCTTTCTATCCCCATTCAATTGTCTCCAGATATCTATCATGTCTAACTTTTCTAGTAATCTATTCACCTCTTTCACTTCTTTCTTATTTATTTATTCTTATTTATTAACTCTGAGAGGGGGAGATTCACATCCCCCACTAGTATAGTATTACTGTCTAATTCCTCTTGTAACTCATTTAACTTCTCCTCTAAGAACTTGGATGCTTTACCACTTGGCGCATACATATTTAATATTGATATTACTTCATTATCTATAGTACCTTTAAGCAAGATGTAATTTCCTTCCTTATCTCTTTTAATGAGATCTATTTTTGCCTGCACTTTGTCTGAGATAAGGATTGCTACCCCTGACTTTTTTACTTTAGCTGAGGCATAATATATTCTGCTCCAGCCTTTTACCTTTACTCTGTGTGTATCTCTCTGCTTCAAATGTGTTTCTTGTAAACAGCATTTTGTAGGATTTTGGTTTTTAATCCACTCTGCAATTCGCTTCTGTTTTATAGCAGAGTTCATCTCATTCACATTCACAGTTATTATTACTGACTGTCTATTCCCCTCCATTCTATTTACCCCCTTTGTACTTTTCCCCCCTTCTTTCACCCTATTTCTCCTCACTGATGTTTTACTTCTTACCCCTGCCTCCCCCAATCTGCCCTCCCTTTTTATCACCCCCCTCTCTTTTCTTTACCCTTTTCTCCCTTGCTTTTGTCCTCCCTTCTATCAGTCCCCCCCTTTCCCTTCCCCTTTTGCTTCCCTAAAGAATGAGTTAAGTTTCTTTATCCCAATGAGTGTATATGTTACTCCCTCTTTGAATCAAATCTAATGAGAATAGGGTTGAAATAATGTTCATCCCTCCTTTCTTTCCCTCCATTGTAATAGGGTTTTTTTTTCCACCTCTTCATAAGATATAATTCATCCCTTTCCACCTCCCCTTTCCTCTCCTCCCCATAGACTCCCTTTTTAACCCCTTAATTCTTTTTTGTATCTTCACATCAAAGACAATTTATATTTATACCCTCTGTGTAAAGTCCTTCTCTCTGCCGAAATGCATTTACAGTTCTTAAGAGTTATGAGTATTATCTTCCTGTGTAGGGATATAAACAGTTTAACCTAATAGGGTAACCTTTTTTTTTTTTCTCCCTCTGTTTACCTTTTTAAACTTCTCTTGAGTCTTGTATGTTGAGATCGAATTTTCTATTCACTTCTGGTCTTTTCACCAGGAAAGATTGAAAGTCCCCAAAGTCATTAAATGTCCATCTTTTCCCCTGAAAGAAAATGCACATTTTTGCTGGGTAATAGATTCTTGGCTGCAATCCAAGCTCCTTTGCCTTCCGGAATATCATATTCCAAGCCTTGCGGTCCTTTAATGTTGAAGCTGCCAGGTCCTGAGCAATCCTGACTGTGGCTCCATGATATTTAAATTGCTTCTTTCTGGCTGCTTGGACTATTTTCTCCTTCACCTGATAATTCTGGAATTTGGCTACAATATTCCTTGGAGTTTTCCTTTTGGGATCTCTTTCAGGAGGTGATCAGTGGATTCTTTCAATGATGATTTTATCCTCTGATTCTATGATATCAGGGCAGTTCTCCTTAATAATTTCCTGGAATATGGTGTCTAGATTCTTTTTCTGGTCATGGCTTTCAGGCAGTCCAATGATTCTCAAATTGTCTCTCCTCAATCTGTTTTCCAGATCAGTTGTCTTTCCAATGAGGTATTTCACATTTTCTTCTATTTCATTCTTTTGCTTCTGCTTGACTGATTCCCAGTGTCTCATGGATTCCTTATCTTCCAACTGTCCCATTTTAATTTTTAAGGCATTGTTTTCTTCAGTGAGATTATGCACCTTTTTTTCCATTTGGCCAAGTGAATTTTTTAAGGTATTGTTTTCTTCAGTGAGATTATGCACCTTTTTTTCCATTTGGCCAAGTGAATTTTTTAAAGCAGTGTTTTCTTCAATGAGATTATGCACCTTTTTTTCCATTTGGCCAAATGAATTTTTTAAAGCAGTGTTTTCTTCAATGAGATTATGCACCTTTTTTTCCATTTGGCCAAGTGAATTTTTTAAGGCTTTGTTTTCTTCAGTGAAATTATGTGCTTCCTTTTCCAAGCTGCTCATTCTTTTTTCATAGTTTTCTTGTTTTACTTTCATTTCTCTCCCCATTTTTTTCTTCTACCTCTCTCAATTGATTTTTAAAATTCTTTTTGAGTTCTTCCAGGAAGGCTTTTTTTTCTTGAGACCAATTCACCTTCCCTAGTGAGGCTTCAGATGTAGGCAATTTGAGGCTATTGTCCTCATCTGAGTTTGTGTTGGCTTCTTCCCTATTGATACAGAAGCTCTCAATGGAGAGGGCTCTTTTTTGCTTCTTACTCATTATTGCAGCTTATATATTTTTTAAGTTGAGGTCTGCTCTGGGGGCACCAGGGTCCCTGTTTTGTGCTTCTTGTGCAGGGGTATAGGTGCTGTGTGACCAGGTTTTTACTCTGAGGCCTTTATAGTGTGTGGAGATCCCCCGCCCTGAACTTCCTGTCTGAGTGCACTCAGCCAGCCAGGAGCCTGATCCTGGCGTCTGATCCTGCCTGACCCATTCGTGGCCCTCCTGGCCGGTGCAGGTAGGTTTTTCCACTGTCCTTCTTGGCCACCAGATTTTTGAACCAGGTTCCAAGGGCCTCAGTTGTTTGGCTGTGGCCCGCAGCTCCTGCTGACTTGCCCCGACCCCCTTGGTGCTGGGTGCTGCCCTGCGCTGGGCCTCCCTTTTGCCCGCATCAGACTGACCTTTTCCTGAAGTCTTCTAAATTATCTCTGGTTGGAGGACTGTGTCTCTCTGTCTCTTTGCAGGTTCTGTAGTTTCAGAATCCATCCAGAGGCTTGATTTAATGTTCTTTTTGAGAGAACAGAAGAAGAGCTCAGGCAGCTTGCTGCTTCCTCTCTGCCATCTTGACTCTGCCCCCGCTCTCTATTTTTTAAAAGTTGTGTTGAATCATTTTGATGATTTCTACTTTGTAGTATAATCTGAGATTTGGCACATTAAAGGCCTATTCCTTTTCTGCTATTTTTCAATATTTTCCTTGATATTCTTGACCTTTCAGCATCTGTATGGATGTTATTAATTTATTCAGGTTGTATAAACCAATTTTTTGACAGTTTGATTTGTATGGCATTGAATAAAGAAATTAATTTAATGAGCATTGTTATTATTTCTCCAATTATTTAAATCTATATTTCCTTAAACATTGTTTATAATTGTAATTCCTATGTGTTTTTAATAGACTTTCAAGTGTTTCTATATTCTATAGTTATTACAAATCCAATTGCTATTAGTATCTTTTCTAGTTGGAATACACCCAGAGCAAAATATGGTAAGATACTAATTTTCCAAAGTTTATACTTGTTGATTTACCTAGTTATTATGCTTTTCTTAATTTAAGTTATTATAAGCTTTTTCCCCACTGTATCATATGGTTTTACATATTATACTTGTAGCCCATCAAAATTCCTTCCCCCTCCTTTTTGCCCCAGATGAATTACCTTCCTTCTAGCCAAGAATTCCCAATTTATACTTGTTTTGCATTTTTGATACCTAATAAAACTTTATATTTATCTTGATAAAAATTTCATCTTGCTAGGCTAAATGATAACATCAAGCTGTATTTCTCATAATGGAATCCAACTCTCACTTTACAGATGAGAAAACTAATTCACATAGAGGTTAAGTGACTTCAACCATTATGAAATGTGCAAAGTTATAAATTAGACTAATTCATAAACTTCATCAATTTCAGGAAATCCATCATTCAATCAATTCATTTATTTTGGGCACATGTAATTATATGATCAAAGTATTTTGAGTAGTAAAGGATCTTATAATCTAAGTTCTTTACTCTATCAATAAGCAAATTGAGGAACTGAAGTGATTTCCCCAAGATAAGACATTAATTTTAATAAGTAGTTTTAAATACATGTCCTTCAATTCTATATCCAGTACTCTATCTATTTTTCTATATCTCCTTTACCTCAGTCTCCTCATCTAGAAAGTGGAAATAATATTTCTGTACCTAACTTATAAGTTTTTAAATTTTCCTGATGGGGTATAAAATGAATTATTTTTGAATGGGGGGGGGGGGTAATTGAATCAAAGCATAGGCATCCAAAACAATCTTCTATTGATTCTGACATCTTCAGATCAGAAATCATAGATTAAGAGCTGAAAGAGGCTTTAAAGTAATAAAATACAATCCCCTCATTTTGGGGGTAAGTAACCTGAGTCACAGATAGGTTAGGTGATTTACCCAAGGTAACACAACTAGTAAATGTTTAAGGTATGATTAGGTTTCATTTTTCCTGATTGCAAGTCCAGTGTTCTATATAAAATGTGTATACCTTTTTACATAGCAATACTACTACTAGTTACATATCCCAAAGATGTAAAAGACAGTGCAATACCCAAATATACAAAAATATTGATAACATTATTCTTTTAATATAAAAAATCTGGAAATAAAAAGGATTTCCATCAATTGAAGAATGATTGAACAAATTTTGATAAATTAAAATGAAGTATTATTTCATCCTAAGAAATAAAAATATATGAAGAATTAAGAAAAACTTGGGAAGCTTAGTTGTAAATTGATGTAGAGTGAAATAAACAGAAATAAAATAATTATATACACAATGACCACAACAGTAGAAAAGAAAGCAATACTGCTTTGTAAGTGGAGTGCTATCTTCTATTCCAAAATGCCTGTCTTTATATCAAAACTTTGTTACTTGTTAAGTGACTGTAGTCCATTTACTTTTTGTTTTGTTTTGTTTTGTTTTGTTTTTTAGTGAGGCAATTGGGGTTAAGTAACTTGCCCAAGGTCACACAGCTAGTAAGTGTTAAGTGTCTGAGGCTCGATTTGAACTCAGGTACTCCTGACTCCAGGGCCGGTGCTCTATCCACTGTGCCATCTAGCTGTCCCCAGTCCATTTACTTTTGAGAAATTCAATTTTCTCAGCTCTAACATGAAATCTTGGTTTAGATGTTTCTAAAATATTTCAGATAAAACCCATGAACTTTTTTCCTGTCATTTCAGAACCATGACCAATACAGTATTCAATTATAACCTTAGAGGTCTGAAGTAAAGAATTTCTCTCCACATCCTTTACTGACAGAGAAGTAGTGAGCTATAGGTGTTGAATGAAGCAGTTTCAGAAGCTAGTCATATGTTTGCTTGACTGTACTTTTTTTTAATATGGGAGTTTTCCAAATGGAAGAAATTAAAAAATGAACATTAATAAAACAATCATTTTAAAGGCATACCAGTTATATGACATAATACCTCATATCAGCCATCCTTTTTGCTAAACAAATCTCCTATAAAAAGATTTATATTAGTTTCATGACAGTAGTATTTGTGGTTTTCAAAAATAATCTCAGAGAAGAATGCAAAATTATTTGAAAATTTACCTTATATTTTACCAATGCAGAAATTCCTTCTTGTTATTAACTAAGGCATTATTTTAAACAAGAACAGCTATTTAATGTTGGTACTACCTAAAGCAATGAATTTATGATTTGCTATACTGTTATACTGAAAGAGTTAATGCAGCACTTAGAATTAGTCAACACACACATTAATGCAATGAAATAATAATGCTTCTGTGTCTGTTTAGATTGCTATTTTATTGTGCCTTAGGTTTACTTTTGAATCCTTTTTTTATAGTCTGCTTACTCCAGTATTTGTTGAATAAGACGTAGATGATTATATGTTTTTCTGACTGTGACATTTTTAAACACTTTTTTTAAAAAGTCATTTAGCTTTTACACATTAGTACTTCAATCTAGATTCCAGTGAATAGTCAACCCTGACAAACCAATTTAAGGGATAGGAAATCTGTACTCTTACACAATAGCCTTAGAAATTAAAAGAGCAGTCCTCTCTTGAATGAGCTCCTTCATATGACATATCAGGAGCTAGAAGTTTGGTGAAATTAAAAAAAAAAAAAACCCAACACGTGCATTTTACTTTCCGCCCCACCCCGGGGGGCAGTGAGGGTTAAATGACTTGCCCAGGGTCATGGAGCTAGTAAGTTTCAAGTGTCAGAGGCCAACCGGAATTCAGGTCCTCCTGAATTCAGGGCTGATACTTTATCCATTGCGCCACCTACCTGCCCCATCACCTGCATTTTAAGTCATTTAACCAGCTTTGAATTTTAGCTCCATTTAGTAGCTCTGTGGACTTTGACAAGTTATTTAACCTGTGTATGCTTTACTCAGCTGTGAAATGAAAGTGTTGGACTAGATGATTTCTAAGGTCCTTTCTAAAGGCACCTACGTGGCATAGTGGAGGGCTGTGTGACTCTCAGCAAGTCAATTAACCCTGTTTGCCTCAGTTCTTCATCTGTAAAATGAGCTAGGGAAAGAAATGACAAATGACTCCAGTATCTTTGCCAAGAAAACCCCTAATGGGTCCATAAAAATCTGGACATGGCTGAAAAACAACCAAAAAACAATAAAGATTCTCTCTGGTTGCAAATCCTATGTTCTTAAAATTGTGCCAAACATGCACAGACAATATTTCTACCTTGTGGACATTTCCCTCTACCTTTTCTCCTTGATCACTTTTTATTGCAGGGTTAGATTAATATGGTGTCAGGAATCCTGAGAATGCTTAACATATTAACTGAATGAATGGCTGGAATCCATGTGTGTCTATAAGAGGAGACACAAAACTCAGTTAAGGATAAGCATTCACATTTTCCACTTGTACCAAAAGCTGACTATTTCTGATCATAATGAAGCATTAAGCCAAGAAAAGTAATTGCAGATGAAACTACTAAGTGATCCCAGAAGAGTGATTGACTTCAAATGAGAAAGGATCTGTCTCATTCTTACTGTTTCTGTATTTCTCAGGGGAAGATGATCTCTCCTTACTTCTGAAATATCTTATTTAACTCTCCCAGAATTTCTCACATGCTCCCCATCAGCAAAAAGTCATATAATGAAATAGCTATAGTGAATCTTGGGGGAAAACACACACCTACTTGAAAATTAAAGGAAATGGTTGTGAAATAAAAGACTATAAACTGGAAGTGTTGAGAGTTATTTCTTGGATTTTGATATAACTGCTTTGTGCAGCCTTTGGAATGGTCATGTTCCAGAAATCATCTATATTTCACAAACTACTGAAAAAGCAAAAAGCTAAAAATATGAAATAGTATAGAAAGCAAGTGAAAAAAGGGTGAAACAAAGACCGAAATAATAGATTTTAAGAAATCATTTGAGAAAATAAGGTTTTATTGCACCAAATTGTGAAAACACTGAAAGGAAAGAAGAGCCTCATTTATGGCATTTATCTCTATTTCTCAGAATGCAAGCAGGGAAAGTAGAATAAGAAATACAACTGTCTATTATGTATTGTCTCTGGGAAGAATACTGATCAGCAAATCTGAGATACCAAATTTTTATCACAATAACAGCAAAAGACAAAATAAGATCAAGTTTGACAAAGGCAGAGGAAGCAAATAAATACAAAAGTTGTAGGAAAAATACAGAACTATTTTTGCAGGTTAAAATGGAGTTTTCTAATTACAGTTTGGAGGGCAGGAAAGGGGAAACAAGTAAGCACTTATCTAGCATCTACTATTTGCCAGACCCTGTGCTAAGCACTTCACAAATATGTGATCCTCACCACAACCCTGCCAGGTATATGGTGTTTTCATTTTACAGTTGAGGAACCTGGCAAATAAAAATTAAGTGATTTGAACAGGGTCACACAGGTAGTAAGTTTCTGAGATCAGATTTGAACTCCAGTATACATGATTCCAGGCTCAGCGCTGTATTTCCTGAGCAACCTGGATGTCTCTGTTATATAATAATAATAATAATATATTGAAGAACTGGGTCTGCCTGATCCTAGTGCCTTAATTCTCTTTCTCCTGACTTGAAAGATTTGTATCTTGATGCTCTCATGGGGGGAGGGCGGAAGGGGGAGTGGAGATAAGAATGAATAAAAAAAAATTTAAATGCTTGTTAAATTGCATGGATTTTTGTTTGCTAGGGAAGTGAGATGGGGTAGACATGGGGCAGTGGGGGGGGGGTGAGGGATACAACTACAAAAGAGAAAAACTCCCCACAGTCATGGAGTTGACATTCTAATAGGAGAGATAACACAAAAAGTGCAATGGCAACTGGGAAATGTGTTTCAATCTAAGAAATAACTGAAATGGTATATGGACCTTTTGGGAAGTCTAAGGAGAAATGCTTCCAGCAAAGGATAGTGTCAAATATTATCCTCAGAGTAAATAATAAAATTGCAATCTTATTGTATGTATGTACATGGCTAGGGCTTGGGACCATCTCGTTGTATTATTCATGTTTTTATTTTTTGGTGAGGCAATTGGGGTTAAGTGACTTGCCCAGGGTTACACAGCTAGTAAGTGTTAAGTGTCTGAAGTTGAATTTGAACTGAATCCAGCTCCTGAATCCAGGGTGGGTGCTCTATCCACTGCGCCACCTAGCTGCCACTGAGACCATCTAGTTGTAAACTGGTCTTTCTGACATGGAATACTAGAATAAGCTAAATAAAAACATTTTGCTAGGCAATATAGAATTATTTTACTTTTCAGGAACTATGAAATGAAAAGGGACTGTGGGAGCTTGAAAGGTAAGAGGTCAGGTAAAAGGGAGTAGATTATTTTCTTCTTTTTTCAAGGTAAGAATTTCAGATTACAATATTATTATTTTCTTGAACACAGAATATTGTCCTATAGAAAGTAGGATTTAATTTTACGTGTTTTTAAGTAATAAACATTTTTATTTATAGTTTTGCATTTCAATTTTTATCCCTCCTTCCCTCCTTCCCTTTCCCCTTCCCTATGGCAATTAGATATGGGTTATACATGTACAATTATGTAAAACATTACCATAGTACTCATTTGGTATAAGAAAATGAATAAAAAAATGAAAGTGAAAAATAACATGCTTCAGTCTTTGTTCCATCAATAGCAGTTCTTTCTTTGGAGGTGGAATATGTTTCATCAATAGTCCTTTGGGATTGTCTTGAATCAGTGTATTGTTGATAATAGTTAAGTCATTCACAGTTCTTCATCAAACAATATTACTGTCTTCGCACAATGGTCTCTGGGTTCTGCTTACTTCACTATACATCATTTCATACAAGTCTTTCCAGTCCATTCTGAAATCATCCTGCTTGTCATTTTTTTAGCACAATAATATTCCATCACAATCATATACCACACCTTGTTTAGCCATTCCCCAGTTGATTACCATTTCTTTGATTTCCAAAAAGGAGTAGATTATTTTCTGGGAACCAACACACTTACAATCCCAGAAACTGTTACCTAATTATGGTACATCACATTCTCAGGACAGTAGTACAAATACTGAATGGCATAGTTTTTGCCAGCATAGTGTGTAGAGGCCTATTAAGAAAAGTGTAGTCAGAAAAGGAGATGCACCAGAGTGGAACAGAGCAACAGCAAGAATAGAGCACATATAATAACACTTTGCACTTGGATGTAGCATCTTAAGTTTTCAAAGCCTTAATTGCACTTCAGTTTTAAAGTTGGTTGTTAAAGGATCAGAATTTTCATCTCTATAGGTATAGTGCTAGTAGGGACTAAGAAGGCATATAATCCATTTTATAAACAAAGAAACCAAAGGAAGATGTGATGTGCCTAAGCTGACACCATGATCATCAGAGGTAAGATTTTTAAAAATAATAATAAATAAAATTAATTTATTATTTTCCAGGAACATTTAAGGATCAACATTTCTTTTCATAGGATTTTTAGTTCATAATTTTTTACCCACCTTCCCTTCCCTTCCTCTTCAATAAGATGGAAAGCAGTCTGATATAAATCATACATGTAAAATCACATTAAACATATTTCTGCATTAGTCAGTTTATGAAATAAGAATCAGGACACAAAGGAAAAACCTCAAAAAAGAAGGAAAATAAAACAGCCCCAAAGTAGAAACAGTATGGTTCAATCTGCATTCAAAATTCAGAGTTCTTTTTTATGGAATTTGAGGACATTTTCTTTCTTCCTTCCTTCCTTCCTTCCTTCCTTCCTTCCTTCCTTCCTTCCTTCCTTCCTTCCTTCCTTCCTTCCTTCCTTCCTTCCTTTCTTTCTTTCTTTCTTTCTTCCATTTTTTGGGAGGGGCAATTGGGGTTAAGTGACTTGCCCAGCATCACACAACTTGTAAGTGTTAAGTTTCTGAGGTCGGATTTGAACTCAGATCCTCCTGACTCCAGGGCCAGTACTCTAGCTGCCCCAAACATTTTCTATCATGAGTTCTTTGAAACTGTTTTGGATCATTGCACTGCTGAGAAGAGTCAAGCCTATCATCATTGTTCATCACAGAATGCTGCTGTTACTGTGTACAATGTTCTCCTGGTTCTGCTCCTCTCAGTCAGCATTAGTTCATGGAAGTCCTTCCAAGTTTCTCTAAACTCCTCCTGCTCATCATTTCTTACAGCAAAATCGTATTCAATTACATTCATATGCCACTACTTGTTTAGCCATTCCTCAATTAATGGGCATTCCCTCAATTTAAAGTTCTTTTCAACAACAAAGAGAGCTGCTTTAAATATTTTTTGCAAATGTGGGTCCTTTTCCCCCTTCTATGATCTCTTTGGGATACAGACCTAGCACTGGGTCAAAAGGTATGAACAGTCTCATAGCCCATAGTTCCAAATTGCTCTCCAGAATGGTTGGATCAGTTCACAGCACCACCAACAATGCATTAGTGTTCCAATTTTTCCACATCTTCTTCAACATTTATTATTTTCCTTTTTTGTCATATTATACAATCTGATAAGTGTGAGGTAGTACCTGAAAGTTGTTTTAATTTGCATTTCTCTGATCAAGAGTGATTTAGATGGGGCAGTTAGGTAGTGCAGTGGATGGAGCACTGGCCCTGGAATCAGGAGTACCCGAGTTCAAATCCAGCCTCAGATGCTTGACACTTACTAAGTCACTTAACATCAATTGCCTCACCAAAAAAAAATTAATAAATAAAATAAATTTTTTAAAAGAGTGATTTAGAGTATTTTTTTTCATGTGGCAATAGATAGCTTGGATGGAAAACTGCCCATTGATATCCTTTGACCATTTATCAATTGGGGAATGATTTACATTCTTATAAATTTGATTAAGTTCCCTATATATTTTAGAAATGAGGCCTTTATCAGAAATGCTGGCTGTAAAAATTGTTTCCCAGTTTTCTGCCTTCCTTCTAATTTTGGTCGACTTGAGTCTGTACAAAAACATTTTAATTTAATATAACCAAAGTCCTCCATGTTGCATTTCATAATATTCTCTATCTCTTTGTTTGGACAAAAATTGTTTTCCCCTCCATAGATCTGAGAGGTAAATGATTCCTTCCTCTCCTAATTTATCTAAGCTATCATCCTTTATGTCAAAATCTTGAACCGATTTTGACCTTATTTTTGTATAAGGTGTAAGATGTTGGCCTATGCCTAGTTTCTGCCATACTATCTTCCATTTTTCCCAGCAGTTTGTGTCAAATACTAGTAGCTGGAGTCTTTGTGGTTATAAAACAGTAGATTACTATAGTCATTAATACTGTGTCTGCTGTGACTAACCTATTCCATTGATCCACCACTCTATTTTTTAGCCAGTACCAAATAATTTTGATGACTGTAACTTTATAGTATAGTTTCAAATTTGGTTTGGCTAGCCCACCTTCCTGTGGGCTACATGTATTTTGTTATTATTTTTTCTAGCTCTATACAATAATTTTAGGTAGTTTGATTCGTAAGGCCCTGAATATGTAAATTAATTTAGGTAGAATTGTCATTTTCATTATATTAACTCAGGATATCCATTAGTAATTGATCTTTTCCAATTGCATAGATCTGATTTTATTTGTTTGAAAAGTATTTTGCAATTGTGGCCATAGAGTTCCTGGGTTTGTCTTAGCAGGTAGACTCCCAAGTGTTTTATACTGTCTACCATTTCTTTAAATGATATTTCTCTTTCTATCTCTTGCTGCTGAACTTTGTTGGTCATGTATAGAAATGGTGATGATTTATATGGGACTCTTTTATATCCTCCAACTTTGCTAAAGTTGTTAATTGTTTCAAGCAGTTTCTAGATGATTCTTTAGGACTCTCTGAGTATACCATCATATTATCTGAAAAGAGTAATAGTTTTGTTTCCCCTTGCCTATCCTAATTCCTTTAATTTCTTTTTCTTCTCATGTTGATATAGCTAACATTTCTAGTACAATATTAAATAATAGAGGTGATAATGGACATCCCTGTTTCACCCCTGATCTTATTGGGAAGGCTTCTAACTTATCTCCATTACATATACTGCTTGCTGTTGGTTTTAGGTAGATACTGCTTATTATTTGAAGGAAAGCTCCACCTATTCCTCTGCTCTCTAGTATTTTTAATAGGAATGAGTGTTGTATTTTGTCAAACACTTTCTCTGCGTCTACTGAGATAATTATATACTTTGGGATACTTTTGGTATTGATGTGGTTGATTATATTAATATTTTTTCTAATGTTGAAGCAGCCCTGCATTCCTAGTATAAATTGCACCTGGTCATAGTGTATTATCCTGGTGATCACTTGCTGTAATCTCCTCAGTAATATTTTATACAAGATTTCTGCATTGATATTCATTAGGGAAATTGGTCTGTAATTTTCTTTCTCTATTTTGGCTCTGCCTAGTTTAGGCATCAACATCATATTTGTGTCATAAAAGGAATTTGGTAGAACTCCATCTTCACATATTTTTCCAAATAGTTTCTAGAGTATTGGAATAAATTGTTCTTTAAATGTTTGGTAGAATTCACTTGTAAACCCATCTGACCCTGGAGATTTTTTCTTAGGGAGTTCATTAATGGCTTTTTCAATATTTTTTTCTAAAATTGTCCTACTTAAAGATTTTATTTGCTCTTCAAGTTAACCTGGGCAATTTTAATTTTTGTAAATATACATCCATTTCATCTAGATTGTCAAATTTATTGGCATTCATTTGGGCAAAATAGCTCCTAATTATTGCTTTAATTTTCACTTCATTGGCGGTGAAATGTCCCCTTTCATTTTTGATACTGGTAGTTTCTTTTTTAATCAAATGAACCAAAGGTTTATCTATTTTATTGTTGTTGTTTTCCAAAACCAGCTCTTAGTTTTATTGATTAATTCCATAGTTTTCTTGCTTTCAATTTTATTAATTTCTCCTTTGGTTTTCAGAATTTCTAATTTAGTATTTACTTGGGCATTTTTAATTTGTTGGTTTTTCTAGCTTTTTTAGTTGCTTGCCCAATTTATTGATTTTCTCTTTTTTATTCATGTAAGCATTTAGAGATACAAAATTTCCCCTAAGCATTGCATCCCACGGCTGCATCCCATAGGTTTTGGTATGTTATCTTATTATTGTCATTCTCTTGGATGAACTTATTGATTTTTCCTATGATTTGTTCTTTGACCCATTCATTATTTAGGATGAGATAATTTAGTTTACAATTAATTTTCAGTCTACCTTTCCAAGCCATATATCATTTTTATTGCATCATAATCTGAGAAGGATGCATTTACTATTTCTGTCTTTCTACATTTGTTTGTTTGCTTTTTTTGTTCAGCAATGAGTGTTAAATGACTTGCCCAGGGTCACACAGCTAGTGTCAACTGTCTGAGGCCAGATTTGAACTCCAGTCCTCCTGAATCCAGGGCCAGTGTTTTATCTACTGCATGCCCACTGGCCCCTTCCTTTCTACATTTGACTATGAGATTTTTGTGTCCTAATACATGGTCACTTTTTGAGTACGTGCCATGTACTGCGGAGAAAAAGGTATACTCCTTTATATCCCCATTCAATTTTCTCCAGATATCTATCATATCTGACAGTTTTAAAAAATTCTATTCACCTTTTAAAATTCTTTCTTATTTATTTTGTGTCTAGATTTATCTACTTCTGAGAGGGGAAGTTTCAGATGCTCCACTAGTACACTTTTTCTGTCTATTTCCTCTTGTAACTCATTTAACTTCTCCTCTAAGAATTTGGATGCTATACTACTTGGTGCATACATGTTTAGTATTGATATAACTTTATTATCTATTGTAACTTTTAGCAAGATATAGTTTCCTTCCTTATCTCTTTTAATTAGATCTATTATTGCCTTTGCTTTGTCTGAGGCAAGGATTACTACCACTGCTTTTTTGATGTCAGCTGAAGCATAATATATTTTGCTCTAACTTTTTACATTTACTCTGTGTGTATCTTTCTGCTTTAAATGTGTTTCCTGTAAACAACGTTTTGTAGGATTTTAATTTTTAATCCACTCTCCTATTTCCTTCTGTTTTATGGGAAATTTCATCCTATTAACATTCACAGTTAAGATTATTAAATATTTATTTACCTCCATTCTCTTTCCCCTTTGTTTTTATTCTGTATTCCCTTCTTTCAACCTATTCTTCTCTTTCTTATTTTTTTAAATTTTTTTCACCCTGTTCTTCTTGACCAGTGTTTTGCTTCTGACCACTGCCTCCCTCAATCTGCCCTCCCTTTTATCAGATGCCCTTCTTTTTCTTTCCCATCTTTCCCCTGCTTGTGCCCTCCCTACTATCAATGTCACTGTTTTCCCTGTCCCCTTTTGTTTCCTTAAAGAGTAAGCTAAGTTTTTATACAAATTTTATACAAATTTTATTCTCTCCCTGAACCAAATCTCATGAGAGTAAGGTTGAAAGAATGCTCACCCCTCCCTTCTTTCTCTGTATTGTAATGGTTCTTTTGGTGCCTCTTCATATGATGTAATTAATCCCATTCCACCTCTCCCTTCCTCTCTCCCCCCTAGTCTTCTTTTATTCTGCCCCTTAAGTTTCTTTATATCATCACATCAAAGTCAATTTAACAACAATACCTTATAGAAATACAGATCCCAAGAGTTAAAAGTATTATCCTCTCTCATAGGTATGTAAGAAGTTTAACCTCATTGAACGATCTTCCCCTCCCCCCCTTGTTTATCTCTTTATACTTCTCTTCAGTCTTGTATTTAGAGATCAAATTTTCGGTACAGTTCTGGTCTTTTTCTCAGGAAACCTTGCAAGTTCCCTATTTTATTGAATGTCCATCTTTTCCCCTGAAAGAGAATGATCAGTTTTGCTGGGTAGTTGAGTATGGGTTGCAATTCAAGCTCTTTTGCCTTCCTGAATATCATTTTCCAGCTCTGTGATCCTTTAATGTTGAAGCTGCCAGGTATTTTGTGATCCTGACTGTGGCTCCATGCTATTTACATTGTTTCTTTTTGACTGCTTGGAGTATTTTCTCCTTCACCTGATAATTCTGGAGTTTGGCTACAATATTCCTTGAAGTTTTCCTTTTGGTTCACTTTCAGGAGGTGATCTGTGAATTCATTCAATGTTGATTTTATCCTCTGATTCTACAATTTCAGGGCAGTTCTTCTTGATAATTTCCTGGAATATGGAGTCTAGACTCTTTTCTTGATCATGAATTTCTGTTAGTCCAATAATTCTCAGATTATCTCTCCTGGATCTATTTTCCAGGTCAGTTGTTTTTCTAATGAGGTATTTCATATTTTCTTCTATTTTTTCAGTCTTTTGATTCTGCTTGACAGATTCTCGGTGTCTCATGGAGTTATTAGCTTCCATCTGCCCAATTTTAATTTTCAAGGCATTATTTCCCTTAGTGAGCTTTTGTACCTCTTTTTCCATTTGGCTTATTTTTTCTCCCATTTGGCCAATTTTTTTTTAAGGAATTGTTTTCCTCAGTCAATTTGTGTGATTCTTTTTCCAGCATAACTCTCATTTCTTTCATTTCTCTTTCCATTTTTTTCTTCTACCTCTCTCATTTGGTTTTAAAAGCCTTTTTGAGCTCTTTAAAGAAGCCTTTTTGTACTTGAGACAAGATCATTTTCTTACCTCTGTCTTCACTTGTAGGCATTTTAATAAACTCAAATGAGTTTTGGTCTTCCCTTTCACCACAGAAGCTGTCAAATGCAAGGGTCCTTTTTCGTTCCTTACTTATGTTCTAGCCTATTTTTAAACTTATAATATTGAAGTCTGCTCCTGTGGCAAAGGGGTCACTTTTGCTAGCTTTTTACAGCTCTGATCTGCCCCCTTCTCTGTGTCAATCTGCAGCTGTGTTGAGCTGCCCACGGAGTGGAGCAGTGCTGAGCCAAGCAGTGCTGAGCCAAGCAGAGCCGAGCTGTGCTGTGCTTCCCTCCACTTTCACCAAGGTGAGACAGAACTTTTCCCGAATCCTCTAAATTATCTCAATTATTATGTCCCTTTGTCTTTTTTTTAAGTTCTGTAGTTCCAGAATCTGTTTAGAGGCTTGACTTAATGTTGTTTTTGAGGGAAACACAAGTAAGCTCAGGAAACTTCCTGGCTTCTTGCTGCCCCCCTTATTTCTCCAGAGGAAATATTTGAATTCAGGACCTCTGACTCCAAAGCCAATACCCTTTCTACTGTACAATGCTTCCTTATGTGCCAGATTAGGAAATAGTCATAAATAGATAAATGGATAGACAGACAAATAGTAAATTAGCTATGTGATAGAAAAACAAATAGAAACTTGCATTTATATACTACTTTAAGTTTTGAAAACATTATACAAATGTTACTTCATTTGAAACTGATGGTTCAGAAAATTAAATTACTTATTCTGGAGAAAGCTATCAAATATTAGTCAGCAGGATTCAAATTCATGTCGTTTTATTCCAGATCTCCTTTTCTCTCAGAAACTACAACTTCTAAATCCCAATAGAACTTGCTCTAGATTCCATTTGATTTGCTAATTCAACAGATATACAATAGGTATTTACTTAATATCAAGGCATTTTTCTAGACACTTAAAATATGTACCTTTCTCTCAACAAGTTGTGATAAGAAATCTGAAATTATACACTTGAGGGTTTATTTAGAGGAACTTATTCGACTTATCAATATAAAAAGATAAAACTTTTGTTAAGGATCTCAAAATATTTCTACATGCTAGTGTAATACCTTTCACAGAAATTGTACCTGTAAAAGAGGGGGCATAGAATTTCAGGGAACAATATTTCTCTGTCATCTTAAGAGAGTTAAATGTCATTACTGGAAAAAAAACTATGTGAGAACTGAAAAAGGACTAAGAAAAATTCCTTAACTGAGGATACCTGGTGGGTTAAGTCCATTGAAGAATGAATTTGTGGAAAAATCAGGACAAGTAACTGTCATCTCTAAGAGATTCTGAAAAGAAATATTAAGAGAAATGAGCTTTTCTGTTTTAGGGGATTTTTATTTGTTTGTTTTTAAGAGATGAGACGAGATGAAACTTTATTGTTTTCTCATGAGAAATGAATTTTGGACCATGATCCCTATGTCTTGAAGTATTTGGGAATGTTTAGCTGATGTTTAGAGATGACTATAATTGTGACCTTTTCCATAGCTGATGCCATTTTCATATATGCATATCTATATGTTTGTGTTATTGGTATTGTTATTCAATTACGTCACCATTAACACTGATATTTGTCTAAATTAAGTCTTCCTAAGTTTATTTTTTTGTCATGAGCCCCTTTGGCAGGCTGGGGAGACCTATAGATATCCTTTTAAAATAATGTTTTTAAGTGTATAAAATAAAATAAATAGCATTACAAAGGATTACAAATTATAATGAAATGTAGTTATACAATTTTTGGAAAACAAACAAGCTCATGGACACCAAGGTAAGACCAACAATAAAGCTTTTGAGAATGGAGCCTGAGATGGGATAAGGAAAAAAATTCTTATGAGGAAAGCTGTTTTTCTAGTTTTTATAAACTGTGATGGGGACCCAGAACCAAGTAATTCGTTCATTCAATGCATGATGTTTGCATTTGTGAGAATTTACACGGTACTATTAGAACAAAATTCTTGATTTCTTGGTCCTAATATGAGAGATTTATAAGGTAATGAGATGGGTAGCAGGCTGAGAAGTTAGAGTTTAATGTTTTGCATGCAAAAGAACCTGAAGGGGACTATTCACACATCCATATCTTCATCTTTGCTGATGGTGGTTTGGCAAAAAGCATTAGTACACAGGAAGCTTATCTAAAATGTTAAAATTTTCATTATTGTTCTATTATTTTTTAAATGTCTTGTTATAACACCAATACATTTATAGTGTTAAAATATAAAATCCTGGTGATAATAAATATAGTAAATTATTACATCTAATATATACTCATGTATGTATGGTATTGATTTAGTAAATATTATTAAACAATCATGTAATAACTTTTGCTATGTATATAAAGCATATTTAGTGCTAAACCTAAAATTAGGAGCTAGGTGACAAAATGGAAATGGTACTAAAATTAGTTACAGAATGAACAGAATTCAAAACTTGCTTCATACATTTTATTAGCTATATGACTCTGGGCATGTCACTTAACCACTGTTAACCTCAGTTTCCACATCTGTAAAATGCAGATAAAAACAGTATCTACCCCTTAGGATTGTTGTGAGGATCAAATAAGATAAATTGAAAACTCAAAAGCTTTATATAATTGGTCACTTTATTATTGATTTACTAATTATAATTTTCAGGTTAGAAGTATTTTAAAAATTATTCGGGGGGGGGGGGCAGCTAAGTGGCAACAGTGGATAGAGCACCGGCCCTGGAGTCAGGAGGACCTGAGTTCAAATCCGGTCTCAGAAACTTAACACGTACTAGCTGTGTGACCCTGGGCAAGTCACTTAACCCCAACTGCCTCACAAAAAAAAAATATTCTGGGGGGCAACTAGGTGCTACAGTGGATAAAACACTGGCTCTGGATTCAGGAGGACCTGAGTTCAAATCGGTCCTCAGACACTTGACACTTACTAGCTATGTGACCCTGGGAAAGTCACTTAACCTTCATTGCCCCACAAAAAAAAAATGCTAAAATAATTTTGGTATGTTTGAAGTGTATTGTGAACTGAATATTGAAATATGTAAAGATTTCTTGATCTTTGGAGTAAATATAGAATATAAAAATCAAGGATTTTATATAATTATTTTTAAAAGGGTTAAAAAAGAATTGAGGAAATGCAAAGCAGTAACTGCTAGATTATAAAAACAACTCAGTGAAGTCCAGTTTGCTTTCCAATCAGCACAAAGAGCTCAGATTGTTTAAAATACAGAAAATCTAAAAAAAAAAAAAACGTTGTGGGCCTGAGGAACACAGAAGTTCAAATAGCAAGTGAGGAAGAGAAGTGGGAGGACTGAACCTGGAGTCAATTACTTTCCTGCTGAGAAGCCCAACTGTTGAGATCTTTAAAATGTCAAGTAATTCCATTAATCTGACACAAGAAGGATTCAGGGAACAAGGGAGTCTTGGGTGCATTGGAAGGTAAAACCTAGTAGGAAGTATGTTGAATTTGGTGGCAGGAAGACTTGAGTTTGAAATCCTGCCTCTGAGATTTAATAGCTGTGTAACCCTGTGCAAGTCACTTAAAGTCTCTGATTTTCAGTTTCCTTCTCTATAAAATGGCAATAAAAAAACACCTTCAGTTCTTCACTTACAAGACTGCTCTGCATTTCAAAGAAGATAAAGTATAATGTAAACCTTAAAGTACTACATTAATGACAGCTGTCAAGGGTAACTAAGACAAATTACTACCTTAAAATTTTGTCCGTTGTTAGCATCAAGTTGCCACAGTGATAAGGTTGGAAAAATTAAATTTTATAATGTGGTCTCTTTAAAAATAAAAAAAAGCAGCTTTAAAAAAATTTAAGAAAAAACTGGCTTCATAGAAATGGGGTCCTTTTAATCTTTTACTTTAAAATCTTCTTACCATCTGGCAGGACTAGAATAAGGATTGCCTATAATCTACTTCTGAAAAGAAGGAAGTGAAAAAATATGGAATTGAAACATCATTCCATTTATAGTGAAACACTTTGATGTGTATGTTTTAGATTCTTACATTAAAGAATGCATTTAAAAATTCCATGCTTAGAAGATCCTATGAAAGTGCTTTCATTATGGGGAGTAAGGGACATTATCCCTTAAATGATCACATGCGCGCACACACACACACACATACACACATTTAAATTTTCTTTTCTTCTGTATAATTAATATAGCACAGAATTGAAATACAGTGCTATATCTAGTTTGTACGATATGACCTAAGTAACACTTTAATTTGAATAGCACTTTTTTTTTCTGAAGAGTATTCCAGAATTGATTGCATTAGTTTTCTAAAGATAGACATCAAATGCCATTTTTGCACTCATTTCAAAATAAACATGGGTTGTCCTTTTAGAATTAAAGTAGGAAGAAAACTAAATCAGAGGAAAAAATCAAGACCAATTATTTGATCATGTACTAGAAATTTAAAAGTGTTGTCCTACATTATTTCACAGGCCAAATTCATATTTTCTTTGGGATAAACAAAAGTTTGAGTCAGAACAAGCAAAATTTCTATCCTTTCATAAAAATGTAAACCATCGATTTGTTTGATTATCTGGTTATTTCTAGTTTAGCTCCCATCTATTATATTAATTGTTCTAGTTGTGCTAACCACACAAGACTTGCTATTAAACTTACTACATATGTTAGTTATGTTGCCTCTAATATGTTCCCTAGGGGTAAATGTCTTCTGAGATTTGAAACCTACACTTAAAACATTAGCTTATTGAACAGAAGAGACTATGTTCAAACAATAAATATCTTTAAATGTCTTTTTTTTAAACATTTTAACTTCTTGAATTAATACTTAATTCATTAGTAACTAAAATAAGTTTCCTTCAAAACCAGTCAAATATACTGGAATTAAGATGCCAAAAATGCATATGAAAAACAAGTGATTCAGTTATTGTATATAGCTGTGCAGTTTAACCCACTAAATGTTAAGCAAATTGACTATAGATACCTTGTTTTTGAACTGCTGTAGCTAACACAGTATTTTGCACATAATAGGTTCAAAATTAAAAATAAAATAAATATTGATTAAATAGATTTGAATATCTGATATAGTCTCCAGATACTAAGAGCTTAAATCTAACTATAGTTTTGTTGAAAAAGCTAAATTAATAAATAAGTCTAAAAGTTTGTTTGTTTTATAAGGCCTAACTTGACAGTTTACTAGTAAAGCAGTTGAAATTCCCTGAAGTAAAAATTAGAAATCATTAATTTATAACGGTAAGATCAAAAGCACTAAATATGGTAAAACATGATAAGCAGCAAGTAAGGAGGAAGATATAAATAGCCTACAAATATTGAAGGTGTAAACACCATAGAGAAGAAATTATTAAACATGTGAAGGGGCTTATAGCACAATTATCAAAATAGCATGAATTTTCCAGAACTTTCATCATGCATTAGATGCAATGGGGTGAAAAACTATATATACTTATATGTATATGCTTATATATTTATATGGCAATGGTAATATATGTATTCATACATGTAATATAACATACATACACACACACATGTTTGTGTTTGGACATAAAAATGCTCTTGCTTCAGCTAGTTTATAAGAGAAAGTCATAGCTATTATATGATTTGGTAGGCTCCTAGTCAGGGTGCTAGGAAAATAGCAACCACTAAGTTTCACCAGAATCCCAAAATCTTTCAGGGTAAGATTTGCATGATTAAAAGAAAAATAAGGCAGCTAGGTGGTGCAGTGGATAGAGCACCTGCCCTGGAGTCATGAGTATCTGAGTTTCAAATCTGGCCTCAGACACTTAACACTTACTAGCTGTTGACCCCTGGGCAAGTCACTTAACCCCAATATGCCTCAAAAAAAAAAAAAAGAAAAGAAAATCATACTGGTCATTTGCTGATAGATCAGAGGTTGAATTTTGGGGAAGGTACATAATTTATAAGAAATTAAGCAAAATTTAAAAACAATTTCTTGTTTAGGTGCTAATCTGGATCCTAATTCCAGATTATAAGAAATGTGTATCAAGGACAACTGAGGAAAATGGATTAAGGAAACACAAAGGAGAGTAGTATCTCCCTAAAGGAGATTAGTAGTTAGTTAGTTAGAGAGT
Organism: Dromiciops gliroides; assembly: GCF_019393635.1. Lineage (NCBI taxonomy): Eukaryota > Metazoa > Chordata > Mammalia > Microbiotheria > Microbiotheriidae > Dromiciops > Dromiciops gliroides. The sequence continues at coordinate 191,983,726 of NC_057863.1, forward strand.
AGTGTATGATGAGATGGACACAAGAAAAAAAGAAGTATCTGGAGACCTCACCATCTACAGAGAATCTCTAATCAATTTGGATTCTGTGCTTTGGCTTCTCCATTGCAGTGGCAATACTTTTAGTGAATATTCACTTCCCTGTTTTATGCCTTGTCTAATACATATTATCAGAAGGGGTCATTCAAGAGGGTTTATTATTATTCCCAAGCACTGCTGAATGCGCTTCAATATAGATGGGATCAATTTGTTTATAAAAGAGATTTTAAAGATCATTTCTTTTACTAAATAAAAATAGTCAATCAGCAATCAATGATTGTCAACTTATTTCAGTTAAATTTAGCTAGTAAAGAGGTGGTCCAAATTTAAGCATCCTTTGAGAAAGCTGTCTTGTTGCTTGGCATTTGCCCATGTCAAGATACTCATCTATGTTTGGTTAAGCATTTAACAAATTTGGAATAGATTGGATACAATTTACTTTCTAGTAAATAAACATAGTATGATAAATCCCAAGATACAAACTTTTGGAAAAAAACTCATATTTAAAAAAAACTTGCTTGGAAAATGGGAAAACTTATGTAGGTAACTAAGTATAGACAGACCTCATCACACTATATACACCAAGATAAGGTAAAAATGGGGTACATGAAGGGTGATAAGCAAATTAAGAGAACATGGAATAGTTTTGGCCCTCATGGTAAGGGAAGAATTTAGGACCAAAGAATTTACTCTAAAATAGATAATTTTGATTATATGAAATAAAGAGTTTTTTTGCATAAATATTTTGCATAAATAAAGCCATTGCAAACCAAAATTATAAAGAATTCAGAAACCTAGGGGGGATAGAATTTGCAAAAATTATCTCTGATAAAGGTCTAATTTTTCAAATATATAGAGACCTGAGTCAAATTTATAAAAAAAAAAATGTATTTCCCCATTGATAAATGGTCCAAAGATTTGAATAGGCAGTTTTCAGAGAAAGAATCAAAGTACCCATTGTCATAAGAAAAAATTGCTCTATGTCACTGTTGATAAAGGAAGTAGAAATTAAAATATCACTTCTATCAGAGTGCATAATATAACAATAAAAGAAAAATGTTGAATGTTGCAGGGAATGTGGGAAAACTGGGAAACTAATGCATTGTTGATGGAGTGTTGAACTGATACAACCATTCTGGAAAGCAATTTGCAACTAGACCCAGTGGGGCTGTAAAACTGTACATATCATTTTATACAGCAATACTACTGCTAGTCTATATATCCCAATGACATCCCCCCAAAGAGGAAAGAAATTATTTGTACAAAAATATTACAGGAGCTCTTTTTGTAGTGGGGTAAGAATTAGAAATCAAAGGGATGCCCATCATTAGGGAATGGCAATAAGCTGTGGTATAAGATTGTTATGAATATTATTGTGCTATAAGAAATGACAAGCAGAATGATTCCAGAATAACCTGGAAACAATTACATGAATTGCTATATAGTAAAGTGAATGGAAACAGGAGAAAAGTTGTTTACATAAATGATATTGATGTATCATTTGATGACGTATTATGAATGAATTACTTTTCTCAACAATATAGTTATCCAATACAATCCCAATAGACTAATGATGAAACATACTATCAGTTTCCAGCAAAAGCATTATTAACTGAATATAAACTGAAGCCTGCTGTGAAGTTTTTCATTTTCTTTCTTTTTTTATTTGAATTTTTCTTATACAAAATTACTTTTTATGGAAAGTGTTTTACATAATTGCACATGTATAACCAATATCTGATTGCTTAGGAAGGGTCAGGGGAGGGAGAGAAGGATAGAATTTGGAACTCAAAACTTTAAATAAAGATGATGAAAAATTTTAAAAAGTATTCTCCAAGTACCAAAAGCTGTTAAAGCTTCCTAGTTCCCTCCCTTCTAATTTAGTAACTTTATATTGAAAAAAACACTCTCATCTATTAAAGGAAGAAAAGAAGTTTTTGTTTTTTCCCAGAATTCTGTGCATTTCCATCTCACTTAAAATATATTGACTTAGTAGAATTTTCAATTATTTTACCCCAGGAATTTTCTATGCTATTTTTGATGATGCATGGTCAATTATTTAACAAAAAAGATATTATTTTTACAATTCACCCTGAAGAGTCTGCATGAATCTATAGAAAACTATAAATTGTTTTACTTATTCAGTGTTCTATTTTATGGAAAATAAATGTGGTGTGAATTTTAATTGAAAATTTCATGTGAATTTTTAAAAATCAACCTTTCAAAAACAATTATGAGTACTGGGAATGATTTTGAAGCCTATGGAAAATGTCAGGCAAGATAATTGATGATGATGATGATGATTATGCAACTGAATAGCGTTTTTTATACGCACTATCCTGTCCAATTTGATAAATTGGCGATCACCTTTATAAAACACAATGATTCAGAGGTGCATGAATACTTCCCCTAAGACCTTTTCTGAAGGGTTGAGGTAATTGTTCAGGTTTGGATCATCTTACCAGATTTAGTGGAAAGGAAATCATACTGAGGGAAACAATATATCTTGTCAGTTTTCTAAATAAAGCTACTTTCAGCATTATGTTTCATAAAACGAGCCTCCAATGACTGTTTCCTTTTCTGACTGTTTTTATAAGTCTTCAAACCTTTCAGTGAAAGGTTTCAGTTACAGAGTTGCTTTTGCCAGTTCTGCCATCAATTCCCCTCTTTTGACACTTACGTGTTTATTGAGTCAATGAGGTGTAAGCTATAATTCCACAGAGAATCTAACCTCTTCTCTCTCCACAGGTTTTGACCTGTGAAACCAGCAAGGGCAGACTTTTCCCTCTGCTCCCTTGTATTCTCTGCTCCAACTATAGGTTTATGTATAGCTCACACATGACCTTTGAGTCACAGTTGGAAATTACTGAATCAAACATTTGTTCAGTTTTTCAAGGGGCACTTGACTACCCAGATGTTTTTTTCCTTTGATCACTTCACTCTGAGCCCAGCCTTGGAGAAACTTTTAGATATTTGAGAGTTGGATTGAAGATTATCTTTATCAGTGATGTATAAAAGGAAATCATGATATAGAAATCCTAATCTTATGGGTGTTATAACCTAATCAGTGTATGTGGCTATGTATCCAGGCCCTAACACCTCTAAGCCCTTTACTACTTGAGGGCCATCATGTATATAGGTGGCTTTCCTTCTTGGACCTTATGAGGAACAAATGAAATTTACCTGTGTTTAATTAAGAGCTCCCTTCTAGTAGAAGACATTGGGAGGAAGGAGGTAATTCTCAGAGTTACAACTTTTTCACCCATGCACACAATTTCAGAATAGGAAGGGAACTGCCAGAGTCATCCAGGTCAACCTATACTCAAAACATAGTTTCTACTATTGCATAGATACAAAAAACAAAAAGTCATCGGGCTTTTTGCTCATGGGCTCCCAAGAAGTCCTTCGCATGTTTAGCCAGCTCTAATAATGCGGAAGACTATCTTAATGTTAGGCCTACATTTTCCTTTTTATGGCAAGTTTTCACCAGATTGTTTCTACTATCTGTGGCTGTAGAGCTAAAAAGAACAAATCCAAATCTTCAAATGGCAGCCGTTCAATACTTGAATAGAGCTATGTGGACATCACTCAATTTTTCTCAAGAATAAAATATGTGGGTGCTTTAAGTGTGTGACTTGCAAGGAGGAGAAAACCAATTGGAGCTCTGAAAGTTGCAGCCCAAAGACCCAGGAATGTCATCCTTGTCCTAATGGAGCAGCTGCAAGGGAATAGTCAGTTTTCATAGATCACAGAAGTTCTCAAAAAAAGAAACAAGCTATTCACAATAATGTGGAAAAAATGCTCCAAATAATGCATATTAAAACAACTTGGAGGGTCTCCTTCACATCTATTAGTTTCGTAAAAATGAGGCAAAAAAAAAAAAGGGAAAATTACAATTGATGGAAAGGAGTACAAGAACTGTTGGTCAAGCTATGAATTGGTTAAAGTATGCTAGAAATCAATGTGGAATTTTACCCCTAAACCCGTGTAGTTATGCATAACCTTTGACACAAAGATACCACTGAGATACCATTATATGTGTGTATATATGAATACATACATCCATGTAAAAGCATTCTATACATACTCTTCTTTATCAGAGTTTAGTCTGGATGCAGATGGTGTCTTCTTTTATACATACTTTGGAGTTAATTTGGGTGTTTATAATAGTCAAAATTACTTATTCACTAGCTATTTCTAGGTTGGGGGAAGAAAAAATGGGAAAAATAATTTACATGACAACTTTATTATATATCTAAGGAATAGCTAGTTGTACATAATAGAGTTGCAGTTTTATGTGCAATCATCTTTTTTAAAAAATTATACTATTATAAAAATATGGTTTATTCCATAAATCAAAAATAAAATTTTAAAAAGAAATTAAGAAAATAAAAAGCAAAAAAATTAAAAAGTAAAATACCCATGTGTATACATATTTGTAGTAGTACTTTACGTTTTAGCAATGAATTTTAATAAAATGAGTAACAAATACTGGGGAATGGCTGAAAAAACTGGTTTGTGAATGTAATGGAATGTTATTGCACCATAAGCAACAATAAAAGGGACAAACTGAGAAGGTCTTTATGAACTGACTCAGACTAAAATGAACAGAACCAGGACACATATTTATACACTGACTGTATACAGTAACATTGTAAAATAAAAGAATTTTGAAATATTTAAAAACTTATCAATTTAATGAGTAATCCTGCTTCCAGAAGAATAATGATGAAATTTATGAAGAATTGAGAAATTTGACAGAGAGAGGATGAACTGGAGAAGCAAAATGAAAGATAAATTTTCAGATATGACAAATGGAAAAAGTTATTTTCCTAGACTATATTAATTATTTATAAGAGAAGGGGCTTGATATGGAAAAGAAATAAAATAATTTCAATGCAAGATTTTTTAAATGTACAGAATGGAAAAGGAAGTTTAACATATGACAGACAAGCAGGGTAATGTTAGTATTGCTATATTATAGTTAATATATACATAAATAAAAGAGATTTATGGATTCACATGTATTCCCCTTTTTGTTCTTTGTATATGGATATGTCCTTGTTTGTTGCTGTTCATGATGTCATAACCAAAAAAGAAATAAAAAGTATTTGAAAAAAAGTATTTTGAAGGAAGCATATCACTGAAACTAGAATGGGAATATGAGACCAATAAAACAGCATGGGGTGTATAGGTTTCTTGCCATGCATGTGAATGAGTGGTGAAAAGTAAGATCATAATGGCTAGGTGAGACTTCTATGTGACTACTTTGTTATAAATAAGTAAATAAGTTCATTTATTCTAAATTTCTGCCTTTTATACAAAAAATGTGGCTAGTAACAAATCTCAAATTTCACTTGACAGAAATTAATCTGTTGCTGAGGCCTCAGAGTGTCTTCAACACATTTCCTTAGTGAATATCACTTGTTCTCTGGCATAGCTAAGAAAATCTCTCTCTCTCTCTCTCTCTCTCTCTCTCTTCTCTCTCTCTGTTAATTGTTTAATGTACTATGAGTATCTCATTTCCTCCCAATACTGAATATAAACTACCAGGACAATATCCTCAGTTAGATCCAGCCCTGGTCAGATTGCTGAGGTGGTAGAAAATTTTTGTTTGTCTTCTTTTGTTGTTTTTTGTTTGGTTGGTTGGTTTTTAAAGAGGGGAAGACTTGATGATGTCTTCAGATATCAGAGGATAAAGAGAGATTGAAAACTGCCAAACTAACTTCTCAGGAATTTGACTTTTAATAGCAGTTTTCAAGGTATAGGGATAGAGATGGCTTGTATGATGTTGTTTGTATAGGGAACTTCTTGGTGATGAAACTCCATCTACCCATGCAGGTCAGCACCTTTTCTGCAAATTATAGTTTTAGAGGGTTTACCAGAAAACTAAGAGGTTAAGTCATTTGTCTAAAGTCACATAGATAGTATGCGTTAGAGAGAAGAAATTAACACCTTTATTCTTCCTGCCTATTCACTGTGACATTATGTTGCCTATAAAAAATAGTATAAAACATTTTGTTCTCCTGGAGCTTTCCTTTTGTTCTTTTTCCCCCTTTTTACTTTTTTTGTGGGGCAATGATGGGTAATTGACTTGCTCAGGGTCACACAGCTAGCAAATGTCAAGTGTCTGAGGCCAGATTTGAACTCAGATCCTCCTGAATCTAAGGCCGGTGCTTTTTCCACTGTACTACCTAGCTGCCCCTCCTGGAGCTTTCCTTATACTTGCATAATGACTAAGATATCTTTTGTTATCCTTTTCTAGGGGATATTTGTCAGCACAATAGTGTTAACATGGAATATTTACTGTCTTTACCCCAATTTGTTAGAATGTCAGCACAGACATAAAAATTCTTCTTCATATTCTGAAGTCTCATTATCCAAATGCCTCCTATACAAAAAGCATCTTTTATTTTTATTCATTTTTTTCCATTGGAGATGAAGTTAAAATCTAATCTTTGACATTTAAAATCCTTTATTTTTCTATACTACCCTGCTGGAGAACTAGATTTCTATTTCTATTCAAAATTTATAATCACCTTAGATTGAAACATAAGTGCCCATTTTCTTTCTGTTCATAGCTATTTCAAAATGTTGTTCTTTTGTTCTTGTTATTCTCACCTACTGATTTCTTATTCCTTCTGACTTTTTCACTGTTAATTTTTTTCTGTTCATTTTAAGACAAAGATCAATTGCACACAGAATTACTTTCTTCTTTATTTGAACTAAGATACAAAATATATACACATTAAAACTACTAAATCATGGATTTGCTTAGTAATGGAAGACAGGGTTAAGATAATATGATCCTTTGCCCACACTTTGGATCACAATAATAAAATGACAAACTTTATGTCTCTAATTAGCAGATTCTTATGCAAAATGACAATTTCTTCTTTAAGTTCAAATTAAGTTCAAATTCTTTGAGGAATGTTGGCAGGATAAAGATAGCATGTTTTGTAGTATGATTGGAATGCCCCATAATCTTCCTCCATTGCATCAGATGATTTTGCAATGAGCTTTCCTTTGACAATGCATTGTATTTTACTCTGGTAAACCTTGGAAAACTATATGTAAGTCCTCCCTCATATTTCACAATACAAGTAATTTTCTGTGAAGCATGGAATATGTACACATTAAGTGAGGGGGCCACATTTTGATCTTGTGCTTCCGGACCTATATTTTGTCAATGCAGAGTTCAACATAAATCTCCCACATTTTGCATTTTTCAAAATTCATCAATCACACTGATTTTTGCCTGATACAGTAAAACTATTAAGTGGCATATAAAGTAACAAATCATCCTTAATATAAGGTTTTTGTATGTTTTTCTTTTTCTTTTTTTGCAGGGCAATGCGGGGTTAAGTTACTTGTCCAGGGTCACACAACTAGTAAGTGTCAAGTGTCTGAGGCCGGATTTGAACTGAGGTACTCCTGAATCCAGGTCTGGTGCTTTATCCACTGCGCCACCTAGCTGCCCCTAATATCAGTTTTAATAACACATCATAAATAGATAATCAAGTGAGCAACTTGAACTATAAAATTTCTGTTGCTTCACCCTCATAACACATAAGAAAAAGATTTTTTAATTTCTCAGTTTATTGCAAATGTCTGCAGACATAATGGGCAGTTATTTATCTTCACCATTGCATTCACTATTGTATTAAGGCTTGAAAGTAGAACCCTCTGAGTTACTTTATATATAATATGTCAAATATAATTTCAACCATGTCATTGACTATAGATAACACCAACATTTCTTTTATCCCATGGAATATACACGTAACTGTTAGAAACATTATATGATATAAGCATTCTGTTTGATGTAACAGACATAGTTCTCTTATCTTGCTACATATTCTACACATTCCCAGTCTTTTCAAGATTTCATTTCAATTTTTAGGAGTCATTATCTGAAGCTAAAGAATTCATAAAAAAGTAAACACAGTGGTCTTTCTTCTCCATCTATAGCAGTAGTTGTTAATCCTAATGATAAATATAGTTGATTGTATCTTATGGATTTAGGCTTTTAACTGTGTTAAGATGTAATATTTATACTCTATTATCCTTGTACTAGTTTCAGCTGCTGCAGCAGATTTTCTCTTCAAACTAGTTCTATGTTTATCCATTACAAAGGGATAGTACTTCACCTTTTAAAAAAGTGATATTAAGCATTTTAAGAAAAAATTAATTTAAATGTAATTGTTAAAATTTACATAAATTACCAAATTTTAAAATCATTTCTTAATTTTTTAAAAGTATAGTTTCTGGCTTATATATTGTAATTACCAAAAATGAATGATATTGTAGCAAAAAAGGAAAATATTGGATGAGGGGATTATCTGAGACACTAATCCACTGTTGGTGGAGTTGTGAAAAGATCCAACCATTCCTGAGAGCAATTTGGAACTATGCCCAAAGGGCTGTAGAACTGTGCATACCCTTTGATCGAGAAATACTAACTATTTCTAGGTTTATATCCCAAAGACTACTCCCCAAAAAGAAAAAAAGACCTATTTGTACAAAAATATTTATAACAGTTCTTTTTGTGGTAGCTAAGAATTAGAAATCAAAGTAATGCTCATCATTTGGGGACTGACTAAACAAACTGTGGTATATGGTGCAATAAGACATGACAAGCAGTATGATGTCAGAAAGGTCTGGAAAGACTTGTGTGAACTGATTTATAGTGAAATGAGCAGAACCAAGAAAACATTGTGCACAGAGACAGCAATATTATTTGGTGAAGAACTGTGAATGACAACTATTCTAAGCAATACAACGAACCCAGACAGTCCCAAAGAACTAAGGAATATTTATGAAACATACTATCCGCCTTCAAAGAAAGAACTGATACTGGTTGAACAAAGACTGAAGCATACTATTTTTCACTTTCTTCCATTTCTTCCCTTTGATTCAAGTTTTCTTATACAAAATGATTAATATGATAACATTGTACATGCAATTATATATGCAATTGCACATGTATAACACATATCTAATTGTTTACTGCCTCAGGGAAGGGACGGGAAAGGAGAGATAAAATTTGGAACTCAAAGCTATTATCATAAAAAAAATAAAATTTCTCTTTCAACAGGAAAAAATGAATGATATTGATAATTGTGATAGATGTTATGGTGCATTCATATAGAAAGGGCTCCTGTGTAGAAAGCCCTTTTATATGTGACATGAGACTATCCCCCCTACCTGTAGCATGGAGGTAACATCGTGTGGTTTGAAAGAAGACAGAATAGCCTTTTCTTCCTCTCCTTTTTCTAAGGGAATCTTTCATTCCTGCCAGGAGGTGAAGTAAGAAATTGAGACCGAAGGCCAGTCTAAACTCCTCAGAGAGAGGGAATACTAGACTAGAATTATATCTATCTGCTCCCTTAAATATTATTAGTCTATGGAATATGATCAGATTCAAGCTAACTTTTGATTGCTCTTTCATTACGGGGAGGTGGAGAACATTGCAAGCTTTATAGCCTTTGCAACCAAGAACCTATTCCACAATGAAAACACATAGCAAATATTGAAGAAACCTATTTATCTAAATCACAGTAAAACAGAATATATGCCAGACAACACAGAGTTAATGAGCTAATTCAACTCTTCTACATGTAGTCTTGATCTCATTCCATCTCATCTTTTCAAATAGATTTTTCTGTCATTATCCACATTCTCTCTCTAATTTTCTATCACTCCATTTCTATTTGTTTGTTTTCCACACACTTGCTATCATTTTGTATAAAAAGTGATCTACTTTGTGCCTCTCTCAAGTTCTATTCTATTCTCTCTACTTATGGCATCATCACTCAACTAAACTTGCTCTCCTCCCGAACTTACTAATTAATTAATTAATAATTTATACGTTAAATCTAATGGGCTTTTATCAAGCTTTATTCATTTTTGTGCGGATAGATAGATAGATAGATAGATAGATAAGAGATAGATAGATAGATAGTAGATAGATAGATAGATATGTAGGTTTTGGAACTGGTTGACCACATTCTCCTTCTGAATACTAATGCCTCTTTGAGTTCTCACAACTCTACTAACTCTTGATTCTCTTCCAACCTACTGTATGAGGTTTTTCCTTCTCATTCTAATTTCCTGGATCTTTCTTCATCTATATTACACTTACTAAAATGTATCTCCCATCTTTGTCTTAGCATCTTGTCTCATATTATCTTATTTGTTGACCTAATCAGCTTCATGCTTAAATTATGATCTCTATGTAGATTATTCCCATGTCTATTGCACCCCCCAGTTTCTCCTAAACCTACAGACCACATTACCACTGCCTTTTGAATATCTCTGACCTGAATGTGTCATAGCTACTCGACATTCTCAAACAGAATTCGTTGTCCCTTCTCCCTAAAAATAAAAAAAAAAAAAAAAATCATGTCCTTTCTAAAAATTCCCCTATTATCAAGAACACCACCATCTTTCTATATCATCCCAGGCTCACAACCTTGGTGTCATCTCACTTTTCTTTCTTGGACTCCCCATATATCCAATTATTGGGAAAATCTTTTTTATTGATTTCTCTAAAAATATCTTTTTTCGGTGAATATATTCCACTCTCTTTACTTACACACCCAGTATCTGGTTCAAAACTCTGCTTAGATTATTGAAATAACTTTCTAATTGGTGCCCTCAGTCTCTCTTCACACTGAATCTATTGTTCACAAGCTGCCAAAGTGATTGCTCTAAAGAATAGATTTGACCATCTCATTACCACACTCCAGTGGCTCCCTACTACCTACAGCAGTGGGGTTAAACTCAAATAGAACATTCTGACCAGGCTACATTTTGACTAGATAATGAAAAATTAACAATTATTTCTGCTTGCATTGTATTTTTATTTATTCTTAAACATTTCCCCAATTATATTTGAATCTTGTTCCCAGCTGTACTGTGGTCATTTTTCCTTTTTTCTTAAGTATCCTTACTGTTTTTATTCATATTTATTTTCTATTTACCAATTTCTTTACATGTTGTCTCTCCTTTTTGAATGCAACAATCCTGAGGATAGAACTCTTTTTTTTGCCCTTTTTCTTAGTATCCCTCATTGCTTAGCATTGCATATGGCACATAGGAAATAAATGCTTTTTAAACAATTGTTGATTGAGAAGTATGAGCAAACAGATAAACCATACCAGACATTTAAGAAAGCAAACCTACTTCATTTCATGCAAAGTACGAATTATTCACTGGGCTTTAAGTGAACAATATAGACAATCACTTCCATTTCCCTTGGGAGCTGTGATGTTTAAAATCTAAATGTGTTGTCACCTTAAATTAGAAGCTTTAAAACCACTCTTTGGGTATTAAGCATTTATTAAAGCATACCAGGAATTCACGTGAAGTTCAGAAAGTTAAGAAAAGGCCTACCTAGCATAGAGTTCCAGCCTGGTCAGGTTCTTCCTCAAATCCTCTGCCATGAGCCTGCTTCAATCACAAACTCCCTCAAACTGAATGTGGAAAGTTTTTATAGCTCTGGAGCCGAAGTGGTCCTTACACACTGCTTCAAGTTGATTGGTTACTGTCATACAAATCCATTGATTTAGATTAATCTCCAGGTGAGCCTTTGAGTATCTGCCAAATCCCATTATTTTCTCACAGAGTCTGTGTGTGGGAGGAATAAGCATTTATTTAGCACTTATGTTGATCTACTTACTGATGATCTGTGCTAATTACTTTTATAAATAATATCTCATTTAATCCTCACAACAACCCTGCAAATTATGTACTTCTACTATCCCCATTTCACTGTTGAGGAAACTGTCATTACATAACTTGTACAGGGTCATATGTTTAATAAGTATCTAAGGCCACATTTGAACCCACATTATCCTGACCCCAGGTCCAGTGCTCTATCCATTGTACCACCAGCTACCTCTAATTTCTTATTTTAAAATAATCCTATTCTACAGGAAAGCAAAAAGCCTAATAAGTTTTATGAATTAATAATGAATAACAACAAGCTTTATGGTACTCACTATGCCCCATTCCCGACTAAACTCCACAAATTAACCCACTCAGAGATTTCCCTGATTTTGAAGTCTCTGCCAGTATACCTCACCCCAGTCTTTGGTACTTTATTGGGCTGAGATCATAGGGGCTACTTAGTAAGAAAGAGAGTATGAATTTTAGCCACTTCTGGTTCCAGTACATCTATATTTTTATATTAAGTACCAAGACAACGTGGCTTGTTTTCTCACAGGGGTGACTTTTAGTTGATACCAAGTTCTTAATCCCTGTTGGGTAAGCTCCACATATTCTATGATCTCTGCAGGGACCAGTCTTTTATCTCTAAGGAGGTGGAGGGAAGCTTTAATTCACTTATCCTTTTTCTGTTCTTGGAGTTTTTTGCTAAAGAATCACCAAGCCAAATTATAAGCCAATAGAATTCATTTAAAAATAATTTCTAGTTGTTAAATTGGGCATCTAGGTCATGGGATGGGTAGAGTGACAGGGTTGAAGTCAGGAAAACTCATCAACATGGGTTGAAATCTGACTAGCTGTGTGATCCTGAGTAAGCCATTTAACCCTGTTTTCCTCAGTTTTCTCATCTGTAAAAGGATCTGGAGAAAGAAGTATCAAACCACTCTGGTATCTTTGCCAAGAAAACCCCAAATGAGGTCATGAAAAGTCAGACAATACAGGAAAATGACTGGAAAAGTATTAAATTATATTGCTATGTATGTGTAAGTGTGGAAGAACATTATTTGTGAACTATGTCACATGAACCTTGTCAAAAGCACATCTGATGGGAACAACAAATGTTTAAGTAAAGAAATAATATAAAGAAGGATTTTCCCTACCTCAGTTTGAAGTCTAAAGAGAAAACCTAGACTGTAGTCACAAGGTATGAAGAAGTGGAAAGGAGATGGTAAGCAGTTTTCATGTCCAACTCCACAATAATGTGTGGGAAAAGTTCATTAATCAACTTGGGAAGACTCAAAGGACCATTAGTTGAAGGCAGCTGACACCACCCAATAACATCTAATTATTACGTGAATTATCCACACCCCATAAAACATTAACCTAAAAGAATATATAAAATGCTAGCTAGCTATGCAGATTTCTAGATTTTGAGAATCTTCAAGCCCAAGAAAATGCCTGATGTTGGAGGGAGCAATTCCTTTCTTTCTCCTCTCCTCCTGACATTAACCCATGTAGCTTTTTTTTTTTTAATTTTAGTGAGGCAATTGGGGTTAAGTGACTTGCCCAGGGTCACACAGCTAGTAAGTGTTAAGTGTCTGAGGCCAGATTTGAACTCAGGTCCTCCTGACTCCAGGGCCGGTGCTCTATCCACTGTGCCACCTAGCTGCTCCCAACCATGTAGCTTTGAAGGAAAACTAATGGAACAGAAAGAGACATTGTATGCAGCAGGAAACAGAGACAGCCAATCTAGCCAGACAATCATCTGAGTGAGCAAGAAGCTTCAAGGTCCTTTCACAACAGGAAAAAGAAAATGAACTATGGAGAGGAAGAAATTCTGGAAACCAAATGTCAGGACTTTATGAAAAGAAAACAAATTTCCAGATTATTTAATAAATACTAAGAGTTGTGAGCTGGTTTCAGTACATGTAAATGTGCCACATTACCCTGGAATTTGAGCTCATTCTTCTCATGTTAATGTGGTGCATTTGAAAGTATGAATCTCCGGTTTGGAAAGAGTAGTAGGTAATGTTTTTAAACTTTTTTTCTTGCTATGCTATTGAAAGAAATATATTTGTTTTGAGATAATTAAGTCCAGTGAATTATTGCTAATATGTAAGCATAGTGGTGAAGGTTCATGAGCCTTCCCTAGGCAAAATATTTGAATTTACTATCTTTGATTCTTTCTTTAAAACCGCATAGTCAGAATTTGTACATATTGGGAGGTATACCCTTCATTCCTATCTTTTTTTCCTATGAAAATGATTTTCTTTGATTTCTAAAAACAAGTTTAAGAGTATTTAAGTTAGAAAATTATAAATGACTATTTTTATGCTTATCAGCAAAAAATAGGTGTCTGACATTAAAAAAAAAAAACAACACAAGGTTGCCTTTGATCTTCAAAGTCAAGAGGGTGTTTTTTTGTATCAGATGGTTAAGAGGATTCCGAGGGGGCAGCTAGATGGCACAGTAGATAGAGCACTGGCCCTGGATTCAGGAGGACCTGAGTTCAAATCTGGCCTCAGACATTTATCACTTACTACCTGTGTGACCTGGGCAAGTAACTTAACCCCAATTGCCTCACCAAAGGAAAAAAAAAAGTATTCCGTTCATATATCATGGTAAGTAGCAGTTGCTCTAAATTGCCTTTAAGATTAGAAGCTGCTATTAACAATCTAAATTGAGGCCTGGTTTGGGTTTTTTCATTGTTTGAGGAGTAATTTTAAAAGGTTGTCTACATGTTGTAGCTTTCAGCTCTTTAAATGGATTCATCAGAACTAATCATAAATGATAACTTAAATATTATAAAATATGACAAAATACTATAAAATTATTATTAAAAAGGATACTTTAACCAGATAAACTCTGTTTTGTAGGGTCTCCATAAGGCACATCCAATTATATACCTGATCTTTTTTTATTTTCTCCTTTTAATTCAGGCATTCACCTTCAGTTATCACTTTAATGTGTCTCAATTTTCACAACACGTATTCCACATTGACCATACTAATAGGACAGCAGGATTTAGAGGTCTACATTTGGTCAAATCCTTTCATTTGCAAATGAAGCAGCTACAGTTTATCAAAGTTTAATGACTTGCCTGAGCTCACACAGGTAAAGGGCAGGTAGTAGAGTCTGGATTCAAATCCCTGTTCTAATGTGCAAATTTAGTAGTCTTTTCTCCTTCCATTTACATGATGTTTCATCATTCCTCCTTTAGTGAAATGATAGTCACCTAAATATGCTAACTTTCTTGTTTGGTCAGTAAATCAACTTATTCAGTAACAATTTATTAAGTAATTACTATGTAGAAAGTAATGTACTGCAGTAGGTATTGGGAAAGATAGAAATAATTAAGAAAAAACATTAAACTTAAGGAACTTATACTCTAAGCATAGTAGGCTATATAAATTCAAAATTTCAGATTTATATTAATGCAGAATCTAAAATACATTTTTTTCAATTTATTCTCATGTCACCAAATCCTGCATATAGCGGAAGAATTTTGAGTCAATTTAATAGCAAACACTGTAAAAGGCAAGCTGTAAAGCTCACATATTTTCAGTGAATGTGACTATATAACAGTGCTGGACCTGACATCAAGAAAACTCATCTTCTTTTGTTCAAATTTGGCCTCATACTTACTATCTGTGTGATCCTGGGGAAGTTATTTAACTGCAGACAGAAGGTTAAATGGGCTGAAGAAGGAAATGGCAAACTACTAAGTATCTTTGCCAAGAGAACCCATGTTGGTGTCATAAAGAGTCAGACATGATTAAAATGATAAAACACCAAATAACCCTTCCAGTTTCAAATTTTGTGATACTAACTCTAGAGACCTAGGGCATTTGGGTTACTCAAACCAAAATATACTAATCTATTTATATTCAGTGATCACATGTAGAAAAGACTGAAGAACTCTATGATGTCAGCATTAACTGCATCAGATGTCATAGAATTTAGAACTGGAAGATAGACAAAGAGATTCAAGATAGTCTTAGAAGCATCTTTATTCCTTATAAAAGGTAGGCCTGGCTGAGTTTTAATCTCCCTGAAGAATTTCTGGCTTCCCCTGGGCCTTCATGTTTAGAAAGTTGCTTATTATAGGTCAAATCTCCTAAACTAACCAGTACCTTGGAAAGATGAGCAATGTTAAGGGATTTTCCCAAGAGTCAAGCAAGATATCTCACCAGGAGATAAACACTTTATATTATCTTAAATCTGTCTGGCAATAAATCACCCCTAGAGGAGAATGATCTGAGGCAGCTAGGTGACACAGTTTATAGAGTCAGGAAAACCTGAGTTTGTGATTCTGGGAAAGTCACTGAACTTTTCCTAATTTGTTTCCTCATCTGTAAATTGGAGTAAAAAGTATCATGTAACTCACAGTCTTACTGTGAGGAACATATGAGTATAAATATATAGATATGTGTATATGTATATACATATTAACTATACACACACACACACATATATATATATACACATCTGCCTATACATATCTGTGTATATAGGTGTTCATTGTACGCCTTAACATGATATACATATAGATATATGCATGTATGTGTGTGAATTCTAGATATTATCCCATGTTATATAAACAGCTAGTTGATAGTCATGAAGTGTCCATATGTAGAAAAACCAAAAGGGATTGTTAGTATGTTTGTGGTTCTTAAGAGAATATTTGGATGGTACCAAGTCAGCCTACTGCTTCCATAATTTCTCCCTTAAACTCTGGATTGCTGTATCCCAACAGTGACAGAGATTCAATGTTATGACATAAATATGAGTAGACTAGACTATGAATAAAATAGGTGGAAATTAGATTTCATTAGTACAGCGAACTCCTTGTGTAGAAAATTCTTCTATCACTTCAGATAGAAAATTTGTCCATAACATTGTGTTGGAGAATTGTCTTGGTATCATGAGAGGGTAGATGAATTGTCCCATTGTCTTGGATTTAGCATGTTATCTGTGCCAGAAGCAGAAATTGAAGAAAGGTCTTCCTGATTCTAAGGCTAACTATGTATCCAGTATACCAAGGTGTTCCTCTTTACTTTTTAGGTTTTTTAATCATTTTAACTTAAATACAAAAAGAAAAACATTTCCATGTATACAGCACAATATAAAAAAGGATTCAACATGAAACCATGAATCTCCATTTCGCACTGTTTACTTTTTTTGAAAAAACTATGTAATAAATACTACCTATTATTTTCATATCTATGCTGCCTTTCTGTTCTCCCTTCTGAGTTTTCTTTTGTTCTCTGCTGGGTAGTTTTTATTTTTTTCTCCCTCTCTCCCAACTCTGTATTAGAGAAGGCCACCATTAACAAATATGTGTACACATGTCTATGTATATATATGTATATGTAAAACCATATTATATATACTTCTACTTATCATTTCTTTCTCTAGGAGGTGGATAGCATCTTCCTTCATAGGTCCTACTTGAATTGAATACTTATACTACTCAAAATAACTTAGCCATTCAAAAATATTTGGAAATTATAATGTGAATGTCTCTGGCCATCATTGTCTCTAAGAAAAGTGCATATCAAAATATTTAAAATGGCAATTCTTAATTTTATATCTTTACAGATGGAGAATTTGTGAATTTCTTTGTGAAATTGTGTCACCTTTCTTGACAACCACTTCAGCATGATGTTTTCCTTTTCTTTCACTCTGTTTTTCCTCCCTTCAAAGCCAAACACATGCACAGACTTCTGCCTTTTTCAGACATAGTTCAGTTGTTCCCCTTAAAAAAAAATCTGTCCCTGTAAGTTTAGAAATAATAACCACATGCACCTCCAATTAGCTTTAGATCCACTTCTGTCTTTTGTTATAATTTTTATATTGCTTTCTCTACATCATAACTGTTCTCATTTTCTTCCTTTGATTCAGGAGAATCATCAAACAAATTTCTGCTAAATCTTTTACTGGGAAAACAGACATCTTAATTTAACAGGATCTTAATTTAAAACAAAAAAGTCTGTATATATCCTTCTTACATTGAATACAGAATGGAATTAAATTACTCAACATAGTGGGGGATAAAGTAAATAGCCAGATGTGGTCAGCAAGAAAAGATTTAGCCTGACTTCAATTAGTTGTGGTCCAAAAAGAACTGAGCAATCTTTGTAAATAAAATGAGATGATGCTAACAGAGATTCCACTTTAGTTCTAAGAACTATGACTGGATTAGAATAGCAGTATCCCATGTGATTTTAATTTTCCTATTAAAGAATAAATGTTTCTTATGTTCTTATTTGTGAAGCCCAAAGAGACTCTCCTTCAGGCATGAAAGGAAAAGGCTTTACTGAACTGTACATTCAATTCAATAGGTTTCTTAAGCAAGCATTCTTTACTGTGAAATATAATTTTAAAATACAATTCAGAAAACCCCACTACCCTCCCTCTCAATCCAGCATGATTATGGTTAGAATGGAACATGTCTGAAGCCAAAAGCCATAGATCCCAAATAATAAAAATTTCCATCTATAATAGTCTTCAAATATTCTGGAGGGGAAGTTCTGTTAGGAATACCTACCAATAAATGGCATTTTAAATGCATTTTTGTTTTGGTAGAACTACACTTAAAATTGTATATCCCAATTTGCTCCAAAAAAACCCTCCTGAGAATGATTTTGATAGAGGAAAATAAACAAAAAGTTCACATGACTTATTAGATTAAAACATATTATTTGAGGGGAAAAAAACCTTGAGAAAAAGGTAGATGGCGTCAAAGGTAAGAGGGAGAGATAATAGTTTGGGGAATCAATTTTATACTAAAATCTATAGACTAATAACAAATTAATGATTCTTGTTATTGTTCTTTTACCCTGACCTTACATGATATGGTTTGTTACAGAGTATTGTCATATTCACTATATGCTTTCAGATTTTCCCTGTTTAAATCTGAAACTTATTAAAATTAAATTTTATAGAATAGAAAAAAGGGGTTGAGCATCTGTTTTTTTTTTATAGTACTGCATGTTCTGAAGAGATGCTATAACTTGTCCTTTTTAGACAAAAAAACATAAGGTGTATACCAAGCTGTTTGGTTTGTATTCTTAAATAGCTTATTAAGTACTACATGTTAAAACTCCTGACAAGAATCCAAGAATGGAGGAGCATTACAAGGACAGTGATCATAATATAGACAAGTTCCCATTCAATGGTACTGTAGGACTTTGTAAAGTCAGACTATAGCTGAGTGATACTATTTGCTGTCATATATGACTTTAGCTTCAGAAAGCATTTTGAGACAACAAAAACCCAACCACACCCTTATTAGATCATAACTGTTTTCTAACAAGTTCCCTTGGAAAGGATTTATATAAGTGGTATGTACTCATTAGACTTATTTGAAATAAAATAAAACTTTTTCCTACCCAATGATAAACATGATGCAGTTTTTGGTTTTTTTGGACAGTTTTAGATAAGAAACACTTGACTAAAATATTTTATAGGAGAGAAGCAAACTATTTCATGTTTCTTTTCATTGTTCCTTGTTCCTCTGTTGTGTACCGTGAGTAATCTGGCTTCAAGGGAACAATTAATGTCATTAGAATGTCACAAATGATACAAACCAGGATGTTGAAATGCTACATTTTAAACTCTGATGTAGAAACAATTAGAGTGGTTTCAGAAGGACTAGACTTAGAATAAAAACGATAGTAGTGATATTTGGCATGAATAGGTAGAATAATAGAAATAAAGATGATTCCTGTGATTCAATTGGCACAGGGAACTCCTGTATGAAAAAAAAACAAAAAACTCCCTTTACAAATGCACATAAGGAGCTTCTCTGCCACTAATAAATAGTCTTAAAGCATTGCCTATAATACTTGGATTAAGTTACTTGCCTTGGGTCACAGAGGCAGCATTCATCAAAGAAGAAAGTTGAACCCAAGTCTTCCTGGTTTCAAGGCCAGCTCTCTAATCATTGTGTAACATTATGTCCTAGAATCATGGAATCTGAATTTTATACTTAAAAAAAAATCTTTAGAGATCACAATCTAGCCCATCAATTATAGATGAATCATAGAGGGCCAGAAAAAATTGTGTTTTGCATAAAATCACACAGCTAGGCAAATCAGATTCCCAGTCCGTTGTATTTTGCTACTACATAGTGCCAATATCTAGATCTAGTCCCATTCTATTTTGTCAAAATAAATGTTTTGCCTTGCAAGACCAAAATGGGCATGTACTTGCTAGGGCATGTGGAAATTTATTTTGATTTGGGGACCCTACCTTTAGGCTGATATTAGAAAGCCTTAGGCCCTCAGATTTTTCTTCTTTGTGTGCTTTAGCTGAGCCAAAATAGCCCCATGGGCTGTACAAGATGCCAGGTCAGATGGCTGGGGGAAAAAAAGCCCAGCTCCCTCTGCCCTGAGTGGATCTATTCGAGAGATCCCAGGCTCATCCAGGCCGGCCTCTGGCATAGTTTGTGCAGAGATCCCTGGGTGCACAACAGGGGGCACAGACCCCTGGAGCCCTGGGTGTGGTATGCCTAGACACTGGAGCATCCCCACCAGCTGCAGCCCTAGTGCAGCTGGCGGATTAGCTTGGTGTGTGTGTGTGGGGGGGCACAGGGAGCCCCGAGGTTTGAGTTGGAGAGAAGGAAATATATATATATATATATATATATATATATATATATATATATATATATATATATGAGAGTTAGAAGCAAAGAGGGGCAGAATGGTGGAGCAGACAGACAGAATGAGAGGCAGTGGAGAGCACAGAAGCGGTCAGCACAGGGTACATGTTGGAGAAAGTGAAGATTAAGAGAACAGAAAGGCTGGAGCACTAAGAGATGGGGAAGGAGAAAAAGCTAAGAGCAAGAAGGGACATAGGCCGATACGGAGCAGGGGGCCTTTTCAGTGAGGGGAACACTAGAAGAAGGTCTTTTGGTAGACAAGAGGAGGCTAAAAATGTTCCAGGTGCAGCAGATGGAAAAAGACACCCTGGAATGCAGTCAGGTTGTATATTATATTTCCCTGTATTCTTAATTTTAAATTGTATCTCATAAATAAACCCTCTGCTATTAAAATGGAAGAGGCTTCTTAATCTTTTGCTTATCAATTTGGGAGGAGCAAATGTGGTGGAACCTTTTAAAGGGCCCATACTAAGTTAATAGCAGTCAGATAGCCAGCCAGTCAAAAGTCCCCAGATTAAATACCCCAGTCAGATTAGTCCCCCCAAATTAGGCCACTAAGTCAAAATATTTCTACAGGCAGAACATATTTCTCAGTAGAAAGTGTATTTTATTAGATTTTTATATATTTAGTAATCAAAGAAGAAAATATAATGACTTCATAAAGTTTGAAAGCTGCTTTCCTTTTTGTCACTACTGAGAAATTGTTATGATTTTTTTTTACTGTGGAAACTTAATAAGAAGTAGACACATGGATACCGAGACAAAAGTTGTTATGGGTTCTATCCAGATTACAACAAATATAGAGTTAAAAAAATTTTAAACTTAAGAATTGTCACATTTTCAAGTGTTCATGTTATTACATACAAAAATGTCCAATAACTGGATGACTTTTCCAATTTTCATTAGCTGTTTGATATCATGTAGACATAGACATAAAGAAGTAACTTTGAAAACAGCAAAATGTTGGGTGGGAAAAGTGGGAGGGAAGCAAATTTTTTTGTTTTTTGGTTTTTTTGGGGGGGTTGGGGGCAGGGCTATGGGAGTTAAGTGACTTGTCCAAGGTCACACAGTTAGTAAGTGTCAAGTGTCTGAGGCTGGATTTGAACTCAGGTACTCCTGAATCCAGGGCCGGTGCTTTATCCACTGCGCCAGCTAGCTGCCCCCTTTTTTTGTTTGTTTGCTTTTTTGGCAAAAAAAAATTTTTTTTTGAGGTAAGCCAAACTGTCAGGAACCAATGACATTGCTTATAAAAATTTTAATGTGATTAAAATATCTTTATTTTTAGAATCAAGCTTTCACATAATAATGTTAAGCTAGCCCTCAATGAATTTTGTTTGTTTTGATTTCCTTAATGTTAATGTTAATGTTCTCAAGGAGAAAATAATAGATTATGGGGGCCTTTTCCTATAGATCAAAAACATATGTAAGCACAGAATCCTCATTTTTTACTTATTTTTTGCTGTTCAGAAATTTGAAGAATAATTTCCAAAATTATACTTTATAGCCACTTTATTAATTTTTATTGAATTTGAGCTTTTAAAGGACTTTCTGCTATACACTGCCTCAAATAGATCCTATTTCACTGGGAATCAATAACATCTTGATCTAACTCTTTGAGTCCTAAAATTTTTGTAGAAATACTCATGCAGTAAAGATTTTGACAAATGCTCATAACTTTTATTTTATGAGAATTTCAATCTTCTATCAGGACTGAATTTTTAAAGGGGGGAATAAATGGTTTATATCATAATCAATGACTCAAAGTACAGCCTTAAAATTGTTATTTACAAATTGCTTAATCTGGTTGCCTTGTTTAATGGTTATTTTCATTATTTATTAGGTTGATGCTATAAACATAGTGTTGATTCACTGTGCTTTACTTTTCATAAAATATATCTCATTATAAGATAGTGCTATAAAAGAATAAATGATAAAAACAACTCATCATTTAATTATTCCTTTAGAAATATGCTTCAGTTCTCCATCAGAATTACATATATCCACAGAGGATGTTTTGTAAATGTGTGCATGTAAGTATATATACATACATATTTATATATGCAAATGTATACATATGTGCTTATGAACACACACTTGTGTATGTATAGTCAGCAGTATTGATTCTATTGTACTTAATTTAATTCATTATTTTATATGGGTATTTTGTGATCAATTAGAGGATGCTTTTACTTCTGATGATTTTGGTTTTGCATTTATTTATAGAATTTTAGAGCTAGAAAAGATGTTAAAAACATCTGGTTGATTCTCTCATTTCATAGTGGCACATAGTGATTCCTTTGCCTATGTTTAGTATGAATATGACAAATAAAGATGCTCAAGTAGCTTACAAAGTGGTGTTTCTTATTGGCTTTGGGAACAAAATGAAACTAACTTCATCAATGCCTTTATTTGCTTCATTAATAAAAACCTATTATAAATCATCCCTCCATTTAGCTAAAAATTCTTTATAGCAAAAATGTCATTATAAATATGGCTCAGTTCCTCCAGTGACATGTCAACCTGATGATTATTTGACAAAGATTATACTTTGAGAACAAGTAATTAAATTCACATTTGAAGATGACTATAATTTTTGGTACCTCTGTTCTCTTTTCTACCACTCCATTACTAACAATCTGGAACCAAAAGAAGTTGCACAGGACCCAGAATCATTTTGTATTTTTAGAGTTTTCCATGGCTACAAATAATTACTTATTACCTATTTATGATAAAATTCTCTAACTTATATAGGTTGGTCCTTAAAAACATAGATGTCACCAGGTCCATACTTTCTAGCTTGTAGAAATTGCTAGAGCTTCTGTTTGACTTTTGAGAACCTAGAGTTACCCCCAAACTACCATGAGGCAAAAAGGAATATTTTTATGGAGATTGTACTCATAGATCTACTTTTTTAAAAGGATCAACTATTACTGAAATATCTTATCTGATATCTTTAAGGACAAGGACATTTCATATAAGTAAATTCTCCAGATAAATCTATTATCACTTTAAACATCAAAATATTTCCATAGAAATCTTCCTAAGACTTCCTTGATTTTTTTAAAATAGAGCACACTGAGTAATACATAGCATTGTTATAGTAATAGTGACAGTGATTGTGAAAAAATAAATTCTGCACTTTGATGGAAGATATATGGATGGATATGAGACTTGGCTCTTCCATCCACAGCATGGCCTTGGTCATTAAATAGTTGAATGGGATGCAGAGAAAACAGACCTGGACTCACAGGACCTGAATTCAAATTTTGCTTTTACTATCAACTACCTATATGAAAGTTGCTTAAATTCTCTGAGACTCTGTTCTCTTATCTATAAAATAAGTATGTTTGACTAGATGGCCTTGGGGTGCCATCTAGCTCTAATTTTATTATGCATCTCTATGTCTCAGTTGACTCATATATAGAAAATGGAGTTTCATTGGATGATGTCTTATGATCTTGCTTTAATGTTCTATGATTCTATGATGTTTATAAATACCAATTATTTTACTGAATCCAGGGGCAATTGATATGTGCAAAAGTTTCCTATCCTAAATGGTTTCTACCATTTATACTTGTAATTTTGTCTCCTCATTCTTTTGTCAGCTGTTGTATTTGCTGTCATTCTATATAATAATCTCAGTGAACACCTAAAGGAAACATTGCCTCTTCTGTGGAATAAAGTACTTAGATTTTGTGACAACTATTTTTTCCTGTTTTATTTATTTTATTATCTGCCTCAAGGCCTAGCACCTGAGCTTTCAAACAAAAGCTGTGTTGGGTTAAAGCCAGGAATGGTCATTTGTAAGTTGTAAGCACTTCCAAAATCATGAGGGATGAGACACAGGTCAAAAGGTGTGAGGTTTTGGCCAGAGGGAGCATGGGAGAAGACACAAAGAGGGGAGAGAACACACACTCAAAAAAAAAAAAAATCCTTGCTCATGGATGCAGGAATTATCTTTAACAAGATCTTCCATGCTGGAATAAATGACAGCATATTTCCTTCTTGCATCCTGCCTCCTAATCTCCCAAAAAATGTGAACAACAGTTGGTAGACCCATGAAAGGTGACTGAAACACTCAATTACTACAGATTCACAATTTCATTACTAGAAAACTAGATCACTAATAATTTAGTGAGAAGATTTTCACAGCTGGTTAAAATCTATTAACAAAAGTAGAAGGTCGATCTACAATAATCAATAGGTGATCCCCAAGTTGTCAAAAATTTTGACTGAGTGACACCATATCTATTATTTCATTAAAACTCCTATGAGGGGTGGCTAGGTGGCGCAGTGGATAAAGCACCAGCCCTGGATTCAGGAGTACCCGAGTTCAAATCCAGCCTCAGACACTTGACTGTGTGACCCTGGGCAAGTCACTTAACCCCCATTGCCCTGCAAAACAAACAAACAAACAAACAAAAAATCCTCCCACCAAATTTGGTGTCAATAAGTCAAAAATTTTGACAACTTGAGTGTCACCTTTTGATTATAGTATATCTACTTTCTATTTGTGTTAACAGATTTTAACCTCCCCAAATAGAAACCAACTCAGTAGCCAGGACTAGGAGACACAAAAACTGCTTCTTCTTGCCAAATTGCCCAGGAAATAACCTAAAGATTCATCATTGTTGCCCACTGCCTTATGCCACAGGCTTTCCCAGAAGCAGAGATGGTCCATAACACCTCTTCCCCACCCCAGATCTCCAATAAAGCCCTAGGGAGATGACAGTGAGAAAGAAACCCAAAAGAGGATGTATTTGGCTTTTACATATTATAGGTATGCAAAGAGGCTTGAGAATAACTAGGTATCAATACCCAAACCACTTCATGACCATAGTTCCCATCAATACCCATATGAGCTATGGGGAATACAGGAGCAAGTAAAGAAACAGCCTCTTTCAAAAACAACAGGTTTATTAATAGGAACAATATCTGAATCTCTGGGGTAGAAAGGCCCCAGGCACCCCAAACCTGCCTCCAGCCCAGCCAGCTCCAAAGAGGTAGCTTTGCCTCTAAAAACACAAATTCACCTGAAATCTGTAGCTCAAAGGAGAATTAGCTTGAAGTCTCTTCTGTTTTGGCCTGAAGGTCAAACACCAACAGCTCCTTTAGCTGTCTACCTTCCTTCCCTGTTTCTCTCAGAAAACTCTCCTCAGAAAAACTCCCTTATCCCTCTTCGTCTAACTGCCTCTCACTGTCTCTCCCACAGGAAGGAGCAGTTCTTAGTCATGCTGAGTCTCCAATTGGCTCAGCACATCCACATGGGCTGTCCTCATTATAATATGGCCAGACCCATGTGGGAGTGGGGAAACTAAAGTGAAGGCTTAGTTACTTAGTTTCAATAAATGTTCCTTGTGGTTCCTCTTGTTTGTTCAATTACCTCCCAAAGTACACACCCATCTTCTCTTAGGCTTTTCAAGCTTACATTTTTTTTTTCAGTCTCACCATAATGAAGCAAAGAGAGGGTTATGAAAACCCCGAATCACAAATAATTGCTTACATAGGAATGATTTAAACAAGCCAAGTGATTGCTGTAGTTGTGTTGTCTCCCTCAAAGAGCAGCTGCTCTTTTTTGATTGTAAAATGTGGAACCCCACCATCCATGAAAATCTCTGGGTCTGGGCTAGGTTTTTCCCAGGTAGTTGATCATTTCTTCCCCAGGTCCCTAAGGAGATATTATGTTGGCTGTGTTGTCCTATCCTGGGACTAGGAGCAGTCACTCACAGCGGCCTCAGAAATCTGTCCCACTGCCCCCACCTTTCCATGTCTTCAGCACGTCCCCAGTTGGGTGCTATCTTCCATATGGATACCAAGGAGAGCCCAGGGATGGTCTGGGAACCTTCAGAACCAAAGGCAACATAGGAATTCATTCACAGCCACCCTGCACCCAGGAGAAAGAGAAGGCTGGTCAGGAAAGTAGAGGTCCCTGTGGGGATGGTGGAGAACACAGTCCTTCGCTGTACTTGATGGCCCAGCCACTTCTATTGCTAAGGAAGGGAGAAGCCTTTCTTCAGTACTACTACTAAGGTCCTGAAGTGATTGACCAGACCTGATGTGATTTTCGTTGGGAGAATGAAGCCACCTTGCCACCACAATGAAGGCATCGAGCTGCCAATGCTGCTATGAGGGAGAGGATCTCCTCCTGTTCTGTCCTTCTTGAAGGTCTCCTCTCTCCAAGTCACAGAGGCAGAGACCTGCTGCCTTCAACAATTTCAGTGGAGAGCCCCAGTCCTAAGATCATTTACCCCTGGTCCATGTGGCATTTCCTGTAGGTCTTCATCATGCTGGGGACTACACAGTGTAAGTGATTCCATGATAATAATGTTATTGAATCAATATTGGCGCATCTTAGAATCCAACTCCATCCTGAGGTTGAGCCCCCTTGGATAACTAGTGGGTCTTTTTCACAAAAACAAACAAACAAAAAAACAATGTCTTCATGCTGTAGGGGGTCAGGGAGGAAAGAACTACTCCATCCCAATTCCAAACTCTCCCCACTCCCTTTTGGCTTTAAAACTGTCCAGGAAGCCCTTCTGAGCTCTAACTCTCCTTTCCATTATCACCTCACTTCTTTCCCCCTTTACAGTTTGCTGTACATTGGTTGGCACTATAGGATGTACTTGTTTCACTTTAGGATAAAGAACAGAACCAGATGCTACCACAGTGGATACTGTAAGCCAAATTATCCAGATGTGACAGTTCCTTGAGTAGAGCGTTAAAATGGGAACATCTTGGCAGAACCAAGATGGCGGAGAGGAAGCAGCAAGCTGCCTGAGCTCTCCTTCTGTTCCCTCAAAAAGAACATTAAATCAAGCTTCTAGACAGATTCTGAAACTACGGAACCTGCAAAGAGACAGAGAGACACAGTCCTCCAACGAGAGATAATTTAGAAGACTTCAGGAAAAGTTCGGTCTGACAGGGGCAAAAGGGAGGCCCAGCGCAGGGCAGCAACCCAGCGCCAAGGGGGTCGGGGCAAGTCAGCAGGAGCTGCGGGCCACAGCCGAACAACTGAGGCCCCTGGAACCTGGTTCAAAAATCTGGTGGCCAAGAAGGACAGTGGAAAAACCTACCTGCACCAGCCAGAAGGGCCACGAATGGGTCAGGTGGGATCAGACGCTGGGATCAGGCGCCTCGCTGGCTGAGCGCACTAAGACAGGAAGTGCAGGGCGGGGGATCTCCACACACCATAAAGGCCTCAGAGTAAAAAGCCAGTCACACAGCACCTATGCCCCTGCACAAGAAGCCCAAAGCAGGGACCCTGGTGCCCCCAGAGCAGAGCTCAACTTAAAAAATAAATAAATAAGGGGCAATAATGACTAAGAAGCAAAAAAGAGCCCTCTCCATTGAGAGCATCCGTATCAATAGGGATGTGAGATTTAAAATTGGATATTAGATCATAAATCTCCCCTACTTTCCCTTAATTTATCTCCCAGACTAGTAAATGGAAAAAACTTTTGGTTTTCTAGATAGACCTTTTATTGTTATGGTAGTCACAAGGTGATGTTGATTAGAAGGATAGGAAAGTAGAAACACAATACAAATTGTCTTAAGTCTAAGCTTAGTCTATATTCCTTATAAAAAACTCACCAAAACCGAAGGCCACCTTTGGAGAGAGAGAGAGAGACCATCTGTGCAGCGCAGTCAGGAGACCAGCAGAGCAGGAAAAAAAAAGCCCCACTTCCGTTCGCTCCTTGTCTTTTAAGCTTGCACCCCGGAAGTCGAGTGCATAGCAGGCAGTCTGACATGCGCAGCAGGCGCACTGGCATGCGTAGCTCATGCCATTGGTCTCCTCCCTGAAAGGGTGGTCCTTCAAAAAACTGGCGTCTTTCAGTTATCCTAACCGACTGTTAAAAATCTTTCATATTTTTTACCACAGGGAAGAAGCCAACACAAACTAAGATGAAGACAATAGCCTCAGACTGCCTACATCTGAAGCCTCACTAGGGAAGGTGAATTGGTCTGAAGAACAAAAAGCCTTCCTGGAAGAGCTCGAAAAGGATTTTAAAAATCAATTGAGAGAGGTAGAAGAAAAAATGGGGAGAGAAATGAAAGCAAAACAAGAAAACTATGAAAAAAGAACGAGCAGCTTGGAAAAGGAAGCACATAATTTCACTGAAGAAAACAAAGCCTTAAAAAATTCATCTGGCCAAATGGAAAAAAAGGTGCATAATCTCATTGAAGAAAACACTGCCTTAAAAAATTCACTTGGCCAAATGGAAAAAAAGGTGCATAATCTCATTGAAGAAAACACTGCCTTAAAAAATTCACTTGGCCAAATGGAAAAAAAGGTGCATGATCTCACTAAAGAAAACAATGCCTTAAAAATTAAAATGGGACAGTTGGAAGATAAGGAATCCATGAGACACCGGGAATCAGTCAAGCAGAATCAAAAGAATGAAAAAATAGAAGAAAATGTGAAATACCTAATTGGAAAGACAACTGATCTGGAAAACAGATCGAGGAGAGACAATTTGAGAATCATTGGACTGTCTGAAAGCCATGACCAGAAAAAGAATCTAGACACCATATTCCAGGAAATTATTAAGGAGAACTGCCCTGATATCATAGAATCAGAGGATAAAATCATCATTGAAAGAATCCACCGATCACCTCCTGAAAGAGACCCCAAAAGGAAAACTCCAAGGAATATTGTAGCCAAATTCCAGAACTATCAGGTGAAGGAGAAAATAGTCCAAGCAGCCAGAAAGAAGCAATTTAAATATCATGGAGCCACAGTCAGGATTGCTCAGGACCTGGCAGCTTCAACATTAAAGGACCGAAAGGCTTGGAATATGATATTCCGGAAGGCAAAGGAGCTTGGATTGCAGCCAAGAATCTATTACCCAGCAAAAATGTGCATTTTCTTTCAGGGGAAAAGATGGACATTTAATGACTTTGGGGACTTTCAATCTTTCCTGGTGAAAAGACCAGAAGTGAATAGAAAATTCGATCTCAACATACAAGACTCAAGAGAAGTTTAAAAAGGTAAACAGAGGGAGAAAAAAAAAAAAAGGTTACCCTATTAGGTTAAACTGTCTATATCCCTACACAGGAAGATAATACTCATAACTCTTAAGAACTGTAAATATATTTGGGCAGAGAGAAGGACTTTACACAGAGGGTATAAATATAAATTGTCTTTGATGTGATGATACAAAAAAGAATTAAGGGGTTAAAAAGGGAGTCTATGGAGAGGAGACGAAAGGGGAGGTGGAAGGGGATGAAATATATCATATGAAGAGGTGAAAAAAAACTATTACAATAGATGGAAAGAAAGGGGGGGACATTGTTTCAACCCTATTCTCATTAGATTTGATTCAAAGAGGGAATAACATATATGTTCATTGGGATAAAGAAACTTAACTCATTCTTTAAGGAAGCAAAAGGGGAAGGGAAGGGGGGACTGATAGAAGGGAGGACAAAAGCAAGGGAGAAAAGGGTAAAGAAAAGAGAGGGGGGTGATAAAAAGGGAGGGCAGATTGGGGGAGGCAGGGGTAAGAAGTAAAACATCAGTGAGGAGAAATAGGGTGAAAGAAGGGGGGAAAAGTACAAAGGGGGTAAATAGAATGGAGGGGAATAGACAGTCAGTAATAATAACTGTGAATGTGAATGAGATGAACTCTGCTATAAAACGGAAGCAAATTGCAGAGTGGATTAAAAACCAGAACCCTAGAAAATGCTGTTTACAAGAAACACATTTGAAGCAGAGAGATACACACAGAGTAAAGGTAAAAGGCTGGAGCAGAATATATTATGCCTCAGCTAAAGTAAAAAAGTCAGGGGTAGCAATCCTTATCTCAGACAAAGTGCAGGCAAAAATAGATCTCATTAAAAGAGATAAGGAAGGAAATTACATCTTGCTTAAAGGTACTATAGATAATGAAGTAATATCAATATTAAATATGTATGCGCCAA
This sequence comes from Dromiciops gliroides, assembly GCF_019393635.1. Classification (NCBI taxonomy): domain Eukaryota; kingdom Metazoa; phylum Chordata; class Mammalia; order Microbiotheria; family Microbiotheriidae; genus Dromiciops; species Dromiciops gliroides. Next base: position 192,014,018 of record NC_057863.1, read on the forward strand.
GTGGTAAAGCATCCAAGTTCTTAGAGGAGAAGTTAAATGAGTTACAAGAGGAATTAGACAGTAATACTATACTAGTGGGGGATCTGAATCTCCCCCTCTCAGAGTTAATAAATAAGAATAAATAAAGAATAAATAAATAAGAAAGAAGTGAAAGAGGTGAATAGATTACTAGAAAAGTTAGACATGATAGATGTCTGGAGACAATTGAATGGGGATAGAAAGGAATATACCTTTTTCTCAGCAGTACATGGCACATTTTCAAAAATTGGCCATGTATTAGGGCACAAAAACATCATAGTCAAATGTAGAAAGGCAAAAATAGTAAATGCATCCTTTTCAGATCATGATGCAATAAAAATTACATGTAAGAAAGAGCCAGGGAAAAGTAGAATGAAAATCAATTGGAAACTAAATAATTTCATTCTAAAGAATGAATGGGCCAAACAAGAAATCATAGAAACAATCAATAACTATATCCAAGAGAATGACAATAATGAGACCACATACCAAAATCTGTGGGACGAAGCCAAAGCAGTGCTTAGGGGAAAATTTATAGCTCTAAATGCTTACATGAATAAAAAAGAGAAAGAGGAGATTAATGAATTGGGCATGCAACTTAAAAAGCTAGAAAAAGAACAAATTAGAAATCCCTAATTAGACACTAAATTAGAGATCCTGAAAATTAAAGGAGAAATTAATAAGATTGAAAGCACAAAAAAAACTATAGAATTAATAAATAAAACTAAGAGCTGGTTTTATGAAAAAACCAATAAAAGAGATAAAATATTGGTTAATTTGATGAAAAAAAAGAAAGAAGAAAACCAGAATTACAAGTATCAAAAATGAAAAAGGGGATGTTACCAACAACGAAGGGGACATTAAATCAATAATTAGATTATTTTGCCCAACTGTATGCCGGAATAAATTTGACAATCTAAATGAAATGGATGAATATTTACAAAAATACAAACTGCCGCAGATTAACTGAAGAGGAAATAAAATCCTTAAATAAACCCATATCAGAAAAAGAAATTGAAACAAGCCATTAATGGACTCCCTAAGATAAAATTCCCCAGGGCCAGATGGGTTTACGGGTGAATTTTGCCAAACATTTAAAGAACAATTATGCCAATATTATACAATTATTTGGGAAAAATAGGTGAAGTAGGACTTCTACCAAATTCGTTTTATGACACTAATATGGGTGGTGATACCAAACCAGGCAAAGCAAAAACAGAGAAAGAAAATTATAGACCAATTTCCCTAATGAATATGATGCTAAAATTCTTAAACAAGATATTAGCAAGGAGATTACAGCAATGATCACCAGGATAATACACTATGACCAGGTAGGATTTATACCAGGCATGCAGGGCTGGTTCAACATTAGGAAAACTATTAACATAGATCAACCACATCAATACGTAAAACCAACAAAAATCATATGATTATCTCAATAGATGCAGAGAAGCGTTTGACAAAATACAACACCCAGTCCTAATAAAAACACTGGAGAGTGTAGGAATAGGTTGAGCTTTCCTTAAAATAATAAACAGTATCTACCTAAAGCCATCAGCAAGTATTATATGCAATGGAGGTAAATTAGAGGCCTTCCCAATAAGATCAGGGGTGAAACAGGGATGTCCATTATCACCCCTATTATTTAATATTGCCCTAGAAATGTTAGCTTTAGAAAGGAATTAAAGGAATTAGAATACGCAAGGAGGAAACAAAACTATCACTCTTTGCAGAAGATATGATGGTATACTTAAAGAATCCTAGAGAATCAACTCAAAAATTACTTGAAACAATTAACAACTTTAGCAAAGTAGCAGGATATAAAATAAATCTACATAAATCATCAGCGTTACTATACATGACCAACAAAGCCCAGCAGCAAGAGATAGAAAGAGAAATTCCATTTAAAGTAATGGTAGATAATATAAAATACTTGGGAGTCTACTTGCCAAGACAAACCCAGGACCTCTATGAACATAACTACCAAACACTCTTCACACAAATCAAATCAGATCTAAATAATTGGAAAGATATCAATTGCTCATGGATAGGCAGAGCTAATATAGTAAAAATGACAATACTGCCTAAATCAATTTACTTATTCAGTGCCATACCAATCAGACTACCTAAAAATTATTTTATACAGCTAGAAAAAATAATAACAAAATTCATCTGGAAAAACAAAAAATCAAGAATATCCAGGGAAATAATGAAAAAAAATTCACAGGAAGGTGGGTTAGCGGTACCAAACCTGGAGCTTTACTATAAAGTGGCAGTCATCAAAACTATCTGGTACTGGCTAAAAAATAGAGTGGTAGATCAATGGAATAGGCTAGGCTCAGGAAATGCAGTAGTACATTACACTAGTAATGTAGTGTTTGATAAACCCAAAGACTCCAGCTTCTGGGGTAGGAACTCAATATTTGACAAAAACTGCTGGGAAAACTGGAAGATAGTATGTCAGAAATTAGGCATAGACCAACATCTGACACCTTATACAAAAATAAGGTCAAAATGGAAACATGATTTAGACATAAGAGGTGATACCATTGGTAAATTAGGAGAGAAAGGAAGAGTCTACCTATCAGATCTTTGGAAAGGAAAACAGTTTAGGACCAAACAAGAGATAGAGTATATTATAAAATGCAAAATGGATGATTTTGATTATATTAAATTTAAAAAATTTTTTACAAACAGAAGCAATGCATCCAAAATTAGAAGGGAGGCAGAAAGCTGAGAAAAAATTTTTGTGGCCAGTACTTCTGATAAAGGCCTCATCTCTAAAATATATAGGGAACTAAATCAAATTTATAAGAATCCAAGTCATTCCCCAATTGAGAAATGGTCAAAGGATATGAACAGGCAGTTTTCTGATGAAGAAACCAAAGCCATAACCATATGAAAAAATGCTCTATATCTCTAATGATTAGAGAGATGCAAATTAAAACAACTCTGAGGTACCACCAGACACCTATCAGATTGGCTAAAATGACAAAAAAGGAAAATAATAAATGTTGGAGAAGGCTGTGGGAAAATTCGAACACTAATGCATTGTTGGTGGAGCTGTGAACTGATCAACCATTCCGGAGAGCAAGTTTGAAATATGCCCAAAGGGCAGTAAAGCTTGCTACCCTTGTACCCAGCAAATACCACTTTTAGGTCTTTTTCCCAAAGAGAGTCATGGAAAGGGGAAAGGGACCCACATGTACCAAATTATTTATAGCTGCCTCGTATGTGGTTGGCAAGGAATTGGAAGTTGAGGGGATGCACATCATTGGGGGAATGGCTGGACAAGTTTTGGTATATAATGCAATGGGATACTTATTTGTACTGTAAGAAATGATGAGCAGGAGGAGTTCAGAGAAACCTGGTGGGTCTTATGTGAGCTGATTGAGGAGTGAGATGAGCAGAAGCGTGTGTGATTCTACTGTGATGGACTATATGCTTCTCACCAATGGGCAATGGTAATGTAGAGTTCCAGGGAACTCATGATAGAAGAGGATCTCCAAATCCATGAAAAAACAAACAAACAAACAAACTATGGAGTATAGTTGCTGAATGAACCATACTATTTCTTTTCTTTTTGGTGCTGTTGGTTTTTTTCTATTTTGAGGTTTTTCACCATTGCTCTGATTTTTTCTCTTATAACAGGACTAATGCAGAAATAGGATTAATGTTATTATGTGTATATATATGTGTGTATATCTAGATCTAGATCTAGATCTAGATATAACCTATATCAGATTACCTGCTGTCTAGGGGAGGGGGGACGGAGGGAGGGAGGGAGAAAAATCTGAAATTGTAAAGCTTGTACAAACAAAAGTTGAGAACTATCTTTACATGTAATGGAAAAAATAAAATACCTTATATGTAAAATAAAATAAAATAAAATGGGAACATATTGACTTTTTTGTTGTGTTTAAAATAGATTTATTTTTTCAAAAGGCAATTTCTGTGCATTTACACATAATCTTTTTTTGTTGCTTTTTGGGCAGGGCAATAGGGGTTAAGTGACTTGCCCAGGGTCACACAGCTAGTAAGTGTCAAGTGTCTGAGGCCAGATTTGAACTCAGGTACTCCTGAATCCAGGGCCGGTGTTTTATCCACTGCGCCACCTAGCTGTCCCTACACATAATCTTAAAAGCTCAGAGAAACATTTTTTCTTCTTTCTACCTCTCCTCATTATTTGCACTATTTTTTTTTTTGTTAGGTCCAAATGTAATTTGAAATGAAGTAGGTAATGTCTATGTATTCTCATCTTAGTCCTTTTGGATGACTGGCTAAGAATTGTGTCAATTTGAAAAATAGTCCAAATAGAGCTGGAGATATATATCAGAAGGGTGTAGGTCAACTCTAGACAAGGAGTTTCGGTTGGCTATTTTCTCAAACCCATCCAAATCATTGCTGTCCAATCTATCTTCTTACTGAAATGTTCTTGGGTTCTGTTGATAATGTTCATCCTCTGCTTGCTGTCCATCATGTTCATGGCTAGTACTCAGTTTCCAAAGCACACTGTGTGCTCAATATGATGAAGGTATGTTTTGTTTTTTCTAGAGGCCTACAAATGAGGAAAGGCCAAAGTCTTTGACATGATGGCTTCTCACTAAAGTGCATTTTCTCTCCTGCAGAAAGAGTAGACAATGGCTGAATAAAATAGCACCATATTTTAGATGAAAGAGTACTTAGTGGTAGAGAGAAATTTATTTCCTTTCTCTTTCTACCCTTCTGCTACATAGGCATGAGTAAGGTAGCTCTGACCTTCGTTCCTCTTTTCTTGCATATACTTAAGTATACAAGTAAGTTATTGTCACTCCTTCCCTTCCCAAAAGAGCATCAGTTGTTCAAGGATATTTTATTGTTGACAGAGTTGTGAAACATTTGGTCATGGGAAGCCCTCAAGGAAGTCCTGAAAAAAAAAAAGGTCAAGAACCATTGACAGTATTTGACTATATTAGACAAAGGAAGGATTTCCTATGAGAATTTCTAATCAAAGTTCTCTCTCCATCTTATATTCTCTCCCTCACCTCAAGAATTTCTACTATGTGTACCCTGTAACTTTTTCTATAGTTTCTGTGTTTTTCAAGTGGATTTTCCTTCCAAAAGCTAAATGTTGTATTGACTTAGACTCAGTGACAGAAACTGTACAAAGTGAAACTTTTTAATTAAACAAAGATACATAGAAGTTTAATATTTCCAAGCTCCCTTTTGCAATATTCTTTTTTCCAGAGTTCATTCTCATGTCTTTTATCCAAAAGTATATACTTTCTATTTAAAAAAAGAATAATTACTCCCAGCATCCCTCTCCCTTTCCTACACCCTATAGGAATAGTTCAGCTTAAGGTAAAGAAAAATATTTCTCAATAGAAGCTTTTATGGGGATGTAAGAAGCACAAGGTGTATGAGCTGTACTGTGGTTCTGTAATTATACTTATGAGGTAGAAAAAACCTTGGACCAGAATTCAAGTGGTCTGAACTATCATTTTGGTTCTGATACTTATTAGCAATATGATCCTTTAACATGTTAACTTCAGTTTCCACATTCAATTCAATTCATTTCAACATTTATTAGGGGAGCATTATGTATAGGTCACTGTACTACAGCCCAGAAGAAGAAAAAAATAGGTTCTCTACACTCATGGAGTTTGCACTCCAGATGTGACAATTTTGAGAGGGAATGTCACCCCCAAATTGCAAGTTGAGATAATCAAAGAATAAACATTTATTAAGTGCCTATTATGTGCCAGGTACTGTACTAAGCATCAGAATCAGAGAAAGCTGATAGCAGAGGCAGTATTTGAATGGAGATTTAAAAGGTGGATAGAATTTTAAAAGTCAGAGATGACAACAGAGAAGGCTTTCTCAAAGTAGAAGTGTCATGGTGAGAAGTCAAGAAGGTATGGAACATGTACATGAGATGATCTTGTGGATGGTAGGATAATGTGTAAGGTCTTGAATGCCAGTGTCAATAGACTTGACTTTATTTGGAAGTTAAAGGGAACTATTATTCAATTAAGTAACAAGAATTTATTGAGGAAATGTGGAAAGCGCCATGCTAGACACTGAGGAGAGATAAAGATAGACTCGTCATTAGGGAGCTTATAGTCTACTAGAGTAATTACTTACACAAAAATCTATGAAGCAAAAATTGTTCTGTGGTTTTATCAATGGGTATATTCCTAAAGCAAAACAAAACAAAACAAAACAAAAAACAAAGCAAACAATAAACCTTTAACCAGCAAAGGTTGACAATTTGTTAGTAATTAGTAAGACAGTTACCTGAAGAACCAAGTAAAGTAATTTGTTCATGGATTCACATCCAATACCTCAGAACCAGGCCTTGAACCTCAGTCTTTCTGGCTCCTGGGGAGATCCCTAGCCTCTATTCAAAACTACATCTCATTTTATATATATATATATATATATATATATATATATATATATATATATATATATATATATATATATATATATATATATATATACACACACACACACATACATATATATATATGAAAAGTATATAAATACAAATGCTCTAAAAATTCAGAAGAGGAAAAAATACTTCCGACTGAGAAGATCAGAAAGGTTTATAAGTAGCATTTCCTTGGATCACAGAATTTCATCAGAATAACATTTAGAGGTCATCTAATACAACCTATTCATTTCATAGTGGAGAAAATTAAGGTCCACAGGGTTAAAGTAACTTACCCAACTAAGCAAAGATAGTAAATAGCAGGGTTATAAATACTATTAGAATTACAGTGGTTAGTTAAATGAAAGAGCCAATTGATGAAAGAATATTTCATGTTGAGTAAGCATCTGGATAGTCTGATCAGCATCTTGGCATACCCCAAAGTCCTAGAAAATGTGGGGAAAATGTTATATTTACTTCCACAGATATAATGGAGAAGTAGACTTTTGCTCATGTATTGTTGAGAATACAACTTGTAAATAGTGGGAATCAGTGAACAAACCGCCCTATGATTGTGAATGGAGTGCCTATTGAAAGTACCTAGTGGAAGTGAGCTACTACATAGTAGGTATCATGGAGGACAATATTTAGAGATGAGTTAGCCAGCACGATACCTGTAAGACCTCTGATTGTAAATAAGAAAATAAATCCTGGGGCAGCTAGGTGGCACAGTGGATAGAGCAGCAGCCCTGGAGTCAGGAGGACCTGAGTTCAAATCCAGCCTCAGACACTTAACACTTACTAGCTGTGTGACCCTGGGCAAGTCACTTAACCCCAATTGCCTCACTAAAAAAAAAAAAAGAAAAGAAAAGAAAAGAAAAGAAATCCTAGGGCCCATAGTATTGCAGGAGATCATTTAATATTACCTCTGTGGAGGGTAGCTAATCAGCTGAAGACTTTAACCCCTGTGGGAATTGTGATGATTATTGTGGCTGAGGTGAAATAGACTTGAGTATCAACGTCTAGTCCAACTGTAAATATATGGTGTGCTCATACAATGAAGCCTAAGAATCCGATGGATATTATTCCCCCACTATGCCTATGTAAGCAAAAGGTTCTTTTTTACCTGAATAATAAGTTACAAGGTGGGAAATAATGCCGAAGCCAGGTAAGATTAAAATGTAAACTTCAGAATGACCTCAGAATCAGAAGAGGTGTTGATAAAGAATAGGGTCTCCTCCACCTGCCCTGCTGGATCAAAGAATGTTGTATTTAGTTTACAGTCTGTTAGTAGCATAGTAATTCTTGCAACAATTAATGAACATAGGTAAAATGGCTGAAGTCAAGCATTGAACTGTAAATTCAAAGACAGAGACTAAATATCTCTTTTTTACCAGTAAATTGAAGCCAAATGTCCAGGTGCTTAGCTATTTATTAAGATTTAGTGGAATAAATACCCTCCAATTAAGTGGCACAGGTTTAGTGTGAGATCCCTGGGCCCCTCTGCCTTTTTCCCCTCACAAGGCGGAGGGGAGGTAGAAGTGGCAAAGGCTAGGTGGATTTAACACCTACTTAAGGCTTTGAAGGCCTTTATGAAGCCTTGAAGTATATGTTACATTCAATTGCAAATTCAGAGGAGTAGCTGATTGATGCCAGGGCTTGAGTAGTAGAGAATTTAGCTTAAATTAAAGTGTTCAATTTGCGTTAGAAGGATGCAAGATAAAGGTTTGTAGTTCTTAGTAAGATATATCAATGAATAGTGGGGATAGGGGGAGGAGGAGTGATGAAACAATTGTAAGTATAGGAATTATTGTGGCTGTATTTGTTGATGTGTGGGGTCATCGGAGTTTTGAGTTGTTGGTGGTAGGAAATATGGTGAGGGCAGCTGCATAGATAATGTGTATATAGAAGAAGAGGTTTAGCAGGGCTGATAGGGTTATTGAGACTGCTATTGTGAAGTTGTTGCTGGCAATTAATTCTTGTAAAATTAGTCATCTTGGTATGAAGCTGGTTAATGGTGGTAGTCCTTCTAGGGATAGTGATGTTAGTAGGATGATTGTGGTTATGGAGGCAGATTTGTTTCATAGGTTTGTGAGTGATTTGATTTTGGTCACTGAGGAATGGTTTAGGGTTAGAAACATTGTAAGTGTGGCAGGATTGTAAATGATAAGTTTGAGTAGGGTTATCATAGGATTAATTGGGATGATAATTGTTATTCATCCTATGTGAGCAATGGATGAGTAGGCTAGATGCCCTGGAGTCAAGAGCACCTGAGTTCAAATTTGGCCTCAGACATTTGGCAATTACTAGCTCTGTGACCCTGGGCAAGTCACTTAACCTTCATTGTCCCATTTTTAAAAAAATCAAGGATGAACAAAAGGTCGAACCCATGTCTAAACGGTAATTCCCTTTTTAATACACCCTCCACCCCAAAATGGTTATTCAGTCTCTTTCTTGAAGATTCCTAATGATAGGGAATCCATTAATTTTCAAAGAACCCCTTTCTACTTTTGAATAGATCTGTTGGGAAATTTTTCTTTATATTGGTCCAAAATATGTCTTGCTGCAACATGAATTCCTTGCTCCTATCTGCTTTCAAGTGAAAAAAAATAAACAGAACAAGACTAAATTATTTCATATTACTTATTATATACTACCAGTGTAAACATTTCCTTAACCAATTATAATTGCAATGCATAGAAATGCAATTCTTGTTGATATTTTCCCTTACAACCTCCATAAGATTGGGTCTGATTTTCCTCTTCTGTAATTGTGGCAGTGAGGTAGGGAGGATGGCTGGACTATATAACCTTTTATAGTCTCAAATATTATAAAGGTATGATTTTCATTTTCATGAAGACTTAACTCCTTATTGGTATGAGGTATATTTATAAATATTTTAGAAATCAAGGTGAATAGTTTCTGATATTTTCTGCATTCCCTTTTTGAAGTAATAATTTTATCTATTTTCTTCCCCAGTTTTGAGGCTATTTGTCCCCTTTGAGATATTTTGGAAATCTAAATTTTCCTTCAAAATAATTTTACCTATACAAGGATCTTTTGTGTGTACTGGGTCAGGTCCAACCTCCTCTTCCTATTTTTCCAAATTAATCTGCTCAAATTGCATTTTCACTTCCTCATACATCTTATTGACCACTCAGGTTTTAGAATCCAAATGTGGTGGTTCCATTGTTATCAATGATAAGGAATAGAGTAATGTTAGTAAGTACATTCCAGTTTTGCATCTATCACTCATAAATTCTTTTGGAATTATTCATCTTAGTAAACTCCCATGCCAAGCTTTCTGTTAGCTCCCCTAACCAGACCATCCCCATATTCCGCACACTCACATATACACTGATTTTTACTGTTTTGTGAAGTGATATTCCTCATAATCTTCCATCTTTTCCTGGAATGCATTGTAAATGAGTCTATATTCTATTTAAGTATTTCCTGTCTCAATTTAGCAATTATTTCATGCTTTTTCTGTATTAGGTAGTTTTTGAAGTACTTTGATCTCTTTTGGAGTGTTTTAATCCACACAATTTAGGTTGATATTTCATGGTGATTCTAGTTCTTAATATCCATGGCCATGGAACTGCATATAGTTCTGATATCCTCTTCAGGGAATGAAGTTCATTCCAAGCAAGTTAGTCATTATAGAATATTTTTTAAATCATGGCACCTCATGAAATAATGGCCTTTATTACAGGTTCAGAATCACAATAAATTTTCTATAGATTTTTTTTTGCTTTCATTGCTTTTTGCTGTTTAATGAAGTGATGATGTTTGCAATCTTCCACAATCCACTTCCTTGTCATTTTAGAAATGAATTTCCATTCAAAATTCATGTTGCTCTTGACTGCTATATCACTTTACTTGTTTTTAAAAAAGAATATTTTTTTTCTTAGCTAAGGCAAATTTTGGACATTCTCTGATTCCTTAAATTACTTTTAAATTCTGGTGATAGGGGCAGGTAGGTGGCGCAGTGGATAGAGCACCGGCCCTGGAGTCAGGAGGAACTGAGTTCAAATCTAGCCTCAGACACTTAATACTTACTAGCTATGTGACCCTGGGCAAGTCACTTAAGCCCAATTGCCTCAAAAAAACAAAACAAAACAAAATAAATAAATAAATAAAATAACCCCCTTTATATTTCCCACCCCCTAATCTTTAAAAATAAATAAATAAATTCTGTTGATAGAATGCAAAGAGAGAACAGTTCCCCACTCATGGAGCTTACATTCTTTTTTCCCCAGATTCGCCTTTGTTTTTATTATGAATTTGACAAACACAAACATTTCAATATAGAAAGAACATAAAAGAAGATATGAAACTATGAGTTTTTCTGCATGGCTTTTAAAAAATATATAATTTTATAATAAAAAAGGTATGTAAAAAGTATATAATCTGTATCTTAATTCCAAGTCTGTGCTGTTTATTTTCTTTACCCTATGAAGTTCCTTTTGTTATTTGGTGGAATTTCTTAAATGTTTCATTAACACATTTTTCTTTCTCTTCATCTTTTCCTTTTGGGCATCATTATTACTAGTGCTCTCCTTCCCCACTTCTATCCATCAACAACATTCCCCACCACCAAAAAAAAAAAATCCCTTGTAACAAATAAGTATAATTAACCAGTATATATGCATATATACATGTGTATACACACATATTGATATTGTCCAAAAATGTTTGCTTCTTTCTCTACCTCTAGTCCATCAACCTCTGAAGAATTTGGAAGAACATTTTATTATAGCTCACCTAGAGTTGTAGTTGGTTGTTAAATTCATTAGAATTTGTGGTTTGTTTTCTTTACAATGTTTTAGTATACAATATAGATTATTTTGGTTCACATCAGTCCATAAATTCCTTCAGTTTTCTCTGAATGCATCCTTTTGGCACAATAATTCCATTATATTCATATATCATAATTGTTTAGCCAGTTGTCAAACATGAAGTTGAGTACTTAATTAGTTTGAAGTTCTTTGTTATAACAACAACAACAACAAGTTGTTCTGAATATTTTTGTACCTATGGAGTCTTCCTTTGATCTCTATAAGGGTAATAATAGTTCAGTTACTTTCATGGTCTAGTTCTAAATTATACTACATAATTTCTGGACCAATTCACAGATCTAACAAGTGCTGGTTTGGCTGTCCACCTGAATCCTCCCTAACAGCTGTCATTTAATTTTTATTCATCCAAAACAAAGATATTGGCATGAGGTAAAAACTCAGAATTGTTTTAATTTGAATATTCCTTATCATTACTGATTTGGAGCATTTTTATGCTCCAGCAGTTTCTGTTGATCTGATTCTAAAGACTGGTCTAAATCTGTTTCTGAACTCAGGTCATCTCCAATAGAGGGAGCTGTTCTGGTATCCCTCTGAACATGTGGTCTACTATGGTCATATCCCTTCCTCTCTTTACAGCTTTTTTGGAAAAAATAACACATTGCAATAATGATGGTAATGAGAACCAAAGTTATAGCCATTTGAGTTATGATTATAGTAGTATAGTAAAGTTCAAATTTAGTTGTAATGGTTCCAGTAATATTGAATGTGTGCTCAGTGGGAAAGATAAACTCTCCCATACCACTGTTCCAAAGATTTTTTACTGTGTTTGTGAGGAGGAAACCAGTAATGCTATGAGTAAGTATTGAGCAAGCCAATAGTTTAAATTGGGACAATACGCTATCCCAAAATATGTCAATTAGAATATACAAGGGAAGATCCAAATATTCAATCATATTGGACTGGCTTTTCTCTGACCAGCAAGATAAACGCTAAGGTTTTTTAAGAGCAAGGGAGATTGCCTAAGGGGCTAGTGGGGGAGGGGCAAGAAGGTCCCCCAGGTTAGTTGGCTCATGGCCAAATAAGGGGGAGGGGAAGTAGGTTAAAGAAATTCACTAGGTTAATCACTTCCTGGCTGACTCAAAAACAACTGTGGGGACCAATTTTTAATTGGGGAGTCTTAGTTAGGCAGGTCGCCACAATATTGAGGCAAGGAAGGAGACTGACAGCCACCCTCAAAAGAGAGCAGGATTAGGGCAGCTAGGTGGCACAGTGGATAAAGCACCAACCCTGGATTCAAGAGGACCTGAGTTCCAATCCAGCCTCAGACACTTGACACTAGCTGTGTGACTTTGGACAAGTCACTTAACTCTCATTGCCCTGCAAAAAAAAAAAAATGGAATAAAAAAGTTTTAAACACACAAACAAAAAAAAGGGGGGGGGCAGCTAGGTGATACAGTGGATAAAGCATCGGCCCTGAATTCAGGAGGACCTGAGTTCAAATCTGGCCTCAGACACTTGACACTTACTAGCTGTGAGACTCTGGGCAAGTCACTTAACCCTCATTGACCCGAAAAAAAAAAAAAGAGCAGGATTTATTTAACAAGAACGAACTTAAAAAGAATAAACCACAAAAAAGATCAGTAGCATTAAGGGAAATGAAAATGGGGAAAGGGAAAATGATACAACCTGAACAACACCACCACCCAGGAATCAGCTGAGAACACAAAGGAGGTGATTCCTGGGCCATAAGTCCCATTCAAATGTAAAATATTTTAACTGACTAGCTGAGCCTAATTTGGGAGGACTAATCTCACTGGAAGAGTAATCTGGGGACTTTTGACTGGATCCTCTGGAATTTGGCTATAATATTCCTAGGAGCTTTCCTTTTGGGATCTCTTTCTGTAGGTGATCAGTGTATTCTTTCCATTTCTATTTTACCTTATGCTTCTAAAATATCAGGGCAATTTCCCCTGACAATTTCTTGGAAGTTGATGTCTAAGCTTTTTCCTTGATTATGGTTTTTAGGTAGACCAATAATTTTCAAATTATCTCTCCTGGACCTATTTTCCAGGTCAGCAGTTTTTCCCAGAAGATATTTCACATTGCCCTCTATTTTTTTATTCATTTGGATTTGCTTTATTGTGTCTTGGTTTCTCATAAAATCACTAGCTCCCATTTGTTCAATCCTATTTCTTAGGCTATTATTTTCATCAGAGGGCTTTTCCATTTTGCTTTTCAAGCTGTTGACTTTTTTCTCATGTTTTTCCTGCATCACCCTCATTTCTCTTTCCAGTTTTTCCTCTACCTCTGTAACTTTATCTTCAAAGTCCTTTTTGAGCACCTCTATGGCCTAAGACCAATTCATATTTTTCTTGGAATCTTTAGATATAGTGGTCCTGACATTGACATTTTCTTCTGAGGGTGCACCTGGATCTTCCTTGTCACTAAATAAACTTTCTATAGTCCTCACCTTTCTATTTCTGCTCATCTTGCCTTTCTTTGACTTGACTTTTAGCTCCTTAAAGTGGGGCACTGTTTCCAGGCTGGAGTATCCCAAACTTCAAGATGTCCCAGGTGGTATGATTTAAGGAGGAGCAGGTTCTTCACTTGGCTGGGCTGTTCCCTGGTCCATAGATGACCCCTGACCAACTTGCTAATCAACCAGCTTTGTGTGTTGTGGTTAGCTCTGACGAGTCTGTGCCCCTCCCCCACCTGGGCCACTGTTACTCAATCCTACCTCCTGGTTCCCAGCAGGGGTGAAAAACCCAAGTTCTGCCTCATCACCAGCATAGACCCCTGTAGTCTTCCCCCTGCCAAGGGCTCAGCCCTCTAACCAGACTGTGACCTTAGTTCCAGATGACACTGGTGTTGCCACTGATTCAAAGGCTCAGGTAGGGCTCTTTCTTTGGTGAGGCCTTCCTGGGACTCGATCTCTGTCAGGGTTACTGTGGGGTTGTGCTCCACTCCTGTCTCAGCACAGTAGCTCCCCCCTCCTGAACTTCCAAGCTGGTCCTTGATTAGAAGAGGATTTCCACACATTCTTCTGTGGGTTTTACTGCTCTAGGAATTGACCTCTGACTGATTTGGATGTTTTTTGGAGTGATCATGTCATGAATTCGAGAGCTAACTGCCTTTCCTCCTCCATCTTGGTTCTGCCCTGGAAGTCCTTGCATGAGTTTTTTCTAAGAATATGTGAATAATTGTGGCTCTATACATTTGACAAATAAAAAATAAGATATAATAGAAACCATTTTTTGAGAATAAACCTCTAAATAAACCACATTATACAATATTAATTTTCTTCTGCATATTTCCTTTGCTAACATGTAACTAATGTATTCTCTTGAAGCCATGATTTCTTTGAGCCAGAAAGATGAGTGTTTATAAATCAAGTCAATGATCATAATAATTTCATTCCTTTAGTTCTATTAAGATGAAGGGAAAAAAATAAATGTTACCAAGCTGCACATATATGAATTTCACAGAAATTGCTACTTCCAGCATAATTTAATTTTTAATTAGAAAGTCAATCAAATAATCATATCAAGAGACTAATTTCCCCCCAAAATAAAATACTTGTCACTAATTTTTTTTAACATTAGCAATGATTTTGTCAATATAAATTCTTTGAAAAGCTACACTTTGTGCCCTGTAGTCCCAGTTTTTTTTTCTGAACTGTTTGGTATTCTAATTGGAAAATGCATTTTAATTTATAATACTCATACTAATTTTACAAATTAAGTCCCTATTAAAAAACCCTTTTAAAAAGTCTAATTTATCTTGAGGCACAGATAAGATTTTTGGATTTAAAAGCAAGTAATAAGCAGTGCCATTTTTTTTCCTGAGAAAATCAATTTTT
Source organism: Dromiciops gliroides (assembly GCF_019393635.1). NCBI lineage: Eukaryota > Metazoa > Chordata > Mammalia > Microbiotheria > Microbiotheriidae > Dromiciops > Dromiciops gliroides. The sequence goes on from NC_057863.1 coordinate 192,029,106, forward strand.
CACTCTCAACTCTTGTATACCATAGAAATTCAATGTCCACAAGACTTGCTATCCATCTTTGTTAGTACAGCCTTCCCTCTTCTTCAGTAGTAAACTCTTTAGAAATCTCCTGAGGTGCTGAAGATTTTCTAGCTTATAAGAATTACTATCTTTCACTTCCTGTAAAAAGGTTTAGAAAATTATTAATTACAATTTTAAACGTCTTTTAATTAGAGGGAATAATTTATTAAAAGTCTAGGAAAAAAAGGCTAGTCTGATGAATAAAACAAAAACTCTAGTAGCCATAAGCAGAAGAAGTTAAGGAGGCTTAGCAGATATAGCAAAAATAGGAATCCAATGAAAAGAAAACTCAGAGATATCTTGGTGTGCAAGGAGTTTATTTAATCATGTCATAAATGGAGATTTACTATTCCAGGGATTAGCAGGAGTTCCAAGACTCTTATTGTAGGTATAATTTTGATATAAATAAAATATTTATTTTTAATTATGTTTTGAAAATCTGTTTTTAATTTTAAATCTAATTTTTAATTCAGACAAATCTCAAACACAGTTTTAAATCTCTTAAACTGTAGTTGTGCAAACTGTGAGACAAGAATCATTGTTCTTCTAGGTGGTAAAATAATATATTTATGCTACAACCATATTCTTCATATTTTCTTTACCACTACATGGCGTCTTCCTTACTGGTCTGTTGTGCCAGTTGAGATTTGATTTCTGAAATGTTTTGAAAAAAATGTTAAATAGATTAACAAAAAATGTTTTCTGCGTGTCTGTCTATCCAGCAGGCAAATATTAATATTGATAATAAAAGTAACATAGAAATGCTATCACATTTATGCACCAAGCCACAATGAAATTCATATTTATGTTCTCATCTTTTTTTTCTATTTTGAGCCATATTCTCTTTTTTTTGCTGGTACAATGAGGGTTAAGTGACTTACTCAGGGTCACACAGCTAGTAATTGTTAAGTCTCTGAGGCCGGATTTGAAATCAGGTCCTCCTAATCCAGGCTGGTGTACTGTGCCACCTAGCTGACCCTTGAGCTATATTTCTTTTTGCCACTTATATAGATCCTAATTCAGATATTTTTATTAACTTTTTAATTGGTTGAAAAAGGTTTCTATAGGAGAGGATATTATCTCTCCAAGATAAGGAGTCTAGTTAGTTTACTAGATTACTAGACACCCAGACTTCATATCTTTACTTGTGCTATTTTTCAGGAACTGTCTTTTTCCATCTAGTACCCACCCATACATGAAAGATATTCATTATGATAACAGGCATCACCAAGTTTTTCCTGTTCTGCTTTAGGAGACCTCTGCAAGATTTGGGGGTGGGGGTGGGAGATATGAGGCCTCTGAAGGAAGTCCATTTCACTTTGAACAGTTATAAATGTTAGGAAAATTTCCTTACATTGAGACTAAATTGGCTTCTTGCAACTTCCACCAATTGCTCTTCATTAGTTTCTGCTCTCTGGGGCAAAAGATTCCTCTGCCCCAAATTTAAATCTTCTTCAGGGCCAAATAACTTTAATTATTTCAACTGATAATCATGTCATGTATGTAACTTTAACTTAGTACACCCCCGTCTGGGCAGTTTCCAGCTTATAAAATTTAGCTTCAACTTCTGAATTCCTAAGTATCTTTAAATAGTCTAACTCAAAGCTAACTCCTATGGTCTCATATGGTATTTGGTTTGAAACATTTCAATGCATTTCTCCTGTTAATATTGTACATTGTCATTATCCATGTTTCTTTATCCTTTTACTTGTCTGTAAGTTTCATAAGGAATAAAGACACTCAAACCAACTGTCTTTTCTTACCTTTGCATTCCCCCACTCTGATTTGGGGACTAGGTCTGACTCAGGCAAGTCCAGTGGTTCAAATTGAGAACTAGAATGAATTATGACCCTTGTAGATAAGTTTAAGATTTAACAAAATCTATTTAAATAACAATAGAAAGGTAAGTTTGGTTCACTCTGGGCAAAGCTTTCTCTAACCTCCATGGTGACACAACAGGTTAGGCACAATTTTTCCTTTAGTCTGAGTGCTGAGGGAAATTACATCTTGGTCCAAAATTTGGACTCCTAGACCAATTAAATCTCGAGGATGGTGGTGAGTGCCTTCTGACCTATCTCCGATGTCATCAAGATTGCCCCTACAACAGGCCCACCCAGAACAGATGAACAAAATACTGCCTATGTTGAAACATTGTAGAGATATACCATTGGGTTATACAATTGTCTCAAGTGAAGGCTGGAACTAGAAAAGGTGGGGTTTAGGGCAGCTAGGTGTCGCAGTGGATAAATCACCACCCTGGAGTCAGGAGTACCTGAGTTCAAATCCGGCCTCAGACACTTGACACTTACTATCTGTGTGACCCTGGGCAAGTCACTTAACCCCATTTGCCCTGCAAAAAAAAAAAGTGGGTTTAAAAAATAGGCTTTCTTTTCATTATGTATATTCTCTCTCTTTTTTTGTGATTTCATCAACTCCTATTGCTTTAATTTTAAAACTTAAGAAAATTAGTCCTAAACTGTATTCTCAGTCCTAACCAATCTTCTGAGCTCCAGATCTTCAATTTCTAACTTACCCTTATCAGTATGTTTAATCTTAAACAAGTTTTCCTTACAAGTCTGAACCTCCTTTTTCTGTTATATTGAATATTGCTACCAATATTCTCTTAGTCAATAAAGCTCGAAAATCTTTGTGTTATCTATTTTTTATTATTCCTTATCCTTAGATAAATTCCATGGAAGAACAATAAATTAATTCATCCATATTCTTTCCATCAAACCAGATAGTGCTATTCTTCTAATTAATTGAGGTTTTGAATAGAGCAACAGGGTGCAGTAGCAATAGAAACTAGATTGTGAGTGAGAAGACATGTGTTAAAATCTTAGTACAGCTACATATGGCTTGAGTGACCTTTAGCAAGTCATTTTCTTCAAATGTAAGCTGTAGAGAAAAGTAATCTGTAATTGACCCCAAGTCTCTGACCTATGATTAATGGCCAATAATGACCACCAATCATGTCATATTTTTCACAGTAATGGAACGGTCATAGGGCAAGTGTCCCTTTGGAAACTCTAAACCCGTACATTGAAAGACAAGCTTCAAATTTGACAGTTAGCTTTGCAATTGTAATAAAAATAGATATATAATCAAAGTGTTTTGCATCTCTAGGGTGGATGTTTTCCACTTCGGTTAGAAGTAGCTGATTAAAAGGCATTGAAATTCAAAATCAAAATGTTATTTCATGTCAAATTTATTATTTTGCCCACAATAGAATAAAGAATCATGAGACATTTAGTTGCAAAAAAAAGACTTAGTTTTTTGAAAAATCACCTTCAAGATGATATACAAGGATATGGATGGGTACTGCATTATTCCAAAATCCTTTCTATGCATTTCCCTCCCTTTTCATTGTAATGCACTTCCCTCCCCTCTGTTTATAGAACAACAAAAGACCAAGTCTTCCCGTTTCTCCAGTGGATTAGTCACCAGGTGATCTATTTATGGCTATATTTCTCTCCCTTAATAAATCTTTATTTTACAAGAGAAAAAACAAATCAAATTGTGATAGAGCCAAGATTGCAGAGTACATGCATCATCCCAGTTTTAATTCTCCTAACATTCACCTCCAAACAACTCAAGAAATAACTCTTCAAACCAAATTTTAGAACAACGGAGCAAACAAAATGTCAGAAGAAGCCGTCTTTTTTTATGACAAAATAGGAGGTTGCAGGAGACATCTGTTATAAACAATATGAGAGCCTGCATGGGTTGAATAACTAGCAGACAACTGGCCAGTATATTGTTTTTTACTGACACTGGGGTACAGCAGGCACTAATTGGCAACTCTATTGCCAGAAACAGTTCAAGACTATAGATCAAAGGTGGAAAGGATCATTTGTAGTTGTCACAAGGGAGAAAGCAGGAGACATGGGTACATTTCCAAGTCAAGAGGAGCACTAGTGCTTTTGACTACAGAAGAGCAAGAGCCCTTTCTGGGCAAACACTAGAGCATAGACCATACCTCTCATGAGATCACACCATCTTGGAAGCACCAAAAACTTGTAAATGGTCAGAACTAGTTCTGAGAAAAGCAGCACAAAAAGTCTGAAACTTGGAACAATGCCTCCCCAAACCCAGGTGAGCAGAGTCAAACTTTAAAATAAAGTTCAAAGGATAATTTGAAATATGATATTCTGAAAGGCAAAGGAGTTAGGATTAGAACCAAGAATCACCTACCCAGCAAAACTCAATATTATCCTTCAGGGCCAAATGGATATTTGATGGAATAGAGAACTTCTGAGCATTCCTGATGAAAAGACCAGAGATTAACAAAAACTGACATTTAAACACAATATGCAAGAGATCATAAAAAGGTAAATGTAAAAGAGTAATAAACTGTTTACATTCCTATATAGAAAGAAGATACAAGTAACTCTGAAGAATTGTATCATTATTAGGGGCAGTTAAAAGAAGAACATAAACAGAGGGTATGGGGGTGAGTCAATTATTTGGATGCTCTATAAAAAAGTGAAGGGGGAGAAAGAGGAATGCACAGGAGAGAGGGGGAAGAGAGAGGTAGAATGGGCAAAATTTCTCACATAAAAGAGGCATGCAAGGAGGGCTTTTATAATGAAGGGGGAAATGGGCATTCTTACTATCATTGGAATTGGTTCAAAGAAGGAAGGAAATGTTTTTTGTCCTTCATTCTCAAAAAAAAGAACCAAAATTATATCACTATATTGGAGTCAAGGGTAGCAATGTGTCTGACAGTGACTGATCAGATAAAAAATGATCTCAGGAAGCTTTACCATAGGTCAGGCACAAATGAACATAAGGAACATCTGGATGAAGGATATAGCTAAATTTGCAAATCTCACATTTCTTTTGAACTACTTGCAATTCTGCTTCACTTTCTTTTTGCTTGTTTGTTTTGGGGGTTGTTGTTTGTTTTGTTTTGTTTTGTTTTTAGGACAATGAAGGTTAAGTGACTAGCCCAAGGTCAAACAAATAATGTCACATGTCTGAAGCCAGATTTTAATTCAGGGTCCTCCTGAATCCAGGGCCAGTGCTTTGTCCACTGAACCACCTAGCTGCCCCTCTTCTTCACTTTTTTTTGGCAAGGGGCAATTGACATTAAGTGACTTGCCAGGGTCACACAGCTAGTAGGTGTCAAATGTCTGAGGCCAGATTTGAACTCAGGTAGCTCCCGACTCCAGGCCAGTGCTCTATCCACTGTGCCACCTAGCTTTCCCCGAATCTGTAGTTTCTTATGTGTTAATTGTTAGGGCCCAAATTACCATAAGCAGCAGAGAATTGAACAAATACTTTGTTTCTTCTCAGCTTTCAGAAGCTGCATTGGGTGAAGTGCACTCAATGTAATCATTTGCAAACAAAAAATCATGCACCAACTCTTCCTCCACTTTAGTCTGGTTTGTCGAAGCTTTTCAAGTTAATAGTTTATCATCAGTGCATTAGCTAAACTTAATGCTGTTTTTTTGTCTTCATTTAGGGCTTAAACATCATTTTCTAAGAAATTGTCAGGAAAGTTGCCCTGGATATTCGAGAAGCAGAAGGTTTAATAAAATTTTAAAGAATCCCAACAATACCTGCTGAAAAAGATCCCAAAATGAAAATCTCCAGGAATATTGTAGCCAAATTCCAGAACTCCTAGGTAAAGGAGAAAATATTGCAAGCAGCCAGAAAGAAGCAATTCAAGTATGGTGGAGCCACAGTCAGGATAAAAGATCTATCAACTTCTACATTAAAGGTAGAGAGGGCTTGAATATGATATTCTAGAGGGCAAAGGAACTGGGATTACAACCATAATCACCCACCCAGAAATACTGAGTATAAGCTTTCAGGGGAAAAATTGGCAGTGTCAATGAAAGAGAGGCTTTCAGGCATGTTGTGACTGAAAAGACCTGAGCTGAAAAGAAATTTTTACTTTCAAATACAAGAATCTACAGAAGCATAAAGAGGTAAAAAGGAAAACTAAATCATAAGGGATGTTAAAAGGCTAAACTGTTTATATTCCTACATGAGAAGATGATACTTGTAACTCACAAGAACTTTCTCAGTATACAGGCAACTGAATGGAGTATATTTAGACAGAAAGCATAGGTGTGAGTTGACTATAAAGGGATTATATCTTTTAAAAAATAAATTAAGGGGGGAGCTAGGTGGCACAGTGGATAGAGCACTGGCCCTGGAGTCAGGAGTACCTGAGTTCAAATCTGGCCTTAGACACTTAACACTAGCTATGTGACCCTGGGCAAGTCACTTAACACCAATTGCCTCACTAAAAATAAATGAATTAATTAAGGGGTGAGAGGAATGCACTTGGAGAAATGGAAAGGGAGAGGTAGAATTGGGGTAAAGTATTGCACATAAAAGAAGCAAGTAAAAACATATAGAGTGGAGGGAAAGATGAGGGATATGTGGGGCTTTGAGTGAACCTTACTCTCATCAGAATGGCTCATAGTGGAATTAACATATACACTCAATTGGGTAGTAGTAATCTATCTAAAACTACAGGGGAAGTAGGAGGGGAAGGGGACAAGGGGGAGAGGGATGAAAGAAGGAGGGCAGATTGGGGGAAGGGACATGGGAAGGCAAAACAATTTTGGGAGGAGGTGAAAGAAGGTGAAAGGGTGAAAGAAGATAAATTAAATGTCATAGGGGAGGGGAATAAGATGACATAAATACAGCAATTTTAAGCAATGAAAAAAATTGAAGCAGAGGCAAGAGCAATATAAGATAATGATTATTGATTAGGATTGATTGATGAGAGGAGGAGTATTGGGTTGATGATGATTGGTTGATGATGATAAAATGTATGGTACTTACTTTACTAGGCTATTGTGAAGAAAATTCTTTTCAGGTATAAAGTACTATAATAAATGTTCTCTAATGCTGTCATTGCAATAATAAACATCATGGGTTTATTGTAAGGAAATCTCTTTTTAGTACTATATAATATAGTTACTATTAAAAAATGATGAGAAGGATGCTGCCAGAAAAACTCAGAAAGACTTACATGAACTGATTCAAAGTGAAATGTTACGGTTTACAAAATAACAGCAATTATTGTAAGATTATCTGTTGCAAATGACGTAGTTTATTTTCAGCAATACAGTGATCCAAGACAACTCTGAGAGGACGTATGAAAAGTGCAATCCATACTACAGAGAGAAGTACTGATGGTATCTGAATACAGATTGAAGCAATAATTTTTTTGTTGTTCCTTTTTCTGAATATTTTTTTTTCACAACCTCACGAATTCAGAAATGTTTTGCATGAATACACATATATAACTTATGTTGAATTGCTTGAGTTCTTAACGTGGGTGGGGATGGAGGGAGGAAGGGAATTTGGAACACAAAGTTTTTTTAATGATATTAAATTTTGTTTTATACGTAATTTGGGAAATATAAATTCTAAATTAAAAAAAGAAGCATGGAGAAAGCACACAACTTTGTTTCACTCCTTTGGTGAGTAGGAAGGGCAAGAAAACTTGTCTTTTTTAAATTGACAATGAGGGATTTTTTGAAATTCTGGAGATAACTTCTTGCATATTACTTGGTGAATTTCGGTAAGGCTTTGTTATAAGTAGTGAGGCTTGTAATCTCAGCTGGAATAGACTCAGGACCAGGTGTTTTACCACATGAGGAGCCTAGTGGCATTCAAAACCTCTTCTTCAGTGGGGAAATTTGCCTAGAGAGGGCCTGACTTCTACTTGAGGTATGCAGTCAATTGATAACAGTCTATTGTGAACATTAAGGAAGTGTTCACAGCCCATCTCTGCGAGATCATGTCCCCTATCATTAGTCAATATGGCTCATCATAACTAAATAGTTGAAGATGCACCATAGGTCTTTGACCCATAAATTCCTTTAGGATATCATAATCATTGGGTTGTTACTATCAGTGTAAAACTGAATTTTCTGTTTTCTTGCTGAAACAAGAATTCTCCATCTTTCTAAGCTACCCTTACACCAAACTGTGGCGTTGAAAATTATATGTGGTCACCCTATTACTGTCCCAAGTTTAGAGAAAATTAGCTGGGGTATCTTATATATTTGTTACTTAGTAATTAGGGGCTACTGCACCAGATTGGGGGTATTATGTATTTATTAAAGCATATTAAGTATTAGTAAAGATAGAGGACATGGCCCTGAAAGTCAGGAAAGCCTAGCTAGTATCTAGGGGAGAGAATCAATTGCATCCTTCCTCCTTGAGTTTTCCAAGCCAAGAGTACAAGTTACTGTGTAAACTTGCTGTGGACAGGAAGGAGAGCCCTCCCTTCCACATTGCTCAAAGTTCCACATAGCTCAAAGGCTAGCATCATTCAAACCTTTTGCTTTACTGGATTTGAGGGTGGTCTGGCTGATGTCAGAGTATGGAGCCCTCCAAGGAGAAAAGGCCTTCTGATAGGTGTGATTTTAATCCCTATTCGCAGTCCAGAATTTCTTTGAAATTCCTCTGACGTCTTGGTTGGCTCCAAGAAATGTCTGGCCAGCCTCTCTGGATTTCATAGAACCCCAAAATACCTTATTATTAAGTACTTTCCTCTCATTAATTTTGGGTGTTTTTTTGTTTTTGTTTGTTTTTGTTTTGTTTGTTTTGGTTTTTTGGTGAGGAAATTGGGGTGAAGTGACTTGCCCAGGGTCACACACCTAGTAAGTGTCAAGTGTCTGAGGCTGGATTTGAACTCAGGTCCTCCTGAATCCAGGGCCAGTGCTCTATCCACTGCATGAGGTAGCTGCCCCCTCACATTACTTTTTTTTTTTATATTTTATTTTAGTTTTGTGGGGCAATGGGGGTTAAGTGACTTGCCCAGGGTCACAAAGCTAGTAGTGTCAAGCGTCTGAGGTGAGATTTGAACTCAGGTCCGCCTGACTCTAGGGCCAGTGCTTATCCACTGCACCACCTAGCTGCCCCCTTCACATTAACTTTTGATGAAATTAATGCTTCCTTCTTAGAGATGGATGAATTATCCTGCTGATAAGCCCTGTGGAGTTCTTGTTTTTCATTTAGTAGCTTGAATTTCCCAATCATTTTTGTCAAAACAATCTTGATGTTTGCAAGTGTTCTGGCCCAGATGAATAACTGTGATGTACACCAAAACTCTGAAAGCTGCCCTCTCCTTTTCTGTTTTACTATTATGTGTTGGTTCAAAATGTGTTTACTACAAAATGTTCATGCATGGAGAAGTGCTCTAATGTGTTGCCATTAAGCCTTCTGGTCATTTTCTTGTCATGGGACAAAGCTTTTGCTTTTTTGGAGAGGATAAGTCAAGCCAGCACCTCTTGCCACACATCACCTAAATCACTCTCACATCCTGTCTGTCTTTTCGCATTACAATGACATAGTCTATTAATGCCAATGTTTGCTGTAAGGATATGTGCATGAAGATTTATTGAATTTAAGTAAATGGAAGACAGTGATGGTGAATGAGGTCACGAGATGCACAAATCATCAGTAGTAAGTGACCATTGCTGTTGTTTTATTCTGACTTCATTTCTTTTTTTAGTGCCATAAAAAGTATTTTTTTTTATTTTCCAGTTACACATAGAGATAGTTTTCAACATTTGTTTTCATAAGATTTCTAGTTTCAGTTTTTTTTTCTCCCTCCCTCCCCCCTCCCCAAGACAGCAAGCAATCCGATACAGGTTACATATGTACAATCGCATTAAAATTTTCTGCATTAGTCATACTGTGCTAGAAGAATCAGAGCAAAAAGGAAAAACCTCAAAAAAGAAAAACAAAAAGAAAATAGAGATAGTATGGTTCAATCTTCATCTAGATTCCATAGTTCTTTTTTTTCTGGATTTGGAGAGAATTTTCCATCATGCATCCTTTGGAAGGATCTTGGACGATTGTATAGCTGAGAAGAGTCAAGTCTATCACACTCGATCATCTCTTGTATGGAAATAAAGTATTCTCCTTTCCACAAATCTGAGAGATAATCCATTCCTTCCTCTCCTAATTTACCTATGGTATCACCTTCTATGTCTAAATCATGTACCCATTTTGACCTTATTATAGTATAAGGTGTAAGATGTTGGCCTATGCCCAGTTTTCCTAGAAGTTTCTGTCAAATATTGAGTTCCTATCCCAGAAGCTGGAGTCCTTTCGTTTATCAAATAGTAGATTACTAAAGTAATTTACTACTGTGTCTCCTGTACGTAACCTATTCCATTGATCCACCACTCTTTTCATAGCTAGTACCAAATAGTTTTGATGACTGCCACTTTATAGTAAAGCTTCAAATTTGGTACAGCTAGCTCACCTTCCTGTGCATTTTTTCCATTAGTTCCCTTGATATTGTTGACCTTTAGTTTTTCCAGATGAATTTTGTTATTATTTTTTCTAACTCTATAAAATAATTTTTAGGTAGTCTGATTAATTTAGGTAGAATGTCATTTTTATTATATTAGCTCAGCCTATCCTTGAGAAATTGATATTTTCCAATTATTTAGATCTGATTTGATTTGTGTTTAAAGTGTTTTGTAATTGTGTTCATAGAGTTCCTGGGTTTGTCTTGGCAAGTAGACTCCCAAATATTTTATATTGTCAACCATTACTTTAAATGGAAGTTCTTTTTCTATCTCTCGCTGCTGGACTTTGTTGGTAATGTATGGAAAGGTTAGTGATTTATGTGAATTTATTTTATATCCTGCTACTTTACTAAAGTTGTTAATTCTTTCCAATAATTTTTGAGTTGATTCTCTAGGATTCTCTAAGTATATCAACATATCATCTACAAACAATAGTGATTTTGTTTCCTCCTTACCTATTCTGATTACTTTTCCTTCTCTGATTGCTAAAGCTAACATTTCTAGTACAATATTAAATAATAGAGGTGATAATGGACATCCCTGTTTCACCCTTGAACTTATGAGGAATGCCTCTAACTTATCTCCATTACATATAATGCTTGTTAATGGTTTTAGGTCGATACTGCTTATTATTTTAAGGAAAGCTCCACCTATTCCTACGCTCTCTAGTGTTTTTATTAGTAATGGGTGTGTATTTTTTCAAAAGCTTTCTCTGCAACTATTGAGATAATCATATTATTTTGGTTAGTTTTCTTATTGATGTGGTTGATTATGTTGATAATTTTCCTAATGTTGAATCAGCCCTGCATTCCTGGTATAAATCCCACCTGGTCATAGTATATTATCCTGGTGATCACTTACTGTAATCTCCTTGCTAATATTTTATTTAAGATTTTAGCATCAATATTCATTAGGGAAATTGGTCTATAATTTTCTTTCTCTGTTCTGGATTTGCCTGGATTTGGCATTGAAAACTATATTTGTGTCATGAACGGAATTTTGTAGAACTCCTTCCTATATTTTCCCAAATAATTTGTATAATATTGGAATTAATTGTTCTTTAAATGTTTGGTAGAATTCGCTTGTAAACTGACCTGGCCCTGGAGATTTTTCTTAGGGAGTTCATCAATGGCATGTTCAATTTCTTTTTCTAATATGGGCTTATTTAAGAATTTTATTTCCTCTTCATTTAACTTGGGCAATTTTTATTTTTGTAAATATTTATCCATTTCATTTAGATTATCGAATTCATTGGCATAGAGTTGGTCAAAATAGCTCCTAATTATTGCTTTAATTTCCACTTCATTGGTAGTGACATCACCCCTTTCATTTTTGATACTGGTAATTTGGTTTTCGTCTGTCATTTTTAAATCAAATTAACCAATGGTTTATCTATTTTATTGTTTTTTTCATAAAACCAGCTATAAGATTTATTGATTAATTCTACAGTTTTCTTGCTTTTGTCAATTTCTCCTTTGATTTTTAGGATTTCCCATTTAGCATTTAGTTGGGGATTTTTAATTTTTTTCTAGCTTTTTTTGTTGCATGCGCAATTCATTAATCTCCTCTTTCTCTTTTTTATTCATGTAAGCAAGATATAAAATTTCCCCTAAGCATTGCTTTGGCTGAATCCCATAAGTTTTGCTATGTTGTCTCATTATTGTCATTTTGTTGGATGAAGTTATTGATTGTTTCTATGATTTGTTGTTTGACCCACTCATTCTTGAAAATGAAATTATTTACTTTCCAATTACTTTTCAGTCTACCTTTCCATGGCTCTTTATTAACTGTAATTTTTATTGCATCATGATCTGAGAAGGATGCATTTACTATTTCTGCCTTTCTACATTTGACTATGAGGTTTTTGTGCCCTGATCCATGGTCAATTTTTGAGTATGTGCCATGTACTGCTGAGAAGAAGGAATATTCCTTTCTATCCCCATTCAGTTTTCTCCAGACATCTATCATATCTAACTTTACTAACATTCTCTTCATCTCCTTAACTTCTTTCTTATTTATTTTTGTGGTTAGATTTATCTAACTTCTGAAAATGGAAACCAAAGGGAAAATGACATATTCGATCATCTAGCCAAATGGAAAAAAAAAGGTGCATAATCTCACTGAAGAAAACAATGCCTTAAAAAATTCATTTGGCCAAATGGAAAAAGAGGTGCATAATCTCATTGATGAAAACAATGCCTTAAAAATTAAAATTGGATAGTTGGAAGAGACACCAGGAATCAGTCAAGCAGAATCCAAAGAATTAAAAATAGAAGAAAATGTGAAATACCTCATTGGAAAGCCAACTGATCTAGAAAACAGATCCAGGAGAGACAATTTGAGAATCATTGGGCTGCCTGAAAGCCATGATCAGAAAAAGAGTCTAGACACCATATTCCAGGAAACTATTAAGGAAAACTGCCCTGATATTATAGAATCAGAGGATAAAATCATCATTCTAAGAATCCACCGATCACCTCCTGAAAGAGATCGCAAAAGGAAAACCCTAAGGAATATTGTAGCCAAATTCCAGAATTATCAGGTGAAGGAGAAAATACTCCAAGCAGCCTTGAAAATACTGATATATTTTACAAACAAAAAGGCCAATTATATCATCATTAGAGTGATCTTTAAAAATAATCACATAAAATTAAGGCTTATGGTCTAAAGTAAGCATGTTCTGTGTATATGTGTGTGTTATGTATGTTGTGTATGGAACAGGGTTGCATCAAAGTAAATTAAGCAAAAATTTTAGGGAGGAAATATTGACTCAAAAAAAGGAGAAAGAAAAAACACCATATTTATAAAATATTAAGCACAAATGGAAGAAAACACAAATATAACACTTTTAAATGTAAACAGAATAAAAAAAATCCAATATAATTAAAGAGAATTACTGAGTAGGTAGAACAACAACAAAAGCCCATAGTACTCAAGTTTCAGGAGATTTCTAAAAATCAAAGTCATAAGATTAAAGAAGTTCTATTAAAAAGCTATTTCTAAAAATGTCTACAATATATATTTTAAATACATATATATGCATACATATTTACTTATAAAATGTGTACATACATTATATATAAATAGGGCTTATCTAAAATGAGAGAGATGGTAATAATTTAGTTGGAAAAGAATACATATTGGTATGTAATTTTGTAATTTAATGCTATTTTTCCATTTATCTAAACTCTATTGTTTCTGAAAAACGTGTAATTCTTGATTGTGGATTGTTTTTCATATGACATCTATCATGCACAGATACCTATCCCCTTCCCATTTCATGAATACTCAGGAAATTTCTATTATTTTAATCATCCTAGATAAATATATATGTGATATGAAAATGCTGAAAAATATAATGCATTACAAAATGAAAATCTACAGAATTAGATATTGTTTAATTCTCCTTAATCTATACAACTGTAACCCTTAAGTTAATAATTGAAATTAATATATAATTAGGAGGAATTATAGGAATTATAAAGCTCATCCATAGTTTATGAATCAATTGTCATTTCTCCATTGCATTTCTTCATTATTAGTCCATAAACACTTAAACTAAACACTGTTACCTGTGCCCTTTATCCTATCCTCTCCTTCAGAAAATTGACTCCTCAGTCATCTTTTCTTCAATCCCTCCATATCTACTGGTTACTTTCCTATTACCTTAAAACATCACAATTCTTGGCTGAACAAATTGTGCTGTGTGTATATGTGTATATATTTTATTTCCCTGTATTCTTTTTTTTTTAAAGTGAGGCAATTGGGGTTAAGTGACTTGCCAAGGGTCACACAGCTAGTAAGTGTTAAGTGTCTGAGGCCAGATTTGAACTCAGGTACTCCTGACTCCAGGGCCGGTGCTCTATCCACTGTGCCACCTAGCTTCCCCAAGTTGTGGTATATTAATGTAATGAAATAATATTGTGCTGTAAGAAATGATGAGCAGGCAGATTTCAGAAAAACCTGGAAAGACTTAAGTGGACTGATGCTGAGTGAAGTGAGCAGAACTAGGAGAAGATTATACACAGTAACAGCAACATTGTGTGATGATCAACTGTGATAGACTTGGCTCTTCTCAGCAGTGCAATGATCCAAGACGGTTCCAAAGAACTCATGATGGAAAATGTTCTGTACATTGAGAAAAAAGAACTGTGGATTCTGAATGCAGATTGAATACTGTTTCTACATTTTAGTTGATTTTTTTCTCTTTTGAGGTTTTTGCCTTGTGTTTTGATTCTTCTTTCACAACATGATTAATGCAGAAATATGTTTTATGTGATTGTACATATATAACATTTATCAGATTGCCTTCTGTCTTGAGGAAGGGGCAAGGAAGAAAGGAGGGAAAAAATTGGAACTAAAAATCTTATGAAAAAAAATGTTGTGAACTATCTTTACATGTAACTGAAAAATAATAAAATACTTTTATGATAAAACATTACAATTCTTTCCATCTTAATAAGCAAAAAACAACTTTCACTAGACCCTACCATCCCCTCAAATGTTCTTCTCCCTTTATCAGTCAAACATCTAAGGAAAAACCTGTCTATTCTTCCTATTTCAATTTTCTTTCCTCTCACATAATCCTTTCAATATGGTTTCTGAAATCATCACTCAGTGAAATTAAATGAACCCTTAATTTCCATATCTTTTCTCAGTTGTCATCATTTTTTACCTATTTCTGTGCTGCTCTTAATCCTGTTGATTACTCCCTGTTCCTGGGTGCTTTGTGGGGTTTTGTATCATTACTCTTTCCTGATTCTCCTTACCTATCTGATCACAGATTCATTTTAAGTCTAGTTGGCAGGCTCATCATCCACAATCCAATTCCTACTTTTGCATATTCTCTATGGCTCTTTTGTGGGCCTTCTTCTCTGTTTTCTCACTTTTTTTTACCTCCTCAACTTCCATTGGTTAAATTACCATCTGTATTCAAATAACATATTCATCCCATTCTCTCTCCTGAGTTCTAGGCTTGTACTGCCAACTGTTTGTTACATAGACCACACTGAATATCCCATAGAGAGCTCCAACTCAATATGTCTAAAACAGGATTCATTACCCATCACATCATCCTCAACCAAAGTTCACCAAAATGAACTTGTCCATTTCCCCATGTCTCCCAAGTTCCTAATTTCAGCATTCTTCCTAACAATATCAAAATAGGTGAATTTTCTGCTTTTATCTAAATGAATTCTCTTTTCTCCAATCACTTATTCTCCTCTAATTCAGTCAGAAACTTATCGTTTGTTATCTGAACTATTGTAGACATCCCCTAATTGGCCTCGCTGCATCATCTCACCCCACTTCAATCCTTCTATAATATAATGACAATTGGGACAGGATTATGATTTCATTGTCATAGGGAACTCCCTGGGTGTAGAATCTATCTCTGCCAATGGAGATTGTCACTTTATTTCTTTTCTTTTCTTTTTTTGTGGGGCAATGAGGATTAAGTTACTTGTCCAGGGTCACACAGCTAGTAAGTGTCAAGTGTCTAAGGCAGGATTTGAACTCAGGTCCTCCTGAATCCAGGGCCAGTGCTTTATCCACTGTGCCACCTAGCTAGCCCTGACAATTTGTGTCTAAGTTAGAATTGCCTAGACGACTGGAAATTAAGTAACTTGCTCAGGGTCACAGACTCAGCATATATCTGAAGAGAGGCATCAACCCAGGTCCTCCTGGCTTTTTGTGCTACCAAAGTGATTTTCATTAATCCTAGATCTGATCTATGTCACTTTGTACCTCAAAAAAACCCTAGTGGCTTCCTATTACCTCTAGGATAAAATATATAAATTGGTTTTTAAAGTCCTTCACTGTTCTGGAATCTACCTTTCTGTTTATCTCCTAGTACCTTGAAGCCACCTCACTTCTGGCACATGCAATCTTCTACTCCCTTCAAGATATTGTTCAAGTACATCCTTATACAGCCAACCTTTCCTCATCTCTGCAACAAAGGCCATCCTTCCCTTGTATATAACTACCTTATATTTATTTTGACTTTTTGTACATACAAACATAGGTACATAGTGTAAATATAATTCCTGTCTCAAAGCCCATTTGTATGGGATTCTCTCCTTATCAGTGGAGATTAAAGTCTTGTTTTGTGTGAGGGGTAGGGCAGAGTTGATAATAGAAAAGGTTTATTTCTCAGGCAGTCTCCTTTTGGTGAATCTTCATGCTCATTCCTTCTCAAGTCCTCCTTCAGGACTCTCCAGAACCAGTGCACTCTTTGCATTGGTTAACTTTTAAGTCTTCTTAAAGCATAGAATTGTTAGCTTCCAGATTAGAGATAGAAGGTGGAAGATGCAAATCTCACTTTAGGTTGCTGAAAGAAAAGACTCTAGAGGAGTGGACAGTCTCTGTCTTGTCACTATTCCGAGCTCGCTACCTTAGAGACTTCAAGGAGTTTCCCCTTGGATGAGATCCAGGACTCTCTCTCTTAGTTGAGCTAAATCATCCCAATCTCAAATGGGAGAGCTCCTCCATTTTGTATTGTCTGGTATATATTCTTTTATGTATACCTACTATGATTTCTGTTTATCTATGATTTAGATAAATGGGCTTCTTTGTTATCCTCTATGAGTATTTGCTGTGTAACTGACATCAAGTGAGAAAAGAATCAATCCTTGGCTATAGAGCTTGGGGGGTCTTCTCTTTCCCCCAAATGATAAAAAAATCAGAAGTTAGACAACCCTGATTGTACCTCCTAGACAAACAATATTTAATAAGAACAGATAGAGATAATTGTATCCCAGCACTGCCTATCTCTGTAGGGAGAACAGTGGCCCCAACTTGCTGCATCCCCTACTAGCCGGAATGAGTCTCCCTTGGAAAAGAGTAGGAAGGAGAAGAGGCTAGAGATATCTATTCTTCTTCCCTTTAAGTCATGCTCAAGGAAAGTATTCTCACCCCACAAAAGGCTTGCTTACATGTGACCTCATTCTACTGCTACAAAGGGTCCACACTCCTATTGCTACATAAGCTTCTCAAGAACAGAGATTGTTTCTTTCTCTTTTAAAGAAATTTTCTCTTCTTAAACATTACCTGACACAGTGCCTAGAGCTTAATTGATTAATTGTACATGAGAGTATCAAGTGTCTATGTGCTGAGTGATAAAGTGCCTATGGAATACTTCCTTCCTTCTTCCTTTATTTTGTTCCTTTTTTCTTTCTTCTTTGCAATTGTACAGTGATAGTGAGAAGTTTCCTTCTTTATTGTTTGGCTTGGATTTCTGTTAATACCAGGTACAAGAAAAAGCAATCCCCATATTGTGAAAATAATTGTTTCTGTAATTAGCCCTCTAGAGTAACATAAAACGTGGGAAAAATATTTTTAAAACATTGTTGTTAATTTTTTACCTAAGTGTCTGTGAAGGTAATTAATATTAAAGTGAAAATTAGCATTGCCATTTTACCTCCCTTTTCTAGTTAAAACTGAAGACTTCTATAAACATTTTTCTCCAAGGATATCAGATTTGTTTTAAACATTCAACATATTTCTTAACTTGCTTTTTATAATGACAAATAACTGGAATCTAATGAATGCTAATAGCTAGAATTTACATAATTACCAAATTTAAAATATTTATTTACTAAACAGAATGTCACTGTTTAGGAAAAAACAGATTTCTTTCTCCATATCTATATTTCATATTCCCTTAGTGTATTCCAAGTTGACTTTCCTATCCTTATTCCCAAACATCTTAACTTTAATCATGTTCACTTTAGATCTGTGAACAGAACATAAATGGCTCTAAAGAAAGAAAAAGACATATAAAGAATTTTTATCATTTTACCCTCTTCTTTCCAATCAAGACTCTTATTTTTCCCATCTATGTTCCAAAAAATAACAATAGTTTAGTTCATTATTAAACATGATGTAAAATAAATCAGAGTAGTAATAGCTTGGTCTCTGTGTGCACACCACTTATACAGAGATTTGAATAATGTAGAATCTTCTAACATGGGAGGCTTTTCCCTTCTATTTTGACAAAGACTCTATTCTTGAATTCTGATCCTTTGAAATACATTTTTGTAATTATTCAAGAAGGTTCATGAATCCACTTATCCAGTGGCTCTCCAAGGGCTAATTAGATTTCCATCGAAGATGGCAGAGAGGAATCGGCAAGCTGCCTGAGCTCTCCTTCTGTTCCCTCAAAAAGAACATTAAATCAAGCCTCTGGATGGGTTCTGAAACTACAGAACCTGCAAAGAGACAGAGAGACACAATCTTCCAACCAGAGATAATTTAGAAGACTTCAGGAAAAGGTCAGTCTGACTCAGGAAAAAGGGAGGCACAGCGCAGGGCAGCAGCCCAGCGATGAGGGGGTCGGGGCAAGTCAGCAGGAAGCTGCGGGCCACAGTCGAACAACTGAGGCCCCTGGAACCTGGCTCAAAATTCTGGTGGCGCAGTAAGGACAGTGTAAAAACCTACCTGCACCAGCCGAGAGGGCAAGTTGCCAGCTGGAGGGCCACGAACAGGATAGGCACGACTAGGTCCACTGATCCTAGCGTGCTCAGACAGGAAGTGCAGGGGGACGAACTGCACACACTATAAAGGGCTCCGAGGAAAAAGCCAGTCACACAGCACCTGTACTCCTGCACAAGAAGCCCAAAACAGGGACCCTGGTGCCCCCAGAGCAGACCTCAACTTAAAAAATAAATAAATAAGCTGCAATAATGAGTAAGAACCAAAAAAGAGCCCTCTCCATTGAGAGCTTCTGTATCAATAGGGAAGAAGCAAACACAAAGTCAGATGAGGATAATACCCTCAAATTGCCTACATGTGAATCCTCACAAGGGAAGGTGAATTGGTCTCAAGAACAAAAAGCCTTCCTGGAAGAGCTCAAAAAGGATTTTAAAAATCAATTGAGAGAGGTAGAAGAAAAAATGGGGAGAGAAATGAAAGGAAAACAAGAAAACTATGAAAAAAGAATCAGCAGCTTGGAAAAGGAAGCACAAAGATTGACTGCAGAAAACAATTCCTTAAAAAATTCATCAGGAAGGTGGGTTAGTGCTACCAAACCTAGAGCTTTACTATAAAGCGGCAGTCATCAAAACTATCTGGTACTGGCTAAGAAATAGAGTGGAGGATCAATGGAATAGGCTAGGCACAGGAAACACAGTAGTAAATGACACTAGTAATGTAGTGTTTGATAAACCCAAAGACTCCAGCTTCTGTGATAGGAACTCAGGATTTGACAAAAACTGCTGGGAAAACTGGGAAATAGTATGGCAGAAAATAGGCATAGACCAACATCTTATACCTTATACTAAAATAAGGTCAAAATGGATACATGATTTAGACATAAGAGGTGATACCATAGGTAAATTAGGAGAGAAAGGAATAGTCCTACCTATCAGATCTTTGGGAAGGAAAACAGTTTATGACCAAACAAGAGATAGAGAATATTATGAAAGGCAAAATGGATGATTTTGATTACATTAAATTTAAAAAAA
The DNA here is from genome assembly GCF_019393635.1 of Dromiciops gliroides. Classification (NCBI taxonomy): domain Eukaryota; kingdom Metazoa; phylum Chordata; class Mammalia; order Microbiotheria; family Microbiotheriidae; genus Dromiciops; species Dromiciops gliroides. The sequence goes on from NC_057863.1 coordinate 192,048,925, forward strand.
TTTTGTACAAACAGAAGCAATGCATCCAAAATTAGAAGGGAGGCAGAAAGCTGGGAAACAATTTTTATGGCCAGTACTTCTAATAAAGGCCTCATTTCTAAAACATATAGGGAACTAAATAAAATTTATAAGAATCCAAGTCATTCCCCGATTGAGACATGGTCAAAGGATATGAACAGGCAGTTTTCTGATGAAGAAACCAAAGCTATCTGTTCCCATATGAAAAAATGCTCTAAATCTCTAATGATTAGAGAGATGCAAATTAAAACTCTGAGGTACCACATGACACCTATCAGATTGGCTAAAATGACAAAAAAGGTAAATAATAAATGTTGGAGAAGCTGTAGGAAAATTGGAACATTAATGCATTGTTGGTGGAGCTGTAAAACTGATCCAACCATTCTGGAGAGCAATTTGAAATTATGCCCAAAGGGCAATAAAGCTGTGCATACCCTATGACCCAGCAATACCACTTTGGGGTATTTTTCCCAAAGAGATTATGGAAAGGGGAGAGGGACCCACATGTACAAAAATATTTATACCTGCTCTGTACGTGGTGGCAAGGAATTGGAAGTAGAGGGTATGCCCATCAATTGGGGAATGGCTGGACAAGTTTTGGTATATGAATGCAATGGGATACTTATTTGTACTGTAAGAAATGATGAGCAGGAGGAGTTCAGAGAAACCTGGAGGATCTTTGCGTGGGCTGATGATGAGTGAGATGAGCAGAACCAGAAGAACATTGTACACAGTATCATCAACATTGTGTGTTGATCTACTTTGATGGACTATATTCTTCTCACCAATGCAATGATATAGAAGAGTTCCAGGGAACTCATGATGGAAGAGGATCTCCAAATCCAGGAAATCAAAACAAAACAAAACTGTGGAGTATGGATGATGAATGAACCATATTATTTCTTTTGTTTTGGGTACTGTTGTTTTTCTATTTTGAGGTTTTTTTGTCATTGCTCTGATTTATCTCTTGTAACATGACTAATGTGGGAAATATGTTTAATGTTATTATGTGTATATATATATATGTATACATATATACATACATATACACACACACACACACACACACACACACACACACACACACACACATATATATATATATATATATATATATATATATATATATATATATATATATATATATATATATATATATATATAACCTATGTCGGATTGCCTGCTCTCTGGGGGAGGGGGAAGGGTGGGGAGGGAAGGAGAAAAATCTGAAATTGGAAAGCCTGTATAAACAAAAATTGAGAACTATCTTTACATGTAATGGGAAAAAAATAAAATACTTTATTAAAAACAACAACAAAAAAGATTTCCATCACTACCTCCTGCTTTCTATTCCACCCTAGCTTTCAAAAAGGCAAAGGTATCCCTGCAACTACTACTATTAAAGTTCACCACATTTGTTGGAAGTTTAGGAAGCTGTCTGGGCCTAAAGGCTACTTTCCTCACTACTTCCTATGTTATTCAAAGTAATTAGCACAGCTACATAATGAGAAGCGCTATTAATTTAATGGGACAAAAATCATCTCTAGCCTTTATACACAATAGAAAAGTGCCACTTTGGTTGAATTGCAGTTCAAAAGTGTAGATGATTAGAGACTACTGCAGTAGAATTGTAAATTAGGTAGGCATGAACTGGAAAAGAGACAGTAGCGTTGCGGAGGATACATAGTCACATAGCTTTGGAAAGGGGTAAGAACAGCAGAATGTAGGAAGAGTGGGTAGAACCAGACCTGAGCAATGTGGCAGCTGTGAATGAGCAGATGGGAAAACCCAATAGAAAGGTAATGAGAGTATTGGAGAAGCCAGGAATAGGTGTGTTCTGGCCATGATGTTACAATTCCAAAGCCATGGCAATAGATTTAAAAAGTCATCCAGTATTCTCTAGCCAATTCTGATAAGGTTAAAGAGAAGGAAATTCAAAATAATTTGAAAGCTTCACTGCCATTGCAATGAGTTTGAAATGTCTATGTTGGTCTCCCGCTATGGGAAGGGAGATGGGAGTAAAGTGGAGGAGTGAAAAAGGAATCAGTATATGGAAGATGACACTGTTTTTGTATATAGAGTCAGAGAATGTTTACTAATTAAATTCCTTGTTGATAACAACTTCCTATTATGCCCCTTATTTTAAGATTATTATGTCCTTTATCCAGTCAGGAATAGAAACATGTTGTGCAGGCTTGGACCAAGGTTTTTGATAGTTTATAATCCAAAACAGCACACTAAACCTGCAAAATAATTAAAGTTGCATAATCTTATGTCATTAAGTATAGCAAGGATTTAGAATCTGCCATACTCATCTGTAGTCTAAGCAGTGTAAACATTCCTTCATTGACTTGGTAACCTGGCCCATTTGTTTATTCTTTCTCATTCTAATTATATGGTAATGGACTATGTTCTTATATTTCAACATTAATCATTAAAATTGCAGCATCTCTCTCACAATTTTAAACCCCTTCCCACAATTAAAAAGAGAAGGTCTTTGTCTATAAAGTTTTGCCAATATTTCTCTCTGTGTCCACATCTATGCACACATACATACATACAGAGAGAGAGAGAGAGAGAGAGAGAGAGAGAGAGAGAGAATCAGTTACAATGCATCAGTTGTGACAAATGATCATAGCCAAAATCACCTTTAACCATCCCTATAACTTCTGACTTCTCAATTCTGGAAACATTGTCCCAGTATTAATTTCTCTGGATACAAGAATTCACTTCATGAGAAGAACCAGAAGAACATTGTACACAGTAACAGCAACATTTTTGCGATTATCAACTATGATACACTTAGCTCTTCTCAGCAATAAAATGATCCAAGAAAATTCCAAAAGACTCATGGTGGAAAATGCTATCCACATCCAGAGAAAGAACAATGAAGTCTGAATGCAGATTGAAGCATACTATTTTCATATTTTTCTTGTTTTTTCCCTTTTATTCTGTTTCTTCTTTTACAACATGATATATGTGGAAATGTGTTTAACATGATTGTACATGTATGACATATATCAGATTTCTTTCCATCTTGGGGAGGGGAGAGGAGAGAGAGGAAGAAAAATATTTGGAACTCAAAATCTTACAAAAATGAATGTTGAGGGTGGCAGATTGGGGAAGGGGGCAGTCAGAAGCAAAACACTTTTTGAGGAGGGACAAGTTGAAAGAAGATAGGTATAGAGTAAAAGTCATAAGGAGAGAATAGGATGGGGGGAAATATAGTTAGCAATAGTAACTATGGAAAGAATTTGAAGAAAGTTTATCTGACAGGCCTCATTTCTCAAACACATAGAGAATTGAGTCAAATTTGTTAAAATAAGAGTCATTATCCAATTGATGATTAAATGATATGAAGTTTTCAGATGAAATAATCAAATCTCCCATATGAAAAAAAAATGCTCTAACTTTAACATTCTGTAGAGCAATTTGGAACTATGGCCAAAGGGCTAAAAAACCATGCCTACTCTTTGACCTAGTAATTTCACTACTAGGTTGGTATCCAAAAAGAGATAAAAAACAAAATGTTGAATTCAAAATTGAGGAAATGCCCATCAGTTGGGGAATGACTGAACAAATTGTGGGAAGAGATTATTATGGAACAATTATGTTCTATAAGAAATGATGAGCAGGATGCTATCAGAAAAACCTGGAAAGACATACATGAGCTGATGTAAAGTGAAATGTACTGTATACAAAGTAACAGCAACATTGTAAGATGATCAGCTGTGAATGACAGCTATTTTCAGCAATACAATGATCCAAAACAACTCTGAAGGACTTATGAAAAATGCAATACGTCTCAATTGTGAGATTTAAAATTGGATACTAGATCATAAATTTCCCCTCTTTAACCTTTCCCTTAATTTATCTCCCAGACTAGTAAATGGAAGAAAATTCTGGTCTCTAGTTAGAGCTTTTATTGTGTGGTATTTACCAGGTGATGTTGATTAGAAGGATAGGAAAGTAGAAATACAAACAAATAGTCTTAAATCTAAGCTTAGTCTACATTCCGTATAAAACTCACCAAAAGCCCAAGGCCACCTTTGGGGGGAGAGAGAGCCGAGTCAAGCATGTGCTGCTAATGGCGAGCCGGGCCACGTCCAACTCCAGTCAGCATCTGTCTGTGTGTTGCGCCAGTCATCGGACCAGGAGAGCAGGCAAGAGAATCCCACTTCCGTTCTCTCCTTGTCTTTTAAGCTTGCACCCCAGAAGTGGAATGCTTAGCAGCCGGGCTGGTGTGGGTAGCCCATGCACAGCTGTCGGTCTCCTCCCCGAAAGGGTGGTCCTTTAAAAAACTGGCGTCTTTCCGTATTTACTAACTGACTGATAGGAAACGTTTTACCACAACACAGAAAGAACTAATGGTGTATTAATACAGATAAAAGCATAATTTTTTAAATTTCCTTTTTCTAAAGATTTTTTTGTCTGTTTTCTTTCACAACCTGACTAAAGGGGAAATGTTTTGCATAATGTTATACACATGTATAACTTATATTGAATCACTTGCATTCTAAAGGGGGTTGGGGAGGAAGGTAGGAAAAGAATTTGAAACACAAAGTTTTAAAAATCGATGTTAAAAATTGTTTTCACATGTAATTTGACAAAAAATAAAGTTCTAAATAAATGGAAAAAATGAATTTTGGAAACTATCTTTACATGTAATTGGGGAAAATACTACTAAAAAGTCACTTCATATTTATTCAGAATTTAAGTCTTTAAAGTCAGTTCTCTCAGGAAGTAATGTAAATGCCATTGAGAAGAGACAGAACATGAAAGATATTGTGAGATTAAAATTGGATATTAGATCATAAATCTCCCCTACTTAACTTTTCCCTTAATTTATCTCCCAGACTAGTAAATGGAAGAAGCTTCTGGTTTCCTAGATAGAGCCTTTATTGTATGGTAGTCACAAGGTGATGTTGATTAGAAGGATAGGAAAATAGAAATACAATACAAATCGTCTTAAGTCTAGGCTTAGTCTATATTCCTTATAAAAACTCACCAAACCGAAAAGGCCACCTTTGGAGAGAGAGAGAGACCGTCTGTGCCACGCCGTCAGGAGTCCCGCCAAGCAGGCAAAAAGGCCTACTCCCGTTCTCTCCACCCCGGAAGTCAAAAACCCGGCAGGCAGTCTGACATGCGCAGCAGGCGGACTGTTCATCTCCTCCCCAAAAGGGTGGTCCTTGAAAAACTGGCGTCTTTCAGTTATCCTAACCGACTGTTAAAAACTTTCATATTTTACCACAATATCAAGGGGAATATTGTGAAATAATGATGAAAAGGTAGAAAGGAGCCATATTGCAAAGTGCTTTAGGTACCCAGCAAGTTTTTATTTTAGCCTATAGGAAATAGGGAGTCACTCACATGTCTTGAGCAGGGGAGTGCTATAAGAAAATCTATGACTTAGAATGATCATTTTGGCAGCCATGTAAAGGATAATTTTGTAAAGGAAAGGAGAGAACCAAAGATACCAAATAGCAGGCTTTTACAGGAATGTAGGTGAGTAGTGAACCAGGGTTGAATGCAAAAAGTGAAAAAGGTTTTAAATTTCATTGGCTGGAATAAAAATGCCCTCATCAAATTTAAGGAAGATTATGGGAGATGAGAATTTAATTTGAGTAAATGATTGATTCAAATTTAGCATTTGATATGCCAGTAGTATATTGTTGTTCAGTCATATTGGGGGTAAAGATATATTTAGGGAAGATTAGTACCTCCAGTGTGAAAGATGCTAAACTCTTTCAAAGGTTGCTTTGCACCTTTGGTGTCCACCTGATTGACTCAACTCTCACCTGTGGCTCCAAGATGCTGTAACTGAACAGCAGCAACAACCTAGTAAACCATCTTGGAAGACAGCTTGAGGGTAACTGATAGATCTCAAACCCATTGATGAGTTAGGGGTTGTCTACTTGAAGCATATGTGAGTGAGATTTTTCCCCCACCCCATAGTTATAAGAGATTTAATATAGTTATAAGTGATTTAATTATGATAATAATCAGCATATTAACTAAAATTGTGATTTATTATATTTAGACATTTTTTAAAATTGTATTAGTAGATTAAGTTTCTTTTCTTTCTGCTTAACAATGTCAGATGATATTTTCCAATGTTAAGCAATAAGTAATATCAGATGATATTATAGTCAAAACAGCAACAGGATATTATAGTTAGCAATATAATGTTTTAGAAATCACTAGTGATATGCTTGAATAAAGGGTCATGCATTAAAGTTATGACCATATGTTTAACTAGGGGTCATACCATAAAGTTGTGATCTGTTGCTGCAAGAAGACTGATAAGATTGCTGGCTGATTGTGACTTTAGCAAAAGGCAGTTTGTCTATAATGTGCCTATTAGCAAGTAAATTGAGTAACAAGACTGGCTAATTAAGCTTGTCTAAAATTATTATGGTATATAAGCATTTAAGCTCTGTAGAGGCATAAAAACCTTTTGATTCTTTGACTTGAGGTCTTACAGGTTCTATTTCTGTGTCAGACTGGCTTTATTGTGAGACAGGTACCCTCTCTCAATAAACTTATTTTCTATGGCTTGTAGACTTCGCTGTTTCTTTCCTTTGTCAGACTTAGAAAATTTCACAATTTTAGTGAACCCCATGTGATCTTGCAATAATTCTGTCCTTTTGGGTTTGTCCTTTTCTTTTCTTTTTTTTTCTTTTTTCTTTTTTTTAAGTGAGGCAATTGGGGTTAAGTGACTTGCCCAGGGGTACCCAGCTAATAAGTGTTAATGTCTGGGGCTGGATTTGAACTCAGGTACTCGTGAGTCCAGGGCCGGTGCTCTAGCCACTGCACCACCTAGTTGCCCTGGGTTTGTCCTTTTTAACTCAGGACTCTGTCTGAGCTCAACCCTGGGGATATTTCCCCTCAGTCCCTTCTTGAAAGAGAAAGACCTGAATGCAAATTCTCACTGGACCGAACCTAACCTTCTCCAAGTAGTATTTTTAAACTGCAAATTGAGATAATTATTTATTTCTTCACTTTTCTTTTTTTCTGCCTTCTGATATTAAATATTTTTTAATTGGGTTTAAACATTAGAAAGCTATTTGTAAATTATTCCCTGTGGTTCCTAGGTTTTGGTTTTAAAAAGAAATGCTTTTTTGCGCTGCCTACTAGTTCTGTGAAAGTTCTCTTTTTTAAACTGCACAATCATTGTCTTGATAGTTTGGTAGGACCACGGAAACAAAAGGAATACTAGGCTGCTCAAAGAGGTGGAGAAATGTTCCAGGTCAGAAACAGGGAAGATCAAAGCCTTTGCTACAATTAGCAGGGGCATTAGGATCATGATTGGCCATTACACTTCCAGACTAGACAAGATAATGAGACTCAGTCTCAGAAGAAACAAAATAAAAGAGGCTACTGGAACAATCCTGGTGATCAGGGTCATGACTCTGAAGGTGGAGAAAAGGAGATGGATGTATGACATGTTGTGAAGAAATAAATGATAAGACTTGATAACTGATAAGGTATGAGAGCTAAGAAAGTAATAGTTGAGTATTTGAACCTGGTTGGCTGTATGTTCTCAAATTAAGAAATATGATGGGTTAAGGGGAAAGGATAATGATAATATTATAAATATTTATTTGAGATGTTTATTGGATATCCAGTTGAAAATATTTAGTAGACTGATGAAAGTGATATATCAGAGCTCCAAAAAAAGATGATGGCTGGATATGTATATTGATATGATAACAACCCAAGAGACATTATAAGGTAAACTAGAGAAAATATGTAGTCCAGAATAGAACTCTCTCCGCAGGGGAGAGCTATGAATTACACCCACAGGACAGTCAGCTTGACAAACAAAATGCTTAATGATATGAGTTGGAAGCTAAAGAAAAAGCAAGATGGAAGGTAAATTTGTTGGACCAGTGGCAGTGTTTTGGGACATGTAGAAAAGTCCACAAAACATAAGCTGGATATTTTCACAGATACATCAAATGCTACATAAGTTACTTTTCATAGTAGGTGACTGTCTTGAATAGAGCACATTTCTATACTATCTCCCCTATCTTTTAGTAGAATAATGAAAGAAATTTTTGTATAATATAATTGGATATTGCTAATATAGACTTTAGATCATAATAGTGGCTTCATCCACATATCCGTAAAAGGCTTCAGTGATACTTTACTGGGAAAATAGAGGCCATTTGTCATAAGCTCTTTACTCTCCCTTTCTTAAAACCCCTTGACATTATCCCCCAAATGGGGGATAATTTCTGATAAAGATGTGGCCCTCCTCTTTGTCAAGGCCAACCCCATACCTGGTATTTTTTTTAGATAGTTCAGTATTTTTTTTATTTTACAGTTACATATAAGAATAGTTTTCAACATTTGTTTTCATAGGATTTTTAGTTCCAAATTTTTTCCCACCTTCCCTTCCCTCCCTACTCCTCAAGACAGAAAACAATCTAATATAGGTTATATATTTGTAATCACATTAAATATATTTCTGAGTTAGTCATGTTGTGAAAGAAGAGTCAGAACACAAGGGAAAAAAAGAAGGAATAAAAACCAGCCCATAATTAGAAACAGTATGGTTCTATCTGCATTCCCAAACCACAGTTCTATTTTCTCGATGTTGAGAACATTTTATATCATGAAGTTCTTTGAAATTATTTTGGACCATTGCATTGCTAAAAAGAGTCAAGTCTATCACCATTGTTCATCATACAATGTTGCTGTACAATGTTTTCCTGATTCTGCTCCTCTCAGCAACAGTTCATGTAAGGGCTTCCAGGTTTCTCTGAACTCCTCCTGATCATGATTACTTTTCACACTGATTTTTTAAAACTTCGTGTTCTAAATATTCTTCTTCGCTCCCTCCTTGTCCCTCCCTATGAAATACAGAAATTAAATATATGTCATATATGTGAAGTTATGCAAAACATCTTCTCATTAGTCAGGTTGTGAAAGAAAATAAACAAAATACCTTTGGAAATAGGAGCTAACAAATAAAATTATATTTAAATCTGTATTCAGAGACCATCAGTTCTATCTCTGTTGATGGTTTGCAGTTTTCATACTTCCTTCTGATGTCATCCTGCTCATCATTTCTTTCACAGTTACTATTGCTAACCCATTTTATTCCCTCCCCTTGAAATTTACTCTATTTTCTATCTTCCTTCACTCTATCCCTTCCCAAAAGTGTTTTGTTTTTTACTACCCCCTCACCCAATCTGCCCTTCCTTCTTTTGCCTCTCAGCCCCCCTCCCACAATATCTCCTTCCCCTCCCACTTTCCCTCAGGGCACAATATATCACTATACATACTTGAGTGTATATGTTATTCCCTCTTTCAGCCAATTCTGATAAGAGCTTACTCTTAGTTCACTAACTCCCCTGATCCTTCCCCATCTTTCCCTCAACTTGCTAAGCTTTTTCTTGTTTCTTTTATGTAAGCCACTTTTACCCAGTACACCTCTTCCTTTCCTTTTCTTCCAGTGCATTCCCCTTACCCTTTAACTTTATTTTGAAGATGTCATCCTGAGCCAGCTAGGTGACACAAGCAGACAAAACAACAGCCCTGGATCCAGGAGGCACTAAGGCCCCATGTAGCCCCAGACATAAGCCACCCAACCGTGCCTGCTCCACAAAAAACAAAGATTAAAAAATAAGTGTTTTACAGATACCACCCTTTCATATTTAATTCACAATTGTGCCCTCTAAGTATGTTCCTTTCAGCTGTCCTAATACTAAGAAAATTCTTAAGTGTGAGAAGTATTATCTTCCCATGTAAGAATGTAAACAGTTTAATCTTTTAATATCCTTCATTATTTCTTTTTCTGTTAACCTTTTTATGCTTCTCTAGGGTCTTATATTTGAAAGTTAAAGTTTCTATTGATTTCAGGTCTTTTCATCTCAAATGCCTGAAAGTCCTCTTTTTCACTGAAGTCCCATTTTCCCCCTGAATGTTTATACTCAGTTTTGCTGGGTAGGGGTTTTTGGCTGTAGTTCCAGTTCCTTTGCCCTCCAGAATATCATATTCCCTGCCCTCTGGTCCTTTGTTGTAGATGCTGCTAGTTCTTGTGTTATCCTTACTGTAGCTCCACAGTATTTGAATTCCTTTTTTTTCTAGCTGCTTGCAATATTTTCTCCTTGACCTAGGATCTCTGGAATTTGGCTATAATGTTCCTGGAATTTTTCCTTTTGGGATCTCTTTCAGGAGGTAATTGGTAGATTCTTTCAATTCCTGTTTTGCCTTCTGCTTCGAGAATATCAGGGCAATTTTCCCTGATAATTTCTTGGAAGACTATGTCTATCCTCTTCTTTTCATCATGACTTTCAGGTAGTACAATGATTTTCAAATTATCTCTCTTGGCAGCTGTTTTTCCAAGGAGATATTTCATATTGTCCTCTTTTTTATTCAGTTGGATATGTTTTACTATGTCTTGGTTTCTCATAAAGTCACTAACTTCCATTTGTTCAATCCTAATTCTTAGGCAATTATTTTCTTCAGAGAGCTTTTGTATCTCCTGTTCTATTTGGCCTTTCAAGCTTTTGACTTTTTTATTATGACTCTCCTACATCCCTCTCATTTCTTTTTCTATTCTTTCCTCCTTCTCTCTAAATATTCCTTCTAGCTCTCCTTTCTATTCAAAGTCCCTTTTGAGTGCTTCTCTGGCCTGAGACCAATTTATATTTTTCTTGGAATGTTTTGGATGTTGGAGCTTTGACTTTGTCATTCTTCTTCTGAGGGTATATTCTGGTCTACTTCTTCCCCCCCCCCCAAATGCTTTCTATAGTCTACTCCTTTCTTTTCTTACTCATCTCAACCGAGAAGCATATGTGTGATTGAATTCTGATTCTCCATGGTCAGAAGCTTGGTGTGGCTGTGCCCCTCCCCAGCTGGGCCTCCACCACTTGGTTTGGACCCCTGCTTCAGAACCAGGGTGCTTCACCCCAACTCCAGCAGAGACTACAGCCACTTCAGCCCAGTCAACCACCGAACACCCTCACCTGTCTGCAAGCCGAGCCTCGGGAGAAGCCACTTTTGCTGAAGAATCCAAGGTACTGGAGGTGTGGTCTGTTCCTGCCTGTTCCTGGTGAAATCACCCTTTTCATTTCTGATTGTTTTGGTTTTTGCGGGGCGATGGGGGTTAAGTGACTTGCCCAGGGTCACACAGCTAGTAAGTACCAAGTGTCTGAGGTCAGATTTGAACTCAGGTACTCCCGAATCCAGGGCCAGTGCTTTATCCACTGTGCCACCTAGCTGCCCCCCCCCTTTTCATTTTTGATACTGGTAATTTGGTTTTCATCTTTCTTTTTTTAAATCAAATTAACTTAGTATTGATGTTGTTTCATATCTATGATACCTTTAAGCAAGATGTAGTTTCCTTCCTTATCTCTTTTAATTAGATCTATTTTTGCTTTTACTTTGTCTGAGATAAGAATTGCTACCCCTGCTTTTTTTATTTCAGCTGAAGCATAATATATTTTGCTCCAACCCTTTCCATTTATTCTGTGTATATCTCTCTACTTCAAATGCGTTTCTTGTAAACAACATATTGTAGGATTCTGATTATTAATCCACTCTGCTATTTGCTTCCATTTTATGGCATCCCATTCATACTCACAGTTAAAATTATTAACTGTTTATTTCCCTCCATCTTCTTTTCTGCTTTGTTTGTACTTTTCCCCTTCTTTCACCCTATTCCTCTTGACCAGTGTTCTGCTTCTGACCACTGCCTCCCTCAATCTACCCTCCCTTTTATCAGCTGCCCTTTTTCTTGCCCCGTTTTCCCCCACTTCTTCCCTCCTTTCTATCAATACCACCCTTTTCCCCTTTCCCTTTTGTTTCCTTAAAGTGTAAGCTAGAGTTATATACAAATGGGTACGTATTTTATTCCCTCCCTGAACCAAATCTGATGAGAGTAAGGTTGAAACAATGCACACCCCTCCCTTCTTTCCCTCTATTGTAATGGGTTTTTTTGGTGCCTCTTCATATGATGCGATTAACCCTATTATTCCTCCCCATTCCTCTCCTCCCCATCTCCTTTTATTCTGCCCCTTAAGTCTCTTTATGTCATCATATCAAAGTCAATTTAATAACAATGCCTTAAGAGAGATACAGATTCTAAGAGTTAAAAGTATTATCCTCCCTCATAGGGATACAAGCAGTTTAACCTCATTGAACAACCTTCTGCCCTTCCCCCCCCCCCCTTTTACCTCTTTATACTTCTCTTCAGTCATATATTCGGAGATCAAACTTCCTGTTCAGTTCTGGTATTTTTTTCAGGAAACCTTGGAAGTCCCCTAATTCATTGAATGCACATATTTGCCCTGAAAGAGAATGATCAGTTTTCTGGGTAGTTGATTATGGGTGGTAATCCAAACTCCTTTTCCTTCCTGAATGTCATATTCCAAGTCCTGTGATACTTTAAGGTTGAAGCTTCCAGGTCCTGTGCAGTCCTGACTATGGCTGAATGATATTTAAATGTTTTCTTTCTGGATGCTTGGATTAGTTTCTACTTCACCTGATAATTTTGGATTTTGGCTACAATATTCCTTGAAGTGTTCCTTTTGGGGTAACTTTCAGGAGGTGGTCTGTGGATTTTTCACTGATGATTTTATCCTCTGATTCTACAATTTCAGGGCAGTTCTCCTTGATGATTTCCTGAAATATGGTGTCTAAACTCTTTTCTTGATCCAACAATTCTCAGATTATCTCTCCTGGATCTATTTTCCAGATCAGTTGTTTTTCCAATGAGGTATTTTACATTTCCATCTATTTTTTTCAGTCTTTTGATTCTGCTTGACAGATTCGTGGTGTCTCACGGAGTTATCAGTTTCAATCTGCTAAATTTTAATTTTTAAAGCCTTATTTTCCTCAGTAAGCTTTTGTACCTCTTTTTCTATTTGGCCAATTTTTTCTCCCATTTGGCCATTTTTTTTCTCTCATTTGGCCAATTGTATTTTTAAGGAATTGTTTTCTTCAGTCAATTTGTGTGCTTCTTTTTGCACTGTAACTCTCATTTCATTTTTTCTTCTACCTCTCTTATTTGGTTCTTAAAAGCCTTTTTGACCTCTTCAAAGAAGGCTTTTTGGGCTTTAGACAAGATCATCTCACTTGTAGGCATGTTGACATACTCATCTGAGTTTGAGTTTTTGTCTTCCTTTCCACCATAGAAGTTGTCAATGGTAAGGGTCTTTTTTGTTTTCTTCCTCATGTTGTAGCCTATTTTTAATCTTATAAAGTTGAAGTCTGCTCCTGTGTCACAGGGTTCACTGTTGTAAGCCTCTTACTGCTCTCAGCTGCCCCACTCTCAGCTATGTTGATTTGAGCCAAGCTTTGCTGAGCTGAGCTGCCAGCTGAGACAAGTAGTGTTGAGTCATCCTCCCCTTTCACCCAGGTGATACAGACCTTTCCTGAAGTCTTCTAAATTATCTCAAGTAGCAGGATTGTTTCTCTTTTTGTAGGTTCTGTAGTTCCAGAATCTGTTTAGAGGCTTGATTTAATGTTATTTTTCAGGGAAATCCAGGAAAGCTCAGACTACTTCATAGTTTCTCTCCATCATATTGGTTCCCTATTCTTTTCTCTATATAGTACTTTTTAAAATAGTTGCAATCAATTTATTAATAGATGATTGATTAGGCATCTTCAATAGTGACTTCAACTTCTACACCTAGTTCAATGCTGATAGGAGTGATCTGCTTCACAATTTCAGAAGGACTGTGCAAATCAATAAGATATTTGTGGATTCTCGTCTGGAACTGATCCCAAGTATTAGAACCTTCACCACAAGGAGTTTTCCAGTTGTAATTCAAAGTGTCTTAGTGGGCATTAAAATAGGTCCCTTCTTGTTCAAGTTTTTTCTATGACTCCTCTAATTAGGTCAATATACACCTTCTTGAGTTATTTCATGTTGTGGCTGGTGAGGGTGATCTGGATCCACTGAATGGCCACTTTGAGCTCCACAAGTATCTTGCCATGTCCTTGAATGCTCTGGCAGTGGAGCAGCTTCCAGACCAATTTATTCTTCAGTGAGAGTGAACAGCAGTGAGACAGGAAGTGGAGAGGCAGGAACTGCCGACTCCAAGTGGATGTGGCAATGGTATCTTCACCAAAGAGAACTTTAAAGAGAGATTTCCTTAAAATAAATCCATGAGATTGATTCTTGGAAAAACAGTAATAAATTTCATTTATATAGTACTTTATACCTAACAAAGAGTTTTCTTCACAATAGCCCAGGAAAGTAAGTACCATAAGTTTTGTCATCATCATCATCATCATCATCATCATCATCATCATCATCATCATCATCATCATCATCAATCCACCCTCATTGTCATCAATCAATCCAGGGATTGATTCCAAACACCCAATCAATGAATTACCATTGCCACCACCACATCATCATCACCTTATACTACACTTGCTTCTGCTTCAAATTTTTTTCACAGTTACTATTGTTAACTGTTTCCCTCCATCCTCTTCCCTTCCCCATGATATGTATTCTATTTTCTATCTTCTTCCACCCTATCATTCCTCAAAAGTAATTTGCTTCTGACTACCCCCTCCTACAATCTGCCTTCCCTTCTTTCACAGCTCCCTCCTTAGTCCCTTCCCCTCTTACTTTCATGCATGATTAGATAGATTACTGCACCCAATTGAATGTGTATGTTATTTCCTCCTTGAGCAAACTATGATGAAATTAAGGTCTTTGAGCTAATTCTGATGAGTGTAAGGCTCAATCACTGCCAGCTCTGCCCCCTTCCCTCCCCCCACTCTATAAGCCCTTTCCTGTTTCTCTTGTGTGGGATTTCACCCCATTCTATCTCCCCCTCCCCCTCAACCACTGCATTCCTATCACCCCTCAATTTTACCCTAAAGATGTAATCATGGGGAAGCTAGGTGACACAGTGGACAAAGTACCCACCCTGGATCCAGGAAAACCTGAGCCCAAATCTGTCCTCAGACACAAGTCACTCACGAACTCAGTGCCCCCAAGCATGTCACCCAACTCCAACCACCGCACGAAAAGATAAACAAAAATAAATGCTTTATAGATATCATCCCTTCATAATCAATTCCCACCAGTGACTTCTGTCTAAATTTATTTCTATCATCTTCCCTAATACTGAGAAAGTTCTTATGAATTTGATGTATCATCTTCCCATGTAGGAAAGTAAACAATTTAACCTTTTAATATCAATAGTAACTGTGAAAGAAATGATGAGCAGAATGATATCAGAAGGATGTATGAGAAATGCATACCATCAACAGAAGAACAACTGATGGTATCTGAACACAGATTGAATTACAATTTTATTTGTTAGCTCCTCTTTCTAAAGGTATTGTGTCTATTTTCTTTCATGGACTGAATAATATGAAGATGTTTTGCCTAACTGCTGGGAAAATGGGAAAATGGTATTACAGAAACTATAGGCCAATATCTTACACCATATACTTAAATAATGTCAAAATAGGCACATGATTTTCACATAAAGGATGATACCATAAGCAAATTAAGGGAGTATGGAATTGTTTATCTCCCTGATTTATGGGCAGGCAAAGAACTTAGGACCAAATAAGATATAGAGAATAAAATTAAATATAAAATAGATAATTTTCATTATGTAAAATTAAAAAGCTTTTGCACAAACAAAACTAATGGAACAAAGATTACATTACAAGGGAAATAGAAAACGGAGAAAGAATTTTTGAAACAAATATTTCTCATAAAGGCCTCATTTCTCAAATATATAGAGAATTTAGTTAAATTTATAAAAATCCAAGTGATTCCCCAATTGATAAATGTTCAAAGGATATGAACAGGAAGTTTTTAGACAAAGAAATCAAAGCTATCTATAATCATATGAAAAAATGCTCTAGGTCATTATTGATCAAAGAAATGCAAATTAAAACAACTCTAAGGTATCACCTCACATCTATCAGAGTGGCAAGTATAGCAAAAACTGAAATATTGGATTTTGGATCAGATGTGGGAAACCTGGGATGCTAATCCACTGTTTGTGGAGTTGTGAAAAGATCCAACTCTCCTGGAGAGCAATTAAGAACTATGCACAAAGGGCTATAGAACTATGCATACCCTTCACAATAGCACTGCTAGCTTTATATCCCAACAACATCCCCCCAAATAGAAAAAGACCTATTTGTACAAAAAATATTTATAGCAGTTCGTTTTGTGGTGAATGAGAATTGGAAATCAAAGGAATGCCAATCAACTGGGGAATGGCTAAACAAACTGTGGGATATGATGGTGATAGAATATTATTGTGCTCTAAGAAATGACAGGCAGGATGACTTCAGAAAGGCCTGGAAAAACATTTATGAAAAGTTGTATTGTTAAGTGAATAGAACCAAGAGAACATGGTACACAGAGATAGTAATGTTGTTGAAGAAGAACTGTGAATGACTTGACTATTCTCAACAATACAATAATCCAAGACAATCCCAAAGAACTATTGATGAAACTTACTATCCTCCTCCAAATAAAGAACTGATATTGATGGAAGCATGGTCTTTTTCACTTTCTTCCTTTTTTTTTCTTTTAATTAAGTTTGCTAGTACAAAATGAAAAATATGGTACCTTTTTAAATAATCGTACATGTATAAGCAATATATGATTGCACACCTCAGAGAGGGGGGAGGGGAGGGAGGGAAAGAGGGATAAAAATTGGAACCCACAACTATAACAAAAAAGTTTATTATGTAAAAAGAAATAAAAGAAAATGCTAATAAAAGAAAGAAAAGAAATGGTACCACTGATTTGATTAATATTCTAAATAGACTAAGCAGACAACTAAATAACCTGATCTGGTCTTGTCTGGACTTAGCTAGATATAATGGGTAAGGCAACTTTATACTGTCACAAAGCACTACAGAAGCTCAATGTAATGAAAAGGGAAAAAAGGGAATTAATGGATGAATAAAAGTTGTTATTTAGTCATTTCAGTCATGACAGACCCTTCATGACTCAATTTGGGGTTTTCTTATCAACGATACTGAGATACTGGGGAGGGGGGGCAGCAGGGTAGTACAGTGCATAAAGCACTGGCCCTGGACTTGGGAGGACCTGAGTTCAAATCCAGCCTCCAACACTTGACAAGTATTAGCTGTGTGAGCTTGGACAAGTCACTTAACCCTCATTGCCCCACCCATAAAAACAAACAAACAAACAAAAAAGGTACTGGGAAGGTTTTTCATTTCCTTCTACAGTTCATTTTACACATGAGGAAACTGAGGCAAAACAAGGTTAAGTAATTTACCAGATTTGAACTCAGGAAGATGAGTCTTCTTGACTCCAGGACTAACACTCTAGTTACCATGTCATCTAGGTTCCTCAAATCTTAGGCTGATTTCTAAAAGATATAATGTCTATAGCAAGAAAGACAGGGGCAGAGCCAAGATGGCAGAGGACAGACATTAAGCTCACAGGGCTCCTGATACAATAACCCCCAAAATAGCAATAAAAGAACTCTTGGGGCAGAAAAACACACAAAAATACGGGCTGAGAGTTTTTTCCAGCTTTAGATAGATTTCAGGGGGCCGTGCTGGGCCATTAATAAAGCCTAACCCCACAATCAGGCCATCTTCTAAGAGATTGTGAGGGAAAATTGCCCTGATATTCTAGAAACAGAAGCTAAAATAGAAATTGAAAGAATCCACTGATCACCTCCTGAAAGAGATCCCAAAAGGAAAACCTCCAGGAATATTATAGCCAAATTCCAGAACTCCCAGGTCAAGGAGAAAATACTGCAAGCAGCTAGAAAAAAAGGAATTCAAATACTGTGGAGCTCCAATAAGGATAAAGCAAGATCTAGCAGCTTCTACATTAAAGGACTGAAGGGCATGGAATATGATATTCCAGAGGGCAAAGGAACTGGGACTTCAGCCAACAATTATGTACCCAGCAAAACTGAGTATAATTTTTCAGAGGCAAAAATGGGATTTCAATGAGAAAGAGGTCTTTCAAGCATTTGTGATGAAAAGACCTGAACTGAATAGAAAATTTGACTTTCAAATACAAGATCCTGGAGAAGCATAAAAAGGTAAACAGGAAAACGACTTCATGAGGGATATTAAAAGATCAAACTGTTTACATTCCTACATGGGAAGATAATACTTTGGAATCATAAGAACTATCTCAATAAGAAATTCAGGGGCAGCTGGGTGGTGCACTGGATGGAGCGCTGGCCCTGGACTCAGGAGAACCTGAGTTCAAGTGTGACCTCAGACACTTGACAATTAATAGCTGTGTGACCCTGGGCAAGTCACTTGGCCCTGGTTGCCTCACCAAAAACAAAACAAAACCAAAAAAAAGAAAAAAATCTTTACAAGAAATTCACAGAAGACAGGGCTGAACTGAATATGAAGTTATGATATCTGTAAAGCATTTATGTTTTGTTCTTTGTAGGGCAGACGTGGAGGGGCATCTTATGTCTGGGGCTCGATTTGACCTTGGGGAGCCTCCTGGGTCCAGGGCTGGTGCTTTGTCCACTGTGCCACCTAGATAATCCATGATGACATCATTAAAATATGGTTGAGGTGTAGGAGGAATAAACTGGGGGAGGGAGAAGGGGAGAGAGGGTCTGGGGAGAGGTATTTCACATGAAGGAAACAAGAATAAAGCTTATGAAGGAGAGTAGAAGAGGGGGAAGGAGTTGGGGAGTGAGTGAAGCTTAATATCATCAGAATTGGCTCAAAGAAGGACTAACATACATACTCAAGTAGGTATAATAATATATTTTTGCCCTGTGGTGGGGGGGACAGAGAAAAGGTTAGGGGGAGAAGGGAAGGAGGAAAGGGCAGATTGGGGGAGAGAGCAGTAAAAAGCAAAACACTTTCAAGAAAGATGGAGATGTTCTGCATTACTGCACCTGTATGACATATTGAATTGCTTGATCTCATAGGGAAGGTTGAGGAGGGAGGGAGAAAGAAAAAGTTAGAACACAGAATTAGCTCAGGGACCCTGATCTCATTGGAGTGGGCTCATGGAGGGAATAGCTTTCATACCCAATTGGGAGGAGCAATCTATTTAACCCTGCAGGAAAATAGGAGGGGAAGAGGACAAGGAAGGAAGGGTGAAAAAAGGGAGTACAGAGAGAGGGAGAGGATAGTCAGAAGTAAGGCACCTCTGAGGAGGAATAGGTAAAAAGAAGATAGAGTAAATGTCATGGGAAGGGAGTGGGATGGAGGGAAATAGTTATGATGATTGATTATAATGGCAAAATGTATGGTAGCTACTTTGCTGGGCTTTTGTAAAGAAAATTCTCTGTCAAGCTTAAGGTACTATATAGAGGTTGTGATGAACAGGATGCTATCGGGAAAACCTGGAGCGACCTACATGAGCTGAAGCAGAGTGAAATGTACTATATACAAAATAACAGCAATAGTGGGAGATGATCTGCTGGGAAGCATGTGGTTGTTTTCAGCAAGGCAATGATCCAATGTAACCCTGAGGGACTTATGAAGATTGCAGCCCATCTGCAGAGAAAGAACTGATGGTATCTGAAAACAGATGGAAACACATTTAAAATTTTTTTTTATTTCCTCTTTGACAATTCCTCAATCTGAAGTTTTGGTTTTTTTGACTGTTTTCTCTCACAACTAGCTAATATGGGAATTTTTCCATGATTACTCATGTATAACTTGTTTTGAATTGATTGAGTTCTTGTGGGTGGGGGGTGGTAATGGAGGGGGGAAGAGAAGTTGGAACACAAAGTTTTTTTTTTTAAATTGATGTTAAAATTGTGTTTTTACATATATTTTGGAAAATCAAATTCTATTCAGAATAAAAAAAAGAAAGATAGGTGTTTCCCTTTACTGTCCCCTTCCCTGATTAGACCATATATGAAGTGTTATGCTCAATCCTTGGATAAAATGATTAAATAAGGTGATTTAGAAAGCATTTAGATGAGGGTGACAAAGATAACAAAACATCTCAAGGTCATGCATGTCATTACAATATTAGTTGAAAACACTGGGAATATTTAATATGGATGAGATTTAGAGTATATATGATAGCTGTCTGGTTAGCTAGGTGACACAGTGGATAATGTGTTGGGCCTAGAGACAGACTTTTCTTCTTGTGTTCAAATCCAGCCTCAGACACTTAGTAGCTATAGGATGTTCTTCAAGTCACTTAACCTTGCTTGCTTCAGTTTCTTCATCTGTTAAGTGAGTTGGAGAAAGAAATGGTAAAATGCTACTGTAGTTTTGTCAAGAAAACCCCAAATGAGATAAAAAAATAGTAGGACACTACTGAAACAACTGAACAACAAAATGGTAACTTTTCCAGTACTCAGAAGTCTGTCAGATAAAATAAGGAATTACTTTTTTTTAAGTGAACTTGTTATGTAGGAAAGGTCTGACTCAGTAGTAGATGAGGCTGAGGGATAGGACGTAAAAGCATGTTGGGTAGATAGGATGGAAGTCAGAATAAATCCTATCTGAAGACATAATATAACTTCACTTTTTTTTAACGCTGACCACTCTTATTTTTTCACATTCACTCAAAAGGTAAAATCTATACTCTGTGATCCAAAGTCACTTTGAGACAGATCTTTGCTATGCCAACATCAATCCTTAATCTTGCCTTAGCACTTTGTGTCAGGCAATCATATCATTTTGTCTAATTGCTTGTGTCATTAAATTTTTTTTCCCGATCAGCAAAACTCTGCCCACTCTCCTTCCCATGCATTCCCCAAACTGAGAATGAAAAAGACAAAAACTTTTTCACAAACATGTTTAGTTAAGAAAAAGAAAATCTGTATCTTATATAAGTGTGTATAAAGAATATGTACATATATATGTGTGCATGTGTGTGTGTCCAACATGACTCTTTGGTACTTGAATTCTTTCTTTCTGGTTGCTCAATTTTTCTTTGACCTTTTTTTCTGTGATGGCTTTCATGTAGTCCAATGATTCTTTGGTTTCTCTTTGATCTTTTTCAGGTAAGTACTTTTTTCTCTGTTTTTAAAACTTTACATTTTCTCATTTTGTTTCATCCTTTGTATTTGTTTCAATATTTTTTGTTTCATAAAATCATTGGCTTCTTGTTTTGAGGAATTTGCTGCTTGTGCAAGGGTTGCTCCTCTTTTTCTTTCTTTTTTTTTTTTTTTTTTGGTGGGACAGTGAGGGTTAAGTGACTTGGCCCAGGGTCACACAGCTAGTAGGTGAGTCTCATTTAGTCATATCATTTCTGAAATTCCTTCCAGTTCTGAGTTTCTATGATTTTATATACACATCAAAGACCTAGGCCTCCTAGTTTGTCAGCTGACTCAAGTCCTATAATTTCCAATTCTATGTTGCCTTGGCTATCTTCAAGAGTAATTACACTCCGACCTCACTTTCTCTGGAAATGCTTCCATCAACAAGTTTATAAAGTCTAAAATTGCTTTCTGATAAAATCACCTCTCTGATACCTCTTAATACTTCTCAACCTGGTCTTTACCATCAGATTAACTTCAGTCACTCAATTTTCCTCCCTTGAAAGTCTTAAACTGATAGCCAACTATTTTCAACAACTGTCTTCCACTATTGAATACCTTATTCCCTTGTCCTCCCATTATATCTGTCCTGCGAATACTTCACCTTAGGCCACCCTTTCCACTCAACATTTCCATTCTTCTGATCAATTGAGTGCTGATAGAGAATGTTAGGAAATTATATATTCCATCAGTACCCCAAACTCAATCTGCTCCAAGCTGAAATCATCCTTTCTTCTAAAAAACCTGCACATCCTAATAGCCTTAATAAGTTCATAAGATCAATGTTATTTTTATTTCCCTCCCCCCTCTTCTTCATCCCCTAATTCAAATCAGTTATCAAGACTACAATGTTTGGGGGCAGCTGGGTAGTGCAGTGGATAAAGCACCAGCCCTGGATTCAGGAGGACCTAGGTTCCAATCTAACCTTAGACGCTTGACACTTATTAGCTGTGTTATCCTGGGGCAAATCACTTAAACCTCATTGCCACATTGTCTCCTACTCATTTTTCCCATTCTACTCATATTTATGCTACAAATGCCTATGCCCTTATTACCTCTCACCTTATTACTGTAGGTAATTTCTAAGTATCCTTCATGTCAATATGTCAACATATCAAGGATCCATAATTCTGTCAATGTAGGATAAATCCTGGTATGGGACAAAAGCTTTAGTAGGTCTGAGAAATTAAAAAACAAACAAACAAACAAAAAAACCTCCTTAGCCTAACATTCATGTTCATCTGCAGATTAACTTTTCCTTAGCATTCCATATTTATTATGCTAATTTCTCTTTCATACATTCTAAGTTCATGTTTAACAGGAGTACCAACTCTTCCCATGCATGGAATGAACTCCCTTCAGGCCCCAACCTGTTAAAATACTTCTCTTTCTTCAAGGCTTGTTACCACCTTCTCTGTGAAGTTTTGCTTGATCTCTTTGACCAAAAGTGATTTTACTTTCCTCAGATTTTCTTCCTGGTTGTAGTCTCTGCATATCTTTCCTTTGTCTTTTGTCTGTGTTTTATTTTCCCTTGTATTATGCTTATTTATGAGCATTTTCCCCTCACCTATTAGTTTATAAGCTAATTCATGTGCCTTCCAAATTACAGGCATTTATCATTTTTTTAAAAATTGTACTAAATATGGCAATATTCCTATTATTATCTTCTGATAATCCAATCAGATTATACTTTATTATGTAGCAATAGGGCAACATTATTAATACTAGATAACCACTGCAAATTCATAGAAAGAAAAATTTTAAATTATTGAGATTGACAGCAAGACTGACAGCGAAGAAAAGACAATAAATTCTAATAATAACTAATTCTGCATTTTATAGTTTTTAAAAAACCAAATAAGATCCTAGGAGTAAATCTCCCAGTTCCCAAAACTTACTAGCTAGTTTTATCTTCAGTTTTCTTATCTTTGAAATGAATGAACTGGACTAGATATTCTCAAGACCACTCTCAGTTCTAAAATTCTATTGTCAACATTGGACATAATCCTTTTACCC
This sequence comes from Dromiciops gliroides, assembly GCF_019393635.1. Taxonomy (NCBI): domain Eukaryota; kingdom Metazoa; phylum Chordata; class Mammalia; order Microbiotheria; family Microbiotheriidae; genus Dromiciops; species Dromiciops gliroides. The sequence continues at coordinate 192,071,934 of NC_057863.1, forward strand.
TAAAGTGTTTATAATCTGAGAAAGAAGATGGAGGAGGGAGAGATAATCAACAGAAATAGTTAATTCCAGCTTTGCATGAAAGGTAAAACTGAAACAAGGATGATAAAAGTAGGCTGGGGTAAAGGTTGGGCTAATCAGATAAACCAACATTTAATTGTACTAAGTTTGCAAAAGCTATCCTAGTCACATAGGCAAGATTTTCCACACTTGAATTTGATATTTGGCAAAATCCATAACAAGAACAGAGATAAATTATAGTTAACATTCTTGACATTCATTCCTTCTCTAATCCTGACTACACAGGCAAATGACTATTTTGTGCCTAAAGAGAAGAAAACTGGAGGTGGAACAGGATTCAGCAGGTCAAAGCTAGTTATTTTGATCTTTGAAGTGGAGGTAAGGCTGAACAATCTGATTAACTGTTCTGAGGACATCACAGTGACAGCTGACAGGAGAAAGGCTATGTGATTTAATCTCCTCAGACTTCAAGGAAGATTTGGATATACCTAACTTCAAAGAAGTAATTGAATAAAGTAGGGCTGGCATTGTTAAAGGAAAGAAAAAATTGTTAGCTTAGTAGTCATTTTAATCACCAAGTTGAGGTCAGAGATGAGCCCCAAGTTGTGAGCACCAAACAAATAACTTTTTAGAACTGGAGTTTTTGTGTATTTTTTTTCAATATCTTTCCTGTAACATATTCTACTAAAGGGGGAAAAAAGCCTCTTCTGGCAAATTAATCTCATATTGCCTCATCCTTAGAAGTTCAGAAAATTGTGAAATAGACAAAAATAATTTTTACAAGAATATGATGATCCTACCCTCTTTTGCTTTGCCCAGGCTAATAAGTTTTGTTTTCTAACGTTAATGTGTTTCTATATAAAAATGTTAAGATACACGTGTTTGATTACTGTTATATTTATGTGTGTGTGTGTGTGTGTGTGTGTGTGTGTGTGTGTGTGTGTGAGAGAGAGAGAGAGAGAGAGAGAGAGAGAGAGAGAGAGAGAGAGAGATATATTCCATTAAACAAGTTTAAAGTTGTTTTAAAAAATTAAGGGGGAGGGAATTGCAGTGTTCTATCTTGAGGCTATATAAGGCTGAAAACAAGACTTAATGATAAAACAGAGTAACAAAGACAAGCTTTGCTTCTCAGTGTCAGTAAGTAAATAGCACCTAATGTGTCTTCATTATTTCTATGCACTGTGGGAAGATGTGTAATATATTTTTACCATTGTGATGAAATATGGGATTTTAGCAGATACTCCCACCTGTAGATAATCTATACTGATTGAATCAAGTGAGAGTGATTGAACTGCTGATTAAGCCTACTTCAAGTTAATTGGATTGTATCAAGTTAATGGATTGTAATCACACCTGGCTATCCCTTAAGAAGGTATTGTTCTCAGAAACTAGATTGTGAACTCAACTTGAGAACACCGTCAAAGACAATGGATTTGAATGACGCCAACCAATCACCTTGAAGCAGGGTGTAAGGACCGCCTCTGTTCCAGATGTATAAAAAAGCTTCCACAAACAGCTTGCAAAAGGGTGTTCCTGATTAAAGCAGGCTCGTGGAAGAAGGACTTCAGGAAAGACCCAACCAAGCTGGAACTCTAGGCTGGACTGGAGCTGAAGCTTCTGATTAAGGTGACCACAATTTAGATTTTAAACATCACACCATTATCTGAGAGCTAGCACTTCCCTGAAACTTAAGGGTGAAATTATCTTGATCAACAAGAATGTGGCAACAATTTCAGTCTGAAATTGCCTCAGAGCATTTTGACATCTTTATGATAAAATGTTGAGCTCAGAATTCTATACCTCTCATTTTCATTAGTTCTCCAGATTGTGAGCTTCTTGAATTTGAATACTTACTGAATCATTTATATTCCCTAAATACCTATTAAAAATGTGGTTTCATAAAGCTTTTACAAATAATCATAATTGGAGAATTTTCTATACTTTAAATGAATAAGAATATTGTTTGTCCTTCATTCTTGAAGAGGGCTATGACATAGTAAGGTGATGTCATGACTTGCAATGAATTGGATTTAAGTGAGGCATGGCTATGCAAAGTCACTGGCCTCCATTCTCTTCTCTGGAACCATCTGGCTCCAGAGGTAAGATATATTTCAGGACAACTGGAAATGCTGCAGTGGAGGACTGGTTGCCTGAGGCAATGGCCATTTAAGAAAGGAGAAATAAAAAAGAAAGGAGGTAAATACCATGGTTGGGAAAAAGGTTTTACCTAGTAAAATATATTGAGAATGTATAAATGAGAAAGGTCAGAGGAGGAATGAAAATATCCACATGTGTCATATTTATTTTTCTTTACAATAAGTCAATTTCTGGCTTGCATTTTCTATAATTGATAAAAATTAGAAATATTATTTTTCCATAAAGATTAATGTTTTCATCCCCAAATTTCTGATGTGATTCATATTTTATTTGACAAAATTATATCAATTTTTCTATGATTTGTTCTTTGATCCACACACTATTTAGTTACATCAGACTTCATTTAAATTTAAGTTCTTATAAAATTTAAATACCCTTTATTTAATATCATTGTCATTGCTTTTTATCAGTAGAATACTTGTTTACTATTTCTACTTTTTTAAAAAATTTTTATGCCCTCAGAAACATGTATAATCCTTTCTATTTCCATTCAGTAATTGCATGAGAACTACTATATATAATGGTTTCTAAAATTCTGTTCAGGCCCTTAACTTCTTTTTTATTAATTCTTTTTAGAGTTCTCTAGTTGAAAAGGGGGTGAATTCAGGCCCCAACTTCTCTATTTTGACTATAGGTTTCTCCCTAGAATTTGCTTGTCATTTTTCTCACTAATTAGATTCTTTGCAATTTGGTGTGAGTGTGTGGTGTGTGTGTGTGTGTGTGTGTGTGTGTATACACACACACATATATATACATATATATATATATAAAGTGTATGTATGTGTGTGTATAAAATGAAATCTTATATACACAATGAAATTATATATACATGTAATTTTGTTTTTTATAATATGTAATATATCTATGATTTATAATGTACTTTCTCTACTAATCTCATTGGAGCAGAGAATGATGACATGATTAAGTCTATTTTTATTTTGCCTTATCTCCTTTCATGATTTCTATTTCTGCTTTCTTAAATGTAGGTCCTAATCTGCCCCACCCCACCCCCAGTCTTGGGGGCGGGGGGAAGCTGGCCAAAATCACTGATAAATTCAGCTAGAGTTTAGGCTTTTAAAGATTTATTAAAATATATATTATAAGTTAGTGAAGAGAGAGATTGAGAACAAATTCCTTATAGCATGGGGATCCTAGCTTAGATCTAATTCAGTATAGCCAGAGAGAAAGAAATCAATTTCCTTTCCTAGCAGCCCACATGAAATCTTTCACCACCAAATTGATGTCCTGAAAGATATTTTCTCCCTCTGCTGCCACGTGCCTGTTCCTGAACAGGGGCAATCTTCTACCGCTTCTCCCAGAAGCTGTCTGTGAAACAGGAAGTAGGGGCACACACACACCTCCAAGGTAATTGGCTGGTAGCTTTGATTGACATGACTACAGGTGGTTCTATAGATGTAACTTACAGACACCAAGTCACATGTTTTCTCCTCAGGGCAGAGCTCTGATACTCACAGTTTCCTACATGACTCTGTCCTAGTTACATTTTTCTTCTTCTCCTACTATTTTGCTTCATGATCTCCAGAGTTTCCATGATTTGTATTATCATCTCTATGCTGATGATTCTCAAATTTACCTATTTTGCTCTAATCTCTCTGCTGACCTCCAGTTTCACATCTCCAACTGCATTTCAAACATTTCAAATGAAATGTCCGATTGACATCTTAAACTCAGCATGTTCCAAAATTAAACTTGTTATCTTTCCCCATCAACTCTTCCTTAAAAAACATTTATGTCTTGGATAAAGCACTGACCCTGGATTCAGGAGTAGTACCTGAGTTCAAGTCCAGCCTCAGACACTTGACACTTACTAGCTGTGTGACCCTGGGCAAGTCACTTAACCCCCATTGCCCTGCCAAAAAAAAAAATTATGTCACTGTCAAGGGTACCATCACGTTTCTAGTCCCCCAGAGTAACAACCTGGATGGTATCCTCAATTCATTTCTATCTCTTACCCCTCCCTTGCATTATCCAATCTGTTGCCAAGATCTTCTAATCTCAACTTAGCAACATCTTTCAAATATGTCTCTCCTTTTTCTGTCTGTTATTGCCACCACCTTTGATGCAGGTTCTCATCACTTTGGACTATTGCAATACTTTGCCTCAAGGTTCTTCCCACCAAATGGCCACCAAAGTCTTGTTGTTTTTTTCCTAAACACATCTGACCATGTCACAATGCTGCTCAATAAATTCCAATGCCTCCCCATCTATCACTTACAGGACCAAATTTTTAAAAAAATCTTGTTTGACATACAAAGTCCTTTATATTTCTTTTATTCCCTCCGATGCCACACCCCTACACCCTACTTCCACATACACCTACATGCACATACACCTTTCTGGTCTTTTTATGCTTTAAATCCTATTACATATTCCTCCAGTGGCACTGGCATTCTTACCCTTCCACAAACAAGGCACTCAATCTCCCAACTCCAGGCATTTTTTTCTGGTTGTCCTCCATGTCTGAAATGCTCTTCTATCTCTTATCTACCACTTTATTTTCCTGGCTTCCTTCAAATTCCAACCAAAATCCAAGAAGCCTTTCTCATCCCTACTAATTTAAGAGCCTTCCTTCTGATAATTTTTAATACTGCACATAGATTGTACATAGACTGTGAGCTCCTTGAGGGAGACTGTTTTATTTTTTTCTTTTTGTATTCCAACTGTGTATGCAGTGCCTGATACACAGTTGTCTCTTACTAAATGTTTGCCAACTGGCCACTACCTCTGATCTGGTAGTTACATCTTAGTGAACCAGTTCTATTCTACATTATTCTTGACTGTTGAATACCTTGTCCTAATCACTGATTGTATGCTACCAATACTTTACCCTGGATTAGGTCTACCATTTGATTTTGTGGTAAGAGGATTCTTACACTATATGTACTGAATAAGTCCTTCTTTCTAAAAAGTTTTAAAACCATCTTCAAGACTTACTTGGATCAGAGGCCTAAAGGCCAAGGTTGTAGAAATCACTACCTAGTCTTCTGAGTTAAAAAAAAAAAGCACAAAGCTTCTACTTGATGCTGAACCAGCCAACCACAATAGGTGAACGAGAGGCAAAGGAGCTCTGTCTACTTGACTGACTAAGCAATGGTGTTGACACGGAATATCTTTGTTAAAAATCTATAACTGAGAAAATTTCCTTTTATCAACTGTTATATGGAATTAAAATGTTTTATTTCACTCCAAACCTGCACAAGGGGACTGTCCTTTTCTTAATAAATTCTTCCTTATTACAATGGTTAAGAAAGGAGATAATGTTTGTAGTGTTTAACACAGTGCCTGACACATAGTAAGTATATAAATAGTATATAAATACTAGCCAGCACTACAACAATCATCATCATCATCATTTCATTCTTACTGCCACCACAGCTTCTGTAGTAGCTGCTAAAGAGCTGGAGAAGTGAAAAATATCTGCTATTTTTCAAGATTTCACTGGACCCTATTACAAAGGAAAAAAGACACAAACTGGGGAGGGACAGATAAGTGATTATCCATTCTCTGAGAATGATAAAGAGCTTGGAATTTCTCAGCATTGCCATATGGTAAGATGTATGCCTATAAATGACATAAAAAGCATTTATCCAGGTTGGGAACACCCAGTTCTAGAACCTTCCCAATAAATTGAATCAACATCATGCTAATTACTGGTTAAAAACAAAATTATTAAAACCTTTAAGAGTCCAAAGATAAAATGTTTATCTGTCTTCAATTCATTTAAATCCAGCACTATTTATTAAGGTCCTGCTCTGCACAACACACTTTGCTATATGTTGGGGATTTGAATGCAAAAAAGTTAAAAATAATCCATGGCCCAAGGAGCTAGCTTACAAGGAAAGGGGTGAAGGAAGATATAGATAAGTTAAAATTCACAGATAAGTTTTAAAAATACAAAGTAATTTTAGAGTTAGCAAAACACTAAGAAATGAGTAGATCTGGTATAGCCTCTTGCAGGAGATGGCTACTGAACTAAGTGTTAAAAGAACTTAGTGATTCTGCATATTCTACATAAAATACCTCTTATCAGCAATCACTCCAAAAAACCTCCAAATAATGTCATATGACAATTCCTGGAGCATCAGAACCCACAAAAGAATGGGCTGAGATCATTTTCCAGCCGAAGATGGTTTAGAAGGTTGTCAGCAGGGGGCTGCTGTGCTGGGGTAGAAGTGGAGTCCAACCCCACAGTCGAGAAAAAACAGATCCAGCCCCAGCATGGCTGCACAGACCCAAGCCAAGCTGACACAGATCCAGACACAGGTTGGCCACCCAGACCCATGCAGAGCTGACACAAATCTAGCTCAAGGCTAACCACCCAGACACGAGTTGCAGCCCCAAGAAAGCCGCACCAGAGATGGGGAAGGAGCAGGACAGTAAATGAACTTTACACTCATCAGAATTAACTCAAAGACCTTAATTTCATCATATTTGTCTTAAGGAGGGAATAACATACACACTCAATTGGGTGTAGTAATCTATCTAACCCTGTAGAAAAGTAGAAGATGAAGGGGATAGGGAGGGAGGGGTGAAAGGAGGGAAGGCAGAGTGGTGGAGGGGGCATTCAGAAGCAAAACACTTTTCAAGAAGGATGGGGTGAAAGAAGATAGAAAATAGAGTAAATATCATGGGGAGAGAATAGGATGGAGGGAAACAGTTAAAAGTAGTAGCTGTGAAAGAAATTTTGAAGCAGAGGCATGTAAAGAATTAATTGTTATTTGAGGTTCTTATGACCCCATCTTTTGGCTAGAATTAAAAAAAAAAAAAACACCTCAGTGCACACTGGCCTCTGGGGCTCTGCAAACAGCATGGTGCTCCACCCACTGGTTGTAGCTGTTGCCATGGTGCTGGTACCTCATGTCATCACCACTCGCCAATACCTACATGGACCAGGCAAAATTATAATGATTGAAAGCCTAGTGAGGGCAGTCATGTGACTGTCAGAGCTGCCAGCCAATTGGCTGGGGGATGTGTGTGGTCAGCCTGGGGTCTGCTGGGAAGAAGGGAGGGTTTTCTACCATTCTAGCTTGAAGCTGGAAGGCGACAGGATGCTGCTGTGTGTTCTCAGCTGATTCCTGGGCAGTGGTGTAGTTTAGGTTGTATAATTTCCCTTTTCCCATTTTATTTCCTTTCCCTTGATCCTACTGATCCTGTTTGTATTTTTTTTAAAGTTCATTCTTGTTAAATAAATCCTGCTCTGTTTTGAGGGAGGCTGTGTCCTTCCTTGCCCCAATATTGCAGCGAGCCACTTGGCTAACACTCCCCAATTAAAAATTGGTCCCCACAGTTAAGAGTAATATAAGATGATGATGATGATTGATTGATTGATGGATGGATGGATTGATTATTATTAGGTGAAAATGAGGATTGATTGATGATGAGGATTGATTGATGAAGATGAGGATTGATTGATGATGATTGGTTAAAATGAGGACAAAACTTATGGTAAAACTTACTCTGCTGGGCTATCGTGAAGAAAATTCTCTGTCAGGTATAAGGTACTAAATAAACGACATCTATTACTGTTGTTGCAATAATCAATCTCATGGGCTTATTGTAAGGAAATATCTCTTCAAAGTACTATATAAATGTAGTTTATTATAAAGAAAATAATGAGCAGAATGCTATCAGAAAAACCTGAAAAGACCTACATGAGCTCATGCAAAGTGAAATGCACTGTATACAATATAACAGCAATAGTATAAGATGATCTTCTGTGAATGATTTGGATATTTTCAGCAATGCAATGATTTAAGACAACTCTGAAGGTCTTATGAAAAATGCAATCCATCTACAGAGAGAGAACTGATTGTATCTGAATACTGATTGAAGCATAATTTTAATGTTAATTCCTTTATATGAAGTTTTATTTTTGTCTCTTTTCTTTCATGACCTGGCTAATGTGGAAATGTTTTTGTTTTACATGACTTTGCATATATAGCTTATAATGAATTGGTTGAGTTCTTGATAGGGGTGGGGGAGGTTGGTGGAGAGGGAGGGAGGAAGAGAATTTGGAACACAAAATTTTTAAAAATTAATATCAAAATTTGTACTTCACATGTAATTTTGGAAGATAAAATTCTAAATATTGAAAATTAAAAGAAACAAAAAAATTCCTCTCATCACCAGCTTATGCCTCTGTTTTCAAGTTAACTCTGTTTTGACCAGTCTTTACAGATTTATTCATGTCAAAGCATATCACATGGAGTGACTTCCATGTGTTGCATGCTGGCTTTCAATTCCTTGAGCATCTGGGAATAAGAAGGAAGAATGTCAGCTATTCATCACTGATATTCTAATAAAAACTGAGGCCCTGAAAGGTTAAGTGCTTTTCCCAAGGTCACAGAGTTAATTAGTAACAGAGCTATAGGTACAAAGTAATAGGTCACAAGCTAATGAGTAACAGACTCAGACTAGAACTCAGGTATCCTGACTCCAAGTTCATGGCTTACTCCACTATAAACACAGACACTCATTTTCATAGTACAGGCATACCTTGTTTTATTGTGCTTTACTTTATTCCACTTCATAGATATGTTTTTTTTGTTTTTTACAAATTTGAGGTTTAGGCAACCTTGCATCAAGCAAGTCTATTTGCTGCAATTTTTTTCCAACAGCTTAGGCTCATATCATATTTCTTTGTCACATTTTGGAATTCTCACATTTCAAACTTCGTTCATTATTATATCTTTTGTGGTCATCTGTGATTGGTGATTTTTAATATTACTATTGTAATTATTTTGGGGTACTCAGAAAAGAGCTGAAACGTAACTGATGATATTGTATGTGTTCTAACTCCTCCTCCTATTGGCAATTCTCCTGCTGTCCCTCTCCTCAGCTCTCTACAAATCACTGAGACCATAACAATATTGAAATTAAGTCAATTCATAAACCTGCAATGGCCTCTAAGCAAACACCATCACGATCAGTCAACAGCCATCAACATTGAGGCAAGATCCTTCCACCAGGAAAAAGATTGACTTGCTGAAGGCTCAAAAAATGGTTGTTTTTAACAACATAATATGTTTTAGTTCATGTATTCACATTGTTTTATACATAATACTTAATATACTACAGTATAGCATAAACATAATTTTTATGTGCAGTAGGAACCAAAAAATTTATATCACTCTCCTTCTTACAATGGTCTGCAAACCAAACCAACAATTTCTCTGAGATATGCCTTACTAGAGTCCATCTGAAAGAGCCTGAACAGGTTTCTTTAATGGAGAATTTCAAGTTTATACACATATGTATATATGTATAGATATGTATACATTGTATGCATATCTATATATCTGGAGAGAATCAGAGAGAGAGAGAACATAGATGTATTTTTCATCATTATTTATTGTATTTAGGTGACATTTGGGGGGGGAGTAATAATATGATCTAGGATTTACACACACACACAATTTTGCCATTTTTGTTTCATTCAAATACCTTGAGAATTTATTCCTGATTTTCTTTATATTTGTGTTTCTTCCAGTATGGAGCTCCTCTGTTCCCCTTTTGTCCAATCAAGCTGCCTTCCCTAACTTTATTTCAATCTCTTTTATAACTATTTACAGATGACTGTCTTTGTAGAGGATATTGTATGAGAACATTAGAGTCTCCTTAATTGATTCTCATGATTTAAAAAAATATATATTTATTCATGTCAAAGCATGTGAATTAAAAGTACCTATTACACAAACTATATATGTGAAATATAAATGGAAAAGATAATTCGTGTATTTGTAATGTAGATGAGGTAGGGTCTTGACTTATGGTTTCACTAAGTAAAAAACTTTGACATGTGTAAATTCTATCCTCAAATGTCTTATAGAGTTTCATGGAGCACCAACACCCTAAACGACTTGACCACAATCACATATCCATCCTGTATCAGAGTTGGGATTTGAACGCAGGTTTTCCTATCTCCAAGGTCGATAAACTTTCTACCCACTATAGAATGTGTGTGTGTGTGTGTGTGTGTGTGTATGTCCATGTATGTGTACATAGGGGACCTTTCTCCCTCTAAGAGTCAAACTCTAAATTCATAGGCTTTACTACATATTTAACTACATATTTAGTGGCCAAAAGATTTCTTTACAGTATTGTATAATAAAGAATCATAAATGTGTAAAAAGAATATTAGCTTCAAGGAATGTCATAGCCACCCATGTTTGTGAAAGGAGAAATATTATGCTTTTTAACTTCTCTCAGCAATCATCAAGTGCTATTTGCTGATTGAGCCTGAACTCAGTTCCAGTTGCTCTGGTTATGAATTTATCAATCCAGGCATCATCAGCAAGTGCCTATTGATTTCCCTGCTAGAACTGCCCCAAACTCAGACAAAAAATCTTCAGTTCATGACTTGTATAACTACTCCCCACTGCCCACTGAACCTTCTTTAAAATGTCTTTCCTTATAGACACTTTCTCCTGTTGGAGTTTAAGATGTAAGTCACCTATAGACTCTGTTTACAATGACATTTAACTGTCAACTCTACTAAGAACTAGGTAAATTCTAGAGACCTCAGTATTTCATACATGGCAGTTAACTTAAAGTTATAGTATTTTCCACCTTTTGTTTAAGATTCTCCATGTTAATCTTACAAGCCAATAGTTATATAAAATAAGGGGATTTGACCAGACAGACTAGATTTTTTAACCACAAAAGTTATATTATAAAAGCTCTGTACTTATTAAAACCTATTACAACAAGGTCTGCAATTCTTTTCTCTCTGTAGCATAATTGAAGCCTAGAGACAGAGCCAGAAAGTGGCACTGAAGTTTGAGTGACCTTACTTTATAGAGGATAAAATTGAAGTCCGAGAAGTTAAAACACTTAACAAGGTCAATACAAGTGAAAAGTAACAGAGGCAGAGTTGGAACCCAGATCTCTATGGGTGCCTGGTAAAATTCTTCATTCGAATACAAATTAAATTCCTTCCTATCATAGTTTATATTCTATTGTGTTATTGAAATCTTGACATCAAATCCAGCCTCAGTCCCTTACTAGTTATGTGACTCTGGGTAAGTCCCTTGACCCTATTTGCCTCCCATTTCTTCACTATAAAATGAGCTGGGGGAAGGGAATGGCAAACCATTATTTATGCCAAGAAAACCCCAAATAGGATCAAGAAGAATCAGATAGAACTGAAACAACTGAACAACAAGTTAAAATTTTATTATACTATATTAAGGAGTTATTTTGACTTGCCTCTGAGGAGTAACATGATACAATTTTTCAAGTTTATATCTGAAAGATGTCTCCTTTAATCTTCTTTGTTGTTGAGGACAATGCCTAAGCTTTTTGTACTTTCTTAATCCTTGGTACAATATCTGATTCATATAAGGCATTACAAAAAACAAAAAAGATTGACCATTTACAACTTGAATTATGGTTGCCTTTATTTTGTCTGAATTGTTTACATGAGTCATTTTTCCATGAGAAGTGAATATCCAGAAATTTTATCCTAGACTACTGTCAAATGAGATACCAACTATTGGGCCTTATCAAGTTTATCTTTAATAAGAAAGAATATATATTTAATTATAACAGGAAAAATGAAATTAACCAAATATACTGTTGGTATAGTGTTTGAGGAAGGAGATTTTATACATAGAACTACAACAAAATGAAACACTTCTAATTGCTACCCAGATTTTTTTTAAAAGGGCAATTGTTTCCCATTGTGTTTCTCCTTTTAAGAAAAGGTATAAAGTAGTTTTTCTTGTTTTCTAATAATAATTCATATTTATGTTGAGTTTTAAGGTTTAAAAAGCATTTTCTTCATAATAACTCTGTTGCATAAATAAGTAAATACATAGTGCAGTGGGAAGAGCACTGTACATCAGGAAACATTCGAATCATATTCTTAGTTTCCTCATCTCTAAAATGGAGATAATAATAGCCCTTCCCTACCAATGTTTCTATGAGGAAAAATTGAGATAAAAATGTATGTCAAAAGTGAAAACCAGTTTTGTCAAACAGCAGCTTCAAACTCCCAGGATGTCTTTTTGCAGCCTATTACAAGAATGGCACCATTAGGCTTAAGTTTTTCTACTTCCCTGCTCTCTATTCTTCCCTCTGTGGTAGGTAATTTACAAAATATCCTCACTTAACTGGCTCTATAGATGAAAAGGCAGTCTTTAAGACTCTCAAATGATAAATAAGATTGAGGCCTGAAGGCTTCTTTGAAGTGGTGTGCTGGTGTTTAGTAACAGCATCTCCTCCCAGAAATGTAAGCAAGACACACTTTTAAAGTTTAATTACATTATTGACACTTTAAGTCTAGATGATCATCAAAACCACAAAACAAGCTCTGATTTGGAGATTGATGATTTCCAAGGTGTAAATACTCACCCTGAGCATTTAACAATTAAATCCTGCATTCATTGGAACTGGCTCCAGCACACTCCTAGCTCTATATAAAGGTTCTATTCTCTGGTTCTGGTCATTCCACCAGAGCATGGATATCTGAACTAAAGCTCATGGTGAGCATGGAGACTGTACACTGACCTTGTCCCTTTGTAGAATAATGCTCTTCTGTGATCCCCTGTACCATCATTTTGGAATAACAACAACAACAATAATAATAATAATAATAAATAGCAATAATTTACATTGCACTCAGTCTGTTCCAGGCGCTATACCAAGAACATTATAAACATTAACTCATCTGATTCTCATAAGAACCATGAGAGGTATGTACTATTATTTTTTCCTATTTTACAGCTGAGGAAACTGAGGCAGACAGGCAGAATTTGTATAAGATCAAACAGCTAGTTAAATGTCTTGGACTAGATGTTTGGGTTAAGGTCTTTCTGACTTATGACCCACTACACCACATAGCTACCCCATAATATAGTAGTTTTTGCAAACTTTAAAGAAATGTATAGAAATACTATCTTTTGTTATTATAATTAATCTACTTTGGATTGAATCCATGAGTTCCCTGTTATAAGGAACCAATAGCTTGTGAGAAAACACACTAATTCAAAACTAACAAAAACTGATCTGCGATTTTACAATCTTAAAAATTTCCCTGAGGGTGACTGGAAGGGATCAGGGTTTACTAACTTATCCAAAGTCAAGCAGACATTGTGTAACAGAAGTAGAGCTTGAAGCAGAACTTGTCTTCCTATTGTACTGCAATCTCTCCATTGCACTCCACTGCCCTTGCCAAGTATTATTCCCATTTTATAGATGACACAGCTGAGGTTCAGCAAGGAAAAATCCCAGTTCTTGTGGTTGTTGTTGTTTCCTGACTCTTAGGCTCTTCCCATCATATTATTCTGTTGCCTCCAAAGTTCTGTCAGACTCCTCAGCATAGTACATCCTTAGAAATTTGAAAAAAGATTGTTACTTCTCCTGAAAGTACATAATATATTGAATCACTTAAAAAATCAAATTTTAGAAATTACTATTTGAGGAGATAAGAGGGTATTTCTTGATCTCCACATAGAAAAGCACAGCAACATAATGGAGTGTAACAAACCATCATTTTAAGTCTGAAATGGCAAAGTCTCTCCTATAATGATTGATGATCTATATTTCATTGAGTTTTCACACCTTCTTCTCACAAACGTAGAACTACCTTTGTTTATTTAGACAACATTACAATAGTAAAAGCATTTTATATGCAAGAAAACATTTAAAGATATTTTAACTTAAAAATTAAAATCTTGATTTTCTTCCTTATATTGATGAAAATATAGTTTAATTTATTTAAAAGAAATTTCAATTTTCTTTAAAATTTTATGCTAAAATAACTTCACATTTATTGTCTTTGCTCTTTTCAATTCAAAAGCTAAAATAATCACAGTATTTTAGAACTGAGGAGTTTCTTAGAGATAATCTAGTTCCAATTCCATCCTTATGGAGATTAAGAAAACTCAGCCCCAAAAAGATGAGTGATGACTGAAAGCACAGGCCAGTAAGTGTCAGAGACAACATCTTCTTGTTATAAGTCCTATATTCTTTCTCCTATATCTTATGCTATAAGAATCACTCAAAAGATTTTTTTAATTGACAATTGGAACTACTAGAAAAAAAAAAAGACATAGGACAGCCTTTTGGAACTATTTCCCTCTTTGTTCATCAATTCATTTAAATTATATAGAGAAATCTATGTTTCAATTGATTATTGTTTATTCCAGAATCAATTAAACCTCTAAGAATTAAAAATAGTATAGTCAAGGTCTCACACAGAATATTTTTTTTAAAAGAGTTTAATTAAACAACCTGGTTATTTTTTAATCAGTTGGTAAACTGGTGGGTTGAATTCAACTAATTTCTTTGAATTATTGATTTTTGGCTATAAATTTGCTTAATCTATTTTGGGGGGGGGCAGGGCAATGAGTGTTAAGCCCACTTGCCCAGGGTCACACAGCTAGTAAGTGTCAAGTGTCTGAGGTCAGATTTGAACTCAGGTCCTCCTGAATCCAGGGCTGGTGCTTTATCCACTGCACCACCTAGCTGCCCCTAGAATTTATTTTTAAAATTATAATTTTCAAGAAACACTCAATAATCTCCCTTTCATATTTTTTCATAACAACAGTAAGGGCATTTTTCTTTATCAATAAAAGTTGTCAAGTAAATGCATAACATAGCCTATAAACCATGATCCATATTAAAATTTTAAATTCCAAACTATAGCTGTGTCTATGCTGATCTCAAAATGAATAGAAAATACAATCCATTGTTTGAATCTCATGGTGGCAAAACATTTTTTTTTCTCTCCAATACATGGATGATTTAGCCACATTGACAGCCAAGCCTGTTTTATTAGTTGTTCCCCTTTTCTGCTCTCTATTCAAAAATTATTATTTGATTGGCTAGTAACTGGAACTGATTAACAAAGAAAGTAGGGAAAAGGTATATGCTATTCAAATTTTTCAACATGGAAGTTCTTTTTGAAGAGGATCAATGACTATGAAATTACTTTTAACTGAGTTTTCCACTAAAAAGTAAGGATCTCCTGCTATTTTATTACTGATTCAATGAATTTGGAAGACTAGCTCTACTGTTTTCAGCAATATAAGGGCTTATTAAGAGACTATTCATTTGTTCTTGTGGTAGTTTATTTGTTGCCCTTTAAAAGATTGGCAGAGAAACTCACTACGTTCATTTGACTCTTTCTATCAGGCTTGCCTTCCATTGAATGCTTACTTTCTCCTTTTCCCTTTTCTTCATCTCTGCCCAATAAAAACTGACATTTTTCCTCCAGGGTCTCTCAGCTAAGGAGAAAACACTGAAGTATGAATATCACTAGATTTAATTTTCCTCTTTAACTTCTAAAAAAGAACCTGGTCAATGTAGCCTAATAGATGGAATAATGGGCCTAGGAACAGAAAATTTGAGTTCAAATCCTACATCCAACACAAAAGTCACAAGTTCTCAAACATTCAGGTTCCTTATCTTTAAAAGAGTAACAAATACTTGTACTAGTTCCTTCATAGGATTCTGAAGACAGAACTGCTGTTTAAATATTAAAGTGAATTATTGCTGTTATAGTTGTTTTTGTTGTTAAACCAAATTAATTTCTAATTGGAGAACAAGTTTGTTCACTTCTCTAAGGAATCAAGATACCTAGGTTCCCTACTTAGCAATTTTGGCTAAAGATGTGGTTTTTTACTTTATTTCATCTTTATAAACCTCACATTCTTTCTCTATAAAATAGCCAGACTTATTTCTAAAACGTCATTAAGTTCTATCATTTTATGATTCTATGGAAATGTACCTTAAAAAAAATAGGGTCATTACTATACCTTTGTTATCAGGAATATTACCCCATTTACAAGAACAGTGAAGGAATTCTTAAACTGGGGTCCTTGAAATTTTTAAAAATATATTTTGACAACTGTATTTCATGTAATTGCTTTCTTTTGCAATCCTATTCATTTTATTTCATGAATTTAAAAACATTATCTGAGGGGGGGTTCATAGGCTTCTCCAGAATGCCAAGGAGGTCCAGTGACCCTAGTATAGTGGAGGTAAAAAACAAATCAACATTGGATTTGGAATCCAGAAAGCCTGGATTTAAATCTATAATTGCTTATAACTTAGTTGTTGTTTTACCTTGGGCGAAATCAGTGAAGGTCTCTAGATCTTAATATCTTTATTTGTATAACAGGAATCATAATATATACCTAATATTTACTTCACAGGGTTGTTTTAAAGGATAAAGTGAAAGAATAGTGATATAGCACTTTGTATTTATGGAGGAACTGATATCTGATCTCTGTGTTCATTTATTTCATAATTACAAAATCCAGCACAGCCTGGGTTACTTGACAGGTGTGAAAGATCAACAGCTATAGAAACAGCCAGCTTGCTACACAAAAATTCCACACCTGCATATGGAAAGCCATCCATCCCTATAGTGAACTTTGCACTTTAACTCCAGGCTCAGGTTTTCTTCTAAATGAATCTTTCTAGTGTTTCCTTAGTAAACAATGGCAGTAATTAAAGCTATCATGTCTCCTTCAGACAAAATGGGCACTAGTAATAAGGTGGCAAGAAATATGGCCTTGCCTTTAATTGGCTAAATTTGCAATCTTTCTACTGTAGATGATAAAATGTTAGCAAATAAAAAAAAAAAGCAGCAGTAAATTCTTGTTATTGCTCAGGAAATTGCTGCAGTACTTAGCTTTAAATGCAATTCAAAGTGAAATGCTATTAATAAAAAAGATCCTGACATGAACAGTTTATTTTAGGATGGCATAATGCAACTTAATGGAATTCTAGAATTTCAGGGTGGTGTTTTGGCCTTATCAACAAAGCAGGAAATGACTTACGCTGGAGTAAACTTGAAAATAATTGAGAACAGTAAGGGAATATGCCTAGCACAGAGCTCAGTTTGTTAGAATGAAAAAATATTCCCACAGGATGCTCACTAAATAGCAAGGAGGAAAGAATTGAAAATGTCATTCATAGCATAACAAAATACCTTGGAGCAATGGAAGTTTAAACAGTTTCTTTAAGACCAATGAATGGCAAATACCAGTTATCATCTGGAAAATGAGGGGGTTGTAACAGATCATCTACAAGGTCTCTTCTAAATCTAACATTTCTATGATTCCATTGTTTCAATCAATTTGTTAAAAAAAAATAAGGAAAAAGAAATTTGAAGCCAATTCTATGTCAGCTGTATCCATAAAAGAGTCTTTAAAAAGAAAGTATAAAGATTTCCCACTTATCAAATAAGAGCTCTAATATTCATAATGACTCTTTGGACATAGTATATAATATCATCTTATGATGTTCAATTGTTGTCCTAATTTCTTTGGCATTCTCCCAACATGTTTGGGGGGGGGGGGAGGAAGAGATATTCCTATTTTCCAATCAAGTTCTTAGAAACAAGATTGTCAAATAATATCAGTCAATGAACATTGATTAAGTGCTTACTATTTGCCAAAAAGAATCTGTGATAAATTTTGGGGATATAAATAAAGGCAAAAACATGGGTTTTGTACTCAAGGAGTGGCTGGACAAGTGGGAGGAAAACCAGAAAAGAGTAAAATTACAAAAAGCTAGAAAAAGTATCCATAAGGAGATGGTGATAGACTGCAAGAGAGGTCAATAAGAATGATCACAGAGAAAAAGGTCATCAGATTTAGCCATCAAAAGGTCATTGGTGAGTTTGCAAGATGGCGGAGGAAGCAGAAGGACCTCTAAAGCAGCTTCTGGTGCCTTTTCTTCTGCCTGAGAAATGCTATGATTGGTTTTTTTCCTGACTTGGATTTGCTCAGTGTTCCCTGCCTCAAGATACTAATCAGCAAAGGCTTGGGGCTTGGCATTGTTGCTGGATCAATGCTGGTGAAACTACCTCAGGTGTTTAAAATTCTGGGGGTGAAGAGTGCAGAAGGACTGAGCCTCCAGGCAGTTATTCTAGAACTGGTGGCCTTAACTGGGACCATGGTCTACAGCTTGGCCAACAGCTTCCCATTCAGCTCATGGCATAAGGCCTTGTTCTTAATGCTACAGACCATTACCATCTGCTTCCTGATCCTACACTACAGAGGACATACCATGAGAGGTGCGGCCTTACTAGGTGTCTATGTCCTGATCCTGCTGGTTTTGCTTTCACTCTTGACGCCCAAGGCTGTGGTCACCTTACTCCAGGCCACCAACATGCCTGCTGTGATCATAGGAAGGTTACTCCAGGTGATCAACTACAGAAATAAATGGTCACACGGGTCACCTGTCAGCAGTCACAGGTTTCCTACTTTTTGCTGGCTCTCTTGCCCGAATCTTCACCTCCATCCAGGAAACAGGTGACCCCCTCATGGCTGTGACTTTTATTGTCTCCTCCATCTGCAATGGTCTCATTGCCTTTCAGCTCCTCTATTATTGGAATGTCAGGATTCCTCACAAATGGGAAAAGAAGCATCAGTAGTAGCCTCTCTTTCCACTCAGTACAGTATCTCAAAGGCCCCAGTTTGATCTTCATTCCTTTTCTTTGATATTTCTTTTTCCTTTGGTCTTTCTGACCTGGGTTCTTCCCATTTCCAAAACTGAAATCCTTTTTTTTGGAGCCAGACTCCCCCTGTCCCTTTATTCCACTCTATTGATGTGGTAACTTTATTTTTAGATTAAACTGCAATCCTCAGACTTCCCTCTTCTCCCCTCATTCCCCCATAGCTTCTTGTTCCACTGTGTTGGGAAGCTTCAAAGAGAAGGTTAAACCCTCAGAGCATCCCCGGCTGAAAAGGTAACAAGTGAAGACACAGGCCTCATTAGTGTTGGCCTTGGACCATGAGTATGTCAGCTGTGGCTAATTAAGTAGCTTTGTACCTAGAGTTCTAATCTATGATAGGATCTCTGGCTACCTGGCAGAGCTCAAAGGGAACTGTGTTCCTCCTTTCCTTTTGATTCCTAGATATGCTTCTCACCTCTTATTCCTAGAAGGTATCTCCTTTTGCCTGGTCCCCTTTAAACACCTTCCCCCATCGGGGCACTCAAAGGGCCCAGGAGATGAAAGGAGGTGACACCAGAGACTAATATAGGCAGTAATCAAAGTTATGGAGAGAGACAGCAGACCAGAACCTAAGCCAAAGCTGTGTTTTTCAGGTTGGACCCCCTGTTCTGATTCTGACCTTGGACCCTTAGGGCCTTTCCTATCCTATTATATTTGACTCTGGGGTTGGAAGGGATTGGTTTAGGGTAACTTATCAGCACAGCCTTCTCCACCCCTAACTGGGCAAGTTCCTAAGGAGAAACAGACCTGGGTCCTGTTACTGATCCCTTGGGTTGGTGAAGCTTTGGACAGAATAAAAAATGGAACCAAGACTTAAAGTATGAGTTTAATCTTACAAAATATAGAATATATAAAAATTTGTATCTACAATAAAAAAAAGGTCATTGGTAGCTGGAGAAGGCAGTTTCAGTTGAATGATGAAGTTGGAACCCAGATCATAGAAGATTTAGAAACTCAGTTTACCTAAGAATAGGAGAAACAGGGGCAGCTAGGTGGTGCAGTGGATAGAGCACCGGCCCTGGAGTCAGGAGGACCTGAGTTCAAATCCGGCCTCAGACACTTAACACACACTTACTAGCTGTGTGACCCTGGGCAAGTCACTTAACCCCAATTGCCTCACTAAAAAAAAAAAAAAAAAAAAGAATAGGAGAAACAGTGATTGATCCCTCATTGTTTATAGTTAATTGGTTGACAGCTAATAGTTTAAGAGAAGTCTTTTTACTGGCAGCAGGGAAGAAGAAAGAAACTTAAGATTAGAGAGAGAAAGAATAGATGAAGGCAATCTGTTGGAAAATATTGGAAGGAATGGGATCCTTTAGTAACAACTTGGTACGAGTAGAGGGGATGGCCTTAACAAGTAGAGGGAATACCTCTTCTTCAGAGACAGGAGTGAATAAGGCAATATTGGAAGAAAATGTGTGAGAGATGTGAGATGAGGAAGGTGCAGAAAAGTGGGAATTCTTGGCAAATGGTCTCCCTTGTTTTAGTGAAATTTGATTCAAGATCCTCAGCTAGGAGGAGCAGAGTAGGAGGTAGCTACTGTGGTTGTAAGAAGTTGTAAGAGGAGGGCTACAATGAGATCATAATTGAGATTATATAATACAAATTTGTAGTGAGTCTAATTAGGCTAATTATCCTAGTTTTAAGATTTTTCTAGTTCTTTTTTTTTCATGAAATGAAGGATGGTGTTGAGTTAGCATTAAGGTTCAAAAATAAGGGTGGGAAGAAATATTTATCAAACCCCTACAATGTATATATTAGGTACTTTGCTAAGATCTTAACAAATATTGTCTCATTTTGTCTTCACAACAACCCAGAGAGATAGGGGCTATTATTATCCCTATTTTACAGTTGAGAAAACTAACAAAGAGGTTAAGTGACTTACCCAGGGTCACAAAGCTAGTGAGGATAGATTTGAATTTAGACTTCCCTGTGAAAGTATAAGACAACAAGAGATTTAAGAGTAAAGAACTAGGTGACAAAAATTTTAAAAAGGAATAGAATAAGAGGAAAGATAGTCATTTCAAGGGTGATGGGCTAAGAAGAAACTGAAGGATAAAAGGAATAGAGTTCCCAAAGAATAAAGATAAGCATAGAAATCATAAGGCAGAAAGAATAAACAATTATGATCACATAAGAGAAATTTCAGAATATTAATTAACATGGAAGTGAAAATCAAAGGTGTGATTATAAGTACGAATATTAGTATAAATGAGGTATAATGAAGAATTAGTTCATGGGAATTGAGTAGATTGAGGAATTAGGAACTTGGGATGTGTGAGGGATCATCAATGTGTATGTTAAAATCTTCTGGTTAGACAGGAGAAGTTGAGGGAGGAGGATCTCTACCTCACAACAGAGACTATGGCTAACACTGTACTCATTGAAGAAGGAAAGTGCATGTCCTGGGAGTCAATAGATAATAGTCACTACAATCTGGATTCAGTGATGAAAGCAGGTAGAAAGGGAAAGGTGAAAGGAAATTTATGAATTATAAAGGAGGTATTCCTAGAAGAGGCAAAAAGATCTAGAGTGTGACAGGAACAGTAGGAAAGAGTATTGAGGGACATGGGAGAGGAGAATAGGTATTTGGGGAAATAAAGTATTATTACACACAATTAAGATGAATGACCCATAGAACTTATCTATAGACACACATATGCATATTTATCTACATTTATGTATGTGTATATGTATATTTGTGTATATACATATATTTGAATATATACCTCTATAGTTATTGGGACAGAGAATGCAAATGGATAACTAGTTCATCCCAGATTTATATGCTAGTAAAAGTGGTCTGGATTAGTTTCAGAAAATTTCAGACCTCTTTAAAACCTTCAAGTTCTCCATAGAAACAATTTCTTGAATGACTAAGTCTGATAGAAATGTTTTAAATATCACATAGAGGGAAAGGAAAAGGTTCATGATGGGTATAAAGAGGCAGTAATATAAAATCAATAAAATGCTTTGAAGAAAAAGTAAAGACTATCATCAGGGACATATAGGATAGGAACTGGGAGTGGGCCAGTGGTTTAAGTGGTATAGGAAACTCTCAGATAAGGAAATTTCCTCACCAATGCAGGTGTCATATAAGTAATAGTTTTAGAGAATTACATAAGCACTAAATGTTGAAGTGACTGAGCTGTCCTGGGTCATATAGCTACTATGTATCAAAAGTGAAATATTCATCAAACTACCAAACCACACAGACCTCTATTATAGATACAAATTCTAACCTATCCATCGGAATTCAACAAATAAATTGTAATGGAGTTGTGTCAATAAATAATGTTCTCAAGTAAAGACCTCTTGTGATGCAGTCAAAAAGGGGGCACTGGAAGAATTGAGGATAGTTTATCCAAACTTATGGATAGAATAACTAGTTTTAAATATTTGAAAGTATATCATGCTTTCTTGATTTCTTGCTTGTATCTTCATTCCCTAATGACTGTTCCTGTACTAGATTCCTTTCAGGTTCAACTGGTGCTCCTTTCCATAAATAATTAATTCCTGGGCTTTTTTCTATGTTGGTATTTATCACAAAGTGATATAATCAATTGTCTTGTATTATTTTCAAGTTCGTTGTGAACATAAAGATGAGATTTACTTTCTTGGTAATGCTTTTAAGAATGCTCTGAAGAGTCACCAAAAATCAAAATTGAACCCTCCAGTATAAAATTATTTTATGACCTGTCAGAGTAGTCTCACCAACCATTTTCACTTGATATTCTATAGTTTCTTCTATGCACAATCCATTATCTAAAGAACTGTATTGTCTGTAAGGAAATATGATTATTGTGATCATATATTAAAGAGACCAATTCTGGGTATCAATGCAAGAGGAAATTTAATATCATCTTTAAAATTGCTCCTTTTCCTTTTAATGAAATCACAGTTATCAGAATCCTGTTCATCAGTCATATACTTCTAACCAGAAGTAATGTAGCTCAAGGTTTAAATGATTACAAAAATTTGAGTTGCTTGAATGTTTTATGACTCATAAAAATTAATCATAAATTTTCTCCCCTCATCAGCTCATGGAAGATTGTTCATTAATATTAAAAAAAGGGCCATTGGTAATAATGTCTCCAGGAGGTTTAGGTACCATTAGTGTTGATATCATTTTGGTATAGAATCAGGTCTCCAGAAGGCAATTCTCTTTAGTTAAATTTATATTCATAGTCATAGTAATTTAGAGCTTAAAAGTAACTTTACACATTTAAAGGTCAATGAGATTGTAGAATTAAGGCTTATTGCATACAGGTCACATCTAGTCCAACTTCTTCATTTTACTGATGAGGAAACTACAGTAAGTGGCATAGCTAGAATATAGACCTAAGTCCTTTGACTCCTAAACCAGAGCTCTTTACACTTTACCATGCTTCTTTTAACAGATATTATAATTTTAATTTATTTTTAATCACTGTCTTTATGGATCCTTTATTTTTCTCCTCACAGAAATTCCCAAATATTCAGATGCAGGTAATAATAATAGTTCATAATTATATATCCATTTATGGTTAGAAATTCCTCTATTCCCTACCTACCATAACGTAAATAGGTATTGTTATTATTATTTTCCAACTGAGACAACTAAAATATAGAAATATTAGGTGAATTGCCCAGTCACACAGCTAGTAAGTGTCAAAGAACTTCAATATATCTTCTCTGACTCTGGAACAAGTGATCTTTCCACACATCCTTTCCCCTTTACTACAGAGATGGTTTTTGGCACTATCAACAATCCTATTCAAAAGAAATTCTTGCCTCTCCATTCCCCCTAAATCCATTCTCCAGAATATGACTAAAGTGAAATATTTTTCCTCTATGAAAGTTTCTTTTGTTGGAAAAAAATTTAAAACACCAAGACATCTTTTTACCTTAAAGCAGACTGAATCTGAAATTGAATTATATGATAAGCTAACTCTTTGATATAGAAAATTTATTTCCTTCATAGGGCCACTTAACTGTTAGAAGTTGCAAAAAAAAGTATACGGTGGCCATTTTTAAGGAGTTATAGGAAACAGATTATTACTAGACTTCCAAAACCCTTACAAAGGCTAATATTTCAAGATATTGATGAAAAAGTATTCCAATATATGCAGCACCTGGAAAAAGTGACCATCAGAAACACATTAGCAGTTTCAAAAATGAGGATGATAGTCTACCAAAGAAAGTTTATGACATATACATATAATTTCAACACATTTTTAAAGGAAAAAGTGATAAATAGTTGGAGGGATAGTTGTTCATTATTGAACTACAGATACTATAATAAAAAGATCATACTGTTTACTATTGCTATTCAAAATTGTCAAGGGGATAGATAAAATCAAATTTCATCTGAAGGGACAAAAGATTTTGAATCTAGAATAATGAGAAAGAAAAGTAGCATGAAATAAATGCAACTAGGATAAGAAGGGAAGTTAACATTTGGGAAAAAATCTCAGTATTAAATATCACATGGGGGGGGGGGCGGTGTTCCTGACTGTGCAATAAACAAGTCACATAACCTCTGAGTCTCAGGCTATTTCTGACTGTTCCACATATCTGGAGTGCCATCCCTTTTCCAACAACCTTACTGACCTCTCTGGCTTCCTTTCATTCCCAAATGAAATCCCACCTTTTATAGGAAGCATCCCCCAACCCTTTTAATTCAAGTGTCTTTCCATTGTAAACTATTTCCTATTTATCTTGTATATATATGGGGGGGTTGTGTATACATACATGTATATATAATATAAATATATGTGTACATGTATGTGTATGTATGTATGTATATTTTGCATATTTTCTCCCATATTATCTTCTTTGAGGGCAGGGACTAGCTCTCTTTGTATCTTTAGCGCAATGCGTCATACACATAAGAGGCATTTAAAAATGCTTATATGACAAATTTAAAATAAATATAACTTTGAGATTATACTACATGTCCACTAAAATGGATAATATGATACAAAAATAAAATTATTAATTTTAGAAAACTTGTGGAAAGGCAGCAAAGTGATACAGTAAAGTCCGGGCCTTAGCACATGAAGATTGATCTTCCTGAGTTTAAATCTGGCCTTAGACACTTACAAATTGCATGATCCTGGGCAAATCATTTATCCTTGTTTCCTCAGTTCCTCATTTGTAAAATTGAGGTAGAGAAAAAAATGGCAAACCACTACAGTATCTTTAGCAAATGGGTTGACAAATAGTCAGACACAACTAAAATAACAACAGCAGCAACAACAATGATGCATCCTAACATATACTTGGTACAATTGAGAATTCATTCAATTATTCTATTAAGTATTTTCAATTCAATTCAGTAAATATTTATGAAGTTCCTACTAGTGAATAAGTACACATAAGAAAAAGAAAGACAGTATCTGTCCAGAAGAAGCTTAAAACCCACTGAGGAAAAAACACACACACACACACACACACACACACACACACACACACACACACACACACACCAAAAGGAACCTGGAAATCAGGAAAGGAAGAGAAAAGGACACTGGAGAAGTGGAATTGGCGGGGGCGGGGGGGGGGGGAGGGCATACCTGCAATCTTGTCCCATGGATTTTAGACCAAGCAGAGCTGCAAATGCAAAGTGGAGTGGATATGAATTATTCTTGAAATTGAATTTTGTCTTTAAAAAGTGACTATCAAGGGGCAGCTAGATGGCGCAGTGGTTAAAGCACTGGCCCTGGATTCAGGAGTACCTGAGTTCAAATCCGGCCTCAGACACCTGGCACTTACTAGCTCTGTGACCCTGGGCAAGTCACTTAACCCCCATTGCCTGAAAAAAGAAAAAAAAAGTGACTATTGAGGGGAGAATTCAAGATGGAAGAAGAGAGGCAATAGCCCAGCTGAACTCTCCCAATATTCTCCTCAAAACAATTTTAAAATAACACCTCAAATCAAATTTTGTGTGGCAGAGGCAACAAAAGGTCAAGGAGAATTATTTTTCCAGCCTGAGACAACTTAGAAATTTAGCAGGTCTATGATGCCAGTATGGGAGCTATGCTAGATCCTACACAACAGCAGTACTAGCTATGGAGTCAGCAGCAAGAAAAGTAGTAGTAACTACTAGTATTC
Organism: Dromiciops gliroides; assembly: GCF_019393635.1. Taxonomy (NCBI): domain Eukaryota; kingdom Metazoa; phylum Chordata; class Mammalia; order Microbiotheria; family Microbiotheriidae; genus Dromiciops; species Dromiciops gliroides. The sequence continues at coordinate 192,097,696 of NC_057863.1, forward strand.
TAAGTCCAGAGATAACAAGGAGTTCAGAAAATTACTGCAGGGAACCCTTTGCTGGCAATGTTGGAAGCTGGTGCTGAAAAAACATGCAGAATTCTAGAATTGCCTCTGAAAACACTATTTTAAAAGTCTGAAGACTGGGATAGTGCCTCCCCATTCCAAAGTGAACAGAGTCCAAATTTAACATAAAACTCAATATCAAGAAACAGGATAGAAAAATATGCAAACAACAACAACAAAAAAAGAATGGGATGAAAAGAATTTATTATAGCAACAGGGAAGACTACAAAAGAAAACAACAATGTAAAAACACCTCCAAGCAAAGACATAAAGAGAAATATTAACTGGACAAAAGCCCAACAATTATTTTTGGAAAAATTAAAGAAAGAGATGAATGGTAGAGGAATAAAAGGGAAAAGAAATGCAAGTGATATAAGAAAATTATATATAAAAAAATTAACAGGTTAGAAAAAAGGCACAAAAAATTTTAAAGTATAAAATACCTTAATACAAAATATAATAAACATTACCTTAAAATGAATAAATACATTAAAAAACAGAATTGTTTTAATAGTAAAAGAAACAAAAAATTTACTGAAGTACTCTGCTTTTCAGCAGAATCAGCCAAATGAATATAGAAATACAAAAGCCCATCAATGAAAGTATTTACTTAAAAATTAAAATTGACCAAGTGGGAGCTAATGACTCCATGAGATATTAAGAAAAAGTAAAGTTAAAAGAATGAAAAAAACTAGGGAAAAATGTAAAATACTGCAAAGGAAAAACAACCGGCCTAGAAAATTGGTTGGAGAAAGATAATTTTAAAAGCATTAGACAACCTGAAAACCATGATGAAACAAAGATCTTAGACATCATATTTCAAGAAATTATAACAAAAAACCTGTCCTGACATTTTAGATCCATAGGGTAAAACAGAACCCACCAATCATATCCTGAAAGACGTCCCAAAATAAAAAATCCCAGACATATTATAGACAAATTTCAGAGCTCCCAGGTCAAGAAGAAAGTATTGCAAGCAGTCAAAAAGAAATAATTGAAATATAATGGAGCCATATAAGGTTAAAATAAGATTTAGAAGCTTCTACATTAAAGAATCAAAGGGCTTGGACTATCATATTCCAGTGGGCAAAGGAGTTAGGATTACAACCAAGAAATACAACCCAGTAAAACTGTTGTTTTTTTCACCTTCAGGGGAAAAAAATGGGAAATTGGTGACTTTCAAATATTCCTGATGAAAAGAACCAGAGCTGAATAGAAATTATGACATTCAAACAAAAGACTCAAGAGAAGCATAAAACAGTAAATATGACAGATTAATCAAAAATGACTCAATAAAATTCAATTATTTACATTTGTGTATGTGGAAAAATACAATGAACTTCTAAAAGAAACCCAGACATGTTAGTGTTAGCTGTTCTCTTTGCTTCACCTGAAACTAATCTGGGATAAGTCTTCAGTTTAACAAAAGGAATGCAGATTGATCCTCCTGATTAGCTAGGGGATGAAGCACGCCTATATATGGATGGAATTTGATCTCTAGACCACCCCACAAGTCATGTCAATCAATGGAGCTGAATGATGCTAACCAATTATTTAAGATAATTCAATGTTTGGTGACCCACCTCTACCAAAAAAAAAAAAAAAGATATACATCCCTGGGGAAGTGAGGGTCACTCTCTCTGTCTCTCTGTCTTTGTCTCTCATTATCTCTCTGTCTGTCTCTCTTTCTCCTGTCTCTCTCTGTCTCTGTCTCTCTGTCTCACTGTCTCTCTGTCTCTCTGTCTCTCTCTGTCTGGAATCCTTCCTGGTACTCTTTTTCTCCATGATGGGTATGTAATTGCTTAGGCCTGTAACCCTGTGACTAATGGGGAAGTCAGGGAGATACATGGCCAATATTTTATTAATATGTTATCTTAATTAATAATAAATGCTTTCTGAAAAAATTGGTCCAATAACCATTCATTTATAAGCAGCAGTATTTTAGAAACCCAGTCTAGTGCCACAATATTTTTAAAAACACATATAAGGGAAGATGATACCTGTAACTCCTAAGAAGTTTGTCATTATTATGGAAGTTAGAAAAAGTCTACATAGAGGAGATAGGTGTGAGTTGATTAGGTTGGGATGGTCTCAAAAAAAATAAAGAGGTGAGACTGGGAGAGAGGGAAAGGTAGAAGGGATAAATTTTTCACACAGAAGAGACACATAAGGAAGATATTTTACAATGAAGGGGGAAAGGGGGAAATGGGGTGGGGGCTGGTGGTTAAGGCTTGAACCTCACTCTCACTGGAATTCATTCAGAGGGGAGAGAATGTGTGTGTGTGTATGTATATACACATATATACATACACACATATTTTTGTATATATGTGTGTATGCATATATACATACATATGTACATAAATGTATACATACATACACTCAATTGGGTATAGAAATATATCTTACTTTATAGAGCAAGGAGACAAGAGAAAGGGGAGGGGGGTCATAAAAAGAAGGGTAGTGATCAGAAGCAAAACTGACTTTTTTTTTAAATTTTGAGTCCCAAATTTTGTCCCTCCCTCCCCTTCCACCCTTCTTGAGGCAGTAAGCAATAAGATATAGCTTATACATGTGCAATGATGTAAAGCATTACCATATTAGTAATTTTGTGCAAGAAATCTTGGATAACAGAAAAATGAAAGAGAAAAAATAGCATGCTTAAGTGTGTTCAATCAATATCTATTCTTTCTTTGGAGGTGGATAGTATGCTTCATCATTAGACCTTTGGGATCATCTTGGATCATTATGTTGCTGAGAACAGTTAAGTTATTCACTCTTCTTCATCAAATAATATTGCTGTCTCTGTGCACAATGTTCTCCTGGTTCTGCTCACTTCACTATACCTCAGTTAATACAAGCCTTTCCAGGCCTTTCTGAAACGATTCTGCTTGTCATTTCTTATAGCACAATAATATTCCAACATAACCATATAACACAGCTCATTTAGCCATTTCCCAATTAATGGGCATTCCCTTGATTTGCAATACTTAGGCACCACAAAAAGAGCTGCTATAAATATTTTTGTACAAATGGGTCTTTTTCTCTTTTTTGGATCTCTTTGGGATATAAACTTAGCAGTGGTACTGCTAAATTAAAGGGTATGCACAATTCACTTACCCTTTGGGCATAGATCCAAATTCCTCTCCAATATGGATGGATCAGTTCACAACTCCAACAATAGTGGATTAGCATCCCCGTTTTCCCAAATCCCCTCTAACACTCAATATTTTCCTTTTTTTATATTTACCACTCTGATATGTGTGAGATGATACCTCAGATTTGGCAAAACAGACATTTGAGGAGGGACGGGATAAAAAGAGAGATAGAAGAAACAGAAGAAAATAAGTTATGAAATATGCAGTAATCATAACTGTGATTTTGAATAGAATAAGCTCAAACATAAAATGGAAGCAGGTAGTAGAAACTGGAATCCAACAAAATGTCATTTACAACAGACAATACTTGTAGATAAAGCATTGGTCCTGGATTCAGGAGTTCAAATCCATGCTCAGATACTTGACCCTTACTAGTTGTATGACCCTAGGAAAGTCACTTAACCCTCGTTGTCCCCCCAAAAAATAATCACTTGAAATAAAAACACACAGAGTTAAAATAAGGGGCTTGAGCAATATGTATTTTGCTTCAACTAAAGTTTTAAAAAGGCAGAAATTGCCATAAAAATAGACCTAATTAAAACAGGGAATCAGGAAAGCAATATTTTGCTAAAAAGTACCCATAGTCAATGAAGTAATTTCAAATGTTTATAATTTCTCTGGCAAAGGCCTCACTAATAAGTTCTCCCCAATTGAAAAGTTATTAAAGTATATGAACAAGTTTTCAGAAGTCAAAACTAATTATAATTATTTTTAAAATACTCTAAATCACTACTGATTAAAATGCAAATTAACATAACAGGATAAAGGAAAATAGGTATCTTAATAAAGTTAGTGGGATTCCACCCATTCTGGAGAATTATTTGGAACTATGCACAAAAAGGTATAAAACTGTACACACCTTTTGACCCAGCAATAGCACTACTTGGTCTGTACACAAAAAGAGATCAAGGAAAAAGGAAAAGGATCTATATGCACAAAAAATATTTATAGCAGCTCTTTTTGTGGTGGCAGAAATTAGAAATTTAGAGAATTCTCATCAATTAAAGAATGCCCAAATAAATTGTGGCATATTTGTAATGGAGCAACATTGTGCTATAAGAAATGATGGGGGGAAATGGTTAAGGAAAAACATGGTATATATATATAAACTAATGCAGAAGGGGGTGAGAAGAACCAGGAGATCATTGTGCATAGTAACAGCAATATTGGAATGAACATCAATTGTAAAGACTTAACTGCTGTGATCAGTAAAATGATCCAAGAAAATTCCAAAGGACTTAAGATGAGAAAATGCTATCTATCTCCAGAGAGAGAGAACTAATAATTTTGAATTCAAATTGAAATATAATTTTCACACTTTCATTATTTTTCTTCTTTTTTTGATGGGGCTGTGACATAAAATGTTTTAGATGATTTCATATGAATAATTGATATTATTTTGCCTGTCTTTCAGTGGATGGAGGAGGGTTTGGAAGAATTGACAAAATTTGGAAATCAATTTTAAAGATTGTTAAAGATAAATAAATAAGAAATTAATTTCTCTAAAAGAATACATTCTTGTAGGTGATGGCTACCCCCCAGACTGTGCATGACCCTCTTTTACATACTCCACATTCCAGGCAATCAGGCCTTCATGTTGTTCATTGCACACAGTAATTATATCTTCTACTTCCATCCCTTTTTATATAATGTCGACTAGGCTTGAAATGTTTGCTTTTATCATCCATGCCTAATACAAGCTACAATTTCTTGGGAGAAATTATTTTTGGAATCAATATCTTTGAGATTTAATCTTGACTTTCCCCCATTCTAATGTCTTCCTTGATAAAATAAAGTTGGGGCAGCTAGGTGGCACAGTGCATAAAGCGCCAGCCCTGGATTCAGGAGGACCTGAGTTCAAATCTGGACTCAGGAACTTGAAACTTACTAGCTGTGTGACCCTGGACTTAACCCTTATTGCCTCACAAAAAAAAAAAAAAGATTGACCCATCTAAATTCCTTGGAGGGCAATACAAATTTTGGGGGGGGGTCCGCTATAAGCCCTTCATTTTAATATAGCCTACCTTCAAATTCAGTTGACCAATCAGAGGTGATTAGGCATCCCTCAAGAACACCTCTTTTTCACAGGGCATATAATCTATGACCCCACTGCTATTAGGGATGTTTGGTTTGGGAGAGACAGCCAAATGACCATCCTTTTGTTAATAATTTGCCAGCCTATTAATAAAATGATTAAATTCCTCAAAACTATGTCTTGTATTTTTATTTGTCACATTCCTCAAAGCCCAGCTCAAAAGCCACATACTTTTTCCCATTTTCTCCCATTATTAGTACTCTTACCACAATTAAAATGTGATAATTCAACATATGAGATATAGTTTCTGGGTAATTTAATCATTTAAGTAATAAAAGGATTGCCATTGGCCAACTTTCAGACCAAAGGCAATCATGGTGCTCATAGTTTATGATTCATTAAACAACAATGAGATCTAATTGGTTGACATAATTTGGAGGAAGTCTATATCAAAATGAAGGGCTATATCAGAACACCCCTAGCCTTGGGCTATCCATTCAAAGAATATGTACCCTTTTCAATGGTTAGCCTGAGTGACTCCCTCCAAGGGGCCTTCCCACATAGACAAAAAATATGTCTCCATGTAGCTTGAGTAGAAAAGATGAATGTCCACCCAAGATTCCTTAGAAGTTTGGGATGGTTCTGACCAAGAAAAAAAAAAGATTCAATGCAATCTTATTTCAAGGAGAAACTGGACCTCTGAAATTCAAAGCTTTGGAAGAAGGGGGAAGCTCTGAATCTCACCAAGATATGTTATTAAATAAAATAATCTTTTCTCAAAAAAATCACTTTATCTTTACTCTGCATAAATGGTAAATTTAATGTACATATATACACATATATACATATTGTACATATATACACACATACACATATATACACATATATGTACATACACACATATATATACATATATACTATATATAGTTTCTGTGTGTGTGTGTGTGATTTCCCCTGTGTAGATACTATATGCTTTAGTTTTTGCCACCCCAGCGATCGACACAGTGCCTAGAATATGGTAGGCATTCAATAAAAAACCATTACATTTTTTTCAAAGTAATGTTGACCCAGAAATACTATTTTTAGATATATGCCCTAGTCAGTCAATAAATATTTATTATTTGTCAATTGTGTTGCTAATTTCTGGTAATACTGAGGTCAAACAGTCTCCTTTCTTCTTTTAATAGTATTTTAATTTTTCACACCTACATGTGAAAAGAATTTTCAGCATTCATTCATACAAGATTTGGAGTCCCCAATTTTTCTCCCTCTTTCCCTCCAATCCCCTCTTCCTAAAATGGTAGGCAATTTGATATAGGTTATACATTTAATATCATGTTTCCATATTAGTCACAGCTGCAAAAGAACAGAGATCAAAAGGAAGAACACAATGAAAGAATAAAGTATATGAAAATGTATGCTTCAATCTGCATTCAGAGTTCATTAATAGTTTAACTGGATGTGAATAGCATTCTCCTTCATGAGTCCTCTATAATTGTCTTGGATCATTGAATTGCTGAGAAAAAGCTGAGTCATTCATAGTTGGTCATCACCCAATGTTGCTGATACTGTGTACAATGTTTTCCCGGTTCTGCTCATTTCTCTTTAAACTAGTTCATACAAGCTTCTCTAGGTTTTTTTTTCCCTAAAATCTGCCTGTTCATCATTTCTTATTGCACAATAGTTTGCTGTTACATTCATATACCACAGTTCCTTCAGACCAACAGAGGGGATGCCCAACTGAGGGCCATCCCCTCAATTTCCCCATTTTTTGCCACCACAAAAGGGCTGCTATAAATATTTTTGCACATGTAAATGCTTTTTCCCTTTTTTATGATCTCTTTGGGAAACAGACATAGTGATGGTATTGCTGGTTCAAAGGGTATGCACAGTGTTACAGCTGTCTGGGCATGGTTCTGAATTGCTCTCCAGAAAGGTTCCATTAGTTCACAATCCACCAACATTAGTGCCCCAATTTTTCCACATCCTCTCCAACATTGATCATTTTCCTTTTTTTTTTGACATATTAGCATTAAATAGCATTTCTCTTAGCAAAAGTGATTTAGAGTATGCCTTCATAGATCTGTAGATAGCTTTGATTTGTTCATCTGAAAACTGCCTGTTCATATCCTGTGATAATTTATCAATTGGGAAATGACTTGTATTCTTATAAATTTGATTCATTTCTCATTATATTTGAGAAATAAGGCCTTTTAGTAGAGATTGTTATAAAATTGTTTCCCAGCATTTTTGCTTTCCTTTTAATCTTGATTGTACTGGTTTTGTTTATGCAAAGGCTTTTAAAAATTAATATAATCAAAATTATGTATTTTACATTATGTAATGATTTCTATCTCTTATTTGGTTATGCTTTCTTCCTTTCTCCATAGATCAAAAAGGAAGGCAATTCCTTGCTCTTCTAAATTGCTTGTGGTGTCTCTCTTTTTTTTTCTTTTTAGAATTTTGTTTTCCAAAATATATGTAAAAACTAATTTTGACATCAATTTTTTAAAACTTTGTGTTCCAGCCTCTCTTCCTCCTTCCCTTCCCACCCCTACCCCCAAGAACTCAAGCAATTCAATATAAGTTATACATGAGCAATCATGGAAAACATCACCCCATTAGCTAGGTTGTGGGACAAAAACAGATAAAAAACCAAAACTTCACATTAAGGAATTGTCAAAAGAAAAAAAGCGTTTCAGTCTGTTTTCAGATACCATCAGTTCTTTCTCTGTAGATGGATTGCCATTTTCATGAGGACTTCAGGGTTATATTGGATCATTGTCTTGCTGAAAATAATCACATGCTTCCCAGCAGATCATCTTACACTATTGCTGTTATTTTCTATACAGTACATTTCACTCTGCTTCAGTTCATGTAGGTCTTTCCAGGTTTTTCTGATAGCATCCTGTTCATCATAACTTTTATATGCAATTATAGTCAATCATCATAACTATTTCCCTCCATCCTATCCCCTTCCAATGATATTTACTCTATTTTATATCTTCTTTTACCCTATTCCTCCTCAAAAGTGTTTTACTTCTGATTGCCCCGTCGCCAGCTCTGCCCTCCCTTCTTTTACCCTTCACTCCTTATCCTCTTCCCCTTCCACTTTCCTGTAGAATTAAATAGATTACTCCTCCCATTTTGGTGTGAATGTTATTCCCTCCTTGAGCCTACTCTGATGAGATTGAGGTCTTTGAGCTAATTCTGTGTTCTAAATTTTTCTTCCTCCCTCCCTCCTCAACCCTCCCTATGAAATCAAGTAATTCAATATGTCACACTTGTACAGTTATACAGAATATCTTCACTTTCTATCGAAAGTATTTTGCTTTATACTAGTCCCTCCCCCAAACTGCCCTTCCCTCCTTCCCCTCTTTTCCCACCCCTCATCTCTTTCCCTCCCCTCTTTCCCTTGGGGCAAAAATATATTACTATACCTGCTTGACTATGTATGTTATTCCCTCTTTGAGCCAATACTGATGATAGTAAGGTTCACTCACTCCCCCGGTACTGTCCCCTCTTTCCCTCCCCTTCATAAGCTTTTTTTTGTTTGTTTCTTTCATGTGAACTACCTCTCCCCAGTCCACCTATCCCCTTCCCCCTCCCCCAGTGCATTCCTCCTAGGCCTCAACCCTATTTTAAAAATGTCATCATGGGTTATCTAGGTGTCACAGTGGACAAAGCACCAGCTCTGGACCCAGGAGGCCCCAAGCCCAAATCCGGCACCAGATATAAGACACCCCACCCTGTGTGCCCCAATAAGAACAAGGATACACAAAAAATAAAAGCTTTACAGATGCCATCCCTTCATATTCAGTTCAGAACTGTGTCCTCAGTGTATTTCTTACTGAGAAAATTCTTATGAGTTAGAAGTATTATCTTCCCATGTAAACAGTTTAATCTGTTAATATCTCTCATGATTTCTTCTTCCTATTTACCTTTTTATGCTTCTCAAGGGTCTTGTATTTGAAAATTAAATTTTCTATTCATTTTTAGGTATTTTCATCACAAATGCCTGAAAGTGCTCTTTTTCATTGAAGTATCATTTTTTTCTTCTGAAAGATTATGCTCAATTTTATTGTGTACATGATTCTTGGCTGTAGTCCCAGTTCCTCTGCCGTCCAGAATATCATATCCCATGCCCTGTGGTCCTTTAATGTGGATGCTGCTAGATCTTGTTTTAGCCTTATTGGAGCTCCACGGTATTTGAACTCCTTTTTTGTAGCTACTTGTAATATTTCCTCCTTGACCTTGAAGCTCTGGAATTTGGCTATAATATTCCTGGAGGTTTTCCTTTTAGGACCTCTTTCAGGAGGTGACCACTGGATTCTTTCAATTTCTATATGGCCTTGTGCTTCTAGAATATCAGGGCAATTTTCTCAGTCAATCTCTTGGAAGATGCTGTCTAAACTATTTCAAATTATCTCTCCTGGATCTATTTTTCAGGTCACCTGTTTTTCTAAGGAGATATTTCATATAACCCTCTATTTTTTATTCATGTGGATTTGTTTTACTGTGTCTTGGCTTCTCATAAAGTCATTATCTTCCATTTGTTCAATGTTAATTCTTAGTCAATAATTTTTTTAGTCCTTTTCCCTTTGGCTTTTCAAGCTGTTGACTTTTTCTCATGACTCTCCTGCATTGCTCTCATTTCTCTTCCCATTCTTTCCTCCACCTCCCTAAATCTTCCTTCTATCTTTCCTACTTTCTCTTCAAAGTCCCTTGTGAGTGCTTCCATGGCCTGAGACCAATTCATATTTTTCTTAGAAGCTATGGATGTAGGGGCCATGAGGTTTCTATCCTTTTCTGAGGGTGCACCTGGATCTTCCTTGTTGCTAAAGAATCTTTTGATAGTTCTCAACTTTCTTTGCTTGGCCATCTTGCCATCTTAATTCCCTAGTGCAGTGGGGTCCTACTTCCAAGCTACACTGTCCCGAGCTTCAGAGGGTCCCAAGGTGTTTTGGTTTGAGACAGGGCAGGTTTTTCTCTTCCTGGACTGTTCTTGGGCCAAGGATAACCTCTAGCCAACTTGCTAATTAACCAGCCAGCAGACTGTGTGTGCTGTGGATCTTAGCTTGGAGGAGCCTGTACCCCTCACCAAACTGGGCCTCCTGCCACTCAGGATTTCTTCCTGGTTCCCTACTGGAGTGAGATAACACATACACCAATTTAAAAGGAACTTTAAAACTTAGCAGTATTCCAACAATATTTTACTTTTTCAATCAAACTCTATTATTCTTTGGTTTCTTCCAGAATTCACAAACTTTGAAATGGCAGGTGAACACTTAAAGTGGCAGTGTACCTTAAATATACCCTCCCCCACTTTTTTTCTCTAGATTCCAATTTCTTTGAATAGTCAGTACAAAACAGCACAGCTTTCTTTATATTTGCTTTTTCTTGCAGGGCAATGAGGGTTAAGTGACTTGCCCAGGTTCACACAGCTAGTAAGTGTTGAGTGTCGCATTTGAACTCAGGTCCTCCTGAATCCAGGGCTGGTGCTTTATCCACTGTGTCACCTAGCTGCCCTCTATTTCCTTTACCAATAATTTCAAATACTCTGGACAGCTTCTTAAGATTTTCTAAACATTCTCTCTCTCACTCACCACTCCCTTGCTGTGCAGACAGCACCTGAGATTGAAGGGGTGAGAGAAAGAGCAGCGACATAGCAACAGGTCACACTCAAGTAGAGATCATTTTTCATTAAAACTTTTACACATTACAAATAGTTCCTGATTCAAAGCAGCAGCATTTTCAAACCAGCTTTTACAATGTTCATCTAAGGCTATAAATGGCTAGCAACGAAGTTACATCCCAATTCCAAATTCCAACTCTTAAGTAAAAACATGCCTATAATAATATTCAGAAGTTAGAGACTTCCCTTCCCCCTACTTTCAGAGCCTGGCTACCACTCTGAAAGGCTATGGGGGTACAACCAAAAATTCCTTACAGATTGTACAACACAGTTACAACATTTGACAGACATAAATGCATGAGACAACAAGCAGCTGCGTATCCACACAGACAAGCAAAGAAACAGCCACAACATATTACTTATTCCTGACCAGCCCACTCTGGTAGAGGTTAATCAGGAGGTCTGTTACCTTAAATATTTCCCTTGCAAATAAGTCATTTGTTTCTTTTCACCCATGTCCAATTTTTTTTTTCCTTTTCCAAATTTGTAAGGATACACCCGAGGGGTCATGCAGAATGTTTTCTCTCCCTGTCCCTTTAAGGTGGGTTGGGCTAAGACGGCACTTGTGAAAAATCCTACCTCAGACCTTGGGGCCCCACCCAATGTGACTGAGGTTTCTGAGGCAACTGAGGAGAAAGCACAATGCATACTCCATCATGGAGAACCCAAAAGCTGAATGAGGGGGTTGCTGTGGCCAGACAATATTACAATAAAACATCATCTATTTTCTTTTTCAGGTCAGTGCTATTGGACGTGTCCCAATTTGTACCTTAATTCTCCTTTCTCTCTTTTCCCAATTGATCAAAATGCACCCTGAACTACCCTAATTTCTTGGCCCATCCATAACCTCCCGGAGGTTACCAACACCACACCTGCATCCACATGGGTGTCCATTAATTAATGGCAATGAACCCAATCCAGGGCATCCCCCAAACTACTGGGTATTGCCAACGGGGCAATTCCCTTTTTCCCTTCTCAGAAAAAAGGTGAAATCCCTCAGGGTAAATCACTTGATCCTGGATCAACGAGAAATACCCCCACTCTATTTGGCGAGCTGGCCTCCCAAATGAGCCAAAACCTGAGTGCAGGAGTTAAAGGCAGATCCAAAATTTACCTTAAAAAGGTCTCATCCCACTGCTTTAAAAAAAAAATAGAAAAAGAGTTTGAGTCTAGGACTTTAAGCCATGTTGAGTGCCAAATGATGTGGGCTGGAATTTGGGGTCAAATTGATTGTGAGTCATCCCAAAAGAATTACAAGACTCAGTGACTCAGTTTCCCAAGTATTATTGCAATACTGTGGGTGACCACAGGGAGAGAACCAGAATAGTGGAAAAGTATCTCTCCTAAATCACTCTTGATTAGATAAATGCAAATTAAAACAACTTTGAGATATCATTTCACAACCATCAGATTGGCTAAAGTGATTGAAGAGGAAATCAATAAATGTCGGAAGTGATACGGAAAAATTGGGATACTAATTTATTGTTGGTGGAATTGTGAACGGATCCAACCATTCTGAAAAAGCAGTCCGGAATTATGCCCAAAGAGTTATGAAACTACATATACCCTTCTATCCCAGCAATACCACTACTATTTCTATTTCCAAAATTGATTAGGCTAAAAGGAAAAGAATCTATATGTTGTAAAATGTTTACAGCAGCTCTCTTTGTAGCGACAAAGACCTGGAAATTATGGGGATGCTCATCAATTGGGAAATGGTTGAACAAGTTGTGGTATATGATTGTGATGGAATATTACTGTGCTATAAAAATGATAAGCTCATTGATCTTAGCAAAACATAGAGTTGCATGAAATTATGGAGTGTAATAAGCACATTACATATAGAGAGAATGTTATATATAGTCGCAGCAATATTTTTTTGGGGGGGGGCAGGGCAATGACAGTTAAATGACTTGCCCAGGGTCACACAACTAGTGTCAAGTCTCTGAGGCCAGATTTGAACTCAGGTTCTCCTGAATCCAGGGCTGGTGCTTTATCCACTGTGCCACCTAGCTGACCCCAGCAATATTGTTTTAAGAACAACTTTGAGCAACTTTGACTTATAAATTCACAAAATAACTATAAAGGTCATATAAAGGAAGACATTATATGTATATGTCTGTCTAATGGTAGCCATCTCTGGGGCAGTGGAGGGAGAAGGAGAAAAAGGAAAAAGAGAAAATTATATGATAACTTTATTATAGCAGGTTTTACATAAGAGATTTACAGTTTCATGTGCAATCATATTTTTAAATTATACTAGTTATGAAAATGCTTGTTTTGTTCCATAAATTTAAAAAAATTAAAAGAAAGAAAACTATAGCTTAGACTTGAATTAAATAATGATGAGCAAAATCAGCAGAATCAAGAGTCCATTGTATGCAGTAATTGCAATATTGTTTTATTAACAACTTTGAGTGGCTAAGTCATTTTGGCTATTCTAAGTACCCAAATTAACTACAAAGAACATATGAGGGAAGATTGCATCTTCATTCAGAAAAAGAACTGATAAAAAGAAATATGTATGGAATGTTTTTTAATATTTGTTATACACACACACACACACACATAAAATACCATATCTAATGGTAGCCATCTCTAGGGTCAAGGAAGGGAAGAAAAAAGGAAAAAAAGAATGTTATATGATTACTTAACTATATGTTTAAAGGAATTGTGAATCATACACAATAGATTACTAGTATCATGTACAATAATCTCCCCTCATTCTATTCCATGCTATGAAAATTCTTGTTTTCTTTCTCAAGTTTAGGATAAAATAAGTTTTGAAAAAAAATTAAAGGTAGATACTAGCCAGAGTGCTCCGAATTCCTGAATCACCTCAGATGACTCAACACAGGAAAACCTTTTGAGGTCTTTGAAAAGAAAAGCCTCAGTGCCTGCTAGTTTCCCATGCGAGTGGCTGGGAGGAGATTTCTATAACTTGATATATTTTGATTTTTTCCCTTCCTAATATTGTGATTGATGGTGATTACCAATTATCACCACAATTAACATGATAAAAAGAGAAACATTTTAATAGAATAGAAAAGACTTACTATTGATTTGAGAGTTATACATGAATTAGCTGTTTGTGTAAAGTCAGAAAGACCCTTTATTTATCAGGACAATAATTAAAATTGGGGAAACACAAGAAAAGTAATAACAATGAGAAATAGCTAAAGCATACAACTGAAAGCAAAATCTTGAAGTATGTAAAGAATATCAACAATGATAAATGGGAAAGTCTTCAGAAGCACCTTGGTCAGTAAACATTTGACACACTCAGTCTTCAACATTTGTCCACTTAACTTTTGAGATTTCAAGCATTGGATTGAGTTTATTAGTAATCTCATTTTCATTTTCAAGTGGGCAACTGCACACAGTTTTCTTGCCTTACAGAAAAAAAAATGAGAAGTTTGATGCTCCATCTTACCAAAGCTCCAGTGGCCAAGTGATGTTCCACACCAAGTTGGACCAGGTTGGGCCAGGTCACACCTACCTACCTTAGGTGCAGGGACTCACCCTGAAGTGTGTGCTTATCATCTGGGAACACATCAAGCACTGAGCCTAATGGGAGATTAGAAATGACAGTTTGGCATTTTTTCTTTTTGACCCTGTGGTTCTTCTGACATTGCTATCCCTAACCCTCCCCATCTAGGTTAAAGCTTCCTTTCCTCTCCTCTTCATTTTTATGGGTTATTTCATGGAGATTATGTTAGGAAAAGTACATATTATTAAAATAAATATTTTGTTATGAATAAGTATATGTAGAAAAGTATATTTTCAGCAACTCTTAATGAAAAATATAGTTTTTGGTGGCCATAGTGTTTTGGGAATGCAGTGGGACCCCAAGAAAACTAAAGATCCCAACTGGCAAGACTGAGGGAAAAGCAGCTCTCTCTCACTTCAGGTATGAGGTGTAGCAGGACTGAACCCCAGTATGTTGATAAGCAATAGTATAAGAGGATATTGTAACAATTGGAATGATGCCACCTGCTGGAGACTTACTGTAGGAAAGCTCCAACATGAGGAGAGGGCCTCTGAGGGCAGGATCATGTGTTTTTTCTTTGGCGTCAGGAAGTAACATTTGCGTGTGGGAGGAAGAAGGGGGAGGCTGGCGCTCTAACTCATTCTCTTTTCCTGAGGACTCCAGTGGAGAAGGGAGCTAGAAATACTCTCTCCCTTTAATAGATAGATGAATGGAGGCCTTTCTCTCTCTACCAAATTCTTATTCTCCTTAATAAATGCTTAAAAGTTTAACTCTTGTTAAAGCTTATAATTTATTGGCGACCACTCAGATATTTTAAACAGTATAGCTAGAATTTTAGCCCTTACAATATGCAGAATATGGATGGATGCTGCTTAACCTACTGATACCCCTTTATCAAAGATCCACTCTGGCCCCAGACTTTGCATTTCTCCTTGGCTTGTAATTCCCTTCCCTTCTTTTGTTTTGTAAAGATACAAAAGACAAGGCCTTCTCTTACTCCAGTGGGACAGTTCTCTATAGCGATGTGTCCCCTGGCTATATATTTCTTTCTCCTAATAAAAATATCTTTTTATTTTACAAGATTTATGATGAGCTTCCAATTCTTTGGGTGAGCTAAACCAGGTCACAAGTCCCCCTAAACAATGGGAACTTAAACCCCTATTTCCCATATATAATCACCTGCTAGTTTCCTTCACCTAGCCAGAGGGTAAGGTGGGGTGGAAGCCAAGGCTCAATAATAGCCTATTCTGTCAATTGAGAAGTTCTTTCACAATAAAGAATGTAGTTAAGCCATTATGTAAGCTCATTACAAAAGGCAAAGTACACATTTTGACTAGTTGTATGCTTATGTTCCTAATTAACTTGAGGCAATCTAATTAACCATTCTGTCAATAAACATTTATTAAGCACCTACTTTGTGCCAGTCATATTGTTAACAGTTCCTCAAATTGTCTCAAGTTCCTCTTCTCTAAATATGGCATTCCCTCATAAATGTTGTTCTATGAGACAGAGAAACTAATTTTATGTCTTAGAACTTCTGTGGAAATATGAGATTCTAGATCTGAAAATATGCTCACCATAACCAAAAACAATGGCTGAAAGGTTTAATAGTAATTAAAAGAAAGACATTAAGACTGAGGTGAGTAAACTCAATCACCTAACTGAAATAATATACATTCCTATTAGCTGTTTGTTCATAAGGAAATGTTATAAGGAAATCAGGCTTTCTTCCTGAACACATGTTTAGGGGGGCATCCAGTAAATACACTATCTTTCTTGTTAGAGATCTTTTTTTTTTTTTTTTTTTAGTGAGGCAGTTGGGGTTAAGTGACTTGCCCAGGGTCACACAGCTAGTAAGAGTTAAGTGTCTGAGACCGGATTTGAATTCAGGTACTCCTGATTCCAGGGCCGGTGCTTTATCCACTGCGCCACCTAGCCGCCCCGTTAGAGATCTTTTTAAAATTTTTCCTTATAGGCTAAAAACTCTGTAGTTGATTGTATACAAGGCATGAGGAAAACCCAAGAGAAAGTTGTACTGTTCAACTATATAATTCTCAGAGACTTGTGTTCACTGTAGGACTATTTTATATAATTAACATGATTTTGTCTGACTTGAGATATCACCCTAGTTTTTGGTTTTTGGTTTTTGGTTTTTTTGCGGGGCAGTGGGAATTAAGTGACTTGCCCAGGGTCACACAGCTAGTAAGTGTCAAGTGTCTGAGGCCGGATTTGAACTCAGGTACTCCTGAATCCAAGGCCAGTGTTTTATCCACTGCGCCACCTAGCCGCCCCCTCACCCTAGTTTTTATGCTTAATGTTTGCATACAAATGTTAGTTAAGGTTTGCAAAGCATTTTACATATATTATCCCATTTGATCCTAACACTAATCCAGTGAAGTAAATACTATTAGTATCCTTATTTTACAGATGAGGAAACTGTGGGCATGAGGGGTTCAGGGATTTCTCCAGGTTCACACAACCAGCAAGTGTTTGAGGTTGAATTGGAACTCAGATCTTCTTGACCACAAGGCCTGCATTCTAGCCAAACCTGAATGTTTATATCCATTTTGCTACCCTACTAAAAGACAAGCTAACAAGACAAAATTGTGAAACAAAGTGATTGAAAATGTTTTATCCTTCTCTCAATATGTAATGTGAGGATTTTCCAGGAGTGGAGCCAAGATGGTGGAGAGAAGCCATGAGCTTTCCTTTGTTTCTCTCAAAAACAACATTAAATCAAACCTCTAAAAAGATTCTGGAACTACAAAACCTACAAAAAGAGAGAGAGAGAGAGACATAATCTTCCTACTTGAGATAATTTAGAGGACTTCAGAAAAGGTCTGTCTCACCTGGCTGAAAGGGAAGGGTGGCTTAGCACAGCTCAGCTCTGCTCAGCTCAACATTGCTCACCTCAGCGGGCAGCTCAACATAGCTGCAGCTTAACATAGAAAGTGGGGCAGCTCAGAGCTGTAAGAAGCTAGCAACAGTGACCCCTTTGCCACAGGAGCAGACTTCAGCTCTATAAGTTTAAAAATCAGCTACAACATGAGTAAGAAACAGAAAAAGGACCCTTACCTCTGACAGCTTCTATGGCAAAAGAGAAGAAAACACAAACTCAGATGAGTTTGTCAAAATGCCTACAAGTGAAAACTCAAGTGGGAAGAACATCTTATCTCAAAACCAAAAAGCCTTCTTTGAAGAGATCAAAAAGCCTTTTAAAAACCAAATGAGAGAGGTAGAAGAAAAAAATGGAAAAAGAAATAAGAAATGAGAGTTAAGCAAAAAAATTGATGGAGGAAAACAAGTCCTTGAAATTACAATTGGCCAAATGAGAGAGAAGAATGGCCAAATGGGAGAAAAAATGGCCAAATGGGAGAAAAGATTGTCCAAATGGAAAAAGAGGTACAAAAACTGAGAAAAATAATAACTTAAAAATTAAAATTGGGGAAATGTAAGCTAATAACTACATGAGACACCAAATATCTGTCAAGCAGAATCAAAAGACTGAAAAAATAGAAGAAAATGTGAAATATCTCACCAGAAAAATAACTGACCTCGAAAATAGATCCAGGAGAGAAAATCTAAGAATTATTCGACAACCTGAAAGCCATGATCAAGAAAAAAGTCTAGACTCCATATTCCAGGAAATTATCAAGGAGAACTGCCCTGAAATTATAGAATCAGAGGATAAAATCATCATTGAATGAATCCACCAATCACCTCCTGAAAGAGGCCCCAAAAGGAAAACTTCAAGGAATATTGTAGTCAAACTCCAGAATTATCAGGTAACAGAGAAAATACTCCAAGCAGCCAGAAAGAAACAGTTTAAATATCATGGATCTGCAGTCAGGATTACAAAAGACCTGGCAGCTTCAACATTAAATAATCACAGGGTTTGAAATATGATATTCAGGAAGGCAAAGGAGCTTGGATTACAACCCATACTCAACTACCCAGAAAACTTATTATTCTCTTTCAGGGGAAAAGATGGATATTCAATGAAATAGGGGACTTCCAAGGTTTCCTGAGAAAAAGACCAGAACTGTAGAGAAAATTTGATCTCCAAATACAAGACTCAAGAAAAGTATAAAGAGGTAAACAAGTGGGGGAGTGGGAAGGGGTGGGGGTGGGAAAGATTGTTCCATGAGGTTAAACTACTTAAATCCCTATGAGAGAGGATACTTTTAACTTTTGGGACCTTTATTTCTATTAAGTTATGGTTATTAAATTGACTTTGATTTGATCATATAAAGAAAAGTAAGGGGCAGAATAAAAGGAGAGTAGTCTCTTCTGTTTTAACTGAAGGTAAAAACACCAGGAACTCCTCTAAAATGATGACCTTCCTTCCCTGTTTCCCTTAGAACCCTCTCTAACTGCCTTTTTAATGTTTTCTCTAACTGAATCTCAACTGTATCCAACAGACTTTTCCACAGGAAGGGGATGGGTGGTTCTTTGCCATGCTGAGCCTCCAATTGGCTCAGCACACCCACATGGGCTGTCCCCACTATAATCTAGCCAGACACACATGGGAGTGGGAAAGGTATTATTAGAGGAAAGCTAGTTAATTAGTTTCAATAAGTGTTCCCTGTGGTCAGAATTCCTCCTGTTTTTTTCATATATCTCTAAAAGTACACACCCACCCTCTCCTAGGTTTTTAAGCTTACATTTTTTTTTCGTCTGACCATAATGAAGCAAAGATAGGTTTATGAAATCCCCAAATCACAACTAATTTCTTTCAGCAGCAATCCTGATCTCAGACAAAATAAAGGCAAAAATGGATCTAATTAAAAGAGATAAGGAAGGAAACTACATCTTGCTAAAAGGTACCATAGATAATGAAGTAATATCAATACTAAACATGTATGGGTCAAGTGGTATAGCATCCAAATTCTTAAAGGAAAAGTTAAATGAGTTACAAGAGGAAATAGACAGCAAAAATATACTAGTGGGGGGGCAGCTAGGTGGCGCAGTGGATAAAGCGCCGGCCCTGGATTCAAGAGTTCCTGAGTTCAAATCCAGCCTCAGACACTTGACACTTACTAGCTGTGTGACCCTGGGCAAGTCACTTAACCCACATTGCCCTGCAAATACACACACACACACACACACACACACACACACACACACACACACACACACATATATATATACTAGTGGGGAATCTGAATCTTCCCCTCACAGAAATAGATAAATCTAGCTACAAAATAAATAAAAAAGAAGTTAAAGAGGTGAATAGAATGTTAGCAAAGTTAGATATGATAGATGTCTGGAGAAAACTGAATGGGGATAGAAAGGAATATACTTTTTTCTCAGTGGTACATGGCACATATTCAAAAATTGACCATGTATTAGGGCACAAAATCCTCATAGTCAAATGTAGAGAGACAGAAGTACTAAATGCATCCTTCTCAGATCATGATGCAATAAAAATTACATGTAATAAAGAGCCATGGAAAGGTAGACTAAAAATTAATTAGAAACTAAATAATCTCATCTTAAAGAATAAGTGGGTCAACCAACAAATTATAGAAACAAACAGTAACTTCATCCACAAGAATGACAATAATGATACAACATACCAAAACCTATGGGATGCAGCCAAGGTAGTGCTTAAGGGAAATTTTATTACTCTAACTGCTTACATCAATAAAAAAGAGAAAGAAGAGATCAATGAATTCAGCATGCAACTTAAAAAGTGAGAAAAAGAACAAATTAGAAATCCTGAAAATCAAAGGATAAATCAAGAAAATTGAAAGCAATAAAACTATAGAATTAATCAATAAAACTAATAACTGGTTTTATGAAAAAAATAAAATAGATAAATCTTTGGTTGATTTGATTTAAAAAAGTAAAGAAGAAAGCCAAATAACCAGTATCAAAAATGAAAGGGGGTGATGTCACCACCAATGAAGTGGAAATTAAAATAATTAGGAGCTATTTTTTAACGGCATGCCAATAAATTTGGCAATCTAAATGAAATGGTTGAAAGTTTACAAAAATACAAATTGTCCAGGTTACCTGAAGAGGAAATAAAATCCTTAAATAGACCCATTTAAAAAAAAGATATTGGACAAGCCATCAAGGAACTCCCTAAGAAAAAAATCTCCAGGGCCAGATGGGTTTACAAGTGAATTCTACCAAACATTTAAAGAACAATTAATTCCAATACTATACAAACTATTTGGAAAAATAGGTGAAGATGGAGTTCTACCAAATTCCTTTTGTGACACAAATATGGTGTTGATATCTAAACAAGGCAGAGTCAAAACAGAGAAAGAAAATTATAGACCAATTTCCCTAATGAATATCAATACAAACATCTTAAAAAAGATATTAGCAAGGAGATTACAGCAAGTAATCACCAGGATAATACACTGTGACCAGGTGGGATTTATACCAGGAATTCAGGGCTGGTTCAACATTAGAAAAACTATCAACATAATCAAGCATGTCAGTAACAAAACTAAAAATTCATATGATTATCTCAATGGATGCAGAGAAAGTGATTGACAAAATATAACACTCATTACTATTAAAAACACTAGGGAGGGGGGCAGCTAGGTGGCGCAGTGGATAGAGCACCGGCCCTGGAGTCAGGAGTACCTGAGTTCAAATCCGGCCTCAGACACTTAACACTTACTGGCTGTGTGACCCTGGGCAAGTCACTTAACCCCAATTGCCTCGCAAAAACAAACAAACAAACAAACAAAAAACCACTAGGGAGCATAGGACTAGGTGAAGCTATCCTTAAAATGATAAGTAGTATCTATTTAAAACCATTGGCAAACATTATATGTAAAAGGGATAAGTTAGAGGCATTCCCAATAAGATCAGGGGTGAAACTGAGATGTTCATTTACACCTCTATTATTTAATATTGTACCAGAAATGTTAGCTTTAGCAATAAGAAGAAAAAGGAATTAAAGGAATTAGAATAGGCAAGGATGAAACAAAACTTTCACTCTTTGTAGTTGATATGATGGTATACTTAGAGAATCCTAAACAATCAACTAAAAAACCACTTGAAATAATGAACTTCAGGAAAGTTGCAGGATATAAAATAAACCTACATAAATCATCAGCATTTATATACATGACCAAAAAACTCAACAGCAAGAGATAGAAAGAGAGATTCCATTTATAGTTACAGTAGATAATATAAAATACTTGGGAGTCTACCTGCCATGACAAACCCAGGAACTCTATGAACACAATCACCAAGCAGTTTTCACACAAATAAAATCACATCTATGATAAAATTACGTATTTGAAAAATATCAATTATTCATGGATAGGACTAGCTAGTATAATAAAAATAACAGTTCTGCTTAAATTAATTTACTTATTCAGTGACATACCAATCAGACTACCTAAAAATTATTCCATATAGTTAGAAAAAGTAATAATAAAATTAATCTGGAAGAACAAAAAGTCAAGAATTAATAAAAAAATGCACAGGAATGTGGGCTAGCCATACCAAATTTTAAGGTGTACTATAAAGCAGCAGTTATCAAAACTATTTGATATTGGCTAAGAAATAGAGTGGTTTATCAACCAAATATGTTAGGCATAGGAAATACAGTAGTAAAAGACTATAGTAATCTACTGTTTGATAAACTCAAGGACTCCAGCTTTTAGGATAGGAATTCAGTATTTGACAAATCTGCTGGGAAAATTGGAAGACAGTAATAGCAGAAACTAGGCATAGATCATCATCTTACACCTTATACAAAAGTAAGGTCAAAATGGGTTCAAGATTTAGACATAAAGGGTGATAGCATAGATAAATTAGGAGAGGAAGGAATAGTTCACCTCTCATATCTATGGAGAGGAAAACATTTTATGTCCAAACAAGAGACAGAGAATATTATCAAATGCAAAATGGAAGACTTTGATTACATTAAATTAAAATGTTTTTGTACAAACAGAAGAAATGCAGCCAAAATTAGAAGGGAGGCAGAAAACTGGGAAATAATGTTTATAGCCAGTGTTTCTTATAAAGGGATCATTTTTAAAATATACAGGGGACCAACTCAAATTTATAAGAACGCAAGTCATTCCCCAATTGAGAAATGGTGAAAGGATGTGAACAGGCAGTTTTCTGATGAGGAAGTCAAAGCTATCTATTGTCATATGAAAAAATGCTCTAAATCACTATTGATCAGAGAAATGCAAATTAAAACAACTCTGAGGTACCACCTCACACCAATCAGATTGGCTAATATGACAAATAAGGAAAATAATAAATGTTGGAGAAGCTGTAGAAAAATTGGAACACTAATGCATTGTTGGTGGATCTGTGAATTATTCCAACAATTCTGGAGAGCAATTTGAAACAATTAGAAAAAGACTATGGGATGGTTCATACCCTTTGACCCAGTGTTACCACTGCTGAGTCTGCATCCCAAAGAGATCATTGAAGAGGGAATGAATGAAATGGAACCATATTTAAACAAATATTTATAGCAGCTCTCTTTGTGGGGGCAAAGAATTGGAAATCGATGGAATGCCCATCAGTTGGGGAATGGCTAAACAAGTTGTGGTATATGAATGTAATGGAATACTATTTTGTGGTAAGAAATGATAAGCAGGAGGACTTCAGAGAAGCCTGGAAGGATTTACATGAACTGATGCTGACTGAGATGAGCAGAACCAGGAGAACATACACAGTAACTGCAACATTGTGTGATGAACAATGGTGATAAACTTGGCTCTTCTCAGCAGTGCAATGATGCAAAACAGTTCCAAAGAACTCATGATAGAAAATGTGCCCAACATCCAGAAAAAAGAACTGTGGATTCTGAATGCAGATTGAACCATGCTGTTTCTACTTTGGGGCTGTTTTTTTTTCCTTATATTTTGAGGGTTTTCCCTTGCGTTCTGATTCTTCTTTCACAAGATGACTAATGCAGAAATATGTTTAATGGGATTGTACATATATAACCTATATCAGACTGCTTTCCATCTTGGGGAGGAGGGAGGGAAGCAGGGTAGGAGAAAAATTTGGAACTAAAAATCCTATGAAAACAAATGTTGAAAACTTTAAAAATTTAATAAATGAAAAGAATTTTAAAAAGAAAAGAAAAGGTTTTATCACCTATTCTTGAAAGAGTAGAATATTTTCCTCTTTTTCCTCCAAAGGGTATTTAGGGAATGATGTTTTCTCATTGTCTGATGTGGGAAAAAAATCCTTCAGTATTGCTATTACTACCATTAACATTCTGGCACTACTCTTTTTTCTACATTCACCAAACAGAACAAGTTGAAATAAAAACTTTAGTAAAGAAATTCCTGAGCAGCATTTTTACTTGACAACCACTCCAGATGTTCCTCCACATTCAAAAAAATAACTATGGGGTCTGAATGCAGACTGAAGCATACTATTTTCACTTTTGTTGTTGCTTTTTTGTTATTTTTCTTTATTCTTTCTTGCATTTTTTTTCCTTTTTTTTCTGGTTAATGTGCAAATATGTTTAACATGACTGTAATGTATATCCTATATCAAATTGCTTCATGACCTCAGGAGGTGTAGGAGATAAAATTGCGACTCAAAAAATATCTTTACATGTAATTGAGAAAAATAAAAAATAAAAATAATTTTTAAAAAAGAAAACTTTGTTGACAGTAAATATGATTTGGTATCATGTGGTGGTATATAAATATAGGGGTTTCTTTCTCCAAACAAGATTTACCCACAGAGCAATCAATAGTTGGTTAACATTCATTTAGTTCAAGGTATTATGTCCTTAGCAAGTCACTCTGCTAAACATTACCTATATACAAGATTGGTTGATTGTTGTCTTTGGTTTTGTTTTGTAAAAAAAATTAATTATTAAGTATAACTAACCTGGAAAAATTATATATAATTGGATTTATGAGAAATTATAACTATATGAAAAATTATATGTTTAGAAAATTATAATTGGGCCACAAGCCCTGCCGCAGTCGCCATTCAAATGAAAGAATATATTTGACTAGTTGGGCCTGATTTGGGGGCTAAAGCTGACTGGAGGATTAATCTGGGACTGTTGACTATTTTGCTATCTGACTGCTATTAATTTAACATGGGCCCTTTATAAAGTTCCACCACACTGCTCCACTCCCAAATTGATAAACTAAAGATTAAGAAGGTTCTTAACTAAATAATCAAAGCAGAGTTTATTTATGAGATACTACTTAAAATTAAGAATACAGGGAAATAAGGGGTGGCCAGGTGGTACAGTGGATAAAGCACTGGCCCTGGATTCAGGAGTACCTAAGTTCAAATCCGGCCTCAGACACTTAACACTTACTATCTGTGTGACCCTGGGCAAGTCACTTAACCCCAATTGCCTCACTTTAAAAAAAAAAAAAGAATACAGGGAAATAAAATGTACAACCTGACTGCTTTCCTGCAGTCTCTTTCCACTGCTTCTCTTTCCCACCTACTGAGCTTCGAACTTTTTCAATGCAATAAGGGCCTTAGGTGCCTCCATGCTACACTTTCCCTGCTCAGCTACTTTCTTCTAACTCCTCTTAATCTTCACTTTCTCCAACCTGTACCCTGTGCTGACCGCTTCTGTGCTCTCCGCAGCCTCCTGTTCTGTCTGTCTGCTCCGTCCTCTGCCACCTTTGTCACCCCTTTAATCTTGCCCACCTCTCTTAATCTCACCCGCCGGCCTTCCCTCCTTGCTCCTAGTCCTGCATTACTGTTCATCTTGTCCCCCCTGACAGATCCCTTCTAATCTAACTCCCAGGTCTATATATACCTTTTCTTCTCTCCACTCAAATCTCGGGGCTTCCTGTGCCCACACACCAAGCTAATCCACTAGCCAGGGCTGCAGCTGGTGGGGGTGCACTCCAGCCTCACATGCCTCAGCACAGGCTATCCAGGATCTTTCAAATAGCTCTGCTCAGGTTGGAGGGAGCTGGGGGCTTTTTTTCCCCCAGCTGTCTGACCTGGCGTCTTGTATAGCCCACGGGGCTTTTTGGCTCAGCTGAAGCAGAGGGGGAGGGGAAGAGACGCTGAGGGCCTAAGGCTTTCTAATCTCAGCCTAAAGGTAGGGTCCCTGAATCAAAATAAATTTCCACAGTTTGTTTGTTTTGTGGGGCAATGAAGTTTAAGTGACTTGTCCAGGATCACATAGCTAATAAGTGTCAAGTGTCTGAAGCCATATTTGAACTCAGGTCCTCCTGAATCCAGGGTCAGTGCTTTATCCACTTCACCACCTTGTATTTATTGTTGATGAGGACTCAAATGACCTCACTATGTTTGGGTCAAGGTACAGTACATTTGACTGTGGCTGATAGACCAATACAAGCTCAGAAAGCTTGTATAGTCCATATGAACATTTGAAATGGAGATGTCTCTATGCACATCTCACATTTCTTTTAAGGTACTTCAATTCTACTTTGCTCATAAATTGCAGTTCCTTCCTTGAGGAAGTCATGTCCTTTGCCGGTGTCTCCCATGTCTCATAATCAATTCCAAAATTCTTTCATCTGACCTCTGTGTATTTGCCTTATGTGAGTTCTCTACAAAATAGTCTTTTAGGCAAACATATGTTTGGCATTCAAACAATGTGGACAGCCCATTGGAGTTGTGCTCTCTATTTGAATGCTTTGTAGTTTAGCTCTAAAAGAAACCTCAGTGTTCAATACCTTATGTTTCCAGGTGATCTTCAGAATCTTCCTAAGACAATTCAAATGGAAGCAATTAACTGACACTGGTATACTTTCCAGGTTTCATAAGCATACAACAATGAGATCAGCACAATGGCTCTGTAGAACTTCAGTTTGGTAATCAATCTCATACCTCTCCTCTCCCAAACTTTTGTCTGGAGCATCCCAAATACTGAGCTAGCTCTGGCAATGTGTGCATCAACCTTATCATCTATGTGTATATCCCTGGAAAGTATACTGCCAAAGTAAGTGAACTTAAATGATGGTCCCATTTATGGATGATGTGCTGCTGGTTGGTGTTTTCTTGGTGTTATTAAGCCAAAATTAGCATCAGCAATGGAGAATTGATCCAAAATCTGTTTCATCTCAACCTCAGAGTCTGAATCTGTAAACAAAAGAGTTCTTGACCAACCCTCCATACATTTAAGCCATTTCATATTCATTGGAGGCATCCAATAAAATCACTGAAAACATAATACTGAAACAGTTCTACTTCACTCAATTGGTAGCCAGAAAAGCAGGAGAGGATGGTCCATTTTGCAGAAGCCATCCAGGCATGCTTTTGTGAAACTTGTATAAAATGCTGATGAACTTCTACATGGAAGCAAAAAGGAAAATTGCTCTGATATTCTAGAAGGTAAAATAGAAATTGAAAGAATCCACCAATTGCCTTCTGAAAGAGATCCCAAAATGAAAACCTCCAGGAATATTATAGCTAAATTCCAGACATCCCAGGTCAAGGAGAAAATGTTGCAAGCAGCAAGACAAAAGGAATTCAAATACTGTGGAACTACAGTAAGTATGACACAAGATCTAGCAGCATCTACATTAAAGGACTATAGGGCATGGAATATGATATTCCAGAGGGCAAAGGAACTGGAACTACAACCAAAAATCACCTAGCTGCAAAACTGACTATAATCTTTGAGGAAAAAAATGGGACTTCAATGAAAAAGAGCACTTTCAAGCATTAGTGATGAAAAGACCTGAACTGAATAGAAAGTTTGACTTTCAAATACAAGACCCTGGAGAAGCATAAAAAGGTAAACAGGAAAAAGAAATCATGAGAGATATTACAAGATTAAACTGTACACATTCCTATATGGGAAGATAATACTTCTAACTCATAAGAACTTCCTCTGTACTAGGGCAAGTGAAAGGAACATACTTAGGCAGAGGGCACAGGTGTCAATTGAATAAGAAGGGATGGTATCTGTAAAGCATTTATTCTTTGTTTAGCCTTGTTTTTTGTGGAGCAGGCAGGGTGGGGTGGCTTATGTCTGGGACCAGATATGGGTTTAGGGCCTCCTGGGTCCAGGGCTCGTGTTTTGTCCACTCTGTCACCTAGCTGCCCCACGATGACATGTTTAAAATAAAGTTAAGGTGTAAGAATAATGCACTGGAATAAAGGGAAAGGGAGAGGTGGAAGGGGGTAAAGTAGTTCACATAAAAGAAACAAGAAAAAGCTTATAAAGTAGAGAGGAAGATGGGGAAGGAGCAAGGGAGTGAGTGAACCTTGCTCTTATCAGAATTGGCTCAAAGAGAAAATGACATACACATTAAAGTGGGTATAGTAATATATTTTGCCCTGAGGGAATGTGGAAGGGGAAGTGGATAAGGGTCAGGGGGAGAGGTGAAGGAAGGGAAGGCAGATTGATGGAGGGGGCAGTAAAAAGAAAAACACTTTTGAGGAGCAATAGGGTGAAGGAAAATAAAAAATAGAGTAAATATCAAGGGGAGGGAATAGGATGGAGGGTAAGACAGTTAGCAATAGTAACTGTGAAAGAAATTATGAGCAGGATGATATCAGATAGATGTATGAAAAATGCAAACCATCAACAACTGAAGAACTGATGATATCTAAATACTGATTGAAGTATAATTTTATTTATTAGTTGCTCTTTCTAAAGTTATTTTCTCTATTTTCTTTCACAACCTGACTAATGTGAAGATGTTTTGCATAACTGCACATGTTTGACACATTGATTTCACAGGGAGGGTTGAAGAGGGAGGGAGGAAGAAAATTCAGAACACAAAGTTTTAAAAAATCAATGTAAAATGTTTTTTTTTAATTTACATGTTACTTGGGGAAAATTCTAAATATTTTTTTTTAAAGTAGAGAGAAGCAGGGAGACCAATTAGAAGGTAACTACAACAAGTCAAAGTAGAAGGTACTGAGGGCATGATTAAGGTGGTGAGTATAGAATAGAGGTAACAAATCTGATGTGAGAATTGTTGTGTAAATAGAATTAGCCAAATTGATCAGCTAGATAGCCTGGCACTGATAGAGAAATTGAGGATAACACAGAAATTATAAAGCTAAGAGATTGGAAGGATGGTAGTGCCCTTGAGAGAAATTCAGTTTGAGAGTGGGGTTTGGGGGTGGAAGGATAATAAGTTCTATTTTGGACATGTTAAATTGGAAATGTCTCCAGGACACCCATTTTGTAATGTCCAATAGGCAGCTGGTATGATATGACATCAGAATTTCAAAGAGAGTAGGATTAAATATAGATCTGTGAGTCATGTGCATAGAGATACTAATTAAACCCATAGGAGCTAATAAGTTTGCCAAGTGTGTGAAGTAAGAGAACAGAAAAGAGTCCAGTATGGAGTTTCTTAGGGTACATACACAGGGCAATGACATAATGATAACATTTCATTGATTCTGTTCACTAGAATAAGATTTGACATCATTTAGAGGAAAGAATCATAGCACTGAGATTTGATGAGGGGCTTAAAGGAAAATAGAATTTAGATATGCAAAGAGACCTGGGATTTCCAGGTAAATGAAACAACATGAGTTAAGATATGGAAGCAAGTGTGTATGTGGCAGATTCAAGGTCTACTGAAATAAGAAGAGCTTATTATAATGGATTGTATAGTTTATTTGCATAATTTCAAGGAAAAAAACCTTGAAATCTATTAGAAATCACTATAAATGGTTAAATATTATCTTTAATAAGTAGAGGTTCATTGTAACATAAACTTTGCCAGATACTGATACTTCTTTCATATTTTACATTGGACAATAAAAATGCAAACTTTTGTTTATAAAATAATGTTTACATTTAGGAATGTGGTCTGAAGTCATTAAATTGGTTTTGCTTTATGAAAAAAAATAAGGGAATCATTTTTTTAAAAATGTGATCTATCTCTACCAGATCTCAAACTGTATTATAAAGTTGTCATCATTAAAGTAATCTGGTACTATTTATAATATATCATATTGCTTACTGTCTTGGGGAGGGCAAAGGTAAGGAAGGGAGGGAGAAAAATTTGAAACTAGAAATATAAAAACAAATGTTAAAAACTATCTCTACATGTATCTAGAAAATAAAATATTTTTATAATAAAAATCAATCTGGCACTGTCTAAAAATAGAGTGGCACATCAGTGGCCTATATTAAGCAGGCAACATATTATAGTAAATTGACTTTGGTAATCTAGTATGTGGCAAATCCAAAGATCCAAGATTTTGGGTCAAAAACTCATTATTTGACAAAAACTGCTGGGAAAATTGGGAAAAAGTATGGCAGAAACTAGGTATACTTCTCACACCACATATTAACTTAAGGTCAAAATGGGTCCATGATTTACAGGTAAAGGGTAATATCATAGACAAATTAGGAGAGCAAGCAATAGTTTACCTGTCAGATATATGAATAAGGGAAGAATCTAGATTCAAACAAGATTCAGAGAATATTATAAAATTTAAATAGATATAGTGAACTGTCATTCCCTAATTGATAAGTGGTCAAAGATATGAACAGGTGGTTTTCAGAAAAAGATATGAACGTTATCTATAGTTATGTAAAAATGCTCTAAATCACTTTTGATTAGAGAAATTCAAATTAAAACACATCTGAGGCACCACTAATAGACTGGCTAATGCGACAAAATAAGAAAATAATAAATATTGGAGGAGATGTGGGAAAATCAGGACACTAACACATTATTGGTAGAATTGTGAACTAATCCAAGCATTCTGGAGAGAAATATATCCCAAAGGGGTATAAAACTATGCATACCTTTTGATAAAGCAATGCCACTTCTAGGTCTTTATCACAAAGAGTTTAAAAAAAAGGAAAAGGAACTATTTGTACAAAATTATTTATAGTAGCTCTTTTTGTGGCGGCTAAGAATTAGAAAATTCCCCATGAATCAATGGTGCAAGTTGTGGTTTGTTATTTGTCAAAAGAAATGACAAGCAGGATGATTTCAGAAAAAAACCTGGAAAGACATACATGAGCAGATGTAAACTGAAGTGAGCAGAACAGGAACACTGTGCACACAACGAAGAACTTTTAATGACAGCTATTTTCAGCAATAAAATGATCCAAGACAATCCCAGATGACTCATGATGAAACATTCTATCCACCTCAAGAGAAAGAACTGATATCTGAATACAGACTAAAGCATGCTATTTTTAACTTTCTTTTTTATTCTTTTATTCTTCTTCTACTAAATGAAATATAGAAATGCTTTGCATAATTGCATATGTTTAACATATATGCGATTGGTTACCATCTCAGCAGAGGAGTAGAGAAGGGAGAAATGGAGAAATAGAATTTTTTTTTTACATAAGGTATTTTATTTTTTCTGTTACATGTAAAGATAGTTCTCAACTTTTGTTTATACAAGCTTTACAATTTCAGATTTTTCTCCCTCCTTCCCCTCCCTCCCCCCTCCCCTAGACAGCAGGTAATCTGATATAGGTTATATCTATATATCTATATACAAATATATACACACACACATATATATCGATAATAACATTAATCCTATTTCTGCATTAATCCTGTTATAAGAGAAAAAATCAGGGCAGTAATGCAAAACCTCAAAATAGAAACAAAGAAAAAACAATAGCACCCAAAACAAAAGAAATAGTATGGTTCCATCAGCACAGTTCTTTTTTTTCTTGGATTTGGAGATCCTCTTCTATCATGAGTTCCCTGGAACTCTTCTGTACCATTGCACTGGTGAGAAGAATATAGTCCATCACAGTAGATCACACACAATGTTGATGATACTGTGTACAGTGTTCTGGTTTTGCTCATCTCACTCATCATCAGCTCACGCAAGACCCTCCAGGTTTCTCTGAACTCCTCCTGCTCATCATTTCTTACAGCACAATAGTATCCCATTGCATTCATATACCAAAACTTGTCCAGCCATTCCCCAATTGATGGGCATACCCTCAACTTCCAATTCCTTGCCACCACGTACAGAGCAGCTATAAATATTTTTGTACATGTGGGTCCCTCTCCCCTTTCCATGATTTCTTTGGGAAAAAGAACTAAAAGTGGAATTGCTGGGTCAAAGGGAATGCACAGCTTTATCACCCTTGGGGCATAATTCCAAATTGCTCTCCAGAATGGTTGGATCAGTTCACAGCTCCACCACCAATGAATTAGTGTTCCAATTTTCCCACAGTTTCTCCAACATTTATTATCTTCTCTTTGTCATTTTAGCCAATCTGATAGGTGTCAGGTGGTACCTCAGAGTTGTTTTAATTTGCATCTCTCTAATCATTAGAGATTTAGAGCATTTTTTCATATGGGAATAGATAGCTTTGGTTTCTTCATCAGAAAACTGCCTGTTCATATCCTTTGACCATTTCTCAATTGGGGAATGACTTGGATTCTTATAAATTTGATTTAGTTCCCTATATATTTTAGAGATGAGGCCTTTATCAGAAGTACTGGCCTCAAAAATTGTTTCCCAGCTTTCTGCCTCCCTTCTAATTTTGGATGCATTGCTTCTGTTTGTACAGAAATTTTTTAATTTAATATAATCAAAATCATCCATTTTGCATTTCATAATATACTCTATCTCTTATTTGGTCAAAAACTGTATTCCTTTCCAAAGATCTGATAGACTATTCCTTTCTCTCCTAATTTACCTATGGTATCACCTCTTATGTCTAAATCGTGTATCCACTTTGACCTTATTTTAGTATAAGGTGTCAGATGTTGGTCTATGCCTAATTTCTGCCATACTATCTTCCAGTTTTCCCAGCAGTTTTTGTCAAATACTGAGTTCCTATGCCAGAAGCTGGAGTCTTTGGGTTTATCAAACATTACATTACTAGTGTAATTTACTACTGCATTTCCTGAGCCTAGCCTATTCCATTGATCTACCACTCTATTTTTTAGCCAGTACCAGATAGTTTTGATGACTGCCGCTTTATAGTAAAGCTCCAGTTTTGGTACTGCTAACCCACCTTCCTGTGAACTTTTTTTTCATTATTTTCCTGGATATTCTTGATTTTTTGTTTTTCCAGATGAATTTTGTTATTATTTTTTCTAGCTGTATAAAATAATTTTTAGGTAGTCTGATTGGTATGGCACTGAATAAGTAAATTAATTTAGGCAGTATTGTCATTTTTACTATATTAGCTCTGCCTATCCATGAGCAATTGATATCTTTCCAATTATTTAGATCTGATTTGATTTGTGTAAAGAGTGTTTGGTAGTTGTGTTCATAGAGTTCCTGGGTTTGTCTAGGCAAGTAGACTCCCAACTATTTTATATTATCTACCATTACTTTAAATGGAATTTCTCTTTCTATCTCTTGCTGCTAGACTTTTTTGGTCATGTATAGAAAAGCTGATGATTTAAGTGGATTTATTTTATATCCTGCTACTTTGCTAAAGTTGTTAATTGTTTCAAGTAATTTTTGAGTTGATTCTCTAGGATTCTTTAAGTATACCATCATATCATCTGCAAAGAGTGATAGTTTTGTTTCCTCCTTGCCTATTCTAATTCTTTTAATTCCTTTCTCTTCTCTGATTGCTAAAGCTAACATTTCTAGGACAATATTAAATAATAGGGGTGATAATGGACATCCCTGTTTCACCCCTGATCTTATTGGGAAGGCCTCTAATTTATCTCCATTGCATATAATACTTACTGATGGCTTTAGGTAGATACTGTTTATTATTCTAAGGAAAGCTCCACCTATTCCTAAACTCTTTAGTGTTTTTATTAGGAATGGGTGTTGTACTTTGTCAAAAGCTTTCTCTGCATCTATTGAGATAATCATATGATTTGGGTTGGTTTTCTTATTGATATGGTTGATTATGTTAATAGTTTTTCTAATGTTGAACCAGCCCTGCATTCCTGGTATAAATCCCACCTGGTCATAGTGTATTATCCTGGTGATCACTTGCTGTAATCTCCTTGCTAATATCTTATTTAAGATTTTAGCATAAATATTCATTAGGGAAATTGGTCTATAATTTTCTTTCTCTGTTTTTGCTTTGCCTGGTTTTGGTATCACCACCATATTTGTGTCATAAAACAAATTTGGTAGAACTCCTTCTTCACCTATTTTTCCAAATAATTTGTATAATATTGGAATTAATTGTTCTTTAAATGTTTGGTAAAACTCACCCGTAAACCCATCTGGCCCTGGGGATTTTTTCTTAGGGAGTCCATTAATGGCTTGTTCAATTTCTTTTTCTAATATGGGTTTATTTAAGGATTTTATTTCCTCTTTAGTTAACCTGGGCAGTTTGTATTTTTGTAAATATTCATCCATTTCATTTAGATTGTCAAATTTATTGGCATACAGTTGGGCAAAATAATTCCTAATTATTGATTTAATTTCCACTTCATTGGTGGTAACATCACCCTTTTCATTTTTGATACTGGTAATTTGGTTTTCTTTCTTTTTTTAATCAAATTAACCAATATTTTATCTCTTTTATTGGTTTTTTCATAAAACCAGCTCTTAGTTTTATTGATTAATTCTATAGTTTTTTTGCTTTCAATCTTATTAATTTCTCCTTTAACTTTCAGGATCTCTAATTTAGTGTCTAATTGGAGATTTCTAATTTGTTCTTTTTCTAGCTTTTTAAGTTGCATGCCCAATTCATTAACCTCCTCTTTCTCTTTTTTATTCATGTAAGCATTTAGAGCTATAAATTTTCCCCTAAGCACTGCTTTGGCTGCATCCCATAGATTTTGGTATGTTGTCTCATTATTGTCATTCTCTTGGATAAAGTTATTGATTGTTTCTTTGATTTCTTGTTTGCCCCATTCATTCTTTAGAATGAAATTATTTAGTTTCCAAATGATTTTCATTCTACTTTTCCCTGGCTCTTTCTTACATGTAATTTTTATTGCATCATGATCTGAGAAGGATGCATTTACTATTTCTGCCTTTCTACATTTCACTATGATGTTTTTGTGCCCTAATACATGGCCAATTTTTGAAAATGTGCCATGTACTGCTGAGAAAAAGGTGTATTCCTTTCTATCCCCATTCAATTTTCTCCAGACATCTATCATGTCTAACTTTTGTAGTAATCTATTCACCTCTTTCACTTCTTTCTTATTTATTTTTTGGCTAGATTTATCTAATTTTGAGAGGGGGAGATTCAGATCCCCCACTAGTATAGTATTACTGTCTAATTCCTCTTGTAACTCATTTAACTTCTCCTCTAAGAACTTGGATGCTATTATTACTTCATTATCTATAGTACCTTTAAGTAAGATGTAATTTCCTTCCTTATCTCTTTTAATGAGATCTATTTTTGCCTGCACTTTGTCTGAGATAAGGATTGCTACCCCTGCCTTTTTTACTTTAGCTGAGGCATAATATATTCTGCTCCAGACTTTTACCTTTACTCTGTGTGTATCTCTCTGCTTCAAATGTGTTTCTTGTAAACAGCATATTGTAGGGTTCTGGTTTTTAATCCACTCTGCAATTCGCTTCTGTTTTATAGCAGAGTTCATCCCATTCACATTCACAGTTATTATTACTGACTGTCTATTCCCCTCCATTCTATTTGCCCCCCTAGTACTTTTTTCTTTCACCCTATTCCTCCTCACCGATGTTTTACTTCTTACCCCTGCCTCCCCGATCTGCCCTCCCTTTTTATCAGCCCCCTCTCTTTTCTTTACCCTTTTCTCCCTTGCTTTTGTCCTCCCTTCTATCAGTCCCCCCCTTTCCCTTCCCCTTTTGTTTCCCTAAAGAATGAGATAAGTTTCTTTATCCGAATGAACGTATATGTTATTCCCTCTTTGAGTCAAATCTAATGAGAATAGGGTTGAAACAATGTTCCCCCCTCCTTTCTTTCCCTCTATTGTAATAGGTTTTTTTTTTCACCTCTTCATATGATATAATTCATCCCATTCCACCTCCCCTTTCCTCTCCTCCCCATAGACTCCCTTTTTAACCCCTTAATTCTTTTGTATCATCACATCAAAGACAATTTATATTTATACCCTCTATATAAAGTCCTTCTCTCTGCCGAAATACATTTACAGTTCTTTAGAGTTATGAGTATTATCTTCCTGTGTAGGGATATAAACAGTTTAACCTAACAGGGTAACCTTTTTTTTTTCCCCCTCTGTTTACCTTTTAAAACTTCTCTTGAGTCTTGTATGTTGAGATCGAATTTTCTATTCAGTTCTGGTCTTTTCACCAGGAAAGATTGAAAGTCCCCAATGTCATTAAATGTCCATCTTTTCCCCTGAAAGAAAATGCTCATTTTTGCTGGGTAATAGATTCTCGGCTGCAATCCAAGCTCCTTTGCCTTCCGGAATATCATATTCCAAGCCTTGCGGTCCTTTAATGTTGAAGCTGCCAGTTCCTGAGCAATCCTGACTGTGGCTCCATGATATTTAAATTGCTTCTTTCTGGCTGCTTGGACTATTTTCTCCTTCACCTGATAATTCTGGAATTTGGCTACAATATTCCTTGGAGTTTTCCTTTTGGGGTCTCTTTCAGGAGGTGATCGGTGGATTCTTTCAATGATGATTTTATCCTCTGATTCTATGATATCAGGGCAGTTCTCCTTAATAATTTCCTGGAATATGGTGTCTAGATTCTTTTTCTGGTCATGGCTTTCAGGCAGTCCAATGATTCTCAAATTGTCTCTCCTCAATCTGCTTTCCAGATCAGTTGTCTTTCCAATGAGGTATTTCACATTTTCTTCTATTTTTTCATTTTTTTTTTTATTCTGCTTGACTGATTCCTGGTGTCTCATGGATTCCTTATCTTCCAACTGTCCCACTTTAATTTTTAAGGCATTGTTTTCTTCAGTGAGATTATGCACCTTTTTATCCATTTGGCCAAGTGAATTTTTTAAGGTATTGTTTTCTTCAGTGAGATTATGCACCTTTTTTTCCATTTGGCCAAATGAATTTTTTAAGGCTTTGTTTTCTTCAGTGAAATTATGTGCTTCCTTTTCCAAGCTGCTGATTCTTTCTTCATAGTTTTCTTGTTTTGCTTTCATTTCTCTCCCCATTTTTTCTTCTACCTCTTGCAATTGATTTTTAAAATCCTTTTTGAGCTCTTCCAGGAAGGCTTTTTGTTCTTGAGACCAATTCACCTTCCCTTGTGAGGCTTCAGATGTAGGCAATTTGAGGCTATTGTCCTCATCTGAGTTTGTGTTGGCTTCTTGGTGGAAATTTTTTGTTTGTTTGTTTTGTTTGTTTGTTTTGGTGAGGCAATTGGAGTTAAGTGACTTGCCCAGGGTGACAAAGCTAGTAATTGTCAAGTGTCTGAGGCCAGATTTGAATTCAGGTACTTCTGAATCCAGGGCTGGTGCTTTATCCACTATGTCACCTAACTGCTCCTACCTTGGACAATTCTTTACTGCTATGGTGCTCAGCTTCTTCACTTGGAAAAATTAGAGATTAAATTACTACTCCCTTCTAGCTCTATAGCCTAAAGGTTCTTAATTCCTTAGCAACAGTTCTTTTAAAAAAATTCTAAAGTTTTCTCATTTGAACTTAGAAGGAAAAGGGTATTTTGTTCACAGGGCTAATAAGAATGCAAAATTTTAATAAAATAATCTCTGTTCTAATGGAGCTTACACTTCAGTACATCCTTAAATGCAGCCTTGTTTCTCACATCTCAGGTTTTCCTTCATATTTGGCTATATATACGTTTTAGTTCTTACCTTGGGGAAAATGCAAATATGCAAAGGCCATAAGTGTCCTCCATGTCTTGACAAGCACAGTTGAAAATGAAGGCAATTCTCTAGAAATTTTAAGCCCCTCTAGGATTATGTGAGCTATGGTATATACTAAAGCATACAAACCAGTAAAGTAGAACCATGCTTCGATTACGCAATGTATTTAACTACTAAGCAAATTGAATATAGTTACTACACATTCCAAATTTCACCCAAAATTCCAGGATGGCTTCTGTAGTCACCTTGGCTAGAATATCTAGGACAATTGATTTTATATATGCTCTCTACAACTATAGTACCAAAAAACATTCAATTTGGAAATAAAACATCTGGGTTCAATTCCCAGCATCCACACATACCCAGGACAAGTCACTAACCCCCCTTAGTTTTCTTATCTGTAAAATAAGAATAGAAATACTTACCAGGGTCGTTGTGGGGGGAAAATGTTCTATCAGCTATAAAATGCTTTATAAAATAAATTATTAGATATGTAATATAAGATATTTTTTAAGATCCTTTCCAAACCCTTACTATCCCAGCTCATTCAATAATGTCCTATGAAGGTTGAGTTTATTTGAATATTTGATTGATAACAACAACAGTAAAATTACTATGTACCAGGCACTGTGCTAAATGCTTTACAATTATTATCTCATTTGATTCTCACAACAACCCAGGAAGCTAGATGCTACCTATAATATTTACTATTATCTTCATTTTACAAGAAGGGAAACTGAAGCAAAGAGAGGTTAAAGTGACTTACCCACAGTCATACAGCTAGTAAGTGTCTAGGGCAAGATTACGCTACCCAATTGTGAACTTCTCTGCTCCTAAGTTAATACTACTATGCTTTGGGGTCTTATTTTTGACCTTTGGAAACAGTCTGTAGCTACAGTGGAAGAGAGAACTACTTCGCTAATCTTGGTCCTATGTTCTGACTCACTCCTATATCAAGTAAAAATTTGCATTACCTGTTCAAATGGTTTGTCTTCAAACCTTTAGCTTATGTAGTGTTCTCAAATTTAAAGGCTTTTTGCCCCAGTACCCTGCTGAGCCACCATATGCCACACAAAAAGGGATTTTTTTTCAAATCAGTATTTCCTGAGTATGTCATATAATTTGATACCCCCATCCTTTTTTTTTAATTGGAGAATTTCACATTTCATGTATGTTGTTCAATGTGATATACTTTTTAATGTGTCACTTGAAATTTCACTTTGAAGCCCTAAGCTATGACTTCAATGTTGAGTCCTTATAATTTCTTCCATGGTCAGATGTTAAAAGGTCCTAGGAAATAAGTACTTGAAAGAAAACAGAAGTTCTGTTGGCCATCTGGTTTACTTTACAGTTTCACATACTGGGATGATGGAATAAACATGGTCGAAGCTTCTTAGAAATAACTTTTGACCTGAACAGTTAAAAACCATAATATTTTGAATTTATGAATTAAGCTTTTTCAGGTTATCACTAGCATTTTAGACAACCAGTTGTTTTGTTTTTTAATTTAAGACTAAAGAAGTATTGAAATTGTTTTGTTGCCTAAAATGTATGTATGCACATTTAGTTGTACTGAAGTGGAGAACATATTCTAATTATTAGCTGGTTTTTTGCTGGCTCTCCAACACAACCCCCATCGCTATGTTACTAACATCAAGAACCAGGATCTTATTTGACAGAGCACTAGAGACAATTAATATCTTACAAAACAAGACAAGGAAAGGGAGCATGACTTCTCCTCAGGACACTCAACTATCTCCCAAGAGAAGGAAGGCAAAGTGTCACTGACAAAGAATTTTCCTTTTAATGATGTCACAGCTTGCTCTTCTTGGTGACTCCATCACCATTTTGGTCTTTGGTCTGAGATGTCCACTGACGATCCTTTTATAAATAATGTATTGGTATTATTTTTTAAAAAAATGATTAAATTACCCAGAAACTATGTCTCTCATATTTTTAATAATCATACCTTAATTAAGTCAGAAGAGCTAGATGACCCATACAATAATATGACTTCTTTTAGTGCATACCACTTACCTAAATCCTCATACATAGCCAACCTCATAATGTTTTCTGGATATTTTCCTGAAAAATAAAATATTAAAAAAAACCCACAAAACTAAGTAATGATTCTTGATTGTATATAGAAAAGGAAAACATTCTCTTATTTAGAATTGATAATTTGCAGTAATAATACTATAAAAGAATCTCTCCCAGAAGTCAAATTATTTAATTCTAGGATTCCCCCTGCCAAAAAAAAAGTAAAGTGTCTTCCATTTGACTTTCCTCTCAATTTATTTGCCACTTACATTTTAACTTGTTCATTTAATTGGTGTCATATAAATTACTGATTGAAGTAATCATCTAAGTCAGGAGATTTTTCCATATAGCATATTTATACATATATATATATTATAATCAAAATAGGTAGGAATTAAGCTTTGCACTATACTTTTTTTCACCATTTCTACTCCTAAACCATACAAACACATGCTATAAACAAACAAAAAAAACAATTCTGTGAGTGCAAGATTTATTTTGGGAAACCATTTGTCTAAGAACTAAGACATTACTTATGTCTTTTCAATATGTTGTTAAATAGCTAATTCAAAAAAAAGTTGTATTCTTTGTTTTCAAAAGAAAACACCCACCACATTTTCATAAAGTGAACAAAGCACATTCAGTTCTCATAGATGACTGTTCATTCTCGACACCCCAGAGTAACTGCCCTTTCAATGAATAGTTTGTCTTGATTTTATGCCAAAAAAAACATTTATCTTAAAGTCCCTTGCCTCAAATATCCTTTCTGAGTTTTTCTTTTCTTTTCTTTAAAAGGCTTTTCAATAAAATTTATCTGTTCTATAGGGGCATTGTTCATGGTGGATTTAAGTTATGTGTTATTAAACAAATGGCTTTAGAAGCTGTTTGTCAGTTTCACAACTAATGAAGTGTACTGTATTCAGCAAAGGATCTGTAAGGCATATGGTTTACACATGTGTAAGTGTGATATAGTAGTTTTTAAGATAAATAATTTAGAGGTCACTTATTCCGATGGCATCATTTTACAGTAAGGAAAATAAGGCCAATAGGTTCTATGTTTTGTCCAAGCTTATAGAAAGTATAAGTAAAGTCAGTACACAAGTACTTTAATCAAGTGATCTTTCTATTACATCTATTAATTCACACCTATTATGTCATATACAATATATTTTATACCAGAAAGTTCTACATAGCATATCTAGATATATAGATATATATGTATATATCTATATATATGTGTATATATATCTATATCTATATCTATATCTATCTATCTATCTATCTATCTATCTATCTATCTATCTATCTATATATATATATATATATATATATATAAATTCATTTCCCCAGAGTTAATCTAGCTAAATTTCTGCCTCAGGACTATACCTGAGTATTGAGGGTGCTACTTCTCTCATGCTTGAGTCCTCTTTTGTTAGCCACCAGTGATTGGTTCGTTAGTTCCATTTAACTACCTAATATTGATTAACTTTTTTTTTTTTTTTTGGTGAGGCAATTGGGGTCAAGTGACTTGCCCAGTGTCACATAGCTAGTAAGTGTCAAGTGTCTGAGTCCAGATTTGAACTTGGGTCCTTCTGAATCCAGGGCTGGGGCTCTATCCACCGCACCACCTAGCTGTCCCTCATTGCTTAGCTTTTACAAATGCAACCAGTTTGTCTGGGACTACCCCTTACAATCTGACTTCTGACCTTAGCATGACAAACTTTTCTTTCCAAAGTTACTAATATTTGCCAAATCTAATGGTCTTTTCTCAATCCTCATTCTCCTTGACCTCTCTGCAGCCTTTGACACTGTTGGTCACTGTCTCTTCCTTAATACTCTCTTTTTTTCTAGCTTTTAGGATCA
The DNA here is from genome assembly GCF_019393635.1 of Dromiciops gliroides. Taxonomy (NCBI): domain Eukaryota; kingdom Metazoa; phylum Chordata; class Mammalia; order Microbiotheria; family Microbiotheriidae; genus Dromiciops; species Dromiciops gliroides. Next base: position 192,138,625 of record NC_057863.1, read on the forward strand.
CTACTCTCTCTTGGTTTTCTTCCTGCCTATTTAACTTTTTCTTTTTCTTTCCCTTTTCCTGAATTTTATTCCAGATTATTATCCTTCCAACTATAAGTGACCTTGAGTGTTCTGCCCTAGTCCCTCTTCTCTTCTCCCTCTATGCTATTAAATTTGAGGATCTAATCAGGTCCCATGGATTTAATTACCATCTCTTTCTTGATGATTTCTAATCTATGTATCCTACCTCAGTCTCTCTACTAACCTCCCATATAACATATCCAATTGAATTGAATGACTAGTACTTTTTTTTTTTTTTTGGCTGGGTAATGAGGTAACTTGGCCAGGGTCACACAGCTAATAAGTGAGAGGTGTCTGAGGTCAGATTTGAACTCAGGTCCCCCTGAATCCAGGGTGACTGAACCACCTAGCTCCCCTGATGACTAGTACTCTTAAACTCATTATGTCAAAAATGGCACTCTTTCCTCCTTAAACCTCTCCTTCCATATCATTGCAAAGGAGAACACCATCCTTCTTATCCCTCAGGCTCACAACTTAGTAATTATTCTGGATTCCGCACAAATTTCCACTTCCTTTATCCAATCTTTTGCCAAGGACTGTCTATTCCACATTTTCAATATCTCTTTTATGTGCCCCCCTCTCTTCTGACAGTGCTACTGCTAGTGCAAGCCCTCATACCAGTATGTGGGATTGCCTGCCTCAAATCTCTCTCTACTCAAGTCCATCCTCCTTTTATTCACTAAAGGGATTTTCCTACAGTTCAGGTTTGTCTATTCAATAAACTCAAGTGGCCACAAGGAAAAAATACAAAATACTCTGTTTGACATTTAAAGTCCTTAACAACCTAACCTCCTTCTACCTTTCCATTTTCATCCCTGTATGATTATACTCCATTTTCCTGATTTTGTTATTCTTAGTTGTGAGTTTCCATCTTTTATTCCAAGAGCTCCAATCCTTTATAGTGGTGCCTATTAAATACTGTGTAATCCTGACCCCGAATCCTTAGCACTTATGTCTGAAATATTTTTTCTTTGACCTGGAAGCTCTGGAATCTCCTTCTGAAATTCCTTGAATTCTGTTTCTCTTTTGATGTCCACATCGGTTAAGTGTTCTTAAAATGATTTTTTTTGCAATATGATCTTTATCAATAACAAAAATGGTAACGTTTTACATAACCATGCATGTATAACCCATATCTAATTGCCACCTCAGGGAGGCGTTGGGGAGGGAGGGAAAGAGGGATAAAAATTGGAACTCAAAACTATAAAAAAAATGTTTATTATGAAAAAAGAAATATGATGCTTAGTGTTCTTTGGTTTATTTTAATCATGGTTTTCTATGATTCTCAAATATCCACTCCTCATTCAGTTTTCCAAGTTAGTCAATTTTCCTATGAGATATCTTACTTATTTTTCAATCTTTTAACTTTAACTCTTTTTAACTTTTAACTTTGGATTTGCCCTTTCTCACAGAATTACTAGCTTGTATTTGGTTCTAAAAGTTCTGTATTGTGCTTTACTCTCACCTTCTTGTAAGAAGCCTTTCCTGCCAACGTTCTATCCCAAGACTTCATTTTAATATAACCCACTTGCAATCATGTCAACCAATTGGATTTGATTTGTATCTTATGGACCACCTACAGTCAGAAGGATATATAAACTGTGACTCCATCACCATTTTGGTCTTTGGTCTGAGATGTCCACTGACGATCCTTTTATAAATAATGTATTGGTATTATTTTTATAAAAAATGATTAAATTACCCAGAAACTATGTCTCTCATATTTTTAATAATCATACCTTAATTAAGTCAGAAGAGCTAGATGACCCAATCGACAAAGTCTGGAGTCAGGAAGACTTGAATATAGCCTCATGTATTTACTATCTGTGTGACACAGGGCAAATACTGACTCCAGATTTGGCATTCTATTCACTGCACCAACCAGCAGACTCTTTGCAAAATGTAGTTTACCTGATTATCTCTTTTAATTAGGTCTGTTGGTTTTTTTTTTTACTTCAACTGAAGCATAGTCTTCTCCAGCCCCTTATTTTAAATCTGTTTTTGTCTTTCTGTTCCAAGTGTGTCTGTAAGCAATTTATTGTTGGATTTTAGTCTCTAATCCATTCTACTGATTCCATTTTGTTTATATATACATGCAATTTACATGTTATATCTTGTAGTAGTATTACATTATATTATTTTTATATATTTATATCTATTTTGTCTGTATCTATTTTATGTTTAGATATTTAGATATTCATTTCATTCACTTTCACAATTATGATTATTGTATATTCCATATCCCATTTTCTTGTTTATCCTTCTCTCTTTTTTTATCCTGTCTCTCCACAAATGTCTGTTTTGTTTCTGACCATTACCTCCATAAATACAACCTTCTATCACACCCTTTTCCCCTATTCAAAGAGGGAACTCTAAACCAATTCTGTTCCATGAGAGGGTCAACCATTACCTGCTAATGTACACCCCACCCCCGCCATTTTCCTTTCCACTGAAAAAAGCTCTTCCTTACAAGTCCTTACAATTATGTAAGAAACATTTTTCCCGTTTTTCCTTTCCTTTCTCTCTTCTCCCAGTTTATCCCTCTTTCTTACCCCTTCATTTTTTTAGAGATCATACCAACATATACTGATACGCATGCCTTCTATGTAGATTCCTCCTAGCTACCCTAATAATTAAAAAGGTCTTAGGAGTTATAGGTATCATCTTCCCATATAGAAATGTCAGCAGTTTGATTTGATTGTCTCATGATCATAACTCTAATGTTTATAAACTCTTTCATATTTATATCTTTATGGTTCTCTTTAGGCTTGTGTTTGAATATAAAATTTTCTATTCAATTTTGATCTTTTCATCAGAAAAGTCAGAAACTATTTCATTCAATATCCATTTTTCCCCTGAATGACTATACTAAGTATTCCTGTGTGGTTATTCTTGGTTGTAATCCTAACTGCTTGACCATACAGAATTAAATATTTTAAGCCTGCTATTGCTTTAGTGTGGAAATTGCTAAATTTAGTGTAATCCTTATTATGGCTCTCAGATACTTTGTTTCATTCTGAATGCTTGTAATATTTTATGTTTGACCGGGGAGCTTTGGAATTTGGCTATTTTTAATTTCATTTCTTTCAGGAGGTGATTGTTGATCACCTTTTACATGTGGATTCATGTTGTGAATTATTATGGTTTGTCCAGGAGGTAGATTCTTTCAATTTTTATTAGACCCTCGGGTTTTAGTTGTTCTTCATAATTTCTTAAAATATGATATCTATGTGTGTGTGTTTTTTCCCCACCTGCCATTCAGGTAGTCCCATTATTATTCAACTATCCCTTTTCTGTCTATTTTCCAGGTCAATTGTTTTTCTGATGAAATATTTCAAATTTCTTCTCTTTTAAAATTTATTTTAACTTGTTTTATTGTTTCTTGATTTCATATAGAGTCATTAACTTCCAATTGCTTACTTCTGATTCTTAAGAAGTTATTTTCTTCAATGCGATTTTTCCATTCTGGAATTTTCTGTTATCTGCCCCTTCCCCTCTTTGACCTGTTCTACCTATTTTTTTTGTCAGTGAATATTTGTTCTACTTACCATAAGGCCAATTCTGTTTTTTAAAGAATTGTTTTCTTCAATATTTTTGTTCCTCTTTTACCATGATATTAATCCTATTTTCATAATTTTATTGCAATATTCGTTTTTGGATTTCCATGCCAAGATCACCGTTCTCTTTTCTCTTTTTAGCCAACATACATATATATATATATATATAGAGAGAGAGAGAAAGTGAGTCAAATATATATATATATATGTGTGTGTGTATACATATATTTGTGAATATATATTTCTATATTTATTTTAATATATTATTTTTCATAATTGCAAGTAAAAACAATTAACTGCAAAGAAACTTGAGTTCCATATTGGTTCCTAGGGTTCCCTCTTCTGACCCAGCATTGATAAGACAAGCAGTTTGTTATAGGTTATACATATGTAGCTATGTAAAACTATTTCCATCTTAGTCATACTTTAAAAGAAAACAGACCAAAAACAAACAAGAAAAATAAAGTTTAAAAAAATATTATTTAATCTGCATTCATACTCCATCAATTCTTTCTCTGGAGGTGCATATCATTTTTTTAATCATATGCCCTTCAGAATTGTCTTGGATCATTTTATCATTGAAAATAGATGCCATTGGGGGCAGCTAGGTGGCACAGTGGATAGAGCACTGGTCCTGGATGCAGGAGGAACTGAGTTCAAATCCGGCCTCAGACACTTAACACTTACTAGCTGTGTGACCCTGGGCAGGTCACTTAACCCCAATTGCCTCACCAAAAAAAAAAAAGAAAGAAAATATATGCCATTCACATTATACAATATTTCTGTTATTGTGTACATTGTTTTCCTGGTTCTTCTCACTTCACCTTGCTTAAGTTCATATAAGTATTCCCAGGTTTTTGGATTTTTTTGTTGTTTTGTTTTTGGTGGGGCAATGAGGGTTAAGTGACTTGCCCAGGGTCACACAGCTAGTATGTGACAAGTGTATGAGGTCTGATTTGAACTCAGGTCAACCTGAATCCAGGGCTGGTTCCTTTATCCACTGAGCCACCTAGCTACCCTTTTCCCAGGTTTTTCTGAAAGCAGCCTGTTCTTTATTTCTTGTGCACAATAGTATTCCATCAGTCACATATTACATGTTCAGCCATTTCCCAAATGATGGGCATCCCCTCAATTGCCATCACAAAAAAAAAAAAAGCTGCTTTAAATATTTTTATACTTTTGTTCATTTTTTTAACTCTGGCATATAGACAGCACTTTTGCTGGGTAAAAGTACACAATTTTATAGTCCTCTTGACATAATTCAAAACTGAAATACAGAATGGTTGAATCAATTTAAAATTCTACTGGTGTCTCAGTTTTCCCCTCATTTTCCTTTTATATTATATTAGTCAATCTGATAGGTATACCCCCAGAGTAATTTTAATCAGTATTTCTCTAATCACTAGTTATTTAGGGCTTTTTAAATATGACTACATATAACTTTAATTACTTCATCTGAAAATTGCTTTTCATATCCTTTGACCATTTATCAATTGAGGAATGAGCAATATTCTTATAAATTTTTATAAATTTAACAGTTCTCAATATATTTGAGAAATGAGGACTTTAGGGGGCAGCTAGGTGGTGCAGTGGATATAGCACTGGCCCTGGAGTCAGGAGGACCTGAGTTCAAATCTGGCCTCAGACACTTAACACTTACTAGCTGTGTGACCCTAGGCAAGTCACTTAACCCCAATTGCCTCACCAAAAAAAAAAAAAGAAAGAAAGAAAAAAAAAAGAAATGAGGACTTTATCAAAGGAATTTGTAAAAAAAAAAAGGTTTTTCACAGTTATGACTACCAACTGTATATTTCTTTCTATCCTATTTTCTCCGTCTATCCTCCTTCTCCTTTCACTCTGTCCTTTCTCAAAAGTGTTTTGTTTTAATTGAACATGTGTAACCTACATCTGATTGCTTACCATCTCAAGGAGGGGGGAGAGAAGGATAGAAGGATAGAATTTGGAACTAAAACCATTAAATAAAAATGTTTAAAAATAGAAAAAATAAACTACAGTATAGTGTGAACATGAAAATTAAAATTTAGAGAAAGGGGAAAAGTGTTTTGCTTCTGGCTACCATCTCCCTTTCATCCTTCTTTCTATAAGCCCCCTCCCTTCTCTTATTCCCCTTCTCTCCTAGTTTTCTGTAGGGTAAGATCAAGTCCTATAGCCAATTGAGTGTGTGTCTTATTCTCTCTTTGAGCCAATGCTGATGAGTGTGAAGTTTTGTTGACTCCCCTCATGTGCCTTAGTGCCCTTAGTACCCTCATCTTCCCTTCCATAATAACAACTCTTTCAAACCTCTTTTATGTCAGATAACTTACCCTATACTACCTCTCCCCTTTCCTATCTTATCCCTTTTAATTTAATTACCCTTTTCCCAGGTTTTTCTGAAAGCAGCCTGTTCTTTATTTCTTGTGCACAATAGTATTCCATCAGTCACATATTATTAATTTAATTTAAATTAATGTCATTGTTTTAGATTTCATATCATCATACTCAATTTACACTCATGCTCTTTGTTTATGAATACTCCTTATAACTGCTCTAATAATAATAAAGTTCTTAGGAGTTAGAATTATCATCTTCCCATGTAGAAATGTAAAAAACTTTCTTCAGTATTTCCTTTCCCAAACTGTTGACTCTTTTTTTTATGATTTTCTTAAATCACTGTCATTTCTTTTCCTGATTTTTCTCTCTTATTTGTGTTTTTAAATATTTTTTGCAATCTTCCAGGAATTCTTGTTGGACCTGAGACCAGTTCAATTTTTTTTTGTTGTTGTTGAAGCTTTTGATGTAGCAGGTGTTCTTTTGTTGTCTTCTGATTTTGTGTTTTGATCTTCTCTGTAAGGTTATCTATGTCTTTGTTGTGGTTGTTTGCATTTTCCAGCCTACTTTTTTTTTTTTTTTACTTTTAACTTGAACTTAAAGTTGGGTTTTACTCCCATCATGGAGGAGGAGCTATCCTAAACTTCAGGCTTTTCCTGCTGCTGCTATCAGAGCTTGCCCTGAGATTCTGTAAGTTTTCAATTCTTCCAGTGAGGTGTAAGCTAAGGAGAGGTATGTTTACTACTCTTTTCTCTGGCAGTCTTTTCCATTCTGGAACTGTGGTCCCTGCTTCTCTGTGGCCATAAGCACTGGTATATTAGTGCTCCTCCTTTCTGAGAGAATTTTACCCAGGACTGTGACCCAAATCCCCATGTGCACAATGCAACAGTGTGCTACACATAATGCCAGGAAAAGGACCCCCCTTTAATCTCCTGCTGACCAGTTGTCAGACCCCCCTTACATTTTGTAGGCTGAGAGCTCCTGAAGCTACTGTTGTCAATTCACTTGCCACCAAAACTTGTCTCTGACTTTCCTGGGTGTTGCCTGATCTGTATTGTGCTCCACTTTTACTCTCATTCCATAGACCTTTCTTGCCAACCTTCTAAGTTGTCTTGGAAAAGAAAATTGTTTCACTCCCTCCTTTTGTGGGTTCTGCTGCTCTAGACTTCATTTTGAGGTGTTATTTTAAAGTCTTGGGGGGAGAATTTGGGAGAACTCAGGTGAGTTCCTGCTTTTTCTCCACCATCTTTCTATTTGGCATTTAGAAGCTATTCATAAGCCATAGAAACAAACAGGATGTGAGACTGACAAAGGTGATGTGTAGTACAGATTGCTAGACCAATCATAGATTTGTTCTTTCCAAGCTAAACATTCACATTCAACAAAAGCAGTAGCCCCAAAGGAAGACAACTAACAGAAGACTTGCAGGATAGATAGTTCATTCATAGACTACCAGCAGGATTATTGATTCATCTCTGAGAAGGCAGCATTTATCTCCATCAAAAGTAAAATAACATAATAGCTTAGAGATATGCAGGATACTTGGCTCAGTTAGAAGGTAGATGAAATTCAGTTTTACACTGATAGTAACAAGCCAAAGTGCTTTTATGATGCCCTGAAGGCTATTTATGGGTCAAAGACATATGATGTATCTCAGCTATTCCATGCTGATGGCTCATGTTTGATAAATGATAAGGGAATGATCATGGAGAGATGGGCTGAACACTTGTATAGTGTTCTCAACTGTCATTAATCAATTCTGAAGCCAGGGACCTCATACCTGACTTTGAAGTCAATCCCTTTCTAGCCAAACTTCCAACTAAAGAAGAGGTTTTGAATGGATTTAGGATTCTCTTCTGTGTCACCTGGTGCTCATTCTATTCCAACTGAGAATTATATAAAGTCCACTCCTCATACAAAAGCTGTTAGAAATCTATATTATGCGGCAAAAAGAGGTGATTCCCCAGGATTTATTGTATGCCTTCATTGTCCATTTCAAAAAAATTTGCCCTGTGACAATCACAGTGAGTTCTATTTCTTTGTCATTGCTGGCAGTATTCTTGCCCAAGTCCTCCTTAATAGGTTGATCCTTCACATGGAAGATAGACATCTACCTGAGAACCAGTGTGGCTTCAGAAAGTGCTGATGAGTGCTTGATATGTTGTTTGCTTTCCAGCAACTCCAGGAAAAATGCCAGGAGCAGAACAGAGGTATGTGTACACTTCTGAATGAAGCCTTTGATACTATCAGTCATGAGGATTGTGAAAGATCACAACAAAAGTTGGTTGCCCAGAGAAGTTCATCAGTATTGTATGTCAGTTTCATTACAGCATGCTTGCCTAGGTTCTATATAATGGATGGTGGTCCCCCACTTTTCCAGTCACCAGTGGAGTTAAATAAGGCTGTGTGCTTGCTCCCATGCTTTTTGGCCTGATGTTTTCATAAATTTTGTCAGATACCTTCAGTGAGGATTCTCATTCTCATTGAGGTCAGCTAACACACTCATGGTGAATTACTGAACTTGAAAAGGCTAAAAGCCAAGATTAAAGTGGAGGGAGAGTTGGTCCATGACTTTTTGTTTGCAGATGATTGGGCACTCAATGCAACCTCTGAGCCTGTAATAGCTGGAGCAATTTTCTGCTGTTTGTGCTAATTTTGAACTGACAAGTAGCACCAAGAAAAAAAGTTCTCCACCCAACAGCATCACACTATCCGTACTTGGAAACATTGGTTACAACAAATATAGAAATTTTTTATGCTGTGAATAAATTCATTTACCTTGGCAGTAGATTTTCCAGATATGTACACATAGATGATGAAATTAATGCATACATTGCCAGAACTAGCTTAGTATTTGGGATGCTCCAAACTAAAGTTTGGGAGAAAGGGGATATTAGGCTACCTAACAAACAGCAAGTCTACAGAGTTGTTTTACTGACCTCACTGTTTTATGCCAGTGAAACCTGGACATTCTACCAGCACCATTCCAGTAATTTGAATCACTTCCATTTGAATTGTGTTAGGAAGATTCTGAAGACCATCTGGCAAGATAAAGCATTAGACAATGAAGTCCTTTCTTAACCTGAACTGCCAAGCATTCAAACTCTACTGGAGAGAGCACAACTTCAATAGGCTGGCCATGTTGTTTGAATATCAAAGGTAAGTTTATTTAAAAGAGAATTCCCACAAGACTCACAAAGAGTTCAGAAAAAGAAGCAATACAAGGATTTTCTCAAGAACTGTGAAGAACTCTTTGGAATCTATTGTGAGACATGGGAAAGACTGGCACACACATACATATGCACACACACATTTTTTAGGGCAATGGGGGTTAAGTGACTTGCCCACAGTCACACAGCTAGTAACTGTCAAGTGTCTGAGACCGGATTTGAACTCAGGTACCACTGAATCCAGGGCCAGTGCTCTATCCACTGTGCCACCTAGCTGCCCCCCCCCACACATTTTGAGGGCTAGAAGAGGACCAAAGTGTGTGTGTGTGTGTGTGTGTGTGTGTGTGTATGTGTGTGTGTGTGTGTATGTGTGTGTGTGTGTGTGTATGTGTGTGTGTGTGTAGATAGATATAGATATATAGATATATAGATATATATATAGTTACACTTTGGTCCTCTTGTAGTCATCAGTTGTAATCAACATAATGTTTGATTAAAAAATATTTAATTCAATTTAATTAAGCAAGAACAACATTAACTCTGGCCATCCTTCACTGCCCCCCCCAATAGAATACCAAAGTATCCTTCCAAAAAGTTATCAGTGTAGTTTGGGGCTGCTACACCATTTGATTTGATTTGATTCAATCTTGAGAACTTCCTTATTTTTTGTTTTTTTGTTTGTTTGTTTTGGGTGTTTTTTGTTTGTTTGTTTGTTTGTTTGTGGGGCAATGAGGGTTAAATGAATTGCCCAAGGTCATACAGCTAAGGTCATACTAAGCTAGTTCTGTCAAGTGTCTGAGGCCGGATCTGAACTCGGGTCCTCCGGAATCCAGGGATGTTGCTTTATCCACTGCACCACTTAGCTGCTCCCGAGAACTTTCTTATAATAGTAATTAGCATGGATGTTTGAAATAGAAATACATTAATTTGTATTATTTATACCTCTTCCCTTAAGGTGTTTCCATGCAAACATCAAGTTTCCAATAAGCATTTGAACATAGACCAAATTTATTATAAGACATTTAAAAAGGGATTTTATTCAAATCTATGATCACTTTGGAAGTGCCTTTTCAGTCCTCCTTTCCTAGAGGATCTGCCTCTGTTTCCATGGAAGCAAAATATAAACCACAAACAGAAGTCCCCATAGTTTAAGGAGAATTGAAGATCTTGGAGAAGGAAATACCTATGTTTTACTTCTCATCTTCTTTTCCCTTGGGGGTTTGTTCACTTGTTCTGTTTGCTCACAACTCTCAGCTCCTATTCATGACCCTATAGTTCAGCATGACATATGTTTCTTTGCAATATGTTTCAAATGTTTCTTTATTGCTGAGAATGCATCTTTTTTATTTGTAGTTAAACTCAAATATTCAGAGTAGGTCACCATGAGTATCTTGAGCTTCATTGCTCTTTGGAACACATCATTCCTGTGTTTTCTAGTGGATGTGGAATAGCCTAGAATTACTTTGATCTTCTTTTATTTATATTTAAATGTCTTCTTCTAATTGCAGAAGTCATTTCTGAATTGAATTGCAAAATATAGTTATTATGTGTCTTGGAGACTGCAGAGTTGGACTTTTTCTGGAAGTGACTCATGAATTCTTGCAATTGGCATTTATTTTTCTATCTTCCAAAATTCTGAGCAGTTATCTTCTATTATGCCCTGCATTGTGGTATTAAGGTTTCTTTGGTCCTAACTGTAATCTTCCAAGAGACCTATGAATATCTCTCTACGTCATGTCTTAGAGATCACCATATTTTGCTACTATAGTGAGCATATTTTCTTTTAATATTATTTTCTTTTACTTTTCTTCTTCTAGATGGTCCTTTACTTATCTATGTTTACACTCCTAATCTATTGTTATTTCCAGTTTTTATTCTGCCTGTTATTTTTGCTATATGGCCCATAAACTCATAATTATAATTTCTTTTCTGAAGTATTCAGAAATAGGGAGCATTCAAGATCTCCTCAAATTCCACAAGGTCTTCTATCTCATTAAATGTTGTATCATTTTCCTTTGTTTTACTGTATTTATTCAAAGATGTTTAAACACAGTTACTACATCTGAGGCCATATTTCCTTCTCTTGTTATTTTTTTTTTTACTTACAAAATTTCTCACTTTATTTTCATGATTAATTTTATAGGGAAAAAGAAAACAATCACAATTTTACAAACAAGTATTTTTAAGGCACATTATTCCTCACATTCAGGCTGGGGGAAGGCAAGAGATACCTTCTTCCTCTCCCCTGTTAGAGCATTCAGGTTAAAACAGTCCCCAAGACAGACAGATCAGAGTTCCTAGGAGATCTGACCTGTTTGATTGGCACTACAAGTATATATTGTTTGTGTATAAATACTGACTAAGAGAAACCACATTGTGGTTTAGTTGAATTCTCTTTGCTATTTTTAAAAAGGGCACTGACCAGTATTAAAGGGGAAAACTCAGATCGATGATTTGTCCTGAGTCAACCTCCACCATGTGCGTTGTGGTTACGTCAGGGGACCCCACTGTGACAGCGTAGGTCCCCGGATAAACTTCTATCGTGATGTCCTGGGAACTTGTTCTGGCCACAGACTTGGATGGTCCTGGGCCAAACTCGGAAGATCCTGGGTCAAACCTGGATGGTCTTGGGTCAAACCTGGATGATGCTGGGTCAAACCTGGATGGACCTGAGTCAAACTTGGATGGTCCTGGGTCAAATCTGGATAGTCCTGGGCCAATCTTTGTTACTTGGTAGCTCTCTCTAGGGTCGTGGGATGTGGATTTTTCCTGTCTTGACTGGTAAGGTGATGGGTTCAATTGGTTTCGGTGATATCTGCAGACGTGGTTCAGTGCTACCTTTTCTGGTGCCAGAGCATGAAACTTCCCACACTGACTTGAAACGTAATCCATGTATTCCATCACTGTTTTGAATGCAGTATCCAGGCCCATTGCCTCCCCTTCTCCTCGAAGGTCTTCTGCCAGTGAGCACCAGTTGACAGCTCTCGTCTGCGCCCGCTGCAGCACCTCCTGGCCCTGCCTGCATAGGCGCTTCTGGGTTTCTCTGTCCAGCCAGTACAGTGAACGGTCCTCTGGGCAGTTGTCCATCCTACCCTGGCTCGACTCTCAAGGCGCACGCGCTCTGGACTCTCTCCGGACCGGCTTCTCTTGTTATTTTTATCTGTTGATCTATGTGTTTTATGTTAAAATTCTTGAGTTTTCTTCCTCTTGAGATCTTTGATAATTCCAGTCTCCCTCTGATGGTAGTTTCCTGCAGGGCTGGATCTCAAAATGTCTCAGACTCCTCCCATGTTGCCAAGGTCTGTGACCCAAGGAGCTGCTGGTTTGAAGGTGGGTGGAGCCTCACTGTTGGATTGCCCCCTGCTGTGAGACTAGAAGCTGCTGCTGCTGCTGCTCCTGTACCTCACTTCCTTCCCATACCTCACTTCCCTCACACCCAGGTAAAACAGATCTTACCTGCTGGGCTATTAATCTGTTTCCCTGACCCTGGGATGCTTCACAGCCAGTCAGAGTTATGCCCATATAATGGTGTGCCTTTTTTTCTCAGGATTAATGAAGTAATCAATAGAGTAATGATCTCATTGGCAGTCCCAAAGAAGATGAGTGCAGGTTGGCTTCCACATTTCTGGTGGTGCTTTTGGTGATGTTTTAGAGACAATAATGATTGCTAATTGTAGCTGGGAGATTAAAAAGTATACTGTCTGTGGCTGTTTAGCAGAGAGATCAATATGAATATGTTCTATGTTCGTAAGAACTTTACCTTGAAGATAATTGAAGGAAATAGTCTTTTGGGACCATAAGTTATGCTGCCCCTAGTTAACATCCTTCAAAGTCTACTAGAAGATTTCCTCAAAAAATGTTTCTTTTTGACATGGAAGCTAGTTTAAGGGACTCCTTCACCCAAAGAATTGTCAAGCTCACAAAAAATCTTATAAAATAGAGAGGTTTATTAGGAAAGAAGATTACATGGCCAGGAGAGAGTCGTGATAGAGTCTGTCTCAGAAGGAGAGTTCGCCATTTATATAGTTATAGACAAAGAAGGCTATATGCCAAGAGAGAAAACTAACAAGGAGAGGGCATTGGGAGAGAGTGTTCAGGTGTCAAAGATATATATATATATCTTGCTGACATGCAAGTATGGAACTCACATATCTATATTCCTTGAAGACCTTGATATGCTTATCAGTGTTTACTTCATAGAAAGAAATGTCTCTAAATACCCCAAGGTCTTCATGACCCCCATTTAATGTGCTCTGGCAACATCACATTCCTAAGGTGTAAAACAGGGATGGTTTTCCATTTCTAGAATCTTTGGTTTCAGTGTCTAAACTTTAAGGATTAGTTTTCACTTCAGCTAAAGTTTAAAGTCTCTAAGTTTCTTAGGACACGCCCCCCCCAAATACACACACACACACACACACATTTGGGGAGAGGAGGAAAAAAATTACTCCTCCAGGGCCTGCTAGCAGAGAGGCCCTACTAACAGAGTAACCCAGCAGCAAGGCAAAACCCCTGGAGCAGACCAATAACAAGATCATTCTTCCAGGGCCAGGTACTAGAAAGACTTTGTTAACTTTAGAAACCCAGCAAAAGAAAGTGGCTAAGTCTTGAAACCCAGTGAAAACCAATAAAACCCAGATCATCAGCACAAACCTGAGACAGTTAGGAAGAGAAATCAAATACAATAAAAATATCAAGGCACAAAAATGAGAAAAAAACAATAAAAAAAAGCTTGACTACTGACAGTTAACACAATGATAGAAAAAATCAAGGCATAAACATAGGGGCCAATAGTAACAAAATGGCAAAACGTGAAGTTTCAAAGAAAAGTGCAAATTCGTCTCAGGCACAAAAAGAATTCCTGTAAGAGCTTAAAAAGGATTTCAAAAATTAAATTAGAGGGGGCGGAGTGAAGATGGCAGAGAGTAGCCAGCAAATTGCTTGAACTCTCTGTTCCCTCAAAAAGAACATTAAATCAAGCCTCCCTGAAACTACAGAACCTGCAAAGAGACAGGGAGACACAGTCTTCCAACAAGAGGTAATTTAGAAGACTTCAGGAAAGGTTGGTTTCACTGGGGAAAAAAGGAGGTGGAGTGGAGTGCAGAGAGAGTCGAGTCAAGTCAGCAGGAAACAGTGGGCCACAGCCAAGCAAAGGTCCCTGGATCCTGGCTCAACAAGCTGGTGGTACAGCAGGACAGTGGCAAAACCCACCTACAACAGGCAGAAGGGCAGGTTACCAGCTGGATGGCCCAACCAGGCCTACCAATCTCAGCATGCAGCCAACAAGCCCAGGGTGGTGAGAAATCCACAAGCCATAGAGACCTCAGTATAGAAACCTTGTGATACAGCCCCTATACCCCAGCACAAGATGAATGAAACAGGGACCCTGGGGTCTCCAGAGCAGACTTCAACATAAAAAAAAATAAACTGCAGTATGAGTAAGAAACAAAAAAAGAGCTCTCATCATTGAGAGCTTCTGTATCAACAGGGAAGAGGCAAACACAAATTCATGTGAGGACAATACACCCAAATTGCCTACATGTGAAGCCCTAAGAGTGAAGATGAATTGGTCTCAAGAACAAAAAGCCTTCCTGGAAGGGCTCAAAAAGTATTTTAAAAATCAATTGAGGGGGCAGTTAGGTGGCGCAGTGGATAAAAGACCAGCCTTGAATTCAAAAGTTCCTTAGTTCAAATCCAGCCTCAGACACTTGACACTTACTAGCTGTGTGACTCTGGGCAAGTCACTTGACCCCCATTGCCTCAACAACAACAGCAACAACAAAAATCAATTGAGAGAAATGGTGAGAAAAATGAAAGCAATACAAGAAAATTATGAAAAAAGAATCAGCAGCTTGGAAAAGGAAGCAAAAACAATCAGCAGCTTGGAAAAGGAAGCACAAAGATTGACTGAAAAAAACCAGTTCCTTAAAAAATTCATCTGGCCAAATGGAAAAAAAAAGGTGCATTATCTCACTGAAAAAAGCAATGCTTTAAAAAATTCATTTGGCCAAATGGAAAAAAAAAAGGTGCATATTCTCATTGGAGAAAGCAATGCCTTAAAAATGAAAATTGGACAGTTGGAATATAATGAATCCATGAGACACCAGGAATCAGTCAAGCAGAATCCAAAGAATTAAAAAATAGAAGAAAGTGTGAAATAACTCATTGGAAAGACAACTGACCTGGAAAACAGATCCAGGAGAGACAATCTGAGAATCATTGGACTGCCTGAAAGCCATGATCAGAAAAAGAGTCTTGACAACATATTCCAGGAAATTATTAAGGAGAACTGTCCTGATATTATAGAATCAGAGGAGAAAATCATCATTGAAAGAATCCACCAATCGCCTCCTGAAAGAGACCCCAAAAGGAAAACTCCAAGGAATGTTGTAGCCAAGTTCCAGAATTATCAGATGAAGGAGAAAATACTCTAAGCAGCCAGAAAGAAACAATTAAATATCATGGAGCCAGAAGATTGCTCAGGACCTGTAAGCTTCACCATTAAAGGACACAAGGCTTGGAATATGATATTCTGGAAGGCAAAGAAGCTTGGATTGCAGTGAAGAATCTATTACCCAGCAAAACTGATCATTCTCTTTCAGGGGAAAAGATGGACATTCAATTGCATTGGGGACTTTCAAAGTTTCCTGATGAAAAGACCAGAAGTGAATAGAAAATTCAATCTTAACACACAAGACTCAAGAGAATTAAAAAAAAAAAATGTAAACAGGGGTGGGGGGTGGGGGTAGAGGTGGGGGGGAAGTTACTCAATAAGGTTAAACTGTTTAAATCCATGGGAAGATAATACTTATAACTCTTGAGAACTGTATATGTATTTGGGCAGACAGAGGGTATAAATATAAACTGTCTTTGATGTGATGATATAAAGAAAATTAAGAGGTTAAAAGGGGCAGTTTGGGGGAGAAGAAGAAATTGCAGGAGGAATGGGGTGAATTACATCATATGAAGAGATGAAAAAAACCTATTACAGTACAGGGAAAGAAGGGAGGGGCAATATTTTTTCAATCCTACTCTCACTAGGTTTGATTCAAAGGGAATAACATATATGTTCATTTGGATAAAGACACTTAGCTTATTCTTTAGGGAAGTAAAGGGGTAAGGGTAAAGGGGAGGACTGATAGAAGGGAGGGCAAAAGCAAGGGAGAAAAGGGTAAAGAAAAGGAAGGGGTAAGAAGCAGGATGTTGGTGAGGAGGAATAGGATGAAAGAAGGGGGAAAAGAACAAAGGGGGTAAATAGAATGGAGGGGAATAGACAGAAAGTAATAATAACTGTGAAAGTGAATGGGATGAACTCTGCCACAAAACAGAATTGAATTGCAGAGTGGATTAAAAACCTACAATATGCTGTTTACAAGAAACACATTTGAAGCAGAGAGATACAGGCTAGATAAGAATATATTATGCTTCAGCTAAAGTAAAAAAAGCAGGGGTAGCAATCCTTATCTCAGACAAAACAAAGTCAAAAATAGATCTAATTAAAAGAGATAATGAAGGAAACTACATCTTACTTAAAGGTACTATAGATAATGAAGTAATATCAATATTAAACATGTATGTGCCAGGTGGGATAGCATCCAAATTCTTAGAGGAGAAGTAAAATGAGTTACAAGAGGAAATAGACAGTATACTATACTAGTGAGGAATCTGAATCTCCCCCTCTCAGAATTAGATAAATCTAGCCACAAAATAAGAAAGAAAGTGAAAGAAGTGAATAGAATACTAGAGAAGTTAGACATGATAAGTCTCTGGAGAAAATTGAATGTGGATAGAAAGGAATATACCTTTTTTCTCAGCAGTACATGGCACATTTTCAAAAATTCACCATGTATTAGGGCACAAAAACATCATAGTCAAATGTAGAAAGGCAGAAATAGTAAATGAATCCTTCTCAGATCATGATGCAATAAAAATTACATGTAATAAAGAGCCATGGAAAGGTAGAATGAAAATCAATTGGAAACTAAATAATTTCATTCTAAAGAATGAATGGATCAAACAACAAATCATAGAAACAATCAATAACTTCATCTAAGAGAATGACAATAATGAGACAACATACCAAAATCTATGAGATGCATCCAAAATAGTGCTTAGGGGAAAATTTATAGCTCTAACTGCTTACATCAATAAAAAAGAGAAAGAGGAGATAAGTGAATTGGGCATGCAACTTCAAAAGCTAGAAAAAGGATGAATTAGAAACCCCCAATTAGATACTAAACTAGAGATCCTGAAAATTAAAGGAGAAATTAATAAAATTGGAAGCAAGTAAAGTATAGAATTAATCAATAAAACCAAGAGCTGGTTTTATGAAAAACCCAATAAAATAGATAAAATATTGGTTAATTTGATTTAAAAAAAGAAAGAAGATAACCAAATGACCAGTATCAAAAATGAAATGGGTGATGTTAGGACCAATTAATTGGAAATTAAAGAAATAATTAGGAATTATTTTGCCCAACTGTATGCCAATAAATTTGACAATCTAAATGAAATAGATAAATATTTACAAAAACACAAACTGCCCATGTTAACTGAACAGGAAATAAAGTCCTTAAATAAGCCCATATTAGAAATAGAAATTGAACAAGTCATTAATGAACTCCCTAAGAAAAAATCCCCAGGACCAGATAGGCTTACAGGTGAATTCTCCCAAACATTTATCTTCTCTATTATTTAATATTGTACTAGAAATGTTATCTTTAGCAATCAGAGAAGGAAAAGTAATTAAAGGAATTAGAATAGCAAGGATTAAACAAAACTATCACTCGTTGCAGAAGATATGATGGTATACGTAGAGAATCCTAGAGAATCAACTCAAAAATTACTTGAAACAATTTATATCCTGCAAAGTAGCAGGATATAAATCCACATAAATCATCAACCTTTCTATACATGACCAACAAAGTCCAGCAGCAAGAGATGGAAAAAGAAATTCTATTTAAAATAACAGTAGATAATACAAAATACTTGGGAGTCTACTTGCCAACACTTTTCACTCAAATCAAATCAGATCTAAATAATTGGAAAAATATCAACTGCTCATGGATAGGCCGAGCTGATATAATAAAAATGACAATCCTAACTAAATTAATTCACTTATTCAGTGTCATACCAATGAGACTGCCTAAAAATTATTTTATAGAGCTAGGAAAAATAATAACAAAGTTCATCTGGAAAAACAATAAGTCAAGAATTAGCAAGGGAAATAATGAAAAAAAACGCACAGGAAGGTGGGTTAGCTGTTCAAAATCTGAAGTTCTACTATAAAGCAGCAGTCATCAAAACTATCTGCTACTGGCTAAGAAATAGATTTGGTGGATCAATGGAATAGGCTAGGCACAGGAGACACAGTAGTAAATGACATTAGTAATGCAGTGTTAAACCCAAAGACTCCAGCTTCTGGGAGAGGAATTCAGTATTTGACAAAAACTGCTGGGAAAAACTGGAAGGGAGTATGGAAGAAACTAGGCACAGACCAACATCTTATATCTTATACTAAAATAAGATCAAAATGGGTACATGATTTAGACACAAGAGTTGATACAATAGGTAAATTAGGAGAGGATGGAATAGTATACCTTTCAGATCTTTGGAAAGGAGAACAGTTTATGACCAAATAAGAGACAGAGAATATTCTGGAATGTAAAATGGATGATTTTGATTACATTAAATTAAAAAGGTTTTGTACAAACAGAAGCAATGCATCCGAAATTAGCAGGGATGCAGAAAACTGGTAAACAAATTTCTGGCCAGTACTTCTGATAAAGTCCTCATTTCTAAAATATATAGGGAACTAAATCAAATTTATAAGAATCCAAGTCATTCCCCAATTGAGAAATGGTCAGGGAGCAGCTAGGTGGCACAGGGGATAGAGCACCGGCCCTGGACTCAGGAGGACCTGAGTCACTTTACCCCAATTGCCTCACCAAAAAAAAGAAAAAGAAAGAAAAAGGAAAAGAGAAATGATCAACAGATATGAACAGGAAGTTTTCTGATGAAGAAACCAAAGCTATCTATTCCCATATGAAAAAATGCTCTAAGTCCCTACCAATTAGAGAAATGCAAATTAAAGCAACTCTCAGGTACCACCTGCCACCTATCAGATTGGTTAATATGACAAAAAAGGAAAATAACAAATGTTGGAGAAGCTGTGGAAAAATTGGAACACTAATGCATTGTTGGTGGAGCTGTGAAGTGATCCAACCATTCTGTAGAACAATTTGGAATTATGTCCAAAGAGATGTAAAGCTGTGCATACCCTTTGACCCAGTAGTACTACTTTTGGGACTTTTCCCCAAAGAGATCTTCGAAAAGGAAAAAGGACCCACATGTAAAAAATATTTATAGCTGCTCTTTTTGTGGTGGCAAGGAATTGGAAACTGAGGGGCTGCCCATCAAGTGGGGAATGGCTGAATAAGTTGTGGTATATGAATGTAATGGAATTCTATTATGCTGTAAGAAACGATGAGCAGGAAGAGTTCAGAGAAACCTGGAAGGACTTACATGAACTGATGATGAGTGAGATGAGCAGAACCAGAATAACATTGTACACAGTATCAACATTATGTGTTAATCAACTGATAGACTAGATTCTTCTCACTGTAACGATTGGAATGACGCCACCTGCTGGAGACTTACTGTAGAAGAGTTCCGCCCATGAAGCGAAGGTCTTTGAGGGCAAGACCAGGAGTCTTTTCTTTGGCATCAGGAAGTGACGTTGGGTAGTGGGAGGAAGAAGGAAGAGACTAGCGCTCGGTCTGGCTCTCTTTCCTCTGGACTCTGGTGGAGAGCGGAGCTAGAAATGCACTTTCCCTTTAATAGATAGATGAATATAGGCCTCTCTCTCTTGTTGTTGGTTTTCTTTGGGGGGGAGGTGGGCAATGAGGGTTAAGTGACTTGCCCAGGGTCACACAGCTAGTAAGTGTCAAGTGTCTGAGGCTGGATTTGAACTCAGGTCCTCCTGAATCCAAGGCCAGTGCTTTGTCCACTGTGCCACCTAGCTGCCCCCTCTCTCTCTTTACCAAATTCTTATTCTCCTTAATAAATGCTTAAAAACATAACTCTTGCTAAAGCTTATAATTTATTGGCAACCATTCATTAGATACTTTAGACAGTTTAGCTAGAATATTAGCCCTTAACAGATGGCTGACCACGAAGAGGAAAGCTGAACCTCACTTCTGATCTTTAGGTTAGGTAAGAAATTTCCCCTACCCTAACCCTTTAAATACAAAGTACTGCTGAATTGCCTGGTGTTTTCCCTTTAAATTTTTTCAAATGGACCTTTTAAACTCCCTAATTACCTAAGAGTTTAGTCTGTTTAACCAGACAAATGGGGGATAAGATCATGTTAATGCTTTGTTTTTGTGGATTTTCTATTTTTCTTTTTATTTTTGTTAAAAGAGCCAGCAACTTACTCACACAAGGAAATATCTCTCCCTCTCCCACCATGCTTTTTCAGAGAAACCTGAAGAGATTCCTGCAGCTTTTCCCAGTTCTAACATTAATTGTTAGATTAATTGCTCTAATTTTGCATGCCTGGAGGCAATGACCCAACTCTGAAGCTTTTAATCCCTAGTGCCTGGAAGCAAAGTGGGGGAAGAGGAATCCAGGCCTGAGTTCAAAATCAACTCTGATTCAAATTGCCCTGGTCCCTCCCCTCCTCTCCAGACCCCACCCTCTACTCCTCTCATGGCCAATCCCATTGCTTCCCCTGCCTGGGAAGTCCAGAGATCTGATGCGCATGCTCAACTTTCTCTAACTACATTTGCAGCTTTAGGCTCAGCCCTTCCCCAGCCTGGCTGTGCTTCTGAGACAACCTTAGAAAACCCTTTAAATTCCAGATAGGCTCGTTTTGTTCATAATTTTGCTAACCCGCTTTTGTCTTTAATTAGTAATCTTATAAAGCATTTGTATGGTGAAAAGACTGACAGACAATATAGAGGGGTTAAAGAAGAAAAACTTAAGCTGAATAAGAATGACAATCATAGTTCAAGACTCTGCTTCTTTTGCCATGGAAGGGTATATATTTTACAGAAATGTAGAAGTAAGCAGCAACGTATTGATAAGAGTATTGGGGATTTCAGATATTGGGATCAAAAGTGTTCTGAATTTACTCAGAGTATTAATGTCAGTTCAGAGGTTACATAGGATTTCTATGCTATTACATATACATTTTGGAATTAATGATATGGGTTTATTTTCATAGAGATTTTCATGCTTTTGAGATTGTGTCTTATACTTAGTTTTTAAAACAAGGAGAATATTTGTAAAAGCTTTTTATAGTCGTGTGATCAAGTTTATATTTTATAAGAATCTTATTAATATTAGATTTCCCTAGTTTGAATTTCATTGTCTTTTATTGTTCCATGTGTATTTTCTTCTATTCATTTATCTAATTTTGAAAAATTGCAAGATGGTTTTGATTTCATAATACAATGTTAATTCTAGGAGTATTGTGCTCCCATATTCTGAGTTGTTTGTTTTTGCTATTTTTTTCTCTCAATTGATTATTTGATCAAACTCTTTAAAGCATTTCCCTGGGAAATTGGTTGCCATGGCAAGTGTAAATTGATTCTAGAAGTATTATTTTTTATAACCATATTCCAAAAAAAAAAAAAAGAGGGGAACATTTGTAAAAGTTTTCTTTAGGATTGTGTTGTGCTTTAACTTGTATTTAAATATGTTTTGATTTTTCACAAAAGTAATTGTATACTTAGTAAAAAAAAAATTGTTGCATAATTATATATTGTGTTCTGAGTCCAGATGTATTCACATTTTTTGCAATCATTTATTATCCTCAATTTTAAAATCCATATGAGACTTGGATTATGGGAACTTATCATTTAAGACATTAATTGCCTTTATTCTGAGTTACCATTTGCCAGTTGGCCAAGATGCCATCCAATCACAAGAGGAATATATGCAAGAGCAGACTCTGAACTGTCACATGAGGGGAGACATGCATGAAGTCAAGGTATGGCCGAGGGAACGGCTTTTGACTAATGTTGAGGTTGGATTCACTCGGTTTAATATTTTATTTTATTTTTCCCCACAATACTGTACAGATGGCTGGAAGTTTTGATCCCACCCATCTCACTTCTACACCTGGCTTCTATGCCCCCTCCTATATGCCTGGTGCCATGGGCATCTCAATCCCATGCATCGGATTAAGTCTGACTCAGTTTTCTCCAATATGTTCAGTGGCATGGACATATATTCCATCCACCTAATTTAAGCCTGGCATACTGCATGGACAGTATATATTGCTCAAGTGTGGGAATGCTCATATCCCATCATTTCTCTGTTCTTTTATGGTCACCCCCATAATTATCTCAGGTGTCAAGATAAGTACAGTGTTGAATTTATCCTTGACACCTGTTACCAATTATATTAGATTTTTTAATTTCTCATAATGGCATGAGGATAATTAGGCAGATGATGCAAAAAGTGATGAAACAAAGATAAAAATTATTTTTAAATATTAATATCACAGCAATTGTCTTCTCAATTACCCTCCAAAAGGGAGGACTATAGTAATATTATAATTTTAAAGAATGTTTCAATTTTTGTTTTATTATATGTTTCATGTGTAACAACTAAGATTCTGAATTCCCTTAGACATGTTTTTGAGAACTTTCATTGTTTGATTTGATTATTGATAAAGCTATTTAAAGTTGTGTTAAGCTCAATTTTGTAGGAAATTTTCCTGGCTGATTACCAGCATCCACACATCAACCCCTGAAAAGACTTCCATTCCACGACTACACCTAGAGGACATCTGAGAAAAGATTTTCAGAGACTTTAAATGAACAGTTTTGTTTTGTTTTTGTTGGTTTTTTTCTCTTTTTTCTTTCTGTTATAATATATACCATCTGTAACATGTACTCTCTGCAGAGGCCCTCCCTTTGCAAGACCAATGTCAAAGTGTCGGTTCATGAGGACAAAAAATTGCCCCTCTGGACAAAACTTTCCTCTCTCCCTTTTCTATATTGTTATTAACATATTGTTAGTTAGCATAGGTTATTATATTCTGTTATTTTTGACTGTTTCATCAAGAAAACATACCGTTTCTTGAAGAAACAAAGTGGGGAACTGTAACGATTGGAATGACGCCACCTGCTGGAGACTTACTGTAGAAGAGTTCCACCCATGGAGCAAAGGTCTTTGAGGGCAAGACCAGGAGTCTGTTCTTGGCATCAGGAAGTGACGTTGGGTAGTGGGAGGAAGAAGGAAGAGACTAGCGCTCTGTCTGGCTCTCTTTCCTCTGGACTCTGGTGGAGAGCGGAGCTAGAAATGCACTCTCCCTTTAATAGATAGATGAATATAGGCCTTTCTCTCTCTCTTTACCAAATTCTTATTCTCCTTAATAAATGCTTAAAAGCCTAACTCTTGCTAAAGCTTATAATTTATTGGCGACCATTCATTAGATATTTAAGACAGTTTAGCTAGAATTTTAGCCCTTAACATCACCAATCCAACAGTACAAGAAAGTTCCAAAGGACTCATGATAGAAAACGCTCTCCAAATCCAGAAAAAAAAAGGAATTGTAGGATATGGATGCTGATTGGACCATGCTATTTCATCTTTGGTGCTGTTGTTTTTCTTTTTTGAGGTTTTTCCTTTTTGCTCTGATTCTTCTCTTATAACACGACTAAGGTAGAAATATGTTTAATGTTATATATATATAAAACCATATCAGATTACCTGCTGTCTGGGGGGGGAAGGGGGAGGGAGAAAAATTTGAAATTGGAAATCTTATATAAACAAATGTTGAAAACTATCTCTACATGTAACTGGAAAATAATAAAATACTTTTATTTTAAAAAATCTAATTAGAGAAGTTGAAGAAAAAAAATGGGGAAAGAAATAATAATAATTCAAGTGATCCATGAAAAAGAAATACAAAAATTTACTGAAGAAGATAACTCTCTAAAAGTATCCAAATGGAAAAGAAAGTACAATAAGTACCTGAAGAAAAAAAATTCTTTAAAAATTAAAATTGAACAAATGGAAACTAATGACTCTATGAGACACCAAGATACAATAAAACAAAATCAAAAAAGAAAACAATAGAAGAAAATGTGAAATTGCTCATTGGAAAAAAGTGTCCTAAAAATAGCTACAGGAGAGATCATATAAGAATCATTGGATTACTTGAAAGCCAGAACCAAAGAAAAGAAGCCTGGACAATGTCTTTCAATAAATTATCACCAAAAAAAGTCCTGAAATATTAGAACCAGAGGGCAACCTAGAAATTGAAAAAAAAATCTACTCATCAGCACCTGAAAGAGATCCCCAAATAGAACATTATAGCCACATTTTAAAGCTCACAGATCAAAGGAAAAATACTGCAAGAAGTCAAAAAGAAACAATTCAAATATTGTGGAGTTACAGCCAGAATAATACAGTATTTGGCAACTTCCACATTAAAATGCAATAGGGCTTGGAATATAATATACCTGAAGGCAAAGAGTTAGGTGTACAAAAAAAGAATCACCTATCCAGCAAAATTAAATATGTTCTTTCAGGGGGAAAATGGACATTTAAAGAAATAGAGTACTTTCAAGAATTTTTGATTAAAAGGCCAGAGTAGATTAAAAAAATGACTTCCAAATACAAGACTCAATAGAAACATAAAAAGGTAAAAAAAAAAAAGAAACAAGAAAGAAAACTGTAAGAAATTTAATAAGGTTAAATTATATCTAACTGGAAATTAAATAGTCTGATCCTAAAAACAAGTGGGTCAAAGAACAAATAATAGAAACAATTGATGATTTCTTTAAAGAAAATTACAATGATGAGACAGCACATTAAAATTTATGGGATTCAGTCAAACCAGTTCTTAGGGGAAAATTTATATCCTTAACTGCTTACATCAATAAAATAGAGGAAAAGTAGACAAATGATTTGGGGATGCTACTAAAAATACTAGAAAATGAATGAATTAAAAATCCACAACTAAACACCAATTTGAAATTCTGAAAAATAAAAGGAGAGATCAATAAAATTGAAAGTAAGAAAACCATTGAATTAATAAATAAAACTAGAAGCTGTGTTTTATGAAAAATGCCCAATAAAATAGATAAACCATTGGTTAATTTGATAAAAAAAAACAAAAGAAGAAAACCAAATTACTATTATCAAATATGAAAGGGGTGAACTCATCACCAATGAAGAGGAAATTAATATAATTATTAGGAACTATTTTGCCCAATTATATGCCAATAAATTTGACAATCTAAATGAAATGGATTAATATTTACAAAAAATAAATGACCCAGTTTAGCAGAAGAAAGAAATAAAATATTTAGATAAATTTATGTTAGAAAAAGAAATTGAACAAGCCATCAATGAACTTTTTAAGAAAAAGTCCACAGGAGCAGATGGATTTACAAATCAATTCTACCAAACATTTAAAGAACAATCAATCCCAATACTATATAAATTATTTGAGAAAATAAGTGGAGTGCTACCAAATTCCTTTTATGAGACAAAAATGGTGGTGATACCCAAACTAGGAAGAGCCAAAAAAGAGAAAGAAAATTATAAACTAATCTTGCTAATTAATATTGATGCAAATATCTTAAATAAAATACTAGCAACAAGATTACAGAAATATATCACAAGGTTCAGACACTATGATCAGGTGGGATTTATACCAGGAATTCTGGGCTGGTTCAATATTAGGAAAACTATCAGTATAATTGACCATATCAATAAGAAAAGCAACAGAAATCATATGATTTTCTCAATACATGTGGAAAAGACCTTTGACAAAATACAGCACCCATTCATATTAAAAACACTAGAGAGCATAAGAATAAAAGGAGCTTGCCTTAAAATGATAAATACTGCTTATCTAAAACCATCAGCAAGCAGTATAGACCAACATCTCATACCATATACTAAAATAAGGTCAAAATGGATACATGATTTACATATAAAGGATGATAATATAAGCAAATTAAGGAAGTATGGAATCATTTATCTGTCAGATTTATGGGCAGGGGAAGAATTTATGACCAAAGAGGATATAGAGAATAAAATTAAATATAAAATAGATCATTTTAATTATATAAAATTAGAAAGCTTTTGCACAAACCAAAGTATTGTAACCAAGATTACAAGGCAAGTAAAAAAAAAAAAACGGGAAAGAACTTTTGAAAGAAATATCTCTGATAAACGTGTCATTTCTCAAATAAATGGAGAACTTAGTCAAATTTATAAAAATCCAAGTCATTCCCCAATTAATAAATGATCAAAGGATATGAACAGGCAGTTTTCAGACAAATGAATAAAAACTATCTATAATTACATAAAAAAAAAATTTTCAGGGCAGCTAGGTGGTGCAATGGATAGAGCACCAGTCCTGGAGTCAGGAGTACCTGAGTTCCAATCCGTCCTCAGACACTTAACACTTACTAGCTGTGTGACCCTGGGCGAGTCACTTAACACCAATTGCCTCACCAAAAAAAAAAAAATTCTAGATCACTACTGATCACAGAAATGAAAATTAAAACAACTGAGGTATCACCTCACACCTATCAGAGTGGCAAATATAACAAAAA
Organism: Dromiciops gliroides; assembly: GCF_019393635.1. NCBI lineage: Eukaryota > Metazoa > Chordata > Mammalia > Microbiotheria > Microbiotheriidae > Dromiciops > Dromiciops gliroides. The sequence goes on from NC_057863.1 coordinate 192,165,328, forward strand.
AAGAAAATATTGGATGTTGGAGGGGATGTGGGAAAGCTGGGATACAAATCCACTGTTGGTGGAGTTCTGAAAAGATCCAATCATTCTGGAGAGCAATTTGGAACTATGCCCAAAGGGCTATAGAATTATGCATACCCTTTGTTCCAGCAATAGCAACGCTGGGTTTATATCCCAGACATCCCCCAAAAGAGAACAATACCTATTTGTACAAAAAATTTCTATAACAGCTCTTTTTTTGGTGGTTAAGAAATGGAAATCAAAGGAAAGCCCATCAATTGGGGAATGGCTAAACAACTGTGGCATATTATGGTGACGAAATATTATTGTGCTCTAAGAAACGAGAAGCATGATGATTCCAGAAAGGCCTGGAAAGACATGTATGAAATGATGTATTGTGAACTGAGCAGTACCAAGAGAACATTGCATACAGAAACAGCAATATTGTTTGATGAAGAACTGTGAATGACTTGACTATTCTCAACAATACAATGATCCAAGAAAATCCCAAATGACTATTGAAGAAATATACTATCCACCCCCAAAGAATGAACTATATTAATGGAATAGACTGAAGCATGCTATTTTTTTTTTACTTTCTTTCATTTTTTTCTTTTAGTTGAGTTTTCTTATACAAAATGACAAATATAGTAAGGTTTTACATAATCATACATGTATAACCCATATTTGATTGTTTGCCCCCCCGCAGAGAGAAGGGTTGTGAGGAAGGGAAAGAGGGATAAAAATTGGAACCCAAAACTATAAATTAAATTCTTTATTTTGGGGGGCAACTAGGTGGCAAAGTGGCCCTGGATTCAGGAGTACCTGAGTTCAAATCTGGCCTCAGATACTTTACGTTTACTAGCTGTGTGACTCTGGGTAAGTCACTTAACCCTTATTGCCCCGAAAAAAACAAAAACAAAAACAAAAACAAAAGAAAACAAAATGTTTATTATTTTTTTTAAAAAAAGGAAAAAAAAAGAAAGTGTTTTCTTCCAAATAGAGAAGGAAAAATACTAAAAATGGCTTGTGTCCTGCCCTTCCTGATACCAAATGGCTTTGTTTTGCATTAGCTTACCAGGGAAGTCTTAGCTGAGTTGAGCCAGGAGAATGACCATTCTCTTTATTACATGTGATTTTTATCACATCATGATCTGAAAAGGATACATTTATTATTTCTGCCCTTCTGCATCTGACTGTGAGGTTTTTATTCCCTAATACATGGTCAATTTTTGTGCATGTGCACTGAGAAAAAGTTATATTCCTTTCTATCCTGATTCAATTTTCTCCAGAGGCCTATCATATCTAAATTTTCTAAAGTTCTATTCACCTCCTTAACTTCTTTCTTATTAATTTTGTGATTAGATTTATCTAGTTCTGAAAGGGGAAGATTGATGTCCCCTCCGTAATATAGTTTTGCTATCTACTTCTTCATGTACATCACTTCTTCTCTAATAATCTGGATGTTGTACCACTTGGTGTACCCATTTTTTTTTGCAGGCAATGGGGGTTAAGTGACTTACCCAGGGTCACACAGCTAGTAAGTGCCAGGTGTCTGAGGCCGGATTTGAACTCAGGTACTCCTGAATCCAGGGCTGGTGCTTTAACCACTGCGCCATCTAGCTGCCCCGGTGTACCCATTTTTAGTACTGATATTTCTTCATTGTCTATGGTACCTTTTAGCAAGATATAGATTCCTTCCTCATCTATTTTAATTAGGTTAAGATTTGCTTTTGCTTTGTCTGAGATAAGGATTGCTACCCCTGATTTTTTTTTTTTACTTCAGCTGAAGCATAATGTATTCTTCTCCAGCCTTTGACATTTATTAAGTGTATCTCTCTGCTTCAAACATATTTATTGTAAACAACATATTTTAGGATTCTGGTTTTCAATCCACTCTTCTATATGCTTCAGTTTTATAGTAGAGTTCATCCTATTCATGTTTACAGTTCTGATTATTAACTGTATATTTTCCTGCATCCTATTTTCCCCTTATTTGTATTTTTCTTTTTCCTTTTCCCTTGTCCCTTCTCACTAGTGTTTTGTTTCTGGCCCCCTCAGTCTACCCTCCCTTCTGTCAGCCCCACCTTCTTTTGTCCTTTCCCATTTCAGTTCCTAGTTTTGCCCTCCCTTCTATCAACCTCATCTCCTTTTCTTTCTTTTCCCCTTTCCCCTTCTAGTTTTACCCTCCCTTCTATCAGAACCCCACCCTTTTCTTTCCTTTTACTTTTTTCCTTTTACTTCCTTATAGGGTAAGATTTTATAGTTAACTCAATGTGTATGTTGTTCCCTCTTTGAGATCAAATCAGATCAGAGTAAGATCAAAACAATGCTCACCCCTCCCTTCTTTCCCTCTATTGTAAGCAATATTGTGTGCCTATTTGCTTGATGTGATTTACCCCATTCTGCCTTCTCTTTTCTCTTCTCCCAGTATAATTCTTTTTTCCCTTAAGTTTTTTTAATAACATCACATCAGAATCCACTTATACCCACACCTTCTGTCTGTGTGTACCCATGCTATCTGCCTTAATAAGAGATACACATATCTTCTTCCCATGTAGTGATGCAAACATTTTAAGCTTATTAAATAACATGCTCCCACACACACACTTTTCTACTTTTTCATGTGTCTCTTGAGTCTTGTAATTGTAAATTGAATTTTCTGTTAAGTTATGGACTTTTCATTAGGAAAGTTTCACTTATTAAGCTGCGTGACCCTGGACAAGTCACTTAACCCTGATTTCCCACCCAAAAATGTTAAAGGGGCAGATAGGTGCCACAGTGGATAAAGCACAGACTCTGTATTCAGGAGGACCTGAGTTTAAATCTGGCCTCAATACTTGACACTTACTAGCTGTGTGACCTTGGCAAGTCACTTAACCTCATTGCCCACAAAACAAATAAACAAAAAAATCTAATCCCATTTCATTTTTAAAGGGAAGTTTCAAAGCCTCCTCTGTCACTGAATGTCCATCTTTTCCCCTGAAAGATTTTGCTCAATTTTTCTGGGTAGTACATTATTGGTTGTAATCATTTGCCTTCTAGATATCATATCCAATTCCTCTGATCCTTTCATTTTGAAGCTGTCAGGGCCTGTGTAATTGTGATAATTGTACCTTGATATTTAATTACATTGTATGTGTGTGTGTGTGTGTGTGGTTCCCCGCCCCCCCCCCCCCCCCGGCTGTTTGCAGGTATTTTCTCCTTTACTTGATAACTTTGGAATTTAGCAATGATATTCCTTGGAGTTTTCCTTTTTGGGAGTTGTTCAGTGGATTCTTTCAATGACTATTTACCCTAGGGTTCTCCAATATCAGGGCAGTTCTCCTTGATAATTTACTGGAATATGGTGTCTAGACTCTTTTTCTGATAATGGCTTTCAGGTAGCTCAATAATTCTCAAGTTATCTCTACTGGATCTATTTTCTAGGTGAGTTATCTTTCTGTATTTCACAGTTTCATCTATTTTTTCATTTTTTTGATTCTGTTTGACTGATTATTGGTGTCTCACAGAGTCATTAGCTTCCATCTGCCCAATTTTAATTTTTAAGACATTATTTTCTTCATTAAGTATTTGAACCTCTTTTTCCACTTGACCATTTTCTTCCTCATTTGCCCAATTGTATTTTTTAGGTAATTGTTTTATTTAGTTAATTTTTGTGCTTCTTTCTCCAAGCTGTTAACTCTTTTTTTTATAGTTTTCTCTCATTTCTCTCATTTCTTTTCCCATTTTTCTTCTACCTCTATCATATGATTTTTTAAAAATCCTTTTTTGAGTTCTTCCAGGTAGGCTTTTTCATCTTGTGATCAAATGAGGCATTTTGAGAGTATTGTTTTATTCTGAATTTATATTTTGGCCTTCCCTGTCAACACAGAACCTTCCAATGGTAATGGTATTTTTCTGTTTCTTACTCGTGTTATGGCTTATTTTTTCACTTTTAAAGTTGAGGTCTGCTCCTGGGGCACAGGGGCCACTGTTACAAAGTTCTTTTGCTGGAAGATAGAAGCCTGGTCACTGGCTTTCTGCTCTGAGGCCTCTGTGGCTTGCACATTCCTCACCACCCTAAACCTGCTCCCTGTGCTGGGATGGCTTGGCCTAGATGCACCTGTCCTGTGGGTGGTTCTATATCTGGATGATGGCCTTTCAGCCAGAACTGGTAGGTTTTCAAACTAGCCTATTGAGCCACCAGCCTGCTTAGCCAGGACCAAGGGTCTTCAGGTGCTGGTCTTTGCTGTGGCCAAGAGCCTACAGCTGACTTGCCCAGACCCCCTCTCTGCTTCACTGCACTGAGCTGTGCTGGGTTCCCCTTTCACCCAAGTGAGATTTATCTTTCCAGAAGTCTTCTAAGTTATCTCAAGTTGGAAGATTGCATCTCTCTGTGTTTTTGTAGGTTCTTTAGTTTCAGAATCTGTTTAGAGACTTGATTTAGTGTTGTTTTGATGGAAGCTCAGGAGAACTCAGGCAGCTTCCTGGCTTCTCTTCACAATCTTGGCTCTTCCCAACCAGCTTCAGAAAAGATCATTCTCAGCTTCAAGGTAGTTACTTTCACATGTTAATGGGGAAAAACTACTTGGGTTAAAAGGCTTGTGGAGGGGCAACAAGGTGGTGCAGTAAAGTACCAGCCATGCATTCAGGAGGACCTGAGTTCAAATCTGGACTCAAACACTTGACACTTACTAAATATGTGACCCTGGCAAGTCACTTAACCCTCATTGCCCCACCCCCCAAAAAAGAAAGGCTTGTGGGAAAAAAGTAAAGTTGAAGAAGCAATCCATTTATAAGTGTGTGTTGAAAAAGCCAGCCAAATGAGGGACTACATAAAAATATAGTAGATGAATTAAAATGGAGGCAGATCCCTAGAATTAAAGGATTGTCAAATAACTGAACTTGAAATTATTTTTTTCAGATTTTTTCCTTTAATTTGGCACTTAAGAGATCAACTAGAATTGTGCCACACAGACATTGTTGTGATTTTCTAGTGCAAGCCATTTGTGGAAGTTCTGGAAAGGACGAAAGTCCCCCCTAAACTTGAGAGATTTGGGGATATGGACAAATGCTCCAATTTCATGCTAGTTGATTTCAGAGGAGAGAAGGTACCAATTAAATTTGTTTCATTTAGGGGGAGGTTTCTTTTAATTTTATTTATAAATTAATAATTATTTTCTCTTCCCCCAACCATTTATGAATATATGTACCTTACCTTCAAAGCACTTTAGTTCTGCATACTTTTTGTTGCAGGTATACCACTAATATGTATATATTTGAAAGAGATGACAGAAAGAAAAAAAATCCCCAGATGGACAAAATATTTATACCTTCCATCTTTGTACTGTAGAAAAACTGGGGGGGGGGGGCAGCTAGGTAGCAAAGAGGATAAAGTACCGGCCCTGGATTCAGGAGTACCTGAGTTCAAATCTGTTCTCAGACACTTGAAATTTACTAGCTGTGTGACCCTGGGCAAGTCACTTAACCCTCATTGCCCCACCAAAAAAAAAAAAAAAAGAAGAAGCTAGGCTCCATACTTTGGGGCAGCTAGGTGGTGCAGTGGATAGAGCACCAGCCCTGGAGTCAGGAGTACCCGAGTTCAAATTTGGCCTCAGACACTTAACACTTACTAGCTGTGTGATCCTGGGCAAGTCACTTAACCCCAATTGCATCACTAAAAAAAATAAATAAAAATAAAAATTTAAAAAAATAAGAAAAATAGGGGCACTATAAATTTCTTGAGCCCCCAGTTATACAGGTAACCAGAAGACTGCTTAAGAACACACCATTGTGATGGCCAGGAGTTCACCCTCTGAAACTCATAACAGCTTATCTACAGAGATTCTCAGCCTTGACTTTGTTTTACTGTTTATGCTTGAGGAGTGAGACTGTCAGATTGAGAATGTAATGAGCAACCCAAGTATTTCTCATTATCAACAACTGTGGGAAGATGGCAGAGAGGAGTCAGCAAGCTGCCTGAGTTCTCCTTCTGTTCCCTCAAAAAGAACATTAAATCAAGCATCTGGAAGGATTCTGAAACTACAGAACCTGCAAAGAGACAGAGAGACACAGTCTTCCAACTAGAGATAATTTAGAAGACTTTAGGAAAGGTCAGTTTGACTCAGGCAAAAGGGAGGTGCAGCTCAGGGGGGCAGCGCAGTGCTGAGAGGGTTGGGGCAACTCAGCAGAAAGCTGGGGGCCACAGCCCAGCAACTGAGGCCCCTGGATCCTGGCTCAAAAATCCGTTGGCTCAGGGCAGCTAGGTGGTACGGTAGATAGAGCACCATCCCTGGATTCAGGAGTACCTGAGTTCAAATCCAGCCTCAGACACTTAACACTTACTAGCTGTGTGACCCTGGGCAAGTCACTTAACCCCAATTGCCTCACTAAAAAAAAATATCTGGTGGCCCAGCAGGACAGTGGCAAAACCCACCTGCACCAGCGGAGAGGGCAGGTTGACAGCTGGAGGACCACACAAAGGACAGGCATGGCCAGGCCTGATCCCAGCTCGCTCAGACAGGAAGTCCAGGGTGGGGGAAATCCACAAAGCACAGAGGCCTCAGTGTAAAAAGCTGGTGACACAGCCCCTATACCCCAGCACAAGAAGCTCAAAACAGGGACCCTGGTGCCCCCAGAGCAGACCTCAACTAAAAAATAAATAAATAAACAAATAAACAAACAAACAAACAAACAAACAAACAAATAAATAAATAAATAAATAAAATAAGCTGCAGTATGAGAAAGAAACAAAAAAAGAGCCCTCACCATTGAGACCTTCTGTATCAACAGAGAAGAGGCAAACAAAAACTCAGATGAAGACAATACTCTCAAATTCCCTACATGTGAATCCCCAAGAGGAAAGATCAATTGGTCTCAAGAAAAAAAAGCCTTCCTGAAAGAGCTCAAAAAGGAGTTTAAAAATCAATTGAGAGAAGTAGAAGAAAAAATAGGAAGAGAGCTCAAAAAGGATTTCCAAAGTCAATTGAGAGAGGTAGCAGAAAAAATGGGGAGAGAAATGAAAGCAAAACAAGAAAATTATGAAAAAAAAAATCAGTAGCTTGGAAAAGGAAGCACAAAGATTGACTGAAGAAAACAATGTCTTAAAAAATTCATCTGGCCAAATGGAAAAAAAAAGGTGCATAATCTCACTGAAGAAAACAATGCCTTAAAAATTAAAATTGGACAGTTGCAAGATAAGGAATCCATGAGCTACCAGGAATCATTCAAGCATTTTACATACCCCCAAATCCTTTCTGCTGTAGCTTGTGTGACTTAGTTCTTTGTACACAATGGTGTTCCATTACAGGTCTTATTACCATATATTGTTGTTTAGTCATTTTCAGTCAAGTCCAACTCTGCATGACACCTTTTGGGGTCTTCTTGGCAAAGATACTGAAATATTTTATCATTTCCTTCTCCAGTTCATTTTATAGTTGAGGAAACTGAGGTAAACAGGATTAAGCTACTTGACTATACTAACACGTAGTAAGTGTCTGAGACAGCATTTGAACTTAGGTCCTCCTGACTCCAGGGCCAGCTGTGACACTGTGCCACTTAGATGCTTCTGCACCACTAAAGAATTAGTATTAAAAAGAAGTAGGTCTTTGCTGTTATAAGAAGCTTGGAAACAGTAAAAGAGATTTGCAATTTCCTGAAAACTCTGAGCACAACTTGTCTTCTTTTTGTACTTTCAGTCCATGGTATACATTTATTTTCACCTTTTTAAATATAAGATTTCACCATGCAGAAAGTGTATCTATCTGAGTACATGGTAAAATCTGGATAATAGACAGTCTTCATTTATGTGATCTTTCCTCTGTGGATAGACAAACCAAACTTTTTGGAATGATTACAGGTCTTTTTCATGAGGGTCTGCAGTGTCATGGGGCTTGATGTAAGAAACACAATGTCATCAACAAACAGGTGTTTGCATCTGGAGTACCTCACAATCCACAAGGTTTTCTTCAGTATCAACTCTGTCCTAGATCTCCTCAATTACTTTTTGTTATGTACTGAGAGAGCATACATTTCTCTATTTTATGCTTTACCTTATGTTCATCATCAAAGGGCCATTGAGGATGGTTATGTTTGTTGTTATATCTTCTAAGAAATCTTGAATAGTGTAGATAGAGTGGTGAGGAATATCCTGTAAGACAGTATTTCTTCTACTAAGTTCCTTGATTTTGTTGTTTTTGTAATGAAGAAACAAGAAATGCAATGGGATCTTATATTTTATATATCTTTATTAGTTGTGCAGTGGTAAAGATGTGCTCTATTGTTGAATAATGTTTGTGAAAGCCTGCTTATTGTTTCCTAATACCCTCATCAAAGATGCCCTCAATTTTTTTTTTTTTAGTGAAGCAATTGGGGTTAAGTGACTTGCCCAGGGTCACACAGCTAGTAAGTGTTAAGTGTCTGAGGCCGGATTTGAACTCAGGTACTCCTGACTCCAGGGCCGGTTCTCTATCCACTGTGCCACCTAGCCGCCCTAATTTTTTTAATCAGTAGGAAAGTAGATATATAAGAACTTATATTATCCAGGGTTTCCCCCCATTCTTTTTGTATTTTCTCCACTTTTAGATTCCTTGAAATTATGTCTCTCAATATATTCACAATCATAATACAATTATCTCCAGAAATAACAACAACAACAATAACAGCATTTATAGAACACTTTAAATTTTGTAAAGTGTTTTACATAAGTTATCTCATTTGATCCCCATAACAATCTTAGGAAATAAGTGCTATTATTGTCTCCATTGTAGTTCAGTGACTCAAATTCAGTTTGCTAGTCTGAGGCAGGGCTCAAATTCAAGTCTCCATTACTTTTCATCCAATGCTCTTTCCCCTGTAATGCTTAGCTACCTCTCCAAGTTCAGTTGCACTTAGTTAATCTAAATTCAGTTGTATTTCCTATACTTATTCTTTTTTTTTTTTTTTGCAATTTTTCCTTTCTTTGTAAGTAGCTCAGGGACTGACTGTGGTTTTAGTGTCCACTTGTCCAATGTCCTTGATATAAAAAGATAATTTATTGTAATAATATTTTACAAATCTTTTCCATTTTTCTTCTGTTTGTATTTCTCTTTGTATTTTCATCCTTGACTGACCTTGGGATGTCTTTATCTAGTTACATATTGTGCCAAGCTTTCTTTCAACTGATTTTATCCTCCACTGCTACTCTGTTTGGTAAGACTATGCTGCTAATAATCATCCATCAGCCTTCTTCATTACATATAGATGAGTTGTCTTCTAACCTGTTGGCAGCTATCTTTCTCCATTTGTCAAGTAATGAATTATTTGCTGACTAAGATGATTTCTGAGTTCTTCTTGGAATTATTTAAAAAATTAATATGTAACATGGTTTTAACCTATAAATTGTTATAACCTCTAAATAGAGGAAGATTTTTTATTATAGTGTGGAAAAGGTTAATTTTCAGTTTTCAAATATAATAGTGGAAATCTAGAAAAATAATTTGGATTAAACTTATTTTTTGGTAGGGCAATGATGGTTAAGTGACTTGCCCAGGGTCATATGGCTAGTAACTGTCAAGTGTCTGGTGCTGGATTTAAACTCAGGTCTTCCTGAATCCAGGTCTGGTGTCTTATCCACTGTGCCAACTAACTGCCCCCACATTTTTTCTTTTTATATTTTATTATTTTATGTTATTTTTATTGGGGGGGGGCAGGATAATGAAGGTTAAGTGACTTGCCCAGGGTCACACAGCTAGTAAGTGTCAAGTGTCTGAAGCCAGATATGAACTCAGGTCCTACTGAATCCTGCAACACCTAGATGCCCTCTAAACATTTTTAAAAATAAATAAATTTCAACCTGAGGTTTAAACCTACATATTTACTTAAGATTTTTTTCATTGGTGGAGTGAATGATTAACATTCCATGTTTTCCATGTCTTCTATCTCCATATTCTTGAGGAATAGAATGGATGACAGTTTAGAAGAGGAAAGGGAAAAGAGACCCATCTAGTGGGAGGTGGAAGGGGGAGTTCCAACTTCAAGTGAGAGTTCCAGTCAGAGTACCTACAGAGAAAGACCTTGGGAAGATGTCACCATGTAGAGGAATTATCTTGTCTCACTAATGACTTTAGACAATTTCCCCTTGGTAATTCTGTCAATCTGTTTCTCTGTTTCTGTCTCTCTCCATTTCTCTATTTCTTTCCCTCTTCCTTCTGCCCTCCTTTTCTCTATCACTAGAATATTTCACTGACATTTAGAGAACTTATTTATTTTTATATTGTCTGGTATTCCTAATCTGTGTAATTTCTATAGCACAAATCACTTCGTTTGTGATTTGCTATTTATGATGGTCCTTATGTTACCATAATATGATGAGAAATTAAGTTTCTGCATATAATTTGGGTGCTTCTTAAGGGATAGTGACCAGGAAAAAGAGACCTGAACCTAAAAAAAATTAACCTCATAATCTTTAGGATTAGAGATATTAGTCCAGTAGTCCTTTTCTGAGGCAAGCAGAACAGCCAAACTCATGACTCTAATATCCTATTCCCTTCCTGACAGGGATAAAAGTCTCCCCTGGAGAGGGGTATGTGAGATTTCAGAGATAAGTTTATTCTCCCTCCAAGCCACATATAGACAAATACATGTGGATATATATATATATATATATATATATATATATATATATATATATATATATATATATATATATAACCTACATTGGCAATGTACATGCCTTACAAAAGTATCATTCAGAAGTCCCTGAGGGAGAATAAACATAGAATCTCAGTGTAAATTTTATAGGCACTTTCCTAAAAATAAATACTCTTAAATTGCCTGTGAAAAGTCTATACACAAAAGAATAACAGAGTCATTGTAGGGGCAAAAAAAAAGAAATAAAATTCAAACCAATGAGTGTCCTAATAATTAAAGTTGCTTCTAATGTAAATTATAATTCTTGGATAATGAATTTGTAGATTTCTGAAGTCATGAACATTTCAACTTGCAACTTTTCATACTGGAAGAATGTTTAAATATTATTACTAGGTTAGTTTTGCTTAAAAAGCACATTTAGGACATAAAAGGACTAATCAGAACTAGTTCTAAAAAATACAGAAACAAAGGTAAATATTAAAAGAAACACAAACAATAGGAAGGAAGGAAAAAAGCACTTATGAAACATGTGTTGGTTCTTATGTTCCAAAAACTGTGTAAAGTATTGGACATACAAATAGAAAAAGAAAACAATCTCTCATCTGGAGAAGCTTACATTCTAATTGGAAGAGAGAATCTAGTATATACAAGCAAAACTCATTTCATTAACTGATGAATCAACTATGAATGTTTGAAGCATCAAAAATAAAGCACCAAGGGATTCCGTGAGTCAATAGGTCTAATCAATAGTCACTAGCTCTGAACAATAAATATTTAGGAGGATTCAGATACAAGTTGAATGCCGGAATTCAGAGGTCCTAAGATTACACAGAAATACAAATATACACACTCTGAAGTACTTAGGGTATATGGGAGTGTCTACTCAGGTCAGGGAGTCTGGAGTGAATCAGATGATAATCATTAGGTAAAAGGGAATTGTCTTAAGGATCTGAATTGATTGGGAATTATTTCCCACTGAGAGATGACAGTCATCTGTCCATGTAAAAAGTAAAGGGGGGGGGCGGCTAGGTGGCTCAGTGGATAAAGCACCGGCCCTGGATTCAGGAGTTCCTGAGTTCAAATCCGGCCTCAGACACTTCCTGGCTGTGTGACCCTGGGCAGGTCACTTAACCCCCATTGCCCTGCAAAACAAACAAACAAACAAACAAAAAGTAAAGGTGGTACACTCATACACACACACACACACATGCACATAGAAACAAATGTATTTCAAAAATACATGTATGCATGGGTGTGAATATGTGTATGTGCATGTATTTATATATGCATAAATATTTGTATAAATATGTATGTGTATATAAATATATATTTTGGTGTTTTTATTTCTAAATGAAAATGGGTTCATTGGTATGATATAATATACAAAGCCATGTGCAAAAAATGGAAACAAGGGTGGATTGCACAGGATGAAAATAAAAATAGAGAACATTTGTATAAGTCAGGAATACTAAAGTTAAGGATGAAGAGAAATTGTAGTCAAATGCTTTCAAATCACAAAACTAGTTTTTTAAAATACATTTGGGTAAAATGAGGGTTAGAAAAGAAAAACAAAGCTTGCTGCTTAATATAGATGTGATGTTGACAAAAAACAGAGCTTCTTTATTATTTTGCTTTTATTTTCATTGTCAAGGAAAATAATCTGTGAATTGGAAAGGATGGGGAAAATAACTAAAGGAAAGTTGAATCTCAAAATAGGTACAGTTATAGTAAGAGAGTAATACTTAATGTTATGAAATCACAAGGCCCAGAAAAACTACATTACAAGATATTAAAAACTAACCTGGGGAGGGGGGCAGCGAGGTGGCAAGCACCAGCCCTAAATTCAGGAGGACCTGAGTTCAAATCCGGCATTAGACACTTGACACTTACTAGCTGTGTGACCCTGGGCAAGTCACTTAACCTCCATCACCCCCAAAAAATAAAAAAGCAAACAAAAAAACCCAAAATTAAGCTAGGGACTTCCAGGTCCAAGCCAAGATGACAGAGGAAAGGCAGGAACTTCTTAGAGCTACTCACATGATCACATTTAAAAAACCTCTAAATAATGCCATAAGACAATTCCTGGAGCAGCAGAACCCACTAAAGGATGGCATGAGATACTTAGAAAGTTGTCAGGAAAGGTCCGTTGTACCTGGATGGGGAGTAGAGCCCATCCCTGCAGCTGTGCTATGCAGACCCACCCCCAGGCAATCTGTGCCAGAGAACGAGACCCCTGGAGCCTCTGAATTGGCTGCAATCATGGTTTCTTATGGTCTGGTGAGAGGGTTGAGCAGCTGGCCAGGAGAAAATTATAAGGGTCTCTGCTGGTGCTGAGGCAGAACTCAGTTGTTTTGCCTGTGCTGGGAATCAGGAAGCCATCTTGAGTGGTGGCCCAGGTAGGCAAGGGGCACAGGCATGCTTCAGCTAGCAACCACAGTAAAATAGATGTTTTCTTTTTGGGTTAAAGAGCAAGTAGGCATGGTGTTATTTACAGACCAGAACACAGGCCAGGTGAGTGCATAATGTGCCTTTCCTTAAATCATATCACTTAGGACCCCCTGCAGCTTGGGACAGTGCACCCTGGAAGCAGTGTCCCACTTTAAGAAGGAGTTAAAGGTAAGATATAAGCTGGCAAAATGAACAGACAGAAAAGGATGTGGACCATAGAAAGTTTCTTTAGTGACAAGGAAGATCAAAATATACCCTTAGAAAAAAATAACAAAGTCAAAGTTTCCACATCCAACACTTCCAAGAAATATATGAATTGGTCTCAGGCCTTTGAAGCACTCAAAAAAGGACTTTGAAGATAAAATAAGAGATATAGAGGAAAAAGTAAGAGAGGTAGAAGAAATAATAAATGAAAAGAGAAATGAGAGTGTTGCAAGAATGTCATGGGAAAAAGTCAACATCTTGAAAAGCCAAATGGAAAAGCTCTCTGAAGTAAATATTTCTTTAAGAATTAGGATTGAAAAATGGAAGCTAATGACTTTATGAGAAATCAAGACAAAGTAAAGCAAATCCAAATGAATATAAAATAGAGGGAAATTTGAAATATCTCCTTGTAAAAACAGCTGACCTGGAAAGTAGATCCAGGAGAGATAACTTGAAAATCATTGGACTACCTGAAAACCATGATCAAAAAGAGAATTTAGATATCATCTTCTAAAAGATTGTCTGGGAAAATTGCCCTGATAGTTTAGAATTAGAAGGTAAAATAGGAATTGAAGGACTCCACCAATCACCTTCTGAAAGAGGTCTCAAAATGAAATCTACCAAGAATGTTACAAATTCCAGAGCTCCTAGGTGTGAGAATTAGAATGACACCCCCTGCTGGGAAGGAGATTGTGAGCTCTGGCCATGAGAAGAAACCATGTGACTTTAATGTCTGGAACTGACATTTTCTAGGGTTTTGAAGGTGAGTTCAGCACCAGGAAGTGATGTTTGCTCATGGGTCCTGTCAATCAAAGTTACTAGCCAATTAGCTTGGAGCTGTGTGTGTGGACAGCCCTTTTCCTGCTTCCCAAGAGGTTCTGAAGGAGAGAGCAGGCCTTTCAGTTGGAGACTTTGGCAGGGGAGCAAGAGACAGGCAGGATAGGTAGAGCAAGCAAATTTCATACTTGATCCACATGTTTCTCTTTACTTACCCCTAATATATTTTAATAAATACTTTATGCCCAAAGATTGGTGTTATACGTTTTCTAATTTAAAGAGACCACTCATTAGATTTTCGACATCATAGCTAGAATTAGCCCCTTACAGAGGTCAAGGAGAAAATATTGCAAGTAGCCAGGGTTGGGGAGCATGCCTAGGGTCACACATTTGGGGAATGTCTTATGTCTGAGGGCATATTTAGGCTAGGGTACTCCTGGGTTCTAGGAAGGTGCTTTTTCCACTATGTGACCTAGCTGCCCCATGATGATGTCTTCAAAATAAAATTAATGGGTGAAAGGATTGCACTGGATGAAAGTGCAATAGGGCATCTCAGATAAAAGAACAAGCAAAAGCTAATGGAATGGGGGAAATGGAGAGGAGTGGGGGAGGGAATGAGCCTTATTTTCATCAGAATTGGCTCAAAGAGGGAATAACATACACAAGTAGGTATAATAATATATCTTGTCCTGTGGGGAAGTGGGAGGGGAAGGAGGGAGGGGTGAAGAAAGGGAGGGCAGATTTGGATAGGGGAAGTCAGAAGCAAAACATTTTTGAGTAGGGAAAGGGTAAAAGATGATAGAAAATAAAGTAAATATCATGAGGAACACATAGGATGGAGGGAAACAGTAAGCAATAGTACCTGGGGAAATAGTGAAGGAGAGGCAAGAGCAATGTAAGATGAGTATAAGGATGATGGTACTTTGCTGAACTATTGTGAAGAAAAATTTTTGTCAGGTATAAGGTACTATATAAATGTTAGCTATTATTGTTGTTACAATAATCAATATCGTGGGTGTTTTGCAAGGAAATCTCCCTTTAATTACTATATAAATGTAGTTTACTATAAAAAATGAGATGAGCAGGATGCTATCTGGAAAGACTTACATGAGCTGGTACAAAGTAAAATGTACTGTATACAAAATAACAGCAATATTGTAAGATGATCTGCTGGGAATAACTTAGTTATTTTCAGCAATACAATGATCCAAGTCAACTCTGATGGACTTATGAAAAAGGTAATCCATCTACAGAGAAAGAACTGATGATATCTGAATACAGATGGAAGTATATTTTGTTGTTGTTGTTAATTCCTTTTTCTAAAGTTTTTTTTTGTCTGCCTTGGAAGATTTAGAGAGATGGAGGAAAGAATGGAAAGAGAAATGAGAGCAATACAGGAGAGTCATGAGAAAAAGTCAACAGTTTGAAAAGCCAAATGGGAAAAGAAATAGAAAAGCTCCCTCAAGAAAATAATTGCCTAAGACTTAGGATTGAACAAATGGAAGCTAGTGACTTTATGAGAAATCAAGACACAGAAAAGCAAATCCAACTGAATAAAAAAACAAATGGTGATATGAAATATCTCCTTGGAAAAACAGCTGACCTGGAAAAAAGATCCAGGGGAGACAAGTTGAAAATCATTGGACTACCTGAAAACCATGACTAAAATAAGAACTTAGAAACCATCCTCCAAGAGATCGTCCAGGAAAATTTCCCTGATATTCTGGAAGAAGAAGGCAAAATAATTGAAAGAATCCACTGATCACCTACTGAAAGAGATCCCCAAAATAAAACTTCCAGGAATATTATAGCCAAATTCCAGAGCTCCCAGGTCAAGGAGAAAATATTGAAAACAGCTAGAAAAAATAATTAAAATACTGTGGAGTTCCAATAAGGCTAAAAAAAGATCTAGTAGCATTTACATTAAAGGACCAGAGGGCATGGAATATGATATTCCAGAGGGCAAGGGAACTGGGACTACAGCTGAAAATCACATACCCAGCAAAAGTGAGTATACTCTTTTAGAGGAAAAAGTGGGACTTCAATGAAAAAAAAAGGGACTTTCAGGCATTTGTGATGAAAAGACCTGAACTGAATAGAAAATTTGACTTTAAAATACAAGACCCTGGAGAAGCATAAAAAGGTAAATGGGAAAAAGACTTCATGAGGGATATTAAGAGATCAAATTGTTTATATTCCTACATGGGAAGATAATACTTCAAACTCCTAAGAACCATCTCAGTGAGGAATTCACAGAAGACACAGGTTTGAACTAAATATGAAGGGATGTTATCTGCAAAGCATTTATGTTTTGTTCTTTATGGGGCAGACAGGGTGAGGTGTCTTATATCTGTGGCCAGATTTAGGCTTGGGTCCTTCTGGGTCCAGGGCTGGTGCTTTGTCCACTGTACCACCTAACTAACCCATGATGACATCTTTAAAATAGAATTGAGGTGTAGGAGGAATAGCCTGGGGGAGGTAAAAGGGGAGAGAAGGTCTGGGGAGAAGTAGTTCACATGAAGGTAACAAGAAAAAAGCTTATGGAGGGAGAAGAAGTGGGGGAAGGAGTGGGGGAGTGAGTAAACCTTAATATCATCAGAATTGGCTTAAAGAGGGAATAACATCCATTCTCAAGTAGGTATAGTAATATATTGTTCCTTGAGGGAAGGGAGGGAGATAAGGGGGGGAGGGGAAGGAGGAAAGGGCAGACTAGGGGAAAGAGCAGTAAAATGCCAAACTCTTTCAAAGAAGATATTCTGCATTACTGCACAAGTATGACATATTGAATTGCTTGATTTCATAGGGAGGGTTGAGGAGGGAGGGAGGTAGAAAAATTTAGAACCAGATTTAGCTCAAAGACCTTAATCTCATCAGAGTGGGCTCAAGTAGGAAATAAAAAAAAAGATTAATAAAAAACAAATACCTCCCATTATTCCAGTTTAAGGTCATTCAAGATTTCTTGGAAGGTGTAACAATGGAAATAATCCTGTTCAATGATGTTTTTATAATAGACATCAAGTGAAGTTCAATAAACTGCAATGGCTCCTTATTACTTTCAGAATGGAATGTAAAACCTTTGCTTTAAAAGCCCTTCATCAATACTAAACAAAACAAAAAGGGGCAGCTAAGTGCCACAGTGGATAGAGCACTGGCCCTGGATTCAGGAGGACCTGAGTTCAAATCCGGCCTCAGACACTTAACACTTACTAGCTGTGTGATCCTGGGCAAGTCACTTAACCCCAATTGCCTCAACAAAACAAAACAAAACAAAAGCCCTTCATGATCCTTCCTACCTTTTCAGGCTTCTTATATCTTTTCATTTACTTTGTGATCTAGTAAACTGGTTTTCTTACTGGTTTTCATTTAAATATTCCATCTGCGGGCAGCTAGGTGGTACAGTGGATAGAGCACTGGCCCTGAAGTTAGGAGGACCTGAGTTAAAATCTCACCTGAGACACTTAACAACTGTGTGACCATGGTTAAGTCATTTAATTCCAATTGCCTTAAACATTTGAAGCCATCTCAAGTCATCCTGATATGTATTTGTATCCAGATAGCTCTGGAAGAGAAAGAGAAGTTGATGACTTTGCACAGCCTTTCCTCACTTAAATCCAATTCATTGCAAAGTCATGACATCTGTCATAGTCCTCTTCAAGAATGATAGACAACAAAGGCAACTCCATCTCTAGACTCTCAGTATTTTCTCTGGCAGTCCACCATGTCTGAAACAGCCTCCTTCCTAATCTCTACCTACTAGTTTCCCTGACCTCCTTCAGATGTCCTCCCTTATGCAAGAAACCTTTCCCAATCTTCCTTTACCTTAAAGCCTTCCCTCTGAGATTAATTCCAATTTTTCTTATGCAAATTTTCTTTGTATATGGTTGTTTTCATGTTCTATGAATTCAATTAAGCCATTGGCTTAATTGAAAT
Organism: Dromiciops gliroides; assembly: GCF_019393635.1. Lineage (NCBI taxonomy): Eukaryota > Metazoa > Chordata > Mammalia > Microbiotheria > Microbiotheriidae > Dromiciops > Dromiciops gliroides. The sequence continues at coordinate 192,183,295 of NC_057863.1, forward strand.
GCTTGAGAGTAGAATCTATTTTATTTTTTGGCCTTTCTTTTGCCTCAGTGCTTCAGCACAGTACTTCGCACATAGTTCTTAATAAATATTTGTTAAATGATTGATTGTTATTAAGAAAATAGTCACCATGAATTCTAAATGAAAAAACTTAAATCCTTCAGTTGTTTGTGTTTGGGTATGATATTGTCCTGATTACATCAGACCTCAGAACATTTCAGAACTTCCTGCAAAAGATTTGTATTTTGTTTGTACAACCACACAGTAAAGAGCAAATGGATAAATAACGTTTATTGGTCAAATTTCAAAATGCATGCAGATGGACAGCCTACAGAGTTTATTAGACTAAATAGTACCTTGGGCAAAATGTACAAATAGAAAATTTATTGGGCAAAGCATTGAACAGAATGAGAGCAGACTGAATTGTTTGTAGGAAATAATAAAGTTCTTTCAGTAATCAAAAGTTTCCCATGAATTGCCCATATTTTTGACCAATAGTATTTTACTAATGTTGGTATATAGGAAAGGAAAATGGAATATCATTGTCTCTGAAGATCTAAAAATAAATTACTCAGTATCATGCAGAGGACTATGGTCAACACTGGAGCTTCTCGTTTTGTTTTTGTTTTTTTTGTAATACAGGATACTAGGCATCCATATATGCATGGTAGTGCTTAGTACTTATCACATCATTTTGCACTATTAAGTACCACCTTGATAAGTATTTATTGACTGACAGGATACTGGAAAACATTTCTTTGTCTGTCTTGGTAATTTCATTGCTAAACCTATAAGCAGTATTTAGGTAGTATTGTCATTTTCTTTTTTTCCATGAAGCAACTAACTCTATCTTTTCTTTAGAGCTGTTTATAGTTACATTATTATAGTTATTAATCTTATGTTTGTTCTAATAGAACAACTTCCTGATATGTTATACATTTTTCAGTGAATTGAGTGAGTCAACAACATCTATTACATGCCACTTAAGTGGCAAAGAAAGGTAAAATACATGTCCCTTTTCAAATAGTCTAAAGGAGGAGACAATGATAACCAACCACCTATAAAACAATATATTCAGGATAAATTGAGGGTATTATCAAAAGTAGTATTCCAGATAGATATCATTCTTTGACATTTGGGAAAGAGAAATAGGAATTCCTGGGAATTTTTAAGAATTCTTGAAATCATCTATTGTCATAAAATTTATATGATTTTTTAAAATGCGTGATCATAATAATACATGTTAAATCATTATGACAAGAGTATATTAAACATTTCAGAGGTTTTCTGTAAAACCATGTAATAAGGGTAACTAGGTGGCACAGTGGATAGAGCACTGGTCCTGGATTCAGGAGGAACTTAGTTCAATTCTGGCCTCAGACACTTGACAGTAGCTGTGTGACTGTGGGCAGGTCACTTAACCCCAATTGCCTCACCAAAAAAACAACAAAAAATATAATAATAAAAGCATGGCTTATTATTCTTTTGAACCAATTTTTCATGATTATGATTTCAAACACAAGTGGTAATCAGCTCTCTGTTTTCTGCCTTTATCTTTTAAAAAAAAACTTATAATATTTTTGATACTTACTCTTTTTTCATTATTATAGATATCTGACAATTGGTATTTACAAATAGTTAATGAATATTCAAACCCTGGAAAACTCCAGTGAACATCATTGAGAAGTATTTGAATAACATAACATACAGATCTCCTAGTAAAGTTAACAGCACCACTTGTAAATCACATGTTGAAATTGACAATTTAAGGACTTCTTTTACTTTCAAAACTTGTTATTTCTTAAAAAAACACCCACAGGATTTGTATAAATTATATTATGCATATATGCTTATTATTACTTGGGGGTAGAAAATATATTTTTAAACAAAGAAGGGACAAAGATAAAATGGTAAAGTTGATGTTTTGGTTACAAGAAACTAAAAAGCTTTTGAGAACACAAAATTAATTCACCTAGAAAATAAAATAATAAGGATAGAATGGGAAAATATTTGTATTTAATTCTCTGATAGGGGTTTGGAATCCAAGATATAAAACTAATTAATAAATATACATATTTATATACATACACACATATACAACTAATGTCCAAATAGATGTCAAAAGTTATGAACAAAGAGTTCTCAAAAGAATTGTAAAACATTCATAACCACATTAAAACATTCTCTAAATCACTAATAATAAGAGAAATACAAATCAAAACAACTGAAGTTTTACCACACACACTGCAAAAATGGCAGAGATTACACAAAATGTCACCACTGTTACACAATACCCAATGAGCAATATTGGAAGAATTTTAGAATAACAGGAACACTATTGAATTGTTGAAGTAACTGTGAATTGGTATAATCATTTTTGGAAACAATTGACATAAATGTCCATAGGTTTTGAACCAGATATTCTATTATTGGGTTTATAAGCCAGGAAAGCCATTGATAAGAAGAAATTTCTATCTATAAAAACATTTTTAGCAGTACCTTTTTTTTTTTTTTACAGTAGCAAAGAATTGCAAACAATGTAGATGCCCATTGATTGGGGTATGTCTAAATAAATCATAGTACATGAATGGTACATAATGTTCCAATGCTGTAAGATATGAGGAATGTAATATTGTACAAATGGAGCATGGAAAAATACCATGAACGGATGCATAGAGAAATAAGCAGAGCCAAGAAGAAAATATACACAATGACTACCATGTAAAAAGAAAGGACAACCATGCACACACAAAATCAGAAATAAAAATACATGAGAGGACACTACCAATCCACTCTTCATGGAGATAGGATGAGTATAGATTTTTCACTTTGTATGTTTTTGGACTTTTCCAGTGTACAATTCATTGTTCAGATTTTTCCCTTTTACTGTCTTTTGAAAGAAAAATCTTTTATGTGGGATGTCTCTGAGAGATTTTGGGGAAGGATACTGCGAATAATTTTGATGATGTTAAAAAATAGAAGTTATTAATAAAATCACTAAAGAATATTTATTTTGTCTTTATGTTAACCACAGTGTTCTCACAGTTGTCACAATATTTGCCATTGACATCTGGCCATTTGATCTGGCCAAATTTACTGAGAATAAAATTAGGAGGACATGGTTGAAGAGAAGAATTCAAAGGGAGTGGGTGGGGGTAGATAGAGAGATTTAGAATTGAGGTGTTTTGCCATAATATTTTCCCTGATTAGGGGATTAGCGCTACAAAATTGAGAATGATAGATATGTTTTTATGATTTATGAGAGCAAAAAGAGAGTGTTTATTTTGGGAAATACATCTAGGCAATCAGTATCACTTTTAGAAAAAATAAGAGACTACTAACAACCCTTATACACCACACCACATCACTTCTATAAGTGAAGGTTTATCTCAGAATATATTTTCTTTTGATTGCTTTAATACTAAAAAATTGAAAAAATTTTCTTTCTTCCTTCTTTTTTCCTTAAGCAGAATATTCAAGCATTATGATCAGTTGTATTGAATAATATCATTGTAAAAATTTACATTTATATTTTATTTTACTTTATTACATATTTCTTGGATGTTTTCAATTTGTAGATTAATTTGGTTTAATTTTTGCTAATTTAAGGACAGAATCATTATATCTGGATTGTATGCTTTTGATACAGAGTTAAAAAAAGAAATTTTCCATTTGTCCCCTATCACTTAAGTGCTATAACCTGATTTTCCCTTTATATTTATTTTTAGTTTTCTCTCTCTTTTTTTCTTTCTGAGGAGGAGGGCTTTTTATTTTGTAATTCTCCTTTCTTCCATAGTTATTTCCCTCTAGCAGAAATCTGTTATATTTCTATGGTAAATATGTATGTACCATGCTCCAGTAAATGTGGTGTATCATGCCATTAAATCTGATTCAGGTATCTATGATTTGTATATAACTCAAATGTTAGTTTTGTTGTATTGCTACCGATTTTTATATTTGCATCACAACCTATGTATTCTCTTTCATAGAACTGTTCTTCATGGTTGCTGTCTCTTACTCCATTTCTTTTCTTCCACCTCTCTCTGGTTTCTTAGAATCTGAAGTTTAGCTTTATATCTGGCTCTTGTCTGGTCAAACCTTCTTTGAACTGTTCCATTGTGTTTTTAAGGTTAATAAGTATTTGTTCACAGTCCATAAAGAGATAACTAGGTGTAGCCACATTTTTGTACTTGTTTAAAATTATGCTATTTGCCTCTCACTTTCTGTGATTACATGCTAAAGTCCTTGGGTTGGAATGTTGGTGAGAGATCAACTTCATTCATAGTCTTCTCAAAGATATGTTCTCAGATGCCCTGAGCTATTCTCGAGCATTCAAAGACTGCACCTACAAGAAAAAACTGAAATGGAAAATTGAGACAAATTCTCATCAATTTATGGTTTAAAAATTTTTTTCTTGGCACATTTAGATAATTATTAAATGATATGTCATTTTATGATTGTGTTTCTTGGAGCTTTTTAGTTCACTTTTTGTGTGATGACACAAGAGAAAATATTTACACAAGAGGCAGTCCTCAGACATACCTTCATAGCATGTTCACATATTTGTCCTCATGTTTTTATCTTATTTGTATGAAATTATTAATACTGTATTATGCCCAAACTTATCCCTTTTGAAAAAGATGGATAACTGCTCTTTTAACAGACTATAACATGACCTTTTGCTCAATATTTTAGGAAAGATATAAAAAATGTCTCTAGTAAAGATCCCCAAATTACATATGACTTTTGTGAAGTACCCTCATTTTAAAATGAGTACTATACAGAGTCCTGTATAGATACTAAGGATCATTATAGTTTTTTCTTTACAGATCTTTCCTTCAAAAGACAATTTGGGTTAAATGTCATAGTTAATTTTATTCTCAAATTTCAGGTAATAATCCTTTCATACCTCTTGATCAGTAACTTTTCCAAAGATTTTTTTCAAAAGGAGTAAAGAAGTTATAACCTGATAATATTAGCTTTTATTTTACTCTTTTTTCACTTTATTCCTTTTTACTCTTGCTTTTTTCCCTTTCAATTTCTTCTTCATTTAAAAAAATATTTATTTGTTTTCAACCTTTGTTTAGATAAGATTTCCAATTTCAATTTTTTCTCCCTCCCTCCCCTCCCTGCCCCCCTCCCCTAGACAGCAGGTAATCTGATATATGACATTAAACATATTTCTTCATTAGTCATGTCATACAATAAGAATCAGAGGAAGGAAAAACCTCAAAAAAGAAAAACAACAGCACCAAAACCAAAAAAGATAGTATGGTCCAATCAGCATCCATATTCCACAGTTTCTTTTATTTTTTTCTGGATTTGGAGAGCCTTTTTCATCATGAGTCCTTTGGAACTTTCTTGTACCATTGGATTGGTGAGAAGAATCTAATCTATCACGATTGATCAACATACAGTGTTGATGATACTATGTACAATGTTCTTCTGGTTCTGCTCATCTCACTCATCATCAGTTCATGCAAGACTCTCTAGGTTTCTCTAAACTCCTCCTGCTCATCGTTTCTTACAGCACAATAGTATTCCATTACATTCATATACCAAAACTTGTCCAGCCATTCCCCAATTGATGGGGATCCCCTCAACTTCCAATTCCTTGCCACCACAAAAAGAGAAGCTATAAATATTTTTGTACATGTGGGTCCTTTTTCCTTTTCCATGATCTCTTTGGGAAAAAGACCCAAAAGTGGTATTGCTGGGTCAAATGGTATGCACAGCTTTATAGCCCTTTGGGCATAATTCCAAATTGCTCTCCAGAATGGTTGGATCACTTCACAGCTCCACCAACAATACATTAGTGTTCCAATTTTTCCACAGCTTCTCCAACATTTACTATTTTCCTTTTTTGTCATATTAGCCAATCTGATATGTGTCAGGTCGTATCTCAGAGTTGTTTTAATTTGCATTTCTCTAATCAATAGTGACTTAGAGCATTTTTTCATATGGGTATAGATAGCTTTGATTTCTTCATCAGAAAACTGCCTGTTCATATCCTTTGACCATTTCTCAATTGGGGAATGACTTGGATTCTTATAAATTTGGTTTGGTTCCTTATATATTTTAGAAATGAGGCCTTTATCAGAAGTACTGGCCATAAAAATTGTTTCCCAGCTTTCTGCCTCCCTTCTAATTTTGAATTCATTGCTTCTGTTTGTACAAACCCTTTTTAATTTAATGTAATCAAAATCATCCATTTTGCATTTTGTAATATTCTCTATCTCTTGTTTGTCATAAACTCCCTTTTCTTTACCTTTTTCTCCCTTGCTTTTGCCCTCCCTTCTATCAGTCCCCCCTTTTCCTTGCCCTTTTGCTTCCCTAAAGAGTGAGCTAAATTTCTTTATCCAAATGAACATATACATTATTCCCTCTTTGAATCAAATCTGGTGAGAGTAGAGTTGAAACAATGTTCACCCCTCCCTTCTTTCCCTCTATAGTAATAGGGTTTTTTTTCACCTCTTCATATTATGTAATTCACCCCATTCCATCTCCCCTTTCCTCTTCTCCCCATAGGTTCCCTTTTTAACCCTTAATTTTCTTTGTATCATCACATCAAAAACAATTTATATTTATACCTTCTGTGTATAGTCCTCCTGTCTGCCCAAATACATTTACAGTTCTCAAGAGTTATGAGTATTATCTTCCTGTGTAGGGATATAAACAGTTTAACCTAACAGGGTAACCTTTTCCCTCTGTTTACCTTGTTAAACTTCTCTTGAGTCTTGTATGTTAAGATTCAATTTTCTATTCACTTCTGGTCTTTTCCTCAGAAAACCTTGAAAGTCCCCAATGTCATTGAATGTCCATCTTTTCCCCTAAAAGAGAATGCACAATTTTTGCTGGATGATAGATTCTTGGCTGCAATCCAAGCTCCTTTGCCTTCCGGAATATCATATTCCAAGCCTTGCGGTCCTTTAATGTTGAAGCTGCCAGTTCCTGAGCAATCCTGACTGTGGCTCCATGATATTTAAATTGCTTCTTTCTGGTTGCTTGGAGTATTTTCTCCTTCACCTGATAATTCTGGAATTTGGCTACAATATTCCTTGGGGGTTTTCCTTTTGGGGTTCAGGAGGTGATTGGTGGATTCTTTCAATGATGATTTTATCTTCTGATTCTATAATATCAGGGCAGTTCTCCTTAATAATTTCCTGGAATATCGTGTCTAGATTCTTTTTCTGATCATGGCATTCAGGCAGTCCAATGATTCTCAAAATATCTCTCCTGGATCTGTTTTCCAGGTCAGATGTCTTTCCAATGAGGTATTTCACATTTTCTTCTATTTTTTCATTCTTTTGATTCTGCTTGACTGATTCCTGGCATCTCATGGATTCCTTATCTTGCAACTGTCTAATTTTAATTTTTAAGGCATTGTTTTCTTCAGTGAGATTATGGACCTTTTTTTTTCCATTTGGCCAGATGAATTTTTTTAAGATATTGTTTTCTTCAGTCAATCTTTGTGCTTCCTTTCCCAAGCTACTGATTTTTTTTTCATAATTTTCTTGTTTTGCTTTCATTTCTCTCCCCATTTTTTCTGCTACCTCTCTCAATTGACTTTGGAAATCCTTTTTGAGCTCTCTTCCTATTTTTTCTTCTACTTCTCTCAATTGATTTTTAAACTCCTTTTTGAGCTCTTTCAGGAAGGCTTTTTTTTCTTGAGACCAATTGATCTTTCCTCTTGGGGATTCACATGTAGGGAATTTGAGAGTATTGTCTTCATCTGAGTTTTTGTTTGCCTCTTCTCTGTTGATACAGAAGGTCTCAATGGTGAGGGGTCTTTTTTTGTTTCTTTCTCGTACTGCAGCTTATTTTATTTATTTATTTGTTTGTTTGTTTGATTGTTTAATTGTTTATTTATTTAGTTAGTTAGTTTTTAGTTTTAGTAAAAGACCCTCCAGGTTTCTCTGAACTCCTCCTGCTCATAGTTTCTTACAGCACAATAGTATTCCATTGTATTCATATACCACAACTTGTCTAGTCATTCCCCATTTTATGGGCATCCCCTCAACTTCCAATTCCTTGCCACCACATAAAGAGCAGCTATAAATATTTTTGTATATGTGGGTCCCTTTCCCCTTTCCATGATTTCTTTGGGAAAAAGACCCAAAAGTGGTATTGCTTGGTCAAAGGGTATGTGCAGCTTTATCGCCCTTTGGGCGATCTAAGGTATTGCTTAACTTACTAATACAATAAGTGTTTTCTCCTACCCTCCACCAAAATATGTGCCTCCCTACACTATATTCCAACAGAATATAAGTATGGCAGGTTATAGACATTGAGACATTGAAACATTGAGCATGGACATATGGGTGTCTGAGATTCCTTTTGAAATGACCTTCTGTTTAAACTCTATATATCTTTATCTATCTAGTATATACATATTAGTTTGCATGTTGTATCCCAATTAGAATGTGAACTCCTTGAGGGCAGAAATCATGTTTTTGTCTTTTTTTATATTCCCAGGACTTATAACAGCATTTATCTGACAAGTACTATGCATTTAATAAATGCTTGTTAACTAATCAATTCAGTCTCTTGTCATTTGAAGTCAAAGCTCCCTTAAAAAGAGAGGCTTTTCTCCAGGGGATTGGCCAAAAGATGGTAGATATTTTTTACCTATGACAACTCATAAAGAACATCTACCAAGACACAGAAGTGGTTCATTCACATCAATGAAATCATGAATGCTCAAAATTATCATTATCTCATACAAAGCTATATTTAATATTTTATTATCTTTTCCCATTCATCTTTAGAGTTTAAGCTCAATGCCTTAATTCAATATGCAGTTAAACTTAAGATAGTATGAATTTAACTGCTCTACATCAAATTGTATCTCTTGAAATATAACTCTAAACCATCTTCAGTCATGCTAATCTATATATTGCCACTGGACTCAAGTGGCCCAGGAGAAGACAATGTGCTCTAGTGACTTTGCACAGCCCGGCTCCATTTAAATCCAATTCACTGCAAGTCATGACATCACTTTTCCAATGTCTGGGTCCTTTTCTAGAATGAAGGACAAACAAAAACAACATCCCTAAAACAAAGGTCTGACCACATTGATTTTTCTTGAGAAGCTTTGGAAGTTCTCTATGGTCTGCAGGTGAGTATTTAAAACCAATTGTTGGTGGAGGACAGAAAGTGACTCCTCAGAGTTCTCCCTCAATTCCCTACAAATCACTTTTAAAATGCCATGAGACGATTCCTGGAGCACCAGAACCCACAAGAGGATGGGGTGAAATCATTTTCTAGCCAAAATCAGCTTAGAAATTCAACAGGAAATGTCTGTTTCACAGGGGTGAGAGTGTAGTGCAGATGTGGGCCACACAGCACAGACCCAGTCCTAGGCCCAGAGAAACAGGACTCTGGAGCCTTCGAACCAGCTGAGGCAGTGGAAAATTCTGAAATTCAGTTCGCAAACAGTGAGGGGGTTGAGTGGTTGGCCGGGGTGGGGGTTACAGGGGTCTTTGTTGGTGCTGAGGCAGAACTCTGTTATGTTGCCCATGCTTGGAACCGGGAAACAGTCTTGAGTGGCAGTCCAGGTGGGGAAGTGGTGCAGGGATACCCAACCTTACAACTGCAGTGAAAAAGAATTCTGCTCCCAGTTTAAAGAACAAACAGGCTTGTGGTTACTTACAGACCAAAGCACAGGCCAGATAAGTGCATAATGTGCCTCTCCATGAATCATACCACTTAGGACCCCCTGAAGCTTCAGACAGTCTGTCCTGGAAGCAGTGCCCCACTTTAAGAAGGAGTTAAAAGTCAAAAAATAGGCTGGGAAAATTAGCAGACCCTAGAAAGTTTCTTGATGATAAGGAAGATCAAAATACAACCTCAGAAGAAGATAAAAAGTCAAAGCTCCTACCTCCAAAGCTTCCAAGAAAAATATGAATTGGTCTCAGGACATGAAAGTACTGAAATAAAGACTCTGAAGATAAGGTAAGAGGGGTAGGGGAAAATGGAAAGAGAAATTAGAGTGATGGAGGAGGGTGCTGAAAAAAAGGTCAATAGCTTGAAAAGCCAAATGGAAAAGGAGATACAAAAGCTCTCTGGAGAAAATAATTGCTTAGTAATTAGAATTGAACAAATGGAAGCTAATGACTTTATGAGAAATCAAGACACAATAAAGCAAATCCAAATGAATAAAAAATAGAAGGCAATGTGAAATACATCCTTGGAAAAACAGCTGACCTGGAAAATACATCCAGGAGACATAATTTGAAAATTATTGGACTACCTGAAAACTATGATCAAAAAAAGATCTTAGACATCATCTTCCAAGAGATTTTCAGGTAAAATTGTCCTGCTATTCTAGAAGCAGAAGGTAAAATAAAATTTGAACGAATCCACTGATCGCCCCATGAGAGAGATCTCAAAATGAAAAGCTCCAATAATTTTATAGGCAAATTCCATGGCTCCCAAGTTAAGGAGAAAATGTTGCAAGCAGCCAGAAAGAAACAATTTAAGTATGGTAAAGCCACAGGAAGGATAACACAACATCTATCAGCTTCTGCATTAAAGGATTAGAGGGCTTGAATTCGATATTGCAGACACCAAAGGAATTGGGATTACAACCAAGAATCACCTACCCATCAAAACTAAGTATAATATTTCAGGGGGGAAATGGGAATTCAATGAAAGAGAGGAATTTCAGGCATTTGTGATGAAAAGAACTAAGCTGAAAAGAAAATTTGACTTTCAAATACAAAACCCTAGAGAAACATAAAAAGTTAAACAGGAAAAAGAGATCATAAGGGATATTGAGGGGTTGAACTGTTTGCATTCCTGCATGAGAAAATAATACTTGTGGCTCATGAGAAATTTCTCATTTTTAGGGCAAGTGAATGGAGTGTGAGTTGAGTATGAAAGAATTATAACTTTAAAAGAGTAGAGTTGAGGGGTGAGAGATGAATACACTGGGAAAAGGGGGGTACAGGATAAATTGTCTCACATAAAAGAAGCAAGAAAAAGCTTATGGAGTAGAGGGAAAGATGGGGGAAATGCAGGGCAGTGAATGAGTCTTACTCTTATCAGAATTGGATCAAAGAGGGGATAACATACACACTCGATTGGGTAAACTAATCTATCTAACACTGCAGGAAAGTAGTAGGGGAAGGGGTGAAAGAAAGGAGAACAGATTGGAGGAGAGGGCAATCAGAAGAAAAAAAATTTTAGGAGGGATGTGGTGAAAGAAGATAGAAAATAGAGCAAATGAGGCAGGGCCAAGATGGCAAGAGAAGCCTGTAAACTGCCTGAGCTCTCCCAAATTTCCTTTAAAAACAACAAGCCTCTAAACATATTCTGAAACTACAGAACCTATAAAAAGAAAGAGGACCACAATTTTCCAAAAGGAGATAATTTAAAAGACTTCAGGAAAGGTCAGTATCACTCAGGCAGGGGAGGAGTGCAGCACAGCTCAGCATGGAGGATGTCGAGGAAAGTCAGCAGGAAGCAATTGAGGCCCCTTGATCCTGGCTCAGCAGGCTAGGGGCACAGCGGGCCAGTGGTGAGATGCACCAGCATCAGCTGAGAAGCCAGGCTGTCAGCTAGGGGGCCACCCACAGGATGGGTGTGACCAGGCCTGGCCATCCCAGTGTGCATTGGGAGCAAGCCACAAGACATAGAGGCCTCAGAACAGAAAGCCAGCAATACAACCCCTATCTCCCAGCTCAAGAAGCTTGAAACAGTGACCCTGGTACCTGAGGAGTGGACCTGAACTTAAAAAAAAAAATAGCTGCAATATGAGCAAGAAACAAAAAAGACCTCTCACCACTGAGAGCTTCTGTGTAGACAGGGAAGATACAAACTCAAACTCAGATGAGGAAAATATTCTCAAACTGGCTACATGTGAAACCTCAAAGGGGAAGATGAATTGGTCTCAAGAACAAAAAACCTTCTTGGAGGAGCTCAAAAAGGATTTTAAAAATCAATTCAGGGGCAGCCTAGGTGGCACAGTGGATAGAGCACTGGCCCTGGAGTCAGGAGGACCTGAGTTCTAATCTGGCCTGAGACACAATATTTACTAGCTGTGTGACCCTGGGCAAGTCACTTAACCCCAAATACCTGATACGAAAAAATCAATTGAGAGGGGTAGAAGAAAAAATGGGGAGAGAAATGAAAGCAACACAAGAAAATTATGAAAAAAGAATCAGCAGCTTGGAAAAGGAAACACAAAGATTGATTGGAGAAAACAATTGCTTAAAAAATTCATTTGGCCAAATGGAAAAAAAAAAGTTGCGTAATCTCATTGAAGAAAACAATGCCTTAAAAATTAAAATCCCACAGTTGTAAGGTAATGAATACATGAGACACAAAGAATCTGTCAAGCAGAATCAAAAGAATGGAAAAAAAATAGAAGAAAATGTGCAATACCTCACTGGAAAAACAACCGACCTGGAAAACAGATCCAGGAGAGACAATTTGAGAATCATTGGATTGCCTGAAAGCCATGATCAGAAAAAGAGTCTGGACACTATATTCCAGGAAATTATCAAGGAGAACTGCCCTGATATTATAGAATCAGAGGATAAAATCATCATTGAAAGAATCCACCAATCACCTCCTGAAACAGACCCCAAAAGGAAAACTCCAAGGAATATTGTAGCCAAATTCCAGAATTATCAGGTGAGGGAAAAAATACTCCAAGCAGCCAGAAAGAAGCAAATTAAATATCATGGAGCCCCTGTCAGGATTGCACAAGACCTGACAACTACAACATTAAAGGACCACAAGGCTTGGAATATGATATTCCTGAATGCAAAGGAGCTTGGATTGCAGCCAAGAATCAATTACCCAGCATAACTGATCATTCTCTTTCAGGGGAAAAGATGGACATTCAATGAAATAGAGGACTTTCAAGGTTTCCTGATGAAAAGACCAGAACTGAATAGAAAATTCAGTCTTAACATACAAGACTCAAGAGAAGTTTAAAGAGGTAAACAAGGGGGGGAAAATGTTATTCAATAAGGATAAACTCTTTACATTCCTACATGGAAAAATAATACCTACAGCTCTTGAGAAATATATATAAATATGGGCAGACAGACAGATTATACACAGAGGGTATAAATATAAACTGTCTTTGATGTGATGATATAAAGAAAATTGAATGATTAAAAATTAATTTATGGGGAGAAGAGGAAAGGGGAGGTGGAATGGGGTAAATTACATCATATGAAGAGGTAGAAAAAACCTATTACAATATAGGGAAATAAGGGAGGGGGGAACATTGTTTCAACCTTACTCTCATTAGATTTGATTCAAAGAGGGAATAACATATATGTTCATTTGGATAAAGAAACTTAGCATATTTTTAGGGAAGTAAAAGGGAAAGGGGAATGGGGGGATTGATAGAAGAGAAGGCAGAATCAGGGGAGAAAAGGATAAAGAAAAGGTAGGGGGCTGATAAAAGGGGGAGCACATTGGGGGAGCAGGGGTAAGAAGCAAAACGTTGATGAAGAGGAATAGGGTGAAAGGGGGAAAGGAAGGAAGTACAAAGGAGGCAAATAGAATGGAGGGGAATAGACAGCTATTAATAATAACTGTGAATGTGAATGGGATGAAGTCTGACATAAAATGGAAGCGAAAGAGTGGATTAAAAACCAGAATCCTACAATATGTTGTTTACAAGAAACACATTTGAAGCAGAGAGATACACACAAAGTAAAGGTAAAAGGTTGGAGCAGCATATATTATGCTTTAGCTAAAGTAAAAAAAAAAAAAAAAGCCATGGTAGCAAATGAGTGGTCGCCAATAAATTATAAGCTTTAGCAAGAGTTAGATTTTTAAGCATTTATTAAGGAGAATAAGAATTTGGTAAAGAGAGAGAGAAAAAGGCCTAGATTCCTATCTATTAAAGGGAGAGCACATTTCTAGCTCCGCTCTCCACCAGAGTCCAGAGGAAAGAGCCCCAGAGTCAGCGCCAGTCTCTTCCTTCCTCCTCCCACTAGTCCGCGTCACTTCCTCCCGCCAAAGAAAAGGCTCCTGGTCTTGCCCTCAAAGACCTTCGCTTCATGGGCAGAACTCTTCTACAGTAAGTATCCAGCAGGTGGCATCATTCCAATCGTTACAGTCCCCCCTGTTGTTCCTCAAGAAACAAAATGTTTCCTTGACGGAACAGTAAAAACAATATAATAACTATTGCTAACTAATAATATGTGAACAACAGTATAGAAAAGGAAGAGAGGAAAGTTTTGTCCAGAGGGGCGATTTTTTTTTTGTCCTCATGAACCGACGCTTTGACATTAGTCTTGCAAAGGGAGGGCCTCTGCAGAGAATACATGTTACAGATGGTGTATATTATAACAGAAAGAGAAAAAAAAACAACAAATCAAAACTGTTCATTTAAAGTCTCTGAAAGTCTTTTCTCAGATGTCCTCTAGGTGTAGTCGTAGAATGGAAGTCTTTTCAGGGGTTGATGTGTAGATGCTGGTAATCAGCCAGGAAAATTTCCTACAAAATTGAGCTTAACACAACTTTAAAATAGCTTTGTCAATAATCAAATCAAACAATGAAAGTTCTCAAAAACATGTCTAAGGGAATTCAGAATCTTAGTTGTTACACATGAAACATATAATAAAACAAAAATTGAAACATTCTTTAAAATTATAATATTACTATAGTCCCCCCCTTATGGAGGGTAATTGAGAAGACAATTGCTGCAATATTAATTATTAAAAATAATTTTTATCTGTTTCATCACTTTTTGCATCATCTGCCTAATTATCCTCATGCCATTATGAGAAATTTTAAAATCTAATATAATTAGTAACAGATGTCAAGGCCAAATTCAACACTGTTATTTATCATGACACCTGAGATAATTATGGGGGTTACCATAAAAGAACAGAGAAATGATGGGATATGAGCATTCCCACACTTGAGCAATATGTACTGCCCATACAGTATGCCAGGCTTAAAATAGGTGGATGGAATATACGTCCATGCCACCGAACATATTGGAGGAAACTGAGTCAGACTTAATCAGATGCATGGGATTGAGATGGTCCATGGCATCAGGCATATAGGAGGGAGCATAGAAGCCAGGTGTAGAAGTGAGATGGGTGGGATCAATACTTCCAGCCATCTGTACGATATTGTGGGGAAAAATAAAATAAAATATTAAACCAAGAGAATCCAACCTCAACATTTGTCAAAAGCCGTTCCCTTGGCCATACCTTGACTTCATGCATGTCTCCCCTCATGTGACAGTTCAGTGTCTGCTCTTGCATGTATTCCTCTTGTGATTGGATGGCATCTTGGCCAACTGGCATCTGATAACTCAGAATAAAGGCAATTAATGTCTTAAATGATAAGTTCCCATAATCCAAGTCTCATATGGATTTAAAAATTGAGGATAATAAATGATTGCAAAAAATGTGAATACATCTTGACTCAGACTATAATATATAATTATGCAACAATTTCAAATAATACCCCTTTTTTTTAAACTTAGTATACAATTACTTTTTGAAAAATCTGAACATATTTAAATACAAGTTAAAGCACAACACAATCCCAAAGAAAACTTTTACAAATGTTCCCCTCTTTTTTTTTTTTTTTTGGAATATGCTTATCAAAAATAATACTTCTAGAATCAATTTACACTTGCCATGGCAACCAATTTGCTAGGGAAATGCTTTAAAGAGTTTGATCAAATAATCAGTTGAGAAAAAATAACAAAAACAAACAACTCAGAATATGGGAGCACAATACTCCTAGAATTAACATTGTATTATGAAATCAAAACCATCTTGCAATGTTTCAAAATTAGAGAGATGAATAAATAGAAAAAAATACACACGGAACAATAAAAGACAATGAAATTCAAACTAGGGAAATCTAAATGAATATGAACTTAATATTAATAAGAGTATTATAAAATATAAACTTGATCATATGACTATAAAAAGCTTTACAAATATTCTCCTTGTTTTAGAAACTAAGTATAAGTCACAATCTCAAAAGCATGAAAATCTCTATGAAAATAAACCCATACCATTAATTTCAAAATGTAGATGTAATAGCATAGAAATCCTATGTAACCTCTGAACTGACATTAATACTCTGAGTGAATTCAGAACACTTCTGATTTCGGTATCTAAAATCCCCAATACTCATATCAATACCTTGCTGCTTACTTCTACATTTCTGTACAATATATATCCTTCCATGGCAAAAGAAGCAGAGTCTTGAACTATGGTGATGATTGTCATTCTTATTCAGCTTAAGTTTTTCTTCTTTAACCCCTCTATATTGTCTGTCATTCTTTTCACCATACAAATGCTTTATAAGATTACTAATTAAAGACAAAAGCAGGTTAGCAAAATTATGAACAAAACGAGCATATCTGGAATTTAAAGGGTTTTCTAAGGTTGTCTCAGAAGCACAGCCAGGCTGGGGAAGGGCTGAGCCTGAAGCTGCAAATGTAGTTAGAGAAAGTTGAGCATGCGCATCAGATCTCTGGACTTCCCAGGCAGGGGAAGCAATGGGCTTGGCCATAGGAGGAGTAGAGGGTGGGGTCTGGAGAGGAGGGGAGGGACCAGAGCAATTTGAATCAGACTTGATTTTGAACTCAGGCCTGGATTCCTCTTCCCCCACTTTGCCTCCAGGTGCTAGGGGATTAAAAGCTTCTAGAGGGTGGGTCATTGCCTCCAGGCATGCAAAATTAGAGCAACAATTAGTGTTAGAACTGGGAAAAGCTGCGGGAATCTCTTCAGGTTTCTCTGAAAAAGCATGGTTGGGAGAGGGAGTGATATTTCCTTGTGTGAGTAAGTTGCTGGCTCTTTTAACAAAAAGAAAAAGAAAAATAGAAAATCCACAAAAACAAAGCATTAACATGATCTTATCTCCCATTTGTCTGGTTAAACAGACCAAAATCAAAAATAGGATAATTAGGGAGTTTAAAAGGTCCATTCAAAAAAATTCAAAGGAAAAACACAGCCAGTACACCAGTACTTAGCAGTTAAAGGGAGAGGGAGGGGAAATTTCTTACCCAACCAGAAGATCAGAAGAAGACTGAGGGTTAGCTTTCCTCTTCGTGGTCAGCCATCTGTTAAGGGCTAAAATTCTAGCTAGTCTGTCTAAAATATTTAATGAGTGGTCGCCAATAAATTATAAGCTTTAGCAAGAGTTAGATTTTTAAGCATTTATTAAGGAGAATAAGAATTTGGTAAAGAGAGAGAGAAAAAGGCCTAGATTCCTATCTATTAAAGGGAGAGCACATTTCTAGCTCCGCTCTCCACCAGAGTCCAGAGGAAAGAGCCCCAGAGTCAGCGCCAGTCTCTTCCTTCCTCCTCCCACTAGTCCGCGTCACTTCCTCCCGCCAAAGAAAAGGCTCCTGGTCTTGCCCTCAAAGACCTTCGCTTCATGGGCAGAACTCTTCTACAGTAAGTATCCAGCAGGTGGCATCATTCCAATCGTTACAAAAGCAAAGGCAAAAATAGGGCTAATTAAAAGAGATAAGGAAGGAAACTACATCTTGCGAAAAGGTACTATAGATAATGAAGTAGGATCAATACTAAATATGTAGGTGCCAAGTGGTATAGCATCCAAATTCTTAGAGGAGAAGTTAAATAAGTTACAAGAGGAAATAGCAAAATTATACTAGTGGGGGATCTGAATCTTCCCCTCTCAGAATTAGATAAATCTAGCCACAAAATAAGTAAGAAAGAAGTTAAAGAGGTGAATAGAATATTAGAAAAGTTAGATATGATAGATGTCTGAAGAAAATCGAATGGGGATCGAAAGGAATATAACTTTTTCTCAGCAATATATGGCACATATTTTTAAATTGACCATGTATTAGGGCACAAAAACCTCATACTCAAATGTAGAAAGGCAGAAAGAGTAAATGAATCCTTATCAGATCATGATGCAACAAAAATTACATGCAATAAAGAGCTAGGGAAAGGTAAACTGAAAATCAATTGGAAACTAAATACTTTCATTCTAAAGAATGAGTGGGTCAAACAACAAATTATAGAAATAACCAATAACTTCATCCAAGAGAATGACAATAATGAGACAACATACCAAAATCTATGGGATTTTGTTTAGGGGAAATTTTATAACTCTAAATAAAAAGAGGAGATCAATGAATTGGGCATGCAACTTAAAAAGATAGGAAAAGTTCAAATTAAAAATCCCCAATTATATACTAAATTAGAAATTTTAAAAATTAAAGAAGAAATTAATAAAATTTAAAGAAAGAAAACCATAGAATTAATAACTAAAGGTAAGTGCTGGTTTTATGAACAAAAACAATAAAATAGATAAACCATTGGTTAATTTTATTTAAAAAAAGAAAGGAGAAAACCAAATTACCAGTATCAAAAATGAAAGGGATGAGTTTACCAACAATGAAGTGGAAATTAATGCAATAATTAGGAACTATTTTGCCCAAGTGTATGCCAACAAATTTGACAATTTAAATGAAATGGATAAATATTTCCAAAAATACAAACTGCCCAGGTTAACTGAAAAGGAAATAAAATCCTTAAATAAGCCCATATCAGAAAAAAGAAATTGAACATGCCATTAATGAACTCCCTAAGAAAAAATCTCCAGGGCCAGATGGGTTTTCAAGCAAATTCTACAAACATTTCAAGAACAGTTAATTCCAATATTATTTAAATTATTTGGATAAATAGGTAAAGAAGGAGTTCTACCAAATTCCTTTTATAATACAAATATGGTGTTAATACCAAAACCAGGCAGAGTAAAAACAGAGAAAGAATATAATAGACCAATTTCCCTAATAAATCTTGATGCAAAAATCTTAAATAAGATATTAGCAAGGAGATTATAGCAAGTGATCACCAGGATAATACACTATGACCAGGTCGGATTTATACAAAGAATGCAGGGCTGGTTCAACATTAGGAAAACTATTAACATAATCAACGACATCAATAAGAAAACTAACCAAAATCATATGATTATCTCAATAGATGCAGAGAAAGCTTTTGACAAAATACAGCATCTATTCCTAAAAAAAACATTAGAGAGCTTACAAATAGGTGGAGTTTTCCTTAAAATAATAAGTAGTATAGACCTAAAACCACCAGGAGATATGTAATGGGTATAAGTTAGAGGCCTTCCCAATAAGATCAGGGGTGAAACAGGGATGTCCATGATCACCTCTATTATTTAATATTGTACTAGAAATGTTAGCATTAGCAATCAGAGAAGAAAAAGGAATTAAAGAAATTAGAAGAGGCAAGGAGGAAACAAACCTATGACTCTTTGTAGATGTTATGATGGTATACTTAGAGAATCAACTCAAAAATTACTTGAAACAATCAATAGCAAAGTATCAGGATATAAAATAAATCCACATAAATCATCAGCATTTCTATACATGAACAACAAAGTCCAGCAGCAAGAGATAGAAAGAGAAATCCCATTTAAAGTAAGGGTAGACAATATAAAATACTTGGGTGCCTACTTGCCAAGACAAACCCAGGAACTCTATGAACACTTTTCACACAAGTCAAATCAGATCTAAATAATTAGAAAAATATCAATTCTTCATGGATAGGCCAAGCTAATATAATAAAAATGACAATTATACCTAAATTAATTTACTTATTCAGTGCCATACCAATCAGACTACCTAAAATTATTTTATAGAGATAGAAAAATAATAGCAAAATTCATCTGGAAAAATAAAAGGTCAAGAATATCAAGGAAATGAATAAAAAAAATGCACAGTAAGGTAAGATAGCTATACCAAATCTGAAGCTCTACTATAAAGCAGCAGTCATCAAAACTATTTGGTACTGGCTAAGAAATAGAGTAGAGGATAATTGGAAGGGGATAGGCACAGGAAATACAATAGTAAATGACTTTAATAATATACTGTTTGATAAACCCAAAGACTCCAGCCTCTGGGATAGGAATTCAGTATTCGACAAAAACTGCTGAGAAAACTGGAAGGGAGTATGGCAGAAACTAGGCATAGATCAACATCTTATACCTTATACTAAAATAAGATCAAAATGGGTACATGATTTAGACATAAAGGGTGATACCATAGGAAAATTAGGGGAGGAAGGAATAGTTTACCTCTCAGATCTTTGGAAAGATGAACAGTTTATGACCAAACAAGAGATAGAGAATAGTATGAAATGGAAAATGTATGATTTTGATTACATTAAATTAAAAAGGTTTTGTACAAACAGAAGCAATGCATCTAAAATTAGGAGGATTCAGAAAACTGGGAAACAATTTTTATATCCAGTACTTCTGGTAAAGTCCTCATTTCTAAAATTTATCAGGAACTAAATCAAATTTATAATAATGCAAGTCATTCCCCAAATGAGAAATGGTTAAAGGATATGAACAGACAGTTTTCTGATGAAGAAATCAAAGCTATCTATTGCCATATGAAAAAATGCTCTAAATCACTATTGATTAGAGAGATGCAAATTAAAACAACTCTTATGTACCACCTGACACCTATCTGATTTGCTAATATGACAAAAAAGGAAAATAATAAATGTTGGAGAAGCTGTGGAAAAATTGGAACACTAATGCATTGTTGATGGAGCTGTGAACAGATCCAACCATTCTGCAGAGAAGTTTGAAACTATGCCCACAGGGCTATAAAGCTTTCCATGCCATTTGACCCAGCAATACCCCTATTAGGACTTTTTCTCAAAGAGATCATGGAAAAGGGAAAAGGACCCTCATGTACAAAAATTTATATCTGATCTTTTTATGGTGGCAAGTAATTGGAAATTGGGGAATAGCTGAAAAAGGTGTGATATGTGAATGTAATGGAATACTATTGTGCTGTATGAAATGATGAGCAGATGGATTTCAGAGAAACTTGGAAGGACTTGCATGAACCAGGAGAACATTGTTCGCAGTATCAACAACATTGTGTGTTGATTGACTGTGATAGACTTGATTCTTCTCAGCAATACAATGGTACAAGATAGTTCCAAAGGACTCCAAATCCAGAAAGAAAAAGAACCATTGAATCTGGATGCAGATTGAACCATACTATTTCTATTGTTTTTGTTGTTGTTGTTTTTCTTTTTTGAGGTTTTTCCTTTTTGCTCTGATTCTTCTCTCATTACATGACTAATGCAGAAATATTGTTCATGTTATTGTACATATATAACCTATATCAGATTACTTGCTCTCTTGGGAAGGGGAAAGGGAGGGGAGGGAGCGAGTAAATGTTATGGGGTGGGAATAGGATAGAGGGAAATACAGTCAATTATAGTAACTTTGAAAAAAATTTTGAATCAGGGACAAGAACAATGTAAATTGATGATGATGAAGATGATGTTGATTGATTGATGGATGGATGGATTGATGATGACTGAAGAAGTATGAGGATTGATTGGGGAGGATTGATTGAAGAGGTGGAGGAGTAAATGTTGATGAGGTGAATTGATTGATGAAAATGAGGATTAATTGATAATTATCAGGATTGATTGATGATGGCAATTTTTGATGATTAATGATGGTAAGACATATGATACTTTGCTTGGCTATTGTAAATAAAATTCTTTGTCAGGTATAAGTTGCTATTTAAATGTTATTTATTACTGTTCTTGTAATAATCAGTCTCATGGATTTATCATAAGGAAATCTCTCTTTAAAGTACTATATAAATATAGTTTCCTATTATGAAAAAATGATGAGCAGGATGCTATCAAAAAAAAAAACCTGGAAAGACCTACATGAACTGATAAAAAGTGAAATGTACTGTATGCAAAATAACAGCAATAGTGTAAGATGATCTGCTTTGAATGACTTGGTTATTTTTAGCAATACAATGATCCAAGACAACTCTCAAAGACTTATGAAAAAGGAAATCTATCTACAGAAAAAGAACTGATGGTATTGGAATAAAGATTGAAGCATAATATTTTTGTCAGTTCATTTATCTGAAGTTTTCTTTTTGTCAGTTTTCTTTCACAACCTGGCTAATGTGGAAATGTTTTGCATTACTACTCATGTATAACTTATTGCTTGAGTTCATGCGGGGCAGTGGAGAGAGTGGGAGGAAGAGAATTTGGAACACAAAGTTTTAAAAAATTGATGTCATAATTTGTTTTTTACATGTAATCTTGGAAAATAAAAATTCTAAATAAAAATAAAGAAATTGGGAAAATTAAAAATAAACTAAAAAAAGAAATGTAATTCTAAACAGTAAAAGTGTAGATCTCATCAGTCGTAAAAAAAAAAAAAGTTTAGGGGCAGCTAGGTGGCACAGTGGATAGAGCACCAGTTCAAATCCAGCCTCAGACACTTGACACTAGTTGTGTGACCCTGACCAAATCACTTAACCCCAATTGCCTCACAAAAAAAAAAAAAAAAAGAAAGAAAGCTTGACTGTCTGCTGGTCATGTAGTTGTATGCCTGTAAACATAATTGCTTGGAGATTCAAATTACATAGTCTTTATCTAATTGGCAATTGCAAATACAACCACAAACAGAGGTCCTTGGAGACTATAGTTTTGGAAGAGTCATTGCAAAACATAATCCTTAATTACCTTAATTACTAAAAAGACATTACAGTGGAGGTGCAGTTTATTTTTCTCCTAGTAAAGAAAAGGGGATTTCATTGACCTATAAGTACTTTATGTCCATGAGGATAGAAAATAATTATTTTTTTCTCTTGGAAGTAGATACAGATAAGGGAAGAGAGATTAAATTTAAAACTGCACTTTAAATGGTTCATGCAATGGCATTAATAGCTAGTCCAAAGGGACTTATGCTAATCTACTCTCTTGAATAGAAGGAAGGATTTAATGAAAGTGATTTCTATAATAGGTAGATAAAAGGATTCCTACTATAAAGGTTGCTTTCTTTTACTTTAAACTGATGATGATGGTGCTATTTTCAATGTATATGAAATGAATTGCTCTATGTTTGTAAAGTGGGAACTAGAGCACAATTGTGTTCGGGTTTGTTTTTTCTTAAATTTTATTTCCTCAAAATGATTTGGGAAGCATGTATACTTGCTTATGGACTAATGCTACATTTGATTCTATGATCTGTCTGGGATCTGAAGTAGGAAGTATATATGAGTACAATGAACATTACTTCCCATCTCCTCTATATATTATAACACATTATAGTGTTTGTGTGTGTGTGTGTGTGTATACACATACACCTAGTACTAGGTACCTAGTTATTTACATGCTGACTCCTTCATTAGAATGTGAGCTTCTTGAGAGCAGGAAATAAATTTATCTTTTGTCATATCTCTCATGCTTAGCTAGGTGGCTGTTACTAATCAAGTTTTAACAGATTTTTTTGTTTTATTTTGTTTTGTTTTAATTATGTTCTCTATCATAACTATTAGAGAATAAAACTGAAATCCACATTTGCTTGGTAGGTTACAGGACCTAGCAAGAATTTAGGACTGCCTAGTAAAGTGTTACATAGTAAAAATTTGTCTATCTAGAAGCAAACAGTCCAGAATTAATTGAATTTTTTTCTTTATTGTGATTCTAGGAGTATTTTGTAAGAAAATAATCTAGTATATGACTAATATGGAAGTATTTTGCATGACTACACATCTATAACCTATATTGCAATACTTGTCTTCTCAATGTGGGTTTGGGAGAAAGAAAGAGAATTTGAAATTCAAAGTTTTTAAAACAAATGTTATAAATTGTTTTTACATGTAATTGAGGAAAGAATAAATTGCTAAATAAAAATGAAAAATAAATTAAAAAGCAAATAATCTGGTATCAGTGATGTAGTAAAAAAAAAAACTTTTAGAAAATGTCCTCTAATTGTTACAGATTTAATCAGTCCAGTATTTTTTATATTAGCAAGCATCTACAATGGAGGAATGATTTTCATAATGATGACCCGAGGCTCTGTAAGATCCTAAATCATCAGAGAAGGATTAATTGTAGCAATTATACTGTATTTATTTACCAAGCCAATAGACAATGCATTTGAGAAAAATTTCTATCATGACTAGAAATAAAAATTAGATAAACTTCATATAATTTCAGAAAGGGAGGGAGTGGCAGAGAGAGAGAATCTTACCAATAATACAGTACATTTATAGATAAGGAAATTGGAGCCTTGCTCACTATCCTACAGTTAGTGCTGACATGGAGATCAAACCTAGTTTGGGTTAAAAAAAAGTGGTTGTTATCACATAATAGTAGTGCATACTTAGATAACAATTTAAAAAGTGTTTTGCAAACATTGATCCTCACTCATGTGACTCACCTTGTGAGTCAAAGCATTGTGCCACAGTGAAAAGAATGATCTTGAGTCAGAGGAC
Organism: Dromiciops gliroides; assembly: GCF_019393635.1. NCBI lineage: Eukaryota > Metazoa > Chordata > Mammalia > Microbiotheria > Microbiotheriidae > Dromiciops > Dromiciops gliroides. Next base: position 192,207,578 of record NC_057863.1, read on the forward strand.
CTAGGTTTGAATCCCAGATCTGCCCCTAATGTCACTTCATGTCTCAGGGCTTGAGCTTCCTCATCTCTAAAATGATGGGCATAGACTAGATGGCCTTTTATGATCCCTTTTAACTGTGTTATTTCCATACTAATAAATTCTGAGATTTCCTTATTTGTTCATAATATTTTATCATTCCATTACTCAGGTACTCATTTTCACTATGCATATTGTAATACATAGTGTAATTATTGCATGAACCAAACTGATTCCTTTTTTACAGGGAAACCACACAATGGAGTAGCACACAACTAGCCAATCAGGAGGACTCCTGATGCCCAGGGCTGCTTGACACACTGGTGATACTTCATGAAGTAACCTTTAGCTGAACTCAGAGATGCCAGCAACAGCTGAAACCAAGAGAGAGAAAAGCAAATATCTTGGTTTCTCACTTAAGGGGAAAGCAGACATCTTGGTTTCTGACTTACCTAAAGAGCAGCAAACATCCTGGTTTCTGATTTATTGTATTTACAGACCTAGACCTCCCACTTGCCAACTGATTTCCATAAATACCTCATCCTTTCCCACTCCCCTTTGCACAGATGTGGACGTTGTTTTACAGTTCCAGATTGAGAGATCCTTCACAGGCAATGAATGCATGTATCACCTTTGTGAACTGTGATTGGCCTCTGGTTCATCCTGGTTCCCCTTTTGGACCTGGGTTTTCTTATCACACAGGTTTTTATTTTAATGACTGTGACCTCCATTCCTACAACCCCTTAGTTCTTCCTGTCATAAACATCACTTTTATAAACTTATAAACATAAGATACACTCTCCTTCCCTGCTGGTGAATTTCTAATCTATACAAACCCCTCTTCTTAAATTTCTTCCCTCTAGTCTTATCATGATGTTCCAAATAACAACCCTGTAATATTCCCACTATCCACTGTCTTCATTCCTATTTATATGTTGCTGAAAAGAACTATAGAAAATTATGAAAGCATGTCCAATAAAAATTTATATTACATAATTTCAACAGGGCCCTCCAAGCAATACAATCATAAATGGCACAGTGGATAGAGCACTAGGCCAGGAGTCAGGAAGATTCATCTTTCTGCATTCAAATTTGGTCACAGACACCTGCTCGCTGTGTGAACCTGTCTCAGTTTGCTCACATATAAAAGGAGTTGAAGAAGGAAATGGCAAACTACTCTAGTGTCTTTGCCAATAAAACCCCAAATGAAGTCACAGAGTCAGACATGACTGATGCAACTGAACAACAAAATTGATGCACTATCCCTTTAGTGAGAGTAATTTTCAAAACATTTTTGTTTTTCCTTTAGTTTACCATTACATTCTTGCTCCCATCCCTTTAGCTGAGGAACTTTTTCCATACCTTCCCACAAAAATTGAAGTTATTCATAAAGAGCTCCCTCTTTTGCTTTTGTGCCATAATATCTGTCCAGATCAAACCATCTGTCAAATCTTGCCCAACTTCCAAACCTTCTTTTGGCATTCACTGTTCTACTATTCATGATCAATTATTGGCATTTTTACTGAGGTTTATAAATATATATTAAATGCAATTTAATAAATAATATGGAATAGCTATACTATCATTTATCAGGATAATCTTGAGAGTGAAATAAAACTCAACACATAACAAAAATATGCTTCTGTGAGATTTAAAATTGGATACAAGAGCATTAAACTCCCCTTTAACCTTTCCCTTATATATATCCCAGACCAGTAAGAGAAAGAAGCCTCTAAGCTTTAGTTAGAGATGGATTACTTAGTTTTTATTGTTTGGGAATTAATTAGCCAACAAACAAGGTGATGTTGATTAGAGTAATAGGAAAGTAGAAATACAAATAAATAGTCTTAGGTCTAAGCTTAGTCTAGATTCCGTATAGAACTCACCTAATTCCAAAACCACCTCTGAGGCTGAGAACTGCGTCAAGCACGTGCTGTTACAGAGGACCAGGCCGATCACCAAGGACCATGCTGTTGAACTTGAGTCAGCGTGTGTGTGCCAAGCAAGCGAGCAAGCGAGATGAGAAAAGGCACCACTTCCGTTCTCTCCTTGCCTTTAAGCTCGCACCAAGAAGTGGAGTGCTTAGCAGATTCACGGCCAGCCGTTTGTCACGGTCTCCTCCCCAAAAGGGTGGTCCTTCAAAAACTAGCGTCCTTCAGTTATCGTTAACCAACTGTTAAAAGCTTTCACTTTTTAACCACATGTCAGAGATAGATTTCAGAGATGGTTTCTCCTGCCTCCTTAGAGGCAGATAGGGAGTTGGGATAGAGTTGGACAGAGATCTGGGCCTGGAGTAAAGGAGACCTGAATTCAAATCTGAACTTACTAGCTGTGCCATTTAAATACAACTCACTGCAAGTCATGATATCACCTCCTAATGTCATGGTCTACTTGGAGAATGAAGAACAAACATCAACAATAGAGCAGAAAATGCACTCAGCACTCTAATTTCAAGAGTGGATTTCAATATATCCCACATAGTTTTGAAAATGCAATATATCTATCCAAGTATTTAATTAAACCAAATAAATTAGATTAACATTTGTTAAGTACATAATGTTGGAGCTTAGAATATCATAGCTAGTCTTGCAAAAGATTTTCAAAATCATGCCCACAGAGTTTATTTTTCTTTCTTTCTAGAATTACCAATGTTAGCTAATCTCTGTTCTCCTATCCTGTCACACGTCTATCTGGCTTTCTAATTAAATAGGATGTACATATCTTCTTGTAGCAAATATATTCACAGAAATAACAGCACTGCCAACCAAGGAGAAAAAAGAAAAGAAGGGAAAATCAGAAGATATTGGATTTCATTTTGGTTGACCATCTGATTCTCATTTGGCTTACTCTCTGGATCTTATTAAGCCCACTCTGATCTCTTTTATTCTAGGAGAAATTTTATAGGCTAGGCATATGTCTATGTAAAGCACAGCTTGAACAGTATGCTTCTTTTCTAATGAACAACAACCCTTGAGAGTTTAACATTTCAAGGAAGTTAGTTCCCTCTCCATGTTCTTTAGATCCTTATTTTTCCTGGAAAGGCTATCAAGGCCAATTGTCTTTGGACACCTGTCCACCAGAAATAGAGCTGAGATTAGGACCAATATCATATAGCAGTAGCTTTCCTTTATCACCTGCTTTGATCAGATTCAAACTGGTTGCTCAGTGCTAAAAGGCTTAACCTATTATGGTTATGGGGTTCCATAACCTCAAGTCACTCACAATCTATCTTGCTCTCACATTTAATTAATTATATAGCAAGAAGTATTATTAATTAAATAATTGTAATATACTTGTATTAATGAGTAATCAATGTAATTTGTTTAATAAACTTACACATTTATTCACTTTATTGTCTATGAAGATGAATGAAGGAGAGACATAAGGAAATAATTATCTTCATCATTGAGTAAAAGGGAAAAAAACCCACCACACCCTGTAATTGAGAAGAAAAATAAAAACCAAGTTTACCAGCTTATATATCCTCAATTGGGATAAATTCACCAGATGACTTCTCAACATTCCATTTCACTTTACCTATATTATAGCTAAGGGCAAAATGTAGAGTTGAAACAATTATTGAGATAATTAAATCCTGTCCACCCACTAGGGAAGGGAAATGGGGGGCTAAACCTTAAATTTCCAGAGTGATTTAATTCTTATGGTTAGTTCAAGTTTCTACTCTTCTCTTGTTTGTGTACATAAATATCTTGCATGTGTGCATACACACATATGTGTGTCTATGTGTATGTATATATACACATACAAATACACACACACATATATATAATTATTTGCATGTTCTCCCTGCATTAGAATTCCCTGATATTTGATACTGTTTTTATCCATTCCTGTAGCCCCAATGCTTTGCACAATTTCTGACATAAAATAACTGCTTGTTGATTGGCTGAGTTCAAATCTGGCTTCAGATACTTACTAGGTGTGTGACCTTGGACAGTTATTTAACCTTATTTGCCTCAGTTCCTTACCTGTAAAATGAGCTAGAGAAGCAAATAGCAAGAAAACCCCAAATGGTATCACAAAGAGTTTGACATGATTGAAACAACTGAACAATAACAATAATAAATTAGATTTTTGATTTTAAAATGCAATTGAGGTGTGCTAACAAATATCTAAACCCAGCTCTTCAAGGGGAAAATGTTTTATGACCCACTTTTAAGTTTAAAATCTGTAGCATTAACATTTTCTCCATTAATTTCTTAAGTTTAAACATTTTTTTAAAAATATAAACCTCTGATATTTAGTGTTTACCTATTTCTGAGGTGTAAGCTCTCATACTGAAAGTATAACTAATTAGCTCTTGTGAAGTGGTAGGAGCTGTCTGTAAACCCCTGAATGTAGTGTTATACCATTACCCTATAAGAAATCATAAATATGAAAAATTCAAAGAAACATGGGTAGAGTTGCAAGAAGCGATGCACAATGAAGTATGGTGAATTATGAAATAAATTAATAAATGAACAATCCAGGCCCTGTGCTAAGTATTTGTTTTATAAATTTTAAAAGTAAAATGGTCCTTGCTTTCTTCCCTACCCCCCTTCATTCTAATAGAGATGGGAATGCATATAGGAAAATAGTAGCTAGGAAGTGGTATTCTGAACGGGAAAGAGAAATCATGGTGTTTGGAGCCATATGACAATTGACTTACATGTTCTTTTCCAAGATCAAGAGTGTTAATTTGATTATTGTTCCCAAAACAGGAAGTAGAAAGTAGGGGTTTAGGGTGCTGATTGGAATATATAAGGAAGCATGGCAGGAAGATATTGTTAAGGGGCTAAAATTCTAGCAAGTCTGTCTAAAATATCTAATGAGTGGTCGCCAATAAATTATAAGCTTCAGCAAGAGTTAGACTTCTAAGCATTTATTAAGGAGAATAAGAATTTGGTAAAGAGAGAGAGAAAGGCCTAGATTTCTATCTATTAAAGGGAGAGCACATTTTTAGCTCCCTTCTCCGCCAGCGTCCTCAGGAAAGAGAGCGAGCCTGAGCGCCAGTCTCTTCCTTCCTCCTCCCACTAGCCTGCGTCACTTCCTGACTCCTGGTCTTGCCCTCAAAGACCTTCCCTTCATGGGCAGAACTCTTCTACAGTAAGTATCCAGCAGGTGGCGTCATTCCAATCGTTACAATATCCAGAGTGCCTGAAGGTAAATCTAGGGATGCCTAAGTAGGGTAAACTATAATTCATTAAGAGTGTGAGATACAAAGGAGCTAGAGAATCTATCTATCTATCCACACACATACATATACTTGTACATGTACATATACATATGCATATGTACACACATATACACTATTATATTTATATATACACACTATAATATATAAATTCAATTAATTACTAAATAATAAAATATTAATATATTTAATATACTACCATATATTACATATAACTTAGTGTATACATTGTATATTTTGAATATGTGTGTATATATTGTATATATATATAATTATAGCCCTGTTTTGTGGTCTCAGCATATACATGTACATATACATATTCATAATGAAAGGAAAACCAAAACCAAATACTGTGTAATTATAATAACCAATCTTGGACTTAGAAGTGATAAAGAAAAGGATTTCCCTCTTTTCTTCCCTCATTGTTAGGTGGGGGCCATGGGTACAGAAAGTACATAAGTGTCATAATACTTGGTCACTACTTGATCAGTTTGACCATTAAGATGGTTATTTTTCTCTCTTAACCAGAAGGTATACTGTGTGAGTTGGGGTACTATATGACTGGAAATGAATTTAACATAAATAAAGACATGAAAGTTAAAAAATACAAATTAAATTATTTTTAAAAATAAAAAATAAGAACAAGTTATGCCATATGAATCACAATTCCTTGTTGACAGGGTTACTAAATTAATAGGATAAGAAATTGTTATATTATAGATTAACAAAGCAACTGAAAAAACTTTGCATGATGTGTGCATATCTGTCTGTGTCTGTGTGTTTGTTCATGTCTATGTGAATGAATACGTATATGTAAAAAAATTACATTTCATAGGCTAGATTGTAGCCCTGTTTGGTGATATCAACATTAGTTGGATGACAAGACACAAAAATCATTAATGTGTCAGTTCAATGTCAATTTTAGATGTAGTTTCTAGTACAGGGCTCCACATATTTAGTTTATCAATTTTAATCACTGACACAGATAAAAGCATAGCTCAAAAATTTATGAAAAGCCTACAAGGCCCTATTCTAGGCAGTTGAGGTATAAAAATAATTACAAAAACAATAGAAATAATTCCTATTCTTGGGGAGCTTAGTCTAGGCAGTGGAAGCAACATATGCACATATAGGCATATAACAAAGGAAAAGAGGGTGATTTAAAATGGAAAGTACTGGCCATTGGGGGCCTCAGGTAAGGCCTCACATAGAAGGTGAAATCTGATCTAAACCTAGAGGAAACTTGTAATTCTGAGAGAGGGGCATATTAATATTATATGTGTAGACTATAAAAAGCTAGTTATCAGCAGCATGTTAGTGTTAACTCATCCTTTCTCTTCAGAGCTAATTGTTCATTTTTCCTTATAAGAATTTATACCACAGATTCATTTATTATGTTGTTGATTATCTAGACTTAAGAAATTGATTGAGAAAATATTAATAATTCAGACTTCACTTAGAAGTATATCATACATATTTATTTTTCCCTTTAGAAGTGGTTATTAAATGTATCAGCATACCCTTGGTATAATGAATAGCTGATACATTTATTGACAGATTGAGGATCCAAAAAAGTTCTCAATAGGCTAGAGATATAGATTCAGAGTAAGATGAAATTTAATTGGAAAAAAGGTAAAGTCTTACACTTGTGTAAAAAAATCAACTTTATAAAGACAAGATGGAGGAAGTATGCCTAGAAACCAGTTAATCTGAACTATATACATACATTCAAACATACATACATACATACATATACATATATATATGTATATATATATATATATATATATATATATGATCAAGATGAGTCAAGATTGTAATGTGGCAGCTAAAAAACTCATACAAAATTTTTAAAAAGTGGAAAGGATTAGGGAAATCAGACCCTATATAGCATACTGAGTCCAGTTTTTCCAACATAATTTAGAAAGGGCATTGACAAAATGTGTAGATTACAATAATCATTATAGTGGAGGGCCTAGAAATCATACAATCTGAAAATTTTTAAAAAGAAATTGTAATGCTTACCCAGAAGGAAAGAAGACTAAGGAGAGAACATAGATAGCTAAGTGTGTGACTCATTTTTCAGTTGTGTCTGACCCTCTGATTTGAGGTTTTCTTGGCAATGATACTGCAAGTGGTTTGCTATTTCCTTTTCCACCTCATTTTACAGATGAAGAAACTGAGGCAGAAAGTGATTTGCCCAGGTCTCACAGTTAGTAACTGTCTGTGGACAGATACAAAATCAGGAATAAGTTTTCCTGACTCCAGGTCCAATATTACACCTAGAAGCCCACCACGGGATAGAGTAATATAGTATATATTATACACACACACACACACACACACACACACACGCACACACATTTATTTATCAGACAACACCTTACTAAAGGACTTCTAGAAAAGGTGAGAAAACCACTTGCATTTTGTTATAGAGAGCATTTTTGTCCATATAACCACTAAACTAGATGAGTTCTGAAGTCTCTTCTAGCTCTGTGATTCTCTCTGCAACTAAGGACCATTTAGACCCTTTATTGAGTTCTAAGTCCTCCCAAGTATATTTGCTTCTATATAAAATTGATAGGGAATTCATCCAGCAGACAATGGAATCTGTCTGTTCTAGAAGGGTGCTTTTACAAAAGAGTATTTAGGAATCTCCTAATTTAAAACTGCATAGGACCTCTTTGGAGGAAAATTGGAAAATATTGTAACTCCTGCTGCTGAATCCTATTACATTAGTAAAGCAAAGAATTTGCTACAAATATAGGCTGCAAATAGTGGAACTCAGAAATGCAATGTTTTTGCAGGAGGTTATAAGCATTCAAAAGCAATAATAGAAATAGTCAATATTCATCTAAATCTTCCCAGTTCCTTATATCTATCTAGTGATGATTTATTTTTCTGGTTAGTTTATCTTCTAGAATCCAGTGTTGATTCAAAATAATGCTAATTTGCATTAGCATAGTGACTTAACTCACTGGTGTATTATTACTAGGAAAGCAGGTGTACCCGTGACTACAAATAAATGCTTGCTGATGGAATCCCAGCAGGGTTTCTGATGAGTTTTCATTTTGTTGAACCTTACCCAGGAAATTGCTGTGTAAAAGCTTTGCTATTAGTTCTTTCCCTGAAATATCATTTAGCTACACCTGGCCAAATTCATGGCAATTATACTAACTATACATAGAGGACATTCCAAAAATCCCATCAGCCTTTTTAAATCATTGTCTCAAATTTATCACTGCACCAGAAGTACACATATGCATTCAACTATATGCAACCCAGTAGATAAACATTCATATGAGAACTTTGAGTAAATAGATCTTACATGAATAAGTTATTAGGAATGAATCTTTCTTTAAAATTATATCCACGTTACATGGAACTGAACAGTTTAGCAAAGCTCTTACTTTAGAAACTAATCTTCAAAAAATAGCTATTTATAACTTAAAACTTACTTATCTTACTGGCTAGATTTTGAAAATTATATCTAAGAGTGAATTGGAGTTAACACCCTATATATCTATAACTATGGACATAAAAATATAGAATGATTCTAAGTAACTTCATATTAATAATAAAATATAGTAGAACTGCTTGCAAATTCTGTTAGAGTGTAGGACTAATACTCAATTTACAGACTATTTCCCTTCTTGTATGTATGAATTCACTACAGGAATTTGTTATTTTTTAATCTAATTTTTGCCCTGTGTTATATCCAAATATATGTAAGAATAAATTACATTATAATGGAGTCCATTTGGATTTCAGGCATGCAATATTGTGTTAAAATGAGCCCAGCATTTTAAGATCTTAAAAAATTTTCAATCAAAATATTTTTGAGGTCTTCTACTGTTAAATGTATGTATGCATATACGCATGCATACATCCATGTATACTTATATTTACCTCTCCTTTGTAATGGAGGTGTAGCTACAGTGAAAATTCATAATTGTACGATTTCAGTCAGGAAACCTGGGATACTAAAAGCATGCTTAAGGCATAAAGTATATTTCCTTCCCTCTTCCCCTATCTATTCCCCTTCCTCTTCTCTTCCCTCTTCCCTCTTCCTTTTCCTTGCTTGTTCCCTTCCCTTCCCTCCCCTTCACAAAGTCTACATTTGAAACCTTGTTCCTCCACTTACACCACAAAATATCACTTGACTTACTTGCAAAATGGGGCAAATATTTGCACTGTCTCACAAGGTTGTTGTAAGAAAAACAATTTATATATTCTAAAGTTCTATAGAAATGCATTTTACTATTAATTTATTAACATTAATAAGTAGAATTTCCCATAAGTTGTTGAGTCTACTCTCTGCTTCATAGATAATTTTGTTTAAAAGCCTTCTTATTTAAAATTATTTTCTATTTCCTTATCATAGTTGTTATTTGTGTATGTTTAGGAATAACCCTCTAAAATTTTATCTCTATGCCATGTCTTTTATTTACATGCTAGGTAAGTAAAAATACTTCACTACTAACTTGGACTTTTTCTCTAAAATATTTTCAAGTTATGGTGGTATTCTAATCTCCTGATTTTTTTATTAATGAGGGTTTTTTTCTAGTTTCAGCACATTCTACTAGCAAGCCAGAACAAAAAATAAGTTAAGGAATCAATTATGCATTTTTAAAAATCAAACCCCAACAAATTAACTTCCATACTTACTGATGCTAATGAAATTATATTTTTTCTAATTTTGTTATGAAAATTGAATGATTTATTGAGCAACCATATCTTTCTGAGGAATTTCTGAGGACTGACAAATGACAGTTTCAGTCTCTCACTTGCCTTACATGGGGAAATTGCAATGTGACAGGTGCTTTTAATTATAAATGTTCACATCTCAATGTTGTTGGTGTAATGTGTGTGTGTGTGTGTGTGTGTGTGTGTGTGTGTGTGTGTGTGAGACATCATATCAGGTTATAACATGGGAAAATCGGGAAAGCATAATTCTCAGGCACAGAATAAATGTCTGTATTTTTCATGAGTTAACAACATTAAATACCACCTCTAAGGAAGTAATTGTGAAATATTCTTAGATTTTTAAAATGTAAAATTAATTATTGAAATTTTGATTCATAATAATTTCCAGATAGTTTGGGTTCAAAGATACATTGTCAATTATATGTTTATACAGTTCCATTTTTTTACAACCTCAGTGAGGTAACTCTTCCTCCTATGGAGATTTCAACCCATGTGTAACTTAGCCAATATTTTTTTAGTTCAAGTTGTTTCTTAGTTAACAGAAATCTATTTTCTCTCAGTCTCATCCTTTACTCCATTGAAAAAAAGAAATATGTTCTAAGAATTCTGTAAATTATTGTTGATTGTTGAAATGCAAATTAAAGCTACGTTGAGATATCAATCTTACCAGATTGACTAAAATTATTGAAAGGGAAAGTGACAAATGCTGGAGCAGATATGGAAAAATTGGGACACTAATCCATTTCTGGTATAATTGTGAACTGATCCAACCATTTTGGAGAGCAATCTGGAATTATGTGTAAAGAGTTATTAAACTGGGGCAGCGAGGTGGGCCAGTGGATAAAGCAGAAGCCCTGGATTCAGGAGTACCTGAGTTCAAATCTGGCCTCAGACACTTGACACTTACTAGCTGTGTGACCCTGGGCAGCTCACTTAACCCCCATTGTTCTGGGAAAAAAAAGAGTTATTAAACTAACTATACCCTTTGATCCAGCAATACTACTACCAGGAGGAAAAGAACTGGGATTTCAGGGATGTAATTGCAGGGATGCCCATCAATTGGGGAAGGGCCAAACAAGTTGTAGTGTGTGATTATTATCTAAGTACTGTGTTATAAGAAATTAAGAGCTCAATGATTTTAGAAAAAAACATGAATAGAATTACACAAAATAATAAAAAGTGAAATGAGCAGAACCAAGAGAACATTGTACACAGCAACAGCAATATTGTTTTTTTGTTCTGTTTCTTAGTGAGGCAATTGGGGTTAAGTGACTTGCCCAGAGTCACACAGCTAGTAAGTGTGAAGTATCTGAGGCCAGATTTGAATTCAGGTACTCCTGACTCCATGGCCAGTGCTCCATCCACTGCGCCACCTAGCTGCCCCTAGCTGCAATATTGTTTTAAGAAAGACTTTGAGTGAATGCTATCTTGACTATTTTGTAATAGCCCACCCAAATTAACGATAAAGGATATATGAAGAAAGATGATATCTTCATCCAGAGAAAGAACTAATAAATAGAAGATAAATATAATAATTTTACATTTTTGTATATATACACACAGATACCTACACATATGTACACATATACACACACGTATGTGTATGTATATATGTGTGTACGTGTATGTATATATTATATATATATATATATATATATATATATATATATATATATACACCTCTTTGTGTCTATTGATAGACATCTCTAGGGCTAGGGTTAAGTAGGAAAGGAAAAAAAAGAAATTTACATAAAATTTTTATTGTATATTTGAAAGCAATAGCACTTTGTGTATAGTAGATTTGCAGTTTCATAATTCAATTATCTTTTTTTGTTGTACTATGTTATGGAAGTGCTTTACTCCAGAAATTAAAGATAAAGGTTTTTGTTTTTTAATAAATCAATTAAAAATTTAAAAAGAAATATAAAAAACACAAATTCCTTATAAGAATTATATGTGTAGGGGCAACCCGGTGGCACAGTGGATAAAGCACAAGCCCTGGATTCAGGGCTTAAGTTCAAATATTGCCTCAGACACTTGACATTTACTAACTGTGTGACCCTGGGCAAGTCACTTAACCCTCATTGCCCTGTAAAAACAAACAAGTAAACAAAAAAACAAATTAATGAATGAATAAACAGATGTGTATATGTGCATGTATGTATATGTATGTGTATATAATATAAGGTCACATTTATACATGTATGAATATATACGTTTCTCATTCTGTCCACTGAATGCATCATCTCCGTCAGGAGGTAGAAAGGTCCTCTGCAATCATGGAAGGTCTATATATTGATCAGAATAACTCTAAGCTTTCAAAGTTGTCTTTACACTGTTTTTATACCATGTATTCTTGCTCATACCATTAAAGTCTTCAGAGTTGATCATTTTTATAATATTGATGTTGTAGGGGCCAAATTTAATATGTGGAGAGTTAATTAGGTGGCTCACCATAATATTGGGTTCAGAAAATAATGAGGGACCAAACTTCCTCCTCTCCAAACTGCCCTTTTAGTTATTTTTCCCAGGCCAATAAGAAAGTAGCTTAACAGCCTCTTTTCCACAATCGAATCAGGTTTTATTAATGGGAATAAAATACACAGCAAAGGTGAAATTAATAAAGTCAAGTAGAAGATCGAGAAAGAGGAAAATGGATAATCTCCCTGGCTCTAACAAAAACCTATATAATGCCCAATCTCACTTCTAGCTCAGCTAATTCAAAGGGCTGGATTTAACACACCACCAGCGTTCTGTGGTTTCTCTGGGAGTCAGCAGCCAGCCTCTAGTCAGCTCCAAAGCCAGAGAGAGAGGTAGTCTGAGAGTGTGTCTTACTTCCTGTTGGGGTCCCCTTTTCTACATTTTTCCCTACCTCAAAGGGGAAGTCCTTCAAGTAGTTGTGACTGAGACTGGTTCTCTGTTGATGATGCAGTCCACAGCCTCTAAGGACACTCCTTCTCAGGGTAGGCTAAATTTAAACTAAGGTCTGACAGGGCGGGCCAGGTGTGACTCAAGATCTAATCACCTTAAGTGGGTACTTAGTAGTTTCTCATTCACACCCAATTCAAACACTACTAAGTCAGACCCCTGGGTGTCTATGAAATTCCATTATTTTACCACATTCCCCCCTTTGTTTCTTCAAGGAAGATGAAACAGTAAAAAATAACACTATAATACCCTATGCTAACAAACAATATGTAAATAACAATATAGGAAAGGGTGAAAGGGGACTAAAAGGCTCAAAGTTTGTTAAGCACAACATAAGAATCCTTTGAATCTAATTTGTCTAGTCTCATGAATTGCCTAGCAGCTTCACAAAGTCTATTGTAAAACCTATTAGGTTGTTCATTAGGCTCTTGAGTGAATTTTAAGAATTTCTGCCAGTTTTTGGATTGTTTAGAGCAAGATTCCATTCCCTTCAGAAGTGTTTCTCTAGGGTCTTTTAATTCTTGGAATTGTTGGTCATCATTATAAATCCAATTTAACTAAAAAATAATAATAAGTCAATCAAGTTGGACCCCTGGGTGTCTACCAAATTCCATTATTTTACCACAATGTTCTGATACAAATTTAGTTCTACTTGCCTCATCTATTTCAGTTCATACAAGTCTTTCCATGTTTTTAAAATCACATCACATTCCTATGACATATTTTTTTAGCATTTTTCAATCAACGAGCGTTTCCTTATTTTCCAGATTTGTTTTTTAATATCACAACAACAAAAAAGAATTGCTATAAATATCATTGTACAAATAGGACCTTTTCTTCTTCCCTTGATCTTGATAATTATATTTTATTGACTTTTTTTGTTATTATGCTAATTTAAAATAAGTTATTTCAAAATAATTCACTCCCCTCTCTTTTTATCTCTTTCTTTTTTTATTAAAATAATGACAAGTGTATTTTTAGAGGGAGGAAGGTAATTTATTTTTACCCATTATAACTGTAAATGTCACTGAATTAGGCATCATAAATATCTGAAAGAGGAGGAGCAAAGTTACATTCCCAGAAACATGAATATGTAGTGAAATGTTACTCAAGAACAAGAGAAATACTGTACCTAGGATATATTTGGTCTCTTGGGACCACGCCAAACAACCCATAGGCTAAATGCCCATGTTCACACCATTTAATTCTGATAGCTACCTGTAGACATTTGCTTATCCATGGTGCCAGTAGATGTCAAAATGGCCATGACAGAACTCATGATCATGGACATTACCAGAGTCTATTTGTTTTCCTTCTTTACTTCTTTCTTCTAATCAACCTCAATCATTTATCCACTGTAACTTGAAGAATCTAGAATATACACAACACAGTTTCAGGCCCAGTAGGACATTTATAAGCATCATTCTAAGCCTGAATATCAAATACCAAATTATTGGTAACTTGAATCTACTGCCAAATCTACTGTCAAATGACTAGGTGCTTATGCCTGTTGCCCATAATATGGGTTTGGGATTGTGGTAAAAAGTTTTTAACAGTCAGTTAGTGAATACAGAAAGACGCCAGTTTTTTAAAGGACCACCCTCTCAGAGAGGAGACAGACGGCCGTGCATGGGCTACGCATGCCAGTCCGGCTGTTAAGCACTCCACTTCCGGGGTGCGAGCTTAAAAGGCAAGGAGAGAACGGAAGTAGAAGGTCTTTTCAGCTCTGCCTGTTTGCTGGCTGCACGGCACAGACAGACGCTGACTGGAGTTCAACTTGGCCCGGCTCGCCGTAGCAGCACGTGATTAACTCGGCTCTCCCCCCGCCAAAGGTGGCCTTGGGTTTTGGTAAGTTTTATATGGAATATAGACTAAGCTTAGACTTAAGACTATTTGTTTTGTATTTCTACTTTCCTATCCCTCTAATCAACATCACCTTGTAATTTCCTAACAATAAAAGCTCTAACTAGAGACCAGAGGCTTCTTCCATTTACTAGTCTGGGAGATAAATAAGGGAAAAGTTACAAAGGGAGGTTAATGCTCTAGTATCCAATTTTAAATCTCAAAGGATATTGAATCCTTCCTGAATACTGCCATTACAGCCTTTTGTTTCTTATGGCTTACATTGTTCTTTATTGCCTCTTCAGCTGTTGGTAAAGCCCCTTGATTTGTTTTCCATATTGATGGTCTACTTGTTCTTGCTGTTCTTCTTAGTTTGATTTACTATATAACTTTGCCTTCAAGCTCCTCATAATATCATGCTAATTTTCATCTTCCTGCCTTGTTTCAACCTCTCATATCTCTTTCTTTCTCTCTTTGACTCTATTTTGACTATAACTGGCTCACAGGAACTTCTGTGGGTCCAGATGACTCCTGTGCCTGATCTTGCAATCCTATTTTACCTCAACTATAGTAGTCTTGGGTTTTTTTTAAAAGTTGTCTCCCTTCCCTTGACCCTTAGGATCCCAGAATTTAAAGTAATTGGAAGTAAAGTAATCTCATCCTTTAAAAGAGCATTTTTTTTTATTTCACAGTAAATTTGTAACCTTCAAATTATATAAGATACTATGCAAGAAAAGTTCTAGAAGCAGAAGAATGATTTTGAAAACAAAAGAATAATGTGATGCATTTGAACCAAGCTTTATGCTTCTAAAAGGAAGCATTCATATGGATCTTTTTATTTGTGGAAAAGACATCCTGTAACTGTTGGATTAATCAATACAAATAGTCACAATATAGCAAGGAAAATCTAAAATAAAAGTATTGAAAATGGTCTCATAAGCTATAGACTCCTAAGTTTCACAGGTAAAATGGGGGAACCTTTATTTGAAATGTTTTGGAAGTAAAAATAATAGGTAAATAAAAGCCTTTGAGGAGACAAAGTTTCTGATGTTCCTAGAGTTCTCTTTTTTTCCTATTATTATTGTGTTACTATTTATATCTTTTTAAAATCCATTTCATTTGTGTTTTATGACTTTCATTTCCATGCAGCTGGGAGCTTTAATTCTGATATTAGTTATTTTCCTATTGTTCTTTAAAGCATAATGTAATTGTCTTATTTTTCTCTGCTCATATTTTGATTTTTTTAAATTTTTATCTGAGAGCATGAGTGCAGATTTCTTCTCTTTTGAGATTCACCTGATAACAATAAGCATTTATATAGCAATTTAAATTTTGCACTTTACAAAGCACTTTACAAATAGGATTTTATTTTATCCTTAACAACAATCCTAGGAGGTTGGTACTATTATTTTGTCCACTTAACAGATGTACAAACTGAGAAAGATAGTGGTTAAATAATTTGTCCAGAGTCAAAAAGCTTGCAATTGTCCATCCTGATCTGAACACATCTTTCTGACTCCTTTCTGTCACCTAGCTGATTGTTATCATTTGTATTTTGTTTATGTCTTTGTTTTTTTAATATTTAAATAATAAATTGTGACATTTGTTTTTCTTATCCAAACTCTCATTTTATTTTATTGAATTGTTTAATCAATTAACTTTTAATATTATCCAATTTACTTTTCTTTTAAATTTGTTTCTCTTAATGTTTTTTTCTTCCTAATTTAATATCCATCTTTGTTCCCCTCCTCTTTTATATTAATAATACTTTTACTTTATGATTTGTTTTGCTTAATGTACTTTAATGAAACTCTATTCCTTTAGGCTCTCTTTGACTCAACTCAACACACCCCTGTCTCATTTGTCAACCCTTCCCCTTATTTTGAAGTTGTATTTAACTTACCAAATTCCTTTTTCTCTTTCCTTCCTTCCTCCCTCCTTTTCTCTTTCCATTCCTTCCTTCCTTCCTTCCAGCAGTACTGATATAGTAAGTGGATCCACTTAAGGAGCAAACAAGCCAATCCCAGAAGACTCAGCCCTCCCCCCCCCAAAAAAAAATAATCTCTCCATGGTCAAGTCAAATAAATAAAGCTTTAAATGCTTATTACATGCAAGACACGATGCTTAGCTCTCAGAATACAACTATAAACAGATAGAAAGTTTCTTTCCTCAAAGAGCTTATATTCTAATGGGAGAAGACAACACATAAAAGGGAGCATTGAAAAGTGGAACTGGGGTGGGCAGACATGAAAGTACCTGGGTGGGGGGGCATTGTAGAGAATAATGACAACAAGACTGTTCTGGGTATTCTCTTTAAATGAGAATTCTTGAAGGTCAGGGTTGAAGTGAACTTCCAGAGTAAATTTTCTATGGAATTGTATAGAAAATCCAGAGAAAGGAGTGCCACCAGGAGAGAAATAATGTACCTTTTTGTTGTTTATTTATCCCAAAAGACGTCTTTTCTTTGTGCTTTTAAAAATATTTTTAGAGACTAGTGTCTCTAGAGAAGGCGTTAAATTGAAGAGATGGTAAGAAAGTAAAATGGGCATTTCTTGGATATGGATTGGATAAGAAAGTGAGAGAAAGTGAAGAATAAAAGATTATAAAAGGTTTTAAGTGTGAGAGGATCTATGATAGTAATAAGGAAGTTGGAGAGAGGAGAGTGTTTTAAGGGAAACACAAGTTCAGGTTTAAGACTGATGAGTTTAAGAAATCTATGAGATATACAGTTAAAGATGTATTATGAGAAAGTGGAAGTGTGAGACTGAAGGTCAGCAGAGAAGTCAGGGCTGGATAAGTAGATGTGAGATTCATCAGCAAGGAGGTGGTAAATTAAATCTAAGATCACCACATGAAGTAGCATTGAAGCAAAAGAGAAGAGGGCACAATGCAGAGACCTGTGGGACACCCACAGTTAATAGGCATGGCATGAATGAAGATCTAGCAAAGGACAGTGAAAGGGAGTAGTCAAATGTGTATACATTAAACCAAAAGAGGTGTTGAACCAAAAAACCTAGGGAGAAGAGAGTATCAAAGAGAATGTCAAAAAATAACAGTGTCAGACAGAGATTACAGATAAGGATCAAGAGTGAGAAAAGGATCTTAAATTTGGCAATTAAGAGAACTTCAGTAACTATGGAGAGAACAAATAATGTAGACTAAGGAATTATGAAGAAAATGAGAAGAAAAAAACTAGAGGGACCTATTAGAGAGCCTTTCAAGGAGTTTAACCAAAAAAGAAGGAAAAGAATAATAAACTATGATGGTATATATATGTGTGTGTGTGTGTGTGTGTGTGTGTGTGTGTGTGCGTGTATAAAATGAGAGTTTTTTGAAAATGAAGACATGGGAATATAGTGAAGCAACTAGTGAGTAAAAGAAAGATTAAAAGTAAGAGAGAAAGAATGGATGAAAGAGTGAGTAATCTCCTAGAGATGATACAATGGAATGGGATCAATCCTGCACATGGGAGGTTTGCTTTGGCAGAGGAGAAGGGCCTTGTCATTATGTGATACAGAGATGAAGGCAGAAATAGTAACCAAGGTATATGGGAAGAGTTCAAAAGAAAAACAAGTTTTTGGTAAATGGCCTCAAGTTTTTCAGTGAAATATTAGGCAAGGTTCTCAGCTGAAAAAGTGAGAGAAGGGGAGCTATAGGAGACTTGAGATGGGATGAAAAGTTGCAGAAAAACCACTTTGGTGATGAATCAATTATATAGATATTAAGCAATTGCCTTGATTCAATGAAGGCCTAGTGGAAATTCCCTAAAAAATTTGTACTATATCCATCCAGCACAGTTATTTTCTCCAGCTAAGTCTGACTCACTTTTCTTTACATTAATTCACTTTTCCCTTTGTTGATGCCTCATCACAAAATTATCTCAGTACTAATCAGATCTCTGGTAGCTTTTACTTTTTGACCTGGAACCTTCTTTTTAAAGGAATATCATCAAAAATACATGGGTATGGCATAGACCAACATCTTACACCTTATACTAAAATAAGGTCAAAATGGATACATGATTTAGACATAAGAGGTGATACCATAGGTAAATTAGGAGAGATAGGAATAGTGTACCTATCAGATCTTTGGAAAGGAGAACAGTTTTTGACCAAATAAGAGATAGAGTATATTATAAAATGCAAAATGGATGATTTTGATTATATTAAATTTAAAAATTTTTGTACAAACAGAAGCAATGCATCCAAAATTGGAAGGGAGGCAGAAAACTGGGAAACAATTTTTGAGGCCAGTGCTTCTGATAAAGGCCTCATCTCTAAAATATATAGGGAATTAAATCAAATTTATAAGAATCCAAGTCATTCCCCAATTGAGAAATGGTCAAAGGATATGAAAAGGCAGTTTTCTGATGAAGAAACCAAAGCTATCTATTCCCATATGAAAAAATGCTCTAAATCTCTAATGATTAGAGAGATGCAAATTAAAACAACTCTGAGGTACCACCTGACACCTATCAGATTGGCTAAAATGACAAAAAAGGAAGATAATAAATGTTGGAGAGGCTGTGGGAAAATTGGAACACTAATGCATTGTTGGTGGAGCTGTGAGCTGATCCAACCATTCTGGAGAGAAATTTGGAATTATGCCCAAAGGGCGATAAAGCTGTGCATACCCTTTGACCCAGCAATACCACTTTTAGGTCTTTTGCCCAAAGAAATCATGGAAGGGGGAAAGGGACCCACATGTACAAAAATATTTATAGCTGCTCTTTACGTGGTAGCAAGGAATTGGAAGTTGAGGGGGTACCCATCAATTGGGGAATGGCTGGACAAGTTGTGGTATATGAATACAATGGAATACTATTGTGCTGTAAGAAATGATGAGCAGGAAGAGTTCAGAGAAGCCTGGAGGGTCTTACGTGAGCTGATGATGAGTGAGATGAGCAGAACCAGAAGAACATTGTACACAGTATCATCAACATTGAGTGTTGACCTACTGTGATGGACTATATTCTTCTCACCAATGCAATGGTACAGAAGAGTTCCAGGGAACTCATGATAGAAGAGGATCTCCAAATCCAAGAAAAAAAAGAAAGAAAGAACTGTGGAGTATAGATGCTGATTGAACCATATTATTTCTTTTGTTTTGGGTGCTGTTGTTTTTTTTTTCTATTTTGAGGTTTTGCATCACTGCTCTGATTTTTTCTCTTGTAACAGGATTAATGCAGAAATAGGATTAATGTTATTATGTGTATATATATATATGTGTGTGTGTATATATATATATATATATATATGTATATGCATAGAGATATATAGATATAACCTATATCAGATTACCTGCTGTCTAGGGGAGGGGGGGAGGGAGGGGAGGGAGGGAGAAAAATCTGAAATTGTAAAGCATGTATAAACAAAAGTTGAGAACTATCTTTACATGTAACAGAAAAAATAAAATACCTTATACATAAAAAAAATACATGGGTATATAGAGAAACACAATGGTAATTGTAATGAGAAAAACACAGCTTTTCATGATATGATCAATTTTATCTTTCTTGTCCATCATACACATTTGTTTATGAATGGAAACAAAGATACCAGTCAGTCAATAAATGTTTATTGTTTTCTGTGTGCCAAGCACTGGGGACTAGAATTAAGGAGAACCAAGAAAGACTTCTCAGAGAAGAAAGATTTTAAGATAGTTTTTAACAGTTTTCCCCTTTGTAAAATGAAGATACATGCACTATCTCACATGATTGCTGCAAGAAAACTATGTTGTAAATTATGGGATTCCATAGGCTGCAATTATCATCATCATTATTGTTATTATTGAACCTAACTGCCATTACTAATAGCATAAGTGCTTCGATTTTTTCCCCAGGGTTAGGAATGGACTTATACTTGTCCTTCCATACTCTTATATAGAAGCCAAATTTTAATTGGGGAGTGTTAGCTAGGTAGCTCGCCTCAATATTGGGACAAGGAAGGAGACCAACAGCCTCCCTCAAAAACAGAACAGGGTTTATTAGCAAGAATGAACTTAAAAACACAAGGAAGATCAGTAGAATTAAGGGAAAGGAAAAAGATGGGGGAAGGGAAATGATACAACCTGAATAACACCACCACCCAGGGATCAGCTGAGAACACACGGCTGCATCCTGTCGCTTTCCAGCTTCAAGCTAGAATGGCAAAACTCCTCCCTTCTCCTTCCCAGCAGACCCCAGGCTGATTACACACAGCCCCAAGCCAATTGGCTGGCAGCCCTGACTGACAGTCACATGACTGCCCTCACTGGGCTTCCAGTCATTATAATTTTGCCAGGCCCATGGCGACGGCTACAACCAGTGGGTGGAGCACCGTGCCATTATGGAGGCGTGACGCCTGAGCCCCCAGCCAGTGCACATGCCAGGGATTTTTTTAAATTCTAGCCAAAAGATGGGGTCATAAAAACCTCAAATAACGATTAATTCTTTGCACTTAACAAGCATGTGTGCCAAATTGCTGGCATGTCAGCACAACTATAGATATACACAGACAATGTGTACAATGAAAGAATAAATATTTAGCAAGAAGAAAAATATTATTGGAAAAAAATGGGGACAGCTAGGTGGCGCAGTGGGTAGAGCACCGGCCCTAGAGTCAGGAGTACCTGAGTTCAAATGCAGCCTCAGACACTTAACACTCACTAGCTGTGTGACCCTGGGCAAGTCACTGAACCCCAATTGCCTCACTAAAAAAAAAAATGAAGGCCTGGGTGAGAAAGTTATTGATGTGAAAGTCATCATTTGAAGTTTAATGGGACCATATATGTCTTCTCTGACCTATGTGTGTCTTATGCTGATCACTGAAGGGAGAAATACTGTTTTGAGGACTAGAAATCCCAGGTAAAAACATATCTTTCCACTTCATTGACCATGTACACTAAAACCTTTGACTAGACTACAACAAAATGTGGAAAGTCCTCAAAGATATGGGAGTACCAGATCATCTTATTTTTCTCCTGAGGAACCTGTATGTGGGCTAAAAAGCAGCAGTTAGAACTGAACATGGTACAAGTGATTAGCTTAAGATTGAAGAAGTATAACAAGCTTGTATATGGTCACCTTATTTATTTAATGTAGTGTACATCAAGCAAAATGCCAGGCTGGATGAACCAAAAATAGGAATTAAGGTTGCCAAAAGAAATATCAATAACCTCAGATATGCAGACAGTATCACTCTGCTGGCAAAAAGTAAAGAATTAAGAAGACTTTTGATGAGGGTAAAAGAGAAGAGTATAGAAGCTGACTGGAAGCTTAACATTTAAAAAAAATTAAAATTAAGTAACTGATCCCATCACTTCCTGGCAAATAGAAGGAGAAGACATGGGAGCAGTTTCAGATTTTATATTCTTGGGCTCAAAGATCACTGCAGACACAGCTGCATCCATGAAATTAAATGATGTTTGTTCCTTGGAACGAAAGCTATGGAAAATCTGGAAAGCACAATCAAAACTATGTTTTTTCTAGTAACAATGTATGGCAATTAGAGCTAGAATGTAAGCACTGAAGAATCAATACTTTTGAACTTTGGTGCTATAGAAGACTTGAGAGTCTCTTGGACAGCAAACCAGTCAATACTTAAAGAAATTAATTCATATTACTCATTGGAAGTTCAAATACTGAACCTTAAATTATTTGGGCATATAATGAGAAGACAGGACTCATTGGAAAATACCCTGATGTTGGGAAAGATTGAATGCAAAAGGAAAAGTGGATGGCAGAATCTGAGATGGATAGATTTTGTCATGGAAGCAATAAATATAAGCTTGGACAGCCTTTGGGAGACAGTGAAGAATAGATGGACCTGGCATGTAATGATCCATCAGATCACAAAGAGCCAGATATGACTGAATGAATGAATAACAATAGTATGGCTAATCATAGAATCTTAGATATAGAAAAATTCTTTGAAGTCATCTAATCCAATACTTTTATTTTATAAATGAGTTAAATAATCTCTAGAGAGAAGTTAAATGATATTCTCACTGCCACAAATTAATTATGGCAGATTTGGATCTAGAATACAAATCTCTTGACACTTAGAACAGCTTCTTCCACTGCACTGGAATGTCTCAATTCTAATAAAGCCTCTGTCTGGTGTGTTAGGCTACCCCATTCTGGTATGTTCAGCTACCCTAATAAAATATGACTTATCAAGGAGCACTTAATATTAATTTTCTGGAGAACAAAGTTGGATGGGAAAGTGAAATCTAATTATTTATTGAAAATGACCTTCTACGTGAATCCTTTCTCAACCCCTCTTAATTACAGTACCTTCCCTCTGTTAACTATTTTCTATTTATCCTGTATATAATTTCCTTTGTATATATTTGTTCACAAGTTGTCTTCCCTATTAGATTGTAAGTTCCTTGATGGCAGAGACTGTCTTTGCCTCTTTTTGTAACCCCAGCACTTGGCACAGTGCCTAACACATAGTAGGCATTTAATAAGTAGTAAATAATTGACTATCTTTTATTACTGCACTAATTTTGATAACTATTCCCACCATCTCCTTCCCCTTCGCAAGTCAAGCACTATATTTCACCTCCATCTGTACTTTACTAAAATGCCCTTGCTTCTTTGAGTTATTCCTTAGTTTCAGCAAGAAAGCAAGATGTAATTCAGATTTTTTTAAAGTGAGAATGCTTTCATTCTTCTTTTAAAAATTTACATGTACACCTTTCAGAGTCTATTCCTCTTATTTAAGACTATTGATTTAGTTCTTTGTCTCTGTTCTCCGTCCTATGTTACCCTAGCTTTACTTTATGCCTGTGTAACAAAGGATGGTCAGCTGTGAACCAAACTCAGACAATGACAGTCTATCCTATTGTTCTCAGCCTCATCATACAGGTTTGTTTGTTTACTTCATTTGAAATGGCCACAAGGGATGTGGGTATTAGCCCACCTGCCATTGCAGGTCTAAACCTTCAACTTCATTTCCCAGTGCTGACATGAAAAGTCAAAATATGCAAATCCTACTGTAGATACTAGAAGAAGTCATGCTGGTTCCCACAATGCAGTGTGAGCAATTTTAAATATTCTTGTCAGGTTGCCTTTTACACAACGGATATATTGAGACATTTATAAGATGAGTCTAATGGAGCTGATGTGTGGGAATTAAAAACAGGAACATTTGCATGTGGAATTACCCTTAGCAAGCCCAAGAATATAAAGAAATAATTAATAACTCAGTCAGTCATCTATGGAGATCCTTAAAAGGAAGATCAGACAATTAAGTGAAAAAATAATTTTGTTTTCTGGTGGCTGTCCTGTTAAAAATGTGGAGCATAACCACAGGAGTATTTATGTGTTCCTTTTCAATATCTGTTTGGTTTGCATGTCTACTTGTCACTGGATAAAAACTATGAAAAAAACCTCAGAATTGGAAGTTGTGTGTGTGTGTGTGTGTGTGTGTGTGTTCAGTCATACTCACACATCCTACAATTCTCATGCTATATCTTTTCCAGATGTGATTATCTCAGACTAGCTCTCCCATTTGCAGTGGTTAAAAAGGTTTTTGGGATATAACATAGAAATTTGCCTTTTATGGCCCTTCTAGAATTGAAAATGGAAGGTGGTCCATGTGACATTGAGTATAGGTGAGTCACATGCTGAGCTTTGAAAAGAGAACACAGGTTGTGAATAGGAGATCTGAGGTCCCCTTTGAACCTAAGCAATATCCTGTGATGAAAACTTCCATATAAATTCAATGGTGCTTTGTTCACAGAAACAGCAGGTGTTGTTAAAAGGGTCTGTTCTCATGTCTAACACTGTTGCAGCACAATCCTGTTATTCCAACAAAGGGTATGTCCCAAACAAAAGTAATTAATTGTCTCAGATTTTCCAATGCTGTTGTGATTAACAGTGGCTTAAGATCATGAGATTTAATGGTTTAATCTGGTCAGGACAAGGGGTGTGTGTGTGTGTGTGTGTGTGTGTGTGTGTGTGTGTGTGTGTGTGTGTGTGTTTGTAACCCTTGGTATCTCTCTTTTCCAAAGAGAAACATACACTGGGGAATGAAGTCCTGCTGTCAGAAACAGAATCCTCAGGTTTGACAAGACCAGAGGTGAAGTGCAACAATGAATTCTAAAAGTACAATGATAATTTTCCCTCCTGGAGATGGAGGATACACCTAGTGGGAAGATATGACCATGGAGACTTAGAGGTCATATCTTTTTTAATTGAAGAGGTAAAGCAGCACAGAAGTTCATGTGTTGTATAATCTTAAAATTTGGTCAGGATCTAAAGGGATCTCTGTCAGTTACCAGGCTCACTGCTGATATTACAATAACCTCAGTGAATTGTTTCAGGTATGCCTGGGTTTAAGAGGAGATATTATAACTGTTTATTTTTGCTGAGACTGATGATGGTGTTTTCCTTCAACCCCTCCATTAACCTTTCCTTTCTCTCATCCCTTCACCCCCAGGGAAGACATATTTTGCTTCCAAAATTGTTCTTCCCTTTAGAATTTTGCTACACTTCATTCTCCACATTGCTCCTAACTCTTCCAAGTTTATTGATTCATTTGTTTCAAGGGGGAGATACAGAGAAGAGAAGTGGCTGGAAGAATATAAGAGAAAGATAAAAAGACAGTCTGTCTAAATGTCTAAGTGGAAGAAGTTATTCCTCTCCCTCTGAATAGGACATCAAAAGCCAAATGGAAGAAGATATTATTAATATCAATTTCCTCTTATTATTAAACTTCCCAAATAAGGCAAAATTGTAGTCTGGGTCTTCTCTCCTATATGCTAAGACTAACTATTATTGATCTGTAAAGAAACTATTGAATTATGCTATTCCCTTCATTGTTTCTGGAAATTAAATTAAATTACCAGGTTCACCTGGTAGAAGTAGTTGGATAAAGCTATACTCATATTTCAAAGCCCACCTAAAAGAAGTAGCTAGTTTCATTATAATCAACCAAAAAAAACCCCTTTCATTTTAATTTAATTTTTAATTTTTCTCAATTACATGTAAAGATATTTTTGAGTTCCAAATTTTTCTCCCCCCACAAGACCAGCAAGCAAATTGATACATCATACCTGTTAAACATATTTCCACATTAATCAGAACAAATGGGGAAAAAAGAAGACAGAGTAAACAAGAAGAATAACAAAAAAGAAACTAAAAAAGTGAAAATAATATGCCTCAATCTGCATTCAGACTCCATAGCTTTGCTGAATGTGGAGAACATTTTCCACCATAGGACTTTTAGCATTGTCTTGGATCATTGTATTGCTGAGAAGAGCTAAGTCTATCACAGTTGATCAATACACAATGTTGTTAATACTATGTACAGTGTTTTCCTGGTTCTGATCATCTCACTCAGCATCAGTTTATGCAAGTCTTTCCAGGTTTTTTTCTGAAATTCATCTGCTTATCATTTCATAATGCACAATAGTATTCTATTATATTCATATACCACAACTTGTTTAGACATTCCCTAATTGATGGGCATCCTCCCAGTTTCCAATCCTTTGCTACCACAAAAAAGAGCAGCTATAAATATTTTTGTACTTATGGGTCCTTTTCCCTTTTTTATAATCTCTTTGGGATATAGACCTAGCAGTGTTATTGTTGGGGTATGTGCAATTTTAAAGCCTTTTGAGCATGGTTCCAAATTGCTCTCCAGGATGGATGGATCAGTTCACAGCTCCATCAACAGTATTCCAATTTTCCCACATCTTCTCCCACATTTATCATTTTCCTTTTTTGTCATATTAGTCAATTGGATAGGTGTGAAGAGGTACCACATAGTAGTTTTAATTTACATTTCTCTAATCAGTAGTCATTGAGAACATTTTCAATATGGCTGTAGATAGTTTTAATTTCATCACCTGAAAACTTCCTGTTCATATCCTTTGACCATTTCTCAATTGGGGAATGGCATGTATTCTTAGATATTTGATTCAGTTCTCTATGTATCTTAGATATGAGGCCTTTATCAGAAACACAGTCTGTAAAACTTATTTCCCAGCTTTCTGAATTCCTTCTAATCATGTTTGCATTGGTTTTGTTTGTGAAATAAACTTTTTAAATTTAATGTAGTCAAAATGATCCACTCTGCATTTCATAATGCTCTGTATCTTATCTTTGGTCATAAATTATTCCTCTCTCCATGGTTCTGACAAGTAAACTATTCCTTCCTTTTCTAATTTGCCTATGGTATCACTCTTTATGTCTAGATCTTGTACCCATTTTTATTTTACTTTGAAAATGTATGGTATAAGATGTTTGTCTATGTCTAGTTTCTGTCACACAACCAAAAAACTTCCAAAACCTCAAAGTCATCTAATTTTATAGATGTATAGAAAAGTAATACTGTATACATACATGCATGTACACATACATACAAATTTATGCATATATACATGTCGGAGAGGCAGTATGGAATAGTGGAAAAAGAACAAGTCTCAGAATCATGAACTGTATTTGAAATACAGTTCTCACTTTATGCAATTGGACCATACCACAAATCACTACATAAACTTAATTTGCAGCTAGGTAGTGAAGTGGATAGAATTCTGGGCCTAAAGTGAACCCATCTTCATGGGTTCAAATACAGCCTCATATACTTAATAACTGTGTGACTCTGGGTAAATAACTAAAAAACTAACAAAGAATAAAATGAATAATGAACCTTAACTCAAGACTATTAAAAAGAAGAAAAAAAACAGAAAGAGAAAAATACTTATTGGCTTAAATAATGGCAACAAGAGCAATAAAGGGATTATCAAGAGATTTATTTGTTAAAGCATATCACTCCTGATATACTTTATATAATGATGAAAAGATAATTTAAAGAAAAAGAAGTGATAAGGAGGTCTAAAACAACATAGACTAATAAATCTCCTATAAGCTTCTCTCCCTCAAGATGAATCAATGTATTTTGTGTGATTTAATTGCAGACTAAGAAGATATACATGCCTATATACACCCTAAGGAATTCCATGGATGAACAATGAAGGGAAGTTAACTCCTGTAGTGCCTCAGAAAAAGAGAGACTATAGGAGAATTAGAGCAAAGGAAAAGGATTAGGAATTGGAATAGGATGGAAAGATAAATATCTAAAAACAGTATATGGAGGGGGACCCAGGGAAGAGTACTCCCATGAGGGAAGAAGGTGTCTTCTATAAAGACAAATGGGAATTAATTATACACACAAGTCTAATGAGTTGTTATGCAGGATGATCAATTCTTCTTAGAGATTGTTTTGCTTCCATGAACAACATTCTACTTCATGATAAGAGAAATTATAGAACGTGGTTCACCTAACATCCAGAAGGCTTAGAGGAAATAGACACAGAGGAGAAACTGAAAGGCAAATGGTCAAGGAAATGGTCATGAGGTCATCAGATCTATAGATATGTAATGGTTAAGTGGGGACACAGGGAAATTTCTAACATTGGCAATGTGTTTCTCTCCATTACTTCCCTCATGAAATAATACTTCTAAGAATGAT
The DNA here is from genome assembly GCF_019393635.1 of Dromiciops gliroides. Classification (NCBI taxonomy): domain Eukaryota; kingdom Metazoa; phylum Chordata; class Mammalia; order Microbiotheria; family Microbiotheriidae; genus Dromiciops; species Dromiciops gliroides. Next base: position 192,235,727 of record NC_057863.1, read on the forward strand.
GCACAACAGAAAAGAGTGACAAGGAAACAAGTTATACAAAGACATAATTTTAATTTCAAATAGTTGCCTAGAGAAGAGTACTGAAACTTGGAGTTCCAGAAGTTTTCATTTCACAGGAATCAAAAACAGAATAAAGAAGAATAAATACATAGACTATGAAGCAAAGAATAAAAGTTTATGATAGACAGAAAAATAAGGAAATTAGTTAAGTAAAATGATCTTTTTTTAAAAGAAAATGGTATAGAAAAAATTCTAACAAATAAGATTTGGAAAGGAGGATATATGGGGAGATTTTGAATTAATCAATTAATTGAGATATGACTAGCAAAGGGGGTAAAAGATGGAAAGAATTAGGTAAGTAGATAAATTAAACAAGAAAAATATCAAATCAAATTCCAGTACCAGGGGAAAGGCTGACAAATGGGATAGAGATATTGAAGATGGAGTGAAGAAAGTCTTTTGTAATTGGGCTATTTTAATGTAAATTTTAAAAAAACTAGTTGTCAGAATGAAGTACTGAAATAAAAGAAGAGAAGAAAATTCTAAAATAGAGAAAAAGACTAGCAACAAAAATGAATAGCATAAATATAATGACAACAAATTAAATTTGAATTTGTTATACATTTTCATTAAACAAGTGACAGGTTGAAAAAGAAAACAAAATCCTAAAATATATTCCTCTAAAAAGTACATATAATGAGCATAGATAGAATGAAAAATAAGAGGTTAAAGAAAAATATGATCATGCTATAAAAGTTAAATTTATACATTTGAGACAAATATGGTCCAACTTTAATCCAAGAATCATTTTAATCATAATAAAATATAAAAATGCACAGGTATCTTATTAACTGCAGAAAAATCATTTTAGAAGTAAAACATTTCTGTTTTTTAAAAACCCTATAAATATAATTTAAAAGTATCATTCTATCTAAAACGAAAGGGTTGGACCTCAAGGAACTCTGCATAGGTCCTTTATTTAAAGTAGGGGTCCTTGGCAGCCACAGCATTATGTGGTTGAAAGACTTCATCATGCCTTCATACTGGATACCCTCCCTCTTCTCTCTTTTTATGTGTTGTCTTCTCCTTTGATTGGGAGCTTCTTGAGGGCAGGAATTGTTTTCTGCCTTTCTTTGTATACCCAGCACTTAGCACAGTGTTGGGTACAAAGTATGCACTTAATAAATGGTTATTGACTAACTGATTGAAAAGTAAACATCATTTATAATAGGACCACATCACATAATTAATTTTCTTAATAAAGATAAAAATAAATCATTTTCCAACTATTACAATTCAAAAAAAGCTAGCAATAGCCACAAAAGGAGGAAAAAATGAGGACATAATGATAGTGAAGAAAAAAAACACCTACTTCTGATGAAAGAAGAAAATCCTATGGAATCAGCAAAGAAACTATTTGGTAAAATTAATAGTATCAGTAAAATTGTATACTAAAAAATATACCCATAAAAATCAACAGCAGTTCTACATAACAATAACAAACTGCAAAAGGCAATAATGGAAAATGAAATCACTGTTGGAACTACAAAAAGCCTAAAGATATATGAGGATTGATCTCCCAAAGTACACTCAGTTCTTATATTGCATCAATGTCTCTTAAAAAAAATTACAATTTAAGAGTTGAAGGAACATTCAATATTATATTTCTCAAGCTAGATGAATTAATAAATACACATTTAAAAAGACATAGAATGGCAAAGAAAATAATGAAAAGGATAATAATGAATAGGGAATAGCATATGCAGATGTCAAATTATAATATGAAGTAGTAATTATCTAAACAATTTATTTAATATTAGTGAACAATAGAAAGTTGATCACTAGAAATGAATAAGGGAGGATCAAATGATGGGACTCAATAGTTCAATGTTTTATGAACCCCAAAACATAAATTACTTGGGATAGAATTTCTTCTTTGGTAAGTTCATCTAGGAAAATATGAAATGTCTCTGGCAGAAATTATGCACAGACCAATTAATTCCACCATATTCCAAAATGAATTCAAAATGGAAATGTAACCTGTGCATTAACTATAATCTCAATAAATAAAGGAAGAAAGAAGGGAAGCAGATCATATACCTTTTCCAACTATGGATAGAAAATGAATTATTTTTATGATAATAAACATTTTTTTTTAGTGAGGCAATTGGGATTAAGTGACTTGCCCAGGGTCACACAGCTAGTAAGTGTCAAGTGTCCGAGGCCAGATTTGAACTCAAGTACTCCTGACTCCAGGGCCAGTGCTCTATCCACTGTACCACCTAGCTGCCCCAGTAATAAACATTTTTAATTAAAGTTTTGAGTTCAAAATTTTATCCCTCTTTCACTCCCTCCTCTCCTCCTTCCTCAAGGGAAGTAATCAAATATAGATTATACATGTGCAATTATGAAAAACATTATTATATTAGTCATTTTGTGCAAGAAAACTTGAATAACAAAAAAATCAAAGAATGTGAAGCATAGCATGCTTCAGTCTGTGTTCAATCAATATCAGTTCTGTCTTTGGAGGTGGATAGTCTGTTTCATCATTGGTCCTTTGGGATTGTGTTGGATCATTGCATTGCTGAGAATAGTTAAGTCATTCACAGTTCTTCAAAAAATATTGCTGTTACTGTGCACAATATTCTCCTGGTTGAGCTCACTTCATTATATATCAGTTTATACAAATCTTTCCAGGCCTTTCTAAAATCATCCTACTTGTCATTTCTTGTAGCACAATAACATTCTATCACTATCATGTATGACATCTTGTTAAGACATTCCCCAATTGATGAGCATTCCTTTGATTTCCAGTTCTTAGCCACTACAAAAATAACTGCTATAAATATTTTTTTGTACAAATGGGTTTTTTTTCTCTTTTTGGGGATGTTTTTGGGATATAAACCTAGCAGTGGTATTGCTGGGTCAAAGGGTGTGCACAGTTCTATATCCCCTTTGGCATAGTTCCAAATTGCTCTCCTGGAATGGTTGGATCTTTTCACAACTCAACCAACAGTGGTTTAGCATTCCAGCATTCCCACATCCTTTCCAATATGAAATATTTTCCTTTTTTGTTATATTTGCCAATCTTATAGGTGTGAGGTGATACTTCAGAGTTGTTTTGATTTGCATTTCTCTGATCAATAGTGACCTAGAGAATTTTTTGTATGATTATGGATACCTTTTATTTTGTCTGAAAAAAAATGATGAGCAGGATACTATCAGAAAGACCTGGGGGGACCTACATGAGCTGATGCAAAGTGAAATCTACTGCATACAAAACAACAGTATTATCGTGAGATGATCTGCTGTGAATTACTTGGTTATTTTCAACAATGCAATGATCCAAGAAAATTCCAAAGGTCTTATGAAAAATTCAATCCATCTACAGAAAGAGAACTGATGGTATTTGAATACAGAATGAAACATAATTCTTCTTTGTTAGTTACTTCATAGGAAACAAAAAAATAATATGATGAACAGTATGCTATCAGAAAAACCTGGAAAGACCGACATGAACTGAAGTAGAGTGAAGTGTACTATATACGAAATAACAGCAATAGTGTAAGATGATCTTCTGTGGGGGACTTGGTTATTTTCAGCAATGCAATGATCCAATAAAACTCTGAAGGACTTATGAAAATTTCAATCCATCTACAGAGAAAGAATTGATGGTATCTGAAAACGGATTGAAGCATAATTTTTTTTTGATAGCTTCTTAATATGAAGTTTTGATTTTGTCTGTTTTCTTTCACAACCTGGCTAATGTGGAGATGTTTTGAATGACTAATCATGTATAACCTATATTGAATTGCTTGAATTCTTGGGGTGGGGGTGGGGATGGAGGGAGGAGGAGAAGTTGGAACACAAAGTTTAAAAAATTAATGTCAAAATTTGTTTTTATATATAATTTGGAAAATAAAATTCCAAATAAAAAAGAAAAATGCTTTTATGGTTAAAAAAAAGAATTACACCATTTATGGCTAAAAAAAGAATTATACCCTCTCACACACAAATCCATTTAGAATAAAATACTCTTTTATTTATGTGCTAGAGACAGGAGACCAAAAGAGAAGTCAAGGACTTCTCTCCAGGGGAGATGGTTCAGAGACAATTCTCTGAAATACCTAACAGGAAAAAGGCAAAAGCTCTTATAGATGGTAGATGAGGTGATCACCTGAGCCCTTATTGGGGGTGGGTTGGGAGAAGTGGGTGAAGGGTGGTTGTTTTGATTTCTTGAGTTATCTCTGTCCCCTGGTGCTGACCACACAGCAGCCTAATTTTTCAAGGTGTGTCTGTCCTGCAGTGTAGCTTCTCAAGAAAACTTATCCCAGACCCATGTCCTTTAGCTGGACAGTTTAAATTTTAAGAGTCCCACATTCCTTGATATGCCCCAACCCCATAACCCTTCTATACAAATGAATTTAATTCATCTAAGAAAAAAGTGGTCAATTAAAAGAATCGTTTATTATGAAATATCTCTGATAATTCCCACTATGGGAAGAGAAAAGGGGAAGCATACAGGGAAAAAATCTAGATGATGTAAAAGTTAAGTAGCACCTAGAGTCAAAAGGCCTAGCTAGATTCAAATCTCACATCTGCTATAAAGTATCAACTTGACCCTGGAAAATTCATTTAATCACTCTCACCCCCTAGTAGGACAAGAGCTAATCTTCCCCATAAAGATAGTTTTCTTCCTTACTAAAAGTTACCTATACCAAAGGAAAGTGAGGGAGAGAAGGAAGAGAGGTTTTGTTTGTTTGTTTGTTTTTTAATATATGAGAAAGCAAAAGTTTAAGAAGGCTAAAGTAACTACTTCAAAGTAACACAGCTAATTTACACAAGTAGGATCATATCTACTTCTCCACTTCATTTTGTGTTCTCACTACATCTCCAATAAAGCACCTACATCTGTCCAGTCTACAACATATTCACAGACCAAAAATATAGAGGAACAAACAAAAGAAAATATTCTGTACGTGAACAGAATATTTCCTCAGCATGTGATTAGCATAATAACATGGAAATATGTAAATTTAGAATTTCCACAAAAGTTTCCCTTCCTAATTCTTTTTCGCATACAAAAAAAATTGACTTTTTTCATTTAAAATCTTTATTAAAAAAAAAACCAGCTTGGAATGCTGAAGTTTATTTTATTCCTTAAAATTCTTAAAAGTATAAAGAAATTAAGCTCTTTACTTAAGAAAACTGTTTCTATAACATCAAAAAGATAAACTCACAAAAGGGAAAAAATAACCATGGAAGACAGATTGTCATAGCAACCAGATACGAACAAATTTGGCATAGAAAGTAACCTGATTATTTCTCCCTTTTTAAAAATCAAAATTATATATCATCAAGTTCAGTAACAGAACAATTGGAAATAGAGTAAGATGGTTCCTGTTGAATTTAAAATAAATTGCATTCACTTTAAAGTACCTTAACACTTTCACTGCCAAACACAACTACAAATTACTTAGTCAAAATATATTTTGTTTGTTTTTCTGCAAGAATTTTTGACACTATTCTCCAGGGTTCTGCTGAAATTTTATTCCAGGATACTAAAATTTATAGGTCATCAAAAAAAAAAGTTTCACTCCTTCAGTCATGTCAAATTCACTATAATAATAAATCCTCCCTATAACTCAAATGAATTTGTATTAACTATTTATGGTATTATTTTCATATCATGAATTGATTTGAGAGGGGTTTTTGGTGCTATTTTGCTGAGTGCCAAAATTACTAGTTATGGATAGGGGACCTTCATTCCCTAAGTAATCAAGAAAGAACAAATATCTCCCAGATTCTCTACTTTCTCTTCATTCCTAGTAGTCAGTCAGTCCTAATTTGGTTATTACCACTATCTATATTGTTTTAGTAGTCATTTAATTGTCTTTTGTGTATTGATTCTCTTAGGTCTAATACAGTAAGAAGTATCTTTCTCCAGAAATTTTCTACTCAAAGACATAAACAGTGGAGGGAAAATGGGTTTGGGTACATGTCACCAGTATCTGAATGGGGGTATCCTTCTTCCCCAAGCTTTTTCCCTATTTCAACCTCCATTTTCATGCCTCATTTCATGACCTTCTATGGACCACCCCAGTGCCATTCCCCTCTAGTATTCCATTGTTCAGGCAAGAGTCTTTCTGACTTCTCTCCCAATGTGATTTCATTCATTGTCAGAATGTTCTCTGCCCTAGTCCAACCTGCAACATTTTCTGTCCTAGGTAAAAATATTCCTCATCATAAATCTTTCTATTCAAATCAGTTGCCTTATAAAACATTGCAGATGTCATAATTGTTAAAATAGCAATTTACCAAAATGTAGTTAACTGTTGCTGTTTGCTTCCTATGTTTGTAAAGGAAAGGAAATGTCAAAACCCTCTGAAAGTTGCTGTTTCGGATTTTAACCCCTTGGTAACAAGAACCAAGTTCCCCATTGCATTAGCACCTAACTGTCAAGGGGTTAAAGTAACCAGCACAATGATTGTAACCAGAACTTTTGATTGTAGCATTTGGCAGAACTGAAAGGAAAGGAAGGAGTACTACATGTTGAAGGGCCTGCGGGTAACAGAAGCAGATACTGGGGAGAAGATGAAATGTCATATGAAGTCTTCAAAGTCTTGAGAATATCCTCCATCACAGCCACCATTGTTTGCAAGATCATCTTTCATTGTAGCCTTTAATCCCCCTCCAGGAAGCACACCTTTCTTCTTTTTTGGTGTTGCTTTGCTTTCTTGTTTATGTTTTTCACTGCATAGTACTGTCAATGAATTGGTAATCTTTCAAGTCATCAATTTCTAATGAAATACTAATGCTTCAAAGAAGATGCAATCATATAGAGATTTGTCATACTGTGTAATTTCATCTTTTAGTAACTTGTCAAATTCTGTGACGTCATCTTTTGAAGCGGGATTCATGGCATCTATACCACAGATTGACTTATTAACACCAAAGGTTTCTTTTGCTAATTCAAGGTCGACCTCTTCCTGTAATTTCTTTAGCAATAATTGTTCTTGTGGAAGTTCCTTAGATTCTTCTGGCTCTTCCAACCTTTTCTTAATTTATTACTGTCTTTTTTTTTCTATTGCCATTCTTTCTCCTTGATTTTCTTCTTTTCTGAAACTTTCGTTTCTGGTTTTACCTCTGTCTCCTATTTTTTGTTTCTCTTTATTATCTTTATGCCAGTTTTCTTTGACGTCTTCATCCTCATCTTTGCCCTCCTAGCTGTCTCCGTCAGCCGCACCCCCCTCCACCTTCTGCATCCACAATTCCACTGAGAACGTGTCCATGTCTCGGGAATCCAAACCCCACCCCATCCCCTGTCCTCCCCTGCCCCCGCCCCTCAGCCTCCACCACCTCAGGCCTGTGTGTGTGAGTGCGAAAGGGAGAGAAGGGAGGAGAGCTAGAGAGGGCAATGAAGTCAGTCTAGTCTTTTTTTGGGGGGGGGGGCAATGAGGGTTAAGTGACTTATTCAGGGTCATACAGCTAGTAAGTGTCAAATGTCTGAAGCCGGATTTAAACTCAGGTCCTCCTGAATCTAGGGCCGGTGCTTTATCCACTGTGCCACCTAGCTGCCCCCTAAGCCAGTCTAGTCTTAAAAAATCCTAAGGTGACTTTTTCAAGAATCTTATTTAAGAAAACTCAGTCTATCCCCAAAAGCAAATGTGTCCCATACTGGTTAAGACTGCTTACCATTTCCAGGACAGAAGTCTCCTATTTTTATATCACTATGATATTATAAAGTTTTATTCATCCATCCTGCCTTTACTCAATAAAGAATAACTCCAAAGGTCACGACCTCATTGTCAATTTAATATGATTCCCTCAGTGCTTACTATAGTGTTCTTCACCCTGGGAGTTCTACTTGAATGACTAATTTAAATAAAGAAGGGAAATTTCAAAGTGGAACAACTGTTGTAATCATTTTCTCACTGTCAGATGTTTGTTGCTGGTAGGAGATCACAAGAGAGTCATTAACATGGGACCCTGGGCTCATTTCTACATGGTCATGTATCTAACCAGGAGGAAAGTGTTACATGTGTTTCACACCAAAATTCTCTGAAATTCTAAGTTTCTATAGTCTTCAGTTTCTTTCATTTTTTTCTAATCTAACCCCATGCTTGGGTCAGGCTTTTTATCTTATAAAAATGACATTTTTATACCACTCAGAGAGTTCATTAGTATGATATTCTCTAGATCATGATGAATCTTTTCCTTTCTTCTGCAGAGATTTCATAGGGAGACAGTGGGGTACAGCTGAAAGTATTGGGTAAAATGCCATTTCCCCCAGAAGTTAAAAAGCTAGACAATTTGAAAATGAATATCAATTAATTAAAATAAAAATTTTTAAATAAGTTCTCACAATGGCAGGATTCTTAGCCACCGTCCTAGGAGTATTGGATCCTGTCGTCAAACTACTGAGGCTAAGTTGGAAGAAATTCAGGATTCATCCTAGCTAAGCCAAACCTAAAAACCCTCTAAAGCATACCTGATAAGCCAGCCCACTTGAGACCTCTAGTAGTGAGGAACTTCCTGAGGCATACCATTCTACTTTTGGAGAGCTATAATTATGTAAAAGTACTTTCAAAGCATCTCAGAAAAATTGACCCTCTCCCTAATTTCTCCTGATTTCTTCCTAAAGCCAAGCAGAATACCTTTAACCTCTCCTGTACATTTAATGTGTATGCTCTGATCTCATTCTCTCAGGGAAGGCCATCTACTTTCCCTTTCAGCATGCCAGTCCTGCTACTGGATGTGAACCCTGTAGACTCCCTGTTCCATTTAACACTTAACACTGAGTAGCTTTTTACAAAGTGATATTTACTTCAAAAAATAAAGAGTAACATTTTCCTTCAGTACCTGCAGGGCAGAAGTAGAAGAGATTGAGGAATGCTCATACTGGTAGGAGCAGGGAAAAACAAACAGAAAAGACAGGTAACTAGGAGGAGAAATTGGCAAAATAGTGGTAAATACAGCAATATGTATGAGGACCTAAAAAAAAAAAAAACTCAGTTCTTCCAATAAAAGATTGTTGGTACCTCTGGAGAGACAAATTTTATTAGAGTAATGAGGTCTGAGACCATATTACAAAGGATTCATGAGTGAGAAAATTAAGTGCAGGTAAATAGTGTAGACAACTTTTCCTAGAAGTTTTGTTTGTGGGTTTTTTGTTTGTTTTCTTTTGGTGAGGCTATTGGGGTTAAGTGACTTGCCCGGGGTCAAACAGCTAGTAAGTAAGTGTCAAGTGTCTGTGGCAGGATTTGAACTTAGGTCCTCCTGAATCCAGGGCCTGTGCTCTATCCACTGTGCTACCTAGATACCCCCTAGAAGTTTTAATTAGAAAAAGAAGAAAGATATACGATATTCGTTTAAGGACCTGGTGGGGTGTAGTGAAGGTTTTCTTAAACATGGAGGAGATGATCAATTTTATAGTTTTTAGGGAAAGAATTTGGACAGAAATATAGAGAGAGATTGAAGATTAGTAAAATAGAGGGGAGGACTGAAGAGGCAATCTGCTGGATAAAAGAATCAAAGGCACTGACATGGAGAAAAGGCAACTCATTTTAAGAGACTACAGGAATGAGAGAATGGAGGATGATGACAAGGAACTTGGAGAAGAAAAGAGAGGGAGGAAGTTCATCATGAATGGTTTAATAGTTTTTGTTTTTATTTGCTGTTCTTTTTTTAATAAGAGGTGAATTCCTCAGATAAGAAAGGGGAATATGTGGAGGCTAAGATGAAAAGTCACAATTTGAAAGAGCTTCTGTGGGGAACAGGATAGGGAATCATTTAGGGAGGAATAAAGGACCTAGTTGACATTAGTTGATATAACTTCATAATATACTCACTAACTCAGTTGTCTTAACTACCTCTAGCTCCATCTGCAGAATATGAATGGGAGCAGAGGAAGATTGTAGAATTTTTTCAACAGAAGAACAAAACACAAAGGATTAACTGAGTGACTACCAAGTCACAGTTAAGTTGATGCAGGGGGCAGATAGTGGCACAGTCCATAAAGCACCAGTCCTGGATTCAGTGGGACCTGAGTTCAATCTGGACTCAGGCACTTGACGTAAGTCACTTACCCTCATTGCCCTGAAAAAAAAAATCAAACAAACAAACACAGAAAAGAATTTGATGCAGGGGAGGTAGTATGAGAAAAAAGTACAAGTGCTAGAGTGGATAGCCAGGTAGCAATGTCATGAGGAAACAACAGGTATATGGAAAGAATATGCTAGGAAGCAGTTCAGAATTTAGGAAAGCTTGCCCATTATGGAAGGGATATATGGAAGGCATCGTCAAAGGGGTTTAAGTGGGATATGGAATTTCAGAGGCTGGGGGATGACTGAATAGGAGGGGACAGGTGGAGGCATTTTAATTCTAGGCAGTGAATAATTAGCTAATTCAGGGATGGGGAGAGTTATAGGGAGAAGTTTGCTATCCATAGAAGTGGTAGAAGTATTAGATATTTCTCAGTGAGACTTAAATCTCTCTGATTCATTTTCTCCCCCATCCAGGACTCATGTTTAGCAAAATAAGATGAACAATTAACTTTTATTCAGACCAGAAAAAGTAAATCCACAGAAAATAATTACAGCTCAAATAATCATTCACTTATTTCTTTCCCCATTTTACCAAAGTAATTTGATTCCCAAGCCCATGAAAGACTCAGAACCACAAAAGGAAAACTTTTATTTTAACAAAATAATTTTAGCAAAAAAATAACAAAATAAAAATTTTCTTCTAGTAGTGTTATATTTGCATCCATTTTTGTCCCCCACAGACTCTTCATATCCTTCTTCTATGCACTCCCCATTCTAATTAGGGAGTACACCTGTGTTTCTTAGACACCTAAAAAAATTGACCTCTTGCTCTCATCCAATCCACAACCATGATATATATATATTGTCTTCTCTGGTTACATACACAAATAGGAAAAGAGGAAATTCTATGCTACCTGCTATTCTGTGTTCTCACTCAGATTATCTGCAGGCCCTGCCCATTATATTAGGTATTGGCACAAATCATACAATATCCATTAATTTACACATGTGGGGAGGAAAAAGAACAAGTACTGGACAGCTAGGTGGCACAGTGGATAAAGCACCGGCCTGAATTCAGGAGGACCTGAGTTCAAGTCTGACCCTTGACACTTACTAGCATGTGACCCTGGGCAAGTCACTTAACCCCCATTGCCCTTAAAAAAAAAAAGAACAAGTATTTATTAAGTATCATGTGCCAGACACTGTCCCTAAATGTTTTTACAAATATCAAATCTGATATACATACCAACCCTATGAGGCAGGTGCTGTTATGATTTCACTTTACAGTTGAGGGAATGAATCAAAGAAAGGTTAAATGATTTGCTCAGGTCACGCAGCTAGTAAATATTTCAATATGGATTTGAACTGAGGACTTCCAGACCTTAGGTCCAGTATTCTATACACTGGGCAGGTAGGTAGTGCAGTGGAGAGAGCACTGGGCCTTGAGCAAGGAACATCTTTAGTTAAAATCTAACCTCAGACACTAGTAGATGTGTGACCCCAGGTGAGTCAATTATATCTGTTTGCCTCAGTTTCCTCATCTGTAAATTTGCTAAAGAAGGAAATGGCAAAGCAATCCGTGGTTTTTTGGCCAAAAAAAGAAAAAAAAACAAACAAAAAAAGACAAAACAAAACAAAGGTCACAAAAAGTTTTACATAACTGGAAAATGACTGAATAATCAGTACATCCTCACATTCTAGAAAGAATCAATTTGTAAGGAAGCATTATTTTGAATTATATTTCTTTGAAATTTGTATTACTTGAAGGAATAATGAGGTTTTCTTATATAAATAGTAAATTTATGCTAGATCAAGTATTTTTCTTATTTTTTCACAATTAAAAGATTTGATTATAAACACAATTATTCCTTTAGAAACTCCACTGAGATTTATATTCCTCTCCTGGAATGCTCTCTACAAGTTGCAATGAAGCAGAATGTTTAGATATGCATTTCAAACAGAAAAATAGCATAATTTGGTCCTCATAAAGCATGTTATGCCTTATTTCATTTAAAAAATTTAAGACAGCAAGTTACCCTATGACCAGGAAATCACAAAATAAATGACTACTTAATCAAACCTGAGTTATTGAAATATTTCTTTGTACTGTTTTGCATGAGGGTTCAAATATGAATGTAAGAAATGAAAGCAGTTAGTGATAATTTACTGCAGTCTTTGAAGTGAAGGGAAAGAAATATAGAGAAAGAGAGGGGGAGATGGAAGGAGGAAAGGAAGGTAGGAAAAAGGAAGGAAGGAAGAAAGGGAAAGAAACAAACAAAGAAATGAAGAGAGAAAGTTAAAGAGAGGAAAAGAGAAATAAAGACAGAGGGAGAGGGGCAGCTAGGTAGTGCACCGGCCCTGAATTCAGGAAGGCCTGAGTTCAAATCCAGCCTCAGACACTTGACACTAGCTATGTGACCTTGGGCAAGTCACTTAACTCCTATTGCCCTACCAAAAAAAAAGACAGAGGGAGGGAAAGTAGGAATGATGGAGACAAAAAACAAAAGAGAAAGTGAAAGAAAAAAGGGAGAAATAGGAGAGAGGAAAGGGAGAGGAAAGAAAAAGAGAGAGAAGGAAAAATAAAGAGAAAAAATGAAAGGGAAAGAAGAAAAGAGAGATGAATAAAAGAGATGAGAGGGAGGTAAGAGAATAGAGAGAGAGAGAAGGAGAGGAAAGGGAGAAGAAAGGTAGAAGAGGAGAGGAAGGGAGAAGAGAGGAGGCATTTGTTTCTTCTCACACTTCCCACTCTTACTCACTTCTATCACAGTGCCAGAGCTGTTGTTTGTCCTTCCTTCTTTAAGAAGACCGTGACAGATATCAAGACTTGCAATAAAAAGGATTTAAGTGAGGGAAGGATGTGCAAGGCCACCAACCTCACTATCTCCTCCAGAACCATCTAGGTCTAGTGGCAAGATAGATAGATAGATAGATAGATAGATAGATAGATAGATAGATAGATAGATAGATAGATAGATAGATGGATGGATGGATGGATGGATGGATGGATGGATGGATGGATAGATATAGATATAGATATAGATATAGATATAGATATAGATATAGATATAGATATAGATATAGATATAGATATAGATATAGATATAGATATAGATATAGACATAGACATAGACATAGACATAGACATAGACATAGACATAGACATAGACATAGACATAGACATAGACATAGATATAGATATAGATATAGATATAGATATAGATATAGATATAGATATAGATATAGATATAGATATAGATCAGGATGGCTACAGATGACCCTGGATGTCCAAGGTAATTGGTGTTAATGACTTACCCAGGGTCACACAGCTATGTGTGATGCAGATAGGTGAGATTTAAACTCAGGTCCTTCTGAGTCCAGAGCCAGTGCTTTATTCACTGTGCCACCTAGCTGCCCCTATAATGGCAGAGAAAGGTGAAATAGGAATAAAGAATGCCCTGAAATTTAGTGAATTTTACCAGGCCAGCCTTGCAAATATGACACACACAAAAAAGTTTTTATTTAATGGACCAAAAATAACTTTGCACAGGCTGTTTTCTGTAATTTTCAACATGATTATAAACACTCTCAGGCTTTTCTAAAAAGATATACATTTTCACTGAATATGTTCTCTTGGAGCAAGAACAACATTAGCTTGGGAATGCATTAGTAGGGATCAGAACACCTGATCATAAAAAAAAAGTTTCAATTGGGTGAATTATTATTTTAAGTGAGTAACATTTATATTTCTTTTTGTTTTGTTTGTTTACTTGTAGAAGCAGTGTTCAAGTCCTACAAGCATCAATATTGTCTATAAGCAAGAGATTAAACCTCTCAGCATCATGGACAACTCTTAAAAATTATAAATTGAAAAGGGAATACCAACATGCATTAGTAGAGGCAGTTATCTTACTCAGAATTTCCCATAAGCATCTAGTCCTTCTCCTTGGGATTTCATTGTTATAAGCAACTCCTGAGGAGGAAATCTTCCTCTGCCAAAGCAGATCCACAGGTGTACTTCAGCTTATTCTCTTGGAATGTTTCTTTCACTTCATAAGGTTAAATGCGTTGAAAGCAGGAATTTCTGGAGGGAACTCCAAGGCAGTTAGAAATTCTTAATGAAGTGTTTATCACATCAATTGGTGATTCATTAAGAAGGCCACAAACCTCAAGAGAATCAAATTGGGCAATGAGAGAAATAATGCTTCAGTCTATATTCAGACCCACCCAGTTCTTTTTCTGAAGATGGATTGCATTTTTCCTAAGTCCCTCAGAGTTGTATTGGATCTTTGCATTGCTGAAAACAGCTAAGTCATCTTACAGTGTTGCTGTTATTTAGTATACAGTATATTTCACTTTACATCAGCTCATGTCTTTTCAAATTTTTCTGATAGCATCCTGCTCATCATTTCTTTTCTTTTCTTTTCTTTTTTTTGTCATCATCATCCAACAGATATTTATTTTATTTTTTCCAGTTACATGTAACGGTAGTTTTCAACATTCATTTTAATAAGATTTAAATTTCCAAATTTTTCTCACTCTGTCCCTTTCCTCCCCACATCCACAAGACATCAACCAGTTTATATATGTACAATCACAAGTGCTCTTATTATCACTTCTTTCTATGGGGGTGGATAGTATGCCTTAGTCCCTGGGATTGTCTTGGATCATTGTATTGCTGAAAGTACTTAAGTCATTCACAATGCTCATCAAACAATACTGCTGTCACTATGCACAATGCTCCCAGTTATGCTTACTTCACTAATACATCAGTTCATGAGTCTTTCCAGGTTTTTCTGGAATCATCCTGTTTGTGATTTCCTATAGCACAATACCATTCCACCACAATCATATACCACAGCTTCTTCAGTCATTCCTCAATTGATGGACATTCACTTGATTCCCAATTCTTAGCCACCACAAAGAATTACTATAAATATTTTTTGTACAATTTCCCCCCTTTTCTCTTTTTCAAGATTTCTATTGTTCATTGTTTCTCTCCATTATATTCCCTTCCCCATGTTAGTGACTCTATTATCTATCTTCTTTCACCCTATCCTTCTTCAAAAGGGATTTGCTACTGTCTGGTCCCCCCACCCCCTGAATTTGCACTCCCTTCTTTTGCCTCTCTCTCTTTATCCCCTTACCCTCCTATTTCCTATTTCCCTGCAGGGAATATATATATAAGGAACTGCTTCTATCAAAAGAGGATAAAAAATCCTGAGAGAGGCATGAACTGTTGGTACTTGCTCTTGGCTCTTTGGCTTGTCGATCTTCTGAACTCTCTTGGGTCTCCTTGAGACCATGTACTGTCTCTCTAAGAGAAGAGAAGATAGATAGACATGTGGTCAATATATATATTATAATATAATATAATAAAAATAATAATATGCTTACCCCCCCCATAAAAAGAAAGGTTATGCTCAGTTTTGCTGGATACATGATTCTTGGTTGTAATCCCAATTCCTTTGCCCTCTGGAATATCATATTCCTTGCCCTCCAGTCCTTTAATATAGAAGCTGCTAGATCTTGAGCTATCCTGAGTGGGGCTCCACAGTGCTTGAATTCTTTCTTTTGGGCAGCCTGCAATGTTTTCTCCTTGACATGAGAGCTATGGAATTTGGCTATAATATTCCTGGGAATTTTCCTTTGGGGATCTCTTTCAGGAGGTGATTGGTGGATTCTTTCAATTTCTATTTTACCTTCTGCTTCTAGAAATTCAGGGCAATTTTCCCTGACAATTTCTTGGAATATGATGTCTAAGCTCTTTCCTTGATCATGGTTTGCAGGTAGACCAATAATTTTCAAATTATCTTTCCTGGATCTATTTTCCAGGTCAGCAGTTTTTCCAAGAAGATGTTTCACATTGCCCTCTATTTTTTTAAAATTCATTTGGATTTGCTTTATTGTGCCTTGGTTTCTCATAAAGTCACTAGCTTCCATTTGTTCAATCTTAATTCTTAGGCAATTAGTTTCATCAAAGAGCTTTTATACCTCCTTTTCCATTTGGCCAATTTGGATTTTCAAGTTATTGACTTTTTTCTCATGTCTTTCCTGCATTACCTTCGTTTCTCTTTCCATTTTTTCCTCTACTTCTCTAAGTTTATCTTCAAAGTCCTTTTTGAGCACCTCTATGGCCTGAGACCAATTCATATTTTTCTTGGAAGCTTTAGGCCCTGACATTGACATCTTCCTCTGAGGGTGCACCTTGATCTTCCTTATCACTAATGAAACTTTCTATGGTCCTCAACTTTCTCTGTCTGCTGATCTCACCTTTCTTTTACTTGACTTTTAGCTCCTTAAATTGTGGCACTGTTTCCAGGATGCACTATCCCAAGCTTCAGAAGGTCCCAGGTGGTATGATTTAAGAAGAAGCAGGTTCTTCACTCACCTTGCCTGTTCCCTGGTCCATAGATGATGCCAGACCAACTTGCTAATCAACCAACTTTGTGTATTGTGGTTGTTAGCTCTGAGGAACCTGTGTCCCTCCCCAACCTGGGCCACTGCTACTCAAGCCTACCTCCTGGTTCCCAGCAAGGGTGGAAAAAACCCCAAGTTCTGCCTCAGCACCAGCCGAGACCCCTGTAATCTCCCCCCAACCCCCACCAAGGGCTAAACTCTCTCACCAGACGTGAGCTTAGTTCCAGATGACACTGGCACTGCAGCTGATTCTGAGGCTCTGGGGGGTCTCTTTCTCTTCTGAGGTTTTTCTGGGACTGGATCTGTGTCAGCGTGACTGTGAGGCTTGGGCTCCACTCCTGTCTCAACACAGCAACTCCCTCCATCCTACCTTCCAAACTGTCCTCTGTAGGAGATGATTTCAGCACATTCTTCTGTGGGTTTTGTTGATTCGGTATTGTCCTATGGCATTTATTTGCCTACTATCATTTCATAAAGCACAAAAGTGTTCCATCATAATCTCATCCCCACAAATTGTTCAGCTATTCTCCAATTGATGAGCATCTCCTCTATTTCAAATTCAACTTTATATTTTATCTCTTTTTGTATAGTGACCTAATATTGGTTAGATTGCATGGTTTTACAGCCCTTTGGCCATAGTTACAATTGCTCTACAGAATGTTTGAATCAATTTACAACTTCACCAAGATTGCATTAATGTCTTATTTCCTAAATATTCCTACATTTGTCATTTCCCTCTGCTAACCTAACTTCCTATCAAATAGGCATAAGGCAGTACACAGAATTGTTTTGATCTCCATCTTTCCAATCAATAATGAGTTAGAGCATTTTTTCATAAGGTATAGGTAGCTTTGATAATTTGATTATTTTTTAAAATTCACTCAATTCTCTTTCTGTTTGAGAAATGAGGCCTGTCACACAAACTTGCTTCAATTTTTTTTCACATTTTACTATTGCTCACTGTATTTCTCTTCATTTTATTCCCTCCCTGTGACAATATTCTTTTTTCTATTTTGTTTCACCCATCCCTCCTCAAAAGTATTTCCTTTGATTGCCTCCTCCCCCAATCTGTCCTCCTTCAATACCCCCCATCCTTTCCCCTCTTGTATTCTTGCAGGGTAAGGATAGATTACTATAGCCAATTAAGTGTGTATGTAATTCCCCACCTTGAGCCAATTCTGATGAGAGTAAGGGTCACTCACTCCCCTGCACCTCCCCCATCTTTCCCTCCATTCCACAGGCTTTTTCTTGCTTCTTTTATGTGAGAAACTTTAAAACATTCCAAATGAATGAAAAAATAGAGAGCAATGTGAAATATCTCCTTGGAAAAACAGCTGACCTGAAAAATAGATCCAGGAGACATAATTTGAAAATTATTAGACTACCTGAAAACCATGATAAAAAAAAAGAGCTTTGACATCATTTTCCAAGACATTATCAGGGAAAATTTCCCTGACAGAAGGTAAAATAAAAATTAAAAGAATCCACCAATCACCTCCCAGGAATATTATAGCCAAATCCCAGAGCTCCCAGGTCATGGAGAAAATATTGCAAGCAGCCAGAAAGAAACAATTCAAGTACCATGGAGCCACAGTCAGAATAACAAAAGATCTGGCAGCTTCTATATTAAAGGATCAGTGAACATGGAATATGATATTCTGGAGAGGAAAGGAATTGGGATTACAATCAAAAATGACCTACCAATCAAAACTGAAAGGAAGAGTGTGGGGGAACAGGACTTCAATGAAAAATAGGACTTTCAGGCATTTGTGAAGAAAAGAACTGAACTGAACAGAAAATTATAGTCTCATTTGATCCTCATTTCTCCATCTTTTCTAGAAATAGTCATGAAAGATTTGGCTAGTTGGATGGTTTACTAATTCCCTTGGTCTATATGTCTAATAAGAAAGAAAGAAATGTAGAGTTTATCAAGTCTAACATCAAATAAGGCCATGTGTCATTGATTCCAGCTTCAATGTTCTATGAAAATGAGACAAAATTGCAGTTCTTGTTCTCATTACTTTATTTCTTAGTCAGTAACATATTAAATATCAAATTATTATAAAACTATATTCCCTTTAAAGAAAAATAATATTCAAAGTAGAATTTGTACCTAAATAAATTATAATGCATATATGTTATGCATCCACATGTGTATATATATATGCACACAAATACATACATACATTGTGTTGTTAACTGAAGGCAGAAAGCCAAATAAGATGGTCTTTTAAGATAGGTACTAAATTTTTAGTATTCTAAATGTATATAAAATTTTAGTTATAAACCAGGAGAAAAAATGTATTTCTAAGAAGATGGAATTGTTATACATTAATTTGAAATTTTTAGGAAATATGTCATATGTATAATGAATTAACTGCAATTAGTTTGTTGTATTTTCCAGGAACCAATCAGAAGAGCTAAAATCCTGACAGAAAAATACTTACACCCTAAAGGAACAACTTCATTGGTGACAGTTAAGAAATCTAATTAATTGTGAAATTCATCTTAATCTACTGGTCAAGACAACCAAAAGCCATTAAAATATTGATTGAACTCCTTCTGAAAATAGATGTTAATTAACAGTCTTTAACAAGGGAAGTGTCTTACATAGCTTTATGGAAATCATATAAATATATGTAATTATAATTCAAAAGACAAATTTTCTTTATGTATTAACTACATTCTTTTAACCCTTTTTTCTTCACCATTTCCTATACAATTTGTTCATTCCCTTCTTACTCATACAATTCCACATTTCTAGAATGAACCCATGCTAGATGTGTGAAACTGGATAAATCATTTTATATTAGTGTCACACCTTTCTCATCTATGAAATAGAAATAATAATATCTCCCCTAAAAATAACTCTTCCAGACCTCTTGTAACCAAAGCACTTGATAAACTTTAACATATATATTTGGGATACAATATAATTAGGAACAATTGTAATTATTCCCTGTTGATATTTATCATTTCCTTTAACTTAAGACCCACCTCATTCAGTATTTTTCCATCTCCAATATTCCCCTATCCAATACAACCTATATATCAATAATAGATACTCTTGCTATTGAAGAAGTCTAAAAGCTCAATGAATATCAATTGTACAGACTAGTTGGACCCTAGTAAAAATATTTTAAAATCATGAAAATTTGTCTCATAATGTGCTCCAAGTGCTCTACCTAATTGGATTGTTATTCATTCTCCAAACAGATTCCTTTCTTCTATATTTGGTCTCCTTCTCACATCCTTCATATCCAGAGTATCATACCTCATACCTTGTATCTGCCTTCCATTGCTAGGAAAGGAGAAACTATGGAAAACATGGTAAGGAGTTTTAATGCACTGAGGGAATGTGATGAGGGAATCTAAGACTATCTGGAGAGAAAGTATGGGCAGAGGAAAGAAAAGACTTGTTTTACCTACTTGAATCCTTTCCTCCTAAGCTGATAAATAATCAAAGGATCATAAAATCATATAGTTAGAGTTGGAGGCTCTACTGAGATCATCTATCTCAACTCTTTCCATTACAACTTGAAGAAACTGAGATGAGAAAAGCTAAGTGATTTGCCAAAATCCAAACCTAGGATCTTTCACTTCAAATGCAATGCTCTTACTATGGAAGGAATTATGGGCAAAAAACATCTATCATCTTTATTTACATGAGAGGTATCCTGATCAGAAAAGCATAGAGGAAGGAAGAACTGTTTTAAAGTCTTACTACAGTAAGACTTGCTTTAATACTCCTGGCAAGTTACCAAACTTCTCTAAGGAAGCCAAGAAAACTCTTTAAGTCAATCAGTCAGTCAATTACCAAGTCAGACATTTACCAAGAATTTACTATGTGCCAGGTACTCTGCTAATACAAAGAAAGACAAAACGTGGTATCTTGGAGCCCTTAAGGATCTCACACTTGAAGGGGCCAAATTTTAATTGGGGAATGTTAGCTTGGCAGCTCGCTCAATATTGGGGCAAGGAAGGAAAACAACAGTCTCCCTCAAAAACAGAACAGGGTTTATTAACAAGAATGAACTTAAAAAAACAAGCAAGATCAATAGAATTAAGGGAAAGGGAAAAAACGGGGGAAGGGAAATGATATAACCTGCATAACCCCACCACCCAGGGATCAGCTGAGAACACACAGCTGCATCCTGTTGCTTTCCAGCTTCAAGCTAGAATGGTGAAACTCCTCCCTTCTCCTTCCCAGCAGACCCCAGCCTGACAACACACAGACCCAAGCCAATTAGCTGGTAGCCCTGACTGACAGTCACATGACTGCCCTCACTGGGATTCAAGTCATTATAATTTTGCCAGGCTCATGGTGATGGCTACAACCAGTGGGTGGAGCACAGTGACATTGTAGAGGTGTGGCAACTGAGGATGCCTGAGCCCCAGGCCAAGTTTCTCTAAATTCTATTCTAGATGGGTCATTTAATTAATGGACCCCACAATTAATTCTTTACATTACCCCCCCTTTGTTTCATCAAGAAACATGGGGTGTTTCCTTGATGGAACAATAAATAATAAACAATAAACAATAAATTTTTTAAAATAACAGAATATCATAACCTATGCTCACAAACAATATACTAATAAAAATATAGGAAAGGGAAAATACATATTACAGATGATGTATATAGTAACAGAAGGAAAAACAAAAACCAAAAATGTTCATTTAGAGTCCTTGAAACCTTTTCTTTGTTGAGTGTTAAGATGCCATCAGAGGGACTGGATTCTGGTCCAGATTCTGGATTCTGGTCATCTCTGGATACTTTTACTTCTTTAGTATAGCATTTTCAATGATCAAATTAAACAGCAAGAGTTCTTCAAAATATAACTCACATAGAACAAATTTAAACTGATACATACAGCATATTACATTCCCCCCCTTTGGAGGATACTTATACCCATATATAATACAGAGTTGAGGCATTTATGACATCAATAACACTTTTTACTGCCATATGTCTGGATCAAGGCCAAATTTGGTAATGTGTCCATGATGACACTTGAAAATGTTATTAGAAGGTTACCATAACACATGGTGTGGTTCTGTAGACATCCAATAATTGTGCGAGGCCTCAGGTGGATGGATTCTGACCATGCCACCAGACTGAGTGAAAAAGCCAAGTTAAGTTAAACCAGGTTCATGTGTTATGGCTAATATGACACCAGACCATTTTTGGAGTGATCATAAGCAAACTATGGATTTCCTGAATGTATTTTGCTGTCCTCTTAGCCTCCATCAGGGTATCTTACGTGTACTTGTCTCTCCTAGTGTTGTACATATCTTCCTTCCAGGGCCTGCATTGTGGAGTTGAACCATCTCCATCAAGTTCATTGTAAGAGCAATTAGTCTCTGAAATGATAAGTTTCCATAAATCATAAATCTCATATTAATTTCGCCAAAGATAATATGATGGTAAAAATGCATGCTACACTGCATAACTTAGGATATACTTGAAAAAATATATATATATATATAATATATATTAGACAAGTGACATCAGCCCTGTGGGTTGATGTGTATTAAATATAGACCTTAACTGTGAAATTACTGACTTCAGATTCTGATCAAACCTAAGTATACGTTCCTTCATGCACTCAGATCCTTTGGACTGAAAGGGCTATATGTTTTACTCTGTACTCCTCTGAGTATGGTCTGTAACATCCTTCAGGGGGAACAGTTTTCTGTTGATCTGATCTCTAAAGGCTGTTCTAAATCTGTTTCTGAACTCAGGTCATCTCCAGTAGAGAGAGCTGTTCTGGCATCCCCTCTGAACACGTGGTCTACTTATGTCATATCTGTTCCTCTCTTTACAGCTTTTTTGGGGAAAATGCCACATTACAATCAATGACAAAATGAGAACTAAAAATTATAGCCATTTGAGCTATGATTATACTAGTATAGTAAAGTTCAAATTTAGTTGTAATGCTTCCAGTAATATACATTGGGAAATATAAACTATCCCATACCAATGTTCAAAGATTTTTTTACTGTGTTTGGAAGGAGGAAATCAGTAATGCTATGAATAAGTATTGAGCAAGCTAATAGCTTAAATTGGGACAATATGCTGTCCCAAAATATACCAATTAGAATATACAAGGGGGGAGCCAAATAGTCTATCATGGTGCTGTTTAAAATGGACCAGCTTTTCTCTGATCAGCAAGATAAATGCTAAGGTTTTTTTAAGAGCAAGGGAGATTGACTAAGTGAGGCAGTGGGGGAGAGGTAAGAAGGTCCCCAGTTTTGTTGGCTCATGGCCAAATAAGGGGGGGGTAAAGAAATTCATTATGTTAATCAACTCCTGGCTGGCTCATCACACTCTAATCATATTCTAAAGGGGGAGTAGGTATAAAAATAATTATGTTCAAAAAAGTTCTGCATTATGCACATACTATATGTGTTTACACATAAATAAAATATACATAAGTGTATAATTAAATGGGGTGTAGTCTCAGGGGCAAGACCCTAGCTGTGTGTATTCTGGGAGAGGAACAGATAAGTATGCGCAAAAAGCCTCTTGAAGAAGACAATATTTGCTCTGACTTCTGAATGAATACATGGAAAGTGAGTTAACAGGGTTAAAGTGAGGATGAAGACCAATCTTGGCTTCAGAAATTCAGAAATAGTCTATGAAAAGGCTTCAAGACCAGAGATGGAGTGTAAGGAACAGCAAGAATGTTAATATCTCTGGAACATGGCATGTGTAACAAGACCAGAAAAGCAGGAAGAGACAAGGTTGTGAAGGGCATGACAATCAAAACAGAGAATTTTATATTAAATCTGGCAGGTAGTAAGGAGTCGATTAATTGAGTCAGAGCAGGGGCATTAAATGGTTACACGTGAAATTCAGAAAAAAAATAAATTTGGCCACTGAGTAGAAATTTGACTGAAGTGAGAAAGAACTTAAGGCAAGGAGAATGACCAAAAAGGCTGTTGCTATAATCTAAGCATAATGTGACAAGCACCTGTACTAGGCTGATAGGGCAGCTGGGTGGCTCAGTGGATAGAAGAACAGGCCTGAAGTCAGGAAGACGCCGCTTCCTGAATTCAAATCATCTTCAAATCCTTACTATCTATGTGACACTGGGCAAGACACATTACCCTGTTTGCCTCAGTTTCCTCATCTGTAAGATGAACTGAAGAAGGAATTGGCAAACCACACTAATAGCTCTGCCAAGAAAACCCCAAAGGGTGTCACTAAGAATTAGACATGACTGAAATGACTGAGTGACAACAACCAGGCTGGCATCTGTATGAGTGAAGAGGTGGCATATATGACAAATTTTGTAAAAGTAGAAAACTTGACAACATATAGTATATGTGTGATATGTGCAAGGGAGGAGATTACGGCTATGAGTCTAGGTAACTGGGACAGTTGATGGTATCATTGTCCAGAGAATTTATGGGGATAATTTGGTCTATTTTTTTATCTGTAGATTTTGACAGAGGATATCCAGTTCAAGATGTCTAGTAAAAAGATGTTGATGAGAAACTAGAATTTAGGAGAAAGATTGGGGCTGAATAAATAAATCTTTGAATCATCTTCATAGAGATACTTTCTAGACTCATGGGAACTGAAGAAATCATAGAATGAGAGAGTATAAATTAAAAAGAAAAGAGGACAGAAAAAAGAACCTTCAAGGAAAATCTAAGGGGGACAGCTGGTGGTGCAGTGGATAAAGCACTGGCTCTGGATTCAGGAGGACTGGAGTTCAAATCCGGCCTCAGACACCTGACACTTACTAGCTGTGTGACCCTAAGTAAGTCAATTAATCTTCATTGCCCCACAAAAAAAGGAAGAACTAGGTAAAAAGACTGAACAGTCAAATAGCTAGGAAGAGAACCAAGAGAGAGCAGAAAGCAATCTCATGAAAATTTAGAGAGAAGAGATTATCCAGAACTGGTTGGATAGCAGTGTCAAAGGCTACTCAAGGAAGCTCAAGAAGCATGAAATTCAAGAAGAGGCCAGTAGATCTGGCAATTAAAAGATCATTAAAAGATCACTGGTGGGGCAGCTAGGTGGCGAAGTGGATAGAGCACCGGCCCTGGAGTCAGGAGTACCTGAGTTCAAATCCGGCCTCAGACACTTAACAGTGACTAGCTGTGTGACCCTGGGCAAGTCACTTAACCCCAATTGCCTCACCAAAAAAAAAAAAAAAAAAAAAAAAGATCACTGGTAACTTTGAAGAGAACAGTTTCAAGCTACAGAGTTGCTGACCTGTGGATATACTTTTCCACCACTGTAGGAAGCCCTATAATGAAACAATTAAAATTAAAATTTTATTCCACTTCTTGAATATTTGTTGAATATAATGTCTCTCCAGGTGTTCTATTTAATGAAACTTTATTATGTAAAATATGCAGATCAATTATATCCGAATATTTGACTATAATTTCATGACACAGAAGACCCAAAAACTACTGTTGAATGATTCAATTTAATTAAAATTTAGGCAGCCCTTACATTAGCAGCTTTCTTCAAACCACCAAGAATTTCAGAACTAAACAACAAAATGGGCAACAGAAAAGACATTAATTCACTTGGCAGCTAGATGGTGCAATGAAAAATGTTGGCTCAGAGTCAGCAAGAATTGATTTGAATCCTGCCTCAGACACTAGCTGTGTGACATTGAACAAGTCACTTAAACTCTCTCAGCTCCTCCATCTGTAAAACGTAGGTATCAATTATCCCATAGGCATCTTCTTTGCATTAATGAGATAGCATACATAAAGCACTTTGAAAACCTTAAAGTTTTATAGAAATACTGGAATTATTATCAATTGCTACAGTAGAGCCATGATAAAGGAGCTAGGTGGTGCAACAGAAAGCACTTAAAGCCTAGAGTAAGGAAGACCTGAGTTCAAATCCAACCTCAGACACTTACAAGCTATGTGACCCTGGGCAAGTCACCTTAAACTTGTTTGCTCAGTTTCCTCAACTGTAAAATGATCTGGAGAAGGACAAATCATTTCAGTAATCTTTGCCAAGACAATGCAAATATGTCATGAAGAGTCAGACACGAATGAAATGACTGAACAATATAAGTGCCATGACACAGGCCATAATTACTTCTTGGGTTAGCAGCCATACAGGAAAAAATTCAAGAAAAGAACCCTGCCTAGGTCAGGCTTTTCATTCAGAATGTAAGGAATGTTAGCACTTCCCATTTATGACATGGTTTCCAATACACAAATCACAGGCTTTCAGTTCATGGATGAGTAAACATTTGAGTGGTAATGTATTTTCGATTTGGGCTTTATATTTCTGCATCACTTTTGATGGTCTCTGCTTTATTGTTCTTGATACACTAATATATATCCTTCTTTTAGAGGAAATAAACTATTTTATGGAGTCTGAATGACTTATTAGAAGAAGAAAATTCCAAAGTTAAATGTCCTTCAACAAACATATAATCAGGTATATATTATTAGTATGCATATAGATGCATTATGTATTATGAATTGTGTACTTATGTATTGTGTAGTGCACACAAACACCTATGTGTGTGCATGTGTTGTGCATTAAAATATTATATTAGACCAACATGGTTTTATGTTTTTCTTCAACTAATAGACATCTACTCAGTCCCTTTTTTTTTTTTTGCTAATACAAAGAAGGTGTTATAAATAATTTGTTAAAAAATGGTACTTTCTTTTTTTCCCCTAATCCTTTTGGGGTATATGACTATCAGTCAAATTCCTGCATTAAATAGCATGGTCTTTTAGTCATTTCATTCACTAATCTAAATTACATGAACTTAGAATGATTGGACCTATGCATAGATCCTCCAATAATATTTAGTATCTGAGATTTTCCATAATCTCACAAATGCCTCTTTCTTTTATCTCTTTACCAATTTGTTGGGTGTCACATAAAACTCAGAGTTTTCTAGAATAATATTTATCTTATAAAATAGTAGTTTTATATAAAATTGACTTCTTTGTGTGGGATATTGTGAAAAAATAGACATTAAGTCATTGTTCAACAACTTTGTGTTATTAAACAAATAAGGAATACCATATGGACAGGTTCAAACAAGGTTGTTCAAGCAGCTAGATTGTCACATATCTGAAACAAGAGACTTTTTTGTTCAACTGTTTATAATAAACTTTTTTGGAAAATTTTTCGCCAAAACAAGTTCATCCTCTTAAACAACATCCGGTTAAAATGGGCTTATGAAAGGTAAAAATCAAAGCACATATATTCTTAAATTTATTCTAGCAATAATCTAGAACAAAAGTGATACTGAACAATGACCACAAAATCCCTGAACAAACATCAGTATGCTACTTCTTTTATCCAAGAACTGCACAAAAAGACAACTTGAATCTGCAGGAAAAAGGCAGTAAAAGCTCAGACTTCCTGACACAATTACTCAAAAAAAAAAAAACCCAAACACAGCCAGACAACTCCTGGAGCAGCAGAACCCACAAAAAGATGGCTGAGATTATTTTCCAGCCAAAGACACCTTGGAAGTTCAGCAGAAAGGGGAGCCAGGCTGGGAGTGGAGTCCAGCCCCGCAATCATGCCAACACAGGTGCAAGCCTAGGCAGACTGCACCAGAGAAAATTACTACCGAGCCTTTGAATCAGCTACAGTGCCAGAGTTTTCTGCAACATAAGATCAAGGTCTGATGAGAGGGCCTAAACAAGGCTGGCCGGGTGGGGGGGGGCGAGTCTACAGGGGTGTAGGCAGGAGCTAAGGAAAATTTGGTATGTCCTACCCCGCCTGGGAAAGACCAGGAAGAAACCTTGAAATGGTGGCTCAGATTTGGGGAGGGTGCATGCTCTTCAGAACTAGCAAACACACAGCACATAAAGTTTTGCTGGCAGGTTTATTGGCAAGTTGCCCTGGGGTTATCGATCAACCAAAGTAAGGGCCAAGCAAGTGAAGAAACTGCACTTCATTAGATCATAACACCTGGGACCCCCTGAAGTTTGGGACAGTATATCCTGGAAGCAGGACCCCATGCTAAGAAGGATTTAAAAGTCTAGTGAAAGACTGGCATGATGAGCAGTCAGAGAAAGTTGCTAACCATAGAAAGCTTCTTTAGTGACAAGGAAGATCAAGGTGACCCCTCAGAGTAGGATAGCAACATCGGGGCCCCTATATCTAAAGCTTCCAAGAAAAATACAAATTTGTCTCAGGCCATAGAGGCACTCCAAAAGGACTTTGAAGATAAAATTAGAGAAGTAGAGGAAAAAATGGAAAGATAAATTAGGGTGATGCTGGAAAGACATGAGAAAAAAGTCAACAGCTTAAAAACCCAAATGGAAAAGGAGATACAAAAGCTCTCTGATGAAAATAATTACCTAAGAATTAGGACTGAACAAATGGAAGTTAGTGACTTTATGAGAAACCAAGACTCAGTAAAGCAAGTCAAAATGAAGAAAAAATAGAGGGTAATGTGAAATATCTTCTTGGAAAAACTCCTTACCTGGAAAATAGATCCAGGAGAGATAATGTGAAAATTATTGGACTACCTAAAATCCATGATCAAGGAAAGAGCTTAGACACTATCTTCCAAGAAATAGTCAGGGAAAATTTCCCTGATATTCTAGAAGCAGAAGATAAAATAGAAATTGAAAGAATCCACCAATCACCTCCTGAAAGAGGTCCCAAAAGGAACCCTTCCAGGAATATTATAGCCAAATTCCAGAGCTTCCAGGTCAAGGAGAAAATATTGCAAGCACCCAGAAAGAAGCAATTCAAGTACTGTGGAACTATGGTAAGGATAGCACAGAATCTAGCAACTTCTACATTAAAGTATTATAGGGCATGGAATATGATATTCTGGAGGGCAAAAAAATTGGATTTACAACCAAAAATCACCAATGGAGCAAAAATGTGTATAATCTTTCAGGGGAAAAAATGGAACCTCAATGAAAGAGAGGACTTTCAGGTACTCATAAATGAAAAGACCTAAACTGAATAGAAAATTTGACTTTCAAATGCAAGACCCTAGAGAAGCATAAAAGGTAAAACAACAAAGAAATTATGGTAGGTGTTAAAGGTTAAACTGCTATACCTTCCTACATGGGAATATGACATGTCTAAATCATAAGAGCCTTCTGAATATTAAGGCAGATTATAGAAATAAGTTTAGACATAGGGCACAGGTGGGAATTGATTATGAAGGAATGATACCTGGTAAAGCCATGTATTTTTTGTTTCTTTTTTGGGGGGGGGGGAGGAGGGTAGTGGAGGCAGTCTGGGTTGATGAGTGTCTTGCATACAAGACCGAATTTAGGCTTGGGGACTCGTGGATCCAGAGTGGGTGCTTTGTTCGCTGTGTCCACCTAGCTGCCCCCATGCTTACAGCTTTGGGGGTAAAATTTAAAGGGGTAGAATACACTGGGGGCGGGTATAGAGGAATGGCAGAATAGGGTGAAATCTCACATTAAATAAACAGGAAGGGGAGTATTGGGTTGGGGGAGACATGGGGAAGGTGTGGGGAAATGAGGAAGCCTTATACACATTGAAATTAGCTCAAATATCTTAATCTCATCAGAGTTGGCTCAAGTAGGGAGTAACATACACACCCAATTGAATGGAGTAATCTATCTAACCTGCAAGAAAATAGGAGGGGAAGGGAATAAGGAGGGAAAGGTAAAAGAAGGGATAGCAGAGTGGAGGAGGGGGAAGTTAGAAGCAAAACACTTCTGAGGAGGAATAGGGTAAAAGAAGATAGAAAATAGAGTAAATAAGGAAAGGTAATAGAATGGAGGGAAAGAGTTATGATGATTAATTATAATGGCAAAATTATGGCACTTACTTTGTTGGGCTATTGTAAGAAAATTATTTTCAAGTTTAAGGTACTATATAAAAGTTATGATGAACAGGTTGCAATCAGAAAAATCTGGAAAGACCTACATGACATGAAGCAGAGCTGAAATGTACTGTATCCAAAATAACAGCATAGTGTAAGAATGATCTGCTGTGAAGGGTGTGGGTATTTTCAGAATGCAATGCTCCAATATAACTTGAAGGACTTATGAAAATTGTAATCCACTACAGAGAAAGAACTGATAAATTTTTGATAATTGCTTCACTGAAGTTTTGTTTTTGTCTGTTTTCTTTTACAATCTGGCTAATGTGGATATGTTTTGCATGGCTACTCATGTATAACTTATATCTGGATTGATAGAGGTCTTGGGGTGGGGTTGAGAGGGAGTGAGGAAGAGCAGTTGGAATGTAAATTTTTTTAAATTGTGGAAAAAGTTTTACAAGTAATTTGGAAATTAAAATTCTAAACGGAAAACAAGTATCATTCCATAGCAAATGTATAGTCAACAAAAATGAACAATAAGTGCATATGTTGGGTACCCAACCATCTGAGAATACATTCAATAACAGACGAAGAATAAAAAAGGAAACCAAACCCAATCTGTGTTTCCACTTCATTAGATTGGCAACAATGACAAAAAAAATTTAAAATTAAAATTACAATCATTAAAGGAGAATTGGAAGAACGGGAGCAATATTATATGTTTGGTTGAGCTATGAATTAGTCCAACAATTCTGAGAAGCAATTTGAATCTATAAACAAAAAGTCAATAAACTGTGCATACACTTTGATTCATCTATGTCATTATTGGTCATAATGTAAGAGAGATAAAAGAGAACAGACATATGTGCAAATATATTTATAATAGCACTTTTTATTGTAGCAAAAAATAGATACATAAGGATAACAATGACTTGAGAAATGTCAGAATAAATTGTGGTAAAGGAACATAATGGATTATTGCACTGTAATAAAATATTAGGAAATATCCCCACAGTATTAGAGGCATTAAATGCCTCTGCATATATACACTCTGTTTAGAAGTATTTCCTGTGTGTGTGCCCTGGCTATATGGGACAGATTGTGTAAAACTGCTAAACAATATACTAGATTAGACCCATTAGATTCTAGAGATGCACATTTTAATTCTAATCATTTTGTTCACCAATCCTTGCCAGAAATACAGAAATATTCTGAAAGGCAGTGTCCAGGTTGGAATGCCATGAGTACTGACAGAATTAAATAAATAGCAACATATATGTATGAAGGCAATGAGAGGGAAGAAAGGAACAGACAGAGCATTTTAACTCCATTGCAGGAATCCACAAGGCAGCGAGGTCAGGCAGTTGAGAATCACTATCAACCCCCTTGATTTTGCTATTACTGCAATAGATGGAGACACATGATGTAAGACTATAGGATTTGGAAAAGGGAACTTAGATGATGACTGGTGAATTTAGTACCCCCATCAGGGGGCAGAATCAAAACAGTTATAGATCCTTTCAGAGAGATACAGAGGACTGATGTTGTAGAGGAGGAGAAAGGACAGTGCAATCTGAAGACTTTAGCTTTCCAGACCTTGAGATCTTTAGCCCTCTTGTGCCAGTCCCTTCACCACCCCAGAATAATGAACCTCATGTAACCTTTAGGGTTGGGGACACTTATTATGATTATTTATTAAATACAAGAGCCTCAAGATCAGTCCTAGTGAGCAAACCTGACCCATTACATCTACTGGATCTCTATATGTAATTGGGGTCTCAGGGAAAACTCAAACAGTTGCAAAATTAACTCCTCTCATGATATCTATGGGCCCATTAATAGTAGAATATTCATTTCTATTTATGCCCAAGTCTCCTGCAAATCTCATAGGTTGTTACTTTGTAAACTTAGAGCAACCATATCTTATTCTCCAGATAGTGGTATTTCCCTGGATTTGCCAGAGAACACTGCCCACTTGCTGCCAATTTTGATCTCAGACACTCAGGAAACAGTGAAGAATATATTTGAAAACCTTTGTGATATTCCTGAGTCCCTGTGGGCTTCTTCCTCTTCTGATGTAGGTCTCCTTAAATATGCCATGCCTGTAATGATTAAGACCAAAGGTGGCCCACAATCATACATCCCACAACATGCTTTATCTAAGGAAGCCATTGAGGGAAATGCACCTATAATTGAGGTTTTGAAAAACCAAGGTATTATTGTCCCATGCCATCATTCCCCATGTAAAATTCCAACTGTGCCAGTTAAGAAGCCTAAGCCTGATCCAGAGGGCCAACCTGTTTATCGTTTTTCACAAGATCTGTGAGCAATTAAGTATGTTCTACCTAGACATTGTAAGGTGCTAAAATTCTACCTATTCTGTCTAAAATATCTAATGAGTGGTCTCAAAAAAATTATAAGCTTTAGCAAGAGTTTAGACTTTTAAGGATTTATTAAAGAGAATAAGAATGTGGTGAAGAGAGAGAGAAAGGCCTAGATTCATCTATCTATCTCAGGGAGCTACAGTTCTCCTGCTCCACTCTCCATGAGAGTCCTGGCCAAAGAGAGCCAGCTTCGCCCCTTCTTCCTCCCACAAGCAAACATAGCTTCCTGATGCCAAAGAAAAGCCACATGGCTTGCACTCAGGGGCCTTCTCCTCATGGCGGAGCTTTCTTACATTAGCTCTCCAGCAGGTGGCATCATTCCTATCGTTACAACATCTGATAGTGCCCAATCCTGCTACTATCATTTCCTCAATCCCATGTGAGGCAACATGCTTCACAGTGGTAGATCTCTTTTCTGCTTTCTTTTCAATACCAGTACACCAATACTCTCAATATTTGGACAAATACAAAGTGGATTTGGAGCAGATTCCCACAGGCGTTTGTTGACAGTCCTGTGCTATGCTCTCAAATTTTACAGCAGGATTTAGCCTCCATTACTTTTTAAGGTTCCTCCTTAGTTCAGTATGTAGGTGATTTATTCCTGGCTGCACCCAATGCTGAGATTTGCCAGGAAGACAGCTGCCATGTTTTTTCTCGAACTGCACCAGAGTCCACATGGTTTCCAAGTCAAAGATACAATGGTGCCTACCTCAGGTGGAATATTTGGGTTTTGCTTTTGCTGCTGGCACATGATCCATCTCTTCTAAGAGTGTCTGGACTATTCAACAACTTTATTCTCCCAGTAGCAGCTGGGTATTGCAAAAATGGATACCCTCTTTTGGTGAAATTACTAAGCCTCATATATCTAACCAAAAATTCTGTCCCAGAACTGTTACAACTGGATTCCCAGAATCTTTCAGCTATATCAGAATTAAAACGTGCTTTGTTATCAGCACCTGCACTAGGACTCCTAGAATACAGTAAGTCTTTTACTATTTTTGTACATGAACAGAGAGGAGTAGCTTCTGGGGTCCTGACTCAAAAAATAGGACCTGTCCTGAGTCCAATAGCCTATTATTCTACTCAACTTGACTCTGTAGCTACTGGAGCTCCACCCTGCCTATGGGATATGACTGCCACTGCCCTCCTGGTTGATGAAGTCTCTGATCTGGTCTTAGGTAACCATCTACTTGTACAATGCCTTCATGAATTTGAAGCTCTTTTACTGTGTCACAGGACAGGCTTTTTCAGATCAAAGACTCACTGTGTATTCCTAACCCTGTTAGGAAATGAGAGAATCACCTTAAATCATTGTACAGTCCTTAACCCAGCAACACTGCTTCCTGACTTGCCATTCTCAGGAGAGCCTTTGCATGACTGTATCTCCCTAGTTGACATGGCTGAGAAACCTTGTGATGATCTTTTTGACACACCTATAGAGAACCCTGATTTTATTTTCTATACTGATGGATACTCTTTTATACATAAGAGAACTTGCTATACAGGTGCTGCTGTAGTTTCTGATTATGATACTGTCTGGGCAGCATCTCTGCCCTCCCATCTTAGTGCACAGGCTGCTGAACTTGTGGCTCTCAAACAAGCCTGTCACCTAGCCAGAGGAAAAAGTGCTACTGTTTACACTGATTACAGATATGCATTTAGTGTCTGCCATGCTGTAGGAATGTTATGGCTGCAGAGAGGATTTTTAGCCTCTGCTGGCAAAGTCATTGCTAATGGAGAATTTATTAAGGATCTTCTATCTGCCTTGAAGCTTCCCTCTGCTCTAGCCATTGATAATTGTCCTACCCACACAAGGAAGAATGACCCTCTCTCAAAAGGGAACACATGAGCTGAGGTTGTTGCTAAGCTTGCTGCTTTGGAAGCCCCTGAACATGTATTTAACCTCTCATCTTCTGATGATGTCCCCATTTCTCTTACTTATGATAAGTCTAAAGTAGAGAAGTGTAAAAAGAAATTCAAGGCTAAAGAGGTCATTGGGGTCTGGGTGACTTCGGATGGAAAGCTGCTTCTCCCCTGGAGTTTCTACCACCAGCTATGCCTTTCTATTCATAGGAATGGCCACTTTGGCACACAAGTAATTGTGGACTCAGTTAAAGGGGCTTGGATTGCCCCTGGAGTTACTACTGTAGTCTCTAGGGTGTGTGCTTCTTTCCCCCACTGTCAGAATTATAATCAACATGCCTTCCAGGCTAAAGTTTATGGAGGGTGTCCTTTAGGACATATGCATTTTGAACATTTACAAATTGATTATATTACAATGCATAAGGTGGGACATTATAAGTTTTGTCTTGTTATTGTTGATCAGCTTACTTGGTGGGTGGAGGCATTCCCAACCCATGAGGCACTGCTGCATTTGTTGCCAAAACCCTCCTTAAAGAGATTGTTCCTTGCTTTGGTCCACCCACCCACATTGATTCTGACAAAGGCACACATTGCATTGCTTCTGTTCTATCCCAAATCTACTATTTCCTGGGAGTAACTCCACAGTTCCATACACCCTATCACCCACAAAGCTCAGGTCAGGTGGAACATATGAATAAAGAGCTTAAGAGCATGATTGGCAAATTGTGTGCTGAAACTCATTTGAAGTGGCCTGATGCTCTACCCTTGGCACTGTTCTATCTGTGCAGCAGGCCAAGAGCAGAACTCCATATATCACCTTTTGAGATGCTTTTTGGCCACCCCCTATACAATCAAAACCTTTTTCCCAGTATATACATCATTGGGGTATATACATCTGTTGCTTCCTATATACAGGAGTTACAAGCCAGGCTACATGAACTCCACAAGGCAGAAGCAGCAATACACGCTGGCCCCTTGGACTTCTCCTTACATGATTTGAAACCAGGAAACAGTGTATATATCAAAAATTTTCAGCAGACTAGTAGGACCCAGTCATCTTGGAAAGGTCCTTTCCAGGTATTGCTGACAACTACAAGT
Source organism: Dromiciops gliroides (assembly GCF_019393635.1). NCBI lineage: Eukaryota > Metazoa > Chordata > Mammalia > Microbiotheria > Microbiotheriidae > Dromiciops > Dromiciops gliroides. Next base: position 192,270,315 of record NC_057863.1, read on the forward strand.
GCCATAAAAATTGGAGAGAAGGACCATTAAATCCATTGCTCCCACATAAAACTAGTACCAATACTTGATGAGTAATGCATTCATGGAAATTATGTAATAATGAATAATAATATCAGTCATTTACATTCATCATCTACTATATGTGATTATGATTTTATGGTTGTACCTGAGATCAAATCTGGCCTCAGACACTTGATACTTACTAGCCGTGTGACACTGGGCAAGTCACTTAACCCTCATTGCCATGTCAAAATAAAATTGCAAAAGCTTTTCATATTCATGTAATCAAATTTACTATTGCCATAAACAGGGACATATTTCACAGAAATGAAGAATTAGACAGCAAGATAATAATGAGATTTGGTGATTTTACATATTGAAATAAAAAATGTTCTAGATTCACTCAGAGAAATAATGTCAGTTCAACTATTACCTAAGAGTTTCTTTTTTATGCTATTGCATCTACATTTTGAAATTAATAGTACGGGTTTATTTTCAAAGAGATTTTCATTATTTTAAGAATGTGTTTTAACTGGTATTAAAATATGTTCTGATTTTTCACAAAGGTAATTGTTTACTTAGCTTAAAAACAAACAAACAAAAGCTATTATTTGGAATTACTGTATATTGTATATTATATTCTGATTCAAAGAAAATTCACATTTTTGCTATCATCATTATCCTTAGTTGTTAAATCCATATAAGACTTGGATTATGGGAATTTACCATTTGAGACATAAATTTCCTTTATTCTGAGTTATCAGATCTTGAGCAGCCAAGGTGCCAGCCATCTATGAGAGGAATACATAAAAGAGCAGGCACTGAACTATCACAGGATGGGTGACATGCATGGAGTCCAGGTACTACACTGACTTGGGAAAGGCTGTTGGCAAGAGCTGAGGTTGGATTCTCTTGGTTTAATTACCAGCCCCCCCCCCCCACACACACACACATAGCACTAGGCTATGCCATCTCATTCTATACCTGACTTCAATTTCCCCTCCTATATGCCTGAAGCCTGACTCAGTTTCCCCTCAACATACTGCATTGGATTTCTGCAGAGCCACAATGTTTGGCAATGCTCATTTCTTTTCCTTCTCTGTCCTTTTATGGTAACCCCATAATTAACTCAGATGTCACAATGGATACAATGTTGAATTTAGCCTTGGCATCTGTGACCAGTTATATTAGATTCTTTACTTTCTCATAATGGTATGAGGATAATTAGGCAGATGATGCAAAAAGTGATGAAACAAAGATAAAATTCTTTTCTTAATGTCACAATTGTCTTAGCCCTGTATTAAAGGGTATACCAGCATAACGTATGGACTTTCTTGCAAGTAACTTAAAAAGACATCCACTTTTGTTAGAAGTTATTATAACTGAAATTAATCAAGGCAGCTAGGTGGCTCAGTGGATAAAGCATTGGCCCTGGATTCAGGAGGACCTGAGTTGAAATATGGCTTCAGACATTTAACAATTACTAGCTATGTGACCCTGGGCAAGTCACTTAACCCTCATTGCCTTGCAAAAAAAAAGAAAGAAAGAAAGAAAGAAAGAAAGAAAGAAAGAAAGAAAGAAAGAAAGAAAGAAAGAAAGAAAATTAATCTGTCAACTTTTATATTACATCTTCTCAATTCATTCTCCACAGGGCGGTTTACAGTAATATTAAGTTAAAAAAAGTTTCAATTCTTTTTATTATATCTCTAAGATTCTGAATTTCCTTAGACATATGTTTTGGAGAATTCTCACTGTTTGATTTGGTTATTAGCAAAGCTATTTAAAGTTGTGTTAAGATCAATTCTGTAGGTAACTTTCCATCTGATTATCAGCATCCACACCTGAAAGGCTTTAACTCTACAACTACACAAAGATGACATCCCAAAAATCATCTAAGAAAAGACTTCTAAAGACTTAAATGGAAATTTTCCTGTTTTTCTTTTCCTATTGCATATTTGTAATATTCACCTCCTAAAGGGGACTGACCGCTTTAGTTTCTTTCATTTGTAATATCCACATACTAAAGGGAACTGCCCCCTTTAGTTTTTGCCAATGTGTTCCTCAATTTCTTTTCTCTCCTTTCATTCCATTTACATTTTTAGTCATAAGTATCTGTAATGTTATTGCTTCACTTAAGGAAACTATGTTTCTTAATGAAGCACGGGGGCATCTGTAAGAAAATAATGGTATTTGCAAACCCCCAAAGGCCCTAGATTGATTGGATTGACTGATACTGACTGACCTTGCTGATTAATGTACTTGAAGTTAATTCACTTAAAGTTAATTCATTTGGAACCACACTCTGAAGAGGGTGTGCTCTCAGAGATTGTGAACTCAGCATGGAACCATCCTCAAGTCCAGTGAACCAATATATTTGGGTGATGCTAGCCAATTAGCAAGAAGCAGGGTGGAAGGACCACCTCTCCTTGGGATAGAGAGGAAGCTTGCTCTCTCAGTTCATGGCTTGAACAGGCTCATGGAGGACTTGGGAGAAGCAGGCCAGGCTGAACTCTTAACTCTCCTCTAGAGTAGATAAGCTTTTTCTTTGCTTTCTGTTGCAGGTGTTCTCTTTTTCACTAATAAATTCTTAATTCCCAAAATTGGTGCTAAAGCTTCTAATTTACAAGTAAACCCTAGCTAGTTTCCTCTACACTTGAGATAGGAATAAGGTGACCATACATTAGATTTTGAACATCACAATAGATACATAGATAGATGGATGGATGGATGGATACATAGATTAGTATGGATTCAAATAAATCAATAGAGAATAAAGTGAACAAACCAAGAGAACAATGTATACAATGACAACATTATAAAGACAAACAAATTTGAAAGACTTAAGAATTCTGATGCCCTCCACCATGGATTCTTTGATCCTGCCCCAGGGAGTTAGATGGTCTCTCATCTCTACTGTTGGTTAGAGTCCCCACCAATTATGTTTTACAGGACTAAACACTCCAGTTCCATTTAACCATTTAATAATCATATTAATGTTTAAAAGGGAATATATACTTCAAAAGTATATCCAAAACATGCAAACATGCTCCCACCAATTATGCTGTAATCCCATCTATGCAAACTCAGTATTTATTGAGGAGAGGGGAAGTTATTTTCACAGTTTATCTCAGTCTTTATATAACATTAGTCCCACCAAGTACCAAAGCCAAAGTCAAGATGATTATAAAGATTCTTTTTCCCTTATATATGGAAATGTTCATTTTTATATTTTTCCAAATTTGGAAATATAAAAATCTAAAATTATCTTTAAAATACTCAGATTGGAAATGTCAGCTCTTCAGAACCCTGAGTCCAACAAACCTCTAAGCTTTGTTAAGGGTTAAAATTCTAGCTAAACTGTCTAAAATATCTAATGAGTGGTCGCCAATAAATTATAAGCTTTAGCAAGAGTTAGATTTTTAAGCATTTATTAAGGAGAATAAGAATTTGGTAAAGAGAGAGAGAAAGGCCTAGATTCCTATCTATTAAAGGGAGAGCACATTTCTAGATCCCCTCTCCACCAGAGTCCAAAGGAAAGAGCCCCAGAGTCAGCGCCAGTCTCTTCCTTCCTCCTCCCACTAGTCTGCGTCACTTCCTCCCCGCCAAAGAAAAGACTCCTGGTCTTGCCCTCAAAGACCTTCGCTTCATGGGCAGAACTCTTCTACAGTAAGTATCCAGCAGGTGGCATCATTCCAATTGTTACAGTCCCCCCTGTTGTTCCTCAAGAAACAAAATGTTTCCTTGACGGAACAGTAAAAACAATATAATAACTATTGCTAACTAATAATATGTGAACAACAATATAGAAAAGGAAGAGAGGAAAGTTTTGTCCAGAGGGGCGATTTTTTGTCCTCATGAACCGACGCTTTGACATTAGTCTTGCAAAGGGAGGGCCTCTGCAGAGAATACATGTTACAGATGGTGTATATTATAACAGAAAGAGAAAAAAAACAACAAAAACAACAAATCAAAACTGTTCATTTAAAGTCTCTGAAAGTCTTTTCTCAGATGTCCTCTAGGTGTAGTCGTGGAATGGAAGTCTTTTCAGGGGTTGATGTGTGGATGCTGGTAATCAGCCAGGAAAATTTCCTACAAAATTGAGCTTAACACAACTTTAAAATAGCTTTGTCAATAATCAAATCAAACAATGAAAGTTCTCAAAAACATGTCTAAGGGAATTCAGAATCTTAGTTGTTACACATGAAACATATAATAAAACAAAAATTGAACCATTCTTTAAAATTATAATATTACTATAGTCCTCCCTTATGGAGGGTATTTGAGAAGACAATTGCTGCGATATTAATTTTTAAAAATAATTTTTATCTTTGTTTCATCACTTTTTGCATCGTCTGCCTAATTATCCTCATGCCATTATGAGAAATTAGAAAATCTAATATAATTGGTAACAGGTGTCAAGGCCAAATTCAACACTGTTATTTATCATGACACCTGAGATAATTATGGGGGTTACCATAAAAGAACAGAGAAATGATGGGATATGAGCATTCCCACACTTGAGCAATATGTACTGCCCATACAGTATGCCAGGCTTAAAATAGGTGGATGGAATATATGTCCATGCCACCGAACATATTGGAAGAAACTGAGTCAGACTTAATCAGATGCATGGGATTGAGATGTTCATGGCATCAGGCATATAGGAGGGAGCATAGAAGCCAGGTGTAGGAGTGAGATGGGTGGGATGAATACTTCCAGCCATCTGTACAATATTGTGGGGAAAAATAAAATAAAATATTAAACCAAGAGAATCCAACCTCAACATTTGTCAAAAGCCGTTCCCTCGGCCATACCTTGACTTCATGCATGTCTCCCCTCATGTGACAGTTCAGTGTCTGCTCTTGCATGTATTCCTCTTGTGACTGGATGGCATCTTGGCCAACTGGCATCTGATAACTCAGAATAAAGGCAATTAATGTCTTAAATGATAAGTTCCCATAATCCAAGTCTCATATGGATTTAAAAATTGAGGATAATAAATGATTGCAAAAAATGTGAATACATCTTGACTCAGAACACAATATATAATTATGCAACAATTTCAAATAATACCCCTTTTGTTTTACTTAGTATACAATTACTTTTGTGAAAAATCAGAACATATTTAAATACAAGTCAAAGCATAACAGAATCTCAAAGAAAACTTTTTTTTTGAAAAAAGAAAACTTTTACAAATGTTCCCCTCTTTTTTTTTTTTGAATATGCTTATTAAAAATAATACTTCTTTACACTTGCCATGGCAACCAATTTGCCAGGGAAATGCTTTAAAGAGTTTGATCAAATAATCAGTTGAGAGAAAAAAAAATAACAAAAACAAACAACTCAGAATATGGGAGCACAATACTCCTAGAATTAACATTGTATAATAAAATCAAAACCATCTTGCAATGTTTCAAAATTAGATAGACAAATGAATAGAAGAAAATACACATGGAACAATAAAAGACAATTAAATTCAAACTAAGGAAATCCAAATGAATATGAACTTAATATTAATAAGAGTACTATAAAATATAAACTTGATCACATGACTATAAAGCTTTTACAAATATTCTCCTTGTTTTAGAAACTAAGTATAAGACACAATCTCAAAAGCATGAAAATCTCTATGAAAATAAACCCATACCATTAATTTCAAAATGTATATATAATAGCACAGAAATCCTATGTAACCTCTGAACTGATACTATTACTCTGAGTGAATTCAGAACACTTTTGATTCCGATATCTAAAATCCCCAATACTCATATCAATACCTTGCTGCTTACTTCTACATTTCTGTAAAATATATACCCTTCCATGGCAAAAGAAGCAGAGTCTTGAACTATGTTGATTGTCATTCTTATTCAGCTTAAGTTTTTCTTCTTTAACCCCTCTATATTGTCTGTCAGTCTTTTCACCATACAAATGCTTTATAAGATTACTAATTAAAGACAAAAGCAGGTTAGCAAAATTATGAACAAAACGAGCATATCTGGAATTTAAAGAGTTTTCTAAGATTGTCTCAAAAGCAAAGCCAGGCTGGGGAAGGGCTGAGCCTGAAGCTGCAAATGCAGGTAGAAAAAGTTGAGCATGCGCATCAGATCTCTGGACTTCCCAGGCAGGGGAAGCTATGGGCTTGGCCATAGGAGGAGTAGAGGGTGGGGTCTGGAGAGGAGGGGAGGGACCAGGGCAATTTGAATCAGACTTGATTTTGAACTCAGGCCTGGATTCCTCTTCCCCCACTTGGCCTCCAGGCCCTAGGGGATTAAAAGCTTCTAGAGGGTGGGTCTTTGCCTCCAGGCATGCAAAATTAAAGCAACAATTAGTGTTAGAACTGGGAAAAACTGTAGGAATCTCTTCAGGTTTCTCTGAAAAAGCATGGTTGGGAGAGGGGGAGATATTTCCTTGTGTGAGTAAGTTGCTGGCTCTTTTAACAAAAATAAAAAGAAAAATAGAAAATCCACAAAAACAAAGCATTAACATGATCTTATCTCCCATTTGTCTGGTTAAACAGACTAAAATAAAAAATAGGGTAATTAGGGAGTTTAAAAGGTCCATTTGAAAAAATTTAAAGGGAAACACAGCCAGTAAACCAGTACTTAGCAGTTAAAGGGAGAGGGAGGGGAAATTTCTTACCCAACCAGAAGATCAGAAGAAGACTGAGGGTTAGCTTTCCTCTTCGTGGTCAGCCATCTGTTAAGGGTTAAAATTCTAGCTAAACTGTCTAAAATATCTAATGAGTGGTCGCCAATAAATTATAAGCTTTAGCAAGAGTTAGATTTTTAAGCATTTATTAAGGAGAATAAGAATTTGGTAAAGAGAGAGAGAAAGGCCTAGATTCCTATCTATTAAAGGGAGAGCACATTTCTAGCTCCCCTCTCCACCAGAGTCCAAAGGAAAGAGCCCCAGAGTCAGCGCCAGTCTCTTCCTTCCTCCTCCCACTAGTCTGCGTCACTTCCTCCCCGCCAAAGAAAAGACTCCTGGTCTTGCCCTCAAAGACCTTCGCTTCATGGGCAGAACTCTTCTACAGTAAGTATCCAGCAGGTGGCATCATTCCAATTGTTACAGCTTCTATGGTAGAACCAATTTTAACAGATTGTTATAAAGTATATCTGAGATCATATGGTTTCTCCCTTCCAGTGTATTACTAAGAACTTAATTGAAGAGACAAGATCTTGATTGTCTTAGGGTTGAATCAATTGAAGTTAGTATGAACTCCCACCTAATCTAGGTCCTTTGCCTCTAAGGCCTCATCTAGACCATCCAATCAATAGAGTTATGGATATCAATGCTATCAGGAATTCATAACCCTTTCAGATTTCTGCCTTTAAAACTGTAGTAATATGAAGGAGAATTCAGGTACCTCCAGCTCAATAGAATGGATCAGTCAACTCCTATTTGACCTGATTCAAAATAACCAGAAGAAAAGTAGCTATAAGTGTCCACAAAAAAGATTAATTCCCATGAATTTACAATATTCATTCCCAATAATCTTCCATAGCATCAACTCCACAGAGTCTTGAAATTTTATGCCTCAAGAAATCAATACCAATTGTTCAAGACTATTCCCTAGACCAACCATATGCCAAGGAAATTCTCCTAGACTCCTTGAGGGGAAAACTATACCTGCCTATATATATATATATATATATTATATATATATATATATATATATTATATATATTTATATATATATACATCATCCTGGTTTCAAATGTGGCTCAACACTCAATAGCCATGTGACCCTGGGAAAAGTCACTTAACTTTGCCTCAGTTTCCTCATCTGTAAAATTATCTGTAGAGGGGGGCGGCTAGGTGGCACAGTGATAAAGCACCAGCCATTGATTCAGAAGTAGCTGAATCAAATCTGGCCTCAGACACTTGACACTTACCTAGCTATGTGACCCTGGAAAAATCAATTAACCCTCATTGCCCTGCCAAAAAAAAGAAAAAAGAAAAAGAAAAAAGCTGGAGAAAGAAATGTCATCCACTCCAATATTTTTGCCAAGAAAACCCAAAAGGGAGTCCACATAGAGTCAGATACAACTAAAGAACAAGAACACATGTCTAAATAGTTACAGATATATTATTTGACCACAAAAAATAATAGGAAAGCCACTGAATTTGGCCAAATAAAAGTTACACTAACAATTATTAGAAGCCTCAGATGTGCAGTAAATCATATGAAGTGAAATGCTCATTATATCCAAAGTAAGGATTTCATTCCACACTTTAATTCTGCCAGAGGAGAATGCTATTAACTTTATTTTTAAAATTGTATCCTTGATTTCAAAATTCCAGAAGTAACTATAATCTCACTTTAAGAATTAAAAGCAGTTTGTGTAAGCAGAAAACTTGGTTGTAAACACCCACAATTCAATATACAAACAATTTCCATGTAAATTAAGTATTGAAAAAGGGGGTGGGAAATGAATTAGCAGCATGAATGCCTTGTGTAGAGGACAGTTATGGGGAAACAACCTTATTACAACTTCATGTTGCCAGGAAGGTGGGGGTCAAGCAGAGATGCTTATTGACTTGAGGCAGATTAGCACAGAAGGACTGTTCTGCTTGTTTGCAAAAGAAACAGAGAACCACTGGGAAATCCAGAGCTGCTGATGTTAAGTAGCTACTGGGAAAATGAGGAGAGCAATAAGAAAGAAGTCTGACACATCAAAATGATCTTTTGTTCTGACCTTTGACTCTATAGATCTCACCAAACTCCCATGCTCAGCTTTGATTCTCTTTATTCTGTTAGCTATTTATATAGGATAAATTCCCCTTTCTCCCAATTTCATGCTGGAGGGAGAGAAATCCCAAAGCAAAATCTTCCTTATGGTTCATTACCCTAATTTGTTCTGGAAGAGTTGCCTTCTATCTTGAAAACTGGTGTTTGCCACGGTCTATGTTATAACAGTGAAAAGTAAATTGTAGTTTAGTACAAACAATGTACAAACAACAGTGCATATTATATTTGTAGGGAGCAGTTAGGTGATGTAGTGGATACAAGCACTAGACCTGGATTCAGAAGAACCTGAGTTCAAATGTGGCTTCAGACACTTGACACTTTTTAGCAGTATGATCCTGGGCAAGTCACTTCATCCCAATTGCCCAATAAAAAATAAAAATGCTTGTGATGCATTTTTTTCTTAAATGAGGAGACTGGGTATACAGAAAGAGAAAAGCATTAAATGTATTATAGGAGCATCATGTATTGTCTTGTTTAATTTGTTTCTTCTTTGTGTCTCCTCCCACCTTTCCATTACCACTCAGAAATAAGATGTTTTTATTTATGGTATTAGAAGGAAGTCAAATATCATGGAAATGAAATTAAATGTAAGTGAAGTCAAGCTAACCAGTGCCACCAAATACTATTTACAATGCCAATTCTCTAAATTATTCTTTTAGGCAGGGAGATACATAAGAATCTAGGGAAAACCACATGTGAACAGGATCATAGCTTTATAATAGTCCAACTGTCACTCTGCTGCTCTCTGCTCTCCATTTTAAATAAAGAAATCTGGCTGAGCATTGATTATCCTAAATCTATAACAAGAACATTTTTGTCATTTTTATTTTGTTTGTGAAAAAGGAAAGGAGTCCTTTAAGAGTGAGACATATTGGAAAGCATTCACCTACTGACATACAAATGGGAAATTAAAACATTGACACAAATTGCAATGTGTCATTATCTGGTCCATTTCTTTAAAGAAAGAGAAGAAAAAGGGGCTATTAATCATCCAGTGTACATATCCCAATAGACTCATTTCAATTCTTTTTTTTTATTAGTCTATTATATCCAGTCATTTATAAATCAAGATTTTGAAGAGCTAGTGTGGCCATTTTTGACCTTTTGGATGCCTGAAGTGAAATGAAGGTTGTTTCTCTTATTGGACAACTCAGCAGCTTTTTCCAGTATCCACTGTCTTTCTATTGCTGTTTCTCTCGACTCTGGATGCTAAAAGTCCTCTTTCACTTCTTTATTCAATCTTGATTCAGTCTTTTCATTCATGTGTCAAATAATTTAATCCAGTTCCATCTGAAACTTGACTTGGAAGATACACATCTCGGGTCTTTCTTTCTGTAATTATCTCCATCACTGATCAAAATAGCATTTGGATTAGGTGATCTACTCCAGGACTATAGCACATTACAGACAGAACTGAAAGTTTCTTTATATACATGTATCTTTCTCTCCTTCAGTAGTACATGATGTTTAGTTCACCTGTCAAAGTATTTCTTTTATCACATACAAGCTGTCTATTTTTTATGTTTAAGATTTCATCATTGAGTTGCCTTTTTATTGATGCAAAGAAATATTATATGCAATTTCCATCTCATTAACTATTCTGAAAAAAAAATCAGACATCAGAATAATGTTGGCTGTTAAACCACATACAACTCAGTTGCTGTCTGGGCCTTTGTTTAATTGTCTTTTGACCCTCTTTGACATTTCAGCTTCTATCCTGTATATGGTCTTCCTCTCTCCCATACTTTCCTTTTTCTTAAGGGGATAGTGAGCCAGTGATATTGTGTTTCAAATTAACTGTTATAAAAAGGAGCTATTCTCAAACAAAATTACAATTTAGAACCCAAGTACTGTGAAAATGAATTTTCTGTACATTTTCTCTCAAATCTATTCTTCTGTAGGTCTACATGGCTACTTGCATTGTGGTTGGGGCAATAGTCATTCAATAAAAATGTCTTATTATGGGATAGTTATATTGTACTTATTTTCAATAATTATTTCATGTGCTTATATTACTAAACTTCAGAAATGCATCTGGCTCATCATTTTGCATAACTGCAAGCATTTGTATTTTTTTCATCTTTCTTCCTTTTTTATTCAGACATTACATGGCATCAATTTATCCCAGAATAGATGGTATTGTTAGCAGAGTGCCTGGGCCACCCAGACTGGAACTATGCAATCTTCTTTAAAAAAAAATGGGGACTTTTTGGTCTTTGACACAATTCTTTCCAGATGTGTTTCTCCTAATCATACAGTGTAGTGTGCCCTTAGAAAAATCCTTAAATATAAGCCAAAATTATAGGGTTCTTAAAGTACAATCCTATGAACCTGGTTGAAAAAGATCATATGATTCATTATATAAGGGTTTTTTTTATTTAGTGTTTATTTTTATTAAGAATTAGACAAAAATTAAAAAACATGAATATTTCCAAATTCAAAGAACAAGAAAAGAGGGTTTGCATATAACAGGGCTTTTTAAATTTTTTCCACTCACTACCCTTTTTTGGCTGAGAATTTTTTTTCATGACCCCAAGTATTTAGCTATACATAATATACATAATAATAGGTATACATAATCTTTTACTGTTGCAAAGTTTTTCATGACCCCCACATTCAGTTATACAACCCCATATAGGGTCATGACCCACAGTTTAAGAAGCTAGGGTATATAAGACCACTTACTCTGTATTCTAATAGTGTTAGCTTTTTAACTTTTTTAGTCGATTCAACTCATGAATTAATTCCAAGGCTGTCTTGCTTCTCTGTATCTCCTACAGAATTTTCTTCTTTCTCTCTTCTATGCAAACTGTTTCAGTGGTGCTCTTTGAATCTTTTGTATCTTTTGGGGTACACCATTCTCACTATTCCCCTTCTTCCTCAAAAACTTCTTACCAAAACAAGTAGAGGAACAAATAAAAAAAATCTCCCTTTTAAGTGAATAAGTTTAGTTAAACAAAACAAATACGCATAATCAATATTTCTGAAATGTATGAGTCTTCTGCACTTCTAACCTCATCACCTCTCGATCAAGAGGTAATAAGTTTGCTTTACCTTTAGGCTTCTGGAGTCATAGATTGGTCCTTGCAAGGAGAAGAATTCTTATATTTCACAAAATTATTTTTTCCTTACAGTTTGTGGTCATTGTATGCATTATACTTCTGGTTCTTCTTACTTCATTTTCATCGTGTCATAAAAGTCTTCAAAGGTTTCTCTTAAAACTATCTTATTTATTATATCTTACAGCCATTGTAGGTAAACAAAATATTTTATTAACTATTTGTCAATTGATGGTTATCTCCTTAGTTTATATTTTCTATCCTCTAATTTGTTTATGGAATGGCCCCTTATATCTAATCATGCAATATGCAATTATGTCATCTGGTAAATTCTACCAGACTGCTTTCAAAAATTCTCATCAATTTTCATTTGATAGGGGACGCTTACTATGAAATTTGTGAGTTATGTATTAATTGAACATTGTACTACTATGCAGCTGGTAATTGTATATCTAATCCATGTTGGTTGAAATCCCAATTGGACATAGATCAGAAGATCTTCCTAACCTGGATTATTATAAGAGGTCTCATATTTATTTCTGTGACATTTTTAATTTCCTTAACTTCACTTCCTATTCAAGTAAGCATTTCAAATGTCCACATTAAATATCCTTTGTCTGGAAAATGGAAATTGAGAAAAACACTACTTTGCACGTCTCAACTTTTTCATAATAGATATTATGAAAATGTAAGTAAATCATGTGCTTCTACCATTATTTATCTGAGAAGCAAATACATATCACTTACTTATCTAGAGAGTGCTGTCTTTTTTTCACAATTTTTCCGTTTTTATAAAGTAAAATAAATGTTTATTGCACTATCCACAAGGTTTTTAGATCTATAAAATACTTAAGATGAGCCATATCACATGGCCTCGACTTGGCCAATACTTCATTTCTTAGCTCCCAAAGTAAAGTCTTTGTTCCTTTTTATTTAAATAGATATAACAGGGAGACTGAACAATGAAGGCCCAGCCCTGGAAGCATTTGCAGGGGTCTCTACCTAATAATAGTCCTTATGAAAGGTTTTGTTTTGTTTTTGTGTGAGCCTGCCTCTAACACAATAATTCTTTCCCATGAAAGCAAAGCCTTTTAAGTTGTTGAACTGTAACTGATTGTTACAAAAGGCTGAGAGGAACTCAACCTCTTTTTCCTTATTGTTGTCTATGAAATGAGAGTGGGACAGCTAGGTGGCACATTGGATAAAGCACAAGCCCTGGATTCAGGAGGAGCTGAGTTCAAATCTAGCCTCAGACACTTGACACTTACTAACTGTGTGACCCTGGGCAAGTCGCTTCACCCTCATTCCCCTGTCAAAAAAAAGGAGAGGATGAGTTTTTGAACTCCAAAGATTCAGCAAACTGCTACTTCATAGGGAATAGAATTGTCTGCATGTGTCTAAGCAAGGGTGCAATTGTTCAAATGGTTATACCTCATCTACAAGAAAATTCAGTGGTAGGAAGAATAAAAGTTTGTGGGGTATCAATTTAAGTTTGAGCATACCTCAGGAACTGCAATATACAGGGGACAGTGTGCTTCTGTACTTTTGTTCTTGTTCTATCTTTTCAGTAAATAACCTTTTGTTAAAAAGCTAGGTAATAGTAATTGGTTAGTCAATTCTGGGGAGAAATCAACTGGCTAAATTGAGAATGGGGCTTTAATTATTAGAATCAATGATATTAAGGAGATACTGACAACAGGACATATAATATTGGACACAACACATCAGAAAGGAGACCTTGCTTTGGTAGCATTAGAAAGAATACCCTAATCCATCAAGGGTATCCTAGAACTGTGAGAGATATAGCCAAACCTCTATTGGGGGGACTTTCTGGACTTCAGTCATTGGCAAAGATATTGGAATATTTTGCTATTTTCCTTCTCCAACTCATTTTTACAATGAGAAGACTGAGGTAAAAAAGGTTTAAGTGACTTGCCCAGAGTCACACTGGTATTGAGGGCAGATTTGAATTCATGAAAATGAGTCTTCTGATTCCAACCCCAGTGTTCTTCCCCAATGTTTCACCTCACTACCCTAGGATATTCTACTTTCATTCCTCTCCTGGTTTATTCCTATCTTTATGGGCTTAGACCTGTGCCTCTTCTATTACTTGTTCATCCTGGAACTTTCCTCAGCACCCAGTGCCTTCTCTTGTCATCAATCTGGCACAGTCTTTCATGATCTTACATCAGGACTATGACATTAGCATGCAGGTTGGTCTTCCTGCCACAGGCCTCTGATCCATTCAGCATCAAAGAGGATTTCCCTAAAGCACAAGGCTAATCATGTTGTATCCCCCACTCCATGCTTAGTAATAAACCAATGGCTATGTATCACCTCCAGGATCGAATATAAAATCTGTTGTTTGGATTTTTAAAGTTCTTCATAACTCTTCTTTCACATTTCCAATGGTACATTGGCCTCATTGCTATTTCTTGAAAATGAATATTCCATGTTCTTATCCTAAGAATTTTCAGTCACTGTCAACCTATGCCCAGAATTTTTTCCTCATCTCTGTCTGCAGGCTTCCATGGATCCTTAAAGTCCCAACTAAAATCTATCTTTTTTCCAGGAGCCCATTTCTTATCTCCTTTTATTCTTTGCATTTTAATCTATCTATCTTTTTGTACATAACTGTTTATTTGTTATCTCCTCCATTAATTAGATTGTGAGCTCCCTGAGAGCAGGGACTATCTATAGACTTTATTAGCTTAGCAAATTAGGTGCTTAATAAATGACTGATTGATGGATTAATCTTGCCCTGGAATAATCTACCACTCTATGGAATATATCTTCAAAGATCCACTGACTTTTCCTACTGGGTGAGTTCCTCCTAGAGACTCCACTGTGTAGAGAAAAACCAGCCCTATATACCTTTATTGCTCTCCAGCTCATTCCTAACTTTTCAGACTTCAAAAACCCAGCCTCCTCTACTGACGGCTCATCCTGGAACTTCCCTCAATACTTGGGAACTCCTTGCCCTGGAACAACTTACCATCTCTGTGACCTATTAAAATTGAAGTTGACAATAGCTATGTTCAATGGAGAAAAAAAATTAGAGACATACGTCTCTGGGGAGGTTGGTATCCTACTAAGCACTTTACTGCTCTTGTTCACTCTACCATTACAAAGAGGTCCCCATGCAGTCATTGCATATTTTCATTTTTTCCCTTTAAAACCCAAGTTTATGTTTCAATTATACCCTAAAAGCTTGTGCAAGTGTTTTAGTCTCTAGACACAAAATTGCAAAAAAACCAAGAGTAGAATCTTAACAAATAGAATTACTAAGAAAATAATTTTCTATGGGTAGGAATGGTGATTGACAATAAATGAGCATTATAGCAGCCCCTTTTTGTGGTGGCTACGAATTTTGAATCAAAGGACTACCCATTAATTGTGGAATGGTGAAACAAACTGTGGAATATGGTTGTAAAGGAATATTATTGTGCTTTAAGAATGACAATTAGGATGATTTCCAAACGACCCAGAAAGACTTATATGAACTAATGATAGTGAAGTGAGCAGAACCAGGACAATGTTTGTGCCACAATGATAGCAATATTGTTGGGTGAAGAACTATTATGACAACTGTTTCTCAGCAATACAAGGATCCAAGACACTCCCAAGGGACTAATGTTGAAGCATACGATCCACCTCTAGAAGAAAGAACTGATATTGATGGAATACAGAATGAAGCCTACTATTTTATACTTTCTTTCATTTTTTCTTTTATCCAAGTTTCCTTATACAAAATTACTAATATGGCAATGTTGTACATAATTGCACATTATAACCTATAAATGATTGCTTACTACCTCTGAGACTGGTTTAGGAAGAAAGGGAGGGACAGAATTTCAAACTTAAACCTTAAAAATGTTTATTTAAAAAAGTAAGTGAGAAAATAAAGGCGTTATATGGGGAAATGTCTGGACACATCAAAGCTTCCTATCACATCATTTTATATCAGCTTCAGTATTAAATGTCAGTTCACCTTTGTTATACTCCCATATTCAGAGAAGGATTGTTTCAAGCTGGTGCATCCTTCACCATCTCCATTCATCCACCAACCACGAAGGAAAGAGTGTAGGATCTAATGGTGAAACCTTGTCAATTTCAGCAACTTCAGACCACAGTAACTAAAGTCCCAGTAACCTCTTCCTTGGATTTCAGAGAGCTGCCAAGGTACAGAGGATTATAGCAGTATAATACAATGCTCTCACACCACTATTTGGCATAATGGAAGATAAAATGCAAGTTAAAAAAGTTTTAGTTTTAAGAATTGTATTTGCTGAACAGTACTTATTGTATTGTAGATTTCATGTGTTATGAAAGGTGAATATTGTTTGAAATCAATGCTTCAGGTTTTATTCTTGAGATGTTTGCACAAAAGGTCACAGAATTCTGGGCACTTATTAGTGAGAAAAAATGTTTTCCAAGTTAACAGTTTTATCTTGTGTACTACATTTTATGGGTTATTTCATGGTTACTGTGTTAGGGAGAGACCATGTAATCAGAATTAATGTTTCATTATAAAGAATTGTATGCAGAAAATGTATTTTCAGTAGTGTCTAGTAAAATATTATAGTTTTTGAAAGTCACAAGAACCTATCCGCCTATTCCATATGCTTCAATATTTGAGTGATGCTTTTTAAAATTTTCTTGTTGTTTTCTAGAATATTACCCCATAAAAGTTGGGGATCAACTGAGATTAAAGCTTTTGATTTGTGGGGAGAAACAGAATGCATATAAATATATTTATGATACATTGATGTGAATAAGAGTGTAAAAATCATTGAAAGAAGTGGGTAAAAATCAGAAAAGGCTTTATGTAGAAGTTAACTTCACTTAAGTTGAACTTTAAAGGAAGAGTTCTGAAATAAGAATAAATATTTTCCTGGCATGGTGGATGGCTTGTCCTTATGCATGTAAGAAAGAGAATGTGCAGTTTGAGCAATAGCTAGTAGGTCAGCTAGATCATACATTACATGAACAAATGAAATGAAATTAAAATAATGAATAAATTAATGAATACAAAAGTGTTTATTAAGTTTCTACTGTGTGACAAGAACTGTGTAAAACATTGGAAATACAAATACAAAAAGTAAATCAGTACTTGCACTCAAAGGGCTTACATTCTAATAGGAAAGTCAATATGTGTATATATGTGCATAGATAGATAGATAAATGGATGGACGTGGTAGAAAGGAACAAGCCTTTTTGTTTTGGGAGCTTTTTGTTTTGTTTTGGTTTTTTTAGTTTAGTTTAGTTTAGTTTTGTTTTGCTTTGCTTTGCTTTGTTTTTATTGAGAAGCCATAGGGATAATGAGTGGAGCCATAGGGTATTTAACTCACAGATCCTATCCAGGAATGGTACTGTTGATCTGATTACTAGATGTCATAAATTAGGGTGTGAAAGTGTATAAAAGAAAGAATGAAAAAGCATCTTCAAGTGCTTACTTCATGCCAACCACTGTGCCAAGTGCCAAGAAGACAGTTTATGCTCTCAACAATCTCAAATACCAATGATGAAATGAGGTAACCCAGTGCTATTTCTGTGGTGGCAAAGAATTGGAAATTGAGGGGATGCTCCTCAATTAAGAAATGGCTGAAGAAATTGTGGGATATGAATATAATAGAATACTACTGTGTTATAAGAATTGACGAGTGGGTAGATTCCAGAAAAACCTGAAAAGACATGCTAGTGATGGTGAGAACCAAGATAACATTGTACACAGTAAAAGCAAAAGAAACATTATGTGATGATCAACTATGATAGACAGCTCATCTCAACAATAAAATGATTCATGACAGTTTCAAAAGTCTCATGATAGATAATGCTATCCACACAGACTAATTATGAAGACCTCTCACCATTTACAATTACAAAGTCTCAGGCTGAGAGAGAGAACCTGATTACAGATAAGAAATCATGGCATGCAGATGGCTAGATAGTGGTCAATATGAATCAAGTTATTTTTTGAGAACTAGAAGAGTAGTACAGAATAAGCTTGGAAGATAGGGAGAAGCAAGATCTATGGAGATCAAACTTTAGATGTTCCTATTTCATTCTTTTTTTTTCTTTTTTTTTTGTGAGGGCAATGGGGGTTAAGTGACTTGCCCAGGGTCACACAGCTAGTAAGTGTCAAGTGTCTGAGGCCGGATTTGAACTCAGGTACTCCTGAATCCAGGGCTGGTGCTTTATTCACTGCACCACCTAGCCGCCCCCCCCATTTCATTCTAAAACAATGGAAGATTACCATAATCAAATTAGGAGAGCAGGGAATAGTTTACCTATCAGATCTATGCAGAAGGGAATCATTTATGACCAAACAGGATATAGAGAATTTTGCATTATGAAATGCAAAATGGATCATTTTGAGTACATAAACTAAAAAGGGTTTATACAAACAAAACCAATGCAACCAAGATTAGAAGGAAAACAGAAATCTGAGAAACATGATTGCACATATATAACCTATATCAGATTGCTTCCCATCTTGGGAGCAGGAAAGGAGAGGGAAAATTCTGGAACTCAAAAATTTTATAAAAATGAATGTTGAAAACTATCTTAACACAACATTAGAAAAAATAAAATACTATTTACAAAGAAAAAAAGTTAAATAAAAGAATGGAGATATCCCAAAGGCATGAAAGTGACATAGGTTGTACTTTAGGGAAATTATTTTGGTAGCTATATAGGGGGTAGATAGGAGCAGTGAGAGACTAGAAGTAGGGAGACTAATTAAAGAGGACTTAAAGAGGTAGGTATGAATAAAAGGAGGAGTCCTGTGCTCCTGTGGTATGGAGACAGATTCAACAAGACTTCTTAATTTATTTAATATTAGAGGAGGGAAGAAAGTGAACCACATGAAAGGATAAATGTTTAACAACAGATTCAGTATGAATTTTCTCCCATTGTATACATAATGTACTTTATGTTTAATCTGCATCATTAGTATTTCTCCCACCACTTTTTTAAGTCTAGACAATAAAAAAAGGCAATAAAGTCTCCATTTTTAGTGTTTGTTTATTTCTGAGGTGCAAATGGAAATTTAGCAATCAGCTGTCCAGAGCTAGTTTGAGATAGCTCCAGAACATTGATGTGATTGAAGTCTAAAACTCTCTCTGTCTCTGTCTCTGTCTCTGTCTCTATCTCTGTCTCTGTGTGTGTGTGTGTGTGTGTATTTCTATACACTTGCATATCTTGATTACAAAATAAAGTCATGTAAATTATGAGATTTTGAACATTATGGGCTCAAAGACTAATATTATTTCCATAATTATAGATACCATCTTAGCAAATTAGCATTTCAATACACAAAGAACACAAAAGACAAATAAGAAACTAAACTTAGGTTTTATAGGGGTATAACCTAGAAGTATATAGCCATATTCAATAGCATAATAAGGAGGGAAAGACATTTCTGCTTATCTGTGTCCCTTTTGAGATTCCTGTGCAGTTTTATTTTATATTCCTAATATCTTATTAGTACTCTTTTCTTATTTTTCTCCCCCCCCCATAACTTTGACTTTCCACAATTTCTGTCCCTTTCCAAATAGAAGTGCTCTGCTATAACAAATATAGTCAGGTAAAAAAAATCAACACATTGGCAATTACTGTAAATGTGCATTTCTCCAAAGGTCTATCACATTGCCCTACCTCAAAAGAAAGGAGAGCTGTGATGGGTTGGGAAGTGTCATAATGAAGAGCAGGTTTTATTTTTTAAAGGATGGGAGGTGTATGAACATGATTATAGGTTGCAAGAAAGAGCTACTAAATAGAGGTAGAATTAATATGAGAGGAAAGAAAGAGATTGATCAAAGAAACAAACTCTTAGAGACAACAGGAAACGGTGGGATCAAAATACCACTGGACTTTGAGAAAATAGTATTCAATTGGAATTTCAAAATTCTCCAAATATACTTAACTATATTTTGTGTTTAAGATCTACAAAGGCATGGAATGTTTCTGTATTCTTCATTCTTTATTATTATTATTTTTTTTTTTTTGGTGAGGCAGTTGGGGTTAAGTTACTTTTCCTAATACTGTATATCACCTTTTAAAACAGTGAGTTCAACTAGACCCAAAAAAATTCTACTTTATCTTTATCCAGAATTTTAAGCAAAATTTTGTTTATGTCTTATTTTTACATCATTTCCAGCAAGGCGGGGGAGAAGTGGTTGTTTATGAAAAAGGGACAGAGGACATGAAATGATATATTATTTAAATCTGATTATCTAAGTAACACTGATCTAACTATGTTTTTTATATTAAAAGGTTCTCAAATTACTTTTTCAATCTTTATCTAGCAGCAAGAGCACTATAAAGATTTGTAAGGCATAGCTTGACCTCCCATCTTGACAATTATCAGCTACTTCACCACTAGCAGGTCATTTACACACTCTGTGCCTTAGGCTTGTTTTTTGCAAGTTTTATAAAATATAAATGTTATTTATAAAATAGTATATGCTACCTTTTTCTAGAGTTCCTGTGGGAATCAAATGTAATATCTAAAATGACTTTTGAAAACCTTAAAGCATTTCTGAATTTCTGTTAATTATTGGTCAATATAGCTCTAGCAATCTTTTTTTTATTTTTAAAAATTTTTTAAAATTTTAATTTAGGGTAAAAATAATGGGTTTGATCGCTTGCAACGCTATGAGTATTTGGGTTTATTTGTTTTGAAGTTACCATTTTTTATTTATTTATAAAGGTCCTAAGTACATTTTAGTCATTTAGTCATTGGTCATTTTATCCATTTATTTTTTAGGTACTTGATTTAGGTTTAGGATTAGGTAGTTACTAATCATTCATTCTAATATGCTAAAGCCTAATATCCTAATGTAGAGAGAACTCAAACTTTACCAAATAGCCATAGTGATTTTTGTTTCTACTGAATTGTT
Source organism: Dromiciops gliroides (assembly GCF_019393635.1). Taxonomy (NCBI): domain Eukaryota; kingdom Metazoa; phylum Chordata; class Mammalia; order Microbiotheria; family Microbiotheriidae; genus Dromiciops; species Dromiciops gliroides. The sequence goes on from NC_057863.1 coordinate 192,291,029, forward strand.
CAAATAACTTATGATAATAATTTAATTAAGGACTAAATTACCATTTTAAATCTTTTGCTATATTTCTGGGCACATTTACACTAACATCTTTGATATCTTAACTTCTATAAACATTTTTCCCCTAAGACACCAGAGACTGTATGCCTTAAAATTTACATTGTAGAAATGTATTGCATAAAAAAGACTAAAAAATACTGTTAACCTCTTTAAATTGTCAGCTGAATTCGACACACTATACTTATTCTGTTCCCATTTGCTACCAAGGAAAAGTGCAAAGTCAACATCTTACGAAAGGCACCATAAGATGCATGTAAAATGAGACCACATTTCCTCAGGTCTATCTTCCATTTGGTAAGTGCGTTAAGTTGCTCCTTCTCACTTAACATGGTTTGAAATGTACAAATAGAATTGAGAGCAGTGAAAATGCCATTCATTTGTGCTTTTCTGCAGGAAAAAAAGAAATCAAAACAGATTATGCTGTCTCCTTTAGAAAGCAGAGACTTGATTAATTAAACAATTACTTTCTCTCAAGGAATACAAAACAATAAGTGTAGAAACAATGTCAACATGAGCTCATGGAAGCAGAAAGTAATCAATAAGAAATGACCAAATTTATCATCAGAGATAGAGCTAACAGAGTCCTTAAAGGTCATCTAGTCTAACCTCGTTATTCAGATGATGAGCTTAAATCTAGAGAAACTAAATGACTTGCCTCATATCACATATGTAATACAGAGTTAATGTGAAATTTGAACCCTGATTCTCTGACTCCAGATCAAGAAGCTTAACACACACACACACACACACACACCCACACACACTACTGCCAGTTTTGCCCATGGATTGAAGGCTTTAAATCTTTTCCCTTCTTTTCATGTGAATGCCATACCTAACAAATGATCAATGATGTTTGATATTTTTTAATGGCAGAACTCTATGACAGAGTATTTTGAGTCAAAAGTCTTGCCATTGCCCTTCAAAGTATATTCAATATATAATTACCTTCTCCAACATTATCAAATATAAGACCGGGGCCTGACTGATATACAACAATGAAACCAGAAAATTCCACATCATTTATGTTTCGGCTCACTGTCCACTGCACTGGAAGTGACATGGCCTCAAAACTATGTCAACACATTCTAAAATGATGGGGAATTGGTAAATAACTGTGTCTGCACAGCATCAATTTAGAGAGAATATTTTGTAATTTTCCATATAACTTATGCTATGTAAACAGTAAGGTATCATAATTGAGAATGAAAACTTAATTCTAGAATTTTATTTAATTAAATAATCCAGATCACTAATTGCCCCTCTACTTATAGAGGTTGTCATGGCACAATTAATGTCTTATTCACTATTGAATGCATGTCATTTTTTACTTGTAGAATGTCATCTAAATAGGTGATAACCTTGAAGGATAGGAAGAAAAGTTTGCTGACTCAATATGTCTGAAATTCCATTAGTATAGCAGAATAGTTAACCAGGCACTGCTAGACTGAGGTCACAAGATTGGCATCCCTTCCACAATCTTTGTCCATTAACTGCCTGTATTCATTACTGTAATGTTGTCTGTCTCCTTAATAGGATAATTATTCTTTTCAGTACTTCAATACTAAAGTGTTGAGTACCCTCACCCTAGATTCCTGAAGTAACAATTCTTTTTGGTTCCTACTCTAAGGAATTCTCCCCAACAGGAGCATGAGAAGAGGGAGGTACCCACAGTACAAGCATGAATCAGGCAAGAAAAACCAATTCTAATCCTACATAGAAAGGGAAGGCTGGTAGTTTCTCTCTCTATGGGTAGCCTGCCACTGCCTCTGCTGATTTTGCTATTACCACCACCAACAGCATTGTTTAGGTGCCTATGATGAGGAAATGAAACCAGCTGCCTTTTCAGACACAAGGCCCAGTAGCTAAGGAAAGTAGGCATAAATAGGAGGTAGTCCCATTCTAGACAAAGGCTTTTCTAAGAGGGCATCCTGGCTTTTGAGGGGGAAGAGAACCACTATCTCTCTTCCACAAATCAAAGAATGCTTTTATATCTTCTGGCCAGTAGGAAGAATAGAACTAAGGGGTTGAGATTACCTTTTTAGTATAAACACAGAATTTTGATGCAACAGCCTGAAATTGTATTTCATGAAAGACAGGAAACAGAAAATAACACCCATTTTGAAATGAAGAGGGGGAAAGATCCTTTCCTCACATATCTCTGAGGAGGTGCCATGTTAGCAATTATTAATTTATGTTAAGCATAGCCATCCCTTTCTATTCCTCCTCTTTCAAAATGCAAACACTCCTTAGTATAACTGAGTTTATGAGATCACTTTACTTAGTTCCAGGAATGTTATTGTTTCTGGGTAATTTGATCAGCCTTACCTATGGTTAGGATGGCTAAAAATAGTTTTGTTGATAATGCCATAGGCTGGCCATTTCTGAAAGGCAGACTGATGTAGTGGGTAAAGAGATGGCCTTGGATTTTAAAAACAAAAAGGCCAGAGCAGCAGCCATGATGAGATCATTTGCAAATTACAAAGTGATTCAGTTTCAAGTTGTATCTATATTGGCCATACATGTCCCCACTATGTCCATGCTCAGCCAGCACCCAAACTCAACCTCTGGTACCTTTCTGAGGCAGAAAAGGACTACTTCAACTACAATCTTAACACTAAAAATGGACACATCCTTGTGGATTATTCCAAGAACTTCATCACAGAATGTGTGATGAAGATGCTTATTGAGCTAGCAAAGTCTCGAAGGTGTAGAAGAAGCTTGGATCAGGCTGTGCTCCATGTGACACTACAAAATTGCTCCAACACACCCATGCTAGTGGACAGCAAAGAGGTGGTGCCAGAGGTGAAAAAAAGTGCTGGAGAAAATTAAGGCATTCTGCCTTCATTTGGATGACTGGATAGGCTACATAGGGAAGATGATTACAGATGTGAACAACATTGGCATTGGAGGTTCTGACTTGGGTCCTCAGATGGTGGCAGAAGCTTTGAAACCCTACTCCAAAGAAGGTTCTTCTGTCAATGTTAGCATTGATAGTATCCACACTGCCAAGACCCTTGCTGAACTCAACCTGGAAACTCCCCTGTTCATCATTGCCTCAAAGACATTCACCACCCAGGAGACCATCTCCAATGCAGAGACAGCCAAGGAGTGGCTCCTTCAGGCAGCAAAGGATCCTTCAGCTGGGGCAAAGCAAATTGTGGCCTTGTCTATTAATCATCAAAAGTTCAAGAGTTTGGTATTGACTCTCAAAATATGTTTGAATTCTGGGACTGGGTTGGTGGATGTTATTCATTTTGGTCAGCTATTGGTCTCTCCATTGGCCTGCATGTTGGTTTTTGGTAACTTTGAACAACTGTTGTTGAGGGCTCACTGGATGGACAATCACTTTGTCACCACCACACTGAAGAAGAATACCCCCTATGTTGCTTGCCAAGCTAGGCATCTGATATATTAGTTATTTTGGATGTGAGACTCAGGCCCTGCTGCTATATGACCAATATGACCTATGATTGCTTTGCTGTCTACTTCCAGCAGGGTGACATGGAGTCTAATGAGAAGTATATCACCAAGTAAGGAGCCAGAGTTACTACAATACAGTCCTCAATGTGTGGGGAGAGACAGGTACCAATGTATAGCATGCTTTCTATCACCTTATTCACCAGGGTACCCGGATGATTCCTTGTGACTTTCTTATTCCTGGTCAGACACAGAATTCAATCCAGAGTGGCCTTCATCACAAGATTCTTCTAGCAAACTTCTTAGCTCAGACTGAGGCACTGATGAAGGGGAAGAGAGCAGAGGAGGCACACAAGGAATTGGAGGCTGAGGGCAAAAGTGGTGATGCCCTGAAGAAGCTGACACCTCATAAGATCTTTGAGGGAAATTGTCCTACTAATTCCATTGTCTTCACAAAGCTCACTCAATTCATTCTTGCAGCCTTAATTGTGATGCATGAGCACATGATCTTTGTTTAGGGTGTTGTCTGAGATATCAACAGTTATGATCAGTATGGAGCAGAAGTAAGAAAGCAATTGACTGAGAAAATTGAGCCTGAATTGGATTCTGATAAACCTGTGAACTCTCATGATGCCTCCACCAATGGGCTGATCAGCTTTATCAAACAGCACCAGGCCTAAGTCATGAAGTAGATACCTATGCCCCCTATGACCCAGTCTGTTGTATTGCGACCTGATCTGCGTTTCCACACTTTTCAGGGCTAATCTAAAAAAATAAAGATATCTGGCAAGAAGAGGGGCAGGGTTGAGAGAGAGAGAGAGAAGGAGGAGGAGGAGGAGGAGAAGGAGGAGGAGGAGGAGAAGGAGGAGGAGGAGGAGGAGGAGGAGGAGGAGGAGAAGGAGGAGGAGGAGGAGAAGGAGGAGGAGGAGGAGGAGGAGGAGGAGGAGGAGGAGAAGAAGAAGAAGAAGAAGAAGAAGAAGAAGAAGAAGAAGAAGAAGAAGAAGAAGAAGAAGAAGAAGAAGAAGAAGAAGAAGAAGAAGAAGAAGAAGAGACAAACAGACAGACATGGTTTAGGAGCCTGGAAGACTTGGGTTCATGTTCTATCTCTAACATGTACCTGTTCTGTGACCTTAAGCAAGTCATTTAACCTCTCAATGGTCAAGGAAACAATGGAAGATTAGAAGTTGAAGATAAGGTACCAATCTTCATTTTGAAAGTTCCTTAGCCTTGATGAAGTTATTAATTTGATTTTTTTTTATTTTAGTGAGGCAATTGGGGTTAAGTGACTTGCCCAGAGTCACACAGCTAGTGAGTGTTAAGTGTCTGAGGCTATTAATTTGATTTTTAAGAAAACCACTGTTAGACTCTATTTTAATTTCTATGTCTATATACATATTTATAACATTACATTATTACATCTACTAGTATTTATTTTATTTATTCTTATACTTTTATAGCTCTCTTTGAATAGCATCAATACCTATTCAAGTGAAAAGTAGGAGACATCAAACAGTGTGCTGAGCTTGGAGACAGAAAGACCTGAGTTTGAATCTAGCCTCTGACATTTCCTAGCAGTATAACCATGGGTAAATCATAGGTACAATCATGAGTAAATCATGGGTAAATGTAGAGTGTGATGGTTAATATTTAACAAATAGATTTCCACGGGGGGAAAAAGATGTACTCATGACACACTTTTAAATTTAATCTGTATTATTAATATTTTTCTATCACTTCCTTAAGTCTAGACAGTAGAAAAAGCAATAAAGAGAGCCCTGATTTGTAGTGTTTCTGATGTGGAAATATTCATACTGAAGAAACTTTAACAATCAGCTTTTGAGAACTGGTTTGAGTTGGTTTCAGCACACTCCCACCTTTGTATGACTTAAATTTTTATATCAAATCATAGATAACTGTAATGGGATTGTTGGACTTATGCCCAAACTAATTTTTTCATGGAATTCTTTGTTTCAGAATTGTTTTGGAGTCATCTTCTTCTGGATTTGTGCCTTGATAATAATTTTTAATGGTGGGGTTATTTTTGTTTGTTTATTCATTCTTCTAGATTTATTTCCTTACTTTGATCTTTGTATCATGGTCAAGATCTGCACATCTAGTGAAAATGTTTGGATCATGCTTAGTCTTATTTTGTGTTCTCTCAGATCTTTTTCCTGTTTTGACTATTAGGTTATTCAAGAAAATAAGGTATAGTTAAGGCTTGGGAGCTAAAAGCTTTTAGTCCCCTGAAAGTGATTTGATTGCTGCCCTCCTGTGTTGAGCTTTGCAAGTTCCTGAACTGGCTTTAGAGCTGAGCAATACAACTATGAGCTTGTTTTTTTTTGAACTCCAATAAACTGCTCCTAGATTCAGCCACCATCAGGAAGTTAGTAGGCTCACAAGTTCAGTGACAGAACCAGGGTGACCCTGTTGGTCTGAGCTTCCTGCACTGGTTATTTTTTGTGGGTTTCAGATTGGGCTGGAGGCTAGATCCAAACGGTGTAAGAGCCACACAGCTGCTGCTCTCTTTCATTCCCACTTTTTTGTCCAGTACACAGCCTCAGTTCATAACAATTCCTTGCTACTCCTAAGCACAGGTTCCCAACTCCTTCCACACTAGATTTGTCACTTAGCTCTAGGGTATATGTTATTATTGGCAATTGTTCTTGTTCTCTTCACAGCTTCAGACTGCTTTCCTGGATCAAATATCTCTGCCTTATTGCACAGCTTCAGGCCCTCTTCTTACAACCAAGTTCAGTGTAGAGTCGAAAAAACCCTATAGTTCCCATTGCTCACTAGATACCATCCTCAGTATCCATAGACCTCTCTTTCTGACTCCCCACACAGACCTGGGCTGGAAAACAAATCATTGATCTTTTCTTGGATTTTCTGATCAGGACATGGTCTGGTGCATTTTCTCGATCTTTGTGGAGCAGTTTTGAGAAGGAGCTGTGGTGTACCATTTCCTCCTACTTCACCATCTTAAATGGTCACCTGTTTGAGTTGGTAGAAATTATTTCAATTGTCAGGAAATCATCAATCCTTCCCATATCGTCCACATTGATGTGTTATTTTAATACACAGTAACCTACTACTTTCTCTTAGGTTAAGACAGAAGAAATTCCTTTGATATAATATACAAAGATATTGCATACAAATAGCCCAGAAAAGGAGATAGTCTGAGGTAAGATAAAACAAATTAATTCTACTAATAAGTATTCAAAATAATTTAAAATAAATTAAATATTTTTGTCCAAGATGTGAAATTTGGAACATAGTGATAAAATGATGAAAATGTTTAATATTTTCATATTAAAATACTTCATTTTTAAAGACCTGCTTTACAGGGAATCTATTATCATTAAGTTATTAATCTTTATACCATTCATGGAGAAAAACTACCTTTAAAGTATGGCTTGATTTCACACCTGAGCAAGCTGAGGCTCAAGGTCACCCAGTAATTTTATAGCAAAATGGCTAATGAAATCAAGTTGTAATAGGCATCAGAAACTCCAAAAAGTAACATTTCTGGGTAATCCCATTTTAAAAAATTTTTTACCTATTGATTTTTCTCTCCTCTGCATATTTTTACCCAAACTGCTATGAAGGAAACACTATCAATATCCTCTACCTTAAAGCCTTGGAGAATTGCCTGGATCATTTGGAGGTCAAATGGTTTGCCCAGGGTTATAAAGCTAGGTTCAGAATGTCAAAAGCAAAATTTGAAACCAGGTTATCCTGGCATGGAGTCTAGCTATGTTTTTCTCCAGTATTCTTAAATTCCAATAATCAGTGGAAGATAACACCCATAGGACCAAGTCCAAACTCCTTAAGCCTTTATGCCCAATCTGGTCACTGACTAACCCTAACCTACCTTTCCCGCTTTATCCACTTGGCTACAACTAGATTAATTTATTATTTTCTCCCCATACACTTAGCATTTTATCAAATCCACACACAGGTGTTCTAATATCCCAGTCTGACTTTCTCCTTTTTGCTGACTTCTTAAATCCTAACCTCATTCAAAGTCAAACTCAGAGTATTGCCTCACTCACTTTTTTTGACCATCACTCAATAGCCAACCTACAGTGATTTCCCCCTTCTATGTTCATCTGTAACACATATTTGTTATGCTGAATGAATGGAGGGAAGTTGTCTTTTAATAGAACAGAAAATTTTCAAGAACAAAAGACCATAGCTGAGTAGGAACACTGAAATGTAAATACCAGATTCAAGAGAAATCTAGAAAATATATTTGTGAAATTAGAAGAAAGTAGAAACTTTATTTGAGAAACTTGTGAACCAGAACTAACTAATAGAATCTCTTCAGAATCTTAATGTCCTTAAAGTGTATTTAGAGAATTATTTAAGGATTAATTCTACTCTGAGTTTTAAGGAGAGGAAAGAAAAAGGAATTTACAAAGTATGCACTAATGTAAAAGGAGGGAGGAAAGGGTGAAACTTAGTCTTTCTCCTAATTGAAGTTCATTAAGAAAAAGTGTACAAACATAAAAGAGGACATGGGAGAAGTGCACATGAGATGAAACTCCCAGAAAATACAAATGGTTTGGCATAGAATTGCATCAAATTAGGGAACAGCTAGGTGGTGCAGTGGATAAAGCACTGGCTCTGGATTCAGGAGGACCTGAGTTCAAATGCAGCCTCAGACTCTTGACACTTACTAGCTGTGTGACCCTGGGCAAATCACTTAACCCTCTTTGCCCCTGTACTCCCCCAAAAAAAGAAAGGAAAGAAAGAAGGAAGGAAGAAAAAAGAAAGAGAAAGAAAGAAAGAAGGAAGGAAAGAAATGTATCAAATTCAATGAGGAAACAAGGGAGGATGGGTATAGAGGATAATAATACCAGGAACAGTTGCAAGCAAATTTCTCATAAGGAAATGCTATTTATAACCTCTACCTTAAAGCCATAGAGAGTTGCCTGGAACATTTGGAGGTCAAATGGTTTGCCCAGGGTTACAAAGCTAGGTTCAGAATGTCAAAGGCAAAATTTGAAACCAGGTTATCCTGGCATGGATATAACAGCAAGTTATATCCAAAAGATAAAACCACTTCACCTTTTAAAGGATGGTAATAATTCATTTCTGAAGTATTATACAAACCTATATAAGAAGGCTTTATACTAAAAAAATGAAAAAGGAAGAAAATAGTTTTTGTATATTCACCAAAATAAATAAAATAAAGAGTAGCCACAAAGAAGGAGGGAAAAAAAAATAGCAGTTGAGACAACTTTCCAATATACCAACTTCAAAAGAGGAACTGGTACACAAGGAATCAAATAACTATATATAAATATCCAAAGTCTGAGTAATTTTTTTGAGGGGCAATTGGGGTTAAGTGACTTGCCCAGGGTCACACAGCTAGTAAGTGTTAAGTGTCTGAGGCCGGATTTGAACTCAGGTACTCCTGAATCCAGGGCCGGTGCTCTATCCACTGCGCCATCTAGCTGCCCCAGTCTGAGTAATTTTTAAGAGGAGCTGGATAGTCTAATACAAGAAGGCACATTTGACCTCATATTTATCACTGACATGGTGCAATGCAACCTGTGACTGGAGTATGACTCTGAAGTTATACATATACCTTATTCAAAATTAACATAATGGATGGAAGTTTTGTTTTATAAAAATTTGTTAGAAGGCCTAATGCAAGTAACCTCTTAGAAAGTTTGATTTGTGGACAAATTGAGTTATTCATAAGTCATTGAACAATAGAATAATGTAAGCAAGGATTTGCAAAGAGGATACAGTGGTTCTTTGCTTCTCTAGACATCTTGCATTTCTTCTCCATATGTAAATCTGTTTAGTGAGGAAGACAAAATATGGTGACTCAAGTGATCTACAGAAATCCACTGAACTAGAGTGGCCCCAACTCCATATGAGTGGGACATGTTATGCTCTTAAGTGAAAAAGAAGCTGTTGTTAGAGAAAGAGGGATCAATCTTCTAAAACAGCTTTATCTCCCTTAAGGAAAATTAATCCCAGTTGCAAGAGGGGAGGATGAGGTATGGATTTAACCCATGTTGTAGGGAAACATGAGTTAGATTAGGCCCTGAGGATTTTCTGGGGCACCTTACACCATTTAAATGCTTTTAGGAAATTACTGGGGCTCTCTGTGTCCTTGGCATAGGCCAAGAGGGCTAAGAGGGGAAAAGGGAAAACTTTTTTTAAAAAAGGATTACGACAATTTGCAATGGATTTCCACTGCCCCACCCCCCGCCGAAGTTACCAAAATGAGAGGGGAAGAAAGAAAAGAAAAATGTAGAAAGAACAAAAGCCAAAGCCTTTAGGTTCTAGCCTCTCTTCTGTTGGGAGGGATCAAGTTTCAAGTTTCTGCAGTTTGGTTGATACCAAATCTCTGTGGTTAATGGTAGGTCTCGAAATGTAGTGATGACAATGAACTACAGCAGCACCAGGATCATCAGAGCCAGAGGACAGTAATGTTACCTTCCATACAGTCACAGATTTCTCCTGATGTGAAGTAGTAGTAATAAGACTAAGTCGCTCCTGTACACAATACAGATAATCCTGCCACAATCAAATTTCTTTCATGCATTATTTGCAGTCAGTGGCTAAGAGGTTATAAGTCTCTTGTATACAACCTATCTTTGGATCTAGGATGATATCAAGGCTTTCTCTTTATCACCACCACCCAGTGTTCCCTGGCCCAACCACCAAAACCTCCTCTTCCTTAAGAACCTCATTATAGCAATAATGTGAAATATTTTCCCCCTTAGAGGCCTGTGTGGAGAGATTTTTACCTCCTTCCACATGAGTTGAAGACTATTCCTTGCCTCTATCTCATAATTACATCTCTAACTCATAATTACAGCCAAGTTCCCCTTTCTTCCAAGCAAATATACATCAACCATTATTGCAACAGTTTCTAACTCTCCTATTCTATTAGAAAACAAGGATCTTCCTAATAATACAAGACTTTTGGTTCTCTTAATCCTTTCAGGGAAGAAGTTGTTGAAACTATCCCAGAGGAAAGGAAGCCTGGTACTTGAAGGAGACCTGAGCTGTTTTCAAAATGTGTGGAGCCCTGTGAAGAGACAAGGGCATTGAGGCCAAGACAACTCTGTTCTGAGAAAGGAAAAAAGTAGGGTCAGACAGAAGTATGATGACTCTGTTTAGCTCTCTGTAGGTAACACAGGACTTTTTAAAGGAGAATTGTCATAATAAATTACTCTTGATTTCTTTCATCTCCATCATTATAAAAGAAATATCTCTCCCCACCCCAGAACCTGATATTATATAGTGTTAACTACATGAGATTATTCAGAATAATTTTAAGGGTTTCCCTTTGGCCCTTCCTATTACTATAGGGGCTGCTGAAAGACACTTCCTAGATACTGAGCCTATTCTGTGTAGGCCCTTCTAAAATTTCAGACTTGAACAGGGGCATGAAAGTGAGGCTGAAGGGCATTCAATGCTCTGATAATGAATTTTCCTGTACAGTTTTAATGACATCCCCATTGGGCTAGTATAATTTCTTTCTTACAAATCTCAAATTTGAGAAAACACACCCAAAGCTTTCTGCCTACCTAGCAGAACATTGACTGACAGTCCTTCCTATTCCCAGGGTTCCTATTCACACTAATACAAAAGTAAAAAACGTAAAAAAAAAAAGGGGTGGAAATGTAAGCTACTTGCATGAGGATATATTCAAACTATTGTGCTATAAGAAATGATGTACAGACAAATTTCAGAGAAACCTGGAAGGACTTACATGAACTGATGCTGAGCGAGATGAGCAGAACCAGAAGATTGTACACAGTATCAACAACATTATGTGTTGATCAACTGTGATAGACTTGATTCTTCTCAGTAATACAATGGTCCAAGAGAAAGGAAAGGTCTCATAATGGAAAATGCTCACCAAATCCAGAAAAAAAAGAACTGTGGAAACTAGATGCAGATTGAACTATACTATTTCTATTGTTTTTGTTGTTGTTGTTTTTCATTTTGAGGTTTTTCTGTTTTGCTCTGATTCTTCTTTCACAGCATGACCAAGGCAGAAATATGCTTAATGTGATTGTACATATATAACCTATATCAGATTACTTGTCTTGGGGACAGGGGAGCAAGGGAAGTAAGGGAGAAAAATTTGAAACTAGAAATCTTATAAAAACAAATACTTTTGGGGGCAGCTAGGTGGCGCAGTGGATAGAGCACCGGCCCTGGATTCAGGAGGACCTGAGTTCAAATCCGGCCTCAGACACTTAACAATTACTAGCTGTGTGACCCTAGGCAAGTCACTTAACCCCAATTGCCTCACCAAAAAAAAAAAAAAAAAAAAAACAAACAAAAAAAAAAACAAATACTTTTATGGAAAAAGTTATATCCAAAAGATAAAACCAAAAGCACTATGGTTGAAAAGTTTGGGGGATTTTAATGGCCTACACATTCAATATGATATTATCAACATGTTGTTGGAGCAAAATGTCATCTTGGACAGCATTAAAAGGGAAAGAAATGAAATAAACATTTGTTAAGCACCTGCTATGGGCCAGGTACTGTGCTAAGTCTTTTATAAATATTATCTGACTTGATCTTCATAGCCGCTCTGTCAGATAGATGCTATTATTATCTCCATCTTACTGTTGAAGAAACTGAAGCAGACAGAAGTTAAATGACTTGCCCAAGGTCACATAGCTGACATCTGAGGCTATATTTGAACTATTCTTCTAGATGCCAAGTGAAGAACTCTATCCATTGTCCTACCTAGGTGCTTGATGGCTTAGAGAAGTAAGAATGTGGAGATCCCCATATCCTCAACCCTGGTCAGACCACATGTGGGGTATTTGGTTCAGTGCTAGGTGCTGCAATTTGAGGTACCACATTGATAAACTGTGGAATATTCAGAGGAGGACCATCAGAATAGTGAAGGACCTTAAATCCCTGTTATGAATGGAAGGAAATGAAAATGTTTAGCCTGAAAAGATTCAACAGGGATAGGATAGTTTAAGTACTTGAAGCTATTGTAAAAGAGTTTTGGTTTGATTTTGGTTTGGTTTGGTTTGGTTTGGTTTGGTTTGGTTTGGTTTGGTTTGGTTTGTCTCCAAAGGGTAGAACCTAGAGAAGTGAGGTGAAGTTGCAAAGAGGAAAATTTAGGTTTTATGTCAAGTGTGGACATGAGATCTATAATGACTATATTTCATGCTAGAACTTTCTTTCTTCACAGGGGAGAAAGACAATGGAGTTTCACAACAACCATCCAATTAGAAGGATTTCTGAAGGTCATAATTGCTTAACACACCAGTGATCCTTTTGTGAAGTAAACTCTAGACAAACTTGGAAATGCCTGCAGAGGCCAGACCAGACTTAATGGCTCAACATGGCCTTCAGCAGCAGATCCAGATTCGGGACATTCCAAAATCCTTACTTTAAGGGAGATGTCTTCTCCCTTAAACCTCTCACCTCCCACCCCCCCAGCAATGTTTCTATAGATTATATTATCTTACCCTTTTCTCTCCCCTTTAAGCAGATAAGAATTTTTTCTACCTCTCTGCTCCCTGGTAGGCTCTTTACTTCCCTATAAGTCTTTTCTCAAACAATAAATGCATTTAATTGGTATATTGGACTCTTTCATTTCAGGCCCATTTCAGGGGGGGTCACTTGTTAACACAATAACTGTACAAAATCTAGTACAAACTAGATTTGTACAAATGAGTCTTGAGAGGTGGTGGCTTTTTTTGAGCAGAGATGTTAAAGCAGAGGCTGGATGGACACCTATTTGATATATTGCATATGGTTTGGATTAGGTGGCTAGTGATCCCTTTCAAATCTAATTTGTGTGTGTGTGTGTGTGTGTGTGTGTGTTTTTCTGTGGTCCTCATCCTGCATCCTCACATACTTCCTCCTCTCTGAACCTAGTCTCTCAACTTCCATTCCAACAACCTGCTTCCATAGAGGAAGGCTGACTACCTTTCCAATCACAATTATAAGGGTAATCCCTAAGGAACTGAGGTTCCAAATATTCTAATGTTTTCATATTCTAATATTCTCACTAAAAATGCAATAAAAATCAACCAACCAATGCCAAATGTCTATCACTAAAGGATATTTAATGAGAAGGTAAAGCAAGAACAATATTAAAAATGTACACACACACACACACACACACACACACACACACAAACACTCCAACCAGGAGATACTCTCCCCTCTTGCATATATACAAGGACCTTATAGTAGGCTCAAAATTACACTACAAATGTAGTTGGGCGCATGGTTAAAGAACACAAGGGGTTGGGGCAGCTAGGTGGCACAGTGGATAGAGCACCTGCCCTGAATTCAGGAGGACTTGAGTTGTGTGACCCTGAGCAAGTCACTTAACCCCAATTGCCTCACAAAAAAAAATGTTAAAAAAAAAAGAACACAAGGGGTTGAGGGATACCTCTAATCTTTTGACCCAGTGAGTTCTTTGTTGCCTTTGTGAAGCCCTCATGAAATTCTATTTCATGGTATCTCTCTCCTGGGCTCTGAGGACCAGTGCCTTGCTAGAATGCATAGCAAACATTTTTCTTCATCAGGTCTCTCAAATTACCACCTTCCTTGGATGATTGTCCTTCCACCTCTGTCTAAAGGAGTTTCCTTTGTTGTAGGCCACTGTGAGCACCTTCAGTGGATGTAGCTGTTGTCTTCTGCCTCTGCTACTATCTCTAGTTGCAGACCTCTGAGGGAGAACTTCTAATGGCCCTTCTAACTTTTCAGAGTTCAAAATATCATAACTTGTTCAATTTCATCTCTGGATAGAAATTCATTAAAGATTGGGAAAAAATAAATACAAAATAAATGGAATAAATATGTTCACAGACATGAGTGGTTGGTTGGGTTATCTCCGTGTTTTAGTCAGCAATGGAAAGAGTGCCAGGGCTAGAGACAGAAAGACTCATCTTTCTGAGTTCAAATCTGACTTCAGATGCTAAGTAGCTGTGTGACCCTGGGCAAGTCACTTAACCCTGTTTGTCTCAGTTTCCTCATCTGCAAAGTGAGTTGGAGAAGCTAAAAGGCAAATCACTCTTGCATCTTTGCCAAGAAAACCCTAAGTAGAGTCCAACATGACTGAAAAACAACTGAACAACAAATGCAGGTCTGGAAGATCACAGTAGTTCTTTCCCAGTTCACTACCAGGAAGGAAAAGGTACAAAAAAAAGAGGGGAAATGAAAGGGTAGTATTTATTTTGTATGCAAACTTAGTTCTAGTTCAGTGTCTCTGTGGCCAACCAGAAGATTTTCTATCACCACACAGTGCCACTTTCCCATTCACTCCTGGCTGGAAGTAGGTTTACCAAGGTTCACACAAGGTTGGATCAGAAGTATGCTGGGAAATATCTGTACATGTAATATATATCCCCAATTAAATTTGGCCTCTACACCACATACATAACACACATATATCACCTACATGGAACTAAATCCAAGCATGCTAGAAGAACTGTAAACTCTAATTCAGTACTTCATTTGCACATCTGTTCTTTGTTTTTGACCCTCTACTCTACCACTAACTTTGGTCCTCTTCCATCCTCACCTTGTCTTTCTAATTCTCTTGGAATCTCCCCTAAAAACTCAAACAAATCATCTAGAAACCAAATGGAGGCAGAAAGGAAAAACATTTTTAACCCCACCATTTTCTTTTTCTTCCATGCAACAGCTGCATGAAAACTGAAATAGAGACAATCATCTATATAATTCATTAATTCATGCCCCCCACTCCCTAAAAACATTTGCTTCAATTATCTGGATTCAATTCAAGAAACATTTAATTATAGATATTTTATGGGTAAGTATTGTTAGCCTCAACAGTCAACATAATTACTTTAGGTCTTCATTTCATTTTGCATATATGAGTTCAATTTTAATGATATAGATTTTCCAATGTTTGTTTATGTCATCATTTTATGTGTCCATTGCATTTAAATTGTCAGAACTCCCAATTGTCTTATTGAATGGGACCTTTGTTTAGCTGATTTCAAATTTTGTATAGCATCTGGCACTTTATTATATTCACAATGCTGCCTAATAAATACTATTCTAATTGGAAACTTAGAGGAAAAGATTAGTTCCATTGGGAGGTACCAGGTGATGCAAGAGTTAAAATTGTATTTGGAACAGAGAAGGAAAAATTAGGATCATTATACCAGGCTACGAGTAAACAAAGAAAAAAAGACAGCTATACTTACTTATTGTAATTGCAAATGTATTTTTTTTTTAGTTTCTACAGCTTCTATTTTGCTAAAACTGCCTTAATCTGTCTTCCTGCTGTGACCTATTTCCAGTAATGCATATTCAGTACAAAGAGTAGATCAAATCATATCAGAACTGGAGTTACCCTTCCTTGTGCAGAAATATATACTTTTATGTAGCATTAAAATCAATTCTTTTATGCTAATTGTGTGATTCCATGATGAATTGGCAGTATTTCCCCTTATAATTCAATTGCACAAACAGTTTTGTAAGATTTTTAATATTTTGTCCTTAAAACACACCTAAAAATAAAATTACATTAATAACTCATTTAAGGAAATTTAAATTTTTGGTTGGGTTCACATTTATTTACAAGGTTGATTATTGTGATTTAACTGAACTGCCAATTTAGTTGAATAAATCAAAAGAAAAGCATTCAACCTTCTTAAAAATAAATGATTTGTTGTTTTGTAATTCTGTGGGCAGGTGCTAGCCCAAATTTAACTAAGTACCATTAAAGATATTTCTTGAACCTCATACTTTGGAGAATTTGTTGAGACTGGGGATCTAGAAAAGTGGTCTTCCAACATTTTGATTATGCACTCGATAAGTAAAAAAAAGATTGAATATACCCCCCCCACAATGAATATAGTTGCTTATTTATAAATTACACATTATATGTACATTAAATATATAACATAAATTGTATGTACTCATGATACTAATTATATATAAAGAAGTCCTATAAAAAATAAAATTTAAAAGTATGAAATGAAGATAAAATATAATCACATTAGAGAAACATTAGTGTTTATTGAGTAGGAAAGTGATAAGGTTATCTATGCGCTTTAGAAAGATCCCTTTGAGAGTTAGATATAAGATGGAAAGGAGAGACTTGAGGCAGAAAGGCCATTCAGGAGTCTATTGGCATTTTCCTGATGAGAGGTGATGAATCTTTGAACTACAAGGATGACTGTGAATATAAAAAAGATATGAGAGCTATGTAAAGTTAGAAATAACAAAATTTGAAAACAAATTTGAAATGTGGGGTGAGGGAGATTGAAGAATCAAAGATGAAACCAAGGTTTCTTCCATCCTCACCTTGTCTTTCTAATTCTCTTGGAATCTCCCCTAAAAACTCAAACAAATCATCTAGAAACCAAATGGAGGCAGAAAGGAAAAACATTTTTAACCCCACCATTTTCTTTTGTGGATTCTTTTTTTTAAAAATTATTTATTTATTTTGTGAGGCAATTGGGGTTAAGTGACTTGCCCAAGGTCACACAGCTAGTGTTAAGTGTCCGAGGTCAGATTTGAACTCAGGTACTCCTGAATCCAGGGCTGGTGATTTTAATGCTACATAAAAGTATATATTTCTGCACAAGGAAGGGTAACTCCAGTTCTGATATGATTTGATCTACTCTTTGTACTGAATATGCATTACTGGAAAGTAGTACCTTGAAAACATAGTGAAATGTATAAAAGGAATGAATTTGAGGGATTGAGCCTATGAGACATTCATTCTATACATGCTCACCACCTAAAAGCTATAAAATTTACTATGTTGCATACAAAGTGAAAAAGAGAAAGGGAGGAATCTTTGCTGAGTGGTTACTGTCTCAGAGAATGCAACATTCCCTTTAAAGAATACTTTCCACAGATACACTGGAAAACAGAGGGATGGTATGCTGGGACATTTTTCTTGAGGTACTTGCTTAGCTCCTACCCTGAAAGGGCAACTTCTAACTCAGAAATGGGAAGATGGAAGCTTTCACAGCATAGGCAGGTGCAGTGGGAGACTGTTAAGTAGGATGGAGACAAGGTCCACAGAAGATTTTTGCAGGGAGGATGAGATGTAAACTCTATTTCCACCTTCTGATTGCACTTGTTAGGATTGAGTTGGCTCTGCAGGAGAATGAGGCTGGTAACTTTTCCGAGCCCTCCCTCACTTAAATCCAATTTACTACAAGTCATGACATCACCTCCCAATTTCATGGTATGAAGGAAGGACACACAACAAAATGGAAATAGGTTTTTCATGATTGTATTTATAGCATCAAATTGCTTACTACCTCAGAAATGGGTGGGGAAGGGTAGGTGCAAGACAATTTGCAACTCGATATATATGTCTTAATGCATGATAAAATAAAATGATCTAAGCAAACCCCAAAGGACTGATGATGAACAATAATATTCACCTCCAAAGAAAGAACTGATATTGATTGAACTGCTTAAGCATGCTATTTTTCATCTTCTTTCATTTTTTTCTTTTATTCAAATTTTCTTATACAAATGACTAATATTTTTACATAAATGCCCATGTATAACCCATATTTGATTGCTTACCACCTGAGGGACAGAAAGGGGAAGGAAGGAAAGAGAGATAAAATTTGGAACTTAAAAACATAATTTAAAAACTTTATTATTAAAAATGAATGCTGGGGGGCAGCTAGATGGCACAGTGGATAGAGCACCGGCCCTGGAGTCAGGAGTACCTGAGTTCAAATCCAGCCTCAGACACTTAATACTTACTAGCTGTGTGACCCTGGGCAAGTCACTTAACCCCAATTGCCTCACTAAAAAAAAAAATGAATGCTGGGGGCAGCTAGGTGGCTCATTGGATAAAGCAGTGGTCCTGGATTCAGGAGGACCTGAGGTCAAATCCGGCCTCAGTCACTTGACACTTACTAGCTGTGTGACCCTGGGCAAGTCACAACCCCCATTGCCCCATAAAAAAAAAAATTAATGCTGAGGTGGAGCCAAGATGGCAAAGTAGAGGCTATGACTCCCACAAGCTCCAGATAAGCCCATCCACTCACTCCAAAATAATGCAGTAAAACAACAACAACAAAAAACCCAACAAAAAACAGAGATGCCTAATGTACATAAGAATAGAGTGAGGCTATTTTTCAGCAAAAGAGGACAATTGTGAACACCTACTGATCAGGCTGAACAGCTCAGCTCACAGTCTGGACCCAGCCAGGAACAGACAGTGCTTTCAGCGCCCGTCAGTATTCAGTGCCAGCAGCTTCTGAGGCTCGAATCACAGACTGATGAGGGGGTTCAGTGATAGGCCAGGGTGAAGTGGAGGCAGCCTCTGCTAGAGTTGGGGCAAAGTGCCCTGGTTCTGAACAAATGGGCTGAATTGAGTGGTGGTGGCACAGGCATGCCAAACTTCTGACCATAGAGAATCAGAGTTCAATCAGATTTCTGTTTCCAGGTCAAAGAGAAAGCACCTGTGATTACTCATAAGCCAGGTAGGCCAGGAAGAAGCCCAATCACCCCCTGGGCCATGCTGTAGCTCAAATGGTATGTCCTGGAAGCAGCACAACACTTTAAGAAGGAGTTAAAAGCCAAGAAATAGCCAGCTAAGATGAGCAAGCAGAGAAAGCAGCAGACCAATGAAAACTTTTTTGGGGGGAAAAGTAGACCACAATACACCCTCAGAAGAAGAAAATAACATGGTCAAAGCTCCAACATTCAAAGCTTCCAAGAAAGATATGATTTGGTCTCAGGCCATGGAAGCATTCAAAAGGGACTTTGAAGAGAAAGTAGGAGAGATAGAAGGTAAATTTAGAGAGATGGATGAAAGAATAGAAAGAGAAATGAGAGCAATGAAGGAAAGTCATGAGAAAAGAGTCAACAGTTTGAAAAGCCAAATGAGAAAAGAAATAGAAAAGCTCTCTCAAGAAAATAATTGCCTAAGAATTAGGATTGAACAAATGGAAGCTACTGACCTTATGAGAAATCAAAACACAGTAAAGCAAATCTAACTGAATAAAAAAATAGAAGGCAATATGAAATATCTCCTTGGAAAAACAGCTGACCTGGAAAACAGATCCAGGAAAGATGAGTTGAAAACCATGACCAAAATAAAAGCTTAGAAACTGTCCTCCAAGAGATTGTTAGGTAAAATTGCCCTGATATTCTGGAAGCAGAAGGCAAAATACAAATTGAAAGAATCCACCAATCAGGAGCAGCTAGATGGCGCAGTGGATAGAGCACCAGCCCTGGATTCAGGAGTACCTGAGTTCAAATCTGACCTCGGACACTTAACACTTACTAGCTGTGTGACCTTGGGCAAGTCACTTAACCCCAATTGCCTCACAAAATAAATAAATAATTTAAAAAAAAAAAGAATCCACCAATCAGCCCCTGAAAGAGATCCCAAAAGGAAAACCTCCAGGAATATAATAGGAAAATTGCAGAGCTCCAAGTTCAAGGAGAAAATATTGCAAGCAGCTAGAAAAAAGGAATTCAAATGCTGTGGAGCTCCAGTAAGGCTAAAACAGGATCTAGCAGCATCTACATTAAAGGACCGGAGGGCATGGAATATGGCATTCCAGGGGGCAAAGGAACTGGGACTACAGCCAAGAATCATGTACCCAGCAAAACTAATTATACTCTTTCAGAGGAAAAAGTGGGACTTCAATGAAAAAAGGACTTTCAGGCATTTGTGATGAAAAGACCTGAACTGAATAGAAAATTTGACTTTCAAATACAAGACCCTGGAGAAGCATAAAAAGGTAAACGGGGAAAAGACTTCATGAGGGATATTAGAAGATCAAACTGTTTACATTCCTACATGGGAAGATAATACTTCAAACTCATAAGAACTTTCTCAGTAAGGAAATCACAGAAGACAGAGGTCTGAATTGAATATGAAGGGATGATATCTGTAAAGCATTTATGGTTTGTTCTTTGTGGGGCAGACAGGATGGGGTATCTTATGTCTGGGGCTGGATTTCATCTTGGGAACTCCTGGGTCCAGGACTGGTGCTTTGTCCACTGTGCCACCTAGCTAATCCATGATGACATCTTTAAAGTAGGGTTAAGGTGTAGAAGGAATAGACTGTGGGAATTGGAAGGGGAGACATAGTCTAGGGAGAGGTAATTCACATGAAAGAAACAAGAAAAAAGCTTATAGAGGGGTGGGGAAGAGGGGGAAGGAGTGGGGGAGTGAGTGAACTCTAATATCATCAGAATTGGCTCAAAGGGGAAGCTAGATGGCACAGTGGATAAAGCACCAGCCCTAGATTCGGAAGGACCTGAATTCAAATCCGGCCTCAGACTCTTGACACTTACTAGCTGTGTGACCCTGGGCAAGTCACTTAACCCTCATTGACCAGCAAAAACAAAAACAAAAACAAACAAAACAAACAAAAAAGAATTGAGTCAAAGAGGGAAAAACTTACATACTCAAGTATGTATATTAATATATTTTTGCCATGAGTAGGGGAGGGAAATTAAGGAGGGAGGGGGAGAAGAGGGGAAGGATTGAAGGACAGATTGGAGGATAGAGCAGTAAAAAGCAAAACACTTTTGAGGAAGGTGAAGATGTTTTGTATTACTGCACAAGTATAATATATTGAATTGCTTGATTTCATAGGGAGGGTTGAGGAGGGAGGGAGGGAAGAAAAATTTAGAACACAAAATTAGCTCAAAGACCTTAATCACATCAGAGTGGGCTCAAGGAGGGAATAAAATTCACACTCAATTGGGAGGAGTAATCTATTTAACCCTATAGGAAAGTAGGAGGGCAAGAAGATAAGGAGGGAAGGGTGAAAAAAGGGAGTTCAGAGTGGGGAAGGGGACAGTCATAAGTAAAACACTTTTGAGGAGGAATAGGCTAAAAGAAGATAGAAAATAGAGTAGGTGGTGCAGTGGATAGAGCACTGGCCCTGGATTCAAAAGGAACTGAGTTCAAATCCGGCCTCCGACCCTTGACACTTAATAGCTGTGTGACCCTGGGCAAGTCACTTAACCCCAATTGCCTCATCAAAAAAAAAAAGAAAGAAAGAAAGAAAGAAAGAAAGAAAAAGAAAATAGAGTAAATATCATAGGAAGGGAATAGGATGGAGGGAAATAGTTATGATGATTTATTATAATGGCAAAACGTATGGTACCTACTTTGCTGGGCTAATATGAAGAAAATTCTTTATCAAGTTTAAGGTACTGGTTATGATGAACAGGATACTATCAGAAAAACCTGTAAAGACCTACATGACCTGAAGCCAAGTGAAATGTACTGTATACAGAATAACAGCAATAGTGTAAGATGATCTGCTGGGAAGCATGTGGTTATTTTCAGCAAGGCAGTGATCCAATAAAATCCTGAAGAACTTATGAAAATTGCAATCCAACTACAGAAAAAGAATGGATAGTATCTGAAAACAGATGGAAAAATTTTTTTTTGTTTTTGACAATTCCTTATTCTGGAGTTTTATTTTTTGACTATTTCCTCTCACAACCTAAGTAATGTGGGAATGTTTTCCCTGACTACTCATGTATAACTTATTTTGAATTTCTTGAGTGCTTGTGGGTGGGGGTGGGAAGGAAGGGAAGAAGAGAAGTTGGAATACAAATTTTTTTAAAATTGATGTAAAAATTTGTTTTTATATATATTTTTGAAAAATTAAATTCTATTCAGTGAAAAAAATGAATGCTAAAATGTTTTACATGTAATTGGGAAAAATTACATATTATTAAAAACATCAAAAGGCCAGTACCACTTTCCATAGTAGGATTTGGCCAAGTGACTATGTTATCAAAAGCTACTAATAATTGAACACTTGAAGGTAGTCCTCATGCTAAAATGTCATCTACTACTATTGCTGTGGCCACTTGATATCCATCTGCCAGAATGCCCTGGGTGCCCTGTACTCTCTTATTCATAATAGTACTGTTTTTTCCATGATGGGAATGACAGGTACCAGTAGTCCATTGATTGAGTTATTGAACTAAAATAGAGTTACATTCCTTTGATTTTATTTTGAAGTTTTTGATATAATTGACAACCCAATCCCCATTTTTGGATGTCCATAATATAATTTTCTCCTAGTTTTTCTCCTATCTTCCCTACAACTCCTTCTCAGTCTCCTTCTTTGCTCACTAAAAGTGGGTATTATATCCTAGTCCCCCCTTTCTTCCTATACACTCTCTTTTGATTTCATCACCCCTTCAATTATCTCTATGAAAATAGTTCAAAATCCAGCTTTAACATTTCTTCTGAAGTGCAGTGCTGAATGTTTTTGCCTTGATATTCCAGATCTTTAACTATCTTTAAAGCAGAATTTATTACATTACCCCTTAAACATGCCCTTCTTTAAATCTTTCATGTTGCAGTTGAGAAATCACCATCACCCTTCCAGTTACCCAAGTTCATAAACTTAAAGTTAACCTTTATGTACTTGAGCACCCTAAATCTTTTCTTCAAATAGCTACCAAAATCACCTTCTTTAGATAAAAATCAGTCTTTGTCTCTTCTTCCCTGTCCCACAAATGTGTGCCTTAAAGATAATCTCAAAACCATATAATTATAGATTTTGAAGACACTTAAAGCAATTGAACCTATACCTAAAATAAATCCACATTATAACATACTTGAGAATTGGCATCTACCAATTCATATCTAGTTTCATTGGCCACCTACTCATCATCTCACAAAGCTATCCAAATACTAACCCTAATGAAAATTCCACTTATGTGTAAATGTAATTGTTTTTCTTGTTCAGTTGTTTCAGTCAAGTCCAACTCTTCTAAGTCCATTTGGTGCTTAATTGGCAAAAATACTGGAGGGGTTTGCCAGTTCCTTCTCTAGCTCATTTTTCAGTTGAACTGAGGAAAATAGAATTAAGTGATTTGCCCAGAATGACAGCCAGTAAGTGTCTGAAGGCTGATTTGAACTCAGGAAAATGAGTCTTCCTGATTCCAAGCCCAATGCTTTATCCATTGCACCACTTAGCTGCCCCCCATGTCTCTAATTACTAGAAACTTTACCCTGTAATCCCACCTCACTTTCCCGGTTTACAACTTCTTCCCATTTCTCTTGAAGCCAAACAGTTCAAGTCCATCTCTTCACATAACCCTTCGAAACCTGAACATAGCTGTCATGCTTTTTATCCTTTAAAATATACATCCCCAATTTTTCATACTGATTCTCATATGTCATGGGGATATATGGGGTGTTAAGGGAAGAATAGCACATCTGCTGTAAAGGCTTGCCAAGGTCTTCTCAGGGACCACCTCTGGTGTCCACCTCCCACCCAACTCCACCTGTGGCTCTAAGAAGCTATAGAAAGCACATCACCCAGTCTTTCTGTTCAATAATTTTTAGTGATATCTGACTTCATGACCTAATTTTGCATTTTCTTGGCAAAGTTACAGTAGTGGCTTGCTATTTCCTTCTTTAAATCCTGGTGAGGAAATGAGGCAAACAGGGCTAAGTGACTTGCCCAGGGTCACACAGTTAGTATCTAAGGTCATACTCAGGTCCTCCATTCTCTATGGCCAGCAACTATCCACTTATAGTTGGCCACCTAGAAGCCACACCCCCTGCTGAGCCACACCTCTACAGATGGTCCAAACCAGGTAAAGGGTAACCAATAGGCCTCATGCCCAACAGTGAGTTAGGGTGATGTCTAACCCAAGCACAAAAATACTTCCCCCCAGGAAGAAAGCTCAAATGAGAAAAAAATTGTTTCAATCGTCATGATGGCAGCTGAAGCAGGTGCTATGAAGTGATTTCATCTTGGTGAGACATCAAAGACACCAAGATCATCCACTGCATTCCTGGCCATTGCCTGTCTTGATTATTGTCTTGCCATTTGGCTTTTATGACCCTGGCAGAGAGAGTAAGGCTGATGACTCTGTTCAACTCTGCCTCACTTAAATACAATTCATGCACAAGTCAAGATATCACTATGTATTGTCATTGCTCCTCTTTGAAAACAAAGAACAAACAACAATATATGGCATGCCTTAAGGTTCTTCAACATCCTGATAGCCCTCCTCTGGACTTGTTCTAATTTTTCAAAGTCCTTATACTCTGGTATCCATAACTGAGCACACTGTCAGATATAATCTGACCATTAGCCCTAAACAGTATTCAGCTAGGATAAGCATTCAGACAACAACAATTTACTTTTACTAAGATCAGGAAATTTATTGTTCAGTACTTTTTGAATCATGTCTGACTCTTCATGAATCCGTTTGGGGTTTCCTTGACAAAGATATGGAAGTGGTTTGCCATTTCCTTTTATAGCTAATTTTATAGATGAGGAAACTGAGGCAAACATTATAAAGTGACTTCTCCGGGGTCACATAGCTAGTAAATATCTGAGTGAATTCAAGGAAGATATATTTCCTGACTCCAGGCCTGGCACTCTCTACAATGTGCTAGTTGTTCCTAAGATCAGTAAATACATGAACATTAATGTTCAAGGACACATGATGAAAATCACATGTGATGGCAATTAGACTTATTTTCCAATGTCCCACATTTCTAAATCTGAATTCAATTCTAATTCAATTTCTAATTCTGAAAAGGTAAGTCCTTAGCCCTATGGCAACAGCCCAGGTCAATGGGGAGGTTCTCATCATGTCAAAATAAAAAAAGTAATGACACCCCCCTCCAGACTGTTTTTATTCCTCAAATGCTGAATACCACATCAATCCAGGGATCATTTGAACAGTTGTCAAAAGCACAGCCTGTGAGGCTTGGGATTAATTGAACCTTTGGACTTTCCCTCTTCCTCTATTATACATCCTTTGTGTGTTACATCATTAAATTTCCTCTGTGATGCCACCTTAGGGGTACTTTCTACCCTGATTCTATGTAAAGAAATGGGATTGTTGGTATACTTTTAGCAGGTCCTGTTCAGACCTCTCTATGCCAAAACAGAGCAAAGAAACTGCCACAATGCTTATTCTTGGAAGCTATGGCTTTCTTAATTAATGTAGCCCCAAATCATATTGCTATCTTGGCTGTCATTGCTAAAAGTCCACTAAAACTCCAGGGTTTTTTATATAAAAACTACTTGGCACTCTCATTTTGACTTGTCAAGCTGATTTTTTAAACCCAAGTTTAAACATTAGATTTAGCCCCAATAAATTTTGTCCAACTTGATTAAGCCCAATGTTTGAGCCTATTTTTTAGATATTGACTCTGTCATCCAGTGGGTTAACAGTTTCTCTCAGCTTTCTGTGATCTGCAAATCTTCCAAGTCTTGATGATGCATTTTTCCAAGTCATTGATAAAATGTTAGAATGCAAAAGGCCAAACACAAACCCCTAGGACACTACTGGAGTAGACATTGAATCATAAACAAACAAACAAATAGAGCATGAGTCTATTATAGCCATTCAACCAATTTCAAATAGCTATAATTATATTATCAATTATTCCAACTTTATCTTTTCCACAAGAATAATCTGAGATACTTTAGCAAAAGCTTTGTTCAAACCTAAACTATCTACAGCATTCTTTTCATTGTCCAGTTTAATAATCTTTACTTATAAAAAAAAGAAAATAAGGTTGTCTAGTAGGACCAGATCTTGATGAAGTCATATTGGCTCTTTTTAGTTGTTTTTGTTTTGCCACCACCTACTTTGCTTGTTCTTGACTCTACAACTACCACACCACTACCATCACCATCATGGGAAATTCATCTTCATGAGGACTGCTTCAATTTCAGTACTCATCCTTCATCAGTACCCTCAGTTGCTTCTGGAACTGTGATTGATTGGAGGGCTGGAGAGCAGAGCTACAAACTCATTTCCCTTATAGAGAGCATCACAATCAAAACATCATGACCCCACACCAGGTACCTCTCCACCCTCTCAGCTTCCATTTCTGTATTATCTTCTACCATGAGATTTTAAGCTCCTTGAGAGCAGCAGCCATCTTTCTGTTTTTAAATTTGTATCCCCATCATTTAGTATACTGCTTGGTACACAGTAGGCATTTAATACATGTTTATCTTATTCTACTTTATCTTTGTAATCTTTACTTGCTGGCCTAGACTAGAACATTCACAGTACCTCTCCCATTTTCCCTATTCTTTCCAATATCACTGATACTGGTTCAGCAATCATACCTACCACTTTTTTCATTACTTAAGAACATTACCTGGGCTTAATGGCTTAAATACAGCAAGAACAGCTAAGTACTATCCTACCTCCTTTTGATTTATGATAGAATCAATTTTCTTTTTATCCCCTTTGTTCAGTCCTTTACAATGTATAAGTCATTCTTCTTGGTAGAAAAGAGAAGCCAAGAAATAATTGATCATAACTTCCTCACATGATAATCCCACACAGTGGACCTATTTAACTAATTAAACTAAAACCAATATTTATTTTTTATCTCTAGTTTCCTTTGCCAGTCCTGACTCATTCTAAGCTTTAGCACTACTGACTTTTAATAGAACCATGCAGTGTTCTAATTTTCATCCACCATTACCTACTTTTGCTTCTATTTTCTGTTCATAGATTTTCTCACACTTTTTATTTCTTTTAAATAAGACATCTCCGTCTATAACTGTGTTCTAGTTAATAGGTTTAATTTTTCCCATGAGTTCAAATGTATTTCTACGTGTTAAACCGTTTAAGTTTCCTTTACTGTTCCCTAGACTTGAGGCTTTTTGAGGCCAGGAAAATTTGTCTCATATAAAATTCTTATTATTTTGAGTGGCATTCTTTCACTGTAACTCTGTGCTATCTAGCTTAAAACCCTCTTGACTAGATTTTTAAAACACCAGGAAAATACATACATAATAGTGTTTTTATGTGTACTCTATACTTCTCTGGAAGTCTACCTTCTCAATAATGCTGTAAGGGCCAAATTTAGTATGGGAAGAGTTAATTGGTTGGCTCATATTGGGGTATGAAAAGAAATTAACAGCCTCTTTCAAAAACACAAAACAGGTTTTATTAATGCAACAAATTTAAAACACAAGTGAGATTAACAGAGCTAGGAACAATGTATAAATCTCTGGGGTAAAAAGGCCCCAAGGACCCTGAATCTGCTTCCAGCCCAGCCAGCTCCAAAGAGCTAGCTTTGCCTCAAAAAACACAAACGCCACCACCCAAAATCTGTAGCTCTAAGGAGAATTAGCTTTGTAGTCTCTTCTCTTTTTATTCGAAGGTCAAAAACCAGCAGCTCCTCTAATTGTTCCTACCTTCCTTCCTCCTTTCTCTCAGAACAACTCTTCTCAGACCAACTCCCCTCTCCCTCTTCCTCTAACTGCCTCTGTCTCTAACTGTCTCTAACTGTCTCTCCCAAAGGAAGGGGTGGTTCTTAGAAATGCTGAGTCTCCAACTGGCTCAGCACACCCACATGGGCTGTCCCCATTACAATCTGGCCAGGCCCATGCGGGCATGGGGGAGCTACCAGGGAAGGCTTAGTTACTTAGTTTCAATAAATGTTCCCTGTGATCAGAGTTCCTCTTATTTGTTCAATTATCTCCCAAAGTACACATCCATCTTCTCTTAGGCTTTTCAAGTTTACTTTTTTTTTACTCTAACCATAATGAAGCAAAGATATGGTTATGGACACCCCAAATCACAATTAATTCCTTACAATGCAATCCAGAAATCTAAATCAAATTTTTACACAGAATATTCTTCCTCAGCTGTTCATTTTCCAAAGTAGTTCCCTCCCACTCCTAGCATCCCTTATCTTTAACAAATGAGCAAAGTACAAGCACATTCCTATGGTTTTCAGGTTCTTCACCCAGCCTTCATAATCTTTAGCAATATTTTTTAGGTTTCTTTTGTCCATAATATTTTTGCCTGTATGAATCAATGGAAATGCTAATAGTTATTTGTTTTAATAAGTATTATCTAATTTAACAAGTCATATCTTAGATGTTTATTCTGGAAAGACAATAGATCTCTCTATTGTTCTTCTTAGGTTGACAAATATCTTCCTAACTCTGAGCTGAATCACCAGTCACCACTACTTTTCTCTCCTTTCCCTGACTCTTCCCCAGTGATCTCTTCAATTATTTACATTTCAGTACAAATCACAGCATTATAACCTTGAAGTTGCAATTGACTTTCTAGTTCAAACCTTTTATTTCACAGTTGTAAAAACTAGGGCCCAGAGAATGAAAATGACTTGACTAAGACTCACTTGGTAATTTAGTGACAGGACTAGAAGTATTGTCTCCAGCAGATAAACCATCATCATCATTATTATTATTATTTACACCAAATAATAGTGATTCAATTGAATGAGATATTTTCTTCTTAATGTTCAGCTCAACTGAGGACACTGAAGCAATAAAAGTTTTGATTATTTAAAAGGAGGTAATTTGAAAATACAAGTCATGCTTTTAAAATATAATCATGTGAAGCCTAGGTTTCTAGACTTGAGGTCTGCCTATCCTGAACCTTGCTGTCTATACAGTAATAGAATCAATCTAAATTAAAGTGGTTATTTATTGTTCAAGTGATGACAAGATTTTACCTGACATTGAAAAGGGTAGTAGATTTAGATATCAATTGAATTATCTCTGAATTTAGCTCTTAATGATAGAGAAAAATGCACAATATCCAAATATCTCAAGAATTAATCAATAAAAGGTAAAAAAAAGTTTCACCTAGACTAATAGGATATGAATGAAAGTAATCCCATTTTCTAGTAAGAAATTAATGCATAAATACTTTATGTCTTTATGTTTTTATATGTGGCATTACTATCAGTTATTAGAGAAAGTAAATAGCCACTAAAGGACGCCACAGAAATAGTTCTGTATCAGATCCCAAAGAAAAACAGGTGGTTGTAGGAGGGGAACAGAAAGAAAACTTTTATTGATTCATTCATCTCTAGATTCTAGGGAGAAATAAGGGAAGTAGAAGACTGATTTACTGATTATTGTTAGTTCATTAAGCAAAACATGATGCAATTAATATGCCAGTAGAGTAGTTCTCTTCCATTATATAGGGACCAGAACAAGGGATTTTTCTACCCTAGAAAAGGTTCAAAAACTGATTTCTGCATATTTTCATATGTGTATGGCCCCAATCACAAAAGAAATCTTTCCATGCCATGGAAAGTATAATTTTCTGAAATTAAAATATGTATGTGAAATGTGGCCCAATATTCCAAATTATGGACTTACATGGATAATTTCCAATTCTGGGGATTACAGAAAACAATTTGACTTATTATACCCCAAAAAGGGTCCCCCAAATCCTATAAAAGAACTCAGGGTGCTCAAATGTGAATTTTAAGTGCAGTGCAACACAGAGAAAGGTCTTCAGTGTCTCACAGTCATAATACCACCCTATGATAAGGATTTCTCCTCAGACACTTACTAGTTGTGTGACCATGGGTGAGTTAAGTGTCACAATTAACCTCTGTCTCAATATCCTCAATTGTAAGCTCATTAAATTAATTAGAGAAATTCCTTGATCAATCGTAATCAATCATGCCACATCAACTATGTAATACATCCTAGGCACCAGCCTAGGATTCAGGAGGACCTGAGTTCAAATTTGGCCTCAGACACTTGACACTCACTAGCAGTGTGATCCTCATTGCCTTGGGGAAAAAAAAAGGTTTTAAAACATTTAGTGTGAACTTCAACTGTCTAAGATGTTATTTCCATTCATCATGGTCTTTCTTCCTATTCTCATGGAGCAGTGTGTATGTCTGTATTTGTGTTTGTGTGAGTGTGTGTGTGTGTGTGTGTGTGTGTGTGTGTGTGTGTTGAGGGGGGAGGAAACCTAGCTGTTACAATAGAATAAGGTATACTTATTAGGTAGAGGTAGGTATAAGAACCCTGAGTACATGAAAAATGGGGTAAGAGGAATAAAATGCTGAAACCAAACTTGGCCTCCTTTTTACCCTTTTATTTTTTATTTAGTTTTTAGAAATTATTTTTTATCCTTTTGACCCTTTCCATATTACTTTTATTTGCCATTTCTGATGTTTGATTATATAAATGCAGCCAACATAATCTTCATAAGAATTTTTATTGATTGCTATTTTATTATTTTTGCTATGTACAGGCATAATATTCCAGAAGGGAATATTCTGTCTAGCACTACATAAATATATTGTACAAATAAAGAAATATATCTGGTCTTCTGAATTTGGGGTATCTATCTTCCAGTGTAAGAGGAAATTAGTAAACAATGGCAATGTATACTGTACTCGAATGACTAAAAATCCTAGTGGACTTTTGAGTTCTAACAATTTAATCTTTTCAGAGCATTTCTACTTGCATTGCACCTATCAGTAATTCATTAGCATCTTGATATTTCAAGGCTTTATCAGACATATTATCTCTTTGATTGTTAATCGAGAGAAGGCCCATAAAGAATACCTTGAGAAAGAAGAATGTCATCCGAGATTTTATATTAAAAGAAAAACATCATTTTCCAGGAAATCACTTCTCAGGTAAAATCATTTAGGAAGAGCAGCTCATTTTTTTCTAAATTGTAGTAGTTCTTCTTCCTCATTGTCCTTCTTAAAACTAATGAGATAAACAGTTCTGCAAGTCAGATCATTTTTTAAATGTATCACCTAATTTATCAATGGAAAGTTGGATCTAAGAATAGCTGCAAAAGGAAGTTGTCATGATTTAAATGGTGCCAAAATGCAGAAGACAGTGTGTCTACCATCAACTTCACAATTATTTTTTAATATTTCCCATTGTTTCTATAGTCTTGTTTGTCTTTCTTCCCAATGTGTTCTAAATGTTTCCGTTTCTACTGTGAAATGTTCTTCCAACTAAAGGAATGCATTCTTTCTCTTACAAGGAACACTCCCTTCACTACCATTTCTGCTATTTCTTATTCTTTCATTTTTTTTCCTATTGATATCATTAATGCTCCTTTATCCACTTCCACGTCCAGTCCAAAATCCTGTTTAATAATGAAGCAGAGTGATACAAAGGAAAAGCAATGAACCAGCAGTCAGTCAGTAACCACACAAAAGTCACCCACAATAATTTATTAAGCACCTACTGTGTGACAGACACTAATAAACACTGGGGATGCAAAGGCAATAATCTGTATAAATATGTACAAATAAGATGTAAAGGGTAAATTATAGATAGTCCCAGAGAGAAGGCTCTAAAATTAAAGAATTCCAGAGAAGGCTTGTTGAAGAATTTGGGATTTTAGCTGAGACTAAGTTCATTTTTTCACTGACCACAACTAAATTAGATTGCAGAGGCCCTATTTGTGTTTAATTTCATTCTTGCCCCCTTTATATTTAGAAACACACAGACATTTAGAAATGAATATTTATTTTAAGTTAAATGTTACCCCCTTGCTGTGAATTGTTCCAACCATTCTAGAAATCATTACAATTTTCACACTCACCTGCACCCCATCCCCTCCCCCCACCACAGGCACAATGGTGACTAAATGACCATAAACTTCAATTTAGGATTTCACTACTGGTAATATCACAATCAGGTCATACAAAAAGAAAACTTCCATATCTGTTACAATATTCATTGAGCATTTTTAATGGTAGCCAAGAACTGGAAATAAAATAGTTGCCCATCAATTAGACTAATGGTTAAACAAATTTTGATAGCTGGATATATTAATAATTTTACTGAATTGTAACAAATTGAAAATATGTATATTTAATAAAACATAGGAAGATATATATACTGATGCAAGGTTAAGAAATCAACATAAATATAATTATTACAATAATATAAAAGGAAAGAAAAATAAAATAAAACTGAATGCTCTATAATTATAATTATCAAGCTTGGATCCAGGAGAGAGTGGAAAGTACTTTTTCCCTTTCTTTATAGAGGTAGGAGATTATCAATGTGGAATATTTAACATAAATTCAGATGTGCCCTTTGTTTGAGGGACATAGTACAGTAAGAAAGAGCACTATATTTAGAGTCTAGTTTCAAAGGTCCAGTCTACTTAGTACCTATTTAATCTTTGACAAATCACTTAATCTCTCTGAGACTCAATTTCCTCATACATTAAATGGGTAATTGGACTAAATGGTCTTTGAGATCCCCTCAAGTTTTAAATCTATGATTCTATGAGCCTAAGTGTTGTGTGTTTTTCTTATTATTCTATTGAAATCATGGGTATGTGAAAGGTAAGCTGGATAGATGAGAGAGATATGTAAGAGAAGGAATTAGAACAAATGTCATCAATTTAAATAAATGTAATTTCATTAAGTATAGCAACTAGGTTTTTATTGGGGAGGGATAGTCTTTGCATTTCTAATGCCCAGGAGAATATTTTGCACATGGTAGGTATTAAATAGATGCTTCCTGAATAGAATTGAAAGTTGCATTTTCAAATCAACTCAAATTTTTCATTAGATTTTACATTGCATCCAAAAACATATCCATGAGCTAAAAGACAGATTCATGGGTGGGCTCAAAAAAATCCACCTGCCGACCCTTTTTCAATGAAATGCAAACTTTATAAGAACCCTTTCTGCACAATTGTTTGCTACTTCCTGTCAGTGATGCAAGTAGACAGTCCCAACTATTCTGAATACAAACCATCAAGAAAACAACATTGTCTACCTTCCTTTTTCAAGCACAATATGAGATACAAAAGAAAGGAAAAAATGATATTTGAAGAGTGACAGGAATAGGAGGAAAAAATGGGATGAATATATTACCCAAAGGTGCACACATGATAAATAAGACAAAGGGAAAATATAGCCAAATGGAGCTTTTTTTACCATATTTCAAACATTATTATTATTTAAATTTTATTAATTTTGACATATTTAAATTATATTTTTGGTATTAGTTATTATCTTTTTGTTATTTGTACTGATACTTTTTACTTTTATATCACATTCATTTTTCAATATATCCTTCCTCTCTTCTCCCAGAGTCATCCCTTATAGCAAACAAAAAATATGTAGGGAGGAACAGTTCTGCAAAACAAACACATTGAAAACACATATTGACTTTATTCTCAGTGTTCAAACCTATAATGCCCCAATCCTGCAAAGAAGAGGGAGGAAATGCCTTCTCATGTCTCTTCTTGAGGGTCAAGCTTGGTCCATATATTTTCACAACATTCAGTTTCAATTACTCTGTTTTTGCCATTCTTTCCATTCCCATTGTAGTCATTATTTATAACATTTTCCTGGATTTGCTTTTTCCACTTTACATAAATTCATAATTTTTTCCATTTCTCTGTAATCATCATTTCTTCAATTGCAGTAATGTGCCATTGCATTCCTGTGAAACAATTTATTTAGCAATTCAACAACCAATGGACATCCACTTTGTATCCAGTCCTTTGATACTACTGAAAATGCTGCTGTAAATATTTTAGTGTATATGCTCTTATTTTTGTTATGGGCCCATAGCACCTCAGAAGTTCTCTAGGGCACATCAAAGAACCTTCTCCTTGAGAAACTAAACCAGAGGACAGACATGCCTAGAGAGATAAGTGGAACCAGATCCAACTGAGCTGGCTCCTTGACCCCCACCCTTCATTCTAGTCTCCCTCAACCCTGGGGCAATAAGATTAGGTGTGGCTGCCTCCTTTGTGTTCTGAGATGGCTTGAGAAATCTGCAGCCACCCCTCACCCAATTCCCCCAGCCACCACCAGTGGGGGATGGTCCTCCCTCACTAAAGGAACTTTCCAGTCACATGGTCAACCCCATCAGTCCTCCATAAAAGTACCTGCCAGTCTCCTGCTCGAGGAGATTGGTATCTCAGAGACATTTTCTCTGTGCCATGTCTTTCTCCCCATGAGAAGTCCAAGGACTTCTTTCATGGTTTCCCTTCCCTTCCCTTTCACTTCCTCGGCAGAAATAAACTAACATCTTATTCTAATTGCTTTTGTGTGCAAGAGGGTGTAATTCTTTAAAGAGGAATTCCTAAGGACCCCAAACCCCCACCCCTTACCCCATTTTCCCCATGACATTTTTATCATTGACTTCCCTAGGATATATACATATGTGAGCTGTGAGATCTTTAAATTAAAGGATATGGGCATGCCAGTCACTTTTCTACTATACTTTCAAATTGATTTTCAGAATTATTTCTTCCATCATAATTGTGGTTAATTGGACATTTTGTCTGGAGTCATTCATCTCTGAGGTAAATTAAGAAATGCCACCAGGAATCATCTGCACTATTATATGCCATCTTATTTCAGACAGAGTGCAGCTTTGCATATATGAGGTTATCTTTTTCTGATTTCTTGAGAACAGAAAACTTCCCCCACATCCTGCTCTCACTTTTAGGATTATTTCCAAGTTTCAAGATTATTGAACAAAGATAGATAACATGCAGAAGGCGAGAAACTATAAATACACTTTAAATTTGTTTGTTTCTTTTTCCCCTAGGTTGCGTCAGATTTGTATCATATCTTAGGAGAAGGGAAGAAAATAAAAGAATGAGTAAGGAAAAGACTTGAGGTCTATAAGTTGAAAATATTTTGTCACAGTAACACATTGTGAATGAATATTACATTTCAGTTTGGGTACATGCTTAAACAATATGTATTTAACAAATGACATGTTCATTTTCTCACTCTCTGTATGTGATCAACTAGAATGAACCTCCTCCCCCAGGAATTAAAACAGCAAAATGCCAAGCCTCAAGACAAATCTACTTTAGTGGCAAACCCAATTAAAGTTGAAAACTTCCAATATTTCACTGACATCATTTATGTTGTAATTAACACATTTTACAGGTAAAGTACATTGTTTTGAGATGAAGGCTTTCATCTTTTGTGATTAAATCTATGAAACAAAATAATAAAACCATAATTATGGGAATTTTCCAGCCACAAGTTTTCACAGGAGCCTGCTCTACACTACACCTGAGCAACAACAGAAAGCAATTAAATTCAGACAAGTATAGATTGCGAATTATGAAAACTGTCTGATGTTTCTCTCTTTAGTGTATATTTTAACAATATTTGCAATTTGGCAGGCTATTTACATGATAGCGTTATTATAAAACCTATAAAACATATATTTTCAGCAGATGGTGAAACTATCCACACCAGTTTATATGATGAGAGATAGAGGACTAACACATAAATATTATGTCGACACCTGCAAGCCTGCACATTTATATACAATAGCACACCAGTTGGGAGCATGCTAGTCCTCTAAACTAACTGACAAACATCTTTTTTTCTAGGTCTCAAATGTACTAGAATCTAACACTATAAAAATACCCTATGGATATTCAGTATCTATTTTGTCAAGTCCAAATTTAGCAGTATCATTTTAATAGGTTTTTTCCCCCCAAAGCTTCCATATTCTCACCAATTCTGCTTCAATAAAAGAGATTTATCTTAAAATGGATGTTTTCTTTTTGTAACACCTCTTTTAAACTGAACAAGGATGAAGTGACATGGAAAGCAATATTCTATCTTGCTAGTCATAATGTAAAAATGAAAAAAAGTCCATACTATTTTAGAATGATTTGATCAGTTGTATTTATGAGCCCAGATAAAACTGCTGAGAATCTTACATCAAGTTGACAGAGCCCAGTGAAAGCAAGTTTGTGGTGAATGATGATAATTTGTACTGAAAGAAATTAGTGCCTATTTTGTTAGGAATTACCTTTCTGTTCACCTTTCTCTAGACTAATGGATCCAGCCATTTTATAGCTCTATCTCCTGAGATATAGAAGTAATTTCTTTGTTTTAAGAAAGGGAAATGTGGAGAAGGGAAAAGAATGTTACAAGGAAAATAGTTATCTTGATCGTTTTTCATAATTTTTTAAGGTACAAGAAAAATAGCAAAAAATGAAGAGGATATAATTTTATTTTAAATATTGATGCAAGGGTTTCACTTTTTATCTACCTGACAGGCTCTTATGAATATCTAGCTATAAGCCTGAAATAGTACAGGTGATGTGGTAAAATTATTTGTGATAAAGTTATTAGTGGTTGTTTTAGCTGAATTCATTTGGGAGGGGCTATACCTGGCCCACCTGAGGTTACACATGCTACTGAGGTCATAAGGAGAACCTCTCCATAGGCAGTTTTTGAAGGACCTCCCCTTTGGGGGAGGAAAGATTGAACACTCCCTGAGGGATGAGGAGGCTTCTTCCTGAACACTTGCTCTCTTCCCAAATGGGGGCTCTCAGGGACTTCTGCCCTTGCTGTGGTGGCACGAGCTATTGCTCTCTCAGGCCTTACATTACAGGCTTTGGTGAGTTAATTATGGAAAACCCTACATTCCTTTGAACTAGCTTAATTTGAAATGGTCTGGGGATTGCATAGGTTAAGTTTAGAGTTGAGTATCTGTATTTCTATTTTCTTATTTCCTTATCTTTGATTTTTATTAGTTTTACCTTTGTTGTTTAATTCCCAAGTAATAAAATCTGATCCCTTTGTGAATTAAATCTTAAAGGCTCCTTTCTTATTGGTCTGGGAGAAATATCTAAAAAGGGTAGTTCAGAGGGGAGGGTGAACCTAAAAGGTCCCTCATATTTCCGGGACCCCAATATTAAGGTGAGTCACCCAAATAAAGCTCCGTATATCAAATTTTGGCCCTCACAATTTTGGCAAGCCTAAACCAGGAGTTTATGAACCCACCCCGATCTTGGCCACCAGCCAGCTAATCTGGTGGACTTTCTCTTAACCCTCCCCCACTGACTTTCCCTCATTTGACTAATCTCCCTTGCTTTAAGCCTCTAAAAGCCTTGCTTTAAAGAGAAAAACGAGTCCAGTTTAAAGGGCAACATGATTGAATATTTTGCTTTCCCCTTGTGTATTCTCATTGGAATGTATTGGGACAGCATAATTTTCCAACTTAAAAAAAGAAAAAGGGAGAGAGAGAGAGAGAGAGAGAGAGAGAGAGAGAGAGAGAGAGAGAGAGAGAGAGAAACATTCATGTGCTTATGCCTATGTAAAGAGTTAGGTTGGAGGAATGGAGTCAGAACCTTCTCCTCCTTCCAATTCTCAGATCAATCTTACATGATTCTAATGAAGGTACTCCATGGGTAGTAATCAGATCTTCCAGCCCCACAGGAATAAGAAGAGTCTTCATCTCATAATGTATGTCATACATGGCTAGAAGCAGGCTTTAAATCTTTCCTTTTTAGACTGGCACCAGGAAGGACAGTAATATGACATTAAGGTTAGTAATTTATTAGTATTTTTACAGAATGTTATTGTGTACTCCACTCCCCAAAGTCCATTACTATGGGACTCTCCTCATTGGTGGAGATCAATAAATACCCTGTGCCTGTGTGAGGGGAGGGCTGGAATTGATCAGTAGGAGAAAACAGAGATTTGTCTCCTTAGGTCTTTCTGGCTTTTAGTTTCAAGAGAAGATGGTCCATTCCAACCTTTCTTCAAGTCCCTGAGGAGAAAAAAGACTCTAGGAAGAAGCTGACATTGCAGGAGCCGGAAATCTCTATTATAACCCTATCTACAGCTTACTATTCTAGAGACTGGGTAATTTCCTCTTTAGATGAGATATAGGATTCTTTTCTGGATGAGCTGACACCCACTTCTCCTTCCATAATATGTATTGTCTGGTATTTATTAACACACATATGCATGTATGTATGTACTTATGGATACATATATACACACATACAATATTTACAGATGTGCACATTTGTTTAAATACTTCCTCTGATTTCTGTTGGATAAATGGATTTCTTGGCTATTTGTTATGTATGCTCATTTTTTTTTTGAGGCAATTGGAGTTAAGTGATTTGCCCAGGGCCACATAGCTACTAAGTGTCTGAGGTCAAATTTGAACTTAGGTTGTCCTGTCTCCAGAGTCAGTACTCTATATTGTGTCACCTAGCTGTTCCTTTTGTCACCTAGATACTTCCTTTTGGAATTAATATTTGTTGGAAAAAGAGTCAAGTTAATCTTGGGACCCTCTTTTCCTGATATAGAATCAGGAATTTAGTTTGAACCTGAAGATTCTATGTCCTAGGCTGACAATATTTTTGTTTGTTTTGTGAGGCAGTTGGGGTTAAGTGACTTGCCTAGGGTCACATAGCCAGATTTGAACTCAGGTCCTCCTGAATCCAGGGCCAGTGCTCTATCCATTGTGCCACCTAGCTGCCCCAAGGCTAACAATATTTTAAAAAGCAATTAGATATAATTCTAGCCTGTGTCTCCTCATTGTAGAGAGTACAATGGCCAGCTTCTGGCCCAACCTCCTGCTTCCCCTCATGACAGAAATTATATTCTTTCTTGGAGAAAGATGAGGGGAAGTAATACTAGAGATTCCTATACTTGCTTTCCAGAGAGCCATACATGACATCCAATGTTTTATTAGTCCTCAGCAAGTACAGGGTACTTGATAGCTATTTTATAAAAACAAATGATGTCTTTAGCCACAATATATATGTGTACAGGTCTATAAAGATTTTAGATAAAAGAGATGTCATTTTCAGTAAAAATCTGTATTTAATAGTTTCTCTCAAACTCTTTATTCCTGAAACCCAGCTATTTCTCTTCTTCAATGTGAACTTTGGAGAGAAAATAATTTCATAAAGCTTCCTATTTATTCTTTCTTTACCTCCTTCTTCTTTACTCTCTCTGAAGCTATAATTTGTTCAAAGATCTTTTCACAGATCCTGTAGCCTTCATGCTGATCTACCTTGAAGTCAATAACAAGATGAGATGTGAACTTCCAGATGAGTTTTATTGACTCAGTTTATAACGTTGAACCCAAAGGTAGGCTTTAAGGAAGAGTAATAAAAAACTTCCATTTTTTCATAAAACATAAATAGAATATACCAGTTCCTTTTGCCATTAGTCTTATCCTACACAACATTTCAAAACCTAGGGTTTTTGATGCTAATGTTTCACTCTTTTGAATGTCCATTCTATATGATTTATGATGCATCATAGTAAAATTATGGCTTAATATTTTATAAAGATTATTCACTTTATGACAATGTGGCTCCAAACTTCTAGACAAATAGCAATAAATTTGTTTTTATTATAAATAAATAAGTTTCTTTTTCTGCTACAGTTTTCTGCAAATTTGCCATCTGAAATCATGTCTACACAAAGACCAAAGGAATATTCTATCAAATTGTAAACTTTTACATATTGCAAGTAGAGTTTTGTTATACAAACTAGATTTCTGCAAAGAAATATCAATAAAATTTTTCTAATTGATGTTTTCTGTAGTAATAAAGATTTCTTGTGTAATCATTTTTTCAGGTCACAGAATAGATATTCTGAAAAAATATTCTGCATTAAAAGTTGTTATTTTTAATATCTCAGAAAACAAAATATGTTAGTAGTGCTACATTCAAATACATAGGCATTTTACATGTGTGTTGGGCAGGGGGGATTGCATTTGGTACCAGGAGACCCTGACTTTGGTTCCTAGTTATGCCACTCACTACAGAAATGTTAGTTAGTCATTATTTGTATCATTCAGAATCTCTGATACCTAACTGTAAAAATACACTATTCTTGCTTTCATTCAACAAGAGTATTTAAATTACTATTGTGTAGTAAGGTCTGCATACCAGATGTTGGGGCATACAGATGTAGGAGGAGAAAAAAATAGAAAAACTTTGCCCCAAGGGAATTTACATTTTATTGAGGGAATCTACAGGAAAACATGATTCATTGGTTATTGTCCTTTTTTCTCAAAGAGGATCAAAATTACTTCATTATGTTGGAGTCAAGGTACTGTCTCTGACACAAGCTGATCTCAGATAAGATCTGAGGCTGAGTAAGATATCAGAATGTTCTACCCACAGGTCAGGCACAAATAGTCCACATGAACAATAGGAAACAAGATGTCTCTAAATTTGTGTATCTCACTTTTTTTTTTACCTACTGCAATTCAGCTTCACTCATAAAGCACAAAATCTTTTTTGACATGGGCATGCCATGATGAGCAGTCCTTTGCCAGTGTCTTCTTTGTCATGGAACTAGTTCCAAATTTCTCCAAAGAGACCATGAAGGTGCCCTTGTATCACTTCTTCTCACTTTCATGTGAGCATTTGCCTTGTGTGAGTTCTTCTTTAAAATAGTCTTTTAGGTAAACATATTTTTAACATTCAGACAATATCCCCAAACATATTGGAGTTATGCTCTCTGTAGTAGAGTGTGAATACTTGGCAATTTAGCTTAAGAAAGGATCTCAGTGTCTGGTACCTTATCTTTTCAAATGATCCCATAATCTGCCTAAGATAATTCAAATGGAAGGGATTCAGTTTCCTGGCATCACACTGGTATACTAGGTGACAGGTTTTCTGAGGCATAAAACAAAGAGGTCAGCACAAGGGCTCTGTAGACATTCAGTTTTGTAGGCAGTCTAATACCTCTTCTCTCCCACCTTTCCTTCAGAGGCCCCCAAACAGTGAACTGGCTCTGGCAATGAATGTGTCAACCTCATTATCTATTTGTACAGCCCTGGAAAATACACTGCCAAGGTAAATGAAATTCACCACATTCACAGTGAACCTGTACCTTGTACATCTTGTCAAAACTAGAATCAGCACCAGGAGCTTTGCCACATGAGAGGAATTTAATGGCAGTTAAACCTCTTTTTCAGTTGGAAGAAAGGAATTGACTTCAACATGAGGTATATGGTCAATAGCTTCAGGATTGACTGATGATGGTTTGTGAAGTAGCTGACTATGGAAGTGTTCATCCCATCTCTCCAGGATCATTCTCTTCTCAATATTGCTCCATGAGCACTGAATAG
Organism: Dromiciops gliroides; assembly: GCF_019393635.1. Classification (NCBI taxonomy): domain Eukaryota; kingdom Metazoa; phylum Chordata; class Mammalia; order Microbiotheria; family Microbiotheriidae; genus Dromiciops; species Dromiciops gliroides. The sequence continues at coordinate 192,332,128 of NC_057863.1, forward strand.
TTGGGATGAACCATACGTCTTTGGCCCATAAATAGCCTACGGGGCATCATAAAAGTACTGTGGATTATTACTATCAGCGTAAAACTGAATTTAATCTGCCTTCTTACTGATTCAAGAAGGCTGGATCTCTCTAAGATTTCCGTACACTTTTTTTTTTTTGCAGGGCAGTTGGGGTTAAGTGACTTGCCCAGGGTCACACAGCTAGTAAGTGTTAAGTGTCTGAGGCCGGATTTGAACTCAGGTACTCCTGAATCCAGGGCCAGTGCTCTATCCACTGAGCCGTCTAGCTGCCAGCAATATTGTGTGTTTTTTTTTAATTGTTGGTTTTTGTGGGGCAATGAGGGTTAAGTGACTTGCCCAGGGTCACACAGCTAGTGAATGTCAAGTGTCTGAGGCCAGATTTGAACTCAGGTTCTCCTGAATCCTGGACCAGTGCTTTATCCACTGCACTACCTAGCTGCCCCCTACACTTTATTTTTGATGGAGTTAAATACTACCTTCTTAGAAATGGATGAACTATCCTGCTGGTATCCTATGGAGTTCTCATTTTTCATTGAGCAGATTCATAATTTCCCAATCATTTTCATCAAACAAATAGAAATGTTTTCAAGTGTTCTGGACCAGATAAATAAAAATGATGCTATACACCAAATCTCTAAAAGCTCCCCAGTTCTTTTCTTCTCTGTTGCCAACTGTGTGTTGTCTTAGCTTTCCTTCTAAGTTATTAAGGAATTGTCCCTGCTCAGAGATATTCACTAATCTATTGACATTAAGTCTTGTAGTAGTTGTCTTGCCTTGGACCATTGATTTTGTTCAATACAAATATTAGGTTGGAGAGGATAAGTCTATTTGGCTCCCCCCTTGTATATTCTAATTGGTGTATTTTGGGACAGCATATTGTCCTGATTTAAACTGTTGGCCTGCTCAATACTTATTCATAGCATTTCTGGTTTCCTCCTCACAAACACAGTAAAAAATCTTTGGAGCAGTGGTATGGGAGAGTTTATCTTTCCCACCGAGCACATATACAATATTACTGGAAGCATTACAACTAAATTAGAACTTTACAATTACCATATCATTATAACTCAAATGGCTATTAAATTTTATTCTTGTTATTATCATTATTGCAATGTGGTACTTTTTCCAAAAAAATTGTACATTGCTGCCACACAGGGTTAAGTGATCCTGTTTCAACGGGGAATGCATGAGTGATTCAGCAGCTAAGCTCACTGCTTTAAGAAGACCCTGGAAAAGTTTTTAACCTTCACTTTCTGAGGATGTTTCTCTCCACTAACTTATGATGATCTGAAGAGTTAAGGTGGGAAAAGAGGATTTCAAGGCTAAACAGATCAATGGAGTCTGGATTTATGGAGTTCTGGATTTATGGAGTCTGGATTTCTTCGGAGGGAAGACCACTTCTCCCCTGGAAATTCTATCGACAGGCATGCCTCTGTATTCACAAGAAAGGCCATTTTGGCACACAAGGCATTGTGGACTCAGTTAGAAGGACCTGGTTAACACTAGGTATAACATAGCATCTCGAATCCACTCGGGCTGCTCCACATGTCAGTCTTACAATCAACATACTTTCCATGCTAAAGCTTATGGAGGGCGCCCTTTGGCATATACACCTTTTGAACATCTACAAATTGACTTTATTTCTATGCCCAAAGCAGGACAATATAAATTTTGCCTTGTTATTGTTTGCCAGCTCACTCAATGGGTGGAGGCTTTTCTTGCCCCACAAGCAACTGCTGGCTTTGTGGCCAAAGCTCTCCTTAAAGAAATTGTTCCTCGCTTTGGGCCACCAGCATACATTGATAGAGGTACACATTTTACATTTTACATTTTACAGATTCAATTCTCCCCCAGATTTATTCTTTCTTGGGAGTAACTCCTAGATTCCATACTCCTTACCACACTCAAAGCTCATGCCAAGTTGAACATATGAATAAAGAACTTAAGAGCATAATTGGCAATTAGGTACTGAAACCCACATTAAATGGCCTGATGTTTTACCTCTGGCATTATTCGATCTGTGCAGTAGACCAAGAGGTGAACTCCACATATCTCCTTATGAGATGCTTTTTGGTCACCCTCCTATCCAAGCTAAAACTTTTTCCCCAGTCTATATATCACTGGTGGGAGGTGATATTTTTGTTGCTTCCTATATACAGGAACTACAAACTAGGCTATGTGAACTCCATGAAGCAGGAGTTGCTGTACAAGCTGATCCTTTATACTTTTCCTTGCATGATTTAAGTCCTGGAGACAATGCATATATTAAGAATTTTCAGAAAACTAGTGGGACCCAGCCTGCTTGGGAGGGACCTTTTCAGGTATTACTGACAACTCCTACTGCTATTAAAATTGGAGAAAAAGAATCTTGGATTCATTGTTCCCACGTGAAGCCCACACCATTTGTGGGCAAAGTAATTTCAGATAAAATTCAACCAGCTGCTAAAGAGCAAAGAAACTCAACAGAGCACAGGGGTAATAGACAGTTCCAATTTGCAAGCATTATCACTCAATTGCAATCTTGGGACTACAAAACTCCGTAAGGTATCAGGAGATGGAAATTGTCTTTTCAGAGCCCTCAGAGACCAGTTTAGAAGGTCATTCCAAAAACCATCTCAAAACACAGACAAGAAACTGCTAATTATATGCTCAGTCATAAAGAAGACTTTGGGTCTTTTATAGAAACATATATTCCCTTTGAAGAATATGTTGCTGATTTGAAAAAAGCTGGTAATTGTGCTGGGAAAGATGCCATTGTAACCTTTGCCAAACATAACCAACTGAATGTAATCATTCACCAGTTGAATGAACCTCTATGGCAAATTTGTGGCACAGACAAAATCAATGCTAAAGAACTCCATATTTCCTACCATAACGGTCATTATGACATTAGAAGAATCAATGATGTTTCAGAAACCCCTGCCACTTTGGCATGCAGAGAATTGGGGAACCAGTTTAAAAAATGTGGTGTACCCCAAATTCTATCATTATAAGCTTTTACCTTAAACAAGCTTTTCCTCCTACAGGTGAAGAACTTCTCCACCAAGAGCACATGGCTCTGTCTTCTAGAAAGGGTTATTGAACCTTATTGCTTGATTTATAAGGCAATTAATGAACATATTGAGTCTCACTGATGTTTTATTTCCTTTTGATAAATTGTTTATTATTTCAAGTATCTGTTATTGTCATTGTACTAGATAGAGAATTCATGGACAAGATGATGTGGTTTACTTGCTTAATGAAGATTCTGTATTAATGTTTAATAATATCAGCCATTTAAATTCATTTATCATTTGTATGTCATTGTGACTATATATACTCTGGGTGTGGTTTGGGATTATATATATATATATATATATATATATATATATATATATATATATATATATATATATATATATATATATTTCAAGTATATCCTAAATTATGCAGTGTAGCATGCATTTTTACCATCAAATTGTTTTTGGTGAAATTAATATGAGATTTATGATTTATGGAAACTTACCGTTTCAGAGACTAATTGCTCTTACAATGAGCTTAATGGAGATGGTTCAACTCCACGTTGCAGGCCCTGGAGAGAATATATGTACAACAGGAGGAGAGATAGGTACATGTAAGATACCCTGATAAAGGCTGAGAGAACAGCCAAATACATTTAGGAAGTCCATAGTTTGCTTATGAGAGCAGCTATGTAGAGCACAATTGCTGGACATAGTCCAGTTTCTTCCTCTCTCACTCCAAAAATGTTCTAGTGTCATGTTAGCCATAATGCACCTGGTTTAACTTAACTTGGCTTCTTCACTCAATCTGGAGGCATGATCAGAATCTATCCACCTGAGGCCTAGCACAATTATTAGACGTCTATGTACTATGAGATGTGGTATGGTAACCTTTCCATAACATTTTCAGGTGTCATCATGGACACATAACTAAATTTGGCCTTGATGTAGACATATAGTGGTAAAAAGTGTTAGTAATGTCATAACTGTCTCAATTTTGTATTGCGTATGGATATAAGTATCCTCCAAAGGGGGGACTCCAATATGCTGTGTATATATCAAGTTTAAACTTATTGTGTATATTTTGAAGAACTTTCATTGTTTAACTTGAACATTTTTGGACAATGCTATGCTAAAGAGTAATGAAAATCCAGCATTTCCAGAGACAACCAGGATCCAGAGACAGCCAGAATCCTGACCCAAGTCCAGTTCCCCTGATGACATCTCAACTCTCCTTCAAAGAAAAGATTTTAAGTACTTTGGACATTTTTGTTTTTCCTTCTGTTACTATATACATAATCTGTAATATGTATTTTCCTTTTCCTATATTGTTATTAGTATATCATTTGTTAGCATTGGTTATGATATTCTGTTATTTTCTTAAATTTATTTATTGTTTATTTTTTATCATTTATTGTTCCACCAAGGAAACACCCCGTGTTTCTTGATGAAACAAAGAGGGGAATGTAAAGAATTAATTATTAATTAATTAATTAATTATTAAATTATTAAAGAATTAATTGTTATTTGAGGTTTTTGTGCCTCGGCGCGCACTGGCCTGGGGCTCTGAAAGCCGCACGGTGCTCCACCCACTGGTTGTAGCCATTTCCAGGGCTCTGCCACCTCACATAATCACCACTCGCTGATGCCTACATGGGCCTGGCAAAATTATAATGATTAGAAGCCTAATGACGTCAGTCATGTGACTGTCAGAGCAGCCATACCATTGGCTGGGGCTGTGTGGGGTGTTTCTAGGTTTGGGGGGAAGAGAATGGGCATTCTAGGTGGAAGCTGGAAAGAGACAGGTGTTCTGCTGTGTATTTTCAGCTGATTCCTGGGCAGTGGTATTTTTTCAGGTATTATAATTTCCCTTTCCCCATTTTATTTCCTTTCCCTTGATCCTACTGATCCTGTTTGTGGTTTTTTTTAAGTTCATTCTTGTTAAAATAAATCATGTTCTGTTGTGAGGGACACTGCCGGTCTCCTTCCTTGCCCCAATATTGTGGCGAGCCACTTAGCTAGCACTCCCCAATTAAAAGTTGGTCCCCACAATTTGTTTTCCAGGTCACTTGTCTTTGTAATGAGTTATTTCACATTTTCATCTCTTTTTTCATTCTTTTGTTTCTGCTTGACTGATTCCTGGTGTCTCATCGAGTCATTATCTTCCAACTGTCCAATTTTAATTTTTAAGGCATTGTTTTCTTCAGTGAGATTATGCACTTTTTTTTTCCATTTGGTGTAATGAATTTTTAAGGAATTGTTTTCCTCAGTCAATCTTTGTGCTTCCCTTTTCAAGCTACTGATTCTTTTTTCACAATTTTCTTGTGTTGCTTTCATTTCTCTCCTATTTCTCTCAATTGGTTTTTAAAATCCTTGTTGAGATCTTCCAAGAAGGCTTTTTGTTCTTGAGACCAATTCATCTTCCCTCTTTAGGTGTTACACGTAGGCAATCTGAAAGTATTGTCCTCATCTGAGTTTGTGTTTGCCTCCTTCCCTGTTGATACAGAAGCTCTCAATGGTGAGAGCTCTTTTTTGTTTCTTACTTCATACTGCAGCTTTTTTTTTTAAGTTGAGATCTACTCTGGGGGCACCAGGGTCCTGTTTCCAAGCTTCTTGTGTTGGATTATAGGGGCTGTGTCACTGGCTCTTTCTACACTGAGGTCTCTATGGCTTTTGGAATTCTCACCACACTTGGCTTGCTGGCTGTGTGCTGGGATCTGTAGGCCTGGTCTCACCCTCCAGCTGGCAACCTGCCCTCTTGGTTGGTGCAGGTGGGGTTTTGCCACTGTCCAGCCTGTGCCACCAGCCTGTGTGAACCAGGATCCAGGGGCCTCAGTTGCTTTGCTGTGGCCCACAGCTTCCTGCTGACTTGCCCTGATTCTCTCAGGCTGCTTGCGCTGTGCCTCCCTTTTGCCGAGTGAGATTGACCTCTCCTGAAGTCTTCTAAATTATCTCTGGTTGGAATACTGTGTCTCTCTGTCTCTTTGCAGGTTCTGTAGTTTCAGAATCTGTCCAGAGGCTTGATATAATGTTCTTTTTGAGGCAACAGAAGGAGAGATCAAGCAACTCAATGCCTTCTCTCTGCCATCTTGGCTCTGCCCCCCCCCCCACGCATCCCTAGAATTCTATTGCATTTAGGTTAATGGAAGACAGTTATAGTGATGAGGTCATGAGATGCACAAGTCTTCAGGATAAGTGACCATTGCTTTTGATATTCTGACTGCATTTCTCTAAATGACCTTCAACTATGTCTGGTAGTCGATGCCTACTCTGGCATTAAAATCACCCAGAATTACAAACTCATCCTCTTTCAGCACATATATGATGAAGTTCTCTAGGTCTTTAGAAATTTTTTATTTGATCTCATCAGGTTTTGTCATAGTGAGAACATATGCCCAGATAGTGGTATGGTACGTTCCTGCAAGTAGCAATAGCATTGTCATTATCCTGTCATTCACTCATTTTTCGTATGCCTGTACAAGCTTGTTGACTAGATTAGATCTGATTGCAAAACCTATGCCAGCTTCATGGCACTCCCCTTCACTGTGGCCACTCTAGAAAATGGTCTTCATTTCCAGCTTTGTTTCATTCAGGGCTGCTATTTAGATGATTTCTGCTACCTGCTGAGTTCCCTGGAAACAAGAGCTGTTCATCTTTCAGGTCTACTGGACTTAGTGTCTTCCATAAGCATGTACACATTCTATATGCCGATGTGAATGGAATCATCTTTACAAAACATTTTGTACATTTTTGTATGTTTCAAACACAGGGTGGAATCCCTGCCTGCCATGGTAAACAGTTCAGGGTTGGGTAAAATTATACAATATTTATGGCACCCTTTCTAGCCAGGTGAGCACTGTGGTCCTTTTTAAAAGCTGCTCAGACTCCCGGGGTGGGGGGGGGGTGCCAAATCCCACTGTTGCTTCAGTTCAATGAGAAGATGACACTATGGCTTGGACCACTTGTGTGTGGAGTTGTGACTACAGCTCCTAGTGTATCTACACCTCTTGCCTGTCACCACAGGACTTTGAATTAGATAAAAATGATAAAATGATATGGGTGATGTCTTTTGATTCATGCATAAATTGGATTTAAGTGAGGTAGAGTTGCATGAAGTCATTACCCTCAATCTCTCTTGCAGAGTTAACCAAGTTCTATGGCAAGACAAACTCAAGATTATTGGTGATGGGTTGTGATATGTGATATAGTGGATGACCTTGGCATCTTTGATGTCTAATTAAACTCTAAGCACTCTATAGCACCTGCTTCAGTTGCCTTCATGGCTGTTGAAACAAATTTCTCTCATCTGCTCATTTTGACAGGAGAAATCTTCACATGCTTGAGGTAGACACCCTCCTAACTAACTGTTGTGTTTGAGACTCCTTGGTTACCTTCAACCTGCTTTAGCCCATCTACCAAAATGGTTTACTAAGGTGTGGCCACTGTGCATGCTACAGCTTTTTAGAATCACAGGTGAGAGTTGAATAAATCATGTAGAAACCAAAGGTAGAAAGCAACCCTGAAAAGGGCTTGGTAGCCCTTGGACCAAAGGTCTTCACTGAACACACTCTACACCCAATATCTTTCATTCAACTAGCATTTATTAAGGGTCTACTATGTTCCAGACACCGTCCTGGAAATGTGGGGTGATGTTTGTATAGAGGAATGAGAAACACTTCTTGCCCTCAAAAATCATATTCTACTTGATAAACTGCTAATGTGTTTTTTTTCTTGAAAAAGGCCATGATCAGACCAGTGCTTTAGTAATATTCACTGTTAGTAAAGGGAATTAGTAGTTTAGTAGAGCAGTATTCATTTTAGTAGCCAATATAGCAGTGAATTATGGCTTTTGAATCAGGAAGACATGGGTTCAAATTTTTGTTCTTACTAAGTAGGGTAACTATATTATCAAGAACAACCTACCAAGTCAGAAATGGGTTGGGATCTACAATCTGTAAGTTTATTTCCCAGACTGAATCACAGATCTTTTGAATATTCACATTATGCATGATACATTACCTAATACCACAAGTTTGTTATGAAGATCAAATGAGCTAGTGTATATAAAGCATATATTATGAGCCTTCACTGTGTATAACCTTCATTGCATTAGCATTCTACACCTCTTTTGTTGTACTTACAGCTTACCTTTTGTTATATTTAATTTCTATACATTTTAATTTCCCTCCTAGATGGTATCAGGCTGGAAATTACTTTTTCTTATTTTTTTACTAAAAAGAAATATTATCAAATGAGCGTTTTGACTCATTTTGATATCCTGCCCTTCATTCTCCCAACTGCTAAATTACCCCCTATATCTGAAATATTTTCTTTTCCAATGTTCATATCCAGTTTTGAGGAAAATATTTTACAGGTTACTATTACATGTGTCTCTTAACTGAGTTGATTCTGATGACATTACCTGGAGATGAAAAAGAATAAATGAGAATTTAAGAAATTCCCAAACCCAAAAATAATTGGCAAGAAATATCAAAATAATAACTTTCATTAAAGAAGACTTGTTTTTATTAAAGTGCCACAAAATTATAATTTTTAAAATAACTTATTCATCAAAATGAAATGGCAAAGCATCATAAACAGCCTGCATTGTTTCTTGCCTACACTTTTTTTCTATTACATACTTATTGTAACACCATGCCAAGGGGCAGCTATGTGGCACAATGGATAAAACACCAGCCTTGGATTCAGGAGGACCTGAGTTCAAATCCGGCATCAGACACTTGACACTTACTAGCTATGTGACCCTGGACAAGTCACTTAACTCTCAATGCCCCACCAAAAAAAAAAAAAAAGAAAAGAAAGAGAAACACCATGCCAGTGATTTGTAAACTGGAAATATATTCACAAATTGATCTTTCTTGTCAAATGCTATCATACCAACCATTTTTAAATAGCATAATAATAATGATAGCTAGCATCTACATTGCACTTTAAGGTTTGCAAAGCATTTTGTAATTATATCATTTTACCCTCACAGTAAAGTAGATGCTGTCCTTATCCCTATTTTGTAAATGAGGAAACAGAGACAGAGGTTAATTCTCTTGCCAAGGGTTACACAGATAATAGATGCCTGAGAGTAGATTTGAACTCGGGTCTTCTCGACCATAGATACAACAATCTATCACTTCAATCCTGGAGCTGCATATGAAAAAAGAAGAAAAAGAAAACACATTGACTTGTAGGATAGTAAAAATAAGAAAACTAGAGTTTATCTGAGATCAGTGGCTGACTTACAATGTTTTTCCTTTACTTTGACCCATTTTCTTTGACTTATATATTGATTACTTTACCCTAGGTTTGAAATAATAGTAAGTCTTTCATTTACTGGGATGTTACAGATACAAAATATGTTGTAGGACCTTCCAGTATGTACATGACTCCCCAGAAATAAACTGGGCACTTTGAAATTGCATCAACTCCTTCAGTAAGAAATACTAAGGTACCATCTAGCAAATTATTAATTTAATACAGTTATTGATATCCTCATTTATACTATAATAGTACATTAATATCAGAGGACGCAAAAAAATGAAATGCAGCTAGACTATCATTTTATAATTTCTTAGAATTATTTATTGTTATAAATATCTTGCAGTTATAAATTATATTAAAAACCAATTGCATTGAGTAGGTGAAGATCAAGTGCCAATCTACGAATATATCACCAATGACCAAGATGAGTATCTAGCAGCAAGATCAAAGTTCAGTGTGTGTTTATTAAATTCCAGTTGCTTTGCTATAAGTGACAAAAATCAAACTAATTTATGTCAATTACCAGTCTTTTCTCATATGAATTGGAATGAATTCATATGTTAAAAATATACATAATTCATCTTTCCTCAATTTAAAAACAGCCCCTCCAATAAAATTCCTCCAAAGCATGTGATCTTAAGTTAAAATATTATATATCATGTTACTTGCACTACCATCCCATATATACATAATTGCAATACTAAATGTTTGTTATAATTGTACTGTAGGAAACACAAATAGATATCAAAAATGTAACTGAGATACTGCTGCAGGAAAATTGTACATTTTGGAAAATACAAAAATAAGACAAGCTTTGCTACTATAGCCCACACATCTGAACTGACAGCACAATAAGCATCATTTTCAGCCTTCTTTTGAAAGGCAGTTGTTAGCTGCTCCATTCCTCTTGTTCTTGTTGTAGGTGCTTTGTTTTTGAAGAGGACCAGTGACATAAAGAGGTAATGTCTTCACTTGTGCATAAATAGAATTTAAGTGATGTAGAGCTTGACAAAGTCGTCAGCCTCACTTTCTCCCCCCTAGACTAGTCTAGTTACAAGACAAAAATTGAGACCACTGGAGATGGCCCAAGTTGCAATGGATGATGTTGCCATCCTTGGTATCTGACAAAACTCTATGGCATCTATTTTATCTGCCTTCATGGTTATTGGTATGAATTGCTCTTATCCACACTTTCTGACTGAGGGAACATCTTTACATATTTACATGTCTTCATAGGGTAGACATCCCCCTAATTCACCCATGGGTTTGAGGCCTGTCAGTTACCCTCTACCTGGTTTAGCCCGTCTGGCAGATGGTTTTACTAGGATGTAATGACTACACAGACTTGAGCTTCTTAGACCCACAGGTCAAAGTTAGGTGAATCAGATAGACACCAAAAATGAATAAGCAGCCTGAAAATGGTTCAGCAAGCCCTCTCACCAGAAGTGTGAGTCTTCCCTGAACACTCCATATTCTACAGCTGCTCTATTATATGAATCTAAATGCTTAATTACATTCCATATAGTCATGGGCTAGTATCCAGAAGTACTGACAAGATGGGGTGGGATCCCTCTGTATTGAAGAACTGCCTCAAAGTACTATGATATCCATCAATAAAGCTATTTGTAGAGGCAGAATGCTGTTATGGGATGAAGAGGAGAACATTTTTCTATGATCTCTTAAGTTCCTTCTAGCACCTGGAATCTTCCATATACTCATCTTAGATTAAGAACTGGAAGAGATTTTAGAGGTAATTGAGTTCAGTCTGAATTTTAATCCTCTTTTGGTTCTACTCCTGATTCTCCAGACATTCCATCTCCTCCCCAACAGTGCTCTCACCCTGGAAGATGTCTTCCCGGCATCCTTCTTACCCTGGGATATGCCTCTACTTCTCCTCTGATTAGTGAATTAGTCTATTTGAGAAAATGCTCAAGCCAACCATACACATGCACCTCAGCTCAGTTCTTGACTCTCTGAAATTTTCTACCTTCTCCTCCTCCTCCTCCTGCTGTTGCTGCTGCTATGATGGTTAAAAATCTAACTGCAATGTCTAAAAATCTAATGTGTAGTTGCCTTAAATTAGAAACTCAGAGCACCAGTCTTTGGGCATTAAGTATTTATTAAAGCATATTAGGGGTTAGCAAAGAAAACACATGGAGAAAGAAAGATCTGTCTACTTTGTCTGCTCTGCTGCCAGCAGCTAGTTCCCGAATGAAAGGGTTCATCCTCTGTTCTAGTGGAAGTTCCCTGTGGGACCAGAAGAGGGGCGGTCCCCACACACAGCGCCAAGCTAATTGGCCGGTCCATTGATTGGCATGACTTGTAGGTGGTCTATGAATAGATGTAACTTCCAGATGCCAGGCAGTTTCCAGACTCTAGTCACATGCTTTCTCCTCAGGGCAGAGCTCCCCTGGTTCTCACAATGTCTTTCTCAGTAGAGTGGTGGTGCTCTGATTCTCACACTGTCCCCTGTGCTCCATGAAGAAACATTCTTTCCTTATATGAAGCAATAACATTACAGATACTTATGACTAACAAAGTAAAGGGAATGAAAGAGAAATTGAGCAATGCATTAACAAAGACTAAGGGGGGGGCACTCCCCTTTTAGCAGGGGGACATTTCAAGCAGAGAAAAACTAAAGGGGGCACTCCCCTTTAGTAAGTGGACATTAAAAACAGTGTATACAGTGGGGAAAAGGAAAACAGGAAAATGTCCATTTAAGTCTTTGGAAGTCTTTTCTCAGATGATTCTTGGGATTTCCTCTGGATGTAGTTGTGGAATGGAAGTCTTTCAGGTGTTTCAGATACTGATAATCAGCTGGGAAATTTTCCTACAAAATTGAGCTTAACATAACTTTAAATAGCTTTGCCAATAACCGAATCAAACAAAGAGTTCTCAAAAACATGTTTGAGGAAATTCAGAATATTTTAGAGATTTTACAATTATTGTCCAGTAAATAAAATTGAAACATTCTCTAAAACTTAATATACTACACTCCCCCCTGTAGAGAATAAATTGAAAAGACAATGATATCAATTTAGAAAATAATTTTTATCTTTGTTTCATCACTTTTTGTATCATCTGCTAATTATCCTCATGCCATTATGAGAAATTAAAAGATTTATACAATTGGTATCAGATATCAACACCAAATCCAACATTGTATTCATCATGACACCTGAGATAATTATGGGGGTTACCATAAAAGAGCAGAGAAATAAGTGAATCATGCTTAATCAGATGCATAGGGATTGAGATGTCCATGATATCGGGCATATAGGAGGGGGAATTGAAGTCAGGTGTCAAATGAGATGTTTAAACCAAGAAAATCCAACCTGAGTCTTGCCAATACCATTGTCTCGGCCTTTCCCAAGGCAGTGCAATACCTGGACTTCGTTCATGTCTCCCCTTTTGTGACAGTTCAACTCCAACTGTGATGGTTAAAAAGCTAATGTGTGGTCGCCTTAAATTAGAAACTCATAGCACCAATCTTTGGGCATTAGGTATTTATTAAAGTATATTAGGGGTTAGTAAAGAGAGCATGTGGATAAAGAAAGAGATCTATCTACTCTGCCTGCCTAAGTAGTCACCAGCCAGTTCACTAAGGAAAGGGTTCATCCTCTGTGTGTTCCAGTGAAAGTTCCCTTTGGGACCAGAAGAGGGGAGGTCCCCACACACAGCTCCAAGCTAAAATTGGCTGGGGCATTGATTTACATGACTTACAGGCAGTCTATGAATAGATATAACTTCCAGACACCAGGCAGTTTCCAGACATGCTTTCTCCTCTGGGCAGAGCTGCCCTGGTTCTCACAATGTCTTCCTCAGCAGGGTGGTGGCCCTCTGATTCTCACACTCCTCTCCCTGCTTTTTAGCTCCCTTTTAAATGATTATGTTTCCCATTGTAATGCAAATACTTTGAGGGCAGGGACTGCTGCTCTTGTCTTCCCAGCACTTTGCATAAATGCTCTCTCTCTCTCTCTCTCTCTCTCCACATATACATATATGTGTGTGTGTGTATGTGTGTGTGTGTGTATATATATATATATATATATATATATATATATATATATATATATACAAACACACATATATATATATACACACACACATATATATATATATATGAACATGATATGTGTAAGTATATGGAGATCTATCTCTAACTATAGAAATAGATATTTATACATGTTCTCTATTGATATATTCATCTATCTTTGTCTCTATCCCTATAGAAATATCTCTATATGTAGAGACACAAATAGATGAATAGATCAATAGATTATTATAGGTAATAAGATATTATATGTGGTATTAGTATATTGTCTACTATTTTATATATATATATATATATTATATGCTCAATATATGACTATCTATCTTTGTTTCTAGATAAATTCTTTAGAGACAGAGAAAAACATCAATCTATGAATAAATAGGAAACTGAGACAAAGGTTAAATGATATTCTAACATAGCTAGTAAGAATCTGAAGCAGAATTTAAATTCGGATCTTCCTAACTCCAACATTTGTAGTAGTTGATAAAATTTTATTCACAAAACCATACTTATGTAGCAAATTGGCACAGCAGAGAGAGCTCTGGGCCTGGAGTCAGGAAGACTCTAGGTTCAAATTGAACCTTAGTAGCTGTTTGATTCTTTACAAGTCATTTAACTTCTGTCTGTCTAGATTCCTCAAGTATAAAATGGGAATAATAATAGTGCCTACATTGCAAGGTTATTATAAGGGCCAAATAAGATAATATTTATAAAAGCGCATAGTGCAGTACCTGGTATGTGTTAAGCACTATATAAATGCTTATTCCTTTCTCCTTCTCCCATGTTCTCCTTTGTTCATCTACATGTGAAAGAAAAAAAAAAACCATTTGCCATAGTCCAGCCTCCAAATATAACCCCAAAAGCAATCATGGGGGTAACAGACAAAGGGGAAACCCTTGTTGCATAACCTCTGGGATAAATTTGATTCCTTTTAATTCAGCCTTCGTATACATTTATTCATTCATTCATTCATTTATGTATTTATGTATTTATTTTGGTGTACTCATGACCATTTCACCAGCAACAAATGGACAGGGGATAACATGTCTCAAGATGATAGAAACAATTGATTCTCAGGCAATTTACTGATGCAGGAGATAAAGAGAGTTACATCCTTACATAAAATTATAAGATCACAGATTTAGAGCTGGAAAGTACCCAAGAGGTAATCTAGTCCCACTAATATTATAGATTAAAGTAAAGAATATTTACATTAAGTGACTCACCTAAAAATCACATTGGAAGTTAAGGGACAGAGGCAGGATATGAACTGAGGTCCTCTGACTTAAAATTCTCTGATCTTTCCAGTATGCTGTATTGTAACCACCTGAGCCTAAAAAGTAGTTCCTAATTATGGGAAGAATGTTTTCCTATGAGTTAAAAAAAGATAAATGTTTAATGTTCTTTTATTTGCGGAAAGGTGATACTGAGGGAATCAAATTGTTTGGAACCAGCTGAAGGATGAATGTGGAGTTTAAATTTTCCCAGCACATGGTAATGACTATTTTATCTCCCTTTATCCTCTATCTTAGCACTGTGTGAACATTCAAAGCATATAACTGAAACCCCCGTGGAAAGTATTAGGGTTTGTGAATCTAAGTTGGGGGAGAACAGAAGTGAAAATGGTAATCAGAGAAGGGTAATGTTACCTGAACAGTATGGTAATCATCAAAAATTACTGTTAGAAACTGGTGCCTGTGGATTTCAGACCTTATTCTACCTACTGTGGAGGTCATTTAACCATCTTCCTTTTCTTAGCATTTAGAATAAATTGGGAACAATGAAAGGCCAAAACCTTCTCTCTATTCATTTCTAAAGCATTATTCTAAAGATAGGATTCTTCCTGATGTTAACATAGCATGAAATATCTTTGCATATGGAGCAGCACAGATTCTAAAACTGTTATCATTAAACTTTAATCCATTATTACATCATATAAAGAATAATCTACAAGGTGGTATTCCTCTCAAAAGAAAACATTAACTCACTTTAAATGGTCTTTTCTCTTAAAGTGATAGAAATAATCCCTTGCACATTCCTGAAATGTAATTTTTAAATGTTAAAATTGTCAAAGATTTTATGTAAAGTGACAGAATCAAACTAGTTTTAGGGAGTTTTATGTATCATGACTATGAGGAAGAAAGACTGATAAATTTCAGATTGCATTTATCTTTAAATGCATGTACTATTTTTCTAGGAGCAAATGAAAGGTTATATTAGTAATATAGGAGTTAACTTCTATTACAATCCACATAAAACTAAAAAAGTAGGTGGTAAAAGGCAAAATGAATCATGTATATGCACTAGCCAATAATAGTCATTTTTATCTAGTACTGAGGCATTTTTGGCTAAGATGAGTAAATAGTGAATGTGCTATTAAAAATCTGGAATCAAAGCCGACTTATAGCTTCTTATAGCAATAATAATACCTGGGGCAAGTAGCATAAAAAGTGTTTTGGGCAAGTAGCACAAAATACATCCTCAAATCTACTTTTTAAGTCAAATTCAACTGAGTAGTATGGAAAAGGACCCAAGGTCAAGACCTGCTATCTTAAAAAACAAGGTCATATGAGACACTCTTCCCATCACCCGACATGAGGGATGATCTCATAAATATCTCAAAGTCACTGCTCTAAGGAAACATAGTAGTTTCCTTTTTAAACTCATCATTCTTTCTAATGCAAACTGTTGGACTCGGTTATCTTTATATGCTAAAGGAATAAAATTTCTCTCAGTAGCCTCTAAATTTCAGTACCTTGGGGAAAATCTCTAGTCTGTCTTGGTTATGGCTCTATATGGAATTTAATTAGAGTTTGTGACCCTAAGCCTTTCTTTTATTCAAAAATTCTCATATTGCAACAATTTTCACAAAATTAAAGTTATCCAAAAATAAGTTGACCATGTGGTTAAGGTATATTCTCTCTTAATGGAAACTGAAATATTTGTTCTAGAATCAAAGCAAAACAAAACAAACCAATAGAAAGAAAAATGTACAAGCACAAACATTTACTGCATCACAAAGTGTATCCTAATTCCGAGGGGAAAATTACTCTGCAATTTATTTGACTTCTATACCTCTGTGATTTTATATTGTGTCCACCCATTTCATGAGATAATCATGGATTCGTAGACAGTTTGAACTCTGAGGGAACTCAGATATCATTTAATTCAGTAACTCATTTACAAGTGCAAAAAGGGGGAAATGATTGGGGTGAAATGCCTCTAGCCTGTGATGTCTGGCATAAGGATTTGTTTAACATGATTATAATTAAATCACATAATCCTTGCCATAAATTTCAGGATAATTTTGCCATTAATTAAAATCAAGTATAGAAAACATTTGCAGAGGGAATTCAAGAGTAGTGTTAATGAATCCTTGAACATTGGTGATGTCTTTGTAGAGTGAGTGGACATGAGGAGGGATTGTTCTTTCCACTGATAGTCTCCCAAAATTGAGTATATGATTAACATTCTCTGTAGTACAGGTTCTTAATGGAGATTATAAAACTAAGCTAAAGAATAGGGTCATCTGCTTAATGATTTTAAAGGCTTTGAAAATATCAACTATTGAGACAGCTGGGTGGTGCAGTGGATAAGGCACCGGCCCTGGATTCAGGAGGACCTGAGTTCAAATCCAGCCTCAGACACTTGACACTTACTAGCTGTGTGACCCTGGGCAAGTCACTTAAACCCCATTTCCCCACAAAAGAAAAAGAAAAAAGAAAAAGAAAAAAGAAAATATCAACCCTTGTATCTGTGATAACATTTTCTTAAGCATATTCCATCCTAATTGTAAGGGTCATCAGGGTTCATATATCATGCTAATATTGCTTTTTTAAAGTGCCGCATAATTGTCTTTAAAAATGAATGGGTCAGGAATCATATTGTTTTTACTTGTTATTTACATATTGTAAATTTGACATAAGAAAAATGATTCTGATGTTGTAGTAGAACACTATTTTCAATGTCAAAAAGTCTTCATAGGGCCTAGTAACAAGAGCTACTGTGTACACTATAGTCCTGAGTACTGTTCACTAATGAGAGACAAAGATAAGAATGTAGCAGCTTCTCACATTTGCTAGAAGTGCCAGAGGGAAAAAGATAAACTCTGATCCATATGTAATGGGAATACACTCAAAGATATCTTTCTGAGAATGATTTCTGCCAAAATTAACTTAAAATACCATTCTACTCTGGGGATGGCCTCCAAGAATCTAGATGTTTCAACACATTTTTGTATGGGGCTATTATTTTTTGAGGAGCATTTAAACAATTCTAACCTGAAGTAAATGCTTATATTAAAAAATATAATATGTGATGCCTGAACTGATCTTCTTATCTAGATCAAAGAAATTAATTACCTCAAATGGGAGAAGGAAAACATACTAAATTGTACAACTCATGCATAAATATGAAACAAATAACAGTCATAAATGATTACCAAAGATACTCATTAGGAAAAAAAAGACAGGTTAATCACAGGAACTACTTCTGTTATTGTGGCTAATTGTACACAAGTTGTCATTCCAATATTTGTTATAATTCTATCCACAAATCTTTTTCATCTCCACCTTCCAGCCACCCCATCACAGTGCATAGAGCACTGGCCCTGGAGTCAAGAGGACATGAGTTCAAATCTGGCCTCACACACTTGACTAGCTTTGTGAACCTGGGTGAGTCATTTAACCCTGAGTGCTTCAAACATCTGGGACAATCTCCAGACATTCTGATTCTGCCATTGGACCCAGATGATTCTGGAGGAGTGAGCTCATTCCCTTAGTTAAATCCAATTCACTGAAAGTCATGACATCACCTCCTTATGTCATAATCCTTTTTGATAATTAAAGAGAAAACAACAACAATCAGCCACACCATAAACATCATATCTTAATTAAAAAAAAAATATATGTGGAGGGTGGTTAGGTGGTGCAATGGATAAAGCACCAGCCCTGGATTCAGGAAGACCTAAATTCAAAACAGGCCTCAGACACTTGACACTTATTAGCTGTGTGACCCTGGGCAAGTCACTTAACCTTCATTGCCCCACGAAAAAAGGATAGATGATAGATAGATAGATAGATAGATAGATAGATAGATAGATAGATAGATAGATAGATGGATGGATGGATGATAGATAGATATACTGTTGTACCTGGATGAGAGTGAAACACAGTCCAGAACAGGCCATACCAGTACAAACCCAGCCCCAGCAAACCTCCAGGTCTTAGGAGCCACTGAATTAACAGTGGCAAGCAACTACTTCTGGAACTCTCAGCCCATATAAAGTAAAGGGGTCGAACAATTGGTCAGAAGGAGATTAAAGGGGTCTCTTTGTTAGCACTGAGGCAGGACTCTGTTGATTTGCCCATACTCAGATTCAGGTCCACAGTCTTGGGTGTCCAGTCCCAGGACAAAGAGGAGCACTACCATACAAGAGCATAAGGCCCCCAGTGGAGAAAGGACCCTCCTCACAGTTCCTGGGCAGAAAAGAATGCTTGTGGTAGCTCACAAACCAAATTACAGGCCAGGAGAGTACAAACACACCTCTCTTTGGGTCATACCATCTTGAAAGTACTGAGAACTTCCAAGTCTCTGGAAGAGTCTTTGAAAATGGATGCGCAAGGGGCAGTCAGGTGGTGCAGTAGATAGAGCACCAGCCCTAGAGTCAGAAGGACCTGGGTTCAAATCCAGCCTCAGACACTTAATACTTACTAGCTGTGTGACCCTGGGCAAGTCACTTAAGCCCAATTGCCTCACCAAAAAAAAAAAAAGAAAGAAAAAAAAAGGAAAAAAGAAAAGAAAATGGATACACTGAGCACCTGAACTTTGGGACTGTGTGAAACCAGAACTGTACTTGAAAAGTCAAGAAATAGGTTGGGAAAATGAACAAACAACAGAAAAATTCTGACATTTGAAAGTTACTAGGGCAACAAGGAAGATTAGAACACATACTCAGAAGCAGATAACAAAGTCAAAGCTCCTACATCCAAAGCCATATATATATATATATATATATATATATATATATATATATATATATATATATATATATATATATATATATATACACACACACACACACACAAATATATATGTATATGAATTAGTCTGAGGCCATAGAAAAGCTCAAAAATAATTTTGAAATTCAAGTAAAAGAATTAGAGGAAAAATTGTAAAGAGAAATGAAAGTGATAAAAGAAAATAATGAAAAAAAAGTCAACAGTTTAGTAAAGGAGGCAACCAAAAGGAGGAGAAGAAGAAAATAATAACACCTTAAAAACAGACTAGGCCAAATGGTAAGAGAAGAACAAAAAGCCAATCAGGAGAAGACTGCCTTGAAAGCAGAATTAGCCAAATGGAAAAAGAGGCACAAAGATTCATTGAAGAAGAAACAACATTTCTTAAAAAGTAGAATTGTCCAGATGGAAAAGAGGTACAAGAGCTCACTGAAGAAAATCATTCCTTAAAAATTAAAAATGAGCAAATGGAGATCATGGCTTTATGATAAATCAGGAAATAATCAGACAAAACCAAAAGAATAAAAAAAGAAGAGAATGTGAAATATCTCATTGGAAAAACAACTAACCTGGATGATAAATTCAGGAGAGATAATTTTTAAATGATTCAAATAATGGAAAGCCATGATCAATAAAAAGTCTAGGCATCATCTGTCAATAAACTATCAAGGAAAACTTCCCTGATATTCTAGAACCAGAAGGTAAAATGGAAAGTGAGAAAATCCACCAATCGCTTTCTGAAAAGATCCCAAAATGAAACCAAATTTTATATATATATATATATATATATACAATTATTATTATTATTATTATCATAGCCAAATTCCAGGGCTCTGAGGTCAAGGAGAAGATACTGCAAGTAGTCAAAAGAAACAATTCAAGAATCATAAAAGCAGCCAGGATTACACAAGATTTAGCAGTTTCTACATTAAAGGATTTAAGATCTTGGAATATGACAGTCTCAAGGGTAAAGAAACTAGGATTACAGCCAAGAATCCCCTAGCAAGCAAACTGAATATAATCCTTCAGGGGGTAAATGGACATTCAATGAATATAGGACTTTCAAGCATTCTTGATAAAATACTGGAGCTGAATAGAAAAATTGACTTTTGAAAACAAAACTTAATAGAAACATAAAAAGGGAAACAGGAAAGGGAAATCAGGGTACTTAATAAGGTTAAACTGTTTACATGCCTACAGGGGAAGATGATAATTGCAACTTATAAAAACTTACTCAATATTAGGGCATTATAAGGAGCATATATAGACAAAGGGGACAGGTGTGAGTTGAATATGAAAGGATAATATATAAAATTGAATTAAATTAAGGAGTGAGACCAGAATGCACTGGGAGAAGGGGAAAGTGAGATGGAATGGGGTAAATTATCTCACAAGAAAGGCAAGAAAAAGCTTTGACAGTGCAGAGGAGGGTAGAACAGGTAAGCGGGACTAAGTGAACCTTACTCTCATCAGAATTGGCTCAAAGAGGGAATAACATACACATTCAGTTGGGTATAGAATCTATCTTATCTTACAGGAAACCATTTTTATACTTGTATCTCCCTCAATCAATTACTGTGTTCAAAGAGTCTATATTTTAGATCTGCAAGTGGAGGTAAGAGAACATTGTGCACGAATGTATAAATAAAGACTTTTGATACTTCTTCAACACTGAGTCCCAGAAAATTTTAACTGAACAATTGCAAATTGAATTTCCATTCAAGCTCTATCACCCCCTCCTTGACTTAACTCAGTAGGGACTAATCTTTATCTAACCTTGCCTGTCAGTGTTCTGCATTTGGGAAAAACTTAATAAATGTGTATTAAATTAATCTAAAAGCATGATGGTGGAAGCACAGCAAAATGCCAGCTATTTCTATGCAGTGAACTTTGTAAATGCAAAGCAAGTTTGTTAATTTTTTTTAGCTCTTTGATATCAAAGAAACTTTTGAAGTTGGGCTAGTTGTACCAAATCTGAAGTTTTACTATGATAAGTAGCGGTCATCAAAACTATTTGGTACTGGCTAAGAAATAGAGTGGTGGATCAATGGAAGAGGTTAGGCACAGGAGACACAGTCGTACTTTACTAATGTACTTTTTGATAAACATAAACACTCCAGCTTCTAGGATAGGAACTCAGCATTTGACAAAAGCTGCTAGGAAAACTTGAAGATAGTATGGCAGAAACTAGGCATAGACCAACATCTTATGTCTTATACCAAAATAAGGTAAAAATAGGTCCATGGTTTAGGCATAAAAGGTGATACCATAGGAAAAATTAGTAGAGGAAGGAATAGTTAACCTCTCAGATTTATGGAAAGGAAAGCAGTTTATGACCACACAAGAGATAGAGAATATTATGAAATGTAAAATGGATGATTTTGATTACATGAAATTAAAAAGGTTGTAAGGGGTTAAAATTCTAGCTATACCATCTAAAATCCAATAAATTATAAGCTTTAGCAAGAGTATTTAAATGTTTAAGTATTTATTAAAGAGCATTAAGATCAGAGAGAAAGGTAAAATCTAACTATTTCTAAGATAACCCTATCATCCGGACCCATCATGACGAGGTCAAGAACCAAAAAGAGACAGAACCCCTTTACCTGTGTCTGCTTCATATCCTCCTCCCAGAAATGGGAGGCTCCTCAAGTTGATTTGCTGGTAGCCTTGATAGTACCCACCATCAAACATCATTTCCTGATGCTAAGGACCTTGACCACATGGCTTGCCCTCAGAGGCCTTCTCCTCATGGCAGAGTTTTCTACAGTAAGTCTCCAGCAGGTGGCATCATTCTAATCATTACAAGGTGTTGTACAAACAGAAGCAATGCATCCAAAATTATAAGGGAGACAGAAAGCTGGGAAACAATTTTTATAGCCAGTATTTCTGATAAACGTCTCGTTTCTGAAATATATTAGGAACTAAATCAAATTTATAAGAATCTAAGTCATTGCCCAATGGAGAAATGATCATAGGATATGAACAGGCAATTTTCTGATGAAGAAATCAAAACTATCTCTTGACATATGAAAAAATACTCTAAATCACTAGTGATTAGAAAAATGCACATTAAAACAACTCTGAGGTACCACCTGACACCTATCAGATTGGCTAATATGACAAAAAGGGAAAATAATCAATGTTAGAGAAGCTGTGGAAAAATTGGAACACTAATGCATTGTTGGTGGAGCTGTGAACTGATCCAACCATTCTGGAGAGCAATTTGGAATTATGCCCAAAGGGCTATAAAGCTGTGCATACCCTTTGACACAGCAATACCACTTTTGGGTCTTTTTTCCCAAAGAGATCATGGAAAAGGGAAAAGGAACATGTACAAAAATATTTATAGCTGCTCTTTTTGTTTTTGCAAGGAACTGGAAATTGAGGGGATTCCCATCAGTTGTGGAATGGCTGAAAAAGTTGTAGTGTATGAATGTAATGGAATATTTTGTGCTGTAAGAAATGATGAGCAGGTGGATTTCAGAGAAATCTGGAAGGAATTACATGAACTGATGCTAAGTGAGATGAGCAGAACCAGGAGAACATTGTACACACTATCAACAACATTGTGTGTTGATCAACTGTGATAGACTTTACTCTTCTCAGAAATACAATGGTCCAAGAAAGCTCCAAAGGACTCATGATGGAAAATGCTCTCCAAATCCAGAAAAGAAAAAAAAACACTATGGAATCTAGATGCAGCTTGAACCATACTATTTCTTTTTCTTTCCTTTTTTTGTTTTTTCTTTGTTGAGGTTTGGCCATTTTGCTCTAATTCTTCTTTCACAACATGACTCATGCAGAAATATGTTTAATGTGATTGTGCATGTATAACCTTTATCAGATTGCTTGCTGTCTTTGGGAGAGGGGAGGGAGGGAAAAAATTTGGAACTAGAAATCTTATAAAACCAGTTGTTGAAAACTATCTGTCCATACCCAGCCAGGAACAGACCTGGGAGACTTCAGCACCTGGGAGGCTTCAGCACCAGCAGCTTCTTCTGAGGCTCGGCTCCTGGACCAATGAGGGGATTTTGGTGGTTGGCCAGGGTGAAGTAGCTACAGTCTCTGCTGGAGTTGGGGTGAAGTGCCCTGGTTCTGAACCAGTGAGCCAAATCGAGTGTTGGCACCCCAGTGGGGATGGGGCACAGGCACACCAAGCTTCCGACCATAGAGAATCAGATTTCAATCAGACATCTGCTTCTGGGTTGAGATGAGTAGGCAAAAAAGGCAGCAGCATACAATGGACAGCTTCTTTGGAGGAGGGCTAAACCCTTAGAAGAAGTTAATAACAAAGTCGAAGCTCCAACATCCAAAGGTTCCAAGAAAAATATGAATTGGTCTCAGACCATTGAAGCCCTCAAAGGGGACTTTGAAGATAAAATAAGAGAGATAGAAGGAAGAATTAGAGATGGAAGAAAGGATGGAAAGAGAAATTAGAGCAATGCAGGAGAGTCATGAGAAAAATGTCAACAGCTTTAAAAGCTAAATAGGAAAGGATATACAAAAGCTCTCTGAAGAAATTAATTATTTAAGAATTAGGACTGAACAAATAGAAGATAATGGCTTTATAAGAAATCAAGACAAAATAAATCAAATGCAAATGAATGGAAAAAATAGAAGGCAATGTGAAATATCTCCTTGGAAAATCAGGTCACCTGGAAAGTAGATCCAGGAGAGATAATTTGAAAATCATTGAACTACCTGAAAGCCATGATCAAAAAAGGAGCTTAGACATCATCTTCAAAGAGATTGTCAGGGAAAATAGCCCTGGTATTTTAGAAGCAGAAGGTAAAATAGAAATTGAAAGAATCTACCGATCACCTCCTGAAAGTGATTCCAAAATGAAAACTTCCAGGAATATTATAGCCAAATTCCAGAGATCCCAGTTCAATGAGAATATATTGCAAGCAGCTAGAAATAAAGGAATTCAAACACTGGAGCTACATTTAGGATAAAACAAGTTCTAGCTGCATCTACATTAAAGTACCAGAGGGCATGGAATATGATATTCCAGAGCGCAAAGGAAGTGGGACTACAGCCAAAAATCACCTACCCAGCAAAACAGAGTATAATTTTTCAGAGGAAATATGGGGCTTCAATGAAAAAGAGGACAGTCAGGCATTCATGGTGAAAAGAACTGAACTAAATAGAAAATTTTACTTTCAAAGACAAGACACTAGAGAAGCATGCAAAGGTAAATAGTAAAAATAAATCTTGAGGGATATTAATAGATTAAACTGTATACATTCCTACATGGGAAGATAATATTTCTAACTCATAAGATTGAGGAAAAGTAGTTCACATAAAAGAAACAAGAAAAAGCTTATGGAGTAGAGGGGAAGATGGGAAGGAGTGGGGGAGAATTGGCTCAAATAATGAATAACATACACATTCAAAAGGGTATAATAATATTTCTTGTCCTGTGAGAAAGTAGGAGGGGAAGGGGATGGGGGACAGAGGCAATGGAAGGTAGGGCAGATTTGGGGAGGGAGCAGAAAAAGCAAAACACTTTCATGGAGGGATAGGATGAAGGAAGATAGAAAAAGGAGTAAATATCAAGGAGAGGGAATAAGATGGAGGGTAATACAGTTAATAGTAACTGTGAAAGAAATGATAAGCAGCATCTTATCAGAAAGACATATGAAAAATGCAAACCATCAATAGGGATACAACTGATGGTATCTGAATACAAATTGAAGTATAATTTTATTTGTTAGCTCCTCTTTCTAAAGGTATTTTGTCTATTTTTTTCACAACCTGAATAATGAGAAGATGTTTTGCATAAATACACATATATGATTTATATTGGATTGCTGTATTTCTTAAGGAGGGATAAGGAGGGAAGGAAGAAGAAAATTTTGAACACAAAGTTTTAAAAATTCAATGTGAAAAGTAATGATGGGCAAGAGGAGTTCAGGGAAACCTGAAGGACATACATGAACTGATGCTGACTGAGAGGAACAGAACCAGGAGAACATTGTACACAGTAACAGCAACAATGTGTGATGAACAATAATAGACTTGGCTCTTTTTAGCAATACAATGGTCCAAAACAATTTCAAAGAACTTCATGATAGAAAATGTTCTCAACATCCAGAAAAAAGAACTGTGAATTATGAATGTAGATTGAACCATAGTGTTTCTACTTTTGTGATCTTTATTTTTTCTTTCTTTTCTGAGATTTTTCTCTTATGCTTTAATTCTTCTTTCACAATATTACTAATGCAGAGATGTGTTTGATGTGATTATACATGTATATCCTATATTGGATTGCTTTCTGGCTTGGAGAGGGGGGAGGGTAGGGAGGGTGGGAGAAAGGTTTGGAACTGGAAATCCTGTGAAGGCAGATGTTGAAGGCTGTCCTTGTATGTAACTAGAAAATAATAAAATACTGAACAAAAATCAATCAATTAATTAATTAAAGGATGCAATGTATGGGGAAAAAATAAAGTACTATGTACATGTAGTTTACTATTAAAAATAAAAAAGAGAGATGAGCAGGATGCTATTAGAAAAATCTGGAATTGGGCAGCTAGATGGTGCAGTGGATAAAGCACCAGCCCTGGATTCAGGAGGAACTGAGTTCAAATCCAGCCTCAGACTCTTGACACTTACTAGCTGTGTGACCCTGGTCAACTAGGTATGTCACTTAGCCCTCATTGCCCTGCAAAAAATAAATAGATAGATAGATAAATAGATAAATCTGGAAAGACTTACATTAGCTGATATAAAGTGCAATGTCTTTGTATAAAATAGCAGCAATATTGTAAGATGATGTGCTACAAATGACAGCTATTTTTAGCAATGCAGTGATCCAAAACAACTCTAAAGGATAAGTCCATCTACAGAGAAAGAACTGATGGTATCCGAATACAGATGGTAGTATATTTTGTTGTCCCTGTTGTTAGTTTGTTCCTTTTTCTAAAGATTTTTGTCTGCTATGTTTTGCACGACTACACATGTATGACTTATATTGAATTCCTTGAGTTCTTAAGGTGTAAGGAGGAAGGAAGATAATTTAGAACACAAACTTTTAAAAATCCATATTACAATTTGATTTTACATGTAAGGTGGAGAAAAATTCTAAATAAATAATAAAAAAAAAATTTTAAAGAATAAAGGAGCTTGAGGCAGCTGAGTGACATAGTGGATAACACACTGGCCCTGGATTCAAGGGAACCTGAGTTCAAATCTGGCCTTAGACACTTGACATTTACTACCTGCGTTACCCTGGGCAAGTCACTTGACCCTCATTGCCCACAAAAAAAAAAAAGAAGAAGAAGAAAGGAACTTGAGAACTTGAGATGTAGCCCAAAACAACTGCAAACTTGAGCTGAACCAGAAATGGGGGGAGGAAAGAGAACCAAAAATATGCAAAAAGAGAAGCATTTAGGGCCTTCACATAGAGGGGAAAATAGACATGAACAGATTATTGGTTTTTCAACCTTAAATAAGAGAAATAACAAGAAATGAAAATAAATATAAGTAACCCAAAAAATCACAAGTAATCCCAAGAAGAGAAAAACACTTTTGGGGTTAAAAGCAAAATAATACCAATAAAATAACATAAACATTAAGAAATTTTACAAGTAAAACAAAATTTCTAATCCTAAAGGTGAAGTTAAAAGAATAATTTAAAAAATAACACTCTCAATGAAACAATAACCAGTCATGTCTTTAAAGGTTCTAGGGATGCATCATGCAATCCTACCTCCTTATAAAGTTGTGGACAAAGATTAAAAAAAAAAGAAACTCATTTTTAGGCTTGACCATTATTTGGATTTAAATTTCTTGACCATGCTTATTTATAAAAAGGTTTTTATTCCTGTTTTTAAGGGGAATTTTCTTGATGAGGAGAGAGAAAGAGCAGGGGAAGGAGAGAGAGGAAGAGAAAAAGAATTAATGAGTTCACAATAGTGATGTCAAAAAAGAGGGCTATTGAATCATTTAAAAATACACAGAAGGAAGTTCAGAAGGAAGGACAGAAAAGCAAGACACGAATTTACTTTATACTTTCTTAAAAAGCAAATTCCAAAAGGATGACAATTTTAAAATAAGAAATAGTTTTACATTTTCTTTTATTTTATAATTCTTTCATTTTTGTTCTAGCATTTTTTGCTGTTTCATGGAGTCATTTACTATTAGTTGCATAAGACTTTGTGCCTCTTGTATTAAACTATATATTCACCTTCCCATTATTTCCTTTAAGCCTCTCATTTTTATTTCCTGATTTAGAAAGTTAGGGTCAGATTTTATGCAATTCTGGAGGAAATGGTGTGGATTTGATATTTATTTGTATTATCCAGAATGTCTATAATTATTGGTGTGTTTAAGTACTTCAGGAGTGATTGACCTTAATATCATCTGAGGCACTGGAAAAAGTGTAACCAATATTAGAGTGATGTACCCCAGATGATTGCAGAGGCAGTCTGTATCAGGACTTTTACCCAGGATTGATCTTATCTGGGTAATGTGATCATTTCTCTCCAGGATCCAAGAGTCCTTGGCTAGACTTGGTCAGGGAAAAAGTCTTCCTGTTAGAGAGTTTCAGGTTCTAGGCTGCTCCCAGGGCTGAATGTTTCTGTGTGCTATATTCATTGGCCAGATTTGGTTTTTGTTTGTTTGGTTGGCTTTACTCCCTTCCTTGGTACTTGTGTTTTCTGAATGTTTTTTTGTCCAAAAATGGACCAGCAAAATGAACTTACTATAGTTTTTTCCTGGAATTTCTTGACCATTTCTTATTTTGCAGATTTTTTTGTATTCTTGTTGGAATAGTTATGGGAAAGCTGGTCCATTCTCCACCCCCAACCAACCCCCCGCCCCGACTGCCCAATTACTCTGCCTTCTTAAGAGAGGTCTCTCCCCAGTTTTATGATGAAATTAAACATCAGGATCTGACCAATGACCAGATCTGTAATCTAGGTTAGACTTGTATTCTGGCACTATAGTCAGGGGATATTTTGTAGATCATAATTACATTGTACTAATAACAGAACATTATTCATCACCTAGATCTGTTTAGTATATATAAAATGAGTATTGACCCTCTTCATATATCACTACTCTCACTGATGTAGGGAATACCCAGTCAGAAAATTCTATCAGCAATAATTCTGCAAATTAAGATCTTAGAGTTACCAGGGTAATAAAAGTTTAGTGATTTTTCCATGGTTTTACAGTAAATATGTCACAGGCAGGACTTTAAAGCAGGCCTCCTTTAATCTGAGATTGGCAATATACTCTGAATGCTATGCTACTTCAAAAAAAAGAATATAAAATACGCTTGACAACACTAATATAGGTGCTTATGAATGCAGTATGAATATTTGCGTGAATAAATTATTTTAAGAAAAAAACTATTGGAAGTTCTTCATTCATTGACAGAAATATTAGATTATATTTCCTAAAACTATGCTTCACTACAGCAGTTTTCATTTTAACAAAAGATCTAGATATAAAAATGATAAGCAAAAAGTCTTCATCTTAAAAAAATTCATTGTACATGACTTACAGTATCACAGACCACAAGAATTAGAACAAACCTTAGAGATCATCCTAGTCCATCTCCCTTGTTTTATAGACTAAAGTTTAGAAATCTGAAGTGATATGCCCAAAGTTACTTAGATGATTACTGATAAAATCAATACTTTGTTCTCCTCTATGCTAGTCCAGCATTTGTTTTTCCATTACTCAATGCTGCTTCAGCCAATCAATATTTATTGAATTTTGAAATTTATGGCAAGATCTTTAAGGAGACTTTTTGAAATTAAGGGTGACTTGAGTTTACGATGAAACAATAATCCTATAATATTCTGGTCTTTACATTATCATTGAGACTTCCCCTCAAGGTAAATGTGAATAGAATTATAGAATTTCAATTCAATTCAAAAAGTCTTTTCTAAAGATATTAAAAGTCATGTAGGGGGGTGGCTAGGTGGTGCAGTGGATAAAGCACCGGCCCTGGATTCAGGAGTTCCTGAGTTCAAATCCGGCCTCAAACACTTGACACTTACTAGCCGTGTGACCCTGGGAAAGTCACTTAACCCCATTGCCCCGTTTAAAAAAAAAAAAAAAGTCATGTAGGGGGCAACCAGGTGGTGCACTGGCCCTGGATTCAGGAGGACCTGAGTTCAAATCTGGCCTCAGACACTTGACACTTACTAGCTGTGTGACCCTGGGCAAGTCACTAAACCCCAATTGCCTTACCCCCCAAAAAAAGTCATGTAGTCCAACCTCTAATATAATTACTATTGTAATTAGTAATCAATCACCTTAACATCCTGAAAAATGGTGATCTAGACCCTGATAGAAAACCTTCATGATGAGGCACATGCTACCTTTCACACATTCTGTTTTGCTTTTAGACACCTCCATTTTTAAAATAAAAAACTTATTTCCCTCTGTATTTAAACAAAACTTGCCTACAATAATTTCTTCTGGTTCTGTCCTAAAGATCCAAAAAGAAAAAAACTAACTCTTCTCCATATAATAGAATTTTAAATGCACAAAGACAATTATCTTTTGTCTTTTCTTCTCCAAATATATTGACCTCTAGTTCCTTCAAGAAAACCTCATAAAGCAAGGTTTTGAATCTCTTCACTTCTTCAGAATAATTTTCATGGATTTTTTTTTTTGTAATTTCTATCATATAATGGTTAGATAGTTCTTTTTCCCCTCAGGATATTTTTTTACTCTTCTGATAGAAATTCATAAGGAAATAGTTATTCCCTCACTAGAGATTTACTTCTTTATTCTCAGCAGGGTTCTTTTTCTGTAGATGAAAAATTTGTTTATTATACTTTTATCTCTTCATTGCTTGCTAGCCCCTGGCAACATTTATAAGAATGAGAGAAACAGCAAGTCCCTCATTTTGTGGCTTATGATCTGAAAGAGACAACATTAATAGGAGATATCATCTAGTATACACATGAACACACACACACACACACACACACTATTATATATATACCTTGAAAAGAATCTATCCAGGGTTTCATGATTCTGAAATAAATTCACTATCAGATAACACAAATTGTTTCTGCGATTTGTAGGTAGAAGAGAGGTACCACCAGTTAAGATGGCTCTGTTATACTGAAACTGAGATTTCCTAAAAGATCAATTCAGATACAAAGGATCACCAGATGAAATAATATCCAATAAGACTATAGGGAATTACTATTAAACTCAGTGACCATTAAATTCAGTCTAGTTCTATACAAGAACAGAATAAGATGCCTTTGTCATCCCTGAGGAAGGAATACCAGCCTGTTATCCAGGTGGTAGTACATGAAGCCAACACTAAATGTCTCAGTTTTAGTGTGAAGAAGGTAACCATGACTGCGCTTAGCTTGCATAGGTCAGAGCATAGGAAAAAGTGAGATAGTAGATGCATACTTCTCTCTTCCAGCCAAAAAAGGCCTAAAATCAACACTTTTCTTGGAATCATGGCAAGAGACAGGGACAGTTCTCAATAGATAACTTCTTGAAATGAGGTGGCTTATGGTGGTGGTCCCATTCTAGGTATTCTAAGACCACTATCATCACCATAATCAATTTAAAGTCTTTCAGGTCCATTTTAGAAGATAGAACAAATTCTCAATTGATGACTGAACATGGAGTAGGAGAACAGAGATATGAGCAAGTTAAGCTCCTATATTTGACCACTGAAAAATGAATAAAAAAGCTAAGAATTATAGTAAAGAATAGGGCCTGGTCCCAGGTACCACTTCCAGATTTTCCGCAGTGGTTGTAGAATTCAGACTGGAGAGGGTCAGATCCTAAACCTGATAGAACATTTCAAAGAATTAAACCTAGAGAGAGAAATAAACAAAATAAAACTTGGAATATAATGAAAAAATACTATAGGCCAAGAGAAGTCCAAGAGATTCTTAATAAGGAAAAGTAGGACTTTCAAAGGAAAAATAACTTGGTCACAAGGACTCCAAAAGAAGAAAAGAGAAATGAAACAAGAGATAAAGAAGACCAGCTCTGTGGAGGAAAAATATCATACAAACATATAGGAACCCATGATAAATAGAATATAACAATAATTTGAAACAAGAAATAGAACAAAGTCAAAAGACTGAAAAATTAGGAAAGAATGTAGGGAATATAATATCAAAAACCATTGACCTAAGGAAAAAAGTAAGACTCCCTGAAAACCATAGCTAAACAAAAAACCTGGAGACTGTATTTTAAGTAATTATCAAAGAAAATTCCACAGATCTGCTAGAAAGTATAAACAAAGGAAAGAATCTATTAATTACCTCCAGAAAGAAACTCCAAATTGAAAATACTTGAAAAGATAATAGTCAAAATACAGTTTCCAGGTCAAAGAAAAATTTCTTCAACAAATCAAAAACTTTGGGATTGGAGAGGGTGGATCAAGTATGGATTAAAGAAAGACTGAGTTATACAAAACTGAGAGATTTAGGAAAGACCTTGGCTCTATGAACATTGCGGAGAGGAGAATCCAGTCTAAGGTAAGATCCCTAGAAAAGGTTAGCTCTTTAACGAATTTCTATATCTGATGCCTATCACAAACACTATAATTTGTTATTTCATTACCCAGATGCCCCCAGCAAATTGAATTTTACCTAGACACTAAAAGTGCAGGGATTAAGTAGAAATAGATATAAATGTAAATTTAGAGAGAGTGGCAACCTCTGTCTAGGTGATAGGAATTTTTACAAAAGGAAATCAGAGTGATTATTATTGAACTCAAAACTTTTCATCTACAATAAAACTTCTGAAACTTAATAGGAGAAAAGACTTCCGGGACAGAACCAAGATGGCAGAGGAAAGGCAGTGAGCTCTCTAAATCATGAAACAATCGGTCCAAAAAACATCCAAATAATGTCATAGGACAATGCCTGGAGCAGCAAAACCCACAGAAGAATGTGCTGAAATCATCTTCTAACCAAGAATGGCTTGGAAGGACAGAAGGAGGGAGCTGCTGTGCTGAGAAAGAAGTAGAGCCCAACCCCACAATCACTCTGACACAGATCCAGCCCCAGGAAGGCTTCACCAAAGAAGGAGACCCCCAGAACCTCTGAATCAGCTGATGCACCCGTGTCATCTGGAACTAAGCTCACAGTCGGGTGAGAGCATTGAGCCTTTGACAGGGTTAAACTACAGGGGGCTATGCTGGTGCTGAGGTAGAACTTGGGTTTTTTCACCCCTGCTGGGAACCAGGAGGTAGGCTTGAGTAGCGGTGGCCCAGGTCAGGGAGAGGCACAGGCTTATCAGAGTTGACAACCACAATACACAAAGCTGGTTGATTAGCAAGTTGGTCTGGGGTCATCTATGGACCAGGGAACAGGCCAGGCAAGTGAAGAACCTGATCCTCCTTAAATCATACCACCTGGGACTTCTTAAGCTTGGGATACTGCAGCCTGGAAACAGTGCCCCACTTTAAGGAGCTAAAAGTCAAGTAAAAGAAAGGCAAGATGAGCAGACAGAAAAAAGGTGAGGACCATAGAAAGTTTCTTCAGTAACAAGGAAGACTGAGGTGCACCCTCAGAGGAAGATGTCAACATCAGGGCCCCTATATCTAAAGCTTCCAAGAAAAATATGAATTGGTCTCAGGCCATAGAGGTGCTCAAAAAGGACTTTGAAGATAAAGTTAGAGAGGTAGAGGAAAAACTGGAAAGAGAAATGAGGGGGATGCAGGAAAGACATGAGAAAAAAGTCAACAGCTTGAAAAGCCAAATGGAAAAGCTCTCTGATGAAAATAATTGCCTAAAAATTAGGATTGAACAAATGGAAGCTAGTGACTTTATGAGATACCAAGACACAATAAAGCAAATCCAAATGAATAAAAAAATAGAGGCCAATGTGAAATATCTTCTGGGAAAAACTGCTGACCTGGAAAGTAGGTCCAGGAGAGATAATTTGAAAATTATTGATCTACCTGAAAACCATGATCAAGGAAAGAGCTTAGACATCATCTTCCAAGCTATTCTCAGGGAAAATTGCCCTGATATTCCAGAAGCAGAAGATAAAATAGAAATTGAAAGAATCCACCAATCACCTCAAGAAAGAGATCCCAAAAGGAAAACTCCTAGGAATATTATAGCCAAATTCCACAGCTCTCAGGTTAAGGAGAAAATATTTCAAGCTGCTAAAAAGAAAGAATTCAAGTACTATGGAGCCCCAGTCAGGATAACACAAGATCTAGCAGCTTCTACATTAAAGGACTGGAGGGCATGGAATGTAATATTCCAGAGGGCAAAGGAATTGGGATTACAACCAAGAATCATGTATTCAGTAAAACTGTTCAAAATCTTTCAGAAGAAAAAATGGGACTTTAATGAAAAAGAGAACTTTCAGGTATTTGTGATGAAGATACCTGTACTGAATGGCAAATTTGGCTTTCAAATACAAGACCCTAGAGAACCATAAAACATTGGAGTTGGGGGACATACCTGGGGTCATACAGGGGGTGACTGTCTTGTATCTGAGGATGGGTTTTGGAATTTGGCTGGGACCCCCCTGGGTCCAGGGTGGATGCTTTGTCCACTGTGTCACCTAGCTGCCCCATGATGACATCTTTAGTGTTAAATTGAGGGGTGAGGGGAATGCACTGGGGGAGGGGTAAGGGCAGAGGTGAAATCCTACATGAAAGAAACAGGAAAAGGCTTATGGAGTGGGGGAAGAGATGGGGGAGAAGAAGGGCAGTAAATGAATTTTACACTCATCAGAAAAGGTTCAAAGATCTTAAACTCATCAGAGTTGCCTCAAGAAGGGATTAACACACACACCCAACTGGGTGGAGTAATCTATTTAATCTGGGCAGTGAATGAGCCTAACACTCATAAGAATTGGCTCAAAGACCTCAATCTCATCAGCATTGGTTTGAGGAAGCAATCAACACTCAATTGGGTGGAGTAATTTCTCTAACCCTGCAGGAAAATAGATGGGGAAGGGGATAAAGAGAGAGGGGCAAAAGAAGGAAGGGCAGATTGGGGGAGGAGACAGACAGAAGCAAATCCCTTTTGAAGAGGGATAGGATGAAAGAAGATGGATAATATAATAAATAGAATAGAATGGAAGGGAAACAGTTAACAATAGGAATCATGAAAAAGAGAAAATGTGGGGGGGAATTGTACAAAAAATATGTATAGCAACTCTTTGTGGTGGCTAAGAATTGAGAATCAAGGGAATGTCCATCAATTGAGGAATGACTGAAGAAGCTGTGGTATGTGATTGTGGTGGAATGGTCTTGTGCTATAGGAAATGACAAACAGGATGATCCCAGAAACACCTGGAAAGACTCATGATCTGATGTATAGTGAAGTGAGCAGAGCTGGGAGGAAATTGTGCATAGTGACAGCAGTATTGTTAAATGAGCAATTGTGAATGACTTAACTACTCTCAGCAAAGCAATCATCAAAGCCAACCCCAAGGGACTATTGTCCTCTCCTATATACACCTCTTTTTTCTAGGCTTTCATGACACTGTTATCTCCTACTTCTCCTACCTGACAAATTTGTCTCATTCTCCTTTCCTGGGATATTCATCTAAGTAATACCCACTAACCAAGACTCTTGCATCCTTATATTCCCCTATAGCATTTCCTTTGGTTATCTCATCAATTCCCATGTGTTTAATCATAGTCTCTGTGAAGATAATTTCCAGATTTATATATGTAGCCCACATCTCTCACTTTGAGCTGCAATATTGTGTCACCAACTGCATTTTGGAAATCTATAACTGGATGTCCAAAAGGCAACTTATCTTTCACACAACCACCAAAATGTTTTCTCTAAGTCACTGTCAACTCCTTATTCAATACTCCAGTGTTTTCCTATTATATGAGTAAATTATTTTCAATAATAATAACAAATTATTACATTAAGTTTCAGAGTTTTTCTCTCCATTTTCTCATTCAAGGACCAGCCCTTTAGGCTGAATAACATTGCTGATTGATGAGATTGCCTAAATCCCCTGGGAACATGTTATTTTTTTTTCATAGTGGAAGTTTTATTGTTTTTCATGAAAACTGAGTAGATACCCCTCAATTGGGGATGATAGCACAGTTTGTCATGATGAATCTGGGTTATTCAGAGAAAGGAGGGGGAAAACTTATGTTGATAAATGCAGAGAAAAATTAACTAAAATTTTCACAATAATAAAAATGAAGATCACAGAACTCTGACAAAATGCAATAATCAAAATTGGTTGCAGATGATATTGGAAATATTTTGCCTTTCTCTACATAAACAAATAGTGGGTGATGAGGAAGGGGTGGGGTGGGAATGTTACCTATGTTTTTTAGCCTCAAAAATAATGTGTAGAATTTATTACATAGGTATTCTTGAAATGGTCATTTATTTTTATATTGAATCTTCTCTTACATTCTGCTGTGTATTGAAGTGTTTTTTTCTTTTCTCATTTTGTATTTGTTTAAAATGAACAGCAACAACAACAAAAAAGACAAGTGCGAGGAAAATTTGGGAAGGAAAGAATGCTAATAATGGGGTTGGGGGAAGCAGGGATCAGGGAAGACTTCAAGGAGGAAGTGGTGTCTGAGTTGAGACTTGAAGAAAGACAAGTATTCTGGGAGGTGGAGATAAGTTGGATACAGTGGGAGATGGAGTAGCATCAAATTTACTGAACAATTATTAGTCCACTTTTGGAATGCCAAGTTCATGAAAGAAAGCAGTATGAAACAAGGTTGCAAAGACAAGTGGAAGCTACATTGTAGATGGCCTTAAATATCAATCTAAAGACTATCCATTTTGTCCTGTGGGCAATAGAAGCTACTGAAAGTCTTTGACATCAGAGACTCAATTTCCTCATCTATAAAATGAGGTTAATAATATTGGCATTCCCTATCTCACTAGGCTTCTGTGAGGGAAAAAACCCAAAACTTCATTCATTACTTGTGATGATAAAGTCTAGAATTTCCAGCTTGTTTTCCTTTTGTTAATCTGTCTCAAAATAATGTAAAATCATTATTTACCAACTAACCACTGTTATAGCATTTATCTGGACTGCTTCCATTTCTGCTTTATTTTTATTTTTTTCTGTCCCCTCCCCCCATTCTGCCCTCCCTTCTTTCACCCTTCCCTCTTTATCCTTTTCCTCTCCTACTTTCCTGCTGGGTTAGATAGATTACTCCACCCACTTGGAGGTGTATTGTAAGGGGCTAAAATTCGAGCTAGTCTGTCTAAAATATCTAATGAGTGGTCGCCAATAAATTATAAGCTTTAGCAAGAGTTAGACTTTTAAGCATTTATTAAGGAGAATAAGAATTTGGTGAAAAGAAAGAGAAAGGCCTAGATTCATCTGTATATTAAAGGGAGAGCACGTTTCTAGCTCCCTTCTCCACCAGTGTCCTGACAAAAGAGAGTGAGAACGCCTGCCTTGCCCCTTCTTCCTCCCACAAGCAAACATCACTTCCTTATGCCAAAAAGCCAGATGTCTTGCCCTCAGATGCCTTCTCCTCATGGTGGAGCTTTGCTACAGTAAGTCTCCAGCAGGTGGTGTCATCCAACTCTGATGATATTAAGATCTTTGAGCTAATTCTGCTGTGTATAAGGCTCCTTCACTTCCCTACACCTCCCTCATTTCTCTCCCCACTCCATAAGCCCTTTGCTGCTTCTTTCATGTGAGAGTTCGCCCCATTCTGCCACTCCCCTATCCCCACCCCCAGTGTATTCCTCTCTTCCCTCAATTTTACCCAAAAGATGTCATCATGGGGCAGCTAGGTAACATAGTGGACAAAGCACCCACCCTGGATGCAGGAGGACCCAAGCCCAAAAGGTATGATGAACAGGATGTTATCGGAAAAACCTGGAAAGACCTACATGAACTGAAGCAGAGTGAAAGGTACTGTATACAAAATAACAGCAATAGTGTAAGATGATCTGCTGGGAAGCACGTGGTTATTTTCAGCAAAGCAGTAATCAAATATAGCTCTAAAGGACTTATGAAGATTGCATTCCATCTACAGAGAAAGAACTGATGGTGTCTAAAAACAGATGCTTATATGCTTATGTGCTTATATTTTTTGACAGTTCCTTAATGTGAAGTTTTGCTTTTCTCTGTTTTCTCTCACAACCTGGCTAATGTAGAGATGTTTTCCATGACTGCTCATGTATAGCTTAGATTGCCTTTCTTGAGTTCATGGAGGTGGGAGTGGGAAAGGAGGGAGATGGGGAGGTTGAAACACAAAGATTTTTTTAAATGATGTCAAAATTTGTTTTTACATGTAATTTGGAAAATAAAATTCTAAACAGAAAAAAACAAAAAACTGAGAACCAACTGAGAATCAGTGATTTTAAGTGAATTGTCCAGTCCTAGAAGTTGTAAGTAGCAAACATAGGATTCAAACACACAACCACTACCTTTAAGTTCAGTTTTCTTTCTGATTAGTATACTGCTAAAGTATTTTTGGTTTTCTGGTTTGGTTTTTTCAGGTAGTTGTAGACAGGAGAGGAAAGTAGAGGGTAGGACAAAACTAGAGATCTATGCTCCCAGTTCCAATAATTGTAAAGGGAGTGCAATGTTTCTCCTCTATACTTCAACACAGTACAAAGGGCTAGCACATTTACAATGTAGGTTTCCCAGTCCTTGTCAATGTGGGCTCTACAGTTAGAATTTTAGAGTATAAAAAAAAATGGGAAGGAATTTTGATTCATAGATTTGAGATATTACCTGCTCGAACCCCTTCTTTTTTTTTTCGGGGCAATGAGGGTTAAGTGACTTGCCCAGGGTCACACAGCTAGTAAATGTCAAGTGTCTGAGGCCAGATTTGAACTCAGGTCCTCCTGAATCCAAGGTCGGTGCTTTACCCACCTAGCTGCCCCTTCCCTTCCTTTTTATAAATTAAGATAAAGAGATCTAGAAAGAGTTTAGGTGGCTCTCCCTGGGTCACACAGTTAGTAAATAAGTGATCTCGGATTTGAACTCTGTACCTATTACTTCAAAATAATAACTTTTCATCCTGCCAACATAACTGGGTCTTGGTCAAAGAGAGTCTTTACAACAAAGTGATCATTTTACAAAATGTTTATTTTTCAGTTCACTGAAGAAATTGAGATTGGGGTGTACAGTAAATGATTTGCTTAAGGTCATGTAGGTAGATAATAGGAGAGCTAGCACTAAAATTCAGTTCTCTTGTCTTTCAGTGACTATAGTATTCTGAATATCAGAAATCCTGCTATTTTGCTCTATCTACAGGCATCAAAAATGGGCAACTATAGACAGTGAATGTGATAGGGTTTAGATGAAGTTAAAGGTCAGGTGAGATTGACTATCCTGCTCTTTCTTTTTCTTTCAAGAAAAAAAGTTGGAACGATACTAAATTTCTTTGCTTTCTGTTAGAACATTTCAATGTACTCAGGTTGTCAAATGGGAGAAATTGTTTTTAATGGAGCTCTCTGCTCAGACAGTACAGGCACACTTTTACAGGGTTTTATTCACTCATTCTAATCTTTCCAGTGAACAGCCTGCTACAGCATTATTCATGCATGTTGTATGAAGTTGGTAGTTCCATTTAGTGATTTACTGGCTAGGTTTCTTTTTTGTGGAAGGCAGAATAAAGTGACAGTAGTCTTTTTTTCCTCCAGATTTTCTTTGGCATAGCAAATATAGGATATTCAGCTAAAATAAATACCCATGAGAGTTATAAATACCATTAAGGGCTCAGATTCAAAAGGAATGCTGAAGTTCAGGCTTGAAGAGGGGAAAAAAGGAGATTTCATTGTTACAAATACTGAAGTTGGCAGATATAATTGTTTCCTCACATGCATTCTTTGCAATATCTGTAGGCTGTCAACTCAAGAGGGCAGAAGTTGGGGGAGGGGAAGGCAATTTTTTTTCCCCCAAACAAAAAAAAAATAGTCTAAGACCTAGTCACCAATGGCAGTATAGAGAATGGCTTTTCTAGATTAGACAGTTTTTCCCCTCCTCCTACATCGTCCTTTGGCAGAGCATGTTTTCAACTGTGTAATTATTCACTGGTTCCTCTTTTCATTTTGATGATTTCCCCCCTCCTAATCTTAAGTGAAACAAAATGATATTGTCTATTGCCATTAAAGCAGACAATGATAAATCCTCAAGCAGGTAAGAGATAACGTGACAAGATAGAGAAATTTTGTTGGTTTTGTTGGACTATGGGATCTTCATGAATATTTTAATCTGGCTGGCAGAATATTATAACAAGGAAGCCAAAACAGCTTAAAGACCCAGCCCATAACCTCTAATCTTGCAGAAATGAACTCTATGATTTTCCATTAAAATTAGAGGTTACCAAATTGTAACAGATGTCCTCAATAGACATGTCTTTATTAATGGGAAATGTTAGGTAAATGGAAATTGAGCCCTGAATTTTAGATTGTAGCTCATGAGACTAAAAAGCTCCTTGGTTGTATCTGGCATTTCAATTCTAAATTAGAGGAGCCTTTATAGAATTTGCATTAATTGATGTATCAGCATTTTTTAAACGTCATGGCAAGTATGGAATTGTGGAAAAAGCAATTGAAACTAGTTGCTCAAAGCACATAGTACTAGTCTATACAGTGTCTGACACCCTCTAATTCACAGGTCCATGTAATGCATCTTAATAACAAAAGAATTTTAATTAACTGCCAAGGGGATATGATGAGGGTGGAAATCTTCCAATAGACCTTTAATAAAAACAAGCTGGAGGATGCATAATGTGATACAAAAGAGCTTTATGACTGTGTGTTACTGCAGGTGTTTGAATGAAAACACAGGGATTAAGGCAATCTCTGTGTTTATGACAGCTAAACAAAATACTCAGCAACCATAGGCAAAGTGGTTTTATCAAAGCCTTTTAAGCTAGGATATCACATTGCTGTGAAACCATCCCTCTTTGACTCTAAATGTCTAATAAAATCTAAATACATTAATATTTTACAGTACATTTCCACGTGCCTCTAGCATTAAATTAGAGAATCTGGATTTCACAATTTAGTGCTGACTCCCCCCACCCCCAATTCTATTTAACAAACTGAATTCACAATTACTTGACAGTAGGATGAACTTAATCATTTCAATAATATCCCACTGTGCCTGTGGGCAAAGTGGGAAAAGGCTCTTAGGTAT
This sequence comes from Dromiciops gliroides, assembly GCF_019393635.1. Taxonomy (NCBI): domain Eukaryota; kingdom Metazoa; phylum Chordata; class Mammalia; order Microbiotheria; family Microbiotheriidae; genus Dromiciops; species Dromiciops gliroides. The sequence continues at coordinate 192,372,573 of NC_057863.1, forward strand.
GTAGATTACATTCGTGCTAGCAACCTTCAGGAAGGGAAATGCCTTTTTCCATTGGTACATTATTCTTGTGGGATAGATAGATAGATAGAAAGAAAGATATAGATATATGCCTATATATACACACATATATATACATACATATATGTATATGGAGAAAAAGAAGACTGTGAAAGAAAGAATTTGAGGGTTCAAGTTATCTGTAGAAGTATAAGGTCTGCAAACTTTAATTACTAGTGGTATTTTCTCCTTTTTGTTGAGAATGGGAATTAAGATTTTTGGTTCAAGAATGTCCTGGTAGATTTTACCCTTTGATAATTAAGTTGAATTCTAAACTGTCTAATTCTTTGTCAACCATATTAATCTTATCTTAACCTCATCTTAATCTATCACATTAGAGTGGGAATACTGTATTTGGTATGAGACAATCTGGTATTAAGTCCTAGCTATACTATTTGCAAGCTATTTGACTGTGGAAAGTCACTTAATGACTTGGACCTTCCATTTCATCATCAATAAAATGAGGGTGAGTAGTGTAGATCAGAGGGCCTCTAAGGTCCCTTTCAGCTTTCTCTCTATAATCATATCATGATTTGATCTTTTAGAAGGACCAACATGACTTGGTGAATAGGCATGGGGTCAGGAAGATAGGGCTTCTAATCTCACATCTGATCTTTACTAACTGCTATAATGGGCAAACCACTTAACCTCTCTGTAGCTCTTTTTTCTCATCTATCAAATGAGGATTATGGTAGCTATAGTACCTACCATCCAGTAATATAGTGAGATTCAAATGATATAGTATACATACATATTTTTGGAGACTTCCAAGTAGTATGTCAGTTGTTATTTGTAAGACATTAAGGGAGTTTGGTTTATTTATTTGAGGTTTAGAAGGTCCCTTCCAGTTCTAAACCTTATAATCCCAAAATTCTGGTAATAATGTGAAAAGGAATACGCAGTAAAAGATAAGGAATCTGACATGTAGTTATTAGTACTTCACAACATTTAGTCAAAATGTAAAGGGAAATAGGTATTCCTGAATGAATGCCAGTAAATTTTTCCAGTAGAGACATGAAGCATGGTACAGCAAAACAGTAGTGCTTCATTGGTCTAATGATTCTGTTTGCTGGCAGGGGTTTGGCTTCTCAAGCTGATCTGGGAGAGAAACCTTTCTTTTTAGTTAGTTTTACTTATATAAGCCAGATTCTTTTCCAATTCCTTTCCTTAATTCCCCATGCCTATCTCTAATGACCACAATATGTTCTTTGTGTCAACATAACTCCGCTGGTCCTATTATTGGTTCCCCTTTGCCTAGAGGTCATTCTCCTGTCTATAGGTCAGTTTGTGCTGGTCTGTGGAAATTCCCCAGAGTTCATTTCCTCAAATGATCTGCTCAGTATCTGCCCTTTGTGTTCTTATAATGTTTTTTAAAATGTATTTGAAATGTTGATAATTGCTGAAAAGTACAATCTTCATTGAATAGGTGTTTTTACCATTATTTGATAGTGGTTGTCTTAAGAGATGTGTGGAAGGAGTTGCATGGTGGGTTTGCAAAGAGAAGAGGCAGCAGACCAATAATGGCAAGGGCAGCATTCATTTACACAATTAGACATAAAAGAGAATTTACATCCACAGGTTTATAATCCCTTTTTATCTCATATCTTTTGCTGCCTTACAGGAACAACTCAATTCTATTCCAATTTATGATTTGAAATGTTCAGTAGATAAAAAATTCTTTAGGGACCTAAATAAATAACCTATACCTATACAACAAATTCAGAATGTAAACAGGAGAGGTGCACAAGGAAGTATAATAAATGAACTATGAAAAATTCCTAGGAGGGAGAGTTAATTTTCTACTGAGGGAATCAGTGATGCCTCTTGGTGGTAAATAATATTTGATATGGGTCTTAAGGGATAATGAGATATCAATAAGTGGGAAAAGGATGGGGATTAGTACTCAGGAATAGTGATTATTTTGCCAAAGACATAGAGGAGGTAAAATGAGGAATATGTTTGCATAATAGGTGAAAATTCTTATTGGTTGGAACATCAATATTGAAAGGGAATCCTGAGTAAAGGTTCTAAAAATGATAATTTGCTATGAAGTTATTGCTAAGAATTTAAAAATAAATATTAAGAAATAATCACAAGCTTGGAAAATGCACTAAACCTTGAGGACACCCTGTAGTTATTAAATGAACCAATAAATTTATGGTCATAGTAGAGAACTGGTTTGTGCTAGTATGACACTGAATGCATTAAAGTTTACAAAAAATTTTATAATTAATTTGATTTGCTTTCAGAAAAATTCTGTTCAGTAGAAGCACTAGTATTATTATGACTATTTGACAGATAGAACAAACTGAGTCTCTAAGAGTTTTTATCTTTCTCATCTTACACAGGACATGTTGGAGGCAGAATATAAACACAAATCTCATTTGATTTCAAGCCCCAGAACTTTTTCCACTTCATCTGAATGCCAGATTAATAGTTGTCAACATTTACTCAGTAGGCAAGAAAGAGCTAGTTAAGGTATTTAAATGGAGCAGTAAAAATGATGTATTATCAGTGATACAAGGGCTTATTTGAAGTGGTATGATGCTGAAGGTGGGGAAGAGACAGGTTAAGAACACTATGAAAGGAGTCTACATGATGTTTTGTCTAAGACAGTGTAATGTGAAATAAAAATTAAACTGTATGGTGTGGTAGGAAGCACCAGATGTAGAATCAGAGGACCTGACCCTGTAATTATTACTTATGTGATTTTGGGGAATCAATCAACATTTGTCATGTGGGAGCAGAGCAAAGATGGAGGAAAATATAGAAAGCATTCAGCTGAATTCTCTCAACATTCCCCCTAAGAACTTTAAAATAATGCCTCAAATAAAATTCTGGAGCAAATAGGTCAACAAAAGGTCAGAGTGAAGCATTTTTAGAACCCATAAAAAGAGGTCTGTGACATGAAGGTGAAGGTTAGGTGACATTTGGTGGTGGCCACCAAAACACAGCAAGTTTGGGAGCACTCAAAGCCAGAGATAATAAGGGGAACTGGTGACTGGCCAGAAAATAGATTACAGAAAACCCATTTTCTATTACTTGGACACTAGGCTGTTAGGCAAATCCATTGACTATACCACTTTTGGGTCATGGTTCAAAGACAGAGAAGAACATTATTTTATTCCTAGAACAATATTAATACAGTGGGTGATAATGGACATCTTTGCTTCACCCTTGGTCATCAGAAATGCTTCAACTTTATCCCTATTACATATAATGCTTGCTGATAGTTTATTAGATTATTAGAATTATACATTATAAATTTTTTAAAGAAAAGCTCCACTAATTCCTATGCTTTCCCAGTGTTTAAAATGGGTGTTATATTTTGTTAAAGGCTTTTTCTGCATCGATTGATTTATTCCTATGATTTCTGCTACTTTTATTATATATATGGTAATAGCTGATAATTTTCCTAATAATAAGCCATTTCAGCATACCTGGAATAAATACTACTGGTTATAATAGGATAAAAAAGAAAAGGAGATTAAAGGAATAAATGTAGGCAATGTGGAAACAAAAACTATCATCTTTGCAGGTGATATGATGGTATACTTAGGGAACCCTAGAGAATCTACTTAAAAATGAGTTGAGGGGGCAGGTAGGGGCACAGTGGAGAGAGCACTGGCCCTGGATTCAGGTGGACCTGAGTTCAAATCTGACCTCAGACACTTGACACTTACTAGCTGTGTGACCCTGGGCAAGTTACTTACCTCATTGCCCCGCCAAAAAAAAAAATGAGTTGAAACAATTTCTGCAATGTTAGAGAATATAAAATAAACCCACAGAAAATTGTTGTCAAGTGTCTGAGACCAGATTTGAACTCAGGTCCTCCTGAATCCAGGGCTGGTGCTTTACCCTCTGCACCACCTAGCTGCCTTTTGCAAAACAATTTTCACACAAATAAAGACAAATCTAAACAATTGGAGAAATATTAATTGTTCATGTACAAGCTGGAGCAATAGGAACATCTAGGTGGCATAGTAACAAGTCTGGAGTCAGGAAGATGAGTATTTCTGAGTTCAAATCCAGCCTCAGACTAGCTATATGATCCTGGGAAGGTCACTTGACACTCTTTGCCTCAGTTTTCATATCTGCAAAATGACTTGGAGAAGAAAATGACAAACCATTTTAGTACATTTGCCAAGAAAACCTTAAATGGTTGACGAATAAAAAAATGACTTAACAAAAGTCCAGACCAATATAAAAAAATGACAATTCTTCCTAAACTAATATACTTATTCAGTGCCATACCAATCAAACTACCAAAGAATACTTTTGTAGAGTTAGGAAAAATAATAACAAACTTCATCTAACAAAGACTAATATTTCAAACTCTATACCAATATAAGCTCAAAATAAATAAATGATTTAGAAATAAAAAGTGTATCATAAGTAAATTAAAGGACCATAGGAAAATGTACCTATCAGATTTATGGTTATAGAATAATTCTTCCCAAAACCAGAGATAAAGAGGATGATAGGAAGTAAAGTAGATAATTTTGATTCCATGAAATTAAAATCTTTTGAACAAACAACACTAATGCAGTCAAAATTTAAAAGAAAGCAGGAAACTGTAAAAAAAATTATTATAGCAATTTTTTCTGAGAACATTTCTCTGATAAATGTATAGGGAACTGAGTCAATTTTAGATGAATAAAAGCCATTCCCCAGTTGATAAATGGTCAAAGGATATGAATAGGCAGTTTACAGAAGAAGAAATCAATGCTATCAAATCACATGAAAAAATGCTCTAAATCACTACTGGTTAGGGAAATTAAAATTAAAATAACTCAGATGCCACCTCACACTCTGAATGAAGGAAAAAGAGCAAAGGAGGCAAAGGATAGGAATAATACAGAATTGGAAATTGGAAAGACATTCACAGATAGGATGGGGGGAAAGGATTTAAGGCTTTAAGATAGCGTGGAGTTAAGTTGACCAAAGTCTGAGTGATAACAGTGTAGTCAGTGCAGGGATTGATGGTTAAATAACAAATTTAGGGTCGAAAAGAAAAGAAGTCATGGTGAAGAGTGACAAAGAAGTTAATAGTCCTAAAAGATGGATTAACAAATTATTTGAATCAGATAATGAATTGCAAAATTTTTAGTGAAAGTAGAACACTTCTGAGTGACAAGAAGTTCAAAGGCTGTAGCTGAGGTGGAGTAAAGAATTAGGTTATAAGAAATATTAAGGTAAGGAACTTGGAAGCTAGCATATAAGAAAGTGAAAAAATATGTAGTTAAATTTCCCCTGTTATGGGACAAAAGATGGGGAAAAAAGAAAAACTATAAGACAAACATTGAATCCACTGAAAAAACATTTAGAATACCTTGAAAGTTGACACATAACAGCTAATAGAATACAGATTGGGTGAAAAATTCGGATAGCATGAGGCTCAAAGAAGGAAAAATTTGATTAGTGAAGGCTTCAAGAGAAGTGACAGTCGGAAGTGAGAAGTATTTTTACTACCCCATGATGAACAGTTGTGGTAAAATTATTTGTGGTAAAGATTAATATTGAAAGTTTGTGCATGCTACTGAGCAGCTTCTGAAGGACCTCCCCTTTTGGGGAGGAAAACTCAAGGAGCTTCCGGAACACCAACTCAAAAGTGACCGACCTTTGTGGTCTAATTAATTCCCCAAAGCAATAAAACCTGATCCTTTATGAACTAAAGCTCAGAGGCTCCTTTTTCTTATTGGCCTGGGATATACATATGTAGAAAAAGGAAAGTATAAAAGGGGGGAAATTAATGCTCCATATATCCAATTTTGACTCTCACAGTTTTGGGGACCTCAAAGGGATCTTACTGACGCCCTCCCACCCTCCCTAGTTTGGCCATGAGCCAGCTAAATTGGTGGACTTTCTCTTACCCTCCCCCCACTGACCTTTCTCTCATTTGCCTAATCTCCCTTTCTGTAAGCCTCTCTAAAAGCCCTGCTTTAAAGAGAAAAGCCAGCCCAGTTTAAGGGCAACATGCTTGAATATTCTGCTTTCCCTTTGATTTTTCTCACTGGAATGTATTGGGACAGCATAACATCCAAACTTGGACGGATTAGGTTACTCAATGTTCCTTCATAACATTATTGGTTTTTTCCTCATTCATACAGCAAAAAGTTTTTATATAATAGCGTGAGTGTGAATTTTATAGAAAAACACTTTTAGTATTAGTAGAAATTTCCATGCCTACAGTTGAAATACATTTTAATACCACATTCATAGTTCAAACAACTATGAATGTCATTTTTGCTAGTATCATTGTTATACTGTGAGAGAAAGTGTCACATGTCAAAGCAGACGCACAAGACAGCGCCCTCTGCTGGAGATAACCCGAGTTTCAGAAACAGATCTTGACCAATCTTTAGAATCAGATCAGCAGAAACTGCTCCCCCTGCAAGAAGCTACAGAACATACCAAAAAAGGATCACTAATTCAAGTTAGGAAACATAGCCCCTTTAACCAAGTGACTTCTGCACATAGAAAACAATAATCCATAGTTTGAGAAAAATCCAAACACTGTAATTTCACAGTTAAGGACTATATTTAATGCGTATCAATCCACTTGGGCTGATGGTACTTGCCTTATGGAAACTTTACTATCCCGGCTGAGATTGTAGACTTATCTCAGGCAGGAAATGCCCTTGTTGCGAAGGGTCAGGGCCATTGTGGCGTGGCCTCTCAGGGATCTGGAGTGGAATTATAAATAACAACAGGCACTTCCAAGAACTAAAAGGACGCTAGGGAAAACACTTCTGAAGGGAATGGAATTTTGCTTCAGAAAACCCAAAAACTGGCAGAAATGTTTAAGCCTTACTCAGGAGGCTAATGAAAGACCAAACAGATTTTATGATAGAACTTTGCAAGGGGTGCTGGACATTACATCAGATTGGATCCAGTAGATTTAAGGATTCCTATATTTGTTGTCAACACATTTTATTTATAATTCACTGCCAGAAATCCGCAAATATTTTCTGACCCAATGCCTCGACTGGAGGACCCACACAGTTGATAAGGATTAAAGACCTTGCAAATTATATCTTTGACTCACGAGGAAAGTCCAGATGGCCCTAAACAGAGCATTCTGGCACCAGCCCTTCCTAGTCAGCCATTTAAATGCTGGGTACAATGTGTGGTATTACTGTGAAAAGGAGGGGGCACTCATTGAGGGAATGTAGGACTTGAGAAGAGAATCTAATTACAAAGCAAAATCAAATAGAAATAGATCTTTTCAGGGGAATACAGAGAGACAGTATCAGAATAAACTATAGACCCTATCAGAGAGATACAGAAAGACAGAACCAGAATCATGGTAACCAAGGTCTCCCTCAGAGGGGGGCACAGGATTGACGAGATGATGGGGGAGGAATGGAACATAGATAATGAAAAGCCACATATTCCCCAATCCAGATTTTTGATAGCCTTTGTTGCCAGTCCATTTCCCAGCCCCTGAGCCACAGCTGCCTTCGTTGCCAAGACTCTTCTTAACGAGATAGTTCCTTGCTTTGGCCCACCAGCTCGCATTGATTCTGACAGAGGTACACATTTTACTGATTCGGTTTTATCCCAAATCTACTCTTTCTTGGGAGTAACTCCAAAATTCCACATGCCCTACCACCCACAAAATTCAAGTCAGGTCGAACATATGAATAAAGAGCTTAAGAGTATGATTGGTAGGGGCAGCTAGATGGCGCAGTGGATAGAGTACTTGCCCTGGAGTCAGGAGTACCTGAGTTCAAATCCAGCCTCAGACACTTAACCCTTACTAGCTGTGTGACCCTGGGCAAGTCACTTAACCCCAATTGCCTCACTAAAAAAAAAAAAAAAAGAGTATGATTGGCAAATTATGTACTGAAATCCATTTGAAATGGCCTGATGTTCTACCATTGGCATTATTATATCTATGCAGTAGACCAAGAGAAGAACTTCATATATCTCCTTATGAAATGCTTTTTGGTCACCTCCTATCCAAGCTAAAATTTTTCCCCCAGTTTATACATCACTGGTGGGAGGTGATACTTCTGTTGCCTCCTATATACAGGAATTACAGACTAGGCTACGTGAACTCCATGAGGCAGGAGCTGTGGTACAGGCTGGTCCTTTAGATGTTTCCTAGCATGATTTAAATCCAGGAGACAAAATATATATAAGAATTTCCAGCAAACCAGTGGAACTCAGCCCATTTGGAGGGACCTTTCAGGGTATTATTGACAACTCCTACTGCCATTAAATTGGTGAAAAAAGACTCTTGGTTCACTGTTCTCATGTAAAGCCTGCACCATTCATGGGTAAAGAGATTTCAGATAAAACTCAAGTAGATGCTAAAGAGCAAAAAACCCTAACAACAGGGCCTGTTAAAGAACAGGGCCCAGGACAATAGAAAGTTCCATTTGATAACTCTACTAATCAGTTACATGCCTTGGGACTCAGTCTTCCTAAAGTATTGGAATATGGAAATTGCCTTTTAAGAGCTTTAGGAGACCAGCTGGATGGCCACACTGGAAATCATCTCAGACACAGACAAGAATCTGCTTCTTTTATGCTTATGCATAACTGATTTTGAGTCTTTTACAGTAAGGGACTGTCCTTTTGAAGAATATTTTGACGAATTGAACAACCTGGTAGGTGGGGCAGAACGATAATATATTGTAGCTTTTGCTAGACATCACCAGCTGAATGTGATCTTCATCAGTTGAATCAGCCCCTATGGCTAATCAGTGGCACAGACAAAGCTGATGCTAGAGAACTCCACATTTTCTACCATAAAAAACATTATGACAGCATAAAAAAAAATCAATGACAATTCGAAACCCCTGCCAGTTTGGCATGCAGAGACTTGGGAACCAGTTAAAACAATGTGGTAAACCCCAAATTCTAGCAGCTTAAATACTTTATCCTTACAAGCTTTTCCTTCTACAGGAAAACCACTGAAGCACATGGCCTGGGTTTTCTGGTCCACCTCAATCTCCCCCCACCCTTTCCACCCTTCCCTTACCTATCCTTTAATCCTGTCTTTTTTTTGTTTTGGCTTATGAAAGGCATTAAAAAGGCTGTAATTCACCACACCTTTAGTCCTTCAGAGGCACAAAAGGGTGCTTAGCAAATCTTTTGCTTTTTGGTTTTGGTTTGCTTTCTTTTTGACTTTTGTTTCTTTTGCTTTCTTTTTTTTTAACTCAATTTTGTAAACTAAATTGACTTTTCAAAGAAATTTTAAGTATATGCTGTGGGTGGGGCCCTTGGCCTCAAAAGCTACCACAATTTTTTTTTTGAGAGAACCATGAGTTTTTAATGAGGTTTTTTTTTTATGGGATTCTGTTTAAAAAAGGTTATTGAAACCTATTGCTTGGTTATCCAATGAACATATTGAATATTGAATTTCTTTTTGATAAATTGATTACCAGTTTAAGTATCTGTTACTGTTATACTAGATAGAGAATTCATGTATAAGATGATGTGGTTTACTTGCTAAAAGAAGATTATGTAATAATATCTAATATAATCAGCTATTTACATTCATTTAGTCATTTATATGTCATTATACTCTGGTATGGTTTGGAATTATTGTACATATTACTAGTATATCCTCAGTTATGCACCATAACACACATTTTTACCATCATACTGTCTTTGGTTTGAAATTAATATGATATTTATGAAGTTGGAAACTTATTTCAGAGACTAACTGATCTTACTGTGAGCTTTAATGCAGGCCCTGGAGAGAATATACATGCAACAAGAGGAGAGACCGGTATATAAAGTCCCATAGTTTGCTTATGATGGCGACTATGTAAAGCACAATTGCTAGATGACAGTCCAGTTTCATCCACTCTCCCTCCTAAAATAACCTAGTTTAACTTAACTTGTTTTTTTTTCTCTCACTAATGTCTAATGGCATGGTTAGAATCCATCTACCTGTGGCCTAGCACAGTCACTGGCTGTCTCGAACCAGGAGATGTGGTATGATAACCTTTCCATAACATTTTCAGGTGTCATGACCACATTACTAAATTTGGCTTTGATCCAGACACATGGTGGTAAGAAGTGTAGAGATTGCATAACTACCTCAAACCCTCTATTATATAAAGGAGGGGAATGGAATGTATTAATTTGATCATTGACAACATTATACTAAGGTTTAGTAAAAAAAACCCAGCAAATTCAAACAGTTAAAGAAGAGAATCCAGCTTTCCAGACCAGAGTCCAGAAGTCCAGAGCCCAGTTTTCCAGACCAGGGTCCATTTTCCTCCTGATGACATCTTACCAATCCAAGAAGACAAGAGAACTCAGAGACTTCATATGAACAGTTTTGTTTTGTTGTTTCATTTTCTCCTTCTGTTATTATATACACCACTCTGTAACATTACTCTTTGCAGAGGCCCTTTCTCTACAAGACCAATGTCAAAGTGTTGCATTCATGAGGGACTGCCCCTTTGGACAAAACTTTTCTCTTTCCCTTTTCTATATTGATATTAACATATTATTAGCTAGCATAGATATTATTTTGGGCTGTTTCATTGAGCAAAACTCAATTTGTTGTTTCAAATGAAACAAAGGGGGGAAATGTGGTAAAATTTATTTGTGGTAAAGATTAATATCAAAAGTTTGCGCATGCTACTGAGCAGCTTCTGTAGGATCTCCCCTTTTGGGGAGGAAAACACAAGGAACTTCAGAGCAACCAAACTCAAAACTGATGGAAGTTTCACTCTCTCTGGCTGTTGACTTAGCCGTGGTGCTTGGTTCAGGCTGGTGGCATCTGGGACTGGGCGGAGCAATGAGCACATGTTTCGTACTCTGTTTCAGGTGACTGCTGAGTTACTGCAGACTGACTGGGTTGGGTGAGTTTAACGACGGGAAAACCCCAAGCTTAGTGTTAAGACTATCTGTGTTTTCTATTTCCTTATTTCTTTAATTGGTTTCACCTTTGTGGTCTAATTAATTCCCAAGAAATAAAACCTGATCCTTTATGACTAAGCTCAGAGGCTCCTTATTGGCTGGGATATATATATACTATATGAAAGTATAAAAGGGGAGGATTAATGCTCCTTATATCCAATTTTTGACTCTCACACAGTGATCTGCTGGAGAAGGGGATTTGGGAAATGGGATAGTATGAACAGAAGGTATAGATAGAACACCAAAGGGAGAGAGACATCTCAGACATGGTCTGAATATTGAAGTGAAAAAATACAGGTTTAAGAAGGTATTTGTTTATTATTCAGCAGGCAATCCAAAAAGGAAACAGTGATGGGTAGGCAGATCTAGAGTGAAACTTGGAGTTGAGAAGGATAGATGTGAGAGAGTGTCAAGGAAATAATTAGAAATGAGATCTGTAGAAGCCAAAGATTTAAAATTCTCTCAGAGTGTGCTCACTATTGTATACAGGTAGAGTATCACTGGTTAGTTAGAAAATTTATTGAGAGAGGCATGAGATTATACTATTCATAGTTGCTTCCTGAGGTTCATCTTCCAGGGAGACAATGATGTTGTATACTGTGATATCCAAACAGGACAGTATAGCAGCACAGGGCTGTGAGATCAATCAAGAGGTGGGAATACCTTACTTCTTCTGGAGAAGACCTAGTTCCCTGGGAAGAAAGAGCTGAAAGGAAGATATCTACTGGGGAATCCCAATACTGGAGACCATCCTGCAATCCTACTGGGTTGGGAGGAGGCAATGGCCTTGCAAATGTTGCATGGATGTTCTGGGAAGCCAGCACACAAAGCATTGGCATGGGGTGGCAGGGCAGGTCCTTGTGAGTGAGAAGAGAAGAACTGGAGGCAGCAACCACAGTTAGTTTTATTTTTTTTTCAAACAGGGCTCAGAAAAGGAAAAAAGAGATATAGAATGATGGATTAGGGTCTGATGAAGTTTTGGAAGAGACTTGGGTATGCTTGAAGATTCAAGGGATATATAGAATGATTGGCATTACAATCTGTTTGAAAAGTTAAATGAGATGGGATCAAGTGCACATTCAGAGGGCATGGCAAAGCCATGGCAAAGAGAAGGTCAATCTATTTATCAGAAATTGCAGGAAAGGAGGAGAGAATGGAACATAAGGTGAAGGGATTCTGAATGAGAATGAAGAGAACAGAAAACTCATATTGAATGGCTTAATTTTTTTTTCAGTAAGGTAAGAGATAAGATCCTCTTTATAATATTTGTAATGCATTTTGTAAATCTCTTCTGGAATATTTTGTGCAACATCTGGATGCCACAGTTAAATAAGGACATTGATAAGTTGGAGAATATACATACAAGCTAGTTGGCACAGTGGATAGTTTTCCAGGCTGGAGTCAGGAAGACCTGAGTTCAAATCTGATCGCAGACATTTACTAGCTATGTGACCATGGGAAAGACACTTAATCCTGTCTGCTTCAGTTTCCTTATTCTTATAAAATGAGCTGGAGAGAGAAATGGCAGACCATTCCAGTATCTAGGCCCCAAATGGGATCACAAAGAGAATAACTAATCAACTAAATAATAATCAACAAAAAGGCGAGCAAGAATGAGGATTAAAGGACCTTGAGTTCATGTTACATAAGGTTTGTTTGAATGACCTGGACCCTGCTCATTTTTAAAAATAAAAGATTCAGGGGATCAATGATAGTTGTCCCACATATATGTGGAGGAAGAAATTAGAGTTATACTCTTTGGCCCTCAAGAAGGGAATAAAACCAAGGATCAATGGATGGAACATACAAAAAGGCATTATGTGAAGTTTTACTTCCCAACAATTAGAACTGTCTTAAAGTGCGATGGTTTGCCTTAAGAGATAGTGGGTTCCCCCTCCTTGAAGGTCTTCAAGCAAGGACTGTATAGCCACTTGTCAGGTATGTTTTTTCTGAGGATTTATTTTGTGTTACATGTGTGGGATTAGATGGTGACTAAGGTACCTTCTAACTCACAAATTCTGTGATTCTCTTTCATTCTGTGACAAATTCAGAAAAATTGGCAGGACTTGTAGAAAGATGAGTTTAGTTTTGGACACATGATTCAATTTGGTTTGGAACTTAAGGAAAAGGCACTGCTCACATCACTCAGTAAATGTATTATATTTTATTAATGTTCCTACAGTTTAGTAGTTAAACAATTTAGTAGTTGGACTGAATCCAACAGCAGTCTAGCTATACTGGGTGAAGAATTTTCAGAGCAAAGATGAGGAGAGCATTGAGCAGACCTCTCCCTGGATCACACCATCTTGCAAATACTGAAAAACTTACAGGTTTTCACATATTAAATTGTAAAAGCAGGGCAGCTAGGATGGCACAGTGGTAAAGCACCAGCCCTGGATTCAGGAGGACCTGAGTTCAAATTCCAGCCTCAGACACTTGACACTTACTAGTTGTATGACCTTGGGCAAGTCACTTGAGTCTCATTGCCCTGCAAAAAAAAAAAAAAAAAGCATAAAGATAAATGGGAGGGGGAGTAAAAGGTATATAAGAAAATTATGAAAAGATAATTAACAGTTTTGGTAAAAAGGCACATGGGCAGCTAGGTGGTGCAGTGGATTCAGAGGATCAATGATAGTTGTCCCACACGCACGTGAAGGGGCATTAGAATTGAACTCTTTGGCCCTTAAGAGGGAAATAAACCAAGCATCAATGGATGGAACATACAAAATGACATTATGTAAAGTTTTACTTCTAATACGAACTGTGACCCTGGGCAAGTCATTTAACCCTAGTTGCCTCAGTTTCCTCATCTGTAAAATGAGCTGGAGAAGGAAATAAACCATTCCAGTAGCTTTGCCATGAAAACTCAAATGAGGTCACAAAGAGTCAGATACAACTGAAATGACCATGCAACAGCAAACCATAGACAATGAATTAATAACATACTAATTATGCAGGAAGGGAATCTAATTCTTGAAGGAGTAACTGAATGAGTTACAGGTGGAAAACTAAAATTATACTACTGGGGATTTCAATTTATTTCTCTCAGATCTAGATAAATCTAATCATAAAAATAAATAAGAAATAAGAGGATTAATGGAATTATGTAAGTTAGATAAGATAAATATCTAGAAACTGTTGAATGGAAATATTCAATGGGGAAACAAAGGAAGCATAGCTTATTTATGAACTATACATTGCATCTTCACAAAAAACAGATGAATAGTATTAAAATCTGATAAAAGGTCCCAGCTAGGTGGCACAGTGGATAAAGCATAAGCTTTGGATTCAGGAGACCTGAGTTCAAATCCAGCCTCAGACACTTGGCACTTATTAGTTGTGTCACCCTTGGCAAGTCACATAATCCTCATTGCCCCACCAAAAAAAAAAATAATCTCCCAAATGCATAAAATCAGAAGTATTAAATGCATATTTTTCTTATCATAATGCAATAAGAATTACATTAAATAAAGGACTGTGAAACAGAGAAATTTCATTCAGAATTTAAATCACAATCCTTTTCTTCTTCTTCCTTTTTTTTTTTTGGTGAGCGAATTAGGCTTAAGTGTCTTGCCAGGGTCACACAGCTAGTAAGTGACAAAGTGTCTGAGTCCAGATTTGAACTCAGGTCCTCTTGATTCCAAGGCTGGTGCTCTATCCGCTGCACCACCTAGCTGCCCCTCCCTTTCTTCTTTAACAGCCTCTCAGCCTGGCTTAGAATCCAATGAAAGAGAGAAGAAAGACATGGGCTTGGGTGATAGAAGCTTCTACATTTTTTAAATGTTATTTGCATTCTAATGTTACTTGATACTAGTGATAAATTACATGGAAATCAACAGTAATTTTATCTGTCTATAAGCTTATTGTTTGAGATTGACTTGCCCATGAGTGAAGAGATTTCCTTGGCTTTAATCTGGTATGATGACAGAAACATCTATAGAAACAGTGATTATCTGTAATATTGGTGCTTTTGAGAATATTCTAGATAACATTCAACAGTCTTCTTTGAAACTGGAAAGAGAGAGAGAACAACAGTGGAAAGATAGAGACATATGGAGAAAGAACTATTAAGTAGACAAGCAATTATCAGAATTGGGTGAGGCTATTGGTGTAGTTGTTCTCAAATAGCATCTGAAGGGCACTATATCTCACATACACATACACCTGTGTACACACACACACACACACACACACACACACACACACACACACACCACACAAGAGCTATAGGTAGATTGATAATCTTTGCAATTTCTGAGACTATTATAGGATAGTGAAATATAGAAACAGATTCCTACATATTAACCTTAAAAATCACAAATTAACATTATCTAGATTGTACTGTATTTTTATTTATTCTTGTTAAATTTTTCCAAATTATATTTTAATCTGGTTCCTTGAGAATTTGAGTTTGACACTTCTATATAAAGATAATAATCAATAGTCTGTCTTTGAAGCTAGAGAAAGAGAATTATTAATAAATAAGCCATTAGAAGAATGGGTAGGTATAGGTGCAGTTGTCCCCAAATATACTTTAAAGGCACTAAATTATGGACACACCACACACACATGCCACAAGAACTATAGGGAGATAACTATTTCAAAACTACAGTGGAGTATCAAATGAAGTTTTTGACACTGTTTGGAGATATGTTCCTAAGCAAAGAACCCTAAGTTTCAACCCCAAATGATTCTGTGAAGTAGTCTGAACAGCTTGGGGCAACATAATTCTCTTAGAAAATCCACAAGAAATCAAATAATTCACCTTAAGGTATTCTATACACAGTGAAGGACTGGAGAGAAATTCCTAGTTTTCCATAAAGTTCACTGGCTTGCAGATAGTTGAAGGGAATGCAGTTCAATCCTTTTCTGCCTACTTTTGGCAGTTTTTGACTCAAAGCTCCTCCTGATATAAGATTCTAAGATTCTTGCCTCCAAAAATGCTTATGCTTAATCACTTTGGCTAGTTAACTCAGAAGACTCAAATCCTTATTTTCCTGCCTATGATAAAGTGTCCTTTCACTCATAGGAAACTAGCTCAGTAATATAATACTTGAATTGATTTTGCCCCCCCTCATGTACTTATATTGGAATATTTCTTATTCTATAGGATTATTATAATCCTTCCCTTGCTCCTGGGATCAATGACTCCTACAAGGGCAGTTGATAAACTGCTATTTCAGATATACTCAAAATCTGTGGGCAGTACCCAGGTGCCATTGTTCTCCATTCTGTTCTTGGGAGTATTTCCCTTAGAATTCCCATATCTCAAAACTAAGAATCTGAATGCTACTTTCCCATTGCTTTCTGGAGCAGTAGATGGAAATATCAAAAGGTGTTTCAAAGATTGTTAGTTTCATTGGTTTGAGCAAGCAAGCAAGGGTTTCAGCTGATATATTTCTATTTCTCTCCACTTTCTTTCCTATCTCCTTATCTTCCCTTTCACCATATATGGCCAATGAGATAAAGGAACTAGCTAATCTATTGAAACCCTATACTGCAATGTTGTTGTGTTATTTTTGAACCTCTTTGAGTTTCATTTTCTTTATCTATCAAAAGGATAATAATAATAATTATAAAAATAATAAGGTTACTGCATCTTAAATTGAAGTAATGTATATAAAGTACTTTCCAAACTTGAAAGCCCTAAGAAAGTCCACTTGAGTGCTCACTTTGCAGCACATATACTAAAATTAGAATGATACAGAGAAGATTAGCATGGCCCCTGCACAAGGATGATATGCAAATTCGTGAAGCATTCCATATTTTTAAATTAAAAAATTTTTTTTAAAAAGAAAAGTCCACTGAGAGTTTAGAGACAAAGTAGGTGGTGTGACTTGTAGTTTCATTGGTCTAGTTCACCTTTCTGTGAGGGCTCATACAAGTGACAAGGAATAAGGTGACAGTAAAAATGATAAACCTAGGCCATCAGTCTGATATCATAATATTTTAAATATAAATGAGTACCTGACTCAGAAATAAGACATTATAACTTTTTTTTTAATGTTTTGGCTGCACCTGTCATTTCATCAGTGTAGCACAGTGTGAAAACTTAGGATTTGCGTAAGTTTGCAGGTCAGCAACTTATTCCTAACCTACTTTTCTTAAAGAGTCGTTTAGGTTTTAAATAGAAAAAAAGGGCCATGAAAGTATGCATAAGGATCTGGGTAGTCACATACTGACCCAAGAAAGCCATGTGTTAACATTATCTATATTTTATCAATGTTTAACACCTTTGGCCTGGGCCACAGAGAAGTTTGTGTCAAAGGCATAACTTGAATGCAGATCTTCCTGAATCTAATATATTCCTTGGATTTTAATCACTTTGCAACATTGCCTCTCCGTTATTATATGAGAAAAATAAGTTTCTGTTTAAGTCCTCAATGGTAAATACAGCTAACAAACATTAGCTGGGTGAAGTCACAACTGGTATAATTATCAGTACTCCTAATGACATATTTCCACCCCCAAAATCATAGGAGAGTAAAGATATAGTAAACTCTCCATTAATTAGTATAAGAGGTTTCCTACTGTCCCTAATGGAACATGAGTTGACACACCTCCTCAGTTTCCCCTTGTCTTTTTGGTTGGATGAGGAACAGGTTGGACACTGGAGAACTTCTCCCTGATCTTCCACCATTTAAGAAAGGAACTCAGGGAATTTGCATTATTATTCTTGATCTCCAGAAATTCATTATTCACAATGAAATAAATTCTATAACTCACACCACCTCAGATGATTTCTCACTCCATTTCTCATTTCTCATTTCTTGCCCTCCCTATCCTTTTTCAGCTGGATGTGTTGTCTTTCCATTAAATTGTGACCTCCTTGAGGGCAGGGACTCCCATAACTTTCTTTGTATCCCCAGTACACTGACCAGAACATAGCAGCTGTTAGTGATGGTGGTCCTTCATTTCAAATAGGACCAATGACATCATGGGTGATGTCTTGATTTGCACATGGATTAGATTTAAATGAGGCAGCATTGCACAAGATGACCAGTCTTACTTACTCTTCCAGAGTCATAAAAGTCCAGTGTCAGGACAAAAGCCAAGACAATGGATGCAGAGAATGATCTTGGCATATTCAATGCCTGACTAAGCTCTAAGGGCTCTTCAGTGCCTACTTCAGCCACGTTCATGTTGGAATAAACTGTACTTATCTTCCCATTCCACCAGGAAAAGTTTTTACATCTTTGGAGTATATGTCCTCCAACTCACCAATAGGTTTGAGGCCCTTAACCTGGTATAGCCCATTTACTTACAATTATGTGTTGCACATACTAAATCTTGGAACCACAAGTATGAGTTGACTGAATCAAGTGGACACCAAAGGTTCAGGGAGCAGCCCTGAAAAAGGCTCAGCAAGCCTTCACGCCAGAGGTGCTATTCCTCCCTGAACACATCACACACCCTAGCATATAGTAGGCACATAATATAGGTTTATTGAATGACTGTATTAGGCTAAAGGGGACAATATGGCCTGGTTGTTACCTCTTCTCTTAGTGATTTCTATTCTGGGTCAGACCTGACTCTAGCTAATCTGGTACTTTACAAATAGGAGTGACCAAAAATTGATTTAACAGTAGTATAGAAAGGATATTAGACCTACTCTATTGCCTCCATATTTGTACTGTTTGGTACAACTAGTCAGAAGCAGAAGCTGGTATCAAACATGAACATCCCTTTAACTGTTTTTTTTTTTTCTGTGTTTCTGTGCTTAGGTGAGCAGGAAGTTGCATCAACAATTCAACTTCAGTCCCCTAGACCAAAAAGTCTCAAAAAAAGGTTTTCTTCTTTCCTTCCTTCCTTCCTTCCTTCCTTCCTTCCTTCCTTCCTTCCTTCCTTCTTCCTTCCTTCCTTCCTTCCTTTCCTTCTTCCTTCCTTTCCTTCCTTTCTTCCTACCTGTGTCCCTTTCTCTTTTTCCTACCTGTGTCCCTTTCTCTTTCTTCTCCTTCCTTCTTTTTCTTTCTTTCTTTCTTTCTTTCTTTCTTTCTTTCTTTCTTTCTTTCTTTTCTTTCTTTCTTTCTTTCTTCTTTCTTTCTTTCTTTCTTTCCTTCCTTCCTTACTTCCTTTCTTCATTCATTCCTTTCTTTCTAGGAAAACTAGCCTACCCTACATAGCAGGAACTTTACTGAATAGTCTTCCTACTACCATTCCCAGTAATAGGGGTGCCTTTTCTATCATGATGCCAGAGCACATGAATATGATACTACCAATGTAATGAGATAAATGGAATCTAATGTAGACTGTCTTCATAGGACAGGCCAAATAAAATACCCTGACACTGGACAGTGAACATAAACTACATACCATGCCAAATGTAAACACACTGAAATGATGATGAGAATGAACTAATATTAAAAATAAAGCATTGCATTACAAGAACAGACCATACCATTCATATAAATAAGTACTTAATAAATGTTGTAGAATTGAATTTATTTAAATGGTTTAAATTAATTGCCACAACAATAAACCTAAAACAGAATTATACAAATGGATATACGAGCTGACCTTTACTCTGAGAAGTACTACAAACTTTTCATCTTCAAACACATTACATGTCCTATTAACATTATGACAATAAATGGCATAATTGGCTGCTAGATGACATAGATGAGAGAGCATTGGGTCTGGATTCAGGAAGACCTGAGTTCAAATAAGAATAGAGATACTTACCAGTTGTGTGACTTAAGGCAAGTCACTTAGCTTCTACTTGTTTCAGTTTCCTCATCTGAATGATGGTAATAAGAGCACCTACTTTTCAGGGTTGTTGTGAGAATTAAATGAGATAATATTTATAAAAGTGCTTAGCATAGTGCTCAACACACAGTAAGTGCTATATAAATACTTATTCTCTTATCTTTTCCATAAAAGAACCTTAATATAGGAATAACTCTCAGTTTATACTTTATACTTTTATAAAAAAAGAAATCATTAAATCACCAAAATATAGATATAAAATATTCTTTTAAAATAAAATGAAATTGTATTCATTTTACAAACTTTATATGTAACTAGGGAGATATTGTTATTATTTTAATTATTATTGGAATATTCCTTCTTCTCTATATTCTCTCATTTTCCATTGTATCCTAATAAAGGATTAGAATGAATCAAAGCTCAAATTATCCCATATTTATGTACCTCCTTTTTTTTCTCTTTCCCTAAAAAAGTTTTGCCTTATTCTCTTTTGTTTTTCCTTCTCAAAACTATCTTTTTTCCCTAAAACTGAGAAGAGGAGTGCCTGAGAAAAAATTTCACAAGGTAATATAATTACTTTGTGG
The DNA here is from genome assembly GCF_019393635.1 of Dromiciops gliroides. Classification (NCBI taxonomy): domain Eukaryota; kingdom Metazoa; phylum Chordata; class Mammalia; order Microbiotheria; family Microbiotheriidae; genus Dromiciops; species Dromiciops gliroides. The sequence continues at coordinate 192,392,810 of NC_057863.1, forward strand.
TCCAGAAAATAAAACATGTAATTTTTTTTTAATTTTTCAAGTATATAAAACTAACTAGAGGTGGAGTCTAAAGTGCTTTTCTGGGTATAGCTTAAGTAAGAAGTATCTCATATTAGCTAGAGCTACTCTTTGTATCTTTTACAGTTCTTTTTAATGTTTATTACTTTGCATTCTCAGTAGACTTTAATTACCTTCTCCATGGGCTAATAACAGTTTCAGAACTTGTTAAAAAATAAGAAGGCTGAATCACTATTTTTCCTGACTTTCCTTCAACATTCTGTGACATATAGATTAATTGGTCATCGATGAGATTAAAGGCAATTTATATTAAACATACTGCTTATGGCTGCAGCATATCACGCTGTTGAGATTTAGTTGTAAAGTCATAAATTGTCAGCCAAGTTATTACACAAATAAATCAGATTGTTACTGAAAATTGATTATCTGATTCTAGTTTTTAGAAACAAAGAGTTGCACTGGCCCATTTTTCTCCTTCCTTGTACAAAATGATTCAACCATACACCTAGTGAATGATTGCATGCTTCCACTACCCAGGGCTAATGTTCTCAAGTTGTTTCCATATACAGAAATATTCTTTTTCTAATAAGAAACTTTTTTATTTATAGTTTGGGGTTCCAATTTTTATCCCTATTTCCCTCACTCTTCTTCCTCCTCCCTGAGGTGGCAAACAATCAGATATAGATTATACAAGTATGATTATGTAAAACATTACCATAGTTGTCATTTTTGTACAAGGAAACAATTAAATTTTTTTAAATGAAAGAAAGTGAAAAATAGCATGCTTCAGGCTGGTCCTTCAGTATAAGTTCTTTCTTTGGAGGTGGATGGTATGTTTCATCAATAGTCCTTTGGGATTGTCTTGAATCAGTGTATTGTTGAGAATAGTCAAGTCATTCACAGTTCTTCATTATACAATATTGCTCTCTCTGTAATACAATGTTCTCTTGGTTCTGTTCATTTCACAATATATCATTTCATATTCTTTCCAGGCCTTTCTGAAGTCATCCATTTTGTGATTTCTTATAGAACAGTTTGTTTAGCTATTTCCTAATTGGTGGGCATTCCTTTGATTTCCAATTCTTTTCCACCACAAAAAGAGCTGTTATAAATATTTTTGTATAAATAGGTATTTTTCTCTTTTTGGAAATACCTTTGGGATATAAACCTAACAGTGGTATTGCTGGATCAAAGGGCATGAACAGTTCAATAGTCCTTTGGGCATAATTCCAAATTGCTCTCCAGAATGGTTGGATCTTTTCACAACTCTACCAACAGTGGATTAGCACCCCAGCTTTCCCACATACCTTCCAACATTCAATATTTTATTTTTTGTTATATTTGCCACTATGTTAGGTGTGAGGTGATACCTCAGAGTTTTATAAATATTCCTTAAGGTCCCTACATGCATACTTTGCCTTTACATGAATCCTACAGTGTTCACATTATTTGTCCACCATTTAAATAATCTGAAGGCTATGATAATTGTCCCAGGTGTTGAAACTAATACATTTTAATAACATAATTGCATGATATTTCTTGAATTTAAATAATGGAAGCATGTTGGACAACTCTATAATGAACCTTCTGTTAGCTCCTACCTTGTTCTTTTCCCCAAAGTTCTTAATACAAAAATCCATTTACCAACAGAGGCAAAACCACAAAGGGAGAGAAGAAAATATTATTTCTATATTGGGTGTTATATGAATATTGACAGTATATCTGTGTAGGTATTCAGTAATTTTCATGTGATGCTTTGAAGGTGAAAGAAGTTTGTACTTATAAAAGGTAAATATAGAATATTCCTTTTGGCATGACAAATTAGCTTTCATGAAAGGTTTTCATTTAAACCTTCTAGATAAGTCATTGTTGTCTAAAACAAATCAAAACAAAGACTAAATTCCACAAACCAAATACTATTTTTCAAGGTCAGGGCAGCAGATAATTTTTAACCTGCTTCAAATGGCAACAGTTCAATATTTCTCCTTGGAATATTAACTTTTTAGATCTGAATTGGGACAAGAAGGTATAACATTATGTCTTTAAAGCTGCATGTGTGCTACCAGAGAGATTGTTTTGTTCAGGCATAGACTGAGATTTAAGTTTAGGTCTCCATTAGTAAAATAATGTAAATAAGAGCTGAGCCTCTCTGCCTCAAATCCAAAAACCCTTCTGTCTCATTTAGCTGAGTATTTCACCTAATATAAAATTACCTATAATTTCTACATTAGGCAAACTTCACTTCTCTACTTCATTCTAAGATGATTATATTAACACAAGAGCTGGATGGGGGTGGGGGTGGGGGAGGCAGAGCTGAACCTTTCTAAGAAGTCCTTTGAAAATGGAATCTTTTCTAGTTTGTTCATCAGGTCAATAGGCTAGAAAAGATATAGTTATTGCCAAAATAAGGGAGAAAATGTTCAAATTCTCACATTTGCCAAAGAAAAATTTTAGATCCTAGCTTTGATTCCACAGCTACATGAGTTTCCTAAGAATTCATGCTTTGCAGAAGATGGGAGTAGGGATCGGTAACAGATCCTACATCTAGAGGTTGTAGGGACCTCAGAAGCCATCTACCCCAGCTCCCTTATTTTTAGAGCAAATGAGGAAACTGGGACCCAGAGAAGTTAAATGAAGTACCTTAGGTCCCAGAATTAGTAAGTATTAACATTTGTCATTTTCCCCTTCAATCATTTTAGCCAAAGTTGTTTTAATTTGCATTTCTCTAATTGATAATGATTTAGAGCATTTTCATATGACTATAAATTGTTTTGATTTCTTCATGAAAAATTGCCTGTTCATATCCTTTCACCATACTTCAGTTCAGGAATGATTCATAGTCTTATAGATTTGACAAAGTTCTTTATGTATTTGAGATATGATACATTTATTTGAGAAACTATAAAATTTTCCCCAGTTTTCTGCTTTCCCTCTGATTTGGGCAACTTTTGTTTTATTTATACAAAAACAAATATAAAGTAATCAGAATTATCCATTTCATAGCTTCTTCTGCTCTCTTATTTATTCATAAATTATTCACCTATCCAAAAGTCTGATAAGAAATATATTCCACGTTCTTCAAATTTTCTTATACTATTTTTTCTTTATATCTAGGTCATGCATTCATTTTAACCTTATCTTGGTAAATGGTGTAAAATATTGGTCTACAACCAATTTCACCCAGATGGCTTTCCAGTTTTCCCAACATTTTCCACCCAATAATGAATTTTTATTCCAAAAACTGAAATCAAAAATAAGATTACTACATTTATTTGTTGCAGTAAATTGTATATATACTCTGTTTCATTGGTTTATCTTTCTATTTCTTGGCCAGTAGCAGATAGATTTAATATTTATTGCCTTATAATATAGTTTAAGATCTGGTATTGCTAAATCTTCTTCCCTTGCATTTTCTTATTATTTCCTCTGACATTCTTGACATTTTGTTCTTCTAAATTATTTTTTTCTAAATCAATAATTTTATTAATAATTCTAAAATATTTTTGGCAATTTAATTGGGATGGTATTGAAAATATCAATTAATTAAAAGTATCACAGATGTGATTTGAACCTCACTTTTCCAATTCCAGGTACAGTGGATAGAGCACAGGCCCTGGAGTCAGGACACCCTGAGTTCAGATCTGACTTCAGACATTTACTAGCTGTGTGACCCTGGGCAAGTCACTAAACCTAGTTTACCTCAGTTTTTCATCTATAAAATGAACTAGAAAAGGAAATGGCAAACCACTCCAGTATCTTTGCCAAGAAAATTCCAAATGGGAGAGTCAGACATCACTGAAACAATTCAACAATAACTTCCAATTCAGAATTCAGTGCTCCTTAAATACCATACCACACTGTTTCCATTGGTGAGAAAAGGAACAGTTCATGACAGTCCAGTATTTTAGAGATTCAGGATTCATCATATAGGTAATTCTTCCACCCATACTGATTTTTCCAATATACAACTACTCAGACAACATATACATAATATTTTGCAAGCCCATATACAAAGCCTTTTCAGATTGGTAGAGCTTGTCAAAGGTTGTCCTCCAGTGAAGTAGCCTTCAAAAACCCAAGACAACCAACATATAGTGGTGTGGCTATAAGGAGGATTTTAGTGGAGATTACTCTAATGCTACTTTTAAAATCCTTCTTATAAAATTGTTTCTGATACTTATATACTTTGTGTTAATTCTGTACATTAACCACTAAAATGTTTATAATAATTTCTAATATAAAACTTATTATAACTAACATGCTATTTTTAATTTTGGTATTTATTTTGAACTTAAATACACAAAGACAAAAAAATGTTGTTCTGTACATAGTGCAACATAGAGGACTCAATGTATAACCATGAAATTTCATTTCATATTGTTTCACGTCCACTATATAAAAATAGATTCTTTTCAAAGCTACACTGCTTTTCTGTGCTTTCTTCTGTTTTCTTTTGTTCTCTGCTGTGCACTTTTTATTTTTTTCTTCCTCCCTCCACACTGTAAGAATAATTTTTATTTAACTGTGGGCCTAATCTGGGGGCCTTTTGACTGGCTGACTATCTGACTGCTATTAATTTCCTAAGCCAATCTGTTAGGGCCTTTTAAAAATTACTCCACACTGCTCCATTCCCAAATTGATAAGCAAACAATTAAGAAGCCTCTTATTTAAATAATCAAAGCAGGGTTTATTTATAAAAATAAATTAAAGAGATATGAAATGTAAAGTTATACAAGACCTGACTGCTTTCCGCATGTCTCCTTCCTGCCACTGCTTGTGTTTACTCTTTGACGTCTAACAGCATCCTCTTGCGTACCAACGCACCTTCTTCTAGCATTCCCCCTTTCAATCTAACTTCCCTCTCTGCACTGTAGTGACCCCTGAAAAGCCCCTTACTCCGTATCACTCCTTCCTCTGTCTGTCCACCCCACTCAGCGTCTTTTCTCTCACAGACCTTCCTCTTCTGTCTGACCACCCCCCTAGCATCTCTAGCATCCCTTTTTATTAACTTTCTCTCTCAGGTGACACTCAGAGAGCTGGGGCTGGGTGAAACAAACCCAGGCATCCCTGAGGGTTTGCGTGGGCCTTTCCATGCCACACCCATGGCTTGGGGTTTGGGGTAAGCACAGCTTAGACCGACTCAGAGGTCTTTTAAAGTTGTTTTTAGGACAACATTCCTGCTACTATGTACAACATTAGCTTGGTACTGCTCATTTCACTTGTCATAATTCTACTTAAGTCTTACTATGTTTTTCTTACCTCAAATATGTCATCATTTCTTATAGCACAGTAGTGTTCCAATACAATCATATACCAAACTTGTTTAGCCATTCCCAAATCAAAAAGAACCTGTCATTTTAGTGAATCTGATAGTTGTAAGATATCTCAAAATTATTTTAATTTGCATTTCTCCAATTAGCAATGATTTAGATAATTATGTCTATGGCTATATATTGTCCTGATTTCATCCTCAAAAAACTGCCTGATCATATCCTTTGACCATTTATCAATTAGGAAATGACTCATATTTTTTTTAACAAAATTCTTTATAAATTTAACATCTGATATCTTTGAAAGACTATCTATAAAACTTTTTCCTGAATTTTGTTTTCCTTCTAATTTGGCTACATTGGTTTTATTTGTACAAAAACTTTTAAAATTTAACGTAATCATAATTATTCATTTTATACTTTCCAACACTCCCTATCTATTGTTTATACACATATTGTTTTCCTATGCATAAGTCTAATATATAATATATTTGATGCTCTTCTAATTTTTTATGATATCTTCCTTATCTAGGTCACGTATCATTTTGACCTTGTCTTAGTAAATTTTAAGATATGGGTCTATGCCCAATTTCTGCCAGACTTCTTTCCGGTTTTCCCAACAATTTTTCCAAATAATGTATTTCTTTCCCCAAAACTTAAATATGTATATTTGTCAAACACAAAGTTACTATAATTATTTACTACTGTGTATCGTATGTCTACTATGTTGCACTGATCTACGTTTCTATTTCTAGATGGTTTTGATATTAATTGCCTTAAAATATAGTTTAAGATCTGGTACTACTAAAACTCCTTCCTTTACATTTTTGAGTTTTTTTAAATTTCTTGACTTTATATACTTCCAAGTGAATTTTTTTTCATTTTGTTAAGAATTACTTTTTTCTGACTCAGTATTTTTTTTGCTTATTTATTTAAGATGGTAATGAATAAATCAACCAGTTATGTAAAACTATCATTTTTATTATATTGGCTTTGCCTATCCATGAACACTTAATATTTCTCTAATTATATAAATCTGACTTTATTTATATGAAGAGTTTTGTAATTATGTTCATGTAGTTCCTATATATGTTTTAGCAGGTATACCCTCAGTTATTTTCTACTATCTACAGTTTTTTTTAACATGTTGTATCTCTTCTTGCAGGATTTTGTTGATGACATAAAAATGCTGATGATTTATATTGGAATATTGTATGACTTACTACTTTGCTAAAATTATTAATTATTTCAACTAACTTTTTAGTTGAATCTTTAGGATTTTCCAAATAAATTGTCATATCATCTGCAAAAAGGAGAGAGCTTATAATGTTATTTCCAAATCTGATTCCTTCAATTTCTTTTTCTTCTCTTATGGCTAGCATTTTAAAAACAATATTGAATATTGGTAACAGTATAGGTTCCCTGTTTATCTCTTTTATTAAATTTTATTTAGTTTTAACTTTGAAATCATGACCACTATCCCTGATTTTTTTATCAGTTGAAGCATAATAAATTCTACTCTAGGCCTTTATTTTAACTATGTGTATCTCTCATTTTAATTGTTTCTTATAAATAACATACTATTGAATTGTTATTTTTAATGCATTCTTCTATTCATTTCTCTTTCAAGGGTGACTTCATCCCATATTCATATTCAAAGTTATAATTATTATTTGTATGTTTCCCTCCATCCTATTTGACCTATTTGCCCTTTCCTTCTTCATGTATCTAATTTACTTCTAACCACTACCTTGCCCTCCCATTCCTTAACTTACCCACCCCTCTAAAAGTCCTTCCCTTATCCTCTCCTTCTGCCCTACCTAAGCCCTTCCCTTGTCTCTTCACCCTTTTATTTCTTCATACATTTAGAAGACTTTTATATTCTTCCAGATATTTATGTTGTTCCTTCTTTAACCCAGTTCTGACAGTAAGGTTCTAGAACTCCAATACCTCCACACCTACTTGCTTTTTCTGTATCAGTTCTTCCATTTAGTCTTAATTTGCATGAAATAATTGCTCTTGTTGTTGTTGTTGTTATTGTTGTTATTCAAGATTATATTGTTTTGCAGGATGTTATTTTTTAATTTTTTTAAAATAATAAATATTTTTATTTGAAGTCTTGAGTTCCATCCCTCCTACCCTCTCTCCCTTCCCCCCTCCCTAAGACAATAAGCAATTAGATATAGGTTATACATGTGCAATTATGTAAAACATTACCATATTAGTCTTTTCATAAAAGAAAAGTTGAATAAAAGGGAGAAAAAAATGAAAGTACAAAGTAGCATGCCAGGGCAGCTAGGTGGCACAGTGGATAAAGCCCCAGCCCTGGATTCAGGAGGACCTGAGTTCAAATCTGGCCTCAGACACTTGACACTTACTAGCTGTGTGACCCTAGGCAAGTCACTTAACTGTTATTGCCCCACCCCACCCCCCAGAAAAGTAGTGTACTTCAGTCTGTGTTCAATCAATATCAGTTATTTGTTTGGAGGTGGATAGTATGCTTCATCATTAATCCTTTGGGATTGTCTTGGATCATTTCAGTTGTTATTCACAATTCTTCATCAAGAAATACTGCTGTCACTGTGCACAACATTCTACAGGTTCTGCTCACTTCACTATACATTAATTCATATAAGGCTTTCCAGGCCTTTCTGAAATCATCCTGCTTGTCATTTCTTATAGCACAATAATATTCCATCACAATCATATACCTCAGCTTCTTTACTCATTTTCCAATTGAGGGGCATTCCTTTGATGTCCAGTTCTCAGTCACCACAAAAAGAGCTGCTATAAATATTTTTGTACAAATAGATTGGTAAGTTATTTTTTTTATTGCAACCCCAGCTATTATGCTTTTCAAAATATACTGTTCCAAGACTTAAAGTGTTTTAATATAGAAGCTGCTAAGTCTTGTATTGCTGGCTGTATCTCTGCAGTATTTAAATTGTTTTTCCATATTGTTTGTATTTTCTCCTTCACCTGGGAGCTTTGAAACTTAACTAAAACATTCTTGTAAGTTGTCATCCTAGGATCTCTCTCAGGTGATGATCAGTGGATTTTTCCCCCTGTTGCTACTTTGCCCTCTCATCCTAGATCTACAGAGCATCTTTCCTTAATAATTTTTTGTACTATTATATCAAGATTCTTTTTTTGGTCATACTTTCCCGGTGGTCTAACAATTCTTATGTCATCTCTCTTCAATCTGTTCTCCAGAATAGGTAGTTTTTCTAATGAGATATTTAATTATCTTCTATTTTTTCATTGTTTTGATTTTGTTTTTATTATTTCTTGGTGTTTTATAATGTCATTAGCTTCCCCTTGCCCAATTCTAGTTTTTAAGGGGTTATGTTCTTCCATAAGCTTTTGTATCTCTTTTTCCAATTGTTGACTTCTTTTTCCTAATTTTCTTGATTCCATTGACATCTCTTTTTCCCCTAATTTTCCCTCCATTTATTTTACTTGATTTTCAAAGTCTTTTTAAAGTTCTTCCAAGAACTCTTTTTGGTCTAGTGAACATTTGACATTTTTCTTTAAAGTGGGAGTGACCTTTTTGGTTTCACTTTCTTTCTCAGAATATGAACCCTGATCTTCTTTATCCCCTTGAAATCTTTGTATGTTCAGGTTCTTTCTTTCTCCTTTGCTTATTCATTTTTATTTTATTTTGTTCCATTGTATTCAGGTTATATTCCCAAAGTGCAAGGACTGGTGCCTCAGGCCTTAGGTCTTTCTAACTATTATTTTCTTAGCTCTGTCTGGGGATGACCTGGGTACTCCTTTCTACCCCTAAGCTTGCCTATGGTTCCCACTTAAATTATCCTACAAATGCTCTTGCTCCTTGTGGTCCCTCCTGAGGTTACAAATCTCAGCTCATTTCTCTGCCCTGGAACCAAAACCAAGCTATCTGCTCTCCTGTAAGTTCCCATCTCAAGCTAGGTCCTTGCCCATTTGCTATCACAGGTGTGTACTCACTCCTCCTCACCCACAGCCTCCACCAAGGACTTTATCTGGCCAGCATAGTTGGACCTGGAATCCCAAGATAGCACTGGAATCCAACCCACACACTGTCCATAAGGTAAAAGTTTCTGCTGTAGAGGCTGCCCCTGAGATTTCTTGTTTGTTGATTCAACAGAGTCTACCCAGAGGTATTTGTACTTCACTAGGTCTAGGCCTCCTCCCCTTCAAAGACCCAGTTGTCTTAGACGCCAAACTTTTATTTATTTTTCCTGCTCTATGTTCACTTTGAGGCAATGCTCTGTCTTATTTGGGGGGAAATTTGGTAAGCCTGTGATTTTCTGACCTACTTCACCATTTTCCCAGATGCCTCTTTTCTATTTTAAAATAAAAATAAATTAATTATCCATCACAATATTTTTTGTTGAATAATAAGAAAATAAATTGTTTGGAATTTTGGCTTTTCAAGATGGAATTATACTGAAATGTTTCAACATTTCATCTTTATACAAGTAAATTTTTTTTCTTCATCAACATTTTAAGAATCAGTAATCTTTGAAAAAAATATTTATGTTATCTGTAAGATGAGACTTGATGTTAATATAGTAGTTAAAAGAATGCTTAAGCTGTTAATATAATAGATAAAAGGAGAAAGGAATTGTTCCCTATGCTATTAGTAATTTCAACTGGAACAAAAACTTTCTACAAATTTCTAAAATTTCTGAGATATTCATAAAAAAAAGATTTTAGTAAACTGCAAACCATTCTCTATGTTTTGATTTATATGGGCATTTTTCTACAAAATACATATTTATGTATGTATTAGCAAGTTCAGTATGGGTACACTAATTCATTTGAATTGTTTTACCAATGAAATAAAACAACCTCTCAATATATTTTTAATGTTATTTTAAATTGCATTTCAATTTGATGGCTTTTATTTCATATCACTTTTTCTTCTTTTCTGTGTTTTTTTTAGATTTCATAGATTATAAGAGAACCTCTTGCATAGAATACTACTTAGGGGAGTGTGGAAATCCTTTTAAAACATTTAAAACACAATAAATCTACACAACAAATTATGTTATTTAAAAAATATTTTTTATTAATGACTTTAATGTGATCTTCATAAAATAAAATGAGCATGATCTTAAAGTATAACAAGCTGATCAATCAGTTGTTAAAATTCATTTTCCTTCTAATTTTCCCCCTTTGTAATAGCTTTGAAAAGTTGTTAAAATGAGGGTTTAGAATTTTTCCCAAGGTTTACAATATTTGGATACTTTTCAAATTCAAAACCTAAAATCCATGAAGATAAAACCAAAAGCCCAGAGTTTTACAGGTCAGTCAACCCAAAGCCTAAGGTAGTGACAGTGCAGTGCACCTGAGGACGATACTGATTCACATTGAAAATGGCACACACCTACACCACATGGAGGCACTCAAGTAGCTTATATTTTTTCATAGCTGGTTGGTCAAAGAGGTAGTTTCTCCTTCATTTTTCTCTCAAGGAAGTAACTCTGAAAGTTTTTCTTTCCATTCAACTGCTCCCCAAGCATTATTGCTTTCATGACTAACTTTCTATTTTATGACTTGTTTATTTGTTTAATCACTTCTTGCTTCTGGCATTGTCCCCACTACCATATGTACCAATATTCACACACGTCTGTTTGCAGAAGCCATCAAAAGGGGAAAAAATACAGAAATGCTCTTACTATATAATCAAAGCAGGATGAATTTATGTAGCCAACAGTGTAAGACCAGATGGGTGCCAGATCTTTTAGTTTTTAAATTATCACACAAAATTGAGGTAAGCTCATTAGTCTACTTCTCCCCCACCCAAGATTCCAATTCAACACACATAATTTAGCCATTGCAGAAATGATTAATAGGTCTACCTTGAGCTAACCTAATTGCTCTGACACCAAAAACAAGTACTATGAAAGATAAAGTCATGAAAATGACATTCCAAACAGAAATCAATATTTGAAGAAAATTCTCAATCTTCTTGCTTGATGTAAGAAGGAAACTTTCCCATCCATGTAGTGCCCTGCCTAGTACTCTGGTCTTGTACATATTAGGTTTCTTAGAGGATTTCTAAAAATTGAATCTATTTAATATTTTTATATCCAACTTTAAGGAAGTGATGGGGCATCATTATTTTTATTTCTCACCCACACACACTTTAAATTTTTAAATTCCATGGGGCACTGTATCATAAAATCTTAGAGTTAGAATGGATTTTAGAGATATTTCTACTTAAAACTAGTATGACTTTGAGCAAGTCCTTTAACCCCTCTAAACTTCAGTTTCCCAATACTTATAGAAAGCATCCTTAGCTGTTATTAATTTTAGAGTAAATCTAAATATAGATATGCTTAAGAGCTGAAATTGTAAATATATAGTACTTTAATAAAAGTATAATATAAAATCTAATAGATAACTCAAGTAGAAAAGACTACTTTTAAGATTTTCTATATGTTTGGGGTAAAGGGTTTTTATCTAAATTATACAAATTAATAGTCTCAATTATTCATTTTATTCTAAAACTCTTAAAGCCATGGTTTTTATTGAACTTGCTGTTTCAAAGTGAAAATTTAATTGTCATATACATATTCTGATTTTATTCACTTTAATTATATTCAGTATCTCAATTAGAATTTAAATCTGATTGCTAAGAGTTGAATCAGTATGCATCATCCCAGTAGACAAGGTTAGTGTGTGTCTATCAACAGAGCACATTTTGTGCATAAGTGATCTTTTGTCCATCATAAATTGGAAGTTGTGATGCTTTCTTTAATATGTGTTTAAATCACTAAACAAGAACTATCTGAAATACACATATTGCAAAGCAAGAAAGCATATGTTAACATTGTAGATACATATTCAATCCTATCATGGTCTACAGTACCTGTAATTTCTTCTTAAAATAGAGTTTGTCAGTAATAGAAAAAAATATTTTCTGCCCTTTTGTACTTTGTGTTTCTAATATTTTATTAAGCTGTTAAAAAGAAAGAAAAAATAAAAGACATGCTAGCCTTACTTGGTTCTTTACTTGGTGGCATTGCCACCACTGAGTTTTTATTATGTAAATTATTGCAATCTGGTTAGCTCCTTCCGTCTTTTTTCTTAACAAAAGGGGTCTGCAAGTGCTAATCAAAATGTTGCAATTTACATATTAATGAAGTTTTCATAATGACATTTCCTTCACAGACAGGGTGAGCAAAATGGAGACTTTTCCTCCTTTTTTTTTTTTGAATGGGCAGCCACAGGATTTTTATCTTTGTGAATTAGCTTTAAAACTTTCCAATGTTAATTGGACATTGTATTTGTTTATTTCAAACTGATATAGAGAGGAAATATGAAATAGGAATTCTAAATGTTCATCAATGATGCCTAATAATTGTTAGTATACACTTACTTGTAAATGCACTTGCAATCATGCAAAATGCTAAGGGCACATTTTGCAGTGAGGATGCTGTGCACAATCAAGCAGTTAATCATTTTCAAGAAAGGAGGAAAAATCCACTAAAGAATGAGAGAAGACAAGTAGACTTCAAAAACAATGTGGAAAGTGTCCAGCTGTTTTTACAGAAGAGAAGCAATGTCCTAGTGCTAACCTAATTTTGAAGAAATATCATAATAACTAGAAACATCTATAATATCAAAGTATAAAATGTATAGCTGGGAAAAAATAGAGTAATTAGATGAAATTAGTCTTTTAAAAAACCTGATACCAAAGCTTGTTTATCTTGAGATCAATCCTGTTGTAGAACACTTTAGGACTTTTAAATAGGTATTCAAAATCAAGTAGAATAAAAAAATTCAATAATGAGATGCAGAATACGTCCTTCTACAGATAATGTGTTGCTATGTAAAAAGTCATGGTTTTAATAACTTTTTTATTTTTTGAATTTCATGGGTTCATAAACAAGGAAGTAAACTGTCATTTTCTTACTTGTCAAAAGAAAACATCATAGAGCATTTATTTTAGGAAAGTTTTGACAGTAGCAATTTGAAACACACTATAATAGATAAGTAAGTATAAAGGAATGTGACCCTTAAGTATCTTGGTAAGGTGTTTTTATAATTGTTCTGTGTGGGACTATAGATCCTGTTCTCAAGGATAATAAGTTCAATGTAGAACTGGAGAAAGGCACTTAACTTTCAAGGGTGATGAGAACAGCCAACACTGGTGTGGGATTTATTGAAAGGCTCCCCAGAAAGAGAAATTACAAGAAAGCCTTACTTCCTCTCACAGCAGGGTAAGAGCAGCCATTCAATTGGATTACATGACATCTAGCCAAAAGCCATTAGGCCGATTATTGACTTGTGCCTGCAAGTGCTGACATGCAGGCACATGGAGCCACTTCCAGTCACATCTGGCCACTTGGGCATCTAAGCTGGCACAAATTTATCATAGAAAAGAAATAGCTATTTTCACCCTCTACCCCCCAAAAAACCCCAAATTATCAACTATTTATCCAAAATTATTTCAATATTGTAAAGTTGTTTGTAAAGCAGAATCTTTAGAACTTAATCAAAGTCTGAGCTGAGTTCAGAAGCCAGAATGGCACTTTCCCCTCTATTCTTCACTTGTATGGCCTGGGTCTTTGAATAGATCCAACTTACCCGTAGGCCTCTGAGTTGTTGATTGGTCATGTTCATTTATTGATTCCAACATGGGTCAATCCATTGAAATTGTACTTTATTCTGAAGAACCTAGCTCACTGCCTGAGTTTGGGCGGAAATAGACAAATGACTTCCCTCAGGGGAAGCTGACCTCTTTCAAACACCAGCAGACATAGGCTTTCCAATGACAGAGAAAAATTGTTCTAATCTAAACTAGTTATCCCACAGGTCTAAAAGAATTGTCTAAATTCTGCCTCTACCTCCAAAGAGCAAATTATCCGTGCCATTGTTTTGTAAGTCATTTTCAATGCCTATCAGATTAACTAGACAATCCATGACAATTTGAGATCTTGAGGACTGTCGCTTCAGTGTTTAAAAAGTTCTAAAAAGAACTTTGTCATCCATATTTAGAAAATTCAACAAAGAACTTCACATATAACCTATAAATGCTACAGAGATTCAATTGTTGTATGCTTTTCCCTTTGCATTCATCAAATCCTGAACAGTTCTCAGTTGCTGACTTGGCTTTTTTGTGAGACTACATTTTACCTAGGCATTTTATCTAAACATTACATTGTGATTACTTTGTGCCATTTGATCAGTGTAGGCAACAGCTGCAGTCTGTCAGGGTAGTTTATTTGTTTTGAATCTCATTCACAACAGGATGAATGTGGTTTTACATTACTTCCCTAACCATCTTGAGAGAATTGTGGGAGAAGCAAAATATAAGATAATGTTTTCCCAACTAAGACAATTATTAGTAATGGACTTTTAATTATCTAAATTTAGATGCCATCAGGAACTCTCAATTCTGTTATTTTAAAAAATATTTCAGATATTAAACCATTGGTAAAGGAAAAGCACCAATATCCTCTTCCATTAGGAAACTAAATAAGAGTTTCTTTTCCATTAACTTCCTGATGTCAAAAAAACTTCTAAAAATATCTCTACTATATTTGAACAATAAGTTAAAAAGTGATAAATTCAATACAACTACCTTCTTATAAATTACATAAAGCCAACTAAATAACAATGTTTTAAATAGAATTAATATCATTTGAAGATAAGAGAACTTTCTTCTTCTGTATTTAAAGGAAAATATATCAATGGAGAGAAAGGAAATATCAAATACCATGAGAAAGCAAACAACCTTACTTTACTCCTGACCTTATTGGGAAAAATTCTCTCATCCAAACTATGATGATTTTTGTTTTTAATTATTTTATTTTATTTAGTCCCTTTCCTTTCTTTTGTTTAAGTATGGTAACATAAATGAGTCTTACATTTCATTGAAGACTTATTACACATCAATTAATACAATTATGTGCTTTATGTCATTTTTGGTATTGATAAAAAGCAAAATTGTCTGGAAAACAGAGCTATTGTACATGGAGTCAGGAAGATCTAAGCTGAAATAGTGCCTGTGATACTACCAGGTGTGTGACTCTAGGCAAGTTATCTAACCCTTGTAATGATTGGAATGACGCTATCTACTGGAGACTTACTATAGAAAAGCTCTGCCATGAAGGAAGGTCTTTGAGGGCAAGACCATGCATCTTTTCTTTGGTGTCAGGAAGTGACGTTTGCTGGTGGGAGGAGGAGGGGGGAGCCGGACGCTCTGTCTCTCTCTCTTTTCCTGGGGATACTGGTGGAGAAGGGAGCTAGAAATGTGCTCTCCCTTTAATAGACAGATGAATGTAGGCCTTTCTCTCTCTCTTTACCAAATTCTTATTCTCCTTAATAAATGCTTAAAAGCCTAACTCTTGCTAAAGCTTATAATTTATTGGCAACCACTCATTAGATATTTTAGACAGACTAGCTAGAATTTTAGCCTTAAAGGAAAGCTGAACCTCGCTCTTCTGATCTTCTGGTTGGGTAAGAAATTTCTCCTACCCTGTCCCTTTAAATCCAAAGTACTGCTGAAATGCCAGGTATTTTCCCTTTAATTTTTTTCAAATGGACCTTTGAAACTCCCTAATTACCCTATTTTTTATTTTAGTCTGTTTAACCAGACAAATGGGAGATAAGATCATGTTAATGCTTTGTTTTTGTGGATTTCTATTTTTATTTTATTTTTGTTGAAGTCATCACCACCCCTCCCCCAGCCATGCTTTTTCAGAGAAGCCTCACACTCCTGTATTTTTTTCAAATTCTAATGCTGAGAAATTCTCTAATTTTGCATGCCTGGGGGCAATGACCCATCCTCTAGAAGCCTTTAATCCCCTAGCAGTGGGGGTAGGGCCTGAGTTCAAAATCAAGTCTAATTCAAATTGCCCTGGTCCCTCCCCTCCTCTCCAGACCCCACCTTCTACCCCTCCCTTTGCCAAGCCCCTTGATTCCCCTGCCTGGGAAGTCCAGAGATCTAATGCGCATGTGCAGCTTTCTCTACCTGCATTTGCAGCTTCAGGCTCAGCCCTTCCCTGGCCTGGCTGTGCTTCTGACTCAAGTTTAGAAAGCCCTTTAAATTCCAGATATGCTCATTTTGTTCATAATTTTGCTAATCTGCTTTTGTCTTTAATTAGTAGCCTTCTAAAGCATTTGTATTATGAAAGGACCGACAGACGATATAGAGGGGTTAAAGAAGAAAAACTTAAGCTGAATAAGAATGACAAACATAGTTCAAGACTCTGCTTCTTTTGCCATGGAAGGGTATGTATTTTACAGAAATGTAGAAGTAAGCAGCAAGGTATTGATATGAGTATTGGGGATTTTAGATATCGGAATCAAAAGTTTTCTCACTTTACTCAGAGTATTATTGTCAGTTCAGAGGTTACATAGGATTTCTATGCTATTACATCTACATTTTGAAATTAATGGTATGGGTCTATTTTCATAGAGATTTTCATGCTTTTGAGATTGTGTTTTATACTTAGCTTTTTAAAAAAAAAACAAGGAGAATATTTGTAAAAGCTTTTTATAGTCATGTGATTAAGTTTATATTTCATAATACTCTTATTAATGTTTACTTCATATTCATTTAGATTTCCCTAGTTTAAATTTTATTGTCTTTCATTGTTCCATGTGTATTTTCTTCTATTCATTCATCTATCTCTATTTTGAAACATTGCAAGATGGTTTTGATTTCATAATACAATGTTAATTATAGAAGTATTGTGCTCCCATATTCTGAGTTGTTTGTTTTTGTTATTTTTTCTCTCAATGAATTATTTGATCAAACTCTTTAAAGCATTACCCTGACTAATTGGTTGCCATGGCAAGTGTAAATTGATTCTAGAAGTATTATTTTTGATAAGCGTATCCCAAAAAAAAAAAAAAAAGAGGGGAACATTTGTAAAAGCTTTCTTTTTTCAAAAAAAAAGTTTTCTTTGAGATTGTGTTGTGCTTGAACTTGTATTTAAATATGTTCTGATTTTTCACAAAAGTAATTGTATACTAAATTTTAAAAAGGGGATATTATTTGAAATTGTTGCATAATTGTATATTATATTCTGAGTCAAGGTACATTCACATATTTTGCAACCATTTATTATCCTCAATTTTTAAATCCATATGAGACTTGGATTATGGGAACTTATCATTTAAAACATTAATTGCCTTTATTCTGAGTTATCAGATGCCAGTTGGCCAAGATGCTATCCAATCACAAGAGGAATACATGCAAGAGCAGACACTGAACTGTCACATGAGGGGAGACATGCATGAAGTCAAGGTATGGCCGAGGGAACGGCTTTTGACAAATGTTGAGGTTGGATTCTCTTGGTTTAATATTTTATTCTCTTTTCCCCAAAATATTGAACAGATGGCTGGAAGTATTCATCCCACCCATCTCACTCCTACACCTGGCTTCTATGCCCCCTCCTATATGCCTGATGCCATGGACATCTCAATCCCATGCATATGATTAAGTCTCACTCAGTTTCCTCCAATATGTTCAGTGGCATGGACATATATTCCATCCGCCTATTTTGCACAAGTGTGGGAATGCTCATATCCCATCATTTCTCTATTCTTTTATGGTAACCCCCTTAATTACTTTAGGTGTCATGATAAATAACAGTGTTGAATTTGGCCTTGACATCTGTTACCAATTATATTAGATTTTTTAATTTCTCATAATGGCATGAGGATAATTAGGCAGATGATGCAAAAAGTGATGAAACAAAGATAAAAATTATTTTAAAAAATTAATATTGCAGCAATTGTCTTCTCAATTACCCTCCATAAGGGAGGACTATAGTAATATTAATTTTAAAGAATTTTTCAATTTTTGTTTTATTATATGTTTCATGTGTAACAACTAAGATTCTGAATTCCCTTGGACATGTTTTTGAAAACTTTCATTGTTTGATTTGATTATTGACAAAGCTATTGTAAAGTTATGTTAAGTTCAATTTTGTAGGAAAGATTCCTGGCTTATACCAGCATCCACATATCAACCCCTGAAAAGACTTCCATTCCACAACTACACCTAGAGGACATCTGAGAAAAGGCTTTCAGAGACTTTAAATGAACAGTTTTGTTTTGTTGTTGTTGTTTTTTTTTTCTTTTCTCTTTCTGTTATAATATACACCATCTGTAACATGTACTCTCTGCAGAGGCCCTCCCTTTGCAAGACTAATGTCAAAGCGCCGGTTCATGAGGACAAAAAAATTTCCCCTCTGGGCAAAACTTTCCTCGCTTCCTTTTCTATATTGTTATTAACATATTGTTAGTTAGCATAGGTTATTATATTCTGTTATTTTTGACTGTTTCATTAAGGAAACGCCCCATTTCTTGAGGAAACAAAGGGGGGACTGTAATGATTGGAATGATGCTACCTACAGGAGATTTACTATAGAAAAGCTTTGCCATGAAGGAAGGTCTTTGAGGGCAAGACCATGCATCTTTTCTTTGGTGTCAGGAAGTGACGTTTGCTGGTGGGAGGAGGAAAGGGGAGCTGGGCGCTCTGCCTCGCTCTCTTTTCCTGGGGATGCTGGTGGAGAAGGGAGCTAGAATTGTGCTCTCCCTTTAATAGACAGATGAATGTAGGCCTTTCTCTCTCTCTTTACCAAATTCTTATTCTCCTTAATAAATGCTTAAAAGCCTAACTCTTGCTAAAGCTTATAATTTACTGGTGACCACTCATTAGATATTTTAGACAGACTAGCTAGAATTTTAGCCTTAACACCCTTCACTGACAATGTCAGCTAGATAGGCTATGTGCTAAGTCATAGATGAGCTTTGAAAGTAACTCCCACACTGGTAATTGCTCATGCCAACAAAATCTCATCCTTATTCATTGATATAGGAAGCTCTTTAGCATTGAAGATTCATAAATTTTATACAATTTATCTTAGAGAGCAAACTGAGTTGAATGACCTTAAGGTATGCCATTTCAAATTGCAATTTTAAATTTTTTTAATTTCAATTCTCACAAATGATCTTTTTTCCTTGATACATTACCTGCCTCTCCCCCTCTACTTTCAAGACTAACTTAGATCGAAAATTTCTAAATCTTAGCAACTATATTTCTTAGATACTTAAACTTGAGGTGCCTTAGTAATAGTATCATTTAGATTCTAACATTATTGCCCTCTTTTCTTCTTTAATAATACTACCAGACAATTTTTTTATATTATTTCCTGAAATGTATTATTCAGTATTTTAGTTTGATCTTATTTTTCTGTATGACCAAATTGACACATGAAGCTTTGTCTTTAAATTTGGTAGCTTTGATTTATATCTTTGGCAACTCAATTATTTTTTATATTTTTTGGCTGGTTTTGCATTTTTACTTTTCAGAGTTTCTTTGCCTAATCATTGAGCATAAAAAGACTAAAAATGAAATGGTTATTACTCTCAAAGAAATTACATCTTAAGGATTAATTCACAGAGTCAGAGTTAGAGCTGACCTTAGAGGTTATCTAGTTCAATACCTAAGGCTAAGTTTCACATGATACCTGGACTTAGGAAGAATAGACTTCAGATTTGACCTCAGATCCTGACTAATTGGGTGATATTTTAAATAAAGCACTTCATCTTAGTCTGCCTCAGCTTCCTCATTAGTAAAATGGAAATAACAAAAGTACCTACCTACCAGGGTTGTTGTGAGGACAAAAATGGGATATTTGTAAAGTGCTTTACAAACCTTAAAACATGATATAAATAGTATTACGGGTGAAGAAACTTGAGACTAACTATTCAAAGTCACATATGTGTAATTTAAGATTCTAAATGTGGATTCCAATCTGTTCCCCCAGTTTTGGTGGAAACTGACTAAAATCACTGATAAAACGAGTTTAGGTTTTTAAGAAAGAGAAAGATTGAGAATAGACTTCCAACAGCCTGGCATTCCTATCTTTCCTCAAATTTCCTGTGAAGTCCTCTGCTGCCACCACCACCATCAAGTCAGGAACCCAAAAGAGCCAGAGCTCTCTGTGCAGGCCCTCTTTCCTCCTTCCTGTCTCCTCCCAGCAAATAGAAGGCTCCTCAAGTTGATTGGCTGGTAGCCTTGATAGACAGCACCCATGAGCAAATGTCACTTCCTGACCCCAAGGAAAAGCCACATGGCCTTGCTTTCTGAGGCATTCTCCTCATGATGGAGCTTTCCTATAGTAAGTCTCCAGTAGGTGGCATCATTCCAATCATTACACATAGGTAAGTAAGTGTAGTGGCAGTATTTAGACTAAGTCCTCTGGCTATAATTATTGTGCCATAATTATTTTGTTTGTCTTTTCAAATTTTCTTTTAAAATTCAGAAAACAATAGCAAGAAGGACCTGAGGCCTAGGCTACATTACTCACAACTTGTGGTTAAAACTTGATAATAACCACATTGGGGCAGCTAGGTGGCACATTGGATAGAGCACCGGCCCTGGAGTCAGGAGTACCTGAGTTCAAATCCAGCCTCAGACCCTCAACACTTACTAGCTGTGTGACCCTGGGCAAGTCACTTAACACCAATTGCCTCACCAAAAATAAATAAATAAAATAAAAGATAATAACCACATTAAGCTGATAAACTAAAATAAGAAAAATTAAAAATAAAAATGAATAAGCAAAGGAAAAAGACCCCAACTAATGATAGCTACTTCAAAATAAAAGATCTGGGTTAATATTTAGAGGGAGATAGTAAGATTAAAATAAAAAAGGATGGCAGCTAGGTGGCACAGTGGATAAAGCACTGGCCCTGGATTCAGGAGGACCTGAGTTCAAAACCGACCTCAGACACTTGACACTTACTAGCTGTGTGACCCTGGGCAAGTCACTTAACCCCTATTGCCCTGCAAAAAAAAAGGAAAGCCACTCCTACCCTAAAGAGTAACATCAAATATTCACAAACCCTGCACCCAACCCCCCAAAAAATCTTGGAAGTACTTAAGAATTAATTAAAAACATATAAGAAGGAACAAGGAAAAATAGTAATAAATAATATCAATTCAAGAAAATTATGAAAAGAAAGTTTACCAATTGGAAAAAAGAGATACAAAATTATAAGGAAGAAAATAAAAATTAATTCAAAAATCAAATGAGGGAGAATAAGGAAAAATTAGGAGGAAAAGCAATCCAAGAAAATTATGAAAAGAAAGCTAACCATTTAGAAAAGGACATACAAAATCTTAGGGAAGAAAGGAAGTCCTTGAAACCTGGAATTGGGCAAATAGAATCAAATGACATTGTAAGACAACAAGGCATCATAAAACTAAAAAAAATTAGAAAAGCAACTGATCTGGAGAACACATCAAGGAGACATAATATAAGAATTGTTGGGCTTCCTGAATGTTATGATAAAAAAGAATATGGATATGATATTACAAGAAATTTTTAAGTAAATTTACCCTGAAGTTCTAGAACAAGAAGGTAAAGCAGAATTAGAAAGAATCTACTGCTCAGCACTTGAAAGAAACCCTATGAAGGAAACTTACAGGAATGTCATAGCCAAGTTTCAAAATTCCCAGGTTAAAGAGAAAATATTACACAAGCAACAAGAAAAAGAAAAATAAATGTTATGAAAAAAAACAACAATCAGGATTTTAAAATACCCAACAGCTTCTACACTAAAAGATCATAG
This sequence comes from Dromiciops gliroides, assembly GCF_019393635.1. Taxonomy (NCBI): domain Eukaryota; kingdom Metazoa; phylum Chordata; class Mammalia; order Microbiotheria; family Microbiotheriidae; genus Dromiciops; species Dromiciops gliroides. The sequence goes on from NC_057863.1 coordinate 192,414,691, forward strand.
GTCTTAGAACATTATATTTTTTTTTTTTGCGGGGCAATGGGGGTTAAGTGACTTGCCCAGGGTCACACAGCTAGTAAGTGTGTGTCAAGTGTCTGAGGCCGGATTTGAACTCAGGTACTCCTGAATCCAGGGTCGGTGTTTTATCCACTGCGCCACCTAGCCGTCCCCGGAACATTATATTTTGAAAAACAAAGAAGCTGGGGTTACAACCAAGAATAACATATCCACCTGTGTTGAGTATAGTCCTGAATCAAAAAAAAAAAATGAACATTTAATGAACTGAAGTTTCATATATTTGTAACAAAAAGGTCATAACTAAATGTAAAATATGATTTTTTTTTAAAAAAAGAGCCAGAAGGAAGATAAGGAAATGAAAAAAGACTATTAGGCACTGATAAAGGTTAAGCTGATTACTTATGATATATGAACATGTTATCAGTATTCTTAAAACTTTCATCATTGGAATGGGAATGGGAAATGAATTGGGGAATGGCTAAAAAAATTATGGTATAAGTTTGTGATGGAATACTACTATGCCATGAAAAATGATGAGCTTAATGATTTTAGAAAAAACTGTGGAATGACTTTCATGGAATAATGAAGAGTGAAATGATAAGAATGAATTTGAGTAAATAAATTATTTTGTCTTTTATAAATACCCAAGGACATATGATGAAAGAAATGATCTGCAAACAGAGAAAGAACTGATAAATAGAAGTATGTATTGAATATTTATATACACACATATGTCTTCTGTATATGTACATATATATATCTATGTCTATGTGTGTGTCTATCTAATGTTAGTCATCTCTGGAGTAGGAGGGAGGGAAGAAAAAAAGAAATTTACATGATAATTTTATTGTATATCTGAAAGGAAGAGCAAATTGTGTGTAGAGGACTTACAGTTTCATGTATGATCATATTTTTTTATTTTACCATGTTATGAAAATGCTTGTCTTATTCTGACATGAAAAAATTGGGACACAAATTCATTGATTGTGGAATTGTAAAATGATCCAAACATTTTGGAGAGCAATCTGGAATTATGCCCAAAGACTTACGCCCAAAGAATTGTGTCCCAAGACTTATTGGTCATAATAAAAGAATATTATAAACAGTAATAGCAATGTTTTCTTAAGAATGACTTTGAGTGAATAAGTTATTTCATCTATTATAAATATCCACAAGAACTATAAAGGACACATGAAGAAAGATGCTATCTATATCAAGAGAAAGAACTGAATTTACACATATATACCTATTTGTATCTAAAGATAGCCATATCGAGGATGGAGGGGGGAGTGAAGAAAAAAAGAAAAAATTACATGATAATGTTGTATATTTGAAAGAAATAGCAGGTTGTACATAAATTTAAAATAAAATTCATGCACAAAATAAACTTCTTTACAAGTTCAAATTTCCCTCTTTATATGTTACTTTAATTCTATTAAGCATCACAAACAACCTAGAGTTCAATTTTCATTGTGGGAATTTTATTTGTTGTTAGTATACTATTATCCTTTCTTCTGAAGATTTATCCTTCCTTCATTGTCCAGAGGAATTATTGAATATTGAATATTTTTATTCATTTCATCAGTCGTTCTATTGTGTTTTTCTTTTAATATTTCTATATGAGACTTTCTTTTATCTTTTGTTTCCCTATTGTTCTTTTAATTTATTTGGAAACATTTCTTCTTGTTTTGAAGTGATGAAAGAGGGATTAAAATAAATGCATCTATTGAATCAACCATTTTATCTGAAGTGATCTCAACTTTCAGTCTAGGTCTTTTCTCAATACATCATACTGCTGCTTAGTTACATCATTTCCTACTAATTAAAAGTTTAAATTATTATTTGGTACAATAAGAAATAGTAAAGGTGATATGTTTTAAGAATGATTTTGCTTAGTTGTAAAAAAAAAAAAGAGCAACCTAATGCACATAATAACAGAGTGAGACTATTTTTCAGCAAAAGAGGGAAATTGTGATCACCTACTGATCAGGCTGAATAGCTCAGCACACAGTCTAGACCAAGCCAGGAACAGACAGTGCTTTCAGCGCTCCTCAGAGTCTTAAGCATCAGCAGCTTCTGATCATGGACTGGTGAGGGGGATCGGCGGTAGGCCAGGGTGAAATAGAGGCAGTCTCTGCTGGAGTTGGGGCAAAATGGCCTGGGTCTAAACCAGTGGGCTGAATCGAGTGGTGGTGGCCCAGTGGGGGAGGGACAAAGGCACGCCAAGCTTCTGACCATAGAAAATCAGAGTTCAATCAGACTTCTGTTTCTGGGTCAAAGAGAAAACAGCCATGTTTACTCACAGTCCAGGCAGGCGGAGAAGAAGCCCAATCACCCCCTGGGCCATGCTGTAGCTTGAACAGTGTGTCCTGGAAGCAGCGCTACTTTTTAAGAAGGAGTTAAAAGCCAAGAAATATTCAGCCAGGATGAGTAGGCAGAGAAAACAGCAAACCATCAAAAACTTCTTTGGGGGATAGGTAGATCACAATACACCCTCAGAAGAAAAAGATAATAACAGGGTGAAAGCTCCAACATTCAAAGCTTCCAAGGAAAATATAATTGTCCTCAGGCCATAGAAGCACTCAAAAGGGACTTTGAAGAGAAAGTAGGAGAGATAGAAGGTAAATTTAGAGAGATGGAGAAAAAAATGGAAAGAGAAATGAGAGCAATGAAGGAAAGTTATGAGAAAAAAGTCAATAGTTTAAAAAGACAAATGGGAAAAGAAATAGAAAAGCTCTCTCAAGAAAATAATTGCCTAAGAATTAGGATTGAACAAATGGAAGCTAGTGAACTTATGAGAAATCAAGACACAGTAAAGCAAATCCAACTGAATAAAAAAACAGAGGGTGATATGAAATATCTCCTTGGAAAAACAGCTGACCTGGAAAATAGATCCAGGAGAGATAAGTTGAAAATCATTGGACTACCTGAAAACCATGACCAAAATAAGAACTTAGAAACCATCCTCCAAGAGACTGTTAGGTAAAATTGCCCTGATATTCTGGAAGCAGAAGGCTAAATACAAATTGAAAGAATCCACCGATGACCTCCTGAAAGAGATCCCAAAAGGAAAAGCTCCAGGAATATCATAGCCAAATTCCTGAGCTCCCAGGTAAAGGAGGAAATATTGCAAGCAGCTAGAAAAAAAGAATTCAAATACTGCTAAAACAAGATCTAGCAGCATTTACATTAAAGGACCAGAGGGCATGGAATATGATATTCCAGAGAGCAAAGGAACTGGGACTACAGCCAAGAATCACATACCCAGCAAAACTGATTGTACTCTTTCAGAGAAAAAGGTGGGACTTCAATGAAAAAATGAGTTTTAGGCATTTGTGATGAAAAGAACTGAACTGAATAGAAAATTTTACTTTTAAATACAAGACCCTGGAGAAGCATAAAAAGGTAAATGGGAAAAAGACTTCATGAGGGATATTAAAAGATCAAACTGTTTGCATTCTTACATAGGAAGATAATACTTTGAACTCATAAGAACTATCTCAGTAAGGAATTCACAGAAGATACAGGTCTGAACTGAATATGAAAGGATGATATCTGTAAAGCATTTATATTTTGTTCTTTGTGGGACAGACAGGATGGGGTATCTTATGTCTGGGGCTGGATTTGGGTTTGGGGCCTCCTGGGAACAGGCCTGGTGCTTTGTCCACTGTGCCACCTAACTAACCCATGATGGCATCTTTAAAATAGGATTGAGATGGGGGGTGGAGCCAATATGGCGGAGAGGCTGTGACTCCAAGCTCCAGATAAACCCGTCCATTCACGCCCAAATAATGCGGTAAAAATCAAAACCCAGAACAGCCTAATGCACATAAGAACAGAGTGAGACTGTTTCTCCGCAAAAGTGGGCAATTCTGATCACCTACTGATCAGGCTGAACAGCTCAGTGCACGGTCAGGACCCAGCCAGGGACAGCGATTCCAACACATGTCAGAGTCTTCAGCACCAGCAGCTTCTGAGGCTCCTATCACGGACTGGTGAGGGGGTTCGGCGGTAGGCCGGGGGGAAGTGGAGGCAGTATCTACTGGAGTTGGGGCAAAGCACCCTGGGTCTGAACCAGTGGGCTGAATCGAGTGGTGGTGGCCCAGTGGGGGAGGGGTAAAAGCACGCCAAGCTTCTGACCATAGAGAATCAGAGCTCAATCAGACTTCTGTTTCCAGGTCAAAGAGAAAGTGGCTGTGATTACTCACAAGCCAGGCAGGCTGAGAAGAAGCCCCTGGGCCACGCTGTAGCCTGAATGGTGTGTCCGGGAAGCAGCACTACACTTTAAGGAGTAAAAAGCCAAGAAACAGTAAGCCAACATGAGTAGGCAGAGAAAGCAGAAGACCATCGAAAACTTCTTTGGGGGAAAGGTAGACCACAATACATCCTCAGAAGAAGGAGATAATAACAGGGTCAAAGCTCCAACATCCAAAGCTTCCAAGAAAAATATGAACTGGTCTCAGGCCATGGAAGCTCTCAAAAGGGACTTTGAAGAGAAAGCAGGAGAGATAGAACGAAGATGTAGAGAAAGAGAGGAAGGAATAGAAAGAGAAATGAGAGCAATGCAGGAAAGTCATGAGAAAAAAGTCAACAGTTTGAAAAGCCAAATGGAAAAGGAGATTAAAAAACTGTCTGCTGAAAATAATTGCCTAAGAATTAGGATTGAACAAATGGAAGCTATGAGAAACCAAGACACAGTAAAGCAAATCCAATTGAATGAAAAAATAGAGGGCAATGTGAAATATCTCCTTGGAAAAACAGCTGACTTAGAAAATAAATCTAGGAGAGATAATTTGAAAATCATTGGACTACCTGAAAACCATGACCAAAACAAGAGTTTAGACACCATCCTCCAAGAGATTGTGAGGGAAAATTTCCCTGATATTCTAGAAGCAGAAGCTAAAATAGAAATTGAAAGAATCCACCGATCACCTCCTGAAAGAAATCCCAAAAGGAAAACCTCCAGGAATATTATAGCCAAATTCCACAGCTCTCAGGTCAAGGAGAAAATATTGCAAGCAGCTAGAAAAAAGGAATTTAAATACTGTGGAGCTCCAATAAGGATAAAGCAAGATCTAGCAGCTTCTACATTAAAGGACCGGAGGGCGTGGAATATGATATTCCAGAGGGCAAAGGAACTGGGACTACAGCCAAAAATCACATACCCAGCAAAACTAAGCATCATCTTTCAGAGGCAAACATGGAATTTCAAAAAGAAAGAAGACTTTCAGGCATTTGTTATGAAAAGACCTGAACTGAATAGAAAATTTGACTTTCAAATACAAGACCCTGGAGAAGCATAAAAAGATAAACAGGAAAAAGACTTCATGAGGGATATTAAAAGATCAAACTGTTAACATTCCTATATGGGAAGATAATACAGAGGACACAGGTCTGAACTGAATACGAAGGGATGTTATGTTTTGTTCTTTGTGGGGTGTCTTATGTATGGGGCCGGATTTGGGCTTGGGGTCTCCTGGATCCAGGGCTGGTACATTGTCCACTGTGCCACCTAACTAACCCATAATGACATCCTTAAAATATGGTTGAGGTGTAGGAGAAATAGACTGGGGGAGGGGGAAGGGGAGAGATGGTCTGGGGAGAGGTTGTTCACATGAAGGAAACAAGAAAAAAGCTTATGGAGGGGAGGGGAAGAGGGGGAAGGAATTGGGGAGTGATTGAACCTTAATATCATCAGAATTGACTCAAAGAAGGACTAACATACATACTCAAGTGGGTATAGTAATATATTTTGCACTGAGGGAGGGGAGGGTGATAAGGGGGGGGAGAAGAGGGGAAGGAGGGAAGGGCAGATTCTGGGAGAGAGTAGTAAAAAGCAAAATACTTTCAAGGAAGGTGAAGATGTTCTGCATAACAGCCCAAGTATGAAATATTGAATTGCTTTATTTTATAGGGAGGGTGGAGGAGAGAGGGAGGAAGAAAATTTGGAACATAGAATTAGCTCAAAGACCTTAAACTCATCAGAGTTGGTTCATGGAGGGAATAACATTCACACCCAGTTGGGAGGAGTAATTTATTTAACCTTATAGGAAAGTATGAGGGGAAGAGGATAAGGAAGGAAGGGTGGAAAAAAAAGGGAGTGCAGAGTAGGGGAGGGGACAGTCAGAAGTAAAATACTTTTGAGGAGGAATAGTTTAAAAGAAGATAGAAAATAGAGTAAATATCATGGGAAGGGAATAGGATGGAGGGAAATAGTTATGATGACTTTGCTGGGCTAATATGAAGAAAATTCTTTGTCAAGTTTAAGGTACATTATTTAGGTTATGATGAACAGGATACTATTCGAAAAACCTGGAAAGACCTACATGAACTGAAGCAGAGTGAAATGCACTGTATACAAAATAACAGCAATAGTGTAAAATGATCTGCTGGGAAGCATGTGGTGATTTTCAGCAAGGCAATGGTCCAATATAACCCTGAAGGACTTATGAAAATGGCAACCCATCTACAGAGAAAAAAGTGATAGTATCTGAAAATAGATGGAAACACATTTTTTTTCTTTTCTTTTTTTTTCTTTTTTGGTGAGGCAGTTGGGGTTGGGTGGCTTGCCCAGGGTCATGTGGCTGGTGGGTGTTGGGTGTCTGGGGCCTGATTTGGGCTCGGGTGCTCCTGGTTCCAGGGCCAGTGCTCTGTCCGCTGCACCACCTAGCTGCCCCTGGAAACACATTTTTAAAAAAAAATGTTTTTTCTCTTTGACAATTCCTCAGTCTGAAGTTTTGTGAGTTTTTTGACTGTTTTTTTCTCACAACCCAGCTAATGTGGGAATGTTTTCCATGACTCCTCACATATAATTTATTTTGAAATGCTTGAGTTCTAGTGGGTGGGGGGTGGGAATGGAGGAGAAAGAGAAGTTGGAACAATTTTTTTTAATTGATGTTAAAATTTGTTTTTACATATATTTTAGAAAATAAAATTCTATTCAAAATAAAAAAAAATAAAAAATTTTAAAATTTTTTTAAAAATAGGGTTGAGGTGTAGGAGGAATAGACTGGGAGAGGAAGAAGGGGAGAGATGGTCTGGGGAAAGGTAGTTCACATGAAGGAAACAAGAAAAGAGCTTATGGAGGAAAGTAGAAGAGGGGGAAGGAGTTGGGGAGTGAGTGAACCTTAATATCATCAGAATTGGCTCAAAGAGGGACAAACATACATACTCAAGTAAGTACAGTAATATATTTTTTCCCTGAGGAAGGGGAGGGAGATAAGGGGGGTGGGGAAGAGGGGAAGGAGGGAAGGGCAGATTGGGGGAGAGAGGAGTAAAAATCAAAACACTTTCAAGGAAGGTGAAGATGTTCTGCATTACTGCAGAAGTATGACATATTGAATTGCTTGATTTCATAAGGGAGAGTTGAGGAGGGAGGGAGGAAGAAAAATTTAGAACACAGAATAAGCTCAAAGACTTTAATCTCCTCAGAGTAGGCTCAAGGAGGGAATAACATTCACACCCCATTGGGCGCAGTAATCTATTTAACCCTACAGGAAAGTAGGCGGGGAAGAGGATAAGGAAGGAAGGGTGAAAAAAGGGAGTGCAGAATGAGGGAGAAGATAGTCAGAAGTAAAACACTTTTGAGGAGGAATAGGGTAAAAGAACATAGAAAATAGAGTAAATATCATGGGAAGGGAATAGGATGGAGGGAAATAGTTATGATTGATTATAATGGCAAAACGTATGGTACTTACTTTGCTGGGCTTTTATGAAGAAAATTCTCTGTCAAGTTTAAGGCACTATATAAAGGTTATGATGAACAGGATAATATCAGAAAAACCTGGAAAGAACTACATGAACTGAAGCAGAGTGAAATGTACTGTATACAGAATAACAGCAATAGTGTAAGATGATCTGCTGGGAAGCATGTGGTTATTTTCAGCAAGGCAAAGATCCAATATAATGCTGAAGGACTTATGAAAATTACAACCCATCTACAGGGAAAGAACTGATAGTATCTGAAAACAGATGGAAACACATTTTTAAATTTTTTTTCCTCTTTAATAATTCCTTAATCTGAAGTTTTGGGTTTTTTTTTACTGTTTTCTCTCACAACCTAGCTAATGTGGGAATGTTTTCCATGACTACTCATGTATAACTTATTTTGAATTGCTTGAGTTTTTATGGGTGGGGGGGTGGGAATGGAGGGAAGAAGAGAAGTTGGAACACAGAGTTTTAAAAAATTGATGTTAAAATTTTGTTTTTACATATATTTTGGAAAATAAAATTCTATAAAAAATGAAAAATATAAAGAATGATTGTGCTTAAATTCTAAATTCCAAATTAACTGATATAAACTGAAACAAAAAAAAAATTCCAAACTGGAATGGCATTTTTCCCAAAGACTGATTACTCTTTTAAAATCATTTAATTGCAGAAAATTCTTTCATGAGAATTTTTATGTGAGCAAAATTGACATCTAATTTGGCCATCAATAGAAGTCTCTTAGGACACTGTTGCTTTAGTTCAATTCACCATAGCAATAATAGAAAATTTCCATCAAAATTATTTACTGTTGAAATGAATTTTTTTTATCAATGAACTTTTTAAACTGGATAAATGGAGGCTCTCTTAACTTTAGTCAAAAGTATTATAACTTAGATTTTGGTGCCTAGAAAAAAATTCCATGGATACAACTCTCTGCATGTGACGTTTGGATCATTTTGCATATTTTGTGATTTCTTTACAAGAACTTTGTTGAGTCAGTTCCCATATTTGATGGGGATATCAATCCATAATCCTATATCATCTTCTAATTTAATTCTATGGCTAAATTAAATGATCCAAAATTACTAAATAGAATTTACACTAGAAAAACCAAGTAGATTAATAATGCTTATTTTCTACATTATGATAGAGAATTTGATGAATGGTCTTAAAGAGTTCATCCATCAGAGACATCATGAAATGGAAAATGAGCTGCAGATTGAACATGCTGAATTAACTTTTGGAATTGCATAGTTCTTTTAATTACCCTAATGGGGCCTGTCTTTTAAAATATTCTTCTAGTGATGATATATAAATGTATATCTTAAAATCCATAGGCACTGAAAAAGTAAGGTTGGAGGTCACAAAAAGGCAATTGAAAGTTTCTTGGTGGTTCCAATAGACCGAGACACATTACCAATTAGGAACTGAGGATAAATTATGTAAAGAATGACATCAGAAACACAATTGAGGAGAACATGGACTTGTTATTGACTAACATCCTTGAAATGTCAAAAAAACATAAGGAAGGCCCCCAATGCGTAGGGTAGTCTCTATTTGGAGAACATATATCAAGGAATGGGTAAGAGTCACATAGGATTGGTAGACATAAATAGGAAAGGAATTGCATCGTTAGAGTAATAACTACATTGATGAGATGACATCCATTGGAGTATTAAAGTTACATATGAGATATAAGTGCTCAGAATTAAGAACAAACCTTTTCTCTTTCAACAGGAACCACAGACATATGCCTGGCTTCAAAATACAAACATTTGTTACCTCTAGATTTACAAGGTTTGTTTTCACTTTTAAGTTGAGAAATGTATAAATATAATCAAAGAAATAATAACAAAAGCTAACCAATCTTAAAAGTCAAACAGAAGTTTAAATTTAGCCTTGGCCTGAGCCTCTTTTGATTAACAATTCACATTCTTAGGGTTAGTCCAAACTCTTTTAATATCCAAATAATTTTATCATACCTTATCTGAAGATTATCATTCTTACAAAAATTGTAAACTCTTGGCAGGATCTTGATTTAAGATTTTAAAACACAGTGAAGTTCGAAGAAATTGTGAAAGTCACAACCTGTGCAAGGTTGGTTTAGGAATGCGGAACTACAAGATCGAGGACCAGTTTTTTCACAGTGTTAGCAACTGCTATTTGTACTTCAAAAAACCAAAAGCTTAGACACCATACCCCAAGAGATTGTGAGGGAAAACTGCCCTGATATTCTAGAAGCAGAAGCTAAAATAGAAATTGAAAGAATCCACAGATCACCTCCTGAAAGAGATCTCAAAAGGAAAACCACCGGGAATACTATAGTCAAATTCTAGAACTCCCAGGTAAAGGAAAAAATACTGCAAGCAACTAGAAAAAAGGAATTCAAATACTGTGGATCTCCAATAAGGATAAAGCAAGATCTAGCAGCTTCTACATCAAAGGACCAAAGGGCATGGAATATGATATTCCAGAGGGCAAAGGAACTGGGACCACAGCCAAAAATCACATACCCAGCAAAACAGAATATAATCTTTCAAAGGCAAAAATGGGATTTCTTTATTTTCTTTTTTTTTCCAGGGCAATGGGGGTTAAGTGACTTGCCCAGGGTCACAAAGCTACTAAGTGTCAAGTGACTGAGGCCAATTTGAACTCAGGTATTCCTGAATCCAGGGCTGGTGTTTTATCCACTGCACCACCAAGCTGCCCCAAAAATGGGATTTCAATGAGAAAGAGGTCTTTCAAGCATTTGTGATGAAAAGACCTGAACTGAATAGAAAATTTGACTTTCAAATACAAAACCCTGGAGAAGCATATAAAGATAAACAGGAAAAAGACTTCATGAGGGATATTAAAAGATCAAAGCGTTTACATTCCTACATGGGAAGATAATACTTCTAAATCATAAGAACTATCTCAGTAAGAAACTCACAGAAGACATAGGTCTGAACTGAATATGAAAGGATGATATCTGTAAAGCATTTATGTTTTATTCTTTGTGGGGCAGACAGGGTGGGGTGTCTTATGTCTGGAGCTGGATTTGGGCTTGGGGCCTCCTGGGTCCAGGGCTGGTGCTTTGTCCACTGTGCCACCTAACTAATCTGTGATGACATCTTTAAAATAGGGTTGAGATGTAGGAGGAATAAACTGGGAGAGGGAGAAGGGGAGAGATGGTCTGGGGAAAGGTAGTTCACATGAAGGAAACAAGAAAAGAGCTTATGGAGGAAAGTAGAAGAGGGGGAAGGAGTTGGGGAATGAGTGAACCTTAATATCATCAGAATTGGCTCAAAGAAGGACTAACATACATACTCAAGTAAGTACAGTAATATATTTTTGCCCTGAGGGAGAGTAGGGAGAAAGGGGGGGGAGAAGGGAAGGAGGAAAGGGCAGATTGGGGGAGAGAGAAGTAAAAAGCAAAACACTTTCAAGGAAGATGAAGATGTTCTGCATTACTGCACAAGTATGACATATTGAATTGCTTGATCTCATGGGGAGGGTTGAGAAAGGAGGGAAGAAGAAACACAGAATTAGCTCAGGTACCTTGATCTCATTGGAGTGGGCTCATGGAGGGAATAGATTTCATATCCAATTGGGAGGAGTAATCTATTTAACCCTACAGGAAAGTAGGAGGGGAAGAGGATAAGGAAGGAAGGGTGAAAAAAGGGAGTGCAGAGTAAGGGAGAAGATAGTCAGAAGTAAAACACTTTTGAGGAGGAATAGGTAAAAAGAAGATAGTGTAAATGTCATGGGAAGGGAGTGGGATGGAGGGAAATAGTTATGATGATTGATTATAATGACAAAATGTATGGTACCTACTTTGCTGGGCTTTTATGAAGAAAATTTTCTGTCAAGCTTAAGGTACTATATACAGGTTATGATGAACAGGATACTATCAGGAAAACCTGGAAGGACCTACGTGAACTAAAGCAGAGTGAAATGTACTGTATACAAAATAACAGCAATAATGGGGGATGATCTGCTGGGAAGCATGTGGTTATTTTCAGCAAGGCAATGATCCAGTATAACCCTGAAGAACTTATGAAGATTGGAGCCCATCTGCAGAGAAAGAACTGATAGTACCTGAAAACAGATGGAAACACATTTTTAATTTTTTTCTTTTCCTCTTTGACAATTCCTTAATCTGAAGTTTTGGGGGTTTTGACTATTTTCTCTCACAAGTAGCTAATATGGGAATTTTTCCATGACTACTCATATGTAACTTACTTTGAATTGCTTGAGTTCTTGTGGTTGGGGGGTGGCAATAGAGGGGGGAAGAGAAATTGGAACACAAAATTTTTTTAATTGATGTTAAAATTTTGTTTTTACATATATTTTGGAAAATAAAATTCTATTTAAAAATTCCTGTAAACAAAAATTCTGTTCCACAATTACTATAATTTTTAAAGCTACCAGTTTCATGATGTTCTTTAGAGGATACTTTTCATTTTTCCCTGTTGGCATAAACTCTTGAAGCAAAAAAAAAAAAAAAAAAAAAAAAGGATTCACCTCAAATTGCTAAACTCTAGTGTTCTATCAAAAGAGATATTTTTATCAGTAAACATGCTAGGGTACATTGATTTCCAGAATATTTTTCACCAATAATATCAAGTTATCTTTAGGGACTTGGGAGTGGGTGTGATTTTTAATCCCATAAATCTTTCTTCTTGTTAAAGTATCTAAAGATACAAAATTTAACCACCAGTTTTGAAGTGGCAATGATATCTGGTGCATTGTATGCTGAATTCAGAAATATAAAAGATCTATTCTTTATTGGGCTGTTACCTTGCTCTCTGGCTATGAAAAAGTCACTCAATGTCTATGCTGCTATAGTTTTATAATATGGACTTTCAGAATATGAATATTTTTGTGCATTTAAAAGGTAAAATCTTATATTTTAATTTGTATTATACTCTCTCTAGCCTAAATTTACTAATTCACATTTGCACTGGAAGATTATATCCCAATAAAATAATTAAAGAGTTCTCCCCATAAGGGTCTAGGACATCTCTGAGGAGTTGTGGCTTCCAATATTGTTGCTTGCAACCAGTATGCTCCCCAATATTCATCAACCAGTTCAACTCTGTTAGTTTTTGAAAAGGGATATTTACTGAGAAGGTATATAACAAGAACAATTCTTATAGAATAATTATAATTGTTATAGAACAAAGTATAACAAGAATAAAACAACTCCAACCCAAAGTGAGTTACAATATCTCTTTGAACACATGAAATACAAAAGTTAGTCAGGAAAAAACAATAAAGAGAACACATGGGACCATGAGGTAATGCTAAACTCCCTAATCAGGGAATCTTTGTGAAGTTCTCTTTAGGTGTAACTCCTGTCTGGGCTCCAAGAATCAGTTATTTAAAAAGATGGATCCTCCATTAGATCTCTGAAGTTACTATCATCCTTGGGTGACTTTTTCACATCCATTTTAAAGCATTTCCTCTGTCATTACCAATAGTTTCTGATGAATTTCACTTGTACCTCCAGGTTGGTTTTTGGTTTGGTTTGGCTTGTTTTCTTGGAAGGGGACTGCTTTGTTTTCAGGGCAGGGGTACTTTGATTACTTTTCTGACCTTTAGAAATTCACAAGGTGATAACCGGGTCAAATTTTCTCTAAATATTTATTTACTTTAGATTAAGATGTATAAACACAAAAGAAACAATCATTATGGCCAGGTAGGAGGTGAAGCAGCACTAATAAAATGAAAGTAGAGGAAAGGTTCTGGTTCAACACTTCCCATATCATCAACTCCTTTGGATCCATAATCAGCTAGATGATTCTTCATCACTACAAAACACAGGTCACATAAGTCATGGAAGGCTGGAATTAGGCTCATCAAGCCTCCACACATGGTTGAATTGGAAGTAAATTGGAAAATATTTGTACATGCTCTATAGAAGCCACCAGGATCGGTAAATACAGCCATACTCTCAAATACTTAAGTACTATCCAGTTTCTCCATTAAATTTAAATTTTACATTAAAATAATCAATAGAAATTAGAATATCTATGCCAAATCAATGTCTTAGGAAACTGAAACATGTTTGTCATGAGATCAGAGAATTAAATGTTGCATCTCATATTCACTCAAGCTGTATTCGCTTGTTGTAGGCATTGTGCTAATGAAATAAAGGTCATGAGTGTGATGTGCATATGGGTAAATTAGCTTTATGTTGTTCCATGGCCACCAACTACACACCCTATCTAGCCATTTTATAAGTCAATCCATTATCTTGGGCATTTTTTTCATGGACCTCGAAGGGATTTGTGTAAAAGAATATGATCAAATCAAAACCAATTCATTCCCATTCCTAGAAATACATCTCAAAGTACACATTTAAAAATGAATGACATTTTTAACATGAAGAACAGTGCATGAATGATAAAAAGTAAGCAATCTTTCACATTCTTAGAGCTGAAGATTTTCAGGAGACCCTAAAATAGGTATAAAAGGAAATTCCATGAAAAAAATCATTAATTATGTGTCAGAAACTTAAAAGACATGATTTCTTTACAGATCTCCTAATCACCTTTTACTTCCATTCTTTTCCCTTTCTATCTATCCCATGTACTGCTATCAAATTAATACTTAATACATAGGTTTTATCAGTTTGTTTACTTGTTCAAAAATTTCATTAGCTCCCCATTCCCCATTATATAAAATCCAAACTTTGGACTAGAATTCAAGGGCCTTTATGGTTTACTTCTGACCTTATCTTTCTAGACTTATCTTCTATGATTTGCCTTTATATGTCCTACAATTCATGTCCCTTTTTGGTCTCTTACTTTGTTTCTGCTGTTCTTAATTCCTGGGATACCCTCACCCATTCTGCCCTTACCGACCTTTCAAAATGGAAGTGTTTTCTTCATAAAATCTCAGATCAACCTTGTTGGAAGTAATCTCTGCCTCTTCTGAATCTACTACACTTTTTTGAACTTAAGAGCATTTGCAATAATAAATTACACATCTTTAAATAATTTTAACCCTCCTCCTTACCAATTTCCTCAAACTCAAATCCAGATCCTAAATATATTCCATAATTTTTTCCTCAAGTAATTTCACTTCTCCTCACCTTTCTGTGAAAGTAATTATCATAGTTATCTAAGATTCAAAATTTTGAATCATCATTGGTTGTTCTTTTTCTCCTATCTTCCACATCTATCCAGTTACAAAATCCTATCAATTCAGTCATTCTGTTAGTGGCTCAAGTTTTAAACAGAGTTAACCTCAAGTAGTAATAACCTGATATTAATTAGATCATCTCATAGAGAAAATAGGAATTCCAATCATTAAAAATGACAGTTAACTGTCATTTTTTAGAGTATGTGAGGCACAGAGACAAGACTAAGAAATTTCTGAGAAGACTTGGTGAATTAATTGTTATGGGAATAGGGTCTGTGAAAAACTTGGAGAGTTAACTATGACTTTTGAGAAATTCTAAAGAGATATTTTGAGAAAAAAAAGTTTAAATAATTCTATAAAGCAGACATTGTGTGAAGAATTCCTGAGACTTTGCCAACTTCAGAGAACAGAATTCTTGAATTATGGTTCTATTGTATCAGTAGAGTCAGGAGTTAGTGCTGTTGGTTGGTGATAGCACTAGCTTTGACATTTCAAGCTTTTATTGATACATTTTGTTTTGTTTTTTACATCACCATATTTTCCCTAAGTATCTCTTTCTCTTCCTCCTCTTCCAAAGAGCTATGCCATATAAAGGAAAATATTTCAAGGAAAAGAAAAAGGAAAGATGAAAAAAAGCATGATTCAAAAAAAGTAATAATATCAAACAAATAGGGACAGCTAGGTGGCGCAGTGGATAAAGCACCAGCCCTGGATTCAGGAGTACCTGAGTTCAAATCCGGTCTCAGACACTTGACACTTACTAGCTGCGTGACCGTGGGCAAGTCACTTAACTCCCATTGTCCCGCAAAAAATATAAATTATATCAAACAAGTGAAAATATATGCGACAACACTTGTGGACCTCTCGACTCTTAAAGGATGAGAGGAAAGGAGTGTAGGACTGAATTCTCAAATCTTGTTTAAACCATGTTTATCCTTTATAACTGGAATATTTACTCTTCATTTTGTTTTGATGTGTGGTGGTTCATTACGTTTACATCATTATAATCACTATGTATGTAGTTTTCTTCATTTTGCTTTCACTTTGCATCAGTTCACATGAATTATTCTATACTTCTCTGTATTTATCACCTTCATCATTTTTATAGTGATATTCTAATATGTTCACATAAGATAATTTGTTAAGCAATTAATAGGCAGTACTGGGACCCAGTGGTTCCATATTACTTAGATAATATCTGTTCTACCATTTCCAGGCATCAGGAATTAGGGAAAGGTAGAATGGCCTGCTTAATGAACACATGAGTTCCAGATTTGACCAGTAACCTTGCTTCACCTCTGATCTTATTGGGAAACCTTCTAGTTTATCTCCATTATAGATACTGATTGATGATGGTTTTAGATAAATATTACTTATTATTTTAAAGTAAGCTCCATTTATTCCTATGTGTTTTTAATAGGAGTGGGTGCTGTGATAAAATAATGGAATTTGGCAGACTCTCTGTGGTCCCACCTGAATGATCTAGTATTGTTTGGGAAACCAGCTACATACCTACTTGGGATGATTGATATGGGCCACACCTGGCCTGCCCTGAGTGACATATGCTGCTGATGTCAGCAGGGGAACCACTCTCTGACATCCAGCTTGAAGGACTTCCCTTTTGGGGGAGGGAGAGTAAAAGTAGAAAAGCGAAATTCTCGCTGAGGGGACCTTGTCTTTCCTGTCAGTAAGCTTCCAAGAGCAGACTGCAGAGGGACTGCATAGTTGTTTCCTATTGAAACTAAGGACCCCAGGTGGTGAGTTAATAAAAACGAGTCCAACTCTTTGAATTAGCTGAGCTGGAAGCAAGTTTGGGGATTGGGTCAGTCTTTGCTAGAGCCAGGGAGCTTAGCCATTTTTCTCTTTCCCTATTTCTCTTGTCTTTGACTTAGTTAATTTCACCATTGCTGTGTATTTTATTCCTATTAATAAAACCTGATTTGTTTGTGGAATAGAGGCTTTTAATCTCCTTTCTTATTGGCCTGGGAGAAATAACTAAAAAGGTAGTTTGGAAGGGAGGAAACTTTGGACCTAGAGATCCCTCATTATTTTCTGAACCTCAGCATTACAGAAAGCCACCCAATTAACTCTCCCCATATTAAATTTAACCTCCACAGTGCTGTATTTTGTCACAGGCTTTTTCTGTATCTATTGAAATAATAATATTATTTCTATTGGTTGTGTTATTGATATGGTCAATCATACTGATAGTTTTCCTAATATTGAACTAGGCCTGTATTCCTGGTATAAACCCCACCTGGCCATACTGTATGATTTTCATGATATATTGCTGTAATCTCTTTGATAATATTTTATTTTAAATTTTTGAATTAATATTCATTAGGGAAACTTGTCTATAATTTTCTTTCTCCATTTTAGTTTTTCCTGGTTTGGGTATCAGCATCATCTTTGAGTACATACTTACTAAGTGCTTATTAGCTAACTAGTTGATTTAGGGCATAACAGAGCAGGCTATGCAACAGGGTCAATTGTTGATAGGTAGTAGCATAAGATAAAGGGGGCCACCTAATGAAAAGAGAAGAAATTATGTCTAGAAAATGACTTTCTTATAATTCTGCACTCATAAAATGGTCTATAAAGAGTTTGGCAGATTGCAGAGGAAACCTTTGGTTCCCATTAGTGATATAGTGTTAGCTAAGAGGTCAGGCTTATACATAGTTGTTTGTTATTTTAAATTACACTGTAAGAACTGTGAGAGCAGAAATTGGGTTTTTGGGGTGTGTGTGTGTGTGTGTGTGTGTGTGTGTGTGTGTGTGTTATATTTTGGGGGGGGGTAGGGGAGAGGGAGGTTGCCTTTCTCTATATATCCAGTTCTTAGTACAAAGCCTAGTGCTTAATACATGCTAATTGACCAGTTGCCTGGAATTTGATCCCTCCTTTTCTTTGCCTCATAAAGTCCCTCTCCTCCTTTAGGATGTAGCTCCTGCAGCAACTTTTTCATGAAATTTTCCTGATCTCCCCAAATGTTAGTGCCCTCATTCTCAGACTTCCTTTCATTTAAGCAATTTGCACAAATCAGCATTGTATTTTTTGGTGTGTTTGTATGTGTGTGCTTGTTTTCCCCCATTAGAACAAAGCTTCTTAAACTGTGGGTCACAACCCCATATGGGGTTGCATAACTGAATATGGGGGATTGGCAAAAAATTTGGCAACAGTAGAAGGTTATGTATACCTATTTTATATACCTATATGCCCAGAATTGTATAAATATTTCTTGAGTAAAAAGGGGTCATAAGTGGAAAAAATATAAGAAGCCCTGCAGAGACACTGCTCCATTCTTTTTACACGTACCCCAGTGCCTGAAACATAGTCACATTTAATTATTGATTGATTTATTAATAGAAGATATTTAAATTGTTGAAAGATTAATTGAAGGGAGTCACACTTTGATATAGGAATAGCAAGATAAGGAGCTATTTTGATGAAAGCAAATTTGACTCAGTAGAAAGAGTGCTAAGGGAAGCTAGGTTGCACAGTGGATAGAGCACTGGCCCTGGATTCAGGAGGACCTGAGTTCAAATCCGGCCTCAGACACTTAACACTTACTAGCTGTGTGACCCTGGGCAAGTTACTTAACCCCAATTGCCTCACCAAAAAAAAAGAAAGAAAGAAAGAAAGAAGGAGTGCTGGATTTGGACTTGGGACACTTGATTTCAAATCACAACTTCACCATTTATGGTTGTATGGTTCATAGCAATTTCTTCTCTTAAACTCATTTTGGTCATCTGTAATATGGGATGATACTTGTACTACCTGCTTCAATATGCTATTGTGATGGGGTGGGGAAAGTATTTTGTAAGTATTAAAGCTCTATAAAAATCTGAATCTTTTCCCTAAGAAATGTAGGAGATTTGTGTTCCCTAAACCTTATATACCTTCTCTTCTCTTGCCTATCTAAATTTACCATAAAGGCCAGCTCATACCATTTCTTTCATGAAGCTTTTTTCTGATCCCCACAGCATGTTGTTTTCCTCCTCTGGATTTTCATAGGATATTATACCTCTCTTACATTTGTCAAATTCTCTTTTGTGTTATATTTATTGTGTATTTGGTCTATACATATTTCCAGAGGCCATTTCTTTGTATTCCCTACATGTTCCAGAATTCATATAATGCCTCACATCATACTTTATGCATAGTAAATAATTAACATTTATTTGTTGAATGAATGTTATGGCATTTGTTATATACTGTCTTATAGTTAACTCAGCTGTCTTATAGACTATAATTCAACTGAACATTTTTAAGTGTTCAAAGTACAAAAATACTATTTTAGGTGTTGAACTAAAAAATGATAAAAAAAAAATTAGGTGTTAGAATTATGTGATATAGGTTAGGTTAGCTCTTTCCCTATAAAGCACATGTATCCCTGGTATAGATCTTCATATTTACACTCTGGGCTGGATTTCTCATATATTTATTACATCACAATATCAGGTTTGAATACAAGAGAAGGATCACTACCACATGGCTGCCTTCAAACTCTCTCCAGGTCCTTGAGGGAATCCTGTTTTGTGTTCATTACCTCTCCCAATTCATCTTGAAATATTGAGCTCCCATCAGTGCACTTCCATCTACAGAAACCCAGATACTCACAATGATGACACAATCTTAAACATGATCATTTGATTACAATAAAGTAAAAGGAATAAAATAATAATAATAACAATAGTAATAATATATCTAGGATTCTTATAAGGTAAATACAGAAATAATGCATATTTCACAGTCAGACATAAACCTGGGTCATACTCTCACAAATTCACTCAGTATCTGTGAGGAGGAGTAGGCAGACATTTGCAGAGATGAATGAGAAAAGCCTATGTGGTCAGGTCTGGTTTAGCTGACACCTTCTGCAAAAGTATTGTTTCACTCCTTTAAGGAAAAGATGATGTCCTTTAGCCCAAAATTGGCAAAAATATCTGCAATTTTGCTCCTTTGAAGGACTATTCTTCTCCTCTTCCTCACAGAAATAACAGGTGAAAATGTAGAGAAATATATTCTATATCTTCTTTTCTCAGCAGGAAATCATAATAGAAAGCATAATACATTCTCTTCTCTTTCTCCTAACAAGTCATAATAGAGAGGATATCTCTCTATTCTTTCTTCTCAGCTGCAGGTGGTAGTAAAGAGAATTCTGAGCTCTTATCAATCAACCAATCTGCCCATAAATAAGAAAATTACAGTTTCTTTTTAACATAGTTCCTTTCATTTTTTTTCTCTATCTCTTCTCCAATATATCTACATTCAGACCCCGGGTCCTCTCTGCAAATGACTCTACCTTAGAATATCCATCATTTTCCTGTGCCTGTCCTTTAAGAGTAGGGGAGTGGTGGCTTTTATTCAGTGATGTAAATTAACACACCTAGTTGAACCTTCACATCCCAGTGACACTGTAATCCTGTAGATTATCAAAAAAAAACCCACTTCTCACTTCCCACTGTAAAGAATTAATTGTTATTTGAGGGTTTTATGCCTCAGTACACACTGGCCTGGGGCTCCACAAACCGCATGGTGCTCCACCCACTGGTTGTAGCCATTGCCAGGGCTCTGGCACCTCACATCATCACCACTCACCAACGCCTACATGGGCCTGGCAAAATTATAATGATTGGAAGCCTAGTGAGGGCAGTCATGTGATTGTCAGAGCAGCCATCCCATTGGCTGGGGCTGTGTGGGGTGTTTCTAGGTTTGGGGGAGGAGAATTGGGCATTCTAGGTGGAAGCTGGAAAGTGACAGGCGTTCTGCTGCATATTTTCAGCTGATTCCTGGGCGGTGGTATTTTTTCAGGTATTATAATTTCCCTTTCCCCATTTTATTTCCTTTCCTTTGATCCTACTGATCCTGTTTGTGTTTGTTTTTTTTAAGTTCGTTCTTGTTAAAAGAAATCTTGTTCTGTTTTGAGGGAGGCTGCCGGTCTTCTTCCTTGCCCCAATATTGCAGTGAGCCAGTTAGCTAGCGCTCCCCAATTAAAAATTGGTCCCCACAATTTTTGGCAAGTCCAGCAGCCAGAATGAAGCCCAAATATTCTACCTGAGGTAAACACCATTTCATCTTTGACTTAGAGACCTTGTGGCCTCTCTTGTTTAGTTCTAATAATAAATGGCGGCTGTCTTCCTGACAGGTGTCAGCATCAGGGGAGACTAAAAGTAAATCATCTACATACTGCACTAAAGTGGAACCTTTAAAAGTAATAGAGGCAAAAAAAAAAAGTAATAGAGGCCAGGTCCTGTTGTAAAATTTGAGAAAATAATGTAGGACTGTCCACAAATCCCTGTGGGAGTCTAGTCCAGGTCCCCTGTGTATTTTTCCAGGTAAAGACAAATAAATACTGGAAGTCCTCATGCACTGGTATAGAGAAAAAGGCAGAGCAGAGGTCTACCACTGTGAAGCATGTAGCCTCACATGGGATTGAAGAAACTATGGTGGCAGGATTAGGGACTATAGCATGTCTAAGAATAACATAATTGTTAATAGCTCTAAGATCTTGTACAAAATGATAAACAGGTTTGCCATCTGGGCCAGGCTTGGGTTTTTTAACTGGAAAAATGAGAATATTACATGGATAATGATGGCATGAGGCAATAATACCCTGACTTTTCAGAGCCTCATTTATAGGGGTGATCCCTTCTATAGCTTCTTTAGACAATGGATACTGCGGAATGGATGGAGGTGGTCCCCCTTTAACTTTAATAGTAACAGGCATAGCAGATTTAAGGAGCCCCACTTCAGTAGAGCATGAGGCCCATAGGGACTCAGGAATGTCAGAGGGGATTTTGGATGTATCCCGTACTGCTCCTTGAGCATCTGCAATCAAAATTGGTAATAAATGAGCAGTATGAGATGTAGAAACTGGACTATGTCCAGCAATTGTGTTCTACATAGCTGCTCTCATAAGCAAACTATGGACTTCCTGAATGTATTTGGCTGTTCTCTCAGCCTCTATCAGGGTATCTTACATGTACCTGTCTCTTCTCCTATTGGTAGCATTTGTTTTAGAGACATACAATGGCTCTCCAAGGAGAAAGGCAAATATATGACTCTACCATAAGACAAAGTCAACAGCTCACCTGTGTTTGACTCTCAATCTGGTTTATTAAGTCCAGCACGCAAAAAATTAAAAACCTCAAATAACAATTAATTCTTTACAAAGGTCAGGACAAAACCCCTAAGGTGTGTCAGTACTGTGAAAAACAAGGACACTCATTGAGAGAATGTAGAATTAGAAAGCAAGAACTCAGGTGGGCAGTAACTGAGGGTCTGGAATATTTTCTCAGGAGAAACTAGAATAATTATGGAAATTTTTACCAGAAAGGAAACAACCAAGATAATTACAGACCTTATTACAACCAGAATCAGTATACTCATAGACCCTATCAGGGAGGTACAGAAGGACAGAATGAGAATCGGGGTAACTCTAGAATCCCTCAGAGGGAGACACAGGACTGATGGTGTCCAGGAGAGGAGTGGAAAATAAATACAGAAAGCTTTACTTTTCCAGATCCTGAATTTTTGAACCTTCTTGTACCAATCCATTCACCTCCCCAGAGTATCAAACTCCATGTGACCCTCAAAGTTGGGGACACTATTATGATTGTCTGTTAGATACAGGAGCCTCTAAATCAGTCTTGGTGTGTAAACCAGATCCTGGATGCAATGCTATTGGATCTTTAAATGTGGTAGGAGTCTCAGGTAAGGCCCAAAGAGTGGCAGAATTAACCCCTTGCATGGTATCTATGGGGCCTTTAACTATAGAACATTCATTTTTACTTATGCCCAATGCCCCTGTAAATTTATTAGATCGTGATCTCCTTTGTAAACTTAGAACAACCATATCTTATGCTCCAGATGGGGCTATCTCTCTGCGGCTGCCAGAGGATACTGTAAACAACTAATTCTTTACATTACCATTACTTCAACTCTTCATTCCCATCTGTTTTAATACTCCCACCTCAAAAGTTCATCATATCTCCACCTAGCCCTTCTACCGTGCCTTCTGGAATGCCTGTTCCATAGGCAACAAACTCCCCTTAATCTTAAATCTATTCCTCTCTCACTCCTTCCATCCAAAAGCTCTTACTGAAACCTGACTTCTCCCTGATGTCACAACCTCCTTGGCCCCCTTTTCTAGTGGGGCTTGTAACTTCACTCAGTCTCCTTGCCTCACTAGTCAAAGCAGGGGAGTTGGAATACTATTTTGTAGGTTCTCCCCTTTCCTCCATTAATTCATTAACCTCTCTTCCTTTGAGATCCATGCTATTCATGTACACCACTCAATAAAAATGCTAGTAGCTGTTGTTATTCTCTTTATTTTCTTAATGAGTTTGATACGTAGCTTACAATTTTTCTCTCCTCAAATCGTGTCCTCATTGAATTCTACCCCAACTAGGGGATTTCAATATCCATATCTATCCTCCCTGAAATATCCTAACCACTCAACCCCTCAACCTGCTCACCTCCCATGACCCATCCATCCACCTCATCCACATAAAAAAAGATGGTTATACTCTTAATCTTGCCATCACCCACAAATGAACCAGCTCCATGTTCAAGAATTCTGAAATCCCCTTATCCATCTGTAACTTGGCTTTTTCCCTCTCCCTTCCTTTATTCACACCATGATCTACAATTCCTTGACCTTTGAATTCCTTCTCAAACTATCTCCCCTGCACAAGCCACTCTCTCCTATTCTTACCATCTTGACTCCTTAGTGAACCAATTCAACCCTATACTGTCCCTCCTCTCTTGAATCCCTATGACCACTGGTATCTTATCACTGATTATCTCTAGCTACATCTCAGCCTTGGAACTCTCACCATTCATTGCCTTTGCTCCTAGATACATGCTGTTGAATAAAGATAGATAAAATCATGCAACCATTCTGACTGGGTTCACTACAAATTTATTTACATAGCCTCAACTGGGCCTTCACTGCTGCCAGGCGATCCTGCTATATCTCTCATGAATTCACTGTCCGATTCTCCACAGCAGCTACTCTAAACCTTTTCATCCCCTCTCAAACTTACCATTGGTTCTCCCTTCTCTCACTCTTTCAGTTGAGAATTTTGACTCATATTTTAATAAAAACAATTGAAGTTATCTACCATGAACTCCCTCTTTTTGCCTCTTCCTTCTCTCCTATCAATCATCTTTTTCACTCACATCCTTTCACTTTTCTCCTTCATCCCTGTCTCACTTGGCTCTACTTGTTCAAACAATCCCATTCTATCCTGTCTCCTCCAACAGATTTTCTCCCCTGCTATTCTCACTCTTTTATTTATTTTCATTCTCTCCCTTTCTACTGGTTCATTTCCTACTAACCACAAACATACCCATGTCTTCCCATCCTGAAAAACCCCTAACTTGACCCTTCCATCCCTACTAATTATTATACTATGTCTCTTCTGCCTTTGTAACTAAACTCCATGAAAAGTCCATTTCTCTTCTCTCATTCTGTACTTAACCCCTTGCAATCTAGTTTCTGACATAATTCCACTGAAATTATTCTTTGTGATGATCTATCTAGTTGCCTTTTCTCAATCCTCATTCTCTTTTACCATTCTGCAGATACTGACACTGCTGATCACTTTCTCCTCTTTGATATTCTCCTCTCTTTGTTTTTGGGACACAATATCTCCTGGATTTCTTCCTGCCTATCTGACTACTCTTTCTCTGTTTCCTTTGCTGAATCCTCACCTAGTTCATGCCCTCTAACCATAGCTATTTCTTGGGGTTTTGTCCTGGTCCCTTCTATTCTTTCCCTATACAACCTCCCTTGGTCATCTCACCAGCTCCCATGGATTTAATTTCCATCTCTTTCCTTAATGGTTCTCTAATCTACTTTTCCAGTTCCCTTCTCTCTGCTGACCTGCAATCTCACATCTTCAACTGCCTTTCAGATATCTTGAACTGAATTGCAGTAGATATCTTAAACTCAATATGTCCAAAACAGAATTCATTATCTTTCCTTCTAACCCCACCCAAAACTTCCCTATTACTATGCAGGATAATACCATCTTCCCAGCCTCTCTGGCTCAAAACCTAGAAGTCAACCTGGATTCTTCATAATTTCTCAATTCCCTTATCCAAGTCCCTTCCTACCTTTCCATTTTTCTTACACCTTACTCTCCAATGAACACTATTTAATTCAGTGATTCTGGCCTCCTGCCTGTTCCGTGAACAAGACATTCTATTCCTCAGCTCAGGGAATTCTCTTGGCTGTCCACCATTCCTGGAATACTTTCCCTCCCTTGCTCCAACTTCTGACCTCCCCAGCTTCCTTTAAGTCCCAACTAAAAACCCTACTTTCTACAGGAAGTTTCCCCCAACCCCTCTTAATTACTAGTGCCTTTCCTATGCTAATTGTTTCCTATTTATCCTGTATTTTTTGTATGTTGTCTCTCCCATTACACTGTAAGCTCCTTGCAGGCAGGGATGGTATTTTGCCTCTTTCTATATCCCCAGCAGATAGAACAGCCTGGCACATAGTAGGTGCTTAATATATGCTTATTGGTTGATAACCAAATAATCATCTTCTATATGGGATCATGTAAATTATATTTACTCTATAATCATAGATCAGTTGTGGTATCCATATTTTCCCATACATTAACCTAAAATCTTCTCTAGTTCTTCAAATCTTTATATGCAAATCACTCCAAAGTTCCCTTAGAACTCTTTTTTTTTTTTTTTTTTTTTTGCAGGGCAATGAGGGTTAAGTGACTTGCCCAGGGTCACACAGCTAGTAAGTGTCAAGTGTCTGAGGCCGGATTTCAACTCAGGTACTCCTGAATCCAGGGCCGGTGCTTTACCACTGCACCATCTAGCTGCCCCCCTTAGAACTCTTAATAAAAGTATGCTCCAGAAAAGGAAGCCAATTCCCTCTACACCTAAATTTTCCTACATCTACACAATTTCCAGGTGGCTTTATTAAGCCTATTAATGTGGTTTCCTGGTTACCTAAGGGCAGAAAACACCTCCTTACATGGAGAAAGAGCTCTTCATATTTTGTAGATGCTCTGAAACCATCTGAATCAATACACCCTGCCCACTGACCAGACAAGATTCTGGATACAAATGAAGGGAATCAAGTCTACCCAAGATAAATACAGTATACTTGTATATTTTTGCTATGAGAAAACAAACATTTTAGCAACTGATCCATAAAATGATTTATAAGTAATATAGAAATGATCTATGAAAAGTCTCATTTTCTTCCAATATCAGAAATAAACTGGCATAAATCATGCCCAGCCCCGCTGACCTAGTGAAAAGAGCTCCCCCCCCCCAATTCAGCTTCGGGGCAACTAAGTGGCACAGTGGATAAAGCACCAGCCCTGGATTCAGGAGTACCTGAGTTCAATTCTGTACTCAGACACTTGATACTTACTAGCTGTGTGGCCCTAGGCAAGTCACTTAATCCTTATTGCCCAACAAAAACAAAACAAAACAAAAACAAAAACAGAAGTGATAGCTTCAAATCTCAGTTCTAATAATGAAAAACAATGTAAATAAGTAAGTTCCTTTACCACCTTTTCAAACAATGTCATATTTCTGTACTTCAGAAGATCTAATATACTATCGTTCTGAGAGATTTAAATATGAAGCCCTTCTCTTCTCTCCCTCCTGCCCCTACACAATTGCAAAGACATTGTGGCTCATATCACCTTTAAGCTTATCCCCTCTAATACTATGACTGCTTCTTTCTCATGATGCTAAAATTATTCTTTATCTCCCAAATCAATTTTTATGACTTTGATAATTTTCCAGAGATGATATTAGTCAGAATTTCAAAACTAAACTATTTTAAATATTTAATGGGATCCAAAAGAGCTAAATTACATTATAAGTACACTAGATATATATGACAGAGTAAAAAGACTAATTACAACATTTTGTTTTTAGATGTATCTTTGGAGTAGAATGTCAAATGTTCTTTCAATTTTTCCTTTGGAAGAAACAAAAATTTCCACACAATCTCAGCATGTATTCATCTTGCACAATATTCTTTCTTTTGAGTCAAGTATCATTTGTCTTATCTTATTTCGTTGTACTCTTTGACATTTCTTTTTATATATATTTTTCTCATCCTGTTTGGGAAAGTCCAAAATCATCTACATTTAGAAAGTATATGAATTTCATTAGTAAAAATTGATTCAGTGTACCTAAACTCCCCTTTTACTTCTTTGTTTAATATCAATTTAGGCTCTAATAAACTCAGCCTCCTGGTGAGTATTTTAATGGTCTTTTCATCCTCCCCTGATGACCATGTTTATGCTAAGTTTTGATACAGTATACAGGACTTGTATAGTAATTAGCATTCAAATGGATCAGTGATTTTCTTTTCACTGTTTGAATTATCTATTTCCAGCCTTTGGAATGGAATCCGATGAGTTAAGCCTCATAATAATCAAGACAGATTAACAATTCAAATACTAAATTAGTCATCCAGAGGAGAGATAAAAGAATTAGAACATCCATGTCTCTGGCAGGTTATACAATCAAAATTGAATAATTAAACTAAAAAGAAGCACAAATGTGGTCAATGTTTTATACACAATTGCAGGAAGTTTGGGAAAATATGTTCCAGATAATCCAGAAATGATATTCAATGCCAGAGCATGTTGTTCGTTAGGTTTAAAAGTTTTTACTATGGTCACTGATTAAATTCCATAAGGGAAAAAATAAATTAGAATTACCATGGCTGTATATGATTTATCCTAAAATGTTAAAGAAATTACTTCATAAATTTATTAGAGCACTGCTAATTATTCCAAACATGATTTTGAGAA
The DNA here is from genome assembly GCF_019393635.1 of Dromiciops gliroides. Classification (NCBI taxonomy): domain Eukaryota; kingdom Metazoa; phylum Chordata; class Mammalia; order Microbiotheria; family Microbiotheriidae; genus Dromiciops; species Dromiciops gliroides. The sequence continues at coordinate 192,442,359 of NC_057863.1, forward strand.
TAACATTTTCCAATCTCCCTGAAATTTATTTTATAATCAGAATTTGTGATCTTACACATCTATAGCAATAAAAAGTAAATAAAGAGAAGAAAGGAAGAAGGGACTATGAAAAAGAGAAATGACCTTGTCCATTGAAACTTTAATGCATAATTTTATTGGTGCTATTGGTATTCATATCATTGGTCTGACTTGGGGCCAAGAATGATTTCTGAGCTATTACCAACTTTAATAATTAATGAAACAATCTCAACCAAGACAATGTACCTAACTAAAAGAAGGAAATATTGTATTGAATACTGTGTAGCAAACATTTATCAAACATATATCACCATAATAGAAGGAAAAGATACCTAGTAAAATGAGTAAGAAAAATGCCAGGTTTTTCAGATTGATGATTTTGACTCTCTCAAATTCATGAATAAACTGGCAAATAGTAGAAATGAATTTGTTGAAAAGAACTTTTGCCACATGTATGCTAGATAAATAGTTTGAATATATTTTTAGCACAATTAATCAAATACCCTGGAGCCTACTTTCTTGTTCATGGCTTTAGGCAGCTTAATGTGAAACTTAATTTGTGCTAATCTTCTCAAGGTTAGTAATGTGTGAAATATACTGTACAATGGATTTACTCAATTTACAATACTGTTGAATTTATAACAAAATTATAAATGATCACTTGGAATTTTTATGTTGTTTTGTCATGTACATTTGCTTATACGAATAAATATACCAAAGTAAAGTAGATGCCCAATAATTAAAATCAACTCTTAATAGCTTTTTAAAGCATCATCTAATGATTAGAAAAATATTATTTTTTTAAATCACAGTTACAAATGCCTTCTATATAACCATAGTCAGTATATACAATGAAGAGGTCTGTTTGTTGCTTTATAAAGAAAAGAATGGTTTGACCTTGGATATCATCTAATTATCTGGAGATCAATGCAACTCAATGGGGATATGGTTGAATATTTACTTGCATAGATTTAGCACAAAAATGAAAGCATCAGAGGCTTCTAGCAACTCCTTAAGTTTAGGAACAACCACCCGAGCTTTAAGAATTGCTCCCACCAAAATATAATACAGACTTATGCAGATCACTATATTTAGACTAGTCAAGCTATTTATTAGCACATTTGATATAAAATGTATTCAAAATTTGTAATATCTAAATAATTCCAAAAATCACCTCAGGAGATTAGGGAAAGTGGTGGGCTATTCAATTGATATTTTAAATATACATAGGCCATTACATTGGAGGAAAATTCCCCCCAAACACCTAATGGGAGAAACTTAAAAAGAAGTAATGATGTGAAAAAGATATTCAGAGATGAAGCAAATTGCATGCAATAAGGCAGAAAATAAAAACGAATGAAATTTTAGGTTGGACAAACATATCTCCGGCCGAGGACTGCTCTATCCATGTTTTATTGTAAGAATTCATAAAATAACTATGGAAGTGAAGTGGATCACTTAAATCTAATAGAATTTTTAAAAATACAAACAATTCTGCTAAATGAGATAAAAAAATATGACTGGGCTAATGATATACCTACCTTTCAAGAAAATAGTGGAAAAATTGGTTGTCCTACAAATCTACCATATGACTAACTCAGTAAAATGAGAACATGTTTTGAGCATTTTAGAGTGTTACACAAATGTAAAATTTTATTATTGGCAGCAGTAGTCATGTTAAATTAACAAGGTAGGAGAAAAGGATGTGTCTTGACTCTTTGGGGGTAAGGACTTTTTATTTCTTTCATAATGACTGTCAGTTGAAATAAAAGCCAAGCAAAGCAGAGTTGGTAAAGAATAAATATGTCTTCTTCCCACATGCATGAAGATGAGAGGAATAAACTACTTTTCGTAGTATTTACAATTTGAATCATTTCACCTATTTATTTACTTATTTATTTTAGGATTCAGCATTCAGTGGGGAGAAATGAAAAGGTAGCAGAAAACCTGAGAGATTTATTTGTTTTTAATTATATCACTTACAGTGGAAAGAACATAGATTGTACATAACTTCAATGATTAAAGGACATAATTTAAATTTCCTACTAATAAAAAAGAACCTGATATTTTATAATACATGCAAAAATATCTACATAATAAGTGCTCCTAAGACTATGACATAACCTCTCAGAGAAGTGGTAGAAACCACATCACTTGAAATATTCAAAGGAGACTCAAGAAAGCACTCAGGAATATGCCTTAGGGAACCTGATGATCTCAATCTGTTTACTTGAGTTCCTCTATTGGTTGTAATTTAGAAAAGGAGCTTAAGGTTTGATCCATTTCCAAGACACTTAAATGTTTTACTTAGTGATTTGAAGAGTGATTTTTTTATCTGTCTCATAATGGCCAATTCATGAACATGAAATTTTTGATTCACAATGTCTATATGTACTTGTGAAGACTTTGATGATTAGTCATTGCAGGTATTTATACCTATGCATATTTCTTTTTCCATAATCTGATTATCAGCTAATATTTGGGTCATCCATATGTTCAAGGCAATGTGAGATATACATAAATATTTTTTTCTGATCTGGACTTGTGCTTTATTCAGTATGGGTAGCTCATGCTGAAGAAAACACTTTTCTAATGAAGATTAGCAAATACTCTATAGTCTTAGGAGGAGCCTAAACTACCAAGAGTTTAAACAATTTGCCCAGAATCATAAAGTCAATATGTGTCAGAGGGAATAATTGAACCCAGGTCACCCAAAGTACAAGACTAGTTCTCTACTGATTACATCATACTGCCTTTTGTACTATTCTCTTTTTCTGAGAAATGCTCTTCTTCCTCTGCCTATATGAATTTTATCAATTGTTTGTGCCCTTATCAGGAGTCTTCATTTATGAAGTTTTCCCTAATTGTTCCAGCTCATTCTAAATTCATCCAAAGTTTCCTGACTCTCCATAGCATTTATAATCTGTACAGTAAATTTTAGCATTTAATTAGTCACATGAACATTTTATTTTATAACATATCTTATTGTTCCATACTGTTTCCTATTGGTAAGTTTTGTTTTCACATGAAGATTGCAAATTCTTCTAAGGCAAGCACTTCTTTTAGTACTCTCTAAGAAGATAGTCAAAATTCTAAGAGGAAGATAATCATATACAGCTAGACACATCATTGAACATAGTCTCAATCTAGATTTAGCTAATGTTTCCAAAAATTAATATGGGTAACATCCTATTTTTAAAGAACACAATTATAATATCTAATCTCTTCCCTATCCTTAGAATATGTAGAATAAGAAATATTATATAACTATGATTTTTACTCTTTTAGAATATTACCCACGTAGAAGTCAATACATTGATAAAAAATGTTTTCTATTGAGAAAGATGCTCACAGATGTTTGAATACCTACCTTCCAAACCCTAATTTCCCAGTTCTTCAATCTACTCAATTTCCATGACCTACTTATCTACTCTTCCACAATTACAGAGAAGTTTTTATTCTTGATCTTGTTATCATTCACAAAATATTGCACTTGGATGTTTATGAATTCTGAAATTCTGTTATCTAATCATACTCTTTTATCATTTTATCTTTCCCTATGCCTTATAATCCCAACCCCTGTCCCTCATTGAGATATACACTCCCTCTACCACCCATGACTTTTCCCTACACTCTCCAGAATTGAGACAAGCATCATTTGCCAGTAGAGCTGAGAGTCCTACTCACTGTATTTTTTAACAGATTTTGCTGTACTGAACAAGTGTGGACATGTGGATATATTATAAATGCCTTGGATTAGGTCATTGATTAATTTGAAGTGACCACCACCAAACAATGATGGGACCAGCACAGGTAACCAGAATCATGACTTTGGTGTTTTCCCCTCTCCTTTAATGATAATGACATGACACCTATATCCCAATGTGACCCCTATTCTTTGGGAGGTATTTTCCCTTGGGTTGGTAGCCTATGCCCTAGTATCCAACTATATGCAGGGAAGCCTCCAGACCACCAAAGTCTACATAATCAAAAATTAGGAAAATCTTTGAGGAACATTTGTATACCACCAAAAGTCTAGGAATGGAATGTGGTAGAACATAATTAGATGAAGCCTGTAAATCTTGTGATCTTAGTTTGCTCAATGTAACTCTGCTCTTACTTGTCCTTTTACACACATACCCAGTCTCAAGTAGTCTCAACTACTGGTCAGTGGAGTACCCTAAACTTCAGAGTTACATAGTGACATTTCCTATACTGTTTCAGTAATTCTTATCCCAGGTGAGACAATTATTAGGCTAAAGACAAAATAGTAAGCAAGATGGTACATACAGGGCATGAAATAAAGACAAAAGTTCTGTTAGGCTTTTAGTTTGTTTGAAGTATTGGCTCTAAGCAACATTTTCAGGATAGGAAGTTATATAAACATTTACTGAAGAATATCTTGGACTGAGGCAGATAGATGGTACAGTGGATAGAGCACCGGCCCTGGATTCAGGAGGACCTGAGTTCAAATCTGGCCTCAGACACTTAACACTTACTAGCTGTGTGACCCTGGGCAAATCACTTAACCCCAAATGCCCAACCCTCCCCCCCAAAAAAAAGAAAATAAAATCTAGGGCTTATAAAACATGCATTCAAGGACATACTATAATTCAAAAAATTAACATATTTAACAGATAAGGTGAAATGAAAGAGCATGAAAATATGATTAACTACCCAGAATAAGATGGCACTATTGATGTGCTACCATTCTCCACCATCCACCAGACACTGAGCACATCTACATCCTATTTATAGCATATTCTAGTCAGGATTCAAAGGTTTCCTTTTCAAATGAGGAGACGTGCTACACAGGAAATAACCATAACTATTTATAGTGAATCCTCTTTGGCTTTACAGCATTTCTAGATTCTGTGAGTTTGGAGTTTGGAGCTGAAAAGGATCATGGTTCACTCCCCAAGAGTGCTTTTGAGCGTCCTAAAATCTATTCTGTTCTTCTTAGGAGAGACCTAATTTCATTTACCAAGTCTTTCCCATAACTAGAGTAACTATTTTCAAAGAGCTTCCTTTGAGGATTTTTTCTCAGGGATCCTGAAAAGGTTTTCAAGTTCTAGGCTTCTTATGTAAGGTAGTGACTGACATGTCTTTCCTCCTTCTTAATTGCCTACCTAGAGGCCTCCAGAGTTCACAGCCATATGCAAAATGCATTTTCAAATTTCTTCAGTACCTCCAAAATTAACCATCTTAGATCATATTCCACTGCTACTGTTGTGTACCAGCCCAATAATAAGGAAGCCATATTATCTCTAACCCCAGTGGATAATGATCCCCTATCTGACACCCCCCCCTTTGTAATTACAGGGATCTGTCCCAATTCATTCATTATAAGAAGGCAGAAAGCCCACTCTCCCCGAAAATCAGTAATCCCGGATGAGATCACCAAATAATAAATGTGCTAGAACAGAGGTATCAAATTGATTAAAATGTAATTGGCAGATGTTTAATAATATAAGTAAAAATACAACAGATAGTGTTAATTTGTTATTTTCTGAATCAATGTTAGGCCTAAAGATATCAGTTTCTATTTGAGTCTGACATCACTGTGTTAGAAGAAACTCTGAACTGTGCAACACAATGAACCAAATTTATTTGAAATTTATTGAATAAATATATTCTCTCTAATAACAGTTTTGGTGATTTATTCCCACATACATGGTATATTTCCCAGAGCCATTAGGATCTGGTTCCTATCTCTCAAAGGGCTCTTGGCTCCCTTAAAAATACTCAGACTAGGGGGCGGCTAGGTGGCACAGTGGATAAAGCACCAGCCCTGGATTTAGGAGTTCCTGAGTTCAAATCCGACCTCAGACACTTGACACTTACTAGCTGTGTGACCTTGGGTAAGTCACTTAACCCCCACTGCCCCGCAAAAACAAACAAACAAAAAAAGTACTCAGACTAATAAAGGCATTAAAAATGTAGTAGGTGGGGCAGCTAGGTGGTGCAGTGGATAAAGCACCAGCCCTGGATTCAGGAGGACCTGACTTCAAATCCAGCCTCAGACACTTGACACTTACTAGCTGTGTAACCCTGGGCAAGTCACTTAACCCCAATTGCCTCACAAAAAAATAAAAAAAGGAAAGAAAATGTAGTAGGACTAGAAGAAACAAAGAACATATCTTTTAGCCGTTCTGTTTGAACTCCATTTCCTTACCTATAGATTCAATTCACAATCTTTTGAAATTATTAACACCAATTAGAATTCACTTTTCATTTGTCTTGTGTGTAGACTTGAAGCCAATGTTGTGTTGTCTGATGACAGCTTCTTCCCTCAGGCAGGGCTGCATGGCTCCACTGATAGCAGTTCCCTGACTCTAGTACCTGTATTTATTAGTATGGAACCAGCAGTCTGAAAAGTGCCCTTCTATTCCAGGTGTCCCTCAAACATTTTCATCAAGCTTTCTTTTGGCTGCTAGATGCCTTCCTCCAGCAATCTCTGTCCTGTGTGGCATCCAAAATAATGCCATTCAAAATGTCACCACAAGCCCCATGAGGCCCATCTTGATCTTCAACCCCTAGTAATCCCTTCTATACTACATGGTTAGGAAGAAAAAAAAATCACCTCAACTCCTACTCATACATACGCATTACAAGTTAAACATCTTTTAATAGTGACATTCTGGAAACAATTCTCTTGCCTTTGTTGTCTACTTTAGCCCAAAAGGCTGATTTTTTTTTTATTTTTCCAAATTACAAATCAAAACATTTTTTATCATTCAAATCATTCAAAAACAAGATTTTGAGTTGCAAATTTTTCTCTCTACCTCTCTCCCCTCCCCTCTTCTGAAAATGGTAGGAAATTTGATATAGGACATAATGCAATATCATACCAAACATATTTTCATATAAGTCACAGTGGTAAAAAAAAAAAAGAAACATCAAAAGAAAAAAAAACATGAAAAAGAATAAAGTGGGAAAAATATGCTTCAATCTGCATTCAGAGTCCATCAGTTCTTTTTCTGGATGTGGATAGCATTTTCCTTCATGAGTACTTGTCTTGGATCATTGTGTCCTGAGAAGAGTTGTCATTAACAGTTGATCATCACACAATATTGCTAATACTGTGTACAATTTTTTGGTTTTTCTCCACATTTCACTTTGCATCAATTCATATAAGTCTTTCCAGGCTTGTCTGAAATCTGCCTGTTCATTATGTATTTTTATTCCATTTAATAGTATTTTATTTTTCCCCCAATTACACGTAAAGATAGTTTTCAACATTCATTTTTGTAAGCTGATCATCACACAATGTTGCTTTTACTGTGTATACTGTTTTTCTGGTTCTATTCACTTCACTCAGTGTCAGTTCATGTAAGTCTTTCTAGGTTTTTCTAAGGTAGCAGCTGAAATACTCATTTCTTATTGCACAATAGCTTTTCATTACATTCATATATCACAGCTTGCTCAGCCACTCCCCAATTAATTGACATTCCCTCAATTTCTAATATTTTGCCACCACAAAAAGGGTTGCTATAAATATTTTCCCTTTTTTATGATCTTTTTGGGATGTAGACCTAGTAGTGGTATTACTAGACCAAAGGGTATGCACAGTTTGGTTCCAAAATTGCTGGGCATAGTTCCAAATTGCTCTCTGGAATGATTGGATCAGTTCACAATTACACCAGCAGTACATTAGCGTTTCATTTTCCCACATCTCAAATGTTTATCATTTTCCTTTTTTGTCATATTAGCCAATCTCTTTCTTTTTTTCTTTTTCTTTTCTTTTCTTTTTTTTTTTTTTGGTGAGGCAACTGGGGTTAAATGACTTGCCCAGGGTCACACAGCTAGTAAGTATTAAGTGTCTGAGGCCGGATTTGAACTCAGGTCCTTCTGACTCCAGGGCCAGTGCTCTATCCACTACGCCACCTAGCTGCCCCCATATTAGCCAATCTCATAGGTATGAAGTGGTACATCAAAGTTGTTTTAATTTGCATTTATCTAATCAAAAGTGATTTAGAGCACTTCATATGCATATAGATAGCTTTGATTTCTTCATCTGAAAAGTGCCTGTTCACATACTTTGACCATTTATCAATTGGGGAATGACTTGCATTCTTATAAATTTAACTCAGTTCTCTATATATTTGGGAAATGAGGCTTTTATCAGAGAAACTTGTTATAAAGATTGTTTCCCAGCTTTTTGCTTTCCTTGTACTCTTGGTTGCATTGGTTTTGTTTGTAGAAAAGCTTTTTATTTTAATATTATCAAAACTATCTATTTTATATTTTGTAATGCTGTCATCTCATTTGGTTTGAATCCTTCCATTACCCCTATATCTGACATATAGACTATTCTTTACTCTTCTAATTTGCTTATGGTGTCACCCTCTATGTCTAAATCATGAACCCATTTTGACCTTATTTTGGTCTATGATGGGTCTATACTTAGTATGGTTCCTACTATTTTCCAGTTTTCCCAGCAGCTTTTGTCAGTGAGTTCTTATCCCTAAGGCTGGGGTCTCTGGGTTTATCAAACCCATTAACCACTGTGTCTTATGTACCTAATCAATTACACTGATTCACCACTCTATTTATTAGCCAGTACCAGATAGTTTTGACAATTACTACTTAATAATATAGCTTAAGATCTGGTATCACTAGGCCACCTTCCTTTGTATTTGTTTTTTCATTAATTCACTTGATATTATTGACATTTTGTTCATGAAGATGAATTTTATTGTGATTTTTTTCTATCTCCATCTTTTTTTGGCAATTTTATTTGTATGTCACTGAATAATTAGTTTAGGCAGAATTGTCATTTTTATTATGTTGGCTTAGCCTACTCATAAGTAATTGATATCTTCCAATTGTTTAGATCTAACTTTATTTGTATGGAATGCATTTTGCAATTGTGTTCATATAGTCCTTGGGTTGGTCTTGGCAGGTAGACTCCCAAGTAATTTATATTATTTATATGTATTTTAAATAGAATCTTTTTCTACATCATAATGATAGGTTTTGCTAGTTGTATAAATAAGTACTAATTATTTATGTGGATTTATCTTATATCCTGCAACTTTGCTAAAGTTGTTAATTATTTCAAGTAGTTTTTTTAGTTGATTCTTTAGGGTTTTTGAAGTATATCATCATATCTGCAAAGAGTGATAGTTGTGTATCCTCATTGCGTATTCTAATTTTTTCCATTTCTTTTTCTTCTCTTATTACTATAGCTAACATTTCTAGTGCTATATTAAATAATAATGGTGATAATGGGCAATCTTACTTCACACTTGATCTTATTGAGAAGGCTTCTGTTACAGATATTGCTTGCTAATGGTTTTAAATAGAGATTGCTTATCATTTTGAGGAATGCTCCCTATATTTCTATGTTTTCTAGTGTTTTTAATAGGAATAGGTGTTGTATTTTGTCAAAAGCTTTTTTGGCATCTACTGAGATAATATGATTTCTATTGATTTTGTTATTAATATGTTGATTATATGTTGATTATTGATGTTGATTATGTTATTGATATTATGTTGATAGTTTTCCTAATATTAAACTGATCCTTCATTCCTGGTATAAATCCCATGTGCACATGGTTTATAATCCCTGTGAAATATTCATGTAATTGCCTTGAGCGCATTTTGTTCAAATTTTTTTGCATTAATATTCATTAGGAATGTTGGTCTATAATTTTCTTTCTCTTTTTTAGTTCTTCCTGGTTTGGGTATCGTCACAATATTTGTAATCTTGGTAATTTATATTTTTGTAAATATTCATTAATTTTACTACGATTGTCAGATTTATTGGCATATGATTGGGCAAAACATTTCTTAATGATTGTTTTCATTTCTTTTATATTGGTAATTTCACACTTTTCATTTTTGATACAGGATATTTGGTTTTCTTCTTTCTTTTCAATGGCTTATCTATCTTATTGTTTTGTTTTGTTTTTCATAAACAAGCTCCTATATTTATTTATTAGCTCAATAGTTAGGGCTTTTGAGGGGTTGTGGGGGTTTTTTGGTATTGGTTTTGGGTTTGTTTTGTTTTGAGGGGTGTTTTTTGTTGGGGTTTTTTGTTTGGTTTGGTTTTGGTCGTTGCTTTTAATCAATAAGATTTTTAGGCTTTGCAATTTCATGCTTAATTGGGGGATTTTGAATGTTTTTTTCTAGTTTTTTTTTATTTGCATTCCCAAATCATTAATCTGCTCTTCTATTTTTTGATGTAAGAATTTAAAGAAATAAATATTCCCCTAAGGACTGCTTTGGCTGTATCCCATAAATTTTAGTATTTTGTCTCATTGTTGTCATTCTCTTAAGTGAAATTATTGTTTCTATTATTTGCTCTTTGACCCACATATTCTTTTGAATTAAATTATCTAGTTTCCAAATAATTTTACTCTATTTTTCCACTGTGTTTTGTAAAATGTAATTTTTTATTGCATCATGATCAAAAAAGAATACATTTAATATTTCTGCCTTTCACATTTAATTTTTGGGTGTTTATGCCCTAATACATATTCTGTTTTGTTTAGGTGTCATGTGCTGAGAAAAGGATCTATTGCTTTCTGTTCCCATTCAGTTTTCTCCAAAGGTCTGTCATATCTAACTTTTGTAATATTCTATTTACCTCCTTAGTTTCTTTCTTATTTTTTTTTAATTTATCAAACTCTGATTGGGGACAGTTGAGGTACCCCACTTTGATAGTTTTGTTGTCAATTTCCTCCTGTAAATCACTTGATTTTTCCTTTAAGAATTTGAATGCTATGCCACTTGGGTACATATAAGTTTAGTATTGATGTTGCTTCATTGTCTATGGTACCTTTTAGAAAGATGTAGTTTCCTTCCTTGTCCTTTTTGATTATGTCTATTTTTCCTTTTACTTTGTCTGAGATTAGGATTGTTGCTCCTGCATTTTTTTTTTTTACTTCAACTGAAGCATAATAGATTCTGCTCCAGCCCATTCTGGTTTTTTTGATCCACTCTGCTATTTGCTTTCATTTTATGGGAGAGTTCATCCTATTCACATTCACAGTTATGATTACTAACAGTATATTTCCCTCCATCCTATTTTTCCTCATGTTTGTTGTCTCTCCCTTTTCACCCTTTTCCTTCTCACCAGTGTTTTGCTTTTGTCTACCACCTCCCTGGATCTGCCCTCCCTTCTGTCAGCCTCCCAACCCCTCATTTTTTAATCTCCCCCTCTCCTAGTTACCTACCAAGTAAAACAGATTGCTATATTCACATGAGCATGTGTGTTATTCCCTCTTTGAACCAAAACTCATAAGAGTAAGGTTCATCACCCACTCTCCCATATTCCTCTCTGTGAGGGAAAACAATCCTCTTCTCAATAATTCTCAGGAATTCAGCAGCAATGTGACAAAGGATCTTTTATTTCCTCCTTGTGAGAAGGAGGCACCCTAGTGTGCAGCCAGGTGCAAAGAAAGGGGCTGACAGATCCTGTTTTACACCATAGTCCCTAATGGGAATGGACCCTCCCCTTTTTCATCATTGGTCCGATTACTCAAGGGTTACAATCTACATGCAGAAACTAGCTAATTGGAACGCAGTATTCCCACCCCTCTTCCTTATATGGATATAACTCAGGAGTGTACCTTATACTTCCTTATGTGGACACAACTCCAGGGAGGACCTTATTGAGACCAGGGTTCCTTGAACCATGTGATTTTGTTAGCCAGAGGGAGAGGAGGGGATCTGAGACCTTTGTCCTACAAACAGGTCAGGAGAAGTATATATCCTCATTGAGAGGAGACGACTACCCATTTTCTCACAATCCCTCCTCTTTATTTTTGACTATTGGGCTCCTCTCATTCCATTTATTGAATATCCCCTCTAAATCTGTGAATATTAGCATTTGAGTGTTTGCCTTTACTTTCCCAAATGGAGTAACCTTTGTGAGAGAAGTTTCTATTAGCCTCTGTTTTAACCCTTCAAGGAAGTGAAGGATACAGCATAAAACTCCTGCCACTATGAGAGAGGTGAGAATTGAGACAGTGAAACCTTTCCATTTCCCAAACCTGGATTCCTACCATCCTGTTCAGGTGGTATTAATGCCTGAATTTTTGCTAATTCCTCAGCCAGTGTACTTACACCTTTCAAGGCTCTAGTTATTGAATCATCAGGGGCAGTATTATTTGGGAAAAGGTACAGCATTGACCACCCAGCATGACACACTCCCCCTTTTTCTGCTAACATCATATCAAGGGCTATTCTGTTTTTCCCAAGCCATTTTGCTAGTTGCAGCCAGTTGTTCAGAAATACTCTGTACTGCATCCCTAATGTAATTGACGAGCCTCTGCTGGTTCCAATCTACATTTTTTGTTATAGTTACCCACTGCAGGAGAGATTCTGGCTCCCTAGATACTTCTCTTAGTGTTATAAATTGGTTCTGGGCACATGTATCTCTCATAATCTCTAATCCTCTGCTGAACCCCAAGATCATGGTTACACAGGGCAACCTTACAAGTATCAGATTCTACTGTTTGGACTGACACATTCCTTTTTGTTGTGATGCGGTGCACTAGAATGGATTCGAGGACATAGCAGTACCCATTCACCATTCTGGTCCCATAGTTAGTATAAAAAAGGAGTGCATGTGCCTTCCAGCAGGTTAGGGATGAGTCCTCATTCCTCCTTCCTCCCCCTCCCCCATATTACCCAGCCCTTTTGCTCCTCCATTACTTGTTTGCCTGAGCAGTTTCCAGTACCCCAAAATGTTACCTCCCTTCCCCCTTTTTGTACCAGGCTTGGTATATTGTACATTAAAGTCTTTTTAAACTTCACCCTCGGCCCATCGTATTCCTTATTCACAGTCCACTGCTCATGCTTTGGCTCTGTTTTTTCTTCTGGAAAAGGTGCCCCTTTTACTTGAGAGTAATGAGTCCAGTTTCACTCCTCAATCCTCACTGCAGTGTTCGTGAAAAGTAACACCAGGAACGGCCCTTCCCAATCATGTTCCAACTTGTTGTTCTTCCAGGCTCTTATCAATACCCAGTCTGCAGACTTAAATTGGTGAGCTGGAAACTTGAGAAGAGGAGTCTGTGCTAGAAGTCCCTTCTGTCTGAGTAAAGAAACAGAGGCAGAGAGGTCAGAAATATATTCTCTGAGAAACATGTCTTTCATTTCTATTCTTAGGAACTCTGTTTCCCTTCCCAAGTAAGGATACCCAAATAACATCTCATATGGGGATATTTTTATTTCCTTCTTAGGGGTGGTTCTTATCCTAATTAGGGATCATGGGAGACATTTAGTCCACAGAAGCTTGGTTTCAAGCATTAATTTAGATGTTTGTTTTATTAATGTTTGGTTCACTTGTTCTACCTTCCCTGAGGAGGGGACAGACAAGGAATGTGAAAATCCCATCTTATTTCTAAAGCCCTCATTACTGATCGCAAGGTTTGAGCAGTAAAGTGGGTCCCATTATCTGAGTCTATATTCTCTACCAGTCCATCCCTAGGAATGATCTGTTCGGATATCAGTTTAGCTACCACTTGGGAAGTAACCTTTCCTGTGGGGAAAGCCTTAACCCATCCTGTCAGGTGATGCACCAAAACTAATAGATATTTCAATTTCCGTATTGGTGGGATTTCTGTAAAAGCTGCCTGCATGCTCTGGGATGGTCTCAGTCCCGGGGTGAATCCCCAGGAATTCATTGACTTTTCACTTTCTTATTTATTTTTGGCAAATTATACAGTCCTCATTAATCTGCTTTGCAATAGTATAGATCCCAATGTATCCATGCCTTCTTAATATGATATCACACATAATCTGTGTTCCTAAATGGTTCCCCTGTTGCAGAATGCCCATGAGTTCTCTCATGATGGCTCTGTTAACCATTTCCCTCCCATCAGGAAGTACCCATCACCCTCTATCCATGCATTGAGCCCCCACCTCCCTGAGTTTTCCAAACACATGTACTATTCCAAAGACATACTTTGAATTAGTATATATAGTTCCTAAGTCACTAGCCAAGCATTTTAATGCTTGATTCAAAAAATATAGTTCACGACTTTGTGCTGACCAGTCATTTGGCAGCCTTCCACTCTCTATGACCATAGCATGGTTCCCATCAATTATAGCATAACCATTATGTCTCCTTCCCTTCATCACCCTAGAGGACCCATCTATGAACAAGTGTTTCCCTTGAGTAGGTGGAGATTCTAGTAAGTCCCCAGAACTTTTGTTTGATAATTTATAAGGTTCAGACAATCATGCTCCAATGGATCATTGTTATCACTATCACTGTGCCATAGAAAAGATGTGGGGTTCAGACAGTTTTCCACAGTAAGTACCAAGTCATCGTTTTCTAATAAAATTGCCTCATATTTAAAAATTCTAGAATCTGTAAGCCATCTCCCCACTTTCTGGTTGAGGAGTGTTCTAACTTGATGAGGACTGCCTGCCACCCCCTTGATACTGGATCTAGTAATTTTGACAGGAAGGCTACTGGTCTTTTTTTTTCCTCTCCAGACTTGTACCAGAACCCCTACAGCTGCTCCCCTATCTGAATCTAAAATCTGACCAGACAAGTCTGGGGACTCAGCAGGAGTAAAGTCCACCTGAGCTGCTGCTTTCTCCCAGTCTGGGGATCTTCCCTCCTTACAAACACCTTTTGTGGTACCCTCAATAATTCCTCCGACGGCTTCTCACTCCACCCCTCAACTTTTTGTAATCTCTTATTAATATCTGGCCAGGACTTGGTTACAAAGTTTAATTTAAGCATTCCTTGTGCTAGCTGACTTTCAGAGTTCATACCTTTATACGGTCTTATCTGATCTCTCAGTCTCTCTAAAAACACAGAAGGGGACTCATCCCTCCCTTGCTGTATTCCAAAGGCTTTATTGAGATTCTGACCCTTAGGGACTGACTCTTTTATTTCCTGTATTATCAATTCCCTTAAGTCCTGCATATGATTCCGGTGATTCTCATTATTATTATCCCACCCTGGAGCTACATTTGGGAATTTCTGATCAGCTGGGACTACCCCCAGGCCAGGCGCATGGTGCCTTTCCCAATTTTCTATTGCCATAGAACTCAAGGCCCCTTTTCCCTCTTGTATTCCAGATGCTCCCACAACTGGGGGTGGGGGAGCATAGAGGGGAGGGGGCAAGTACTCTAATGGATCCCACTTGGAGGTATTCTCCATGTCCTTAGTTTCTTTATTCCCTAGGGGAAACAGGCTAGTGTCAGACAGCCAAAATTTAGCATATTCCCCTTCTTCTTGATTTTGGGGATTTTTACTATTCACATTTATATTTAAGGCTTGACACACCCGATTTTCATTTGACTGAACCTCCCTCGAGGGGAACCCCAGCACATATTAGGCAACAATAATTTATCATTCTCTTTTTGCATTTTCCTCTATACCTCTCAAGTTTATTTGGGAATTTCAGGAGATGTACTTTCTTTTTTTTCTGTATCACTAGAGCTGCCTTTCCCCATCTTAGTTCCTTCAACACAGTCTTTAATGAACCCTTTGAATTCTTGGGAACCACCCCCACCTGGCATACTGGTTGGCACACCCAATGTCTTTTTACCTGGGGCAACCGCCCTCGGAGTACTGGACAGCCCCTTCCTCCCCTGTTCTGATAAATTCTTACCCCCTTGGTGATCATGTTCTACCCTGCATTTGCAACATCTCTGCTGAGTTCCTCAGGCTCAAGAGTTGGGGAAGGGGGGCCCTCCAGGCTCCTACAATCGCTTGACCACTGATCCTGTCAAAAAGTGCTGGAACACGGAAGTTCCCCCACAGGTCATTAAATCTTTGTGGGACCTCCAATTGTGAGGGAAAACAATCCTATTCTCAATAATTCTCAGGAATTCAGCAGCAATGTGACAAAGGATCTTTTATTTCCTCCTTGTGAGAAGGAGGCACCCTAGTGTGCAGCCAGGTGCAAAGAAAGGGGCTTAAAGGTCCTGTTTTACACCATAATCCCTAACGGGAATGGACCTTCCCCTTTTTCATCATTAGTCCGATTACTCAAGGGTTACAATCCACATGCAAAAACTAGCTAATTGGAATGCAGTATTCCCACCCTCTTCTTTATATGGATATAACTCAGGAGTGTACATTATACTTCCTTATGTGGACACAACTCCAGAGAGGACCTTATTGAGACCAGGGCTCCTTGAACCATGTGATTTTATTAGCCAGAGGGAGAGGAGGGGATCTGAGACCTTTGTCCTACAAACAGGTCAGGAGGACTATGATTGACCTTTATATCCTCATTGAGAGGAGACAACTACCCATTTTCTCACACCCTCCATTGCAATAAGTCTTTCACACCTTTTCATGTGAAATAATTTATCCTATTCTACATCTCTATACCTTCTGTACCCAGTGTAATCTTCTTCATCATCCCTTAATTTTTCTGTCATTCTCTCAAATTTACCTTATACCTATACCTTCTGTGTATTTATATTCCTTCTATCTGTACTATTAGTGATACAGTCTTTAAGAATTACAAGTATCATCTATCTTCCCATGTAAAGAAGTAAATGGTATAGGTCTACTGAATCCCTTATGTTTTCTTTTCTCTTTTTACCTGTTTATGCTTCTTACAGATCTTGATATTAGAGATCAAATTTTTGGTTTAATTCTTTTCTTTTACTTATGAAACCTTGAAATCCTCCTATTTCATTGAATGACCATTTTCCCCTTGATGTGTTATGATTAATTTTGCCAAGTAAGTAATTCTACCTCCTTTGCCTTCCAGAATGTCATGTTTCATGACTTCTTGTCTTTTAATGTTGCAGCTCCTAAGTCCTGAGTGACCCTGATTGTGGCTCCCCAATATTTAAATTATTTCTTTCTGGCCACTTGTAGTTTTTATTTTCCATGACCTGGAAGCTTTGAATTTTGGCTATAATATCCCTTATTTGGGGATATCTTTTGTGGCAAAAATTATTGGAGTTTAGCTGACTCATTTGGGAGGGGCCACACCTGGCCCACCCTGAAGTTACATATGCTACTGAGGTCAGAAGGAGAAACCTCTCCATAGGCAGTTTTTGAAGGACCTCCCCTTTTGGGGGAGAAAGATTGAATGCTCACTGAGGGGAGGCTGAGTTGCTTCTGGAACTATCTCTCTCTCTCTCTCTCTCTCCCCCCCCCCCCCTCAGTTTTCCTGGTAGAGCGAGAAACTAGCAGATGTCCCAGGTGTGGTGAGTGAACACAAAAGCCCTGCATTCCTTTGAATTAACTTAATTGGAAATGAGCTGGGGATTGTATAGACTTAGGTTAGAGTTAGGAAAATGTATCTGTATTTCTTTTTCCCTGTTTCCTTATCTTTGATTTTTATTAATTTCACCTTTGTTGTTTAATTAATTCCCAAGTAATAAAATCCAATCCTTTTGTGGAAAAGAAGCTGTAAGGCTCCTTTCTTATTGGCCTGGGAGAAATATCTAAAAGGGCAGTTCAGAGGGGAGGGTGCTTTAAACCTAGAGGTCCCTCATTATTTCTGGGGTCCCAACATTTCAGCGAGTCACCCAATTAACTCTCCATATATTAAATTTGGCCCTTACACTTTCCTAAGGTGATTGGTAGATTCTTTCAATGCCTATTTTGCCCTGCATTTCGATGATATAAGGGCAGTTTTCTTGGTAATTTCTCGAAAGATGCTGTCCAGACCCTCCTTCTGATTATGGCTTTCAGGTACTCCAATGATTCTGATATTGTCTCTCCTAGATATATTTTCCAGGGCAGTTGTTTTTCCCATGTGGTATTTTACATTTTCTTCTAGTTTTTCATTCTTTTGAATTTGTTTGATTCTTGAAGTCTCATAGAGTCATAAACTTCCATTTGCCTAATTCTAACTGAGAAGTTGTTTTCGTCAATTAACTTTCATATTTTCTTTTCTATTTGGCCAATTCTACTTTTTTTTTTTTTGGTGAGGCAATTGGGGTTAAGTGACTTGCCAATTCTACTTTTCAAGGAGTTGTTTTATTTTTCCAAGGTATTGACCCTTTTTTATAGTTATTTTGCATCAGTCTCATTTCTTTTCCCAGTTTTTCTTGTGCCTATTTGATATTTAAGCTACTTTTTGAGCTCTTCCATGAATTCTTTCTAGGCTTGAGACACCTTCTCATTTTTCTTTTTGGTTTTGTCCAAAGGCGTTTTGACATTGTTGTCCTTTTCTGTGTTTGTGTCTTCATCTTCCCTGTCATAATAATGACTTTCTTTTTTTTTCTGACAAAAGTATTTTATTTTTTCCTGTTACATATAAAAATATTTCTCAACATTTGTTTATACAAGCTTTCCAATTTCAGATTTTTCTCCCTCCCTCTCCTCCCTACCCCATCCCCTAGACAGCAGGTAATATGATATAGGTTTTATATATATATAAGTGTGTGTGTGTATAAAACATTAAACATATTTCTGCATTAGTCATGTTATAAGAGTAGAATCAGAGCAATGAGTAAAAACCTCAAAATAGAAAAACAACAGCACCAAAAACAAAAGAAATAGTATGGTTCAATCAGCCTCTATACTCCACAGTTTTTTTTTTTCTGGATTTGGAGATCCTCTTCCATCATGAGTCCCCTGGAACTCTTCTGTACCATTGCATTGGTGAGAAGAATCTATTCCACCACAGTAGATCAACACACAATGTTGATGATACTGTGTACAATGTTCTCCTGGTTCTGCTCACCTCACTCATCATCAGTTCATGCAAGTCCTTCCAGGTTTCTCTGAACTCCTGCTCATTGTTTCTTACAACACAATAGAATTCCATTACATTCATATACCACAACTTGTTCCACCATTCCCCAATTGATGGGCAACCCCTCAATGTCCAATTCCTTGCCACCACAAAAAGAGCAGCTATAAATATTTTTGTACATATGTGTCCTTTTCCCTTTCTTATGATCTCTTTGGGGAAAAGACTCAAAAGTGGTATTGCTGTGTCAAAGGGTATGCACATCTTTATAGCCCTTTGGGCATAATTCCAGATTGCTCACCGGCATGGTTGGATCAGTTCACAGCTCCACCAACAATGCATTAATGTCCCAATTTTCCCACAGCTTCTCCAACACTCATTATTTTCCTTTTTTGTCATATTAGCCAATCTGATAGGTGTCAGGTGGTACCTCAGAGTTGTTTTAATTTGCATCTCTCTAATCAATAGTGATTTAGAGCATTTTTTCATATGGGAATAGATAGTTTTGATTTCTTCATCAGACATAATGATTTCCTATGGTTAGATTCTTCTTTGTTTGGTGTGGTTTTTTTCTGGTCATCTTTTTGGCTTTTTCTCCTTTCTTTTAAATTTGAGCTCTGCTCCTGGGTTGGAAGAGGCACTTCTCAAGCTTCTTGTGCCAGTGGTTCCAGGCCTTGGCTGTTTACCTGGTGCTACCCTGATACTGCCCTGAGGCTCACAGGTAACCCTAATATTTGATGCTGCACTGAGTAGGTGGTGTGGGGGTGGCTCACTGCTGGTTGCTTACCTGGTTCTTAGCTGGGGTCCTAGTGCTAGTGTCTGTCATGTGCTTTGGCCTGTGAGGTCTTTCTGCATTTCCCCAAAGGTACACTAAAGCACAGAAGTCTTGCCCTCGAGGTTGCCTGTTTGTCCCGGGCTAAGCTGATGATAGTAGAGTTTAATCGAATAGTGCAGCTAGTGGGAAATGAAATGCTGGCTGAACTTCTGAGTTCTTTTTAAATGGGGACATTGCGAGCATTTTATTGCTACAACCTCAATGCCTCTAATCAAAGGATCAGACACAATTGAGCTTACTGATGAGGTGTGAGTACTACTGAGATCTTTTCTGAATTATTCAGAATTTTCAGAGCAGCTGACAAGATTTCTTTCAACCAGAAGCAGATGGGTTGCTGTGTGTGTGTCTGTGTGTGTGTCTGTGTCTGTGTGTCTGTGTGTGTCTGTGTCTGTGTGTGTGTTTATAATTCATTGCTTCAAGTAGAGGCTACACAAATACGTTTGACTTATATGCTATTCCCCAATGTGTGGTTCTAATAGAAGTGGACATGGGACACGTAAGTGTAGTAAGAAAGAAAATTCTTGGAGAAAGGCTCTTCCATCTTTTTGAAGAAGATTGATAAATTAGGTGCATCTTGAGATTTCAGCTAAACCTCTATCTGTTATATTCCCTCAATAGAATTTAATTTTTTTCCTTCAAAAATTCCTTTGGGACTAGAAACTCAACTAATTAATTTTGGCTTTTTAATTTTTCTCTTCCTAAATTAGTCAAGGAAAAGGAATAGGCTTTTCCTCCAGCCATTTCAATGTTGTGAATTTTTTAGCATTAAAACTATTTTTAGCTGATGCTTAGCTCCACAGCCTACATAGATTTCCTTTTGAAACATGCCTTTGAATCAAATCAGGGTCATATAACTCATTTTATAGTATTATTTTGTAATCTCTTCTGTTTCAAGGCTTCTAAGGAATAAATTAAAAGTTGATAGAAGTGTGCCTAATACCAATTTTCCTTTGATAAGAAATGCTGATTAACTGTAATTGAGTTTTCAAATAAATTTAAAAGTTTAAACTAGCAAAAAGCATTATATCCATTTAAAAACATTAAAACAATAGTGTTGGTTTTAATTTTTACAATGAGTGCTACATACTGTATTATTCCATTTGAACATGTGGCAAATAAATAATCCCAGGTCACAATTAGCTGTAATTACTGCAAGACCAAACAGTGCTCCTTTGCTGAGAGGACTCTGTAACTTACATAGAGACTCTATATCTCTGAATTTGTAGAAGATTTCATTTTTTAAATTTGATATGCCCCTGTAACTTTTTTGCCTTTTCAGTTCTGCAAGATTGAAAAATTAGAGCTTTGGTGGAATTTTTCCTTTTAAAAATATTTTCAAGTCACCATAACATGACCGTTCCATTTATTATATTCACTTCTAAATTGTTTCTCCTTCCCATTTATGCATAGTTACACACCCACACAGCTACAATTTATAAAAATTACTAAAAGTCACCAACAGATTAAAAATGTACATGTAATAATGCAATAGTCTGTCTGGGGCTACTTCACCAATTCTGACTTGAATTTGTCAGAACAAGTCCCCAGAAGGTCATTTATCTAAATCATAGCAAAACAGAAATCAGAGAAGGTATATATAGAAGACTATATGCCAGACAACACAGAGGGAAGGAGCTCTTCCGCTGGTAGATAAATAGCTCAGATCAACCAAGAGAGAGGGTCCTGGATGTCAACCAAAGGGAAACTCTCTAAAGTCTCTAGAGTAGCAAACTGAGAGTTTGATGATGCAGACTGCACACTCCTCTAATGGCTTCCTAGTCTTTTCCTTCCACAATCTCAATTGGGGTTGGCCTCTTCCATCTTCTCCCTTGAAGCTGGAAACAAATTTGAAAACTTGAAGCTTCACAAGTCCCAAAAGGACAACTGGCTCTTTAGAGAGTCCCAATAGAATTCAAAAGGGAGTGGTCTTGAAAGTTTCCAAAGAAGGACTCTCACTTGAAGAGTCTTAGACAGTCTCAAAAAGGATTCAAAGGGGATTCTCCCTTAGTGAATTACAAAGGAGGATTATTTGAGAATTATAGCTTTTGCTTCTTGCCAACTCAACCCCACCCCTTATGTAAGGCAGGGTCTTTTTCTCCACCAATTAAAAAGAATACTATACCAACATGTCTTCTTTATGAACAAAGCCCTATCAGATCTATATCTAGATAGATCTAAATTATATATATATATATATATATATATATATATATATATATATATATATATATATATATATATATATATATATATATGCCTGTTGTCTTTCCCATTGGAATATGTTATTTAAGGACAGGGAATGTTTTGGTTGGATTTTTGTATTTCCATTTCTAAGTACAGTGTCTATAAAAGTAGAAGCTTATTGTTTGATTAACTGGTCAACTTATACTATGAGAAATTTACTTTTTTTTTTTTGAGGAGAAAGGACTCTGCTGAAAATTGTGCATTGTGTGTGTAATTTTTCAAAGGAATAACCTATGGTTATCTGGGTAAATTGTAGTAGATGCCTCCTTGAAACCATGTATCCATGAGGAGACTATAGCTACAAGTCTGAATAAATGTCTGGTGTATTATTACAAACTATTTTGTAGAACTGTATGTTTTCACCATGACAATTAATTGACTAGGAATCAAAAAACTAAATGAGATGGGGTTACAAATTCCAAAACTGTCTGAAACACTGAACTTACTCTGTTTATTCTCTTCAGGTCAGTAGGAACCTTTATTTCTGTTATTCTGTTTCTGGTTAAAGCAGCTGATTCCCATTAGGTGTGAAACACTGGACTTTTATGTTTTGAGGCCAGTTGATTGCAGTCCTGTTTTGCTTTCTTCTGTGCCAGCAAGATTTTGGAAGTGGGATACTTTGAGAATGAATCTGCTTAATTACCCCTTGTTGACCAGTTGTGTGAGGACTTGTCTGAATTATCTGGTTAATCTGTACTAGAGAGCTCATGTGCTTCTTTAAGTCTTAGAGAACCATCCCAGGCCTAAGA
Source organism: Dromiciops gliroides (assembly GCF_019393635.1). Classification (NCBI taxonomy): domain Eukaryota; kingdom Metazoa; phylum Chordata; class Mammalia; order Microbiotheria; family Microbiotheriidae; genus Dromiciops; species Dromiciops gliroides. The sequence continues at coordinate 192,464,846 of NC_057863.1, forward strand.
AAAATACTGTTGCTTCATTTTTCCCTCATTTTTCCTCATTGTCTGTCTATGGATTTGTTGTTTAGTTGTCTAACTTCTGCTTAAGTAAAAAATCTTTCTATGAACAATAATGCAGTTGCAATTTGGAAGATATAATAGAAATCCTTAGTACTCTTCTTAGCTTTCCTATGTGTTATAATGAAAAAGGTCCACTTTAGTAATTTCAAGTTCCCATTTAGGGAACTCTGGTGTCTGAATTATTATTTTGCCAAGATATGTAAGTACTCCTTAAAGAAAGGAATGACTACAAAAACTAATATTCACAACTGAAAGATGAATAGAAAAATTACTGCTGCTCCAAATTGTGTACGATTTTCCTCTAAATCCTCTAAAGGGGGGGTTAACACACAGTAGCACATACCCCTAAATTTTTACTCTGAAATCATATTGTTTGTTGTCTGTATGTCTGTGTGAGCACACAAAAATTAGTAAAAATTTTGTTTTTACTTTTATTTATTTATATATGATGAATCTGGTTTAACTTAAATTAAGTTGGAGTAAGTTTTCAAAGGAATAAGAACTTTTTAGAAAGGAGGTGTTAAGATTTCCAAATTGTTTGGTAATTTAGTCTACTCTCTTCAATCCAATCTGGCTACTTGCAGCAAAGAGAAAGATTAAAATATGCAGAGAAAAATGTATCTCTCCTTCCAACATTTATAAAATTCCACTTGGATTATTAATTTGAGCATTCAACTTTGAATATTTGTATCAAATTTTGTGAGCAAAATTTTGAAATTCATGACCATCGAAGAAAGAAATCTCATCTATCTTGATAGATACTTCTTATGTCTTTATTATATTTTCTCAGAAGAGATTAGGTGTTTGTGTTACTCAGAGTAGAGCCATGGAGTTTAATGAACAATGATTTATGGCTATTTTAATTTTTTTAAATTCTTTAAAGTGACCAAGTTATGTTTTATTTTTGAAAATTTGTTAAAACATATCCATAAAAATGTAACTGAATATGTTTCCTGGACAATATCTTCAATGCTTTATCATTTGGTGGGCTTAAGCTGTGAATGTTTAAATTGAACATTGGCATGCTGAAGTTAATCTAGTAGGCAAAAGAAAAATATTCAGAGAAAGCCAGAATAAATTAGCAGATTCTTACTGTCTGTAGAAAGACTAAAACTGTCTTTTTTCTATGAAAGAGTGTTAAAAAAGTTACTTTTCATGGGTTTTAGAAATAAAAATAATAGGAAAATTCTGGTTAAGTCTAAAGTTTTAGATGACTATGAAGTTATTTATTTTTATTAAATCATTTAATAAAGGTAACATGGTAAATTGCTGCCTTAAAATCAAGGAAGACATGGGTTCAATGCCACCTGTGAAACATTGGCTGTTTGACTCTAGGCAAGTCATTTAACCTCATGGCGCTCTATGTAAGTCCCTAACACTGTAAGTCACATTAATACCCATGTTAGTAGAGGAAGTATCCTCATCCAAGAGTTCTCTTTACTTTTGAAATCCTCATCCCATTGGGGTGAAAAACTGGATAAATTTTAGATATCTTTCCTTATAGAAAATGGTTTACCTTATGATATTATACAAATTATAAACTAAAAGATATTGCCATGATGTAAAATTGAGAAATATGGCAAAATAACAAAATATCTTACCTTTACACTTCTGTGAAAAGCTTTTCAGTGTAAAACTGTAATATATTGTTAAAATAACAACTTGTATCCCCAATTCCATAAACTTCACAGTATGCCGTCAAGAAAGGAGACTTCCTGGACAATATCTGAGAGGAGACCTCATCAGCTAACACCAACCACTAGCACTGCTGTTTAAATGTTCGAGCCTTCAACCTTGGATCAACATATCCTACTTTAAAAGCCTCTTTTAAATTTCATAATATGAAGTCCCTACATACTTAAAAAGCCACTTTAGCTAACCTTTATAAGTTCTACAATTGTGCTATTCTTTTTTACTTTATTATTTCTCTGTAAACTTTAGTTGGGAAGAGAGCTATTAAATGACAAAATGTGCATGTTTTATTTCTGTGAATATTAATTGGCACACTGGTGTTTGCTTTGAAATGTATTATGAAAAATATGTGACATGCCAAATGAGAGAGATGAGGCTACAGCTTTGGAAAACAATGAACAAAGTTTTTAGAAAGACTACATGTGAGATTAAATGGGCACAAAGGATGGATTTTTCCATGATTGTCATGCATTATATCATAACTATAAAATGTCTGATAATGATATTGGCTGTAAAGATAAGTGCACCCTTTTTAATTATATGCAGTGTGATAGAGTGTGAAGTTAAATCTCTTGGGACAGAAAATTAGATTGATCTATGAGCTCACTTTGATCCAGGTCAAAGTGTTGGTGCTGATGGATTACTAATTCATCACAAAGGAAAAATGCTAGTAAACCCAATATGTAATTCTAAACAACATAAATATTTGTTACAGTATTTTGCTACAAAATATTTAAAAATATATATTTCTAGGTGGGTACAATATTCTTGAAAAATTCAGATGTTTGGTTATCTTGTGGAAGTAATTGCAGAACTATCCTGACTCATTTCCTTGATCTTTAATTTCTCCTTTTGAATGAAAATGCTTCCCACCTACTAAGCCATTAATAATGACATCCCCTTGAATAAAATTTTCTGACTTAAAATGGGATCAAATGGACCTGAAAAATATTTATTTTAACATGGCTTGTGAGAGGTTAGTCTGTATCTTTCTGACCTAGACCTAACAGAAATATAATATTCCAGCTTAACAAAAAAATATCTCTGACTAGTGAATTACTTAAAACTTTCAGTGTTACTATGTATCACTGAATCCACCATGATGAGGATATAGAGGTGGAAAATTTTCTAGCAAGAGTCAATCATTTTTCTAATTGTTATCTGAAAATGATCCCCTATGCTCAAAGATGCTTTATGTGATGTATCAAATTTATTGAAGGGAAAAAAGCAGGTCCACATTAGTCCATGAAATTGCTTAGAAAACACCAAAAACCTGAACTGATCCCAGCTCCCTCTTGCCCTAATCTCCATTTAGAGCACAGATTTTAACCTTTCTTGTATCATTGACTCTTTTGGCAGTCTGGTGAAATCTATAGGCTCCTCAGAATAATACCTATAAATATATAAAATTAAATACCTAGGATTAGAAAGGAAACCAATAACCAATAATGTAACAAGATTTGCATTAGAGACAGAAACAGTCCTAGCCTGTTTCATAGATGAAAGATATTTCAGCATACAAAACACTTTGCAAGAGACTCAGAGTAAATGTTAAGCTCTGATATATCTGTAGAATATTTTAGAAGCTAGAGACTAGTTAAGGAGAGTTAAATAATCAATTTAGAGCCAGAATTCCCTGGAAATACTCATGCCTGACAGGGATTTAGCTTACATAGATTTTCTCTGTGAATCAAACATTAGCATTGCTTATAATATCAATAAATCTTCCTTTTGACCTTTACCCTAAGCTGTGAGTTTATTTGTAAACTGTGAGTTTATTTGTAAGATGTGAATTTATTTCCATGATTCATTCATAAACCAAGTGCCTGCTTTGACTCAAACTCCATGCTACTTAAGGGGAGAACCTACCATAGAACCTGCCACATAATTGGTGCTTACTATGTGGCTCTTCATCCATTAACTTATTCATTCATCCATTTGTTTATAAGCTATGTAAGTTCTAGGATTGGAAGAAGATCAAGAGAAGAAAGACAAAGGGAACAGCAGGAGCAATGATGCATAGTCTCAAATGAGGAAGGCAACTTCAGAGATCGTCTAATCCCAACTATAGTTGGAAGGTAGTCCATTCCACTTTTAGATTGATCCACATGTTAGGAAGAGCACAAATTCCACCTATTGTTCCATGTTTCACCCTCTTAAATTAAGTTAAAAAAAAAAAACCTATTCCCTATTTCACATGACAGTTGGCATGTGCCATTGATGTTTCTCTTCTAAATACTATCTTCTACATCATACTACATCTCCCTGACTCCCATTCTTCTCACCATGCTGATCATCTTGGTTTAGACTTGTTGATCTCCTAAAATGTGTGACTTCACAAATATGACTTCAGTCAGTCAAAAAACATTTATTAAGCACCTAATACACACTGGGATAAGCCCTGGCATATAATGAAAGGCAAAATGCAGTTCCTGCTCTTCAAGATCTCACAGTTAAATGGGGAAGACAACTCAGAAATGACTAGGTACAAACAAGTTATCTCTAGGACACCCTGGAAATAACTAAGGGAAAGAAGGCACTATAACTGAATAAAATATTTGAGATGTGATTTGGTCAGAGCAGAGATATAATAGTAATTCATTTATATAGTGCTTTAAAGTTTACAAAGTGTTTTCTTCACAGTCACTCTGTTATGTTTCAGGTAGCCTTACATACAGTTAAATGTTTAATAAATTTTAGTGAATCAAATGCATTTATTATCATTTTCTTTTTACAGATAAAAAGCTGAAGTACAAATGACTTATTAAAGGTCAAACACCACTTCAACATACCCTTATTATTTGAGAAGAGACCAATTTGTTTGGAATATTGGATTCATTTTGAGTAATAGAAGGAGAAAAGATTGAATAAGTAGAGTAAAATCAGTTTATGATGGGCATTGAATGCCAGGCTGAAGACTTTAACTTATGGGTTTTTTGTTTGTTTAATTGTTTGTTTTTGTTTTGTTTAACAAGGGTAACATCATGAAAGTGCATAATTGCACTTGTATTTCCTCAGTATTTATACCTTAAGATAAATGTTAGCACATATAATTTCATGTTTATATTTCTTTCCACCTCCTTTTTGCCTTGTCCTTTTATTCATGATTCTTTTTTTTTTTTTTGGTGAGGCAATTGGGGTTAAGTGACTTGCCCAGGGTCACACAGCTAGTAAGTGTTAAGTGTTTGAGGCCGGATTTAAACTCAGATCCTCCTGACTCCAGGGCTGGTGCTCTATCCACTGTGCCACCTAGCTGCCCCTTTCTTCATTATTCTTACAGGTTTCCCTTCTGATATGGTGTTGTTAAAACACAGATCATACAATTACCTGAATAATCCAGATAATTATCTCACCTAGCTATTCGATGCTTCCTTTTGAAACACAGTTATAATTCTCATAATGTAACAATTTATGACTGTGGCATGAATGATTACCAAAGCTGTAAAGGTATCATTAAGAGGGGGGAAAGTAACTACAAACCAGATTTCTGTTATATTCCTTTTGTTTTTACTTTTAGGCTTATTGAAGCCTTTTAAATGATTTCATTCTTTCTAGTATGTGTAACACTTACCCATGTAGTGCCATGAGAATTTTATTTATGTTCTTGTTCTGTATACTAATGAAAATATCAAAGACCAAACTTTAAAACAAAATGGGGGCAATCAGTCCCTGTCCATTTGAGGATTTTTTTTTCATTGTCTGCTTCCCTTCCTGTTGTGAAACTAAGCCAATAATTCTCAGCAAACATTATCATACACTTTTAAAAATTGTGTCACTAAGGAATATGTGCTCTTGACTGTGATCAAAATACATTGCAGTCAACTATTCAAAAACAATATCATGTATGCTATTATTAATTGAATCCATTTTAATGAATAAATCATAGAAAACCAGCTAACTCCAAAGCAATAATTTTTCTCTCCTTTTACTACTTTCTTTCCACCTACATAAAACCTACATTACTCTCTCTTTTGTCTCTCACTCTGTCTCTGTCTTTCTCTGTATGTGTTTCTGTCTCTGTCTCTCTCAGTCTCCATCTCTTTCTCTCTCCAATTTCCCAAATACCACTCCTTTACCAGTTTTTGTCATCTAGCTACTCTCCTAAATCTCTCCTCTTACACAGTTAAATACCTTGAAAAAGTTTTCTACACATAATGATTCTATGTCCTCACCAGTTACTCAGTTCTTAAGCCCTAACAATGCCTTCCATCCCCACTACTCTTTTGAAATGGTTTTGTTAGAGGTAATCAGTAATCTTTTAATCACCAAGTCCAAGTCTTTTTCGTTATTTTTTATCTTCCTTGACTAACATTAAGTTGTAGATCATCCTCTTCTAAATAGTCTCCCATACCTTGACTTCTAAAAAGCAACACTCTCCTGGTGCTTCATCTACCTCTAAATACTACTTCTCTGTCTTCTTTGCTGGAATCTTGTCATCCTCCTGATCACTTGCTCGTTCCCCTCTTCTATTTTGCTATGCCTTCTCCTTTGGCAATGTCATTTTCTACCATGACCTGAACTATGAAAATTATTTCCAAAGCCATATATCTCTATGCTTGACCTCACTTTTGAGCTCCATACTTGGATCTCCAACTTTCTACAAAGACATCTCTTCCTAGATGTCTCACCAGTGCCTCAAATTCAATGAACATAAAATATTATTTTCCCCAAAGTATTAATATAGATGTCACCACAATATCTAGGATGTTTGAAACTTTGGTGTTATCTTTCTTCCCCTTTCATGTCTCACATCTAATCAATTAATACAGCCTACCGATTCCTTCTCAAATGTATCTCAGATATGCATATTTTCTTTCTTTTACACTGTAGCCATCCTGCTATGTAACCCCTTAAGTACTACTGACATAGCATTATTTAACAGCCTCTGCCAAGTTTTCCTGCTTCTAGTGTGAATCATACTTCACACTGCTTTTACACTAATATTTATGAACACATCTGGCTGTCATTCCTCTGCTCCTATAGAGGTCACAATTAAAAAAAAAAAGATTGAATTCTCAATATGGCATTCCAGGTTAAGCTTGCTTCAACCTATCTTTCCAGTACTAGCTAATATTCCTTCTTGCCTTGTTGTAGGCAAACTGAATTACTCATTTTTCTCATAAATAAACTCAGTTTTATTCTCCTGCTTCTGTACTTCTGTGTACACTTTTTTCCATTTCTAAAATGACCTTCCTTATTCTCCATCTGTTGAATTTAAACTCAAATCTTAAAGACAAATCTAATACAACTTCTTCTTATGAGCCTTTGGCTTCTTCCAGGTGACATTAATTTTATCCCATTTAAAACTTTACACAGCACTTTACTTATTCCTTTTTATGTACCTATCATGTATTATTTCTGTTGTAGTTGTTTATGCATTATCATAACAGCTATTAGACTATAAGCTTTATGCAAATATGGATTATAACTCATCAAGACTTTTCAATCCTTCTCCCAAAACCTAGCACTTTGTGTCAATATCTTTTTCATACCTATTATTTAAATTGAATGAACTGTGTGAGTCACACCTTCCAAAAACATGCTCAATTGCTCAAGCCAAAGATACAATGACAGTTATTAAATTAACTGCATTTAAAATAGTCACAGAGAGACTTCGGAGTCTGTTACTAACATTTTTTTTTTTTAATTTTTATTTTTATTTTTATTTTTTTTATTTATTTTTTTTTTTTAGTGAGGCAATTGGGGTTAAGTGACTTGCCCAGGGTCACACAGCTAGTAAGTGTTAAGTGTCTGAGGCTGGATTTGAACTCAGGTACTCCTGAATCCAGGGCCAGTGCTCTATCCACTGTGCCACCTAGCTGCCCCTGTTACTAACATTTTTAAGGGAATAGAATCTTGAGAAATCACAGTTTAAATGTTATCATTGAAGAATCTATGAAAATACAGAAACTTTCATCCTGAAAACTTATATGTCATGGCTAAAGAGGAACATAGAAAAAGTTAAAATTCACTAAGGGAACTTCTTTAGTAAAAGTCTGAGTTTAACTTTTATCTTGCAAAGAAATATTTAGAAGGGAATTTTCAAGAGAATTTGGCTGCAGTCCTTAGGGAGATGAACAGTAATATTGTGTTTCCATGGATTAGAAATTACTCTGGAAATGATCTTTCTCATAATAAACATATTTAAAATAATTATATATCTTTGATTTATTATTGCTTGTGTTATTAATAATTCATATATCTAATAACCTTGATGTTTATTTCAGTCTAGGGAGTAAAGGAAAGAGAAACAGAAAGAAAGAGAGAAAGTGAGATAGAGACAAAGAGGGAGACAAATAGATATAGGGACAGAGAAAGATGCACAAAAGCATAAGGAAATAGAGGTTAATCAAGTTTATTTAATAAATAATATTAATAACCCAGAGTAGAGATTCAGAGCTAGTTGATTTAGTGATATATTACAATTTTAGCAATTTATAACACAATATTAGAATACTCCTTAATTATCTAAGAACATAGAATGAAAACTAATCATGTAACATGTCAAATATCAAGTAGAGAGGTTATCATCTGATAACATCAAATAGGCATTTCATCTGATAACCCTATGTCAGTTACACATCAAGGGAGAAACAATTTTACATTGAGTGTCAGAGCTCCTAAACCTGTTATATATAAAATTTTAAAGAAAATGTTTTTCCTATTGTTGAAGTGGTTTTTAAATTTATTTTTTTTTTTTGCAGGGTCACGCAGCTAGTAAGTATCAAGTGTCCAAGGCTGGATTTGAACTCAGATCTTCCTGAATCCTGAACCCAGGGCTGGTGCTTTATCAACTGCTCCACCTAGCTGTCCCCTAAATTTTTTTATAATAGAAAATAAAATTTAATAAACGAAGCTATTACAGGCTACAAGTTTAAAGTAACTTCAGAACTTAAATTTATTTACATCTTAGAAATATTGATCATAAAACATGAAATATCATGAAATAGCCTATGTCAATCCATAAGCAGGTATTTCTCAAGTACCTATGCTGTCTAATATCTCTGTGGGTTATACTCTTTATTCTGACATTCTTTCACTCTAAAATCTAACACCAATCTACTTGGAGGTAGCTATGTGTCACAGTGGTGGAGAGTTGGGCATAGAGTCAGGAAGATCTGTGCTCAAATGTGACTTTAGACACTATGTAACCCAGGACAAATCAATTAACCATTCTCTTTCTCAATTTCTTCAACAATGGGAATAATAATAGGACCTAACCTCCCAGAGTTGTTTTGAGGATCAAATGAGATATTGCTTGTAAAACATGTAGCACAATTCCTGGCACATAGTAGATCCTCTAGAATTTATTATTTGTCTAGGTTTTGCTTTATTCATTCCCATATACCTCTGCCTTATTTCAGCCCCAAATCCCTATATCGAGCTTAGGTCTTCTAGCTTCTATACCTTTGCTCATTACATTCTTGCTATTGTAATGACCTGTCTTTCCCTTTCTGATTGTCCTACTCATCCTTCAAGCTTCAGTTCAAATCCTGCATTCTCTGATCAGATCACCTAGAGTCAACCTCTCTCTCCTTTGAACTCCATTAGCCCATTATTTTGTATCACTTTAATCATATTCACAACTGTACATAGGGCCTCGCTATAGCAATATGACATTCCATTCCAGTGCCTTCTCAGCAGGTGACTTGCCTCCAGGATGAGAAATCATAACCCGTAGTACTCAATACTATCACTGCTAGACGAGGCACCACCCTGGTGCCTCAGTCACACACTGCATCTAAATCTGGCTCTGGGTGTGATTCATTCTACTCTCTGGACTTAATATCATACTGCTGCTTCAAATACTGTGCTCTGCTGCCTTACATATCTCTCCCCTACTTTTTTAGTTCTTGATCCACAATCAAAACACCTCTTCTTATTGCTCCTAAAAAGGGTGTTCCATCTACTCCTCTAGGTCTCCACTCAAAACCCCTGTAAACTTTCCAAACTATTTCATTCTATCCATCATTCCCCCATATGTGTTATCTCTCCTTTTTAGAACTTTAAGGACAGGGAGCATCTTCACTTTTCTATTTGTATCTGTGGCTTTTAGCATAGTACATAGCAAATAGAAAACATTTAATAAATACTTCATTCATTCATTCATTCATTCATTCATTCATTCATTCATTCATTCATTCATAAGGTTAAGCATTCCCAAAGAGTTCAAATCAATGTAAGTTTTTGTTCTCAAGAAAGACTTTATTGGGGCAGCTAGATGGCGCAGTGGATAGAGCACCGGCCCTGGAGTCAGGAGTACCTGAGTTCAAATCCGGCCTCAGACACTTAACACTCACTAGCTGTGTGACCCTGGGAAAGTCACTTAGCCCCAATTGCCTCATTAAAAAAAAGAAAGAAAGACTTTGTTAAGGTGATTTAATTAGAAGAGTCCGTATTTTTGATTGGCTGCTTCCAAGAGAAGGAATATAACAGCAGGGAAATATTAGTAGCCCTGATGATTCCTTATTTCCATGGAGTAAGAATGGTAAAATCTAAGTGACCTTTGCTGAAATAGGTAATATGTTGAGAAAGGAAGTATAACATGGAGAGCTTCAAAGTGGTTCCTATGAATTATTGTTTTGGACCTGAACTAGTATGAAAGTAAAAGAATGATGAGAAGGGAAAGTATATAAGCAAGATCACTGTATAGGTAGGAGATATGATATAAGTGAAAGAGTAAAGATAACTCTAAGGCTATAGACCTGGGTAACTAGAAGAATAGTGCTGCTGGCATTCAATAGAAACAGAGAATTTAGAGGGAGTGGTGAATTCAGGACAGATGGTAATCATAGTGGTAGCTGCTTTCCTAAGGCCTGCCTGGTTTAGACCATTTTTTTTGGTCCTACACTCCAAGAGCAAAGTTCTAAGTCACTTTTTTTTCCAGAAGAGTTCTAAGGGTACTTTCTAGGAAACATGGACAAAGTAAGATATATGTCATAGTCTATGCATGTTATTGAATCCTGGGTATATTGATGTTTCCAGAATGACAAAATCAACCTTACACATTATTCATTTCTTCTGTGTTATTTTTATTCAATGAATCACATAGACACACCTAGAGATACTTTTATAAATTATTACCCATAGAGCAATAATATCTCTGCTATGGTTCAAATAATTTTTTCTCAAAAAAAGATGATTAAAAGTTAGTAGAGTATTTCAGATGTGCATCAAATAAGATTTTCTCTACTTCATTATGAATAATTTTTTGTTTCTTCTTCCACCATTCAAAAGTATTTTAAAACTGGCTAATGTGGTTACAGAATGGGGGAACAATATTCTTCTTTTCCAGCCTTATTTATCCTACTCAGTGCTTTTTCTAGGAATAGATCCAAAATAGCCTCTAACCACCTAAGCTGTTCAATGGAGGGTATCAAAAAGCAATCCCAAAATATGTTCTGTTCTTTCATTTTAGCATAGCTGTATGTCAATCAACAGCAAAGCAATTAAAACCCTGCCAGGATCAAAGAACATGCCTTGTTCCAGATTTTGCAAATCTATAAAAACATTTCCTAATCTACTTTCCTCAACAGCCCTGGCGACAAACACTCCAGCCACATCCAAGAATCTACTTAGAATTTTTGTACTTCTTAACTTCTATCCAAATATATGTCAGCAAACTCCTCATTGCAGAAGTATGTGCCATCATTTACCAGTTTCCTCTACTATATTTCTTTGTCTTCAATTCCTCAAGCTTTTCACAAAGCACCTGACAGTTTCCTAAATATTCTACCTTTTTTTTCCTTGGGTGATCATGTATTTCATTTTAATATTATCAAAACTGTTACACTGTTCCAATGGTTATATTCCTTTAACTATCAACTATGCTGATTTTCTTTGTGTATTTCCTCTACTAGAAAGCAGATTTTTTTAGCCTTCTCAAGTTAATCAGAGAACACATTGGTATGGGATACAGGCCATCCCTTTTTTGGATTATTTTCTTCCTTATGAATAGTCAGCATTGGCAAAGCAATTTCTCACACTCTTAGCTAATCCTTCTGCTCTCCCTGAGTGCAGTTGAATTATAGTATACTTTCTTTCCACCCCATTTAATAATTTCCAAGTGGTTTTGTTGTTGTTGTTGTTGTTATTGTTGTTGTTGTTGTTGTTGTTGTTGTTTGCTTGGGTGGGGTAACATTTTAAAGCTTAGTTACATGGCAGCACGTCAACATGCTATCATAAAACTTCACAATGGCCATGTAATAGAATCTAAAACTGCCAATGCAGCCAAAGAAAAATGGGGAAATATTTTATTTAATAAAATAATGGAAGCTCTGCCAACCCTCTTCCCATTCAAAAGGTATGTTAGAAAAAATCAGACAAATTAAGCAAAAGTATATTTTGACTTCACATACTTGAGTGTCTCAAATTTCCACTTCACTTTGGGTGGGTGCATGCATATATGCTACATATATGTATAGATACATTATAAAATGCCGATGTAAGCATATATCCTATGTCTCCAAGAGAAGCAGTATGGCATAATGAATGGAAGGTTGCCCTTGGATCATAGAGACTAGTCCTTCCTGTACCACATACTGATTGTGTGGCTATGGGCTAGTCATTTAAACCCTCAGTCTCCTAGTCAACTCTCTGACTATAAATTACAGAAGAGGTGCTAATAAATTGCTAATCTAAGAGAGTTTCCAGATCAGGTAGTTCACTACATTGAAAGAATCAAAGATCTGGAACAGAAAAAGAAAGCATATGAAGGGAAGATTTTGATGCTCACAAATTATTAAAACAATTAAACCCTGTTCTAAATATAAAGCACAGCTCTGTAGCCTGCCAGCTTCAGGATAAGTACCACCAGGATATTGCCATCTGCATGTGGATTCATATGACACACACCTCAGTCTCAAACCTGCATTTTTTTGCCTTGTGTTCAGAAAGTGGTAATGAAGTCAATATCTCTACTGGGAAGGATGTGATAGGTCTGCTGTCATACCAATGGCTCCACTGAGAATCCTTGCATAGACAGTCTAGGCAGAAGCTTCCTTTCCCCATAAGTACAATCAATTCACTTGTAGGCAAACACAACAACTTTACCTATCCTGTGTCACTATCAGACTTTATACTGCTTTTCTATTGTGCAATATATAATTCCTTTAATACTATTAATAAACTACCTTTCAAATTAGACCTCTTTTTTCTAATGGTGCTTTCCATCATCTGGTAGTCTTGGAAACCTGAGTCCAGTCAGAATATACACTATTACTGGATACATTCTTTATTACTGGGTGAACCTCTTATTTTATCACCCATGCCACAAGATTATGCCCATGTGTGTGCATGAACACAATGTGTGTACATATACACAGACATAGATTCTAGGCAAGAAAGAGGAGTAGATCTGCTTCTTGCTAGTCACTATCACTTCTTCCCTTATCACTGTGACTGGACAATCCCTCCTCTTTGAGTTTTAACTCAAGTATCAGATATATCAGGGGCAACTAGGTGGCATATAGTGGATAGAGTGGATAGAGTGCTGAACCTGGAGTCAAGAAGACATCTTCCTGAGTTCAAATCTGACCTCAAAAACTTGTAACTATGTGACCCTTGGAAAGTCACTTAACCCTATTTGCCTCAGTTTTCTCATCTATAAAATAAGATGGAGTAGGAAATGGCATACCACTCCACCAGTACCTTTGCCAAGAAAACCCCAGATGGAGTAACAAAAATGTCAGGACTGAAAATGACTGAACAACAACAACAAAGCAGATATACCACCCTATTCAAATCCTGGTGGCCATTATCCATTAGCAACCAGGTCATTCTCTTTACTTTATCAGTGTTGTTGTTCAGTGATGTCCAACTCTTTGTGATACCATTTGGGGTTTGCTTGGCAAAGTTACTAGGGTGGTTTGTCATTTCCTTCTCCAGCTCATTTTACAGATGAAGAAACTGAGGGATTTGCCAAGGGTCACACAGCCAGCAAGTGTCTGAGGCTGGATTTGAACATCTAAATCCAGGCCCAGTGCTCTATCTACTCTGCCATCTAACTGTCCCTTTTTTATCAAAGAGATCATTAAATAACTCACTATTTATCCTCTTTACCCATATCTATTCCCTTAAATTTGGCAACTTCCCTATCTTTTCAATTTTTCAAATTCCTCAACTTAGATGATTTTATTTTCACTCTACTTCAGCTATACCCAAAGTTTTTTTCTTTGTCTCACTATTATCCACAACTATTCTACCTCTGTGATCGAGAGTCCCAGCACTCCTCTATCTCTTTTTTTGCAGGGTAATGGGGGTTAAGTGACTTGCCCAGGGTCACACAGCTAGTAAGTGTCAAGTGTCTGAGGCCAGATTTGAACTCAGGTACTCCTGAATCCAGGGACAGTGCTTTATCCACTGCGCCACCTAGCTGCCCCTGCATTCCTCTATCTTACCATAAATTCCTACCTTTCCATCTCTCCCTGTGTCTCACTCCTCTAAAATCTATTCACAGTCCTCACCACAACTCCATCCTTTCCTGATTTGTTCTGTCACAATCTTGAAATGGTCATTAATCAATTTAATTTTATACTATCTTCTAGTCTTGGGAGAAAGGACATGAAAGAGAGATAAAATAATTGCCCATTAATTGAGAAATAAAATAATTTTTAAATATACATAATTTATGATTTTACTAGGTATGTGTATTATGAATATATATATTCAAAGTGGATTGAAAATAATTCAGTCAAGCCCCACTTTTGACTGACCTTTATAAAATCATTGTACTTCTGCATAGGTACAGCCTTTATAACTAAATCATCTTAGCCTCAAATATTTTGTTTTTCTCTTCCTTTAACTTTCTTTCAGCTACTTTTTTAAAAAAGCAATCTCAATACTTTAAAAATTCTATTTTTCCTGAGTTCTGTTAAATTCACTGTAAATTCTTAATACTAAAATTCTTCCTCAGTTCCTGTCATTTTTTCACAACTTAAAAGGAGGTATGTGTCATGTTTTTAATGACCTTCTCAAATGCATTGGTATTCCCAAAGGTATCCAAATGTCTTAATAAATCTGATACTTGATCTTCCAGTGTTAGATCTGACAGCGTTCACAATTTTTAACCTAGCTTTCCTAAAAAAAAAATAAAAAGCAGAGATCCAATATGCTATATCTTGCTTGTTAAAAATTTCAGTTATTTTACCATGCCAAATATTAGGATTCTCTCAGTCCCTTGAGTCCCAAATTTAGCTTGCCCTACAATTTTTACTGCTTTCCTATGAAATTTTCATTTCTTTTTAAAACAGCACTGTATGTATGTAGGTAAGAGGGGCCAGTTTCTAGTTTTCACTTTTTGCCCTTTAGTAAATAACCTTACCTCTTTGAGTATGGTACAATTCAAGAAAAATGTAGAACTCCTATATACTTAGAACTGTTATGAGTAATGGAATACAAAGATAGATAGATAGATAGATAGATAGATAGATAGATAGATAGATAGATAGATAGATAGATAGATAGATAGAGATAGATAGATGATAGATAAATGATAGATAGTCCTTGCCCTTTGAGAGTTTATAGCCTAGTAGAGAGAATAGGAAAGGAACATACATAACTATAATGCAATTTAAGATATGATAAATACATAGGAAAAACCAGAATAGCTTGAGATATTGAAGAAAATAGTTATTAGTTCTAGCTGAGAGAAAGACAAATTCAGGGTACAAACTGTGGAATATGGGGCACTGGAACTGGACGGCAAATGGGGGGGAAAAAGAGTTGTAACAGGTAGAAATTCTTTCATTCAATCATCCTGCATTGAATACTTAATTAAGTGCCAGGTACTATACAAATTCTGAGAATACAAAGACAAAAACTAAGCAAACTCTCTTAAAGGAACACACATTATACTGAGGAAAACAACATTTACATAGAAAATTAAATATACAAGGCAATTCCCTGCTGAGAGGGTGCTAGCAACTGGAGGGATCAGTAGACAGCACCTTCAGCAAGTGACACTCAAACTGAGCTTTAAAAAAGCTCAAGATTCTTAGAGGCAAAGGTACAGGGAGAGTGTGTTCTGGGCATGGGGTACAGCCAATGCAGAGCTGGATAGAAAATAAAATGTTATACTCAAGGAGCAGCAATCAGGCTAGTTTGTTTGGAAAGTAAGATACATACATACATACATACAGATAGATAGATAGATAGATAGATAGATAGATAGATAGATAGATAGATAGATAGATATGAGTAATGAAAGGCAAAATATGGAGAAATATCGGGGGCAAAGTGTGCAAGTCCATTGGAGCTAGTAAGAATGAGGTCATTTGGCCAGATGGAAAAGGAGGTGCAAATAATGCCTTAAAAATTAGAATTAGAGGAAAATAATGCCTTAAAAATTAGAATTGGGCAGATGGAAACTAATGACTCCATGAGACTCGAAGTATCCATTAAACACAATCAAAGGATTGAAAAAAACAGAAGAAAATGTGAAATACCTTATCAGAAAAACAACTGACCTGGAAAATAGATGCAGGAGATATAATTTAAGAATTATTGACAACCGGGAGCAGCTAGGTGGTGCAGAGGATAGAGCACTGGCCCTGAATTCAGGAGGACCTGGGTTCAAATCCGGCCTCAGACACTTAACATTTACTAGCTGTGTGATCCTGGGCAAGTCACTTAACCCCAATTGCCTCACACACACACACACACACAAAAGAATTATTGACAACCTGAAAGCCATTATTATTATTATTTTTTTAAAAAGAGTCGACTCCAAATTCCAGGAAATTATCAAGGAGAACTGCACTGATATTGGAGAATCAGAGTATAAAATCATC
The DNA here is from genome assembly GCF_019393635.1 of Dromiciops gliroides. NCBI lineage: Eukaryota > Metazoa > Chordata > Mammalia > Microbiotheria > Microbiotheriidae > Dromiciops > Dromiciops gliroides. The sequence goes on from NC_057863.1 coordinate 192,481,384, forward strand.
ATTGAAAGAATCCACCAATCACATCCTGAAAGAGACCCCCCAAAAAACAAAACTCCAAGGAATATTGTAGCCAAATTCAGAATTATCAGGTGAAGGAGAAAATACTACAAGCAGCCAGGAAGAAGCAATTTAAATATCATGGAGCCACAGTCCGGATTACATAGTATCTGGAATTTTCAACATTAAAGGATCACAAGGCTTGGAATATGATATGCTGGAAGGCAAAGGAGCTTAAATTGAAACCAAGAATCAAGTAAACAACAAAATTGAGCAATATCTTTCATGGGAAAGATGGACCTTCAATGAAATAGGGGACTTCCAGGTTTCCTGAAGAAAAGACCAGAACTGAACAAAAAATTTGATCTTCAAATACAAGACTCAAGAAAAGTATAAAAAGGTAAACAAGGGGGGAAAGTTATTCAATAAAGTTAAACTGTCTACACAGGAAGGTAATACTTTTAACTCTTTAGATCTCTATGTATTTGGGCAGATAGAATGAATATACATACATAGAGGGTATAGTTATTCAATTGACTTTGATGTGATGATATAAAGAAACTTAAAGGACAGAATAAAAGGAGAATAAGAGGAGGAGATGGAAGGGGAGGTAGAATGTAATTAATTATATGAAGGAATGCAAAACACCTATTACAATATAGGAAAAGAAGGGATGGGTGAGCATTCTTTCAACCTTACTCTCATCAGATTTGGTCCAAAGAGTGAACAACATATACACTCATTTGGATAAAGAAACTTAGCTTATCCTTTAAGGAAGTAAAAGGATAGGGGGAAAGGGTAGTACTGATAGAAGGTAGGGCAGTAGAAGGGGAAAAAAAAGGAAGGAAAAGGGAGGGGGGTTGATAAAAGGGAGGGAAGATTGAGGGAGGCAATAGTCAGAAGCAAAACATTGGTGAGAAGGCATAGGGTAAAAGACAAAAAAAAGACAACAAAGGAGAAAATAGGATGGAGGGAAATACACAGTTAGTAATTATAACTGTGAATGTGAATGGGATGAACTCTCCCATAAATCAGAAGCAAACAGCAGAGTGGATTAAAAAGCAGAATCCTACAATATGTTGTTTATAAGAAACACATTTGAAGCAGAGAGATATACACAGAGTAAAGGTAAAAGGTTGGAGCAGAATATATTATGCTTCAGCTGAGGTTAAAAAAAAAAGCAGGGGTAGCAATCCTTATCTCAGACAATGCAAAAGCAAAAATAGATCTAATTAAAAGAGATAAGCAAGGAAACTACATCTTGTTAAAAGTTACTATAGGTAATGAAGTATTAGCAATACTAAGCATATATGCACCAAGTGTTATAACATCCACATTCTTACAGGAGATGTTAAATGAGTTACAAGAGGAAATAGACAGCAAAACTGGACTAGTGGGGGATCTTAACCTTCTTTCAGAAATAGATAAATCTAACCACAAAATAAATAAGAAAGAAGTTAAAGGGGTGAATAGAATTTTAGAAAAGTTAGATATGATAGACCTCTGGAGAAAATTGAATGAGAATAGGAAGGAATATACCTTTTTCTCAGTATTACATGGCACATACACAGAAAATGATCATGTATGAGGGCACTGAAATGTAGAAAGGCAGAAATAGTAAATGCATCCTTTTCAGATCATGATACAGTAAAAAATATACATCTTATGCCAAAATAAGGTCAAAATGGGTATATGATTTAGACATAAAGGGTGATACAATAGGTAAATTTGGAGAGGAAGAAATAGTTTACCTCCCAGATCTATAGAAAGAAGAATGATTTATAATCAAAAAAGGGATAGATAATAATATGAAATGAAAAATGTCTGATTTTTATTATATTAAATTAAAAGGTTTTTGTGCAAATAATAATGATGCAGCCAAAATTAAAAGGGAAGCAGAAAGCTGGAAAACAATTTTTATAGCCAGTATTTCTGATAAAGGTCTCATTTCTAAAATATATAGTGAACTAAATCAAATTTATAAGAATGCAAGTCATTCCCCAACTGAGAAATAGTCAAAGGATATGAACAGGCAGTTTTTAGATGAAAAAATCAAAGCTATCTACTCCCATATGAAAAAATGCTCTCAATCACCATTGATTAGAGAAATGCAAATTAAAACAACCTGACACCTGACACCTATCAGAGTGGCTAATTTGACAAAAAAGGAAAATAGTAAATGTTGGAAAAGCTGTGGAAAAATTGGAGCACTAATGCATTGTTGGTGGAATTTTGAATTGATCAAACCATTCTGTAGAGCAATTTGGAACTATGCCCAAAGGGCTATAAAGCTGTACATACCCTTTGACCCAGTAATACCACTATTAGGTCTCTACCCCAAGGAGATCATAAAAAAGAGAAAAGGACCCACATGTACAAAAATATTTATAGCTGTTCTTTTTGTGGTGGCAAAGAATTGGAAATCAAGGGGATGCTCATCAATTGGGGAATGTCTAAGCAAGTTGTTGTATGTGAATGTAATGAAATATTATTGTGCTATAAAAAATCATAAGCAGGCAGATTTAAAAAAAAACCTGGAAAGACTTACATGAATTGATGCTGAGTGAAATGAGCAGAACCACAAGAACAATGTACATTGTCCAGTATCAACAACATTGTGTAATGATCAACTTTTCTCAGCAATACAATGATCTAAGATAATTTCAAAGGACTCATGAAGGAAAAATGCTCTCCACATCCAGAAAAAAGAACTGTGACATCAGATTGCTTTCTGTCTTGGTGTGGGGGAGGGAAGGGAGGGAGGAAGAAAAATATGGAACTAGAAATCTTATAAAAACAAATGTTGAAAACTATCTTTACATGTAACTAGAAAATAATAAAATACTTTTTTGATTAAAAAAAAAGAATGAGATCAGGAATCAGAAAATAGCTCAGTTTGTATGGAAGGAAAAATGGAGATAACTAGAGTAGTAAAAAAAAAAATAAGGAATCTTTTTATTTAACATAGAGGGGGGGAAATGGGATGTGAGCCAGAAAGGCCAGACAGAACTTGAACTCAATATACTTTATCTGGGTCATAATCTGAAGATCAAGGTCAGCCAGATTCTATATTATTCTTTTCATGTTTATCTTGGGCTTAAATTCCCAATGAAACATTTTTGTTTTGTTCTTAAAGGGAAAAAGAAAGAAAAGAATAGAAAAAAGAAAGAAGATATCAATACATTTATGGAGAACTTTTGATTATTTAATCCTAATAATAGCCCTTGACCTTTCCAATCTTCTTACACTTTACTCTCCTCCAAACATTCATCTATACTGTCCAGCTCTTTCAGGAACATGACATTACAATCATGGCTTTGCACAAGATGTCCCCAATGACTGGAATGCCCTCCTGTTTCATCTTGGCCTCTTAGTTTGCCTAACAGATAAAATCCTCCCTTCTTCAGGAGGTCCTCTCAGTTCCCTTTGGCTGCTAGTGACTTCCGCTCTGGCATTTCCTTGTATCTACCCTGTGTCTCTTGTATGTACTTCATATTTTATATTGGTATGTACTTTTAGTAATTTATATGTTATCTCCCCTACATTAGAATATGGTCTAGAAGTTAGGGACTACTTTAACTTTCTTTATATCCCAAGCAGTTAACACAATGTTCATCACATAGTGCTTAATTTGAGCTTTCTGACTAATCAATTGACTAGCATCACACTAGTCAAAGGCAAAATTCAAACTCAGGTCTTTCTGACTTCAAGTCCAGCACACTATCTGTTACACCAAAAACCACTCTCCTTGACCTGGGATCTCTGGAATGTGGCTATAGTATTCCTGGAAGTTTTCCTTTTGGGATCTCTTTCTAGAGGTGATCAGTGGATTCTTTCAATTTCTATTTTACCCTCTCAATCAAGAATATCAGGCAATTTTCCCTTACAATTTCTTGGAAGATGATGTCTAGGCTCTTATTTTGGTCATGGTTTTCATGTAGACCAATAATTTTCAAATTATCTCTCCTGAATCTATTCTCCAGGTCAGTTGATTTCCAAGGAGATATTTCATATCGCCCTCTTTTTTTTCATTCAATTGGATTTGCTTTATTGTGTCTTAGTTTCTCATAAATTCACTAGCTTGCATTTGTTCAATCCTAATTCTTAGGCAATTATTTTCTTCAGCAAGTTTTTCTATCTCCTTTCCCATTTGACTTTTCAAGCTGTTGACTTTTTTTCATGGCTCTCCTGCACTGTTCTCATTTCTCTTTCCATTCTTTCCTTCCTCTCCCTAAATCTTCCTTCAATCTCTCCTACTTTCTCTTCAAAGTCCCCTTTGAGTGCTTCCAAGCCTGAGACCAATTCATATTTTTCTTGGAAGCTTTGGATGTTGGAGCTTTGACTTTGTTATTATCTTCTTCTGAGGGTGTATTCTGGTCTATCTTTCCCCCAAAGACACTCTCTATCATCTGCTGTTTTCTTTGCCGACTCATCTCAAGCTGGAAGTAGATGTCTGATTGAAATCTGATTCTCTATTGCCAGAAGCTTGGCATGCCTGTGCCCCTCCCCCACTGGGCCACCATCACTTGATTCGGCCCACTGGTTCAAAACCAGGGTGCTTCACCCCAACTCCAGCAGAGACTACAGCCATTTTGCCCTGGCCAACCACTGAACTCCCTCAATGGACTGTGAGCTGAGCCTCAGAAGAAGCCACTGGCACTGAAGACTCTGAGGTGTCTGTTCCTGGGTGGGTCCGGGTGATGCTGAACTCCTCTTTCAGCCCAATCAACAGGTGATCTCAATTGTGGTTCCTGGCTGGAAAATAGTCCCACTCTGTTCTTAAGTGAGTTGGGCTGCTTTTTTTGTTTGTTTGTTTAATGGCATTACTTGGGAGGTAGTGGACAGATTTGTCAGAATCTAGGGGAAGTCAGAGCCTCTGCTCCACAATCTTGGCCCAAAAAACATTCTCTTTTGGAGTGAGAGCAAACAAAGACTTAAGCCTTGTGTCCTTTGATATCATTACCTTCATCCTAGTCACTTGCAGTTCTTTCTTTGTTTCTCCTATTTTCCTCAAGATAACTGCTCTCTTCTGTATCTCTGTCTCTGTGTCTCTGTCTCTTTCATTGTCCCTGTCTCTGTCTCTCTGTCCCTCTCTGTGTCTCTATGTCTCTCTCTCTCTCTCTCTCTCTCTCTCTCTCTCTCTCTCTCTCTCTCTCTCTCTCTCTTTCTTCTTTTCTTACAGCAAACCTCAGTCACACTAAGCTTTCATTAATGTTTTAGTGCTCCTTATGTCATTCTTGACAGTACAATCCTTTTGGATTCAACCTCTTTTAATGCCCTTGATTACATCTTCTGTACATGTCTTTTAAAATTCTAAGGCAATTGTTCAATTGTTCCTGTGTTCATATTGGTCTCTTTAGACAATTCTTTTTCCTCCTAATTATAATTGTGGGTTTTTTTGTGTGTCTTTAGAATTTAATTGTTTGGAAATTCATGTCATTTCTCCTGAGCAAATTTTCCCTATATTATTTTCTCTGTGTTACCTATGAAAGCTATCCCCTGAAATTCCACCAAGACCCAACAGGGTCATACATGTTCCTGTCCAAGACAAAATAAAACATTATCCCCTTAGTACTTAATTTCTCCTTAGTATATGAGTCCCAAAACTACAAAAATTCTTTTATACTAGTTAAACTTTATTTATCAGTGTGCAAGCTGATGAAAATGAAAGATATCTCATCTCATTCTATCTGATCATTTTTCTTCACTTGAAACTGTCATATATATTGTGTATAAAATCATATAATCATGTTTACATGGAAAAGACTTTAGACATCACCTGGTATAACCCCTCATTTCATTGATGAAGATTAAACCAATAAAATCTTGTAGGTTGCAGTTCAAAATTTAAGAAAGGGGTTTTAGGTAAACTTTTTTAAAGATATTTTTTATTCCTGAAGTTCAAACAAAATCACTCTTCTGATTGTATTTTAACAGGTGCTATTCATGCTTTATCATAAGATTTTTCCCATGGATTTGATCCCATCAAATTATTTCAGAAGACATTTTTATGTCATTTTTCTCCAACGATGTTCTATTTTAAAATGAATGCTTGCAGTTCAAATTAATCCAGTTTTTTCTTTCTTTTCTAATTTCCATTTAGAAATGTTAAGCATATCATGTTCCATATGAAATAATGGTCCTGGACTTGAAATTAGGAAATCTTGAATCCAAAACTTACCTCTGAGACTTAAAAAGTTTTTGTGAGCATTGAGAAGTTGCCTATCCTCTCTCTGAGACTCAGACAACTATAAATTCCAGAGGAGTTTTAGCCTAATTGGTGGAGGTTGTTTACAGTGGTTTTGATGTACTGAGTGAAGCAGTAGATAAACTGCCATGATCTTCCTGAGTTTGAATCTGGCCTTACCAACTGACCAACTGTTTGGCCCTGGACATGTCACTTAACCCTTGAGAAGGAAATAGCAAACCACATGAGTATCTTTGCCAGGGAATCCCCAAATAGAAAGACAATACATTGGACACAATTGAAAAATAACTGAACAACAACATTTATATACTACATAATTTGTGGATGATCTCACATACAAGGGCAAGTTAGGACAGCATTTTGTAAACTAGTGATTTCTATGTTATGTATAAGAAAAGCTAGATAAAATAATAAGTAGAATGTATAAACTGTGTCCATTTACAAAAGTGCATTCAATACATCAATGATGGGTATAAATATGTTCAAAAGAGTTTCAGACCTGCAAAAACCTTTTCATCTTCTTCTACCCTAAATGCTCCTCAATGTCCATATTTCAAAGTATTCTCAAAATCACATGTTTTTGAAGTGAATTCCATAGCTTAGAATGGTGCATGTTTGACCTATTCAAAGTTAAAATGTTGGGCAGTTTATTCTACTCAAAAGTGAATCTAGATTATTAGAATTCAGATAGCAGGGGCAGCTAGGTCGTGCAGTGGATAGAGCACCAGCCCTGGAGTCAGGAGTACCTGAGTTCAAATCCGGCCTCAGACACTTAACGCTTACTAGCTGTGTGACCCTGGGCAAGTCACTTAACCCCAATTGCTCACTAAAAAAAAAACAAAACAAAAAAAAGAATTCATATAGCCATGCCACCTCATTTTATAGACCAGAAAATTGGGACACAGAGGTTAAGTGACCTACCTGAGATCATGAAACTAGCTAGTACCACCATGGGGCACTGAATGTCCCATGCAGAAAGAATACTTAATGTAATGCTAACCATAGATGCAGATGCTGAGCAAAATTGTATTTGCCTTAGCTCCCTTTTCACCTCCCTTTCTGCTACTTCTTCCAGCTTCGGAGTTTTACCTCCTCTGTTCCTCAGTCAGAAAATGCCTTATGGTTTCCTAAGGACTCTCACTGAGGTGCTTGACCTTCCCTCCTTCAAAACACTCAATGCTCTGAAACTACTATTTCTGCCTCTCACCCTCCTAAAAAGTTATACTGTCACCAACTTTTACCTAGTTTTTATTAGAAAAACAATCTAATCCAAATAATTCACACTAATCCATGAACCAATAACTTTACTATTTTTCATGCACTGTGCTGGCTATGATCATATATAAGTAGACACAGAGACACAGAATAAACATAAGATGCTGTTGTTCAGTCATTTCAGTCATGTCGAACTCTTCATGACACTCTTTGGGGTTTTCTTGGCAAAAATATTGGAGTAGTTTGCCATTTCCTTCAGCTCATTTTATGGATGAGGAAACTGGGGCAAAAAATAAGTGACTTGCCCATGGTCACACAGCTAGTAAGTGTCTGAGGCTAGATTTAAACTCAGGAAGATGAGTTCATGAATCCAGGTGCAGTATTGTAGAAATTGAGCTGCTTATATGTAAGACAATCAAATTGTAAAGTACACATTTAGTAAGGGAGGGCACTAGTAAATTGAGGGGATCCAGAAAAGAAGGAATCATAGAAGGGGGTATTTGAGTGAAGTCTTGAAGGAAGTTAGGGATTATTTGAGATGCAGGTGAAGAATAGCTCCTATTTCCCTAAGGGTAACTGGATTTTTAAAGAGGCTTGTTAACCTCTAATAAATGGTAAAAAAAATTCAATTATACTAATAAAATAATGAGAAGAATTGCATGCAGTGAGGGTCTAATGTTTGGGGATACCTGAATTTTCTTGTCAACTCTTAAAGCACATCAGGTCAGTGGTCTAGTCATAGACCAGCCTTGAAACAAAGAGTAAAATTTACTGAGAGAAGTTAAGGAATTCTTCTGGTATGTAGGACAGATAGAAACAACTCTATAGTGACAGCCATTAGTATGAGGATTACATTTTCCAGCCAAGTATTTTAGTTAAAAGGAGGCAGAAATTACTCTGAGAACAATTCTGCTCTTCTGTTCTGCTCAACTCACATTGGATTGAACCCAGAAAAGACACATGGAAGAGTTCCATACAAAACCAAGTTAATTAGAAAGATATGCCTGTGAGCTTACTCATCTTTATACAGACACTTAGGGGTATCTATTTTGCTCCCAGAGTTCCTTGCATTCTAGTTTCTAAAGCTTTCCAAGCAAAGCTATATGTGTATCACCCTGTATGCATTCACCATAACAAACATAAGTAAACTTGAAGAAAAAATTACACTGACCTTGACAAAAATTCATTTTATCAACATCAGAATCTGACAAACTGTTTTCTATGGGAGGCTTCAGTGCACTTTTATCAGCTGCCAGAGTCCTAAAGAAACATAAGACATAGATGCTAGTCCTTGACTTTTATAAGTAACAGCTATTGTGTGCAAATATTATATTTCACTAACCAAGTAGAAGGCAGAATCTGGGATATTTTATACACAGATAATGGTATATTATTGATTACATCTGTAATCAGTTGTAAGCATGTTGTTAGCAAGAAATCTAGGTAATACTTTTTGATTAGGACCTAAAATCATGTAAGGGGAGTCATTCTTTCCCATTTTTTTCCTTTCAGTCCTCACTATGGGTGTGACTTTCCTTTAGACAATGATGACACCCTTCCTCTCACTCCAGAGAATATGGGCCCTGCCATTGGCTAACTCAAGACTTCTTTTTTTTAGTGAGGCAATTGGGGTTAAGTGACTTGCCCAGGGTCACACAGCTAGTAAGTGTTAAGTGTCTGAGGCCCGATTTGAACTCAGGTCCTCCTGACTCCAGGGCTAGTGCTCTATCCACTGTGCCACCTAGCTGCCCCTGACTCAGACTTTCTTAACCAAGGGACCATAGACCCCCTGACAGGGTCTGTGGATTTCAAGAATTCACATGAGTTTGGATTGGAAAAAAATCACATATTTACTTTCACTAACCTCTAATTGAAATTCAGCATTTCCTTCCATTACAAATGTGAGGCAACATAATATCATCCTGAGAAGGAATCCACAGGCTAAAGTGGTCCATGACACAAAAAGATTGAAAACCACTGAGCTAACCACTTCTGAGGGAAATAACTTTTCCTTAATCACCAAGTTTCCTTCCATCATTGAATCAAATTTTACTTTTTCCTGACTCAGATCTTTGGCAAAGGTAATTCCTAGATTTGGTTTTCCCCCACTTTGTGATGTTACAGAATTGACAGCTATGTGAGTACAGGGTCGACCCTAGAGTCAGGAAGACCTGAATTCAAATCCGGCTTCAACACTTACAAGTCGTATGACCCTAAGCAAGTGGCTTAACCTGTCTACCTCAGTTTCCTTATCTGAAAATGCAGATAACAAGAGCACCCATCTCCCAAGATTGTTGTGATGATCAAATACGATATTTGTTATGTAATTAACGCAGTACCAGGCACATAGTAATTGTGATATAAATGTTAGTTCTGATGATAGCAAAAAGATTCTTATTCATTTTGTTCTAGAGCTCTTGGCTGGGACAGAATCCCAATAGAATCCTTATTTGTTGTAGCTTTCTTGCTACAACATTGCTTCATCCATGGTAATCAAGCACATACAAGTAAGGAGCTGCTAGGAGTGATCAGATTTTATCATGACCTGGCATTATGTACTAATTGAACAAAAATGTTAATAAACATAAACTTTGTAGATAGCATAATCTTTCCAAGCTGAAGAGTAATAGGGGAGTGGGTAAATCACTGTCTGACCTGTAGGTCAGTAAAGCTCATTGTCTCCCAGATACTCCTCCTACAGCATCAGACTATCCACAATGACTAATAGGGGCATCAGCAGCTCAAAGCTCTTGTGGTTTCTCAACATAAGGCTTCTATGAACCCCTCTAGTTCCCCATTCCAGTCTCTGTCCAGTCTCTGGTTCTCACACAAATGGCTTGTTCATCCCAGTGACTTCTCTTGCACTTTAGAGGAAAATGCTCTAAGCCTCCTTGCCCTTGATAAGATCTTTGTAGGATTTCTGTTCTTTGCTTCTTCTGATGAGAAAGGAAAGTAAACAGTCTTTTTTCAGGACCAATAAATCTTGTTCTTCCCATGGGCTGCTATGGACAAGTGTTGGGAATTTTAATCTAGTAGAAACTAATCTCCAGTGCCTTCCTATATATTATTTTTAAATATAAGCCCAAAATGCACACGGATTATGCTTAATACCAAATAAACCTATATAAAATTATGTTGTATAGTGGTCTGACATGCTCCAAACCATCAATAATCATCTTGTAATCTAGCTCATGTAGTATGTTACTTAATATAATTAATGGTTTTCAAATTTTTTATTAGGCCCTCTCACATGATTCCCTATTCCTTTCCTCCTTTTCCTATGGTTTTGAGAAGAAAAATCTTATGTGAGGTTAAAGAGTACTAGGGGATTCCTACTCATGATGACACCATTATATTTTTCTGCCAGCCCTGGTCTTTCCACCTTATGGTATCCAGCCGTTATTTCTCTTTAATCAATATATATATGTAAATAACATTTAGTTCTTTTGTAGGGCAGACTATAGAGTTTCCTTCCCTTCCTTCTTGTAAGAGTTGAGATACTAATAACCATGAATTGAGCTGAAATAAATGCCCATAATGGTGACTATTAAAGCTTTATGAATGGTGTCAGGTTGCATAGCAATAGAATAATTGTGGAAACCAGCTCCCTGAATGACTGTGGTTAAGTAACTGATAAGAGAACAGACGGTGTGTATGTAGTAGCAATAATAATAATAATAATAATGATAATAATAATAATATGAACAATAAGAGTGAGAACTAAGGAGAGAGCTTCAGGACAGCTTCATTAACAGTTCACTGGTGTACTTATTTTCCCACAGCCTCTCCAACATTTAACATTTTCCTCTTTTTTTTTTTTAACTTTTGCTAGTTGGAAATGTATTAGGTAAGACCTCAAAGTTGTTTAAGTTTCATTTCTCTAAATATTAGTCATTGAAAATTTTGGGGGGGGGGCAGGGCAATGGGGGTTAAGTGACTTGCCCAGGGTCACACAGCCAGTAAGTGTCAAGTGTCTGAGACCGGACTTGAACCCAGGTACTCGTGAATCCAGGGCCGGTGCTTTATCCACTGCACCACCTAGCTGCCCCCTAAAATATTTTTCAAACGATTGAGATAGCTTCAAAAACTGTCTGTTCATACCCTCTGATATCTTCCCTTGTTCTTATAAACTTGAATAAGTTCCTTATATATCTGGGAAATGAGACCTTTATCAGAAATACCTCTTCTAAAGATTTTTCTCCAGTTATTTGTTTCTTCTTTAATTTGTACTACATTAGATTTGTTTGTGTGAAACCTTTTTAATTTTATATAATAAAAAGTGTTCTTTTAAATATATATAACATGATTGTGTGCATATATACATATTTATGCATATATACGTGTGTGTGTTTGTGTGTATGTGTGTGTGTAATACCTATATCTGATTGCTTGCTGTCTTAGGGAGGCTAGAGGCAGGGAAGGGAGGGAGAAAGATTTGGAACTCAAGATTTTACAAAAATGAATGTTAAAAGCAATTTTTTACATGTAATTGAAAAATAAAATACTACCAAAAAAAAGTTGTCATGTTATTTATATAACTTATTCAATCATTAACTCTCTCTATTCATATATCTACAATGTCATTTCTTCCCTGCTTCCCTAATTTGTGACTTTTTATATCTAAATCATTAATCTATTTGGAGTTTATCCTGGCATAGAATGTGAGATATTAGTCTAAACTTAATTTTTGTCAGACTGCTATCCAATTTTCCCAGCAGTTTTGTTAAATAGTGAGTTTTCTAGTAACTAGAGTCTTTGGATGAATGAGCATTTCTAAATTGGCTAGAGGGATTTCTCTGAAGTCAGAGGATGGAAAATTGGAGAGTGCTTGAGAATGATGAAGGATTCCTGGGTCTGCAATGGTCTCACTCCTTCACCTGCTTTCTGATAAAAATATACAAATCTCTTGGGTATTTTATGGGGATTTACAATGAAGCATAATGGAACATACTATTTAGATAGAGAGCAAGGACCATAACAGATTAAAAGGTTGACAACAATGTTGAGAATACAGTGGAATATGAGGTATGTACCTAACTCTGTGGGTTTGTAGCAATTATTCCCAGTCCTATTTATTGCAAGAAGTATCGAAATGTACCCTCAAAGGAGAGACCAAATAATGATGGGAGAAATTAGAGTTGGGGTGTGTGGAGTAGCAGGTTTGAGCCTGTATGTACAGAGGTTGAGACTTAGGTGAGTGAGAAGGAGATTCAGCAAGTGTTCTTTTTTTTTTTTTTTTTTTTAGTAAGGCAATGGGGGTTAAGTGACTTGCCCAGGGTCACACAGCTAGTAAGTGTTAAGTGTCTGAGGCCGGATTTGAACTCAGGTACTCCTGAATCCAAGGACGGTGCTCTATCCACTGCGCCATCTAGCTGCCCCTCAGCAAGTGTTCTTAATCTAGGGTTCAGGAGCTTTAAAAAAAAAAAAAAAAGAAAGAAAGAAAAGAAAAAATACATATATGTGTGTATACAGAAATACACACACAATACACTTTGGTAATAATATTTCAAAATAATTGACCCTCTTTATAAAATTATATATTCTATTTTATGTGTTTAATAACATTAGTCTAAAAAGAGTCCATCGTTTTCACCAGACTTTCAAAGGGCTCCATGATATCAATAAGTTTGAGAACCTCTGGTATTGACTTAGTGTATTCAACAGAAGCAGAGTATGTTTGGGGGAAAAATGGCACATTTTTGCCAGTGAGTCAACAAATATTCAAGAGATGAATTATGGGAATGTTTTTGTGGAGTGATCAGTAAGTACTCTTTAATGAGTATACAATAGAGTTCTTGTATAATAGCAATGAGAGTGCCACATCATAATTCTACTTGGGTTTGTCTACCATTGGCATATATCTCCCAAACCATAAAGTTGTTACTATACATACAAGTAAGAATGCAAGAACAAACTGGAAAATCAACATTTTTATCTTCTAATTACCTTAACACATGACCTTCATTTCAGTAACTAGGCAGGGTATTTCTTCTATAATTTACTAACAGTCTCTCCCCATCCCCTTAATATTGAAGAAATGTTAGTAAGGGGGAACAAAAACTATAAAATTAACATGGTGGGGGTGATAAGTGACTCCACATGCCAGGGATTCTCAACCATGAATTAGTAAGATCAAAAGCTATGTAATATTACTGTGCAGTAAGAAATGACAAGCAGCATGACTTCAAAAAAGCTTGGAAAGACATGTATGAAATGATGTATTGGGAAGTGAGCAGAACCAAGAGAACACTGTACACAGAGACAGCAATATTGTTCGATGAAGAACTATGAATGACTTGACTATTCTCAACAATACAATAATCCAACACAATCTCAAAAGAATATTGATGAAACCTAGTATCCACCTCCAAAGAAAGAATTGATTTTGATGGAACAGACTGAAGCATGCTATTTTTCACATTCTTTCAATGTGACAAATATGGTGATGTTTTGAATGATCATATATGTGTAACATATATCAGATTGTTTGCTGCCTCGGGAAGGGGGGAGGGGAAAGATATAAATAAAAATGTTTAACCTGAAAAAAAAAGAAGGTGGTGTGCTGGGAAGGGTACAGGATGTATATTTTTATCTATATACACACACATAAATATATATGTTGTATATATATAAGTTATTTAGGTCTTATTTCTATAGTAATCATATTTAAACAAATTTGTCATACATATTATACATAAATTGATATGTATATGTAAAAAACACCATGAAATGAGATGCCTCTAGAAGTACTGAGTAACTCAATAGTAGAAGTATGCATTTCAAGGCTATATAACCACGTATCAGAATCAATGAAAGTGGGATGTATGTTTCAATTAAGGGGTTGGATAACTGCTAAGGTTCTTTTCTAGTATTCTATAATTTTATGATTTTTGAGATTTTTAGATTATAAAGCAATGGATTATATTAAAAATATTTTGAGGGGCAACTAGGTGGTACAGTGGATAGAGCACTGGCCCTGTATTCAGGAGGACCCGAGTTCAAATCTGGCCTCAGACACTTGACACTTACTAGCTGTGTGACCCTGGGCAAGTCACTTAACCCTCACTACCCCGGAAAGAAAAAAAAAGTTATCATCATTTCTCTCAGAGGCAATCTGTACTGATACTACTTTTTTTTTTTCAAGCAATAATTTTCTTCTTTCTTTGGTAGATAACTGTAAGTAAAGAAAGTAACCCAGTAGGCAGTTTTGTTAAACAGTGAGTTCTTCTTCCAGTAACTAGAGTCTTTGGATGAATATGCACTTCTAAAACCTTTCAGTGACTAGAAAGATTTCCCTGAAACCAGAGGATAGTAAACTTGGAGAGTGATTGAGAATAATGAGGGGTTCCTAGGTCTGCAGTGGCCTCACCCCTTCACCTGCTTCCTGATAAAAATATACAAATCTCTCAGGTATTTTGTGGGGATTTACAATGAAGCATAATAGAACATACTATTTAGGTAGAGAGCTAGGACCAAAACCGATTAAAAGGTTGACAACAATTAACAGATTGTCAGATGCTGAAGTAGGCAAAATGTGTCTTTGGTCTTAAAAGGAGAACAATAGCCGGAAAAGTATGGAAGCCCACAATTAAGCAGTTCTGGTGATGGACTGTGGGTGCTTAGAAAGAGTTGCCCTTCTTTTCTCAGGTCACTTTTATTCAGAAAGTGTCCTTTTGGAGATTTGAGTGTGGTTTGGGGTCTTTATCAGGTTTAGATCATTGTATGATCTAGGTTCTGCCAGCTCCCTGTCAGGAGAAGATGAACATTGTACCCCTTGTACCTCTAATCAGCATGTCTTTCAGATAAAGTGAGACTTCAGCAAATGAACTGTTCAAAGATCAGGGCACTTAACCTGAGAAATTGTAGTATAGGGGCATGTCTTATGATTTCTTTGGCATAGAGAATTACAAGAAACACCCTCTACCAATGCAGGTTTGCAGTTTAGTTGTGACTTGTATTCAGTACTGCCTAGGAATTAAGCGACTTACCCAGCATCATACAACCAGGTCTTCCTGGCTTCAAAATCATTTAATTATCCACTACTCCATTTTGCTTCTAAAAGTAGAGAGTAAAAAAGCTACAATTTAGCTACAATTCCAGTACCCTAATGTACTCCATGTTTTGGGCCTCAGAAAGACCGGGAAAAGGCCAATTGTTTTCCTGTCTCGCTCCATTTACCATTCCCATTTGTTCATTCTGAAATCTGCAACCTCTTGTATATGGAGATTGAAGGGGAGGAGGATTTTGCAGGAAACAAGGAAAGAACAAAGGGAAAAATAAATATGTAAAGCAGAAAATGAGGTTGGGGGAGGACTGTACACCACAGGTTAAATTTTAAGTGCTTTTGTCCCTATGTGACAAAAAATTGGTCTAATTTTAAAGAATTTCAGAGTTGGAAGGAGCTCAGAAATCATGTGTTGAGAGCAAAAACTTAACCACTTCTCCATGAAAGCTAAGAAATATTTGCTTTAAAAGATTTGGAGACAATTCTCAAGATTTTGTCAACTCGGGATGAAGCTATTGACAAGGGGCAACTAGAGCAAGGTAGTTTCACTTATCACTGGAATTGTCCTCAATGCTTATCCTTCTTGAATAGCCTTCTTTTACTATTGCTAAGTAAATCTATTTTTGTTAACTGTGGAATCACCTAGAAGTATCTCATTTTATTCTTAAATCAAAGCTAAATTACATACCTGAGGCAGGCTCAACCTTAACCTGTTCTTTCTTTTTTTTCCCCTCTCTTTTTTTCTTAGTAGTATTTTATTTTCCAATTGCATGTAAAGATTATTTTCAACATTCATTTTTGTGAGATTTTGAGTTCCAAATTTTTCTCCCTCCCTGTCTTCTCCCCCCCCTCCCTAAGATGGAAAGCAATCAGATATAGATTATATATCTATATCATATATATATATATATATGAATAGGGATAGGGATACAGATATGGATATGGATAGAGGCAGAAGCAGAGGCAGAGGCATAGATAGAGATAGAGAGATAGGGAGAGAAATAAATGTGTGGAGATATATACAAATATACATACATACAATCGTGTTAAACATATTTCCATATTAGTCATGTTGTAAAAGAAGAATCAGAACAAAAAGGGGAAAACCAAAAGAAAGAAAAAAACAAGAAGAAAATAAGTGAAAATAGCATATTTTGATCTGCATTGACTCCATAGTCCTTTTTGAGAATGTGGAGAGCATTTTCCATCAAAAGTCTTTTGGAATGGCCTTGGGTCATTGCATTACTGAGAAGAGCTAAATCTTTCACAGTTGATCATCACACAATGTTGCTGTTACTGTGTACAATATTTTCCTGTGTACAACATTCTCATGCTCACTTCACTCAGCATCAGTTCATGTGTTACCAGGTTTTTCTGAAATCTACCTGCTCATCTTTTCTTATAGCACAAGAGTATTCCATTACATTTGTATACCACAACTTGTTCAGCCATTCCCCAATTGATAGGCATCCCCTCAATTTCCAGTTCTTTGCCACCACAAAAAGAGTGGCTATAAATATTTTTGTATTTCCATTTTTATGATTTCTTTGTGATACAGACCTAATAGTGCAATTACAGTGTCAAAGGGTATGTACAGTTTTATAGCCCTTTGGCCATAGTTCCAAATTGCTCTCCAAAATGGTTGGATCAGTTCATGACTCCACCAGTAACGTATAGCTATTCAATTTCCCCACATCTTTTCCAACATTTGTCATTTTCCTTTTTTATCATATTAGCCAATCTGATAGGTGTGTGGTGTTTTAATTTGCATCTCTCTAATCAATAGTGATTTAGAGTATTTTTCATATGACTATAGATAGCTTTAATTTCTTTATCTGAAAACTGCCTATTCATATCCTTTTACCATTTCTCAACTGGGGAATGACATATTCTTATATATTTGATTCAGTTATCCATATATTTTAGAAATGAGGTCTTTATCAGAAACACTGGCTATAAAAATTATTTCCCATCTTTCTGCTTTCCTTCTACTCTTGGTTACATTAGTATTGTTTGTATAAAACCTTTTTCATTTATTTACTTATTTGTTGCAGAGCAATGAGGGTTAAGTGACTTGCCCAGGGTCACGCAGCCAGTAAGTGTCAAGTGTCTGAGGCTGGATTTGAACTCAGGTCTTCCTGAATCTAAGGCCGGTGCTTTATCCACTGTGCCACCCAGATGCCCCCAAACCTTTTTAATTCAATGTAATCAAATTGATTCATTTTGCATTTCAAAATGTTTTCTATCTCTTCTTTGGTCATAAATTCTTCCCCTCTCCATAGAATTGATAGGTAAACTATTCCTTACTCTCCAAATTTGCCTATGATATCTCAGTTAAGGTCTAAATCATGAACCCATTTTGGCCTTATTTTGATATATAGTATGAGGTGTTGGTCTATGACTATTTTCTGCCATACTATTTTCCAGTTTCCTAAGCAGTTTTTGTTAAATAGTGAGTTCTTATTGAAGAACCTGGAGTCTTTGGATTTATCAAACAGAAAATTACTATATTCATTTACTACTATGTTTTGTATGCATAAACTATTCCACTGATCCACCACTCTATTTCTTGGTGATTGCTGCCTTATAATACAGTTTTAGATCTGGTATACCTAGGCTACCTTCCTTTGCATTTTTTTCATTAATTTCCTTGATCTTTTGTTCTTCCAGATGAATATTATTATTTTTCCTAGCTCTATGAAATTAATTTTTGTAGTTTGATTTGTATGGCACTGAATAAGTAAATTAATTTAGGTAGAATTGTCATTTTTGTTATATTTACTTGATCTACCCATTGTGGAAATTTATTTTGATTTGGGGACCCTGCCTTTGGGCTGAGATTAAAAAGCCTTAGGCTCTCAGAGATTTTTTTTCTGTGTGAGGGGCTGGTGCCCCTCCCCCTCCACTTCAGCTGAACCAAAAAAGCCCCAAGGGCTTTTCAGTATGCCAGGTCAGATGCCTGGGGGGAAAAAAAAGCCCCAGCTCCCTACACCCTGAGGGGAGCTGCCCCGGAGATCACAGGCTTGTCCTGCCAAGACCTAGCATAGCCCATGCGGAGGTCCGAGGCGCACAGCAGGGGGCATGGGCCACTTGAGCCCTGCTGGGCACAGCCTTAGTGCAGCCAGTGGATTAGCTTGGCGTGTGTGTGTGTGTGTGTGTGTGTGTGTGTGTGTGTGTGTGTGTGTGTGTAGGGGGTGGGATGGAGAGAGCCCGAGATTTGAGGGGAGAGAAGGAACATATATACAGAGCTAGCGAGACAGTGAAGGGGGGACACCTGAGGACTAGGAGGATGCAAGGGGGCCAGAAGAATAAGAGAACAGGGGGGCTTCAGAGGATAGAGAAAGGAGCTAGCGAGATGCTGAAGGAGGCAGACATACCAAGGTTGGGTGAGGCAGGAAGACTAAGAGAAAAGGAGAAAGTACGGTGGTTGGAGAAAGCACTATGATACAGAGACGCTAGAGATGCCAGGGGGTTGGCAACAGAGATTAGGACGCTAAGGGGCTTTTCAGGGGAGTCGACAAAGTGAAAGGGGCTTGGAGTTAAAAGTGAAAGTGAAGCAGGGGAGCCAGAGTGAAGGAGAAAAGGAGTGAAAGTTGGAGAAAGCTGGAGCATACCCTAAGGCAAGAGGTGGCAATGGCCCTTATTATATTAAAAGCAGACAGGTTGTATAATTGGCATTTCTTTACCCTTATCTTTTACATTGATTTTTATAAATAAATTCTGTTTTGATTATTTAATTAAGAGGCTTCTTAATCTTTTGCTTATCAATTTGGGAGCAGAGCAGTGGGAGAAATTTTTAAACGGTCCATATTAAATTAATAGCAGATTCAGATTAGCCAGCCAGTCAGAAGTCCCCTGATTGGTCCTCCAGTTAGATTAAGCCTGCAGTCAGATTAGTCCCCCCTAAATTAGCTTAAAATATTTTCTCATTTGAATGGCGACCACAGCAGGACTTACAGCCCAAATATAATTTTTCTAAACTTATAATTTTTCTTACAGAAATAATTTTTCATATGAGCACAATTCTATAATTTTTAGATTAGATTATAGTTAATATTTTTTCACCCCATGAACAATTGATTATTTTCCCAATTGTTTAGATCTAATTTTATTTGTATGAAAAATATTTTGTAAGTTCCTAGGTTTGTCTTGGCAAGTAGGCTCCCAAATATTTTATTTTGTCTGCAGTTATTTCAATTGGAATTTCTCTTTCTGTCTCTTGCTTCTGGGCTTTGTTGGCCCTATGTAGGAATATTGATGATTTATGTGGGTTTATTTTATATCCTGCAACTTTGCTGAAGTTGTTAATTGTCTCAAGTAGGTTTTTAGTTTATTCTCTGGAATTCTTTAAGTATACAGAGTAATAGTTTTCTTTCCTCCTTGCCTGTTCTAATGCCTTCAATTTCTTTTTCTTCTTTTATTGCAAATGCTAGCATTTCTATACAATATTGAATGATAGTGGTGATAATGGGCATCCTTGTTTCACCCCTGATCTTATTTGGAATGCTTCGAATTTATCCTCATTACATATAATGCTTGCTTATGGTTTTAGATAGATGCTGCTTATTACTTTAAGGAAAACTCCATTTATTCCTATGCTCTCTGGTGTTTCTAAAAGGAATTGGTGCTGTATTTTGTGAAAAGCTTCCTCTGCATCTGAGGTAATCATATTATTTCAGTTAGTTTTGTTATTGATGTGGTTGATTATGTTAATAGTTTTCCTAATATTGAAAAAGCCCTGCATTCCCAGTATAAATTCCACCTGGTCATAGTGTATTATCCTGGCAATAAATTGCTGTAATCTCTTTGCTAATATTTTATTTAGAATTTTTTCATTGATATTCAGTAGGGAAATTGTTCTATAATTTTTTTCTCTGTTTTAGCTCTTCCTGGTTTAGGAAGCAGCACCACATTTGTCTTATAAAAGGAATTTTATAGGACTCTACCTCTTTTCCCCAAAAGTCTATATAGTATTGGAATTAATTGTTCTTTAATGGTTTGGTAGAATTCACTTGTAAATCCATCTGGTCCTGGAGATTTTTTCTTAGGAAGTTCATTGATGGCTTGTTCAATTTCTTTTTTTTTCCTAAAATGGGCCTATTTGAGTATTTTATTTCCTCTTCCATTAATCTCAAACTCTTCCTTCTGACTTTACTGTTTTAGTGTGTGACAAAACATTACCCTCTTAGCAGCTTCATTACAGTCTCCCATCAGGTCCTTCCACCTATACACACACTTTCCTTCAAATATCCTTAATTCCTTTTGAATTTTTACCCATTTTAAAAATTCTAATTTCAAATCCATTGTGCTCTGACAACAAAACACCCGTAAACATTTACCAGATTGCTGTAGTAAGTGTTTAATGAATGTTTATGTGGTTTTATTTAATATGGAAAGGATAGAGCTGTACTCTATTTCTAAGAATCATCCCAACCCAAAATTTTTATTTTAGAATATCAACTCAAAAATTTAGAATTTTATGTTTCATAATTTAGAAATTTAGAAGTCCAACTAAAAAAATAAATTTATTACAAACTTTATTGTAAGAAAAAGGACTTTTTTCCCTTCAAAGACTCCTTTAACTTTTCCTAACTGTCTCCAGAACATGAGTCTTCCAGAAAGGATTGAGTAAGAGGAACTCTCCTACCACTCATTATTGTCTTGACTCCTTCTAATGTAGTCCTGAATGAAGCTGGAAAAAATCACCAAACCACATTGACTGGGTCCACTAAAATTTTGTTTTATAATCTCAAAAGGGCCCTCACTACAGAAAAGTAGTCTTTATATACCTTCATAATTTCCTCACTATCACCAAAACAGCTTTGTGAAAGCTTTTCCTCTTCTCAGATCTCTCATAACTCCTTCTCACCTCACCCTCTCAGTTGAGAACCTATCCTTATATTTCACTAAAATATTTTCACCAAAATTTTAACTAAAAATATTAGATCATTCACTATGAGCTCTCTCTTCTTCCTCTTTATTTCATATCTCTCATGTGCCTTCTAATACAATCTCCTCCTTGACCCCATTTCACATGAAGAATTCATTCTTTTCCTTTCCAAGGCAAACCCTTCTACCTGCACAAGTAACCCCATTCCATCACTTCTTCTCCAGCAGATTGCCCCTTCTTTAGTCCCCATTCTTGTATTTATCTTCAATCTCTCCCTAACTAGTTGCTTCTATACAACCCACAACCATCCCAATAGCTCCATCATTTTCAAAAACAAAACAAAAAACAAAAACAAAAACAAAACATCACTTCTACAGGATGGGCCAAAAGTTTGAAAATTATTTTTTCTTTATTTCCTATAGATGTTTATTTCCTATGTCTAATGTGTATGATGTTATGCTATTTTAAATTTTTTTAAAATTAGAGGAGTTATTTAGTATTGAAACCCCTTCATAACTTTGTGACTTTTGGCCCACACTGTATCTTTCACTGGTAGTTATCACCTCATAGCTCTCCTCTTTTGTGGCCAAAACCCTTGAGAAGAACATCTGCCATAGATGCCTCCTTTCCTTTTATTCTCAACTTTCTACATTCTAGTTTCTGACCTCATTATTCAACCAAAACTACTCTCTCCAAAGTTATGAATGTTTTTAAATCACTAATCCAATGGCCTTTTCTTAGTCCTCATCCTTCTTGACCTCTCTACGATCCTTGTCAATGTCAATCATTTTCTCCAGGTTTTTGTAACATTCCTCTCTATTGGGACTCTTTCTACCTGCCTGTTTCTTCTAAGTCTCCTTTGCTGACTCTTTATTCAGGTTATGAATACTAACTTTGGGTGTCCCCTAGGGCTCTGGCCTGAGCTTGGGCGTTCTTTTCTTCTCCCTCTCTTCTATTTCACTAATTGAGCTCATCAGCTGCTACAGATTCAATTAGTATCTCTATGTTTATGATTCTCTGATATAACTATCCAGCCTAACCTCTCTCCTAACCTCCATACTGGTATTTGCAACTGCCTATTAGCTATCTCAAACTGAATGTTCCACAGAACAGGGCTTCTTAAACTTTTTCCACTTGTAACCCCTTTTCACCTGTAAAAAAAATTTAATAACTATATCTATCTGAAAAATTATATAACAGTATGCTATATGAAAATTATGTTTATATGAAAAATTATAACTTTATAAAAATTATAATTGGGCCATAGGTCCTGCCGTGGTTGCCATTCAAATGTAAGAATATTTTAACTAGCTAGGGCTTAATCTGACTGTTGGGCCTAATCTGCCCGGAAGACTAATCTGTGGATGTTTGACTGGCAGGCTATCTGACTGCTATTAATTTCCTATGTGCCATTTATAAAATTTCCCCCACTGCTCCACCCCCAAAATTGATAAGCAAACAATTAAGAAGCCTCTTAATTAAATAAGCAAAGCAGAATTTATTTACTTATACAAATAAATGTAAGAGATAAGGGTTAAGAAATGCATATTATACAACCTGTCTGCTTTTTTTTTTTTGTCTTTTTTTCTTTGTCAGGGCAATGAGGATTAAGTGACTTGTCCAGGGTCACACAGCTAGTAAGTGTCAAGTGTCTGAGGCCAGATTTGAATTCAGGTCCTCCTAAATCCATGGCCAGTGCTCTATCCACTGTGCCACCTAGCTTCCCCCCACACACACACCTGTCTGCTTTTAATACAATAAGGGCCATTCCTGCCTCTTGCCTTAGGGTATGCTCCAGCTTTCTCCAACTTTCACTCTTTTTCTCCTTCACTCCAGCTTCCCTGCTTCACTTTCACTTCTCAGCTCCTTTCTTCTAACTGCAAGCCCCTTTCACTTTGTTGACCCCCCTTACTGGCTAACTTTCCTCTCAGTACTGCCATGCTGAACCCCTGTGTCACTCTCTCACAGACCTCCTTCTCCTTGCTCTTAGCTTTTTCTCCATCTCCTTAGCGTCCTTGTAGCAGCCCCCTTTCTGTCCCTTCCCCTCTTACTGTCTTCTTAATCTTCTGGCCTCCATGTGTCCTCCCAGTCCTTCAACGTCCCCCCTTCACTGTCTCGCTAGCTCCCTTATATATATGTTCCTTCTCTCCCCTCAAACCTCGTGCTCTCTGCGTCCCCATACACACCAAGCTAATCCGCTGTCCGCACTAGGGCTGTTCCCAACAGGGCTTGAGGGGCCCATGCCACCTGCTGAGCGTCTGGGACCTCCACATGGGCTATGCTAGGGCCTGGCAGGACAAGCCTGGGATCTCCGGGGCAGCTCCCCTCAGGGCGTAGGCAGCTGGCGCTTTTTTTTTCCCACCCCAGCCATCTGACCTGGTGTCCTGAAAAGCCCATGGGGCTTTTTTTGGCTCAGCTGAAGTGGAGGGGGAAGGGCACCTGCCCCTCATACAGGAAAAAAACCCTGAGGGCCTAAGGCTTTTTAATCTTAGCCCAAAGGCAGGGTCCCCAAATCAAAATAAATTTCCACACACCCAAGAAATTTTTATGCAACCCCAAGTATATATGTATATAAAATAGGTATACATAACCTTTTAGTGTTGCCAATTTTTTCATAAACTCCACATGTGACCCTTTATAGGCTCATAATCAACAGTTTAAGAAGCTTTGCCAAAGACATCTTAAACTCAACATGTACAAAACTTAACTTGTTACCTTTCTTCCCAAACTCTCCTCTCATCTGAACTCTCCTCTTACCATCAAATTACTCAGGTATGCAATCTAGGTGTCATCTTTGATTCCTCATTCCTCCCCCACCCATAACCTATGTCACCATCTCCTTTCAATTTGACCCTTGTAACATCTCTTGCATGCAGCCTCTTCTCTCCTCTGAAGCTGCCACCATCCTAATACAAGGCCTGATCACCTCATGTCTCAAATATTGTAATAACCTCCCAGTGGATCTTCTGGCCACAGTTCTCTCTATACTCTAATCCATCTTCCAGTCAACTGTCAAATTTATCTTTTTAAAGCATAGTTCTAACTATGTCACACCCACATCCCACCCCCATTCAGTAAACTCCTGTGAATTTCACCTCAAGGATAAAACATAAAATTTTGTCTTTGGCATTCAAAATCTTTCATAACCTTGTCCCCTTCTATTATCCCATTCTTCTTACACCTAACTTTTCCCTCACTTACATTGTCTACAATCTAGCAACACTCACCTCCTTGATCTTCTCCAACTAAGACATTTCTTTTCCCAATTTCAGGCATTTTTATTTGTTGCCCCCCATGTCTGGAAATCTCTCTCTTTGCCTCTATCTCTTGGCTTCCCTGGTTTCCTTCAAGTCCCAGCTAAAGAGCTTTTCCTGATCCCTCTTTCCTCTATAGATTTTCTCCAATTTATCATATGTGTGTGTGTGTGTATCTTATTTGTATATAGTTGGCTGTATGCTGTCTCTACCATTAAATTGTGAAGTCCTTGAGAGCAGGGATTGTTTTTTGCCATTTCTTTGTATCTTCAGTGCTTAGCATAATGCCTGGCACATATTAAGTAATTAATAAATACTTGTTGATTGACTGTTTACTGACTAATTTTTGCTAACAAATAGCAGCTAGAGCAGGAGTTTAGCTGGGCAGCAGTAAGCTTTGTGTTTCTTTCTCTGATCACAGGTGAACAAACAGCAATCCTGAGATGGATGTTGCTAGCTTTGGAGGCAATGTGGTGAGTTTGAGAAAGCAGCAGCTCATCAGTGTTGGCTGAAGGAGTTGCCTCCTATAGCTACTGCAGTGTGTCTTGAAGATGATCACCAACAGGGGCAAGAGCTTATCTCCTAGTCAGCTAAGGCAAGAGACATGGAACTTGAAGGAAACAGTACAAAACCAAGTGACAGTGTCTATCTGGCAGTCCTAAAAAAATGTTTCATGTTTTGGTGTATTAAGTATCAATCTTCTAATGAGTTAGTTACTATCATTAGAGTTATGTTATTATTCATGTTTAAAATTTTGTTGGTGTGTGCTTGTTATTCTTTTATGGTATTATTGTTATGCCGAGCATTATTTCTGAGGAAATAAATAGCTTTCCTATACTAGTGGGAGAAGGCAACTCTTTTAAATAGTGTTAGTCTAGTTGATGTTAAATTAATCTGAGAAGCATTCAAGTCTTTAAATAGATAACTAGGCTTAGTATAGTAGTGAAAAGCAATAATGATTATCATTAATCACAAATAATAGCTACAATATAGTTAATATTCATGTAGCATTGCAATACTCAGAAACCTACAGAATGCCCCACACTATAACCAAAACACTTCCCTGCTTTTTTGTTTTTGTTTTTGTTTCCAATGGACTGGACTTCAAGGTTAAGGTGGTTGAGAGTTAATGTCTCTGCAAACTTTTGTTGGTATGCCTAAAATGTCCTTTCTCAATGTATGCTGCCAATTATAAAGCTTCAAAATAGCATATTTTGCTTAAAATGGCTAAATGTAACCAAGTAAAAGAAAAAAAATGCTTTTTTTGAAATATATTTCATATGTTGTAAGTAGTGTTTATAGGAACATCAGAGAGGTTTTTTTTTCTATTTTTTGTTTCTTCTCCCTTTTTTTTTTTTTAATATAAAGGACCTAATTTAGAGAGCAGAGACATAAACATAAGAAAAGGGACCAAGCTTCTTAAGGAAATATAGCCCACAGTTCTGTCTGATTGCTCTCTGAGATTCCCATGCTGGTCAATAAAAGCCCTCGTCCAATAAAGCTCATTTTTTTTCCAGCTTAGGACAAGGGAACTGAGAAAGGCAATGCAATTACAGGCTTCATTTCACCTTTTTCTACCTTTCAACTGTTGTGACTCTGCAAAAGCTTTTCTGAGATGATTAATGACAGGTTTGACTCTGGGAGGTATGAGAGAGAATAACTAGAGGTTTGAGACTTTGGGGATGATAGTAAATGATGTGAATATAGAAATTTTCCTCCTGAAGTCAACTTCTGAAAGGCACAACATGATGATTATGGAAATTTTGAAATAGAACAAAGAATGGAAAAGTAAGTTAAAGCTAAAAGAGAATAATTTAATTATTAACCTTTTTACTGAGGAGACTAAAGGCATATCCTGTGTTGAAAACTTTTGAGATTTAGCAGGCTAATTATTTGTGCCCCTGAAATTTTGCTATTTCATAGTTAAGCCAAACTCCACAGTTCTTGATGAGTCATGATAGACTATGTAACTTTCACTTCCTTTAAATTGCATGGACAGTTATGTTGTCTGAGAATTCTAAATGGAATACTAAAATCATTTAATCTCATTCCTGTTATTTATGCATCTCAATTAGAAAATATGAAGATGCCTTGAGAAAATAATAGGAAGAAACATCCCTCAGTATATGTTGACTCTCATTCAACTATTTTTTTTTAAATAATATAATTCAAGTAATCAGTTTGTCCCCTCCCCATATGGTCTGGCTAAAGCACATTTCCTTGGAACATGGTTGGTGCTGAGCTGACCACTTCTAGGAACAAATGTGCTCAGAGTTGAAGGTTGCTGAGATGGCAGCAGAAGAAGGGTTCTACTTCAAAGAAATCTAGCCATAGAACCAGTGAGAGCTTCCCCCTCAAATCTTAAAAGGAGTCACTCCTCCCTCTGGCTCACTTTCTCTTAATATTTGATGAGTTTTTTCAGTCTTTGTGTAGACTCTATTGCACCCTTCACTGAGATTCTGGATGAACTCAAACAATATGTTGGCCTGCCTGAAGATTTAATTCTTAAAATTTAGGAGTTAAGAGTTGTTCAGATAGTACAGAGCTGAGATAAAGTGGAAATGGCTATTCATTGGTACCACAAAAATGCTTCAAATGTTGATGTTTTAAGTATCAACTTCCCAGAAACTGCAGGTTATAATAGGAGTTATGGGTTAACATTTCATTTTTTAAGTTTTTATCCGTATTATTTATGAGTCTTTAGTATTGTTTCTTTAATGTGAAAGAAATCAATAACTGTCTAAACTTTATCTCCCTTGTTCATGGAGTCTTTTTCTAATCTCTCTTTTTTTTTAAGAGATCATAGATATGAACCAAACATAAACTCTGTTTACATGACTCCATGGATTTGTTGAACACAAGTTTGATGCATTAAATTTGTCTCTACTGATTTCATTTTCAGATTATACTCTCTACTCTCAAAATAGTTTTGGTTCATAACTATGTCCATATTTTTTTTCAATGATTGATTCTAGGATATTCACAAAAACTCCATTCTTCCTCACTAACCTATAGAATTCACACTCTGTTATCTTCCCCTACTCAACCCCCTTTTAAAAATTAAGACATTCAGGGGGCAGAGCCAAAATGGCAGAGAATAGCCAGTGAATCCCATGAGCTCTCCTTCTGTTCCCTCAAAAAGAACATTAAATCAAGCCTCTAGATGGATTCTGAAACTACAGAACCTGCAAAGAGACAAAGAGACATAGTCTTCCAACCAGAGATAATTTAGAAGACTTCAGGAAAGGTCGGTCTTACTGGGGCAAAAGGAAGACACAGCCCAGAGGGGGTTTGGGCAAGTGAGCAGGAAGCTGTGAGCCACAGCCAAGCAACTGAGGCCCCTGGATCCTGGCCCAACAAGCTGGTGGCACAGCAAGACAGTGGCAAAACCCACCTGCACCAGCTGACAGGGCAGGTTGCCAGCTGGACAGCCACCCATAGGACAGGCATGACCAGGCCTACCAATCCCAGCATGCAGGTAGCAGGACCAGGGTGGAAGAAATCCACAAGCCATAGAGATCTCCGTGTAGAAAGCCAGTGACATAGCACAAGAAGCTTGAAACAGGGACCCTGGTGCCCCCAGAGCAGACCTCAACTTAAAAAAAAAAAACCTGCAGTATGAGTAAGAAACAAAAAAGAACTCTCACCATTGAAAGCTTCTGTATCAACAGGGAAGAGGCAAACACAAACTCAGATGAGGATAATATTCCCAAATTACCTACATGTGAAGCCTCAAGAGGGAAGATGAATTAGTCTCAAGAACAAAAAGCCTTCTTAGAAGAGCTCAAAAAGGATATTAAAAATCAGTTGAGAGAAATTGGGAGAGAAATGAAAGCAACACAAGAAAATTATGAAAAAAGAATCAGCAGCTTGGAAAAGGAAGCACAAAGATTAACTGAAGAAAACAAAGCCTTAAAATTTTAAATTGGACATTTGTAAGGTAATGAATCAATGAGACACCAGGAATCAGTCAAGCAGAATCAAAAGAATGAAAAAAAAATAGAAGAAAATGTGAAATACCTCATTGCTAAGACAACTGACCTGGAAAACAGATCCAGGAGAGACAATTTGAAAATCATTGGACTGCCTGAAAGCCATGATCAGAAAAAGAGTCTAGACACCATATTCCAGGAAATTATCAAGGAGAACTGCCCTGATATTATAGAATCAGAGGATAAAATCATCAATGAAAGAATCCACCAATCACCTCCTGAAAGAGACACCAAAAGAAAAACTCCAAGGAATATTGTAGCCAAATTCCAGAATTATCATGTGAAGGAGAAAATACTCCAAGCAGCCAGAAAGAAGCAATTTGAATATAATGGAGCCATGGTCAGGATTGCACAAGATGTGGCAACTGCAACATTAAAGGATCACAAGGCTTGGAATATGATATTCCTGAATGCAAAGGAGCTTGGATTGCAGCCAAGAATCTATTACCCAGCAAAACCGATCATTCTCTTTCAGGGGAAAAGATGGACATTCAATGAAATAGGGGACTTTCAAGGTTTCCTGATGTAAAGACCAGAACTGAATGGAAAACTCAATCTTAACATACAAGACTCAAGAGAAGTTTAAAAAGGTAAACAAGGGGGAAAAATTTATTCAATAAGGATAAACTCTTTACATTCCTACATGGGAAAATAATACCTATAACTCTTGAGAAATATATATAGGCAGACAGAAGGATTATACACAGAGGGTATAAATATAAATTGTCTTTGATGTGATGATATAAAGAAAATTGAGGGGTTAAAAAGTAGTTTATGGGGAGAAGAGGAAAGGGGAAGTGGAATGGGGTAAATTACATCACATAAAGAGGTAGGAAAAACTTATTACAATAGAGGGAAATAAGGGAGAGGGGGGAACATTGTTTCAACCTTAGTCTCACTAGATTTTATTGAAAGAGGGAATAACATATATGTTCATTGGGATAAAGAAACAGCATATTCTTTAGGGAAGTAAAAGGGAAAGGGGGAAAGGGGGACTAATAGAAGAGAGGGCAGAAGCAGGGGAGAAAAGGATAAAGAAAAGGGAGGGGGCTGATAAAAGGGAGAGCACATTGGAGGGAGCAGGGGTAAGAAGCAAAACGCTGATAAAGAGGAATAGGGTGAAAGAAAGGAGGAAAGTACAAAGGGGGTAAATAGAATGGAGGGGAATAGACAGCTAGTAATAATAACTGTGAATGTGAATGGGATGAACTCTACCATAAAACAGAAGTAAATGGCAGAGTGGATTAAAAACCAGCATCCTACAATATGCTGTTTACAAGAAACACATTTGAAGCAAAGAGATAGTAGTAGTAGGCCTCCACCAGGCGTGGATAACCATGGATCAGTGCCCTGAAGAGCTACAGGCCACAGTGTGGCTGTGCAGTCCAATGTGGGAGCCACAGCTCCTGAGCAACTTATAACTGGTAACTGCTGCATCCCGTGTTGTATCTACCCCATAATGAGTAGCTAGAGTATCCTCTCCAGGGCACTGGCCTGGGCAAATCAATATGGAAAATAAGCTGTTGCCCATGCAGCATGTTTTCCCTCTCCGCGACATTGGTGGATCCAAAGGAGAGGCAGAGCCAATACAGTTTGGCACCAGTGCCACCACAGGAGTTGCCAGAGGGATGTGATGTCTAACATCCAACTGCCTAAGGGACTCCGACTCCTGATTTTTCCTCAGAGTTAACTCCTGAAGCCTTTCCCATATATGGTGTTATGGCTAAAATTCTAGCTAGTCTGTCTAAAATCTAATAAATTATAAGCTTTAGCAATAAATAAATTATAAGCTTTAGCAAGAGTTAGACTTTTAAGCATTTATTAAGGAAAATAAGAATTTGGTAAAGAGAGAAAGGCCTACATTCATCTATCTATTAAAGGGAAAGCACATTTCTAGCTCCACTCTCCACCAGAGTCCAAAGGAAAGAGAGACAGACAGAGCGCCCGGCTCCCCCTTTCTCCTCCCACCAGCAAACGTCACTTCCTGATGACAAAGAAAAGACGCATGGTCTTGCCCTCAAAGACCTTTCTTTCATGACGGAGCTTTTCTGCAGTAAGTCCCCAGCAGGTGGCGTCATTCCAGTCGTTACAATGGGTATAGCCACAAGGCAGCAAAGGTTGAAAATCAGGGTTCCTTCCCCTAGGCGGATTGCCTGCCAAGGCTAACGAGCCCCACCTGCCTGAAGCGACTGGTTTTTAAGGTGCCAGTGACTTGCCTTTACCCCTTCTCCTGTTAGTGGAAACAGTTCCACCATGAGAAGGCCAAGAGTTGGGCTTTGGTTGTCAGAGGCTATTTGAGACGCATGCCATTGGAGCATTTTATAAAGAGTGGGAGCTTATCCCCACTCCCACCCCGGCATGACAAACCTTTTGGAACCAAGCGAATGATTAGAGGTCCTGGGCCGAAGCAGAGAGATACATACAGAGTAAAGGTAAAAGGCTGGAGCAGAATATATTATGCTTCGACTAAAGTAAAAAAAGCAGGGGTAGCAATCTTTATCTCAAACAAAGCAAAGGCAAAAATAGATCTAATTAAAAGAGATAAGGAAACTATATCTTGCTAAAAGGTACTATAGATAATATTAAACATGTATGTGCCAAGTGGTGTAGCATCCAAATACTTAGAGGAGAAGTTAAATGATTTACAAGAGGAAATAAACAGTAATACTATACTAGTGGGAGATCTGAATCTTCCCCTCTCAGAATAAGATAAATCTAGCCACAAAATAAATAAAAAAGAAGTGAACAAGGTGAATAGAATACTAGAAAAGTTAGACATGATATATGTCTGGAGAAAACTGAATGGGGATAGAAAGGAATATACCTTTTTCTCAGCAATACTTGGCACATTTTCAAAAATTGACCAAGTCTTAGGGCACAAAAACATCATAGTCATATGGAGAAAGGCAGAAATAGTAAATGAATCCTTCTCAGATCGTGATGCAATAAAAATTACATGTAATAAAGAGCCAGGGAAAGGTAGACTGAAAATCAATTGGAAACTAAATAATTTCATTCTAAAGAATGAGTGGGTCAAACAACAAATCTTAGAAACAATCAATAATTTTATCCAAGAGAATGACAATAATGAGACAACATACCAAAATTTATGGGATACAGCCAAAGCAGTGCTTAGGGGAAATTTTATAGTTCTAACTGCTTACATGAATAAAAAAGAGAAAGAGGAGATCAATGAATTGGGCATACAACTTAAAAATCTAGAAAAATAACATATTAGAAATCCCCAATTGAATACTAAATTAGAAATCCTGAAAATTAAAGGAGAAATTAATAAAATTGAAAGCAAGAAAACTATAGAATTAATCCATAAAACTAAGAGCTGGGTTTGATGGTTGATGTAAAAAAAAAGAAAGAAAACCATATTACCAGTATCAAAAATGAAAGCGATGATTCTACCACCAATGAAGTGGAAATTAAAGCAATAAATAGGAAATATTTTGCCCAACTGCATGACAATAAATTTGACAATCTAAATGAAATGGATAAATATTTAGAAAAATACAAACTCCCTAGGTTTGTATAAAATGCGCCAAGTGGTATAGCATCCAAAAATCCTTAAATAAGCCCATTAGAAAAAGAAATTGAACAAGCCATTAATGAACTCCCTAAGAAAAAATCCCCAGGGCCAGTTGGAATTACATGTGAATTCTACCAAACATTTAAAGAACAACTAATTCCAATATTATACAAATTATTTGGAAAAATAGGTGAAGAAAGAATTCTACCAAATTTGTTTTATGACACAAATATGGTGGTGATACCAATACCAGGCAGAGCAAAAACAGAGAAAGAAAATTATAGACCAATTTCCCTAATGAATATTGATGCAAAAATCTTAAGATATTAGCAAGGAAATTTCAGTAAATGATGACCCGGGCTAATATACTATGACCAGGTGGGATTTATACCTGGAATGCAGGGCTGGTTCAACATTAGGAAAACTATTAACATAATCAACCACATCAATAAGGAATCTAACCAAAATCATATGATTATCTCAATAGATGCAGAGAAAGCTTTTGACAAAATACCACACCCATTCCTAATAAAAACACTAGAGAGTTTAGGAATAAGTGAAGCTTTCCTTAAAATAATAAACAGTATCTACCTAAAACTGTCAGCAAGCATTATATATAATGGAGATAAGTTAGAGGCCTTCCCAATAAGATCAGGGGTGAAACAGGGATGTCCATTATCACCTCTATTATTTAATATTGTACTAGAAATGTTAGCTTTAGCAATCAGAGAAGAAAAAGGAATGAAAGGAATTAGAATAGGCAAGGAGGAAACAAAACTATCACTCTTTGCAGATGATATGATGGTATACTTAAAGAATCCTAGAGAATCAACTCAAAAATTACTTGAAACAATTAACAACTTTAGCAAAGTAGCAGGATATAAAATAAATCCACTTAAATCATCAGCATTTCTATACATGACCAACAAAGTCCAGCAGCAAGAGATAGAAAGAGAAATTTCATTTAAAGTAACAGTAGATAATATAAAATACTTGGGAGTCTACTTGCCAAGACAAACCCAGGAACTCTACGAACACAATTACAAAACACTTTTCACACAAATCAAATCAGATCTAAATAATTGGAAAGATATCAATTGCTCATGGATAAGCAGAGCTAATATAGTAAAAATGACAATCTTACTTAAATTAACTTACTTATTCAGTGCCATACCAATCAGACTCCCTGAAAATTATTTTATAGAGCTAAAAAAAAATAAAATTCATCTGGAAAAACAAAAAGTTAAGAATATCAAGGGAAATAATGAAAAAAAATACACAGGAAGGTGGTTTAGCTGTACCAAATCTGAAGCTCTACTATAAATCAGCAGTCATCAAAACTATCTGGTACTGGCTAAGAAATAGAGTGGAGGATCAATGGAATAGGGTAGGCACAGGAGACACAGTAGTAAATGACATTAGTAATGTACTGTTTGATAAACCTAAAGATTCCAGCTTCTGGAATTCAGTATTTGACAAAAACTGCTGGGAAAACTAGGAGATAGTATGACAGAAACTGGGCATAGACCAACATCTGACACCTTATACTAAAATAAGGTCAAAATAGGTACATAATTTAGACATAAGAGATAATACCATAGGTAAATTAGGAGAAGAAGGAATAGTCTACCTTTCAGATCTTTGGAAGGGAGAGCAGTTTATGACCAAACAGGAAATACAGAATATTATGAAATGCAAAATGGATGATTTTGATTACATTAAATTTAAAATTTTTGTACAAACAGAAGCAATGCATCCAAAATTAGAAGGGAGACAGAAAACTGGGAAATAATTTTTATAGCCAGTACTTCTGATAAAGACTTCATTTCTAAAATATATCGGGAACTAAATCAAATTTATAAGAATCCAAGTCATTCCCCAATTGAGAAATGGTCAAAGGATATGAACAGGCAGTTTTCTGATGAAGAAATCAAAGCTATCTATTCCCATATGAAAAAATGCTCTAAATCACTATTGATTAGAGAGATGCAAATTAAAACCACTCTGAGGTACCACCTGACACCTATCAGATTGGCTAATATGACAAAAAAGGAAAACAATAAATGTTGGAGAAACTGTGGAAAAATTGGAACACTAATGCATTGTTGATGGAGCTGTGAACTGATATAACCATTCTGGAGAGCAATTTGGAATTATGTCCAAAGGGCTATAAGGATGTGCATACCCTTTGGCACAGCAATACCACTTTGGGGTCTTTTTTCCCAAAGAGATCATGGAAAACGGAAAAAGACCCACAAGTACAAAAATATTTATAGCTGCTCTTTTTGTGGTAACAAGGAATTGGAAATTAAGGGGATGCCCATCAATTGGGGAATGGCTGAACAAATTGTGGTATATTAATGTAATGGCATACTATTGTGCTCTAAGAAACAATGAGCAGGAGGAATTCAGAGAAACCTGGAAGGACTTGCATGAACTGATGATGAGTGAGGTGAGCAGAACCAGGAGAACATTGTACACAGTATCATCAACATTATGTGTTGATCAACTGTGATAGACTAGATTCTTCTCACCAATCCAACGGTACAAGAAAGTTCCAAAGGACTCATGATGGAAAAGGGTATCTGAATCCAGAAAAAAAAAAAAAAGGAACTGTGGAATATGGACACTTGATGAGACCATACAATTTCTTTTGGTTTTTGGTGCTGTTGTTTTTCTTTATTGATTTTCTTTATTTTATCTTTTTGCTTTGATTCTTCTCATATAACATGACTAATGTAGAAATATGTTTAATGTTATTATATATTATATTATATATATTATATATATATATATTTATATATAAAACCTATATCAGATTACCTGCTGTCTAGGAGAGAGGGGAGGGAGGGGAGGGAGGGAGAAAAATTGGAAATTGGAAATCTTATCTAAACAAATGTTGAAAACTAAAATTAATTAATTAATAATTTTTTTAAAAAATTAAGACATTTGTTCACCTCCAGTCCCATGGTAACTCTCCCATTTTTTTACAATCTTTTAAATATAATCAAGACCCAAGGACCAACTGGATCAACCGAGTAAATCATTTCTTGCCCAAAGTATTGTAACAGCCTTCTAATTGGTCTAATTGGTCTCAAGTCTTTCACTGCTCAAATCCATCACACATACTGCTGCCAAAGTAATTTTCCTTAATCATAGATCTTACCATTTAACTCCTCTATTCACTAATTTCAGGGGTTTCCTAGTGCCACTAGTATAAAATATAAAATCCTCTGTTTAGTTTTTAAAGCCCTTCAGAGTCTGGGCTAAACCTGTTTCTAGCCTGATTAGGCATGACTTTCTCTCCTATTGCATGAAATGCAGGTAAATTGTCCTTTTCTCCATTTGTCATGTTCCAGAGCCCCTCTATTCCTTTAAACATAGCTGTCACCATATTTTGCATTAATTCAATCCTGATCCTCCAACTCCTAGCACCTTCCCTTTGGGCATAATTCCAAATTCTTCTTGAGAATGGTTGGATCTTTTCACAACTCCAAAAACAGTGTTTTAATGTCCCAGCTTTCCCACTTCCCCTCCAACATCCAATATTTTATTATTTTTGTTATATTTGCCACTCTGATAGGAGTGAGGCTATACCTCAGTGTTGTTTTAATTTGCATTTCCCTGATCAATAGTTATCTAGAGCATTTTCATATGATTATAGATAGTTTTGATTTATTTGTCTGAAAACTGCCTGTTCATATCCTTTATCAATTGACTTGTGTTTTTATAAAACTAAGCTATCTCTATATTTGAGAAATGAGGACTTTATCAGAGGTATTTGTTTTAAAAATTCTTTTCCAGTTTTCTGCTTCCCTTGTTATCTTGGTTATATTAGTTTTGTTTGTGCAAAAGCTTTTTAATTTTACATAATCAAAATGATAAAAATATGGAATGCTTCATGGATTTGCATGTCATCTTCGTGAAAGGGCCATTCTAATCTTCTAGGTATCAGTCCAATTTTAGTAGATGTGCTGCTGAAGTGAGTACAGCCCTTTGATTTCTAAGTCTTAGCCACCGCAAAAAGAGCTGCTATAAATATTTTATACAAATAGGTTTTTTTCTCTTTTGGGGGATTTTTTTGAGATATAAACCTAGCGGTGGTTTTGGTGGATCAAAGTATGTACAGTTTTATAGCACTTTGGGCATAATTCCAAATTGCTTTCCAGTTCATCCCAGTTTTCCCACATCCCCTCCATTCTGATAGGTGTGACTTGCTATAATTTGCATTTCATTGATCAATAGTAATTTAGAGCATTTTTCCTAAGAATATAGATAGCTTTGATTTCTTTGTGTGAAAACCTTCTGTCCATATCCTTTGACCATTTATAAATTGAGGAATTATTTGCATTTTTATTAATTTGACTCAGTTCTCTATATATTTAAGAAATCAGTCCTTTATCAGGGATTCTTGTAAAAATTCTTTCCCAGTTTTCTGCTTTCTTCAGAATTTTGGTTGCATTGCTTTTGTTTTTGTAAAAGCTTTTTATTTTATGTAATCAAAATTATCTATTTTACATTTTGTAAAACTCTCTTCTTTGGTTCTAAATTCTTCCCCTATTAATACATCTGAGAGATAAACTATTCCATGCTCTCTTAATTGTGTTTTGGTATCACCCTTTATGTGTAAATCATGTATACATTTTTACTTTATTTTAGTAGACAGCATGAGATGTTGTTCTGTACCTAGTTTCTGCCATAATGTTTTCTAGTTTTCCCAGAAGTTTGCGGTTTAAGCATATGCTGGATTACTATGGTCATTTATTAGAATGTAATTTGTACCTATTCTATTCCACTGATACAACACTCTATTTCTTAGCCAATAACAGATTGTTTTGATAATTACCACTTTATAATACAGTTTGAGATCTAGTACTGCTAGACCACCTTTTGCATTATTTTTTCATCGATTCCACTGATATCCTTGAGCTTTTAATTTTGATTCTTACAATACTATAACTGTAAATTTTCTTTTTTATTTATTATACTTTTTGTTTTTTATTTAGAATTTTTATTTTTCAAAATTACATGTAAAAACAAATTTTTACATCATTTTTTAAAAGTTTGTGTTGCAAATTCTCTTCTTCTCTCCTTCCCCCCTCCCAAGAACTCAAGCAATTCAATATAAGTTTATACATGAGTAGTCATGCAAAATAGTTCCACATTAGCCAGGTTGTGAAAGAAAATAGACAAAAACAAAACTTCAGATAAAGGAACTAACAAAAAAGTTATGCTTCAATCTGTATTCGGTTACCATCAGTTCTTTTTCTGTAGATTAATTGCATTTTTCATAAGTCCTTCAAAGTTGTCTTGGATCATTGTCTTGATGAAAATAACCAAGTCCTTTAAAGTAGATCATCTTATAACAATGCTGTTATTTTGTATACACTATATTTCATATATTTTTATACAATTAGGAAACATTTATGTTCAGGGAAAATTTGGACATTTAGCACAAAGATATATCTGTATGTGCGTGTGTGTGTGTGTATGTGTACACACACATAAATAACAAGACACATTTCCCTATTCTTATGAAACTTTCCATTCAGTGTGGGGGCTATTATACATAAAAATAACTATAATGCAAAAAACAACATAATTAGAATGCGTTGAGGACAGGGACTTTATTCGTTTTCTTTTCTTTTATCTTTTTTTTTCTTTTTTTGGTATCTCTACCTAGTACAGCACCTTGAAAATAGAATTTTTTAATAACTTTCCTAAATAATTTATTTTTGGTGAGGCAATTGGGGTTAAGTGACTTGCCCATGGTCACACAGCTAGTGTCAAGTGTCTGAGGCCGGATTTGAACTCAGGTCCCCCTGAATCCAGGGCCGGTGCTCTATCCACTGCACCACCTAGCTGCCCCTACTTCTTTAGAACTTATATAGGATTTTGATAACTTCTCTTTTAAATTTTATTTCAACTATGTGCATGGCATAGTTCTAGGTGCTGGGCAAATGGTAAATACATTGTGGAGTGGTGGGAAAAGTGTAATATTTGTAATCAAAGGAATTGGGTTACAATCCCAGATGTACTGTTCATTACCTGGGCAAGTCACTTAAACTCTCGGGATTTCAGTTTCTTTAGTTATACAATGAGTACGTTGGCCAGGATGATTTACATGTTTTCTTCCAGCTCTAATTGCTATAATAAATCTAACAAAATGCTAAAAAGATTATAATCCAGTTGGGAGAAAAATTCATCCATAAACAGACATCATTAGTCAGACACTAAGCCCTGGAGATATGAAGAAAAGAGCAAAAGTATCCTTCTCTTAAGAATTTTTAAATTTAATGGAGGATACAACATGTTTTCTTGTTGCCATATATAGAGAATATATATAAAATAAATGCAAGGTAGCTGGCATTAGGTAGCACTATCAGCTGACTGGGTGGAATTCAAGAAAGGCTTTTTGGAGAAGAGGACATGAGCTGAGTCATGAAGGAAATAGACTGAAATGAGGTGAACATATACTCTATGCATGGGAAATGACCAGTGCAAAAGCATGAAGAGAGAAGATGGAACTTCATATTTACAAGCCAATATGGCTTGTAAATTGATTGGATGGGAGTAATCTGTGCAAAAACTAGAACGGTAAGACAGACTAGGTTTTAATTTTCTAATTGGTAACAATGAGCCTTTAGAATTTATGGAGCAGGGAGCACCTAGGTGGTCCAGTGGATAAAGCACTAACCAAGGATTCAGAAGAACCTGAGTTCAATTCCGACCTCAGACGCTTGACACTTACTAGCTGTGTGACCCTGGGCTAGTCACTGAACCCTCATTGCCCCCCCACCCCACCCCCAAAAAAAGAATTTATGGAGTTGAGAGGAGGAGAGAGTGGCTATGTGTGTGTATATATATGTATATGTGTGTATAAAGCTAAATAAAAATGCAATGTCACAAGACAGTATATTTGTGTCATGTACTTTATACAGAAAAGATATTCTAAGAGTTTAAAAAACTCATTTGAGACTAGAATTTGCTAAGGAACAGCTTCATGAAAGAGATGAGACTAGGTCTTGAGGATCGTGTGGAGTTATCATTATAAATATGTTCCCCTTCCCCTTGCCAAGACCCCTTCACTTTTCATGAACTTAACAAAGAAAAAATGTTATCATTACACAAGTACACTCTCACAAGAGTCAGACATACCAATGAGTGTTTTGGTGGAGGTAGAAAATTGATGTAGAGGACATAAGGGTTTATGAGAACTCACAGGAGGAATCTTTAAAACTACCCTTCTGTAAATTAATATAAGCAAAGCTGGTCATAACATCTGAGAATCAGAAATTATATCTTAGCATAATAAAATAAAAACAATGGAAACTTCAAAGCAATGAAAATAGTTAAAACAACCCCTAAAATCAAGTGAATAATTCCCTCTCCCCAGTATGATTCTTCAATAAGTAGTGTTGGCAGGCTATAAACAAGTTCTCCAACTTATTGATGAGCTTTCATAATGATTTTTCATCTGTCTTGCTCTACCATTTCTGGGTTATAGGCTCATCAATAACTCATTTAATAAATGATGTATCTATGTCAGTCTACTTGGTAGTTGACAATGTCTCTACATAAGATCTGTAACATAAATTTACAGCATACATTCCGAATTCTTACTTTATAAATGCTATTTCAATATTGTAAGTACTATTCTTGATGTACAAGTGTTTCTAAAGTATGAAGATAGAGTTGAAAAAGAGCATGAAAAAATTGAAGTGAATTTTCCAAATACAATGTATTTCTATTTTAAAATAGCAACCCCCCCCTCCAAATACTAAATGGAACTCACACACATGACTGTATATTAATTGCATGTATTAAATACCTGGATATGGAAATGTGAAAAAATAATTTCATGGATTTTAATTTTTTAATTCATATATTTTGAAATATATTCCTAGAACAGTGGAATGTGGTAGGTACTTCAATATTTGCTTAGTAGAATTTGTTGAGTTGAATAATGTCCACATATATTGTACTGGCAACATTTGCTTGTATTTAAGAAAAAAGGACAGTTAAATGTTATTTAAATGTTTAAATTTATTTTGTGAAACATTTTTTTTAAATCACTGGAGGCTAAAAGCATACAGATAAATCAGTTAGCCAGAACTTATTCAGTTTATGATAGCCTTATACTTATTAATTCCCCTAGGTCTAAAGAACTTGGTTAAAAGTTAATTTGCACTGGTGCTATATGATAATCACATATTTCTTTCTGGAAGGCATAAACTGAAGATTATTTGTCATATGTTCTTGAGCACCAAGAGGCCCAATGATTTTAGAAGGAATCTTCTATGCATAAAATATGTACTAAAAGTGAGTCAATGGCTAGCTTTCAAAAAATATTTGATATTATAATAATGAAGAGCAGAGGGCAAGGGAAAAGGCCAAAAGCTTGTGCTCATCTTTATAGGAAAACATTCTTTCTCCTTTAAATTAAATTATGCCATTCTATGCATGATATATATTCATTGAAATGATGCCCTCTGGACAGAAGAATGTGCTGAAATCATCTTCTAACCAAGAATAGCTTGGAAGGTCAGAAGGAGGGAGCTGCTGTGCTGACACGAGAGTCAAGTTCAACCCCACAGTCACCCTAACACAGATCCAGTCCCAGGAAGGCCTCACCAGAGAAGGAGACCCCCAGAGCCTCTGAATCAGCTGAAGCGCCAGTGTCATCTGGAACTGAGCTCACAGTCTGGTGAGAGGGCTGAGACCTGGGCAGGGGGGAGACTACAGGGGTCTATGCTGGTGCTGAGGCAGAACTTGGATTTTTCACCCCTGCTGGGAACCAGGAGGCAGGCTTGAGTAGCAGTGGCCCAGGTGGGGGAGGGGCACAGGCTCATCAGAGCTAACAACCACAACACACAAAGCTGGTTGATTAGCAAGTTGGTCTGGGGTCATCTAGGACCAGGGAACAGGCCAGGCAAGTGAAGAACCTGATCCTTCTTAAATCATACCACCTGGGACTTCTTAAGCTTGGGATACTGCAGCCTGGAAACAGTGCCCCACTTTAAGGAGCTAAAAGTCAAGCAAAAGAAAGGCAAGATGAGCAGACAGAAAAAAGGTGAGAAAGTTTCTTCAGTAACAAGGAAGGTGCACCCTCAGAGGAAGATGTCAACATCAGGGCCCCTATATCTAAAGCTTCCAAGAAAAATATAAATTAGTCTCAGGCCATAGAGGTGCTCAAAAATGACTTTGAAGATAAAGTTAGAGAGGTAGAGGAAAAACTGGAAAGAAAAATGAGGGGGATGCAGGAAAGACATGGGAAAAGAGTCAACAGCTTGAAAAGCCAAATGGAAAAGCTCTCTGATGAAAATAATTGCCTAAGAATGAGGATTGAACAAAGGGAAGGCAGTGACTTTATGAGAAACCAAGACACAATAAAGCAAATCCAAATAAATAAAAAAATAGAAGGAAATGTGAAATATCTTCTGGGAAAAACTGACCTAGAAAATAGATCTAGGAGAGATCATTTGAAAATTATTGGTCTACCTGAAAACCATGATCAAGGAAAGAGCTTAGACATCATCTTCCAAGATATTCTCAGGGAAAATAGAAATTGAAAGAATCCACCAATCACCTCAAGAAAGAGATCCCAAAAGGAAAACTCCTAGGAGTATTATAGCCAAATTCCAGAGCTCTCAGGTCAAGGAGAAAATATTGCAAGCTGCCAAAAAGAAAGAATTCAAGTACTGTGGAGCCCCAGTCAGGATAGCACAGGATCTAGCAGCTTGTACATTAAAGGACTGGAGGGCATGGAATATGATATTCCAGAGGGCAAAGGAAATAGGATTACAACCAAGAATCTCCTACCCAGCAAAACTCATCATAATCTTTCAGCGGAAAAAATAAGTGGGACTTTAATGAAAAAGAAGACTTTCAGATATTTGTGATGAAAAGACCTGAACTGAATGGCAAATTTGACTTTCAAATACAAGATCCTAGAGAACTATAAAAAATTGGAGTTAGGGGACATACCTGGGGTTGTACAGTGGGTGACTGTCTTGTGTCTGAGGCTGGGTTTTGGCTGGGATCCCCCTGGGTCCAGGGGTGGTGCTTTGTCCACTGTGTCACCTAGCTGCCCCATGATGACATCCTTATGGTTAAATTGAGGGGTGAGGGAAATGCACTGGGGGAGGGAGAAGGGCAGAGGTGAAATCCTACATGAAAGAAACAGGAAAAGGCTTATGGAGTAGGGGAAGAGATGGAAGAGGAGCAGGGCAATAAATGAATTTTACACTCATCAGAAAAGGCTCAAAGACCTTAAACTCATCAGAGTTGGCTCAAGGAGGGACTAACAGACACACACACACCCAACTGGATATAGTAATCTATTTAATCTGGGCAGTAAATGAGCCTAACACTCATCAGAATTGGCTCAAAGACCTCAATCTCATTAGAATTGGCTCAAGGAAGGAATAATGTATACACTCAATTGGGTGGAGTAATCTCTCTAACCCTGCAGGAAAATAGGAGGTGGGGGGGATAAAGAGAGAGGGGCAAAAAAAAGGAAGGGCAGAGTTGGGGAGGGGACAGACAGAAGCAAATCCCTTTTGAAGAGTGATAGGATGAAAGAAGATGGATAATAGAATAAATATCATGGGGAAGGGAATAGGATGGAAGGGAAACAGTTAACAATAGTAATCATGAAAAAGATAAAATGGGGAAAATTGTACAAAAAATATTTATAGCAACTCTTTGTGGAGGCTAATAATTGAGAATAAAGGGAATGTCCATCAAATGAGGAATGATGGACAAAACTGTGCTACATGATTGTGGTGGAATGGTCATGTGCTATAGGAAATGACAACCAGGATGATCCCAGAAAAACCTGGAAAGACTAATGAATATTGATATATAGTGAAGTGAGCAGATTTTGGAGGACATTGTACATAGTGACAGCAGTATTGTTCAATGAGCAAATGTGAATGACTTAACTACTCTCAGCAATGCAATGATCCAAGACAATCCCAAGGAACTAATGAGGAAGCTTACTATTCACCCCCATAGAAAGAACTGATAAAAAGAACACTTGTGGATTGTACATATATAACCTGGTTGCAATCTTGTGGAGGGGGGAGGAAAGGGAGGGAGGGAGGGAGAAAAATTTGGAACTCTAAATCTTATGGAAATGAATGTTGAAAACTACCCTTACATGTAACTGGAAAAAATAAAATAAATGTTTGTTGCTAAAAAAAAAAAAAGAAAAGAAATGATGCCCTCTGTATGTTGATGAATTGATAGCATCTTCTGTCTCAAAATAGCTGTATGTTTTAAGCATCTAATCTCAAGTTTCTCCTGACTTACTAAAAGTCTCCAGGAAGGGGCAGTTAGGTGGTGCAGTGGATAGAGCACTGGCCCTGGAGTCAG
Organism: Dromiciops gliroides; assembly: GCF_019393635.1. NCBI lineage: Eukaryota > Metazoa > Chordata > Mammalia > Microbiotheria > Microbiotheriidae > Dromiciops > Dromiciops gliroides. Next base: position 192,524,862 of record NC_057863.1, read on the forward strand.
GAGTACCTGAGTTCAAGTCTGGCCTCAGACACTTAACACTTACTAGCTGTATGACCCTGCGCAAGTCACTTAACCCCAATTGCCTCACTAAAAAAACAAAAACAAAAGTCTCCAGGAGCCTTAAATCATAACATACATGCCTCACAAGATCCCACTGGAATATACCATATAAAGCTCCATATATATATATATATATATATTTATATATATATATATCCAGGTGTAGGTCAATTTTCATATCCCTTAAGATATTGAATTCCAGATAATATTGAATTAAGTCTGATTTTAAAATAATAATCATGATGAAAGTAATTCCATTTGTTTCAAATTATATCAGTCTACAAAAGTAGACAATGCATTTCATACATGAATAGCTTAAAATATTAAACACATTTAAGATAAAAGGAAATGCAATTAAATAAATGTAAAACCAGTAATAAAAATGAATTGTGTCATGCATATACTGTTGAGAAAGTAATTGTGCTACTCCCAACACTCTTCTTGCATGTTCTAAGTCTGTAAGCTAAAAGCTTTCTTTTCTTTTGCAAATAAATTTAAGAAGCAGTTAAGTAGGGCAGCTAGGTGGTGCAGTGGATAGAGCACTGGCCCTGGAATCAGGAGGACCTGAGTTCAAATCCAGCTTCATACACTTAACAGTTACTAGCTGTGTGACCCTGGGCAAGTCATTTAACCCCAATTGCCTCACCAAGAAGAAGAAGAAGAAGAAGAAGAAGAAGAAGAAGAAGAAGAAGAAGAAGAAGAAGAAGAAGAAGAAGAAGAAGAAGAAGAAGAAGAAGAAGAAGAAGAAGAAGAAGGAGAAGAAGGAGAAGAAGAAGAAGAAGAAGAAGAAGAAGAAGCTAAGTAACACAGTAGATAGAATGCTAGATTTGGAGTTTGAGGGGCTGATTTTAAATCCTTACTGAGTACTTAATAAATGGCTTTGTGACACTGGTCAGGTCACTTTTTCAGTCTCAGTCTCATCTGTAAATCAGTATAATGATTACACCTCCCCTATAGTATCATGAGATAGAATATGCAAAACACTTTGAAAATCCTAAAGTAATTTATCTATTAATAAAAATTATAATAACAATTGTCCCTATTATTATTTAAAACTCTATTCAAGAGAGAAGCAGTAATTACTCAACATATAAGTTGAAGAATACATAATCATAGAATTACAGCTATTCCTTTTCATCCTTTAAGTCCTCATTGTTGCAAAACTTTCCATTCCTTTTGCCTTTAAGATGGTATTATCACCATAAATATGTCAATGCTTCAAAGGATCTAATATCATCAAAGTGATTACTGCCTTAACTAGAGTAGAGTTCAACCTATCTATCTCATCTCTTCCTGTGTGATTCTTGACTAAAGGACAGGTCAGTATCCTGCTATTATTCTTTTAGAGTTAGTCTATAAGAATCTACTTAGCAATTGGGGTCAGGGCACTTTGATTTTAATTCCAAATCTCCTACTTCTTATCTTTGGGAGCAAAGTTACATTCCTGCTCTGGTCCTCAGCTCTTCACCCGCAAAATTCAAGATGCAGATGAAATCTTTCTTTCTGCTAGAAATCTATAACCCTATCAAATCCATGCTAGAGATGAAAAATCTAATAGTAATAAGGGATGGATTTTCAAAATAACTTAAAGAAGGGAAGGGGTTTTTTTGTTGTTGTGTTTTTTTTAAAGAATAGAATCACATTCTTTAAGCAATATTGGGGGCAGCTAGGTGGTGCAGTGGATAAAGCACTGGCCCTGGATTCAGGAGGACGTAAGTTCAAATCCGGCCTCAGATACTTGACCCTTACTAGCTTTGTGACCCGGGGCAAGTCACTTAACCCTCATTGCCCCTGCAAAACAAACAAAATTTACTGGTTAACTTTTTTTGGGGGGGGGGGCAGGGGGTGAGGCAATTGGGGTTAAGTACTCCTGACTCCAGGGCCAGTGCTCTATCCACTGAGCCACCTAGCTGCCCCTATCACCTATCTCTTTTAATTCATTTATCCAAACAAATTTATGGTTAAGTTAATCTCTTCTAAATAATTATAGATCTTACTGAGAGAATTGGTAGCATTCTGGAGTGCAGTTCAATTAATGTCATACCTTCTGTGAATAGGAACATTTGGGGAATTTTTTTTTTTGGTGAGGCAATTAGGGTTAAGTGACTTGCCCAGGGTCACACAGCTAGCAAGTGTTAAGTGTCTTAGGCTGGATTTGAACTAAGGTCCTCCTGTATCCAGGGCTGGTGCTCTATCCACTGTGCCCACATTTGGGGAATTTTAACATCAATGAAGAATAATTTTTTTGCCCCTGTCTGGAATGTGTAACAACCTCCATGACCTTGGAGAATGCCTTTTATTTTTTTTTTAAAGCATACGGAGCAGCTAGGTGGCGCAGTGGATAGAGCACCGGCCCTGGAGTCAGGAGTACCTGAGTTCAAATCCGGCCTCAGACACTTAACACTTACTAGCTGTGTGACCCTGGGAAAGTCTCTTAACCCCAATTGCCCTGCAAAAAAAAAAAGAAGAAGAAAGAAAGAAAGAAAGAAAGAAAGAAAGAAAGAAAGAAAGAAAGAAAGAAAGAAAGAAAGAAAGAAGAAAGAAAGAAAGAAAGAAAGAAAGAAAGAAAGAAAGAAAGAAAGAAGAGGAAAAAGAAAGAAGAAGAGAAAGAAAAAAGTATTATTAAAACTTAACTATTTGTACAAAAATAGTGTTTATCATAAGAAATACAAATAGCAAAATAAGACAGCCTCTGCTCTCAAGAAGCTCATATTCTAATTGGCAAAACAACAAAAAGAAAATTAAGACTTCCTCAATGTCAGATGGAAAGGTACCATGGTCTTTATTGTATACAGGAAAAGTTAGTGATAACACATTTTTAGGATCATTTCCACTAATAAAGTCATACCAAATTCTCAGTAGAAGATTTATAAAAGACACAGACCCATCAAAGAAATTTTTAGTAATATTTAGTATATATGTTTTCATTTAATAAATTACATAAAAATAAAATCAATGAAGTATGCCTATAAGTTCATTATAAAGATTTTTTTAATTATAATGACACATTTCTTAGGCATTACCTTAAAAATAACATTTATATATCTTCAGCATTATTAAAAGAAGGACATTGGAGGACATATGGAAGATGTTAAGGAAGGCCATGCACAAGAATTGTAAGGGATAAAATATTGTGGATGGGCTTGGACCTACAACAGGGGCACCAGTATATTTTTAATCCCTAGAAGTTAAATATTCAGGACTTTATAGTTTAGAAAGTGCAAATGTTTCAATAGTGCAAATGTTATTATCCCTATTTTAAATATAAGGAAACTGAGGTTCAGAGAAGTTGATCAGCTTTCTCACAGTCATTCTGCTAGAAGTCATCAGCATAATTCAAACCCTGGTGTCCTAAAACCAAGTTCAATACAACTATTGTTTCCATTCACATAATATTTCTTTCTTTTATTAAGATGAAGATTAAGACAAGGTTTCTTTTCTCCACTGGATTTGTTTTTCTGGAGGTGTTTCTTTCTAACCTTTGCAATACACCATCAAATCCTAAATCAAGTTTAACATATCATCCTAAGAGTCACAAAGAGAAGATTCTAAGTCTAATACAGGTATGATGTTGAATATAATGAATGAACAATTCCTTGATTCCTATATATAATTTATACATCTAAATAGAAAATATTCCATTATACTTGCGGTATCATACTTGCTTCTTTTATTTTTATTTCCATTTTTTCTCATGAATTTTCTGTCTTCTATGAGCTTGTTTTTCTTCTACAGTCATTCAGTCATGGCTGACTCTGACTCCTTGGACAAGAGCATGCCCATACTATCCATGAAGTTTTCTTGGCAAAGAAACTGTAATAGTTTGCCATTTCTTTCTCCAGTAAGCTCTATGAGCAAGGCAAAGCTGATCTACATAAGCATAAAAACATTCCAATTGGGCTCTTCCACTTTCACACAGATCTTTGGTGCATAAACAACTAAAGTTTGAACATGGGCAGTAAAGTATCAAAACATTACTGGTATATTTGGGGCAGCTAGATAGCACACGATGTATAGAGTCTTGGGCCTAGAGTCAGGAATACTCAATTTCCTGAGTTCAAATCCAGACTCAAACACTTATTAGCTGTATGACACTGGGAAAGTCACTTAATCCTATTTGCCTCAGTTTTCTTATATGTAAATGAGCTGGAAAAAGAAATCATTAACCACTCCAGTATCTTTGCCAAGAAAACCCCAAGTGCAGCTAGGTGGCACAGTGGATAAAGCACCAGCCCTGGATTCAGGAGTACCTGAGTTCAAATTCGGCCTCAGAAACTTGACACTTACTAGTTGTGTGACCCTGGGCAATCTGTTGTGCGTCGCAGGTGGACTGGTGTGCGTAGCTCATGCTGTTGGTCTCCTCCCCAAAAGGGTAGTCCTAAAAAAAAAAAAACTGGCATCTCTCCATTATCTAACCGACTGTTAAAACTTTTTTACCACAACCCTGAGCAAGTCACTTAACCCTCATTGCCCTGCAAAAAAAAAAAAAAAGAACTCGAAATCAAAGGGCTGCATATCAATTGGGAAGGGCTAAACAAACTATAATATATGATTATAATAGAATAATATTGTGCTGCAAGAAATGATAAGCAGGATGCTTTCAGAAAAAAACTGGAAAGACTTACATAAACTGAGGCATACTGAAGTGAACAGAACCAGGAGAATGCTGTACACAGTAACAATATTGTTCAATGACAAACTGTGAGTGACTTAACTATTCTCAGCAATACAGTGATCCAAGACAATCCCAAAGGATTGATAAAGTATGAAGTATACCATCCACCTCCAAAGAAAGAACTCATATTATTTGAATACAGACTGAAACATGCTATATTTTTTTCCTTTCATTATTTTTCTTTTATTCGAGTCTTCTCATACAAAATGACTATAATGGAAAATGTTTTACATAATTGCACATGTGTAACCTATATCTTATTGCTCACCATCTCAGGGAAAGATGGAGGGAGAGAGGAAGAGAAAGAGAATATAGAACTCAAAATTTTAAATAAAATGTTTTTTAAATTGGGGAAAAAAAAAAAAGAAAGCCATGCAATTATACCAAATAACCACAGTACACATTTTTGTCATTTAATGTCACCTTGACCCTTATTCTTATATGGTGACATTTTTATTCTTTCTTGATTGATTCAATTACATTTTCAACAAAGGCTATTTCAAATCTTCTCTATGACTTTTTCTTCTTTTTTCTTCTCTTGTCTTCTCTCACTCTATGCAACCCTCTTCCGGGTTGCTCAATCTCCTTTGCTGAATCTTCATTTAGGTCACATCTGCTAACTATAGGGTCCCCCATGGACTTGTGCTGGTCCCTCATATATATGTGTGTGTGTGTTTTCATTTGGCGATCTCATTGATTAAATTATCATCTCCATACAGATGATTTTCAAATCTTTTTATCTAGCTCTAATTTCTTTGCTGACCTCCAGTCTCACATCTCCACCTGCCTATTAGATACCTTAAACTAGATGTCCCATAGATATCTTTAAACTCAATATATCCATAACTGAACTCATTATCTTTTCCCCAAAACCCTACCCTCTTCTTAACTTCCCTTATAGAATTGAGGCTACCACCACCTTCCCAAGTCTAGCACCCAGGCTTACAACCCAAGTACCATTCCTCAACTCCTCACTCTCTCACCTCCTTTCAAATATTCTTACCTCTTACACCTCACTATATATTCGTGATCCAGTGACACTGACCTCCTTGCTGTTTGTTGAATGAGATAATGTGTCTCCTGACTGGTCAGTTTTGGTGACTGTCCTCTATGACCAGAATGCTCTCCTTTCTCAACTTCACATCTTGGCTAACCTGCCTTCCTTCAAGCCTCAGGTAAAATTCCATATTCTACAGTAAGCCTTTTCCCACTAATTATTGATTTTAATGCCTTCTATTGTGTACCATATGTAGCCTGTTTGTATATAGTTCCTTATATACTGTCTCCCAAGTAGGGATTGTCTTTTGTCTTTCTACAGAACCAGGTATACAATGGCAACTTACTAAATATTACTGACTGATTGAATAACCTCTCCCTCTTCCTTCCTAGAAAAGGATCTCTTACCACTTCCTCTTCCTTCCTACAAGAGGTCCTCATGTAAAAAAGAAACTGGGAAGACTCTCTGGGCAAATAAACCAACCTTTATTAAGAGAAACAAAAATGAAGTATACAGTCCATCCAGTAAAGCCTGATACCCCAAGATACAGAATTAACAGTTATTTATAGGTCTCTTCATTCATATATGGTACAACAACAGATTCTTGAAGCTGATTCATATAACATTGCATTTTACAGGTCACTTTGTCCTAACTTTGTGACTACCTAACTTTGTAATTTCATTGATGTCTCAGTGAACTTATAAAACTTTATTACTTTATCATTTTAATATAAAGAGTAATATATAAATATGATTGTTATGGTCAAATGGTTAAAATATCTGCTTTACAATGATTTAGTTATACTTCTAAGGTTAACTAACACAGGAATTTCCCTGGGACTATATCAAAGTTTGGTTACATATGGGTGTTTTGTTTTGTTTTTACCTGGGACTATGCTTTTACTATAAATCACACTTATTTTTCATCCTAATGATTATAGCTGATAAAAGATTGGTAAAACAATATACAGGAAAGCACTGAAGGCATTGATTATTGATCTTTTCCCTTTCACTCACTTATCATTTGAATGAGGAAATGGTCAGCATCTATCATGAGGTCTCTTCTTCCCTATTCTATACCTCAAAACCCTCCGTATCATTATCAACACCTTGTTTAGGTTTTGACAGTTGAACTGCTTCTTACCAAGGTCAACCTCTCCATTTGCAATGTTATTCCTGTCCTCTTCCATTATTTCTAGAAGCTTGTGTCTCCACCATTTTCAATACCAATTTATCATATTTGTTCCTTGCCCAGGGCTCCACCATTCTTCAAAATATTTTCAGTTGACCCTATCATCTCCTCAAGCAATCATCATATGTCTCTTTTACCTTACAAAATAAGACTCTTAGAAAAAGTCATCTGTACTCACTGCCTCCCCTTTCTTATTACCTTTCTTGCAATCTGCCTTTGCAGTCCACTATTCAGCTGCAACTGTTTTCTCAAAAAGTTTCCAGTGATCTCTTCACTGCTCACACACACACACACACACACACACACACCCCTTCTTATTATTACACATCTTACTGAACTTTTCTGCACTTTTTATACTGTTGATCACATCATTTCTCTTCCCTTGGCTTCTGCGACTACTTTCCTGATTCTCTTTCAACATTCCTGATATATGTAATGACATATCTAATCAAATGCTAATTCTTGTTGATTCTGCTTCCACATTTTTTTCATTTATCTCCTTCTCTCTACTCACACAATCAGGATCTTAGTTCAGGTCCTCATATTCTCTTCCCTGGAATAAATCAAGAGCTTCTTAATTGGTCTCTTTGTTTCTACTTTTTCTACCTTTCCAATACAGCCCTCTTGACATCCCTTAAATGTCGTTCCCTCACTCCAAAATATTTACTCAGTGGGTTCCTGTTGCTTATAGACAAAACAACCAAAGTTGACATCCTGACATTTAAAGGCCTGAAAAACCCAGTTACTGAATACCTACCTTTTCAAATTTACTTCCTATGAACCTTGGTCTCTTTCTACTCTAGTTTTCTGAACCTGAAATTATAACTCATGTCTCCATACCTTTCCAAAGGCTCTCCTGCCCACCTCCTATAGATACATCAGCACACCTTTAACTCTTGGCAACAGAAAGGAATGGCAGAGCAATCTCATTGTCCACTTTTCATCCTTCATTCTTGGCACATGTCCAGTACATGTTCTCTTTCTATCACACATTTTGTTAATGTCATTTTTACTCCTGTTTTTCTTCAAATGTCCTCAAATGTTTATGTGTTGAAACCTGCTCACATCCACCAGACACTTTTCCATTACCCTCTGCATGACACTCATTTTTCATTTTTTGAGACTATTTTGTTCCATGTCCTGCTGCCATACACTAAAACTAGTAGAATTTAAATATTAGTAGTATTTAAAAGATGGGTCTTTGTTTCATTGGAAATCAGAGAGGAAATGGTCATTAAAGTCACTTTTGCAATTTCCTGAAGACAATCTAATTTATTCCCCTCCTGTTTAATTCTGAGTTCAATTTATCCAACTGTACAGTCTGTCCTATATAAATGCAAGTGATAATCTGGACAACAAACATTCTTCAATCTTCTTATTGACGGGCAGCTAGGTGGTGCAGTGAATACAGCACTGGTCCTAGATTTTCAGGGGGTCCTGAGTTCAAATCCAGCTTCAGACACTTGACACTAGCTGTGTGACCTTAGGCAAGTCACTTAACCCTCATTGCCCCACCAAAAAAAAATCTTTTGAATCATTATAAATCTCTTCCAAGAAATTCCGTAGCATTCTTTTACTTACCATATCTTTTCTTGAATTTAAGTGAATAAATGATAACACCTGATAATGCTGAAAATGATTCTCATCAAACATCTCCACTTGTTTTGCAGATTCTGTCATCTCTTCTTTGACCCACATTATTGTAGACATTTATAAAAATAATTTTTCTGAGTTACCATTACACTCTGTGTCCATGAAACAGAGGAAATCTAACTGAACTTTAAGGGGATTCACAATTTTGGCTTTACTTGTACCATACTATGGCCTAATGAATTAATCCATTCATTTTATACCTGCCTATCCCACATGAGCCAAATAGGCTAATATTGTAGTTATGATGATGCTGGTAAAGCATACCCCCCAAATCTGGCTTCATTTCTAAAATATTCCACATATAGTCATTACATAGCATGTCTTCTTTGTGTGGGTGTTTGATATTATTGCAAGAAAATCACTTGAATGCTTTCATCTATCTATTGCATGCCATGAAGCAGTTGTAATTTGTTTACAGTCAACTGAGAAAGAAATCTAAATTTAGCCAGATGAGGAAGATGTAGAATGTACAGACAATTGAAAAATGAGTTTGAAAGTCGAATATGTATAGAAATAGCCTACAGTCAGCTATTATGTCATGACATAAATATATGGCCTCTTCCCTCAACTGATGCCAAAGGCAAATGAACTATGTTTCTACTGCTGGAGTCATTTCTCATTTACTGTAGTTTCCCTTTTTGACTTGATCTCTCTTGGTCTGTGGCAGTGATAAAAGAAGAATTGTAATGAACATATTGACAGTGCACAGTAGTTTCCTTATTTCAAATGACCAGATCAGCAGTTTCATTATTTTTAATGTCCAAATGGTATGCTTAAATGAGTTGTTTTCCATTAAAATGTTCTTTGACAGAATATATTTTTGATATTATGCTGTATCTAAATATAGATGGATTTATAACAACATAGATCGATTCATTTCCATGTATTTCCAAAATAAAGACTATCCTGCACTAAAATCAAATTCATTTATAATGAATTACACTGCTCATGTACCTCAGAGTGAAGGAAAGTCGAGAATTATGATTATCCTTCTCATTCACAACCACTCACAACCAAGTATCCTGGCAATTTGCTCATCCTTGTAGAGGAATTATTTTAATATATAATATTTTAATATATAATAGAAGACCAACTCCATGTGGCTGCTGGTTTTCTATGGCTACATAAGCAACTGGCAATGCAAAGAACCCTCTCAAGTAATCTTTCAGAATTTTCCTTCATATTTATGGCCTTTTAGCTTAGTTGATTGTATCAGTGTTCTATTAATGCCAAAGTCATAGCTTTAGAATCAGTATGGGTATGCTAGTTGCTACAGACTGAACTCTTAGTCAATGCCATATATACCCAAAAGAAAATATTTGTACACCAAATACAAAGATTTGAAGCAGTACTCTTTTTTAAAAATCACTTTATTTTTTCATATAAATACTTTATTATTTTCCTGTTACATTTAGAGATAGTTTTCAACATTTGGTTTTTTATTATTATTTTTTTTTTGCAGGGCAGTGACGGTTAAGTGACTTGCCCAGGGTCACACAGCTAGTAAGTGTCAAGTGTCTGAGGCCGGCTTTGAACTCAGGTCCTTTTGAACCAGGGCTGGTGCTTTATCCACTGCACCATCTAGCTGCCCCCTCAACATTTGTTTTTATAAGATTTCTAGTTTCAAATTTTTCTCCTTCCCTCCCCTCCCTCGCCCCTCCCCAAGACAGCAATCTGATATAGGTTATATATGTACAATGACATTAAACATATTTCTGTATTAGTCATGTTATGAGAGAAGAATCAGGGCATAAAGGAAAAAACTCAAAAAGTAAAAAACGACAACAAAAACAATAGAGATAGTATGATTTTAACTGCATCCAGATTCAACAGTTCTTTTTTTTTCTGGATTTGGAAAGCATTTTCCATCATGAGTCCTTTGTAACTATCTTGGACCATTGTATTGCTGAGAAGAATGAAGTCTATCACAGTTGATCAACACACAATGTTGTTGATACTGTTTACAATGTTCTCCTGCTCATCAGAAGTACTGGCTAGCAGGCAGCTAGGTGGCACAGTGGATAAAGCACCAGCCCTGGATTCAGGAGTACCTGAGTTCAAATCCAGCCTCAGACACTTGACAAATACTAGCTGTGTGACCCCCATTGCCCCGAAAAAAAATAAATAAATAAAAAAGAAGTACTGGCTATAAAAATTGTTTCCCAGTTTTCTGTCTCCTTTCTAATTTTGAATGCATTGCTTCTGTTTGTACAAAAACTTTTTAATTTAATGTAATCAAAATCATCCATTTTTGCATTTCATAATATCTCTATCTCCTGTTTGGTCATAAACTGCTCTCCTTTCCAAGATCTGAGAGGTAAACTATTCCTTCCTCCCCTAATTTTCCTATGGTATCACCTTTTATGTCTAAATCATGTAGCCATTTTGACCTTATTTTAGTATAAGGTGTCAGATGTTGGTCTATGCCTAGTTTCCGCCATACCTCTCTTCCAGTTTTCCCCAGAAGTCTTTGTCAAATACTGAATTCCTATCCCAGAAGCTGGAGTCATTAGGTTATCAAACAATACATTACTAAAGTCATTTACTACTGTGTCTCTTGTGCCTAACCTATTCCACTGATCCTCCACTCTATTTCTTAGGCAGTACCAGATAGTTTTGATGACTGCTGATTTATAGTAGAGCTTCAGATTTGGTAGAGCTATCCCACCTTGCTGTGCATTTTAAAATTATTTCCCTTGATATTCTTGAACTTTTCTTTTTCCAGATGTATTTTGTTATTATTTTTCTAGCTCTATAAAATCATTTTTAGGTAGTCTGATTGGTATGGCACTGAATAAGTAAATTAATTTAGGTAGATTTATCATTTTTTATTGTATTAGCTCAGCCTATCTATGAGCAATTGATATTTTCCAATTATTTAGATCTGATTGATTTGTGTGAAAGTGTTTTGTAATTGTGTTCATAGAGTTCCGGGGTTTGTCTTGGCAAATAGATTCCCAAGGTATTTTATATTGTCTACCAATACTTTAATGGAATGTCTCTTTCTATCTCTGCTGCTGGACTTTGTTTGGTCATGTTTCCCTTCAGTCACAATCTTTGTGCTTCTTTTTCCAAGCTGCTGCTTCTTTGTGCCCTAGGAGGTCCTGAGTTAAAATCCAGCCTCAGGCACTTGACACTTACTAGCTGTGTGACCTTGGGCAAGTCACTTAACCTTCATTGCTCACCACCAAAAAAAAAAATCTTCTTATTGAGTCATTATAAACCTCTTCCAAGAAATTCTGTAGCATTCTTTTACTTACCATATCTTTTCTTGAATTTAACTGAATAATGATAACAACACCTAACAATGTTGAAAATGATTCTCATAACCCTTCATCATACCTCTCCACTTGTTTTGCAGATTCTGCCATCTCTTCCTTGACCCACATTATTGTAGACATTTATAAAAATAATTGTTCTTAGTTACCATTACACTCTGTGTAATGTTGATGATTAATGTGGAGTTACTTTATATCCTGCTACTTTGCTAAAGTTGTTAATTATTTCAAGTAATTTTTGAGTTGATTCTCTAGGATTCTCTAAGTATACCATCATATCATCTGCAAAGAGTGATAGTTTTGTTTCCTCCTTGCCTATTCTAATTCCTTTCATTCCTTTTTCTTCTCTGATTGCTAAAGCTAACATTTCTAGTGCAATATTAAATAATAGAGGTGATAATGGACATCCCTGTTTCACCCCTGATCTTATTTGGAAGGCCTCTAACTTATCGCCATTACATATAATGCTTGCTGATGGTTTTAGGTAGATACTGCTTATTATTTTAAGGAAAGCACTACCTATTCCTAAGTTCTCTAGTGTTTTTATTAGGTATGGGTGCTGTATTTTGTCAAAAGCTTTCTCTGAATCTATTGAGATAATCATATGATTTTGATTTTGGTTAGTTTCCTTATTAATAGTTTTTATAATGTTGAACCAGCCCTGCATTTCTGGCATGAATCCCACCTGGTCATAGTGTATTATCCTGCTGATCACTTGCTGCAATCTCCTTGTTAATATTTTATTTAAGAGTTTTGCCTTGATATATTAGGGAAATTGGTCTGTAATTTTCTTTCTCTGTTTTGGCTCTGCCTGGTATTGGTATCACCACCATATTTGTGTCATTAAAAGGAATTTGGTAGAACTCCCTTCTTCACCTATTTTTTCCAAATAATTTGAATAATATTGGAATTAATTGTTCTTTAAATGTTTGGTAGAATTCACCTGTAAATCCATCTGGCCCTGGAGATTTTCTCTTAGGGAGTTCATTAATGGTTCGTCCAATTCCTTTTTCTGATATGGTCTTATTTAAGGATTTTATTTACTCTTCAGTTAACCTAGGCAGTTTGTATTTTTGTAAATATTTATCCATTTCATTTAGATTGTCAAATTTATTGGCATGCAGTTGGGCAAAATAGTTCCTAATTATTGACTTAATTTCCACTTCACTGGTGGCGAAATCACCACTTTCATTTTTAATACTGGTAATTTGGTTTTCTTCTTTCTTTTTTTTTTAAATCAAATTAACCAATGGTTTATCTATTATTGGTTTTTTCATTAAACCAGCTCTTAGCTTTATTGATTAATTCTATAGTTTTTTTTGCTTTCAATTTTACTAATTCCTCCTTTAATTTTCACGATTTCTAATTTAGTGTTTTTATTGGGGATTTTTAATTTGTTCTTTTGTTTGTTTTTTTCTCTTTTTTAAAAGAAATAGTTTGCTATGGTGGATAAAAGGGGAGGTATATATTGATAAACAAAGGTAGCATAAAAACAAATATATCAATACAATATTTTTAAAGGAATAGTCCTACCCTCTTCTTACCATCCACTCCTCTCCCCCAAATTTGCCATCTATATACCTGCTCATAAACAAATTCTCTACATTTTTTTCCAATTGAGACATCTAGCTTAAAGAACAAAATTTGGCAGGAACTAGGACTCTGGATAGATACTAGCATGGGATAAAAGACTGAGAAGGAAGAAGAAAGAGATGATAAAGGTCTGAGAAGCATCAAAGAAAAACTTCCTATGTCACGATTTTGTCCAATTCTAGACCTAGAAGCATTTCCTCTTATATTGAGTTCCTTTTTCCAGTTGTGCTTAGCATGGAGATTTCAATCTCTTGCCACAGTGTGCCTTCATAACATCTAAGCTAGATTATAGTAAAATACTATATGTAGGATTCTGAAGAAGTTTCCATTGCTACAGAATTTGATGACATCTGCTTACAGGAATAAACTGTGTGAACTATATTATGTTAGTGTTTCTGCAAATTCACAAACTATCCATTTCTTTCTGACAGTAATTCAGATCTTTGGCTTTGGTTTTAAAAAATGGATGGGTTATTGGTAGTACAAGACAAAGAAAAGATGATAGGTGGCCGTTTTAATGATTTTTTTTTATTTAAATGCACACATATCTCATGTCATTAAATTTACTCATGACACGGAAAGTCATTTTGTTATAAATGAAGTTTTGTGAGCCAGTGTGGTACCCATGCCTATAATGTCTGCTAATAGGGAGGCTGAGGCTGGTAGACCATGTGAGCTCAGGAGTTCTGAACGAAATCTGGAAACTATATAGTGAGCCTCTGGGACAGAGAGCTACCAAGAGGCCTAAAGAGGAGCAAACTGAACGAAGTCAAAAATGGAACAGTTCAAAATTTCTGTACTTTCAGTTTGGGTAAGATAAGGAATGAAAGAAACAAAGAAGGGATGAAAGGAAGGAAGAAGGGAAGGAAAGAAGGAAGGGAGGAAGGATGGAAGGAAGGATGGAAGGAAGGAAGGAAGGAAGGAAGAAAGAAAGAAAGAAGGGATGAAAGAAGAGAAAAGAAAGTTTCATGCATTAAACTGAAAACTCAAAACTTCCAATAGACAGTAACACAGAGGGACATAATAGTCAATCATTATATTCAATTATTTTCTACAGGAAATAAAAGCCTTGTTTCATCTCTGGTTATTGGTTGACCATCATTCTTTTTCTATAAATTATCATAAAAACTTTCATATATTCCATAATAACATATTCCAAATTCCACCTTATGGAAAATGCAAATAGGGCATTTGTCAGATCATATGGGTTAGCCAGGGACACTTTGGTCTTTACACATTGCTTACAAAAACTTGAATGCTAAACTCTAAAACTTCACATTTGTCCAAGAAAACTTAAATTGATATAGCTAAACTTCTATAACCAGTCAAGGCTCATAACATAATAGATTTTAATTTTCATGGTAAATGGGGAGGACAAAAAACAGACATAAAATGGTATTTCCATGATGATCTATTCTCATTGATGATAATAATGGAACTCAGCCAACTTCTATATCTGCCTCTCTGACAAGAACTCATGTGCTATTCTTCCATTAAGATGCAATTGCTTTATTTCTTCTAGTTCCATTTTTAGTGAGAATGTCAATAAGAATATGGCTCAGTTATTTCAGTAGTATGTCATCTTGTTGGTTATTAGACAAAGTTGGAGAATCAGGATTTAAAATAATTCAATGGATATTGTTTGGGCAACATAAGAATTGTATGCCCTAGTACTCCCTCCCACCCCTTTTTTCCCATCTTCACCATGATTCTGATTTCTGTGAAAGTAGAATAGTTACTGCAACATATTCTCCTCAAGTTTTTGACATCTCTAAGCTAAGGATGTCATCTCTTACTTTAATGAAAAAGGCTCAAGCCTTTTGCAATAAGCTTCATTACAAAATCCTATGACATAGGGGCAGCTAGATGGCGCAGTGGTTAAAGAACCGGCCCTGGATTCAGGAGTACCTGAGTTCAAATCCAGCCTCAGACACTTGACACTTACTAGCTGTGTGACCATGGGCAAGTCACTTAAGCCCCATTGCCTAAAAAAAAATTTTTTTAAATCCTATGACATTAACCCCCACTCCTTACTACTAAACCCCAATGTCTGATAATCAAGTGGTCTTTCTCCTTGCCAAGGTCAACTCTTTTTCACGTGTCCTTAATCCCATCACCTCCTGTCTTCTCCAGCAGATTGACCCCCTTCAACCATCCCTTCTTTTGATCCTTCTACTCCTTCCTAGCTACTGGTTCTTTCTCTACTGTCTTCAAACATGCCAAAGTCTCCTCCATCCTAAAAAATATCACTAGGCCCTATCATCTCCTTAACTATTATTCAATACCTCTCCTCTCTTTCTCAGCAAAACCCTCAGGAAAAAAAAAATACATTCAGAGGCTTTGGTTCCTCTCTCATTCATCCTAAATCTTTTGCAACCTGGCTCCTGACTTATTACTCAAATGAAACTGCTCATTCCAAGATAACAATTATCTCCTAATTGCCAGATGCAATGGTCTTTTCTCAGTCCTAATTCTCCTCAATTCATCATCTATGCCACATTCAACTAACTGTGAATATTACCTAAGGTTCTGGACTGAAATCTTTTCTTTTCATCCTCTACATTCTCCTCAGTACTTTCAACAACTCTCACTGGTTTGATTAATATGTCTATACGTATGACTTGAAATTCTATATATGAAGCCCCAATCTCTCTTCTTGAACTAAAGTCTCATATCAACAACTGCCAACTAGACTTTTCAAATGGGATGTTCTGAACACATCTCAAACTCAACATAGGCTAAAATTACCTTTCCACAAAACCCTCTCCTCTTTTCAACATCCCTATTTCTATCAAAGAGACTACCATTCTTCTAGTCCCTAAGGTTCATAACTTTGGCCTTATTCTTGACTTCCCATTACACCACATATCCCATCAATCAGTTATCAGTTCTTGACATTTCTACCTCCACATAATTTTCATTTTACCACTTCTCTCTATTTACACAACCACCACCTTAGGTCAGACAATCATCACATCTCACCTCCAGCTCTTATTATACTAGACTTACAGTTGGTCTTGCCTTAAGTCTCTCTACTCCAATTCCACCTCCATACAGCATCCAAAGTGATTGTCCTTAAATAAAGATATGACCATTTCACTTCACTACTCAATAAATTCCAGGAGATTACTTCCTGGGAAGAAACTATAACTTCTAAGATAAAACATATATTCCTCTATTTAGTTTTTTGGGGTTTTTTTCTTGTTTTCTTTTATAGTGAGGCAGTTGGGGTTAAGTGACTTGCCCAGGGTCACACAGCTAGTAAGTGTTATGTGTCTGAGGCCGGATTTGAACTCAGGTACTCCTGACTCCAGAGCCGGTGCTCTATCCACTGTGCCCTCTATTTAGTTTTTAAAGCCTCTTATCGGGATTGAACCTAATTTATCTTTCAAGCCTTTTCACACATTACTCTCCCTCCTACAGTCTGTGATCCAGTCCAATTGACCCTCCCTTCCTCATTCACATCATTACATCTCCCACCTCCATACCTTTACTCCAACCTTCATGAACTCCATTACACTCCTTCTCACTTATATCTAGTATAATCCCTTTGATCCTTCAAGATACAATTCAAGCATCACCTTTTTTATGAAGATCCCCCAACTATTTTGTATTTGTTTTTATTGATTCTCTTCATATTTTTTTTATTTTATTCAGTATCTACATCTACATTTACTCCTTGCCTTTTCCACTGAAGTATGAGCTCCTTGAGAGTAGGAATTATTTTTTATTATTTTTGTTTGTTATGCCCTGTGGAAATTTATTTTGATTTAGGGACCCTACCTTTGGGCTGAGAGAAAGCCTTAGGCCCTTAGGGTCTCTTCTGTGTGGGAGGTGCTGATGCCCTCCTCCTCTGCTTCAGCTGAGCCAGAAAGCCCCGTGGGCTGTGCAAGACGCTGGGTCAGACAGCTGGGGAGAAGCCCCCAGCTCCTTCCGCCCTGAGCGGAGGTATCTGAGAGATGCTGGGCTCTGGCGTGGCCTATGCTGGGGCCTGTGCTGGGGCACATGAGGCTCGAGTGCAGCCCTTCCCCCCCCACCCAGCCGCAGCCCTGGCTGGCGGATTAGCTTGGTCTGTGGGGATACAGGAAGCCCCAAGATTTGAGTGGAGAGAAGAAAAGGTATATATAGATGTGGGAGTTAGACAGCAAGGGGTTCAGACGGAGGAGATGAGGCAGAGAAGAGGTCAAGCAGTGGCTGATGAGATTAGAAAGGTTGGAGCACAGCAGAGACGGGTCTACAAGGACACAGGAGAAGATGAGAAGGACTAGGAGCAGGGAAAAGAGAGGCCGGAGGGCAGACTGACAGCACAGACAAAAGGTCGGTGAGAGAGAAAGACAGGGGTTCAGCAGTGGCAGTAAGGAGAGGAAAGTTAGAAGCAGGGGGATTTACAAATTGAAAGGGGCTCGGAGTTAGAATAAAGTACCTGAGTGCCCTAAGGCAAGTGGTGGCTAAGGCCCTTATTGTATTAAAGAAGTTCCAAAGAAATGCAGTGGAAAGAGAAGCCCAGCAACACAGTCAGGTTGTACATTTTATTTCCCTGTATTCTTAATTTTCAATAGTATCTCATAATAAACTCTGCTTTGATTATTTAGTTAAGAGGCTTCTTAATATTCTGCTTATCAATTTGGGAGTGGAGCAGTGTTGTGGAACTTTATAAATGGCCCATACTAAGTTAATGACAGTCAGATAGCCAAACAGTCAAAAGACCCCAAATTAGTCATCCATAGATTAGTCCCCCCAAATTAAACTAGTCATCAAAAATATTCCACAGCCCATTGACTAGAATGGTGTTGCTGCTGTTGTTTTTCAGTCATTTCAATTATGCCTGACACTTCATGACCCCATTTCATGTTTCCAAAGATACTGGAGCAGTTTGCCATTTCCTTCTCCAGCTGATTTTACAGATGACAAACTGAGGAAAACATGGTTAAGTGATTTTCCTGTGGTCACATAGCTAGGTAATGTCTAAACCCTGGCATTCTATCCAGTGGCCACCTAAGTGCCCCTTCCATAACTGAAGTGAAATATATTTTAAGAAAAGAATATCCAGGTGTGAAAATTTATTTTGATTTGGGGAACCTACCTTTGGGCTGAGATGAGAAAGCCTTAGGCCCTCAGGTTTTTCTTCTGCTTCAGCTGAGCCAAAAAAACCCCATGGGCTGTACAAGACGCCAGGTCAGATGGGTGGGGGAAAAAGTCTCAGTTCCCTCCACCCTGAGAGAATCTATCCAAGAGATCCTGGGCTTGTCCAGGCCGGCCTCTGGCATAGCCCATGCAGAGGTCCCTGGAGCCCTGGGTGTGGTATGCACAAGGACTCTCGAGCACCACCTCCCTCCCCCAACCACAGCCCTAGGGCAGCTGGGGGATTAGCTTGGTGTGTGGGGGGGCACAGGAAGCCCCAAGATTTGAGTGGAGAGAAGGAAGATATATATACCTGGGAGTTAGACAGTGAGGGGGGGCTGACAAGATTAAGGAGGACGCCAGAGGACTAGGAGGTATGGGGACCAATTTTTAAATGGGGAGTGTTAGCTAAGCGACTCGCCGCAATATTGAGGCAATGAAGGAGACCGACAGCCTCCCTCAAAAGAGGATAGGATTTATTTTAACAAGAACGAACTTTAAAAAAAAACCAAACACAAACAGGATCAGTAGGATCAAGGGAAAGGAAATAAAATGGGGAAAGAGAAATTATACAAACTGAAGAAATACCACCATCCAGGAATCAGATGAGAATACACAGCAGAGCTCCTGTCGCCTTCCAGCGTCTAGCTAGCATGGTGAATTCTCCTCCCCCAATCCCAGAAACCCCCCAGCCTCCAGCCAATGGGATGGCTGCTCTGACAGTCATATGACTGCCCTCACTAGACTTCCAATCATTATAATTTTGCTAGGCCCATGTACGAGTTGGCAAGTGGTAATGAAGTGAGGTTCCAGCGCCATGACAACAGCTACAACCAGTGGGTGGAGCACCATGCGGTTTGTGGAGCCTCAGGCCAGTGCGTGCTGAGGCATAAAAGAGCTAAGAGGAAGGGAGAGGCCGGAAGGTTAAGAGGTTGGAAAGGAACAGACAGAAAGGGGCTACAAGGATGCTAAGGAGACTGAGGCTACGTGAAGAGAGGAGGAGGCTAAAAAAGTTCCAGGCACAGCAGGTGGAAAAAGATGTGCTGGAACGCAGTCAGGTTGTACATTTTATTTCCCTGTACTTTTATGTTTAAATTGTATCTCATAAATAAACTCTGTTTTGATTATTTAGTTAAGAGGCTTCTTAATCTTTTGCTTATCAATTTGGGGAGTGGAGCAGTGTGGTGGAACTTTTTAGACGGCCCATATTAAGTTAATAGCAGTCAGATAACCAGTCAACAGTCCCAGATTCAGTCCCCCAGTCAGTTTAGGCCCCCCCAAATTAGACCAGCAAGTTAATAAAATGTTCTTACATAGGCAACCAAAAATCCATAGAGCTACTGGCAGCCATAGTCAGTAACAGAGTACACTAAACTTGTATTGATTATGCCAGAAAAAACCTGCTACAAATTACCTTTTGAGAGTTACCTCAAAACAATATGAGCTTCAGAGATCATATCTGCTAGTGATAGAGAGAAGCTTCACACACTCATACTTAGAGACCAGCTAAGAATTTCATATGGATTTCAGAAGGAGAAAAGTACTCCCTGTGCTGATTTTTGAGTTTACTCATTTGCCTCATCTGTATACCTTACATTGTTGGTCCCCTTTGAATATTTCAACAGTGTTTACAAGTGGTCACTAATGGAAGTATTTCATTCTACCCTAGCCAATTTTTACCATAAAGTGTGGTGGGTTATTTTGACCTTTAGAAACATTTACCTGCCTCAACATCTCAGAGTTACCCGTAGAATTTTGAGAGCCAGACACCCTAATGAGAACCCAACTTTCTACTTTGAATGTGCATTAGGAGAATGAGTTCAGAGGGGGTCCTACACATAAATAAGTTATAACTGGGAACAGATGACAAAACTAGATATTATCTATTGAGCTCAGGTATAACTTGGAACATTAACAAAAATTATATTATAAAATATATTGAAAAAATATGTTCCTCTTTTGACCTCACTAGTTCTGACTACCTTGTTTTTAAGCAAGTAGTATGAAAGTGAAGCCAATCTGATAAGATTAGCTTAATGCATATTTTTTTAAATATACAGATATGTCCTGAAGACAAGAATAATAGGGCATAAGTATCCTAAATGTGGGTCAAACATATATTTTATCCAAATCATATTATTAGAATATGTACAAGAATAAAAATCACATAAGAGCCATTTTTAATTAAATTAAACAATCTGCTATCAATTCCAATAGTTTCTACATTCAAGGCAGAAATTCAAAATCAAAAGCATTGGTATTGGTATTTCACATTGATATTGTGAAGCACAGGCATGATTTTCTTTTGTTCATATAATTGAGAAAGAATCTAAAAGAAAAGAATCTTGAGCATCTTATTTGAAAATGTGATAATTTTTCTCCTTGAAAGACATAACTCTGAACTTAACAGATTATCAGAGATTGAAAAAATAGCCAAAAGCAAACATGGGAAGTTGTTGTTGATATTGTGCATAGGTAAGAATCTACAATTCCCAAATAATGAAGTAATTCAAGCTTGCCTCTGTCCCTCATACTCCCATCAGAAAAGAAGATAAGTGTAGTCAGTGTAAAAGGCTCTGTGTATGGGTCCTCTAAATGGATCACATCCCATTTTAGCAGTCTGATCAACAAGAATCCTTTCCTACATTACTCATTCTCCTGAAGCAATTTCATTCCTTATTTGGTTATGCAATTAACTGGAATGAAAGCCAGTGTTATGCCTTGAAAACAAAACTAAATTAAATGGTAATGCAGTAATCCATCAATTACAATGGGGCAACTGAAGGCTTTAAATGGCTCAGTATGAAAATATCTTGTTGGATTAATAATATATTTAATGCTATGTACTCACTATTACAGCAGGGAATAAAACATTGTTTTAGTTAATCTCTCATTGTCACTGCCCAGAATTTTTTATAATCAAAATGATCATTCTTCCCTAGTCCATGAAACATAGGTAATGCCATTGGAAAGTCACCTTTTTAAAATATCTTCGTTTCAAAAATAAATATCTTGGGGAACACAGCAACACTAAATGGGGGGAGCGGAAAGGAAGCTTTTTAAGGTCAATGATCTTCACACACAAAACCTAATAACACAATATATTCCTAAATTAATGTTTATAGGATCTTAAATTTAAAAGTTAAAGAGGACCCACATTCTTTCATTATATTTCTTATTTTCTAACTATAATATTCTATAGTCTTATATTTTATAAAAAATTATAATATCTATAGCACAATATACCAGCTTGGTGTAGTGTTAGCACATTCTATTCTTGTATAGTTCTACCAGCTAGAGATAGATATTACTCACCCAAAGATAATAATGCTTTTTAAATTTCCTACAACTTTAATATCAGAACACAACTCAATAATAATTTTCTAAGGAACTACTGAGCTGAACCAGAGGAACAAATTTCTCAGGTTTTACATGATGTATTTAGGTTTTCAAGGCTATAAGGTGTCCTCCTTTGAAATATCATTAGATCTGAACATTCAATACTTAAGGCAATGTTTTATAAGTTGTGTTACATTTCCACAAAATTCAAATCTGGATACATCGAATTAGAAGTCATATGTTTTGTTCCATGTTTGGAATCCTTTTTATCGTTGTTCTCTGGGAAATTTCTCTTCATATGAAATGTATGGAAGGACCTAAAAGTACTTACTGTGTAATCGAAAAAGATAAGTTGTTGCCCCCTCCTCACTCTCAGGAATAAGTATAGGAAGCTGGGAGAATCTGAAAGGAAATTGCTTAATTCCTTACAAGATACCCAGTCAGCATACGTGCATGTTCTCACCCACAGGAAGTGATAGTCTATGACTACAATAGTTTTATTTTCTTCCAGTGAACTACATGTAAGGGTCACTTATAGTGACATGAAAGGGATGCTTTTTCTCCCTAATTTTAGAACAACAAAGCAAGAAGGGAGGCACAAGAAAAATAGTTGCTTTGGAAAGAAAGCTAAAATGATTTTATTGAACCAGCTACCTGCTATATTGAAGTAATAACAATCAGTTGCATTACCATACATTATCAATACTAAACACTCATCTTCAGATTCCTCACATTTTATCTATCAGTATCTCAGAGTTTCATTATTCATTTTTATTTTCAATATAACCATCT
Source organism: Dromiciops gliroides (assembly GCF_019393635.1). Lineage (NCBI taxonomy): Eukaryota > Metazoa > Chordata > Mammalia > Microbiotheria > Microbiotheriidae > Dromiciops > Dromiciops gliroides. Next base: position 192,547,562 of record NC_057863.1, read on the forward strand.
TCTGTTGTAACACTGCCATTTCACATTCCTTGTTTACAGTCCCCTGCAGTTAAAGTCAGCTAAGAGCAGTAGTGATTGGGGTTGCCTAACAATAACTCATAATTTATTAAAGGATAATAACAATGACATGGCAAGTTATAACATCAAAATTTGTTCTCCTTTTGGAGGATTTGAAATGGTGTATATTAGTGCTCCTACCTTTGGTAGAAAACAACACCAAGGGCAGCTAGGTGGCACAATGGCTAAAGCATATGCTCTGGATTCAGGAGGACCTGAGTTCAAATTCAGCCTCAAACACTTGACACTTACTTGCTGTATGACCCTTGGCAAGTCACTTTATCCTCATTGCCCCACAAAAAGAAAGAAAGAAAGAAAGAAAGAAAGAAAGAAAGAAAGAAAGAAAGAAAGAAAGAAAGAAAGAAAGAAAGAAAGAAAGAAAGAAAGAAAGAAAGAAAGAAAACACCAAACACCATTATAGGTGATAATGAATAAAGGAAAGAGTCTTTCCTATTTCTCTGTTCAGCTCATCTACAATACTAAGTCTCAAACTCCTACTTCTAAAACAACTAGGAGTTCAAATGAAGCATCAAGAATAATGGAGGGTTTCATTTTATGTGACATCAGACTTGATATAGTCAGTATTGCTATTTATTGACTCTAACACTCATGAATTAAGGAAATAAAGAAGTAATAAACTTCCCTATCACTGTCAACATTTATAATGTTGATACTCGAGGGATTGGTAACACTTAGGACATGCCCAGACCACAATATTTGATTGATAAAACGTCAGTGGCTGTCTACTCATTAAGTCAATACAATAAACAATTACCAAGGAGGTTATTTCATCACTAAATATCATTATAAAGATATCCATTCTCCCTATAACCTAGACTAAGCTTATTTTCAATAACTTATGCACTGAACCTTGAATTCCCTGAAATAGTACTGACATATTATGTTATCATTGTCTATCTAAGTAGTGACATTCCTTTCCTTGCCAGTCTATGAGTTCTGCCTGGGTTATAGGAACATCCACTGCCCTAAATAGGCTAGTTCCCTCTTTAAACTTGAAAGTGTGCATTTGCCTAAAGTATCCTATAAAAGTGGCCAGTATAGCTATCCAAATCATTCCAAATCATGAAGGTATAAAAAAAATCATATTTTATTGTTAGTGTTATCTTCAAGCATAGGTAGTCAATAATAAGATTTGTTCTACCTGCTAATGTATAGATTGAGATCCCACATTATCTAGAAAGTTTGCATTCCCAATATATAGTATTATATCTGCACCTATGTGCTTTTCTGTATAGGTGGTCCCTCACATCTAGAATGCCCTTCCTTCTCATTTCCTCCTTGTAGAATCCCTCACTTCCTTCAAGGCACAGTTCAGGTACTACCTCCTAGATGATAATGATGATGATAGCAGCAATGTATATATGTGTATATGCACATGTATATACACACATATATGTATATCCCTTTATAAGTGCTTTACGATCATCATCTCATTTGAGCCTCACAACAACCCTGGGAGGTAGATGTTATTACTATGTCCATTTTACAGATGAGAAAACCGAGGCAAATAGCTGCTAAGTGGCTTGTACAAGGTCACAGAGTAACAAGTATCTAAGGCTGGATGTCAGTTTGTCTTCCTGACTCCAGAGCTGGTGTTCTCCACCTAGATGAGAACTTTCCTAAAACCCACCCTAGCAGGTATTAACATTGTCTCTCTGGAAAATATTTTGTATTATTTTGTATATAGTTTGTTTTACTTATTTATAAACATGTAATTCCTCCTATAAATGTAAACCCTAGAAACATAGCCTCCACTGGAATATATAGAATATTCCATATTCCCATGCCTATGGATTTTGCTTCGCAGCAATGAGTTCTTTTTTTTTTTTTTTTTGCAGGGCAATGGAGGTTAAGTGACTTGCCCAGGATCACACAGCTCATAAGTATCAAGTGACTGAGGCAAGGTTTGAAATAAGGTCCTCCTGAATCCAGGGCCTGTGCTCTATCCACTGTGCCACCCAGCTGCCTCCCCCCCAACCCCTGTGCCTTCTTAATAAATGTTTGCTTAGTTTAATTTAATGGGGAAGTGGGAAAGGGAAAGCCAAGTACTTTCTTATTCCAACTCCCTACCTCCCCTTCAACAACCCCAACGATATCCTCTCAGAGCCTAGGTTAGGACTTTATATACCACTCACAAGCAAAACACTGGAACAATGGGTTCTAAAGCAATTTTCTATTTTATAAAAGACCCTATCCTAAATAGTGTGATAGGTCATCCATTAGTTTAATGTCTCTGATTGATTGATTTAATAGAAGTATTCTCACCTTATAAAAATATAAACACCAGAATATTTTAAACTAATTTAAATGGTGTAGAGTGATTAGTTAACTAAATTTATCCTCACCTTTGCATATAATATTTGTTGTTTCATATGCTGCAGTGATTTTTTTTATGTTCAAATACTACAATTTGTCCAGTCATTCTCTAATCTATAGGTATCCATTTTGTTTCTGGTCCTTTGCTATAACAATAAAAAAATGCTACTACAAATATTTTTGCATCTCTGGGAACTTTCTCTCATGCAATTATGGTATGAGAGAATTTAAATTTAAAAGAGAATTTAGGAATTATCTAATTTAACCATTTTTTTTTACAGGAAGAAAGACAAAATCATCCATTTTTGTCCATTACCCTTCAGTTCTTTCCCTTTGTTTCTACCCTCATTCTAGGACCCTGGGAAAGTCATTTAACCTCTATTTGCCTTAGTTTCCTCAACTATAAAATGACAATAATAATAGCACCTATCTCCCAAGGTTGTTGTGAGGATCAAATTAGATATTTGTAAAGTGCTTAACACAGTGCCTTTCATATAGTAGGTTCTCTTCTCTACCCTTCCTTTCCATTCCCTCTATCCATATTTTCTTACAAAGATTACATACTCTAGCAGTTAATTATATATGGTCCTGACTGTTCATAATACATTTGCTATATTTCTTCAATTAAACTTCTTTAGGTCAAGGTCAATGCCTTGGACTTATTCTGTATTCCCTTATAGCACTTATGACAATGCTGAGCACTAGCAAAGAACTTAGTAAATTTTTGATGCACTAAGAAAAGTACTAAATGGAAGTGAGAGAACATGAGATAAAACCCCAGTTCTTTCATTTATGTGATTGTGACAAATTATTTCATCTCTCTGAGCCTGTTTCCTCATCTGTAAAAATCATAAAAATACTGGTAATATTACAACATATCAAAGTCTCAGAGTAAGGAAAACCTGAATCCAAGTCCTGCCTCTGACAAATGCTGGTCATGGGACCTGAGCAAATCACTTGCCTATCACTGCCCCCAGAAAACTGTCCAGAATTATAAATTACACAGCAATTGCAAATCTGCGTCGGGGAGGTTCTTTCTTCATTGGCAGTTGTAAAGTAGTTAGGTGGCAAAGTGAATAAAATACTGGATTTGAAGAAAGCCTGATTTCAAATCCTGCCTCAGATGCTTATTAGCTTAGGTGAGTCAGTTAACCTCTTTCAGCCTGTTCCTCCTCTATCTTCACTGAGTCATTGTAAGGATTAACTAATATGTATAGTGTTTTGCAAACATTGAAGTGTTTAACCTAGCTTTTGTAGATATGAGATTACATGTCTGGTAAAAATAAAAAAGGAAAACAATACTTGCACCACCTACCTCACTGAACTATTGCTAGGAAAGTACTTTGAAAACAAACATTAGAAAAATATAAGCTATTACTATTATTGTAATCTGGCTTCTACCCAATCCCAGGCTAGTACCCCAAAGGACAGCCCTAATCTCTTAAATATAAGGGAATGTGACTCCTAATTGGCTGAGAGAATGCTGAGTGCATATTATATACCTATGTGGGAGAACTGGTTTAAAAGATTGGGGAGAGAGGAAGTAAATGTTTATCAACTGGCTTTAGGAAGAGGGGAATTTATGCATAGCACACTTTTAAGTGTAATACACATTAATAACATTTTCTCTATCACTTTCTTAAGTCTAAACAATCAATAATCAAGGCCCCATTTAAATCATTGGTCTATTTCTGAGATATAAATGCTAACATGGAAAATTTAAAAAATTTAATCTTGAGTCAGTGGTTCCAGGACACTGCTAGACATTTCAAGACAAAAGAAAGGGAAATTCACTCTTTTGGGCTAAAAGTGCTAAAAGTCATGTAACATGAAGGATACTGGCTTCCCTACATTATGTGGTTCCAGGGACTCCAGTTTGCCATTCAAAAGTACTCTCCTGATTCTCATCTTTCCTCCAATCCCTTCTCTTGAAGTATCTCTCTAAACAATACCCATATCCAGTTACATATCATTATGTTCATTGTTGTCTTGGCCAGTTAGGAGTTATATCCCCTTATACTTAAGTAAATGCACAGCCCAGGGTTTTCTCTCAGAAAGACCACCTCAAGTTAGGGTGGAAACAGGTTTACATTATGAAGCAGAAAAACATACTGGATTCATTTGTGGGCAGGGAGTAAATATTTATGACTAATTGTGTCTGCATCCAAAGGTTTTCCTTAGACTATTACAAACACTACTATCTAGAGTCTCCACAATGTAGTCTTCATAGGAGCATAGATTTATGCCTGGAAATTATCTAAGAGATCATCTAATCCAATTTTCTTATTTTATATATGAGGAAATTGAGTCTCAGAAAGGACTAGTGACTTGTCTATGATCATATAGAGCAGAACCAAGTCTTGAACTCATGACCTCTGAATGTAAAGACAGGGCTATTTCTACTATAATTCATTCTAATGAAGAAGGACAACTTGACTGAGATGAGACAGATTGACAGACATCATTTATCAAACGCTAGCTATGTGCTAGCACTGTACTAAGCAATGGAGATTCAAATCCAATATAGCATGATAAAATCCCTGGCCTCAAGGAGCTTACATTGAAGAAGACAGTACTTAAGTAGATGCTGATGTATGGACCAAATTCAGTATGGAGAGAGTTAATTAGGTAGCTCATCATAATATTGGGGTTCAGAAAATAATGGGAGACCTCTAGGTCCAGAGTTTCCTCTCTTCCAAACTGCCTTTTCTTTAGTTATTTCTCTCAGACTTATAAGAAAGGAGATTGACAGCCTCTTTTCACAAACAAGTCAGGTTTTATTAATAGGAACAAAATTTACAACACAAGTGAAGTTAATAGAGCCAGGGACAATGAGAAAGGGGATAGAGAAAGGGAAAAATATGTCCCACTTTCCAGATGGTTAGAATCTAAATCTCTAAGGTAAAAAGGCCCCCAGGTACCTTGAATAAACTCTGCTTCCTCAGCTACTCAGAACAGCTTAGTTTGAACAAAAACTGACTCAAACCCTAAACTTGCTTCCAGCTAAGCTGGCCTAAAAAGCCAGCCTCACTTCAACAACACAAACTCACTACCATGTGGCATCTGTAGTTCCAAGGAGAATCAACTGTGCAGTGTCTCCTGGTTCAGTCTGAAGGTCAACCACCACCAGCTCCTCTCTCTCTCTCTCTCTCTCTCTGTCTCTCTGTCTCTCTCTCTCTCTCTCTACCTTCCTTCCCGTCCCTCTCGAAGTTCTCTCTTCCCCTTTCTTCCTCTGCCACAGAAGGGAAGTTCTTAGCCCTGCTGAGTCTCCAATTGGTTCAACATACCCCCTGGGCTGTCCCCATTATAATTTGGCTAGGCCCATGTGGGCACGGGGGAACTTCTAGGTGGGGCTTAGGTACTTTGTTGGATACTTTGACTCAATAAATGTTCTTTGTGTTATTCAGTCCCACCTAATATACATGACAAAACTAATCAGAGTTCCTTTTGTTTGTTCTATTATCTCTTCAAGTACACACCCATCTTTTCCTAGGCTTTTCAAGATTACATCTTTTCAGTCTGACCATAATGAAGCAAAGATGGGGTCATGGAAACCCCAAATCACAATTAATTCCTTACACTGAGGATGATGTAGATTGGTGTATGTTCAAGGTAAAATAAGGTGAAAGGTTAGATTTCCTGAGAAGAGGTTAAGATTCCTGTGAGAGGGAGAAAAATAATTTCTGGAATTCAGGCCACATGATAGTGAGGCAATTGGGGTTAAGTGACTTGCCCAGGGTCACACAGCTAGTAAGTGTTAAATATCTGAGGCCGGATTTGAACTCAGGTATTCCTGACTCCAAGGCCGGTGCTCTATCCACTGTGCCACCTAGCTGCCCCTCAAATATTTCTTAACACATAAACAATAGGTGTTACTTTATCTTTAAGAGCTCAGAATATTTGAGTATATTGTTTGAAGAGAGTCTATAAAGATTTAGCATTAAAGTGCATGTATTTCAGAAAGATTGTTTCCTGTCTTTCTTTGAGACTGAAAATGAAACAAAAAGAAAGGACTAATCCTGAGGAAAAATATAAAGACATTTAATAGACTAATAAGTATCTGAGGTGAATTAAATTATTTCTTTGAGACTAAGTTTCCAAAGAAAAGAAGAGGAGTTTACTGATAAGTGAAGTACCTAATAGTTGTTAAATTTGGCCACTTCTAGGTACATGCCAATGCCTCTACTCAATCTGTTCTTTGTGGACAGATATGTACTATAATATGAGCCTCACTGGGGCTCATGAGGGCTCAGAAAGAGAAACTAATGAAAGGACTCTTTCCAGTCTTTTAGAGCTGTAGCCTATTCTAAGCCCTACTGGAAAGAGAAAGACTTATGAATGACTCAGAAAAGAGAACCATCAAGACACTCAAAGGGGAAATATGGGTTCTACAGAAACCAAAGAATCCAATACACCACTGAGCTTCTTTTTTAGATCATGGGAAAGGGACTGTCAATAACTTATCCTGCACTGCACCATCAAGAAATCATATAGGTTTCCCCCACCAACTATAGTTTCCAAAACTTGACTAAGCAGATTCTGCCTTGTATTTTCTCAGTTAAATTCCCACCCTTTGTATGACATATAGGACACCATTCAATCTAGGACTTTAACCAATGTCACTGTCAATGCCATGTCTATATAGTAGTATCCATTAATCTCCACAGGAGGTAAAGTTTTTGAGCTCTATACCCACTGAATATGGCAACATGAGGGAGAATTCAGGTAGCCCTGTGACAAGATGGTAAAGGTATACTGGACTCTTTCCCGAGTATAAGGAAACTGGTCTTAACTAGTATCAGCCTCAAGAACAGAGTGGGGGGTGGGGAAAGCATTAATAAGGTCAATAAATCCCTTATCATCACCCTGGACCTGGGCTACTTGGTTCCACCACATTGAAAGGGTTAAGAACTGCTGCAACAATAGGCATGATTATTTTTTTTAGTTCCTTATATTTCACTCTAAAACACTAAATGTGATCGATCTTTGAAGGCCATTTGGAATCACTGTAAGGGTAGTTGACATAGTAAAACCCACTTATCTATCATTAAAATGCAAATGTCCCTTATTGTTTACCTACCAATGCCAACCACACAGGGACTTGATATTGTTGGGATTAACTATACAGGATGGCAAAGGTAACCCCAAGGGTCTTCATTTAGCCTAATAATAATAATAATAACCAGAATAAAATTTGCCAAAAGAAACCATACAGGTAATGACTTCCAAATACAAATAATGTCTATTTCCCAAATATAATCCCTCTGATTAACTAATACAGCTGTGATCCACACAGGGTATTTTCCACCTAAGCAACAATACCCTCTAACTGCAACATTCTTTCCCCACCAACACCCTCTTTTAGAAATTGGGGTGTCCTTGTGTATTTGTTTGGGGATTTTCACCATGGGAGTAAATTGATTGCAGGCAGATAGAAGTGCCTTATATATTTGCCACCCGCCCTTTCCAAATAACCATAGAACAAAGCATATAACCTCCAGTTCCCTTAAAGTCCTACAGCTAGAATGATTTTAGCCTCAGGAAACTTGGCCTTGGACCTAAAGACTCCTGTCCCTAAAGTCCCCCAAGTCTAGATGTTGAGAATAGTGTGGTTCAAAACTGACATATTGAGTAGAGGCCTTGAAACTCAAGCTGTATCTCCTTTGATACATCTTGGGCTTGAGCCAATCAAGTCTTGGGTTTTGTTTTTTAGTTAAAAAATAGTCTTACAGGGGGCAGCTAGGTGGCGCGGTGGATAGAGCACTGGCCCTGGATTCAGGAGGACCTGAGTTCAAATCCAGCCTCAGACACTTTACACTTACTAGCTGTGTGACCCTAGGCAAGTCACTTAATCCCAATTGCCTCAAAAAAAAAATAGTCTTACAGATAGCCAAGAGGATGAAAATCACATATTTTTAAAATTCAATTTTATAGTAAATGGGATTATTCAACAGTGATAATAAATTAAATAAAATTATTGAAAATTCCAGCAGGTTAGGACGTTAAGGTATAGCGTCACAATTCTTTAATCTAGCCAAGGATTCTCAGCCTTCCCAAGCCATAAAAATCCAGAAAACCTTGAGAAAATGGAAGATGTTCCCTGATGTTGAGGCAAAAGAAGATGGAAGTTGGAGGTTGGATTTCATCTGAGGATAAAATGGAGACACTTTGTTTTATCACTAGGTTCTAGGAATACTCAATAACTGCCTTGAGATAAGATGTAGCTGTCAACTATCAAGATATTAGATATTCTTCTTTATATGTTAAAAGCCTGATAACAGTGAAAAACTATCAGTCAGAAAAATCATTGATTGAATGCCTACCATGTGTCAGGCACTGCGTTAAGTGCTGGGGATACAAAGAAAGACTCTTGTCTTCCTGCCCCAAAGCTCTAATAGAGCAGGCAACAGGCAAAAAATATTTACAAATATAGTATTCAGTAGTATTTAGTAGTGCCAGATAACTGAGAGTACATAAGTGGTGGAAATATGCAGAGGAGTTACCTATCACTGAGGCATAGGGTTCAAACTCTCAGACTTTGCTCTCTTCTAAACCATCAGTACCTCCCCTTCACTCATGAACTACTAACCAAAGCTGAGAGTACATTTCCTGGCAACTCTACTAAATAGGCAATCCTGCTGTCACATCCTGTCTTCTCTAGAGAAAGCAAGGGCTAAGTCACTGAATCTCTTGCTCCAGCAGTAGTGAAACCCCCTCTCTACTCTCAGGTCTATAAATTACTAGGACCCTCAGTAGCCAGGAAGGAACAAAATGCTGACCAAGGCTAGGAATAGACCCTTTGACAGCCATACCTTCAAATGCAGGACCTCCACTCTTCACTGAAGATAGATAGCAAGGGCCAAGGGCCTAAACTCAACACTTCAGTGACAGAGAATTCCACTTCTATCATGCCCCTTTGATCCATGAGCTGTTGACCAGAGCTAGGATTAGGATTCTTGTGTCCAATGTGTGTGTCCTAATGGAAGGGAATTCCTCCTCTGTTATGATTAAAGTGCTTATATTCCTATTGATACACCATTAATAAGGTAATAATCAGTTTTCACAGCTAAATAGTAGTTTTGAAGTCTTTAAAACACTATATCAGCACAATATTTCACATTTTTATTACATTCGAAATGTTACTTCAGATGTCCTCAGGATGTTAAATCATCTGAATGGACTTAGGATCATATAAACCCTCAACAAATAGCAATAAAATTATAATAATGTGAGGAAGTGGGGGAGGGCAGAGATGAGAGATAATGGCAGGGTAGTTAAGTATACTTTGTGAAGGTAAATTGTTCAAATGAAAAAATCCCATACCCTAATATATAAATTTACAAAATTTGTGTATCCTTTTTTTAGTAAGAATTAATCATAATCTTTAAACTGTGAAAAACCAATTTTCTAACTCTATTCACAGGATCTCTTTATTTCCATTAAACCTTGGAGGCTCTTTTGTTTCTTTAAAGACTAAAAATTCATTAATCCTTTTCTGCTCTCATAGAAATTGTTAGCCTGACTTATTACATTCCAATATCTCCTATATCTCTTAACAAAATCAAATGTGCTCCTGACATCCTATTGTACACATATTCTTTTGCTAATAAGAAAGTTTGGGATTGTGATATTTAGAAAATTCACCATAAAAGTTACGAATTTCTCCCCAGTCCTCTGGTAGAAGTCTGGTAGTAATGACCAGTGTCAGGAGGAAGGACAGCTGAGAATTATTCTAAAAGAAGATTAACTTGCAATTAAAAAATAATAATTCCTAGCTAAGTAACATTTTCAAAACAATCTGAACAGAGTGTGTACTTTGTTATTAGCAACTAAATAAGCTACCCCAAAGAAAGTGCCTCAGGACAGAAAAACCACTTTACTTTATGAAGCAGGAACTTCCAGTGTAAAAACTAAGGACCATAAGGCTAAGTGACCTATATTTGGTGACAAGCACAGGATATAACAGAGATGAATTTAAGTATGGCCATCTAGTCACTAATTTCAGGATTACATAAGTATTGGATAGTCTATATATTCAAGGCTGTTTCTTATAAAAACCAGAGTGTTAAAATTTAACACATTCTAAGTTTTCTTTTAAAATAATTTTTTCCTTTATAAATTGGTTATGCTGACAAATGTTATTCAACAATTTATATTCCCATGGGTCTTTCATACCAGGAGTGTAGCTGTATAGAACTAAAAATAAAACATGATTATCACATGGGTGAGTTTTGGTTCAAAAGAGAAATATATAAATAATCATTAGTAAAGTGAAAATTTAGCTCATATAGATACTAGCATTAAGAATTTAACTTCTAATAATAAAACACACACTACTACAGTTTTGTTGTAGGAGAGAACAATATAAATCATTTCCTCATTCTGTGAACTATGCTCACAAGAGGGGGAAAATATACAAGACATGAATTTTTTTTTAATTACATGGAATAAAATAGTAATACATAGGTATCATATAGTAAAGTTTAGGGGAACTCCTATACCTGACAATAAAAATTGCTGGAATAATGGGTACTAAAGTCACTGTAAAAGACAAAAAGAGAAAAAAAGGAGAAAAATACAAACAAATCACAAATACAGTAAAATCTTAATTCCAAATTTAACAATTCATTAATGAAATGATACAGAGAAACCATGAAATTCATTATCTAATACCTATGTCAAAACTCAGTTTCATTCCCACTATTATTTTCAAAGTCATATTCAAGAAGATACTAACATTTTTTGTTCTTCCATTGTTTTTTTTTGTTGTTTTTTAGTGAGGCAATTGGGGTTAAGTGACTTGCCCAGGGTCACACAGCTAGTAAGTATTAAGTGTCTGAGGATAGATCTGAACTCAGGTACTCCTGACTCCAGGGCCGGTGCTCCATCCACTGCACCATCTAGCTGCCCCTCTTCCATTGTTTTTTTTTTAACTAATTCAGTAAAATATTTTTTGGTCATTTAATTGGGATGGCATTGAAAATATAAATTAGTTTAGGTAAAATTGTCATTTTTATTATATTGGCCTTGCCTACCCATGAACAATTAATATTTCTCAAATTACTTAAATCTTATTTAATTTGTATAAAATTTCTTATAATTTTGTTCCTGGGTTTGTTTGGGCAGGTGTACTCCCAGGTATTTTATGCTGTATAGAGTTACCTTAAATGGGGTATCTCTTACTATCTCTTATTTCAGGACTTTTTTGTGATATATAGAAATGCTGATAATTTAAGTGGATTTATTTATATCCTACTACTTTGCTAAAATTTTTGCTTCATTCAACATTTTAGTTGAGTCTATGAGATTTTCCAAGTATGCCATTATATCTGCAAAAAGAAATAGTTTTATAACATTATTCCGTATTCTGATTCCTTCTACGTTTTTCTTCTCTTATTTCTATTGCTATTGCTAGGATTTCTAATATAATATTGAATAATATTTGGGCAGTGAACATCTTTGTTTCAAACTTGAACTTACTGGGAATACTTCAAGCTTATCCCCATTACAAGTGATGTTGTGTATCCAATCAGATAGTTTGTGGAAGTATCATTACTGAAAAAAGCTATTACTTCTTTTAAGTAATAAATATTTTCATTTATAGTTTGGGGTTTATCCCTCCTTCCTTCCCTCCCCTTCCCCTTCCCTGAGGCAGTAAGCAATCAGATATGGGTTATACACATACCTTTATATAAAACATTACCATATTAATAATTTTGTATAAGAAACCTAGAATAAAAGAAAATGCAAAATGAGCAGAAGCAAGAGAACACCATATTCTGTAACAGCAATATTGTTTTAAGAACAACTTTGAGCAATTAAGTCATTTTGACTATGATAAATACCCAAATTAACTACAAAGGACATATGAAAAAAGACTCTATATGTACCCAGAGAAAGAACTGATAAATAGAAGAATGTATAGAATGATTTTACATACACACAGAGAGATTTGTTTCTAATGATAGCCATCTTTAGGGTGGGTGGGGGAGGGAAGAAAAAAGGGGAAAAAAGAAAGTTACATGGGGCATAATGACAGGACAGACATATCAAGGAATTAAGGGACTATTAAAGTTTAGCTTGGTGGACTAGATATCAGGACAGACACACCTAAACAGTAAGGGGAGATAAAATTCTATTAGCAAGAAAGTCAATTAGGAGTTCCTGCTACTTGAACTAGGAGACAGAGATAACTCCAGAGGTCAAGCCTATCATTCCAAAAGAAAAATCCCTCTGACTGTAATATTTCCCCACCTCACACCCAAAAAGGAACTTTCCATTGTCAGGTAGTCACCCAATCTATCCTCTATATAGGCTTTTGCCTTTCTTCTGTTCTCAAAGAAGACTATCTCTAAGCCATCTCTTCACTTTGAGGCTGTCGTCAACTTCCCTCTGGTCACTTTCTCTAGCTCCCAATAAAGGACCATTTTAATTCTAATTGGACTCTGAGCAAGAGTGTAATTCTTTACAGAAGAATACCTAAGGACCCCCACCGCCTATTTTCCCATGACACATGAGAAATATTATATATTTAAAAGGAAGAGCAAATTGTATATAATAGATTTGCAATTTCACATACAATCATCCTTTTTAATTCTACTATTATGGAAATGCTTGTTTTATTTATTGAGTTCAGAATAAAATAAATAATATTTTTTTTTAAATATAAATGACTACTTTTGTGGAATCATGAATTTAGTCTTTTCAATGCAACAAATCTTTGAAACAAGTGAAGTAGAGTATTTTCCTAAACTTTTTTTTACACACATACACAGTTTTAAGCAAAAGACAATTAGAAAAAGTAAAATTAACTTCAAATGGAGCTGTGTATCCAATCAGATAGTTTGTGGAAGTATCATTACTGAAAAAAATCTATTATTTCTTTTAAGTAATAAATATTTTCATTTATAGTTTGGGGTTTATCCCTCCTTCCTTCCCTCCCCTTCCCCTTCCCTGAGGCAGTAAGCAATCAGATATGGGTTATACACATACTATTATATAAAACATCACCATATTAATAATTTTGTATAAGAAACCTAGAATAAAAGAAAAATAAATGAAAGAAAGTGAAAAATAGCATGCTTTGGTCTGTGTTCCACCAATATTAGTTCTTTCTTTGGAGGTGGATAGTTTAATAATACTTTGGGATTGTCTTGGATCATAGTATTGTTGAGAATAGTTAAATCTTTCATAGTTCTTCATGAAACAATATTGCTGTCTTTTTTTCTCTTGGTTCTGCTCACTTCACTATATATCAGTTCATACATGTCTTTCCAGGCCTTTCTGAAGTCATCCTGCTTGTCATTTCTTATAGCACAATACTATTCCATCACCACCATATACCAGAGCTTGTTTAGCCCTTCCCCAATTGATGGGCATTCCTTTGATTTACAATTCTTAGCCACCACAAAAAAAGAACTGCTAGACATACTTTTGTACATATAGGTCTTTTTCTCTTTTGGGGATGTCTTTGGGATATAAAACTAGCAGTGGTATTGTTGGATCAAAGGGTAGGGCACAGTTCTATAGCCCTTTGGGCATACTTCCAAACTGCTCTTCAGAATGGTTGGAACTTTTCACAACTCCAGCAACAGTGGATTAGTGTCCCACTTCCCCTTCAACATCCAATATTTTCTGTTTTTGTTATCTTTGCCACTCTGATAGGAGTGAAGTGAAAATCTATTAATTTTAAACTGTCATCTGCTATTTAAATAAAAACTCATAAATATAAATAACAAACTTTTTCTGATATTCATTAATCCATGCAACAACAACAACAACAGACAACACAATAATTAGCTAAACTTCCTTGACTTGGTGCTAAGGTCTTACAGTACTTTTTTTGAGGAAGGGGATGAGGGTAGTTGATTTCTTCAAGCCTTCCAATTTATTCCTAATAGGCATTCAGCACACAACTGAGAGTCATTTGAAATCACAGGAATATTTAAATCCTATTTTAAACAAACTGAAAATATATTTTTCCTCTATAGTTTTTACAAGTAGCCCACGTTTGCCACTAACAATTCCTTATTTCCCTCTTATTTGCAAAGAATAGAAAGAGGAACATTGTTGTCACCGATTAACTGGGTCTGAAAATATTCCTCTTTCAAAGAATTACTCACATACACGATCCAATCAAAATTTCAGCAAGTTTTTATTACTCGGCATGCAGACGTATGGCCAAGAGAAGAAGTCTAAACTTCAACTCCCAGGGAGGAACAGATTTATGTCACGTTCCTCAATTGCTCAGCACATGGAGGTATGACTGGGAGAAGAAGTCTAAACTTCAACTCCCTGAAAAAAAGGAGAAGGTGATAGTTTTATAGAGGAGAGAAGGGGGTAGGGGAAGAGACTTAAGACTGGAAAGTTACAGCAGTTTGGAAAATGATGAAGCTAGGTATTTGGGGAGTGGGATATGTGAATAATAAAAAGTTCACATTTTCAATTTGAGATTATTGTAACTCCCTGGTCCTAATCACATAGCAAACATGACTGGCTCCCAACTAAGCTCATGCTATAAATTTCAAGGTGCCCAGCTTTCTGCATGTCCCTGACATGTCTGCTTTATTATCTGTTTGACTAATGACCACCTGGTTAATTAATACATTGCCTTTCCAAGGAAAGAGTAATCTCTAACTGACCCCAGCAAACTGATCACCAGTATTTCTCCATGGTCAGAGCATCCTCCTCAGGACCAGAGCCATCCTAAACTGAACGCAGGTGTACCAGACTGCTTACTACATTGCTAAAGTGCCATATGGATGAAAGGGAGCATTTAGCCACCAACTTGACCCCATTTCACTTTTGGGGGCATAGGTCCATATTCTCAGTGCAATAAAGGCTCTAAACACTCAGCACCTATCAATGTTGTTCCCCCCCAACCACAATTTACTAATAAAACATGTAATGTCCCTTATCTTCACTGACCCTAATGTTACTACAAGTTAATACCAGAGCATTCTTACCAGTTTTCTAGTAAATCCCCCAACAAGGTTTACAGGCTAATTTCCTGGCAATTGCACACCTCTCACTATAACATTATTAAACATTAACAGAAAGGCTAATACCTATTAGCTCTGCCTTACTCTAGCATTATTACCTGACTGTCTTCACTACACATAATCAGCGAGTTTCAAACCTGGACTCCTGTTCCACTTCAATTTTTCTACTAAGTTCATTGGGGTGATGTGACTTGCCCAGGGTCACACAGCTAGTAAGTGGTTAAGTGTCTGAGACTATATTCTAACTCAGCGTCCTCCGACTCCAGGGCCAGTGCTCTATCCACTGAGCCACCTAGCTGCCCCCCCCTCCCCCTTATTCTTAAGTTGGTTGTGGGCTTGTGGTTACACTAACTATATCCATCAGGAAAATGTTTGAGATAGAAGGGAATAAGGGAATTTGGGATTTCTGATTGCAGAGAAAATTTAGGTTCCCACAACTTATAATTATAGGATGTCAAGCTGAAAAAAAATTAAATCAATCAACAAAACAAAATTAAGATCTTTAATTGGGGCAGTGGAGTATAAATCCAAGCTAGGAGTACCCAAAGGGTAGACTACAAACAACAAACATCAAAAAACAGAGCAGGAGAAAAAGGCTGCCTTTGGGGTTGATTACCTTTTGGTTTCACCTGTTAAATCATTAAGGTTGGCTCTGATGTGTCATACTTGTATAAAAATGCATTTTGCCTAAAAATACCATAATAGTAACAGGGACAGCCTTTTAAAAGTAAATGAGTGCTATGGAAGTTTGTAATCCTGGCAATGAAACAAAAGTATTAAGAGAAGAAAGGTTTAAAATGAAATAAACATAAAAATAGTAATAAAACCAATTTCAGTTGGATATCCTATTATAAAATAAAACTATTGAGGATGGAGCCAAGATGGTGGATGAAAGGTATGTAACTTTCAGAGCTCTCCACAACATCCATTCACATACCTCCAAATAATGCCATAAGACAATACTTGGAGCAGCAGAACCCACAAAAGAAACAGAGTGATATCATTTTCCAGCCAAAGACAACTTAAAAGGGTGGCAAGGAAGATCTGCTGTACCAGTAAGAGGGAAGTACAGCACACTACACAGTTCCACGCCCAAGGTAGGCCCATGCCTCCTGAGCCTCAGAATCATCAGGGTCAGTAGCTATTTCTGTGATAAGGTAGATCAAAAACACCTTCAGAAGAAGATAAAAAAGTCAAAGCTCCTACATCCAAAACTTCCAAGAAAAATGTGAATTGGTCTCAGGCCATGGAAGTGCTCAAAGAGGAGTTTGAAAATAAAGTAAGAGAGGTCGAGTTAAAAATGGAAAGAGAAATGAGAGTGATGCAGGAGGATCATGAAAAAAAGTCAACAGCTTGAAAAGTCAAATTGGCCAAATGGGAAAAGGAGGTACAAAAGCTCTGTGAGGAAAATCATTGCTAAGAATTAGGATTAAGCAAATAGAAGCTAATAACTTTATTGTAATCAAGATAAAATAAAGCAAATCCAAATGACTAAAAAATAGAGGGCAATATGAAATATCTCCCTTGGTTAAAAAGCTGACCTGGAAATAGTTCCAGGAGACATGATTTGTTTTTTTTGGGGTTTTTTGTTTGTTTTGTTTGTTTTTTAGTGAGGCACTCGGGATTAAGTGACTTGCCCAGGGTCACAGAGCTAGTAAGTGTTAAGTGCCTGAGGCCGGATTTGAACTCAGGTACTCCTGGACTCCAGGGCCGGTGCTCTATCTACGGTCGCCACCTAGCTGCCCTGACATGATTTGAAATTATTGGAATTCCTGAAAGCCATGATCAGAAAAGAGCTTAGAAATCATCTTCCAAGAAATTGTCAGGGAAAATTGCCCTGATATTCTAGAAGCAGAAGGTAAAATAGAAATCGAAGAATCCAATAATCTCCTCCTGAAAGAGATCCCAAATCAAATGTTTCAGGAATATTATAGCCAAATTCCAGAGATCCCAGATCAAGGAGAAATAATTGCAAGCAAGTATAGAGAAAAAATTCAAGTGCTGTGGAGCTACAGTCAGGATCTAGCAAGCTTCTACATTAAAGGATCAGAGTGCTTGGACTATGACATTCATGAGGGCAAAGGAACTGGGATTACAACCAAGAATCACCTACCCAGAAAACCTGAGCATAATGTTTCAGGGGGGGAAATGGGACTTCAATGAAAAAGGGGACTTGCAGGCATTTGTGATGAAAAGACCTGAACTGAATAGAAAATTTGACTTTCAAATACAAGACCCTAGAGAAACATAAAAAGATAAGTGGGAAAAAGAAATCATGAGGGATGTTAAAAGGTTACCACATGGGAAGATGATACTTCTTTCTAACTCATATGAACTCTCCTCAGTATTAGGGCAGCTGAAAGGAATACACTTAGACAGAGAGAACAGGTATTAATTGAATACGAAGGGATGATATCTGTAAAGCATTTATTTTTGTTTATTCTTTTGTTTTTGTTGTTGTTAGGCAAGGAGGGTGGGATGGCTTATGTCTGGGACTGGGTTTGGGATTGGAGCCTCCTGGGTCCAGGACTGGTGCTTTATCCACTGTGTCACTTAGCTACCCCATGATGACATTTTAAAAATAAAACTAAGGGGTGAGAGGAATGCACTGGAAGAAAGGGAAATAGAGAGGTGGAATGGGTTAAAGTAACTCACATAACTGAAACAAGGAAAAGCTTATGTGGTAAAGGGGAAGATGGGGAAGGATCAGAGAGTGAGTGAGACTTACTCATCATAATTGGTTCAAAGAGGGAATAACATACACAGTCAGGTGAGTATAGTAATATATCTTGCCCTGGGGGAAAGTGGGAGGGGAAGGGGATAAGGGGGAAGAGGTGAAGAAAGGGAGGGCAGATTGAGGGTGGGAGCAGTAAAAAGCAAAATACTTTTGAGGAGGGATAGGGTAAAGAAGATAGAAAATAGAGTAAATATCAATGGGAGAGAATAGTATGGAGGGTAATACAGTTAGTAATAGTAACTGAAAGAAATGATGAGCAGGATGCTATCAGAAGTACTTATGAAAAATGCAATTCATCTACAGAGAAAGAACTGATGGTATCTGAATACAAATTGATGTATGATGTTTTTTGTATTTTCTCTTTCTAAAGTTATTTTTTCTGTTTTCTTTCACAACCTGACTAATTGTAGAGATGTTTTTGCATGAGTGCACATGTATAACTTATACTGAATTGCTTGATTTCTTAGGGAGGGTTAGGGAGGGTGGGAGAAGAAGAAATGGAACATAAAGGTTTTTTTTTTTTAATCAGTGTGGAAAATTTGTTTTTATAATGTAACTTGAAGAACATTCTAAATAAATAATTCATTATAATGTATTATATGTATATATGTATATATACATATATATACATATATATATATATAAAACTATTATGAAACAAAACTGACTCAAGCACCTATCAATGAAAAGGTATCAAATGCACAGTCATGAAAACTTAAAATGCCTGTGAAGCTTACCAAAAAAAAGACAACAGTAAACATATTCATTATGCATAAAGATTATCACAGAGGGAAACTTGGAACCCAAGTGTTCCCTAATTTTAAGATCGCTTCTTTGTGAATTCACAGGAAAAACATTGTAAATATCTATTGCATTTCTAAATAAGCACTTTCAATTACTTGACATCAGTCTTTTAACTTTTGAATCTATAACTTATGACACAAATGGATATTGGTCTATAATTATCAATTTTCATTTTACAGATTGGGTCAATTGAAGTAACTTGTTTTAAGATCATGCAATTGTTTTCCATATTCATGAAATTTTTTTAAACACTTTGTCTTAATGAAAATATCACAATAAATCCCAACTTTTTCAAAAAAAATCTTATTAAAAGATATATTTCACTTAAAATAATACTAGAATAAATTCCTTACAACTGGTTCTATATTCCCAAATGGTATAATTCTATTAGCATTTCAATATGAAACCATTTGTTTCAATAAACTCATTTTTACATTGTGATTTTTAAAAATCTGGTAACTGGGAAACCAGACAGTTCCCCAGGTTTAAATAGAACCTCATCTACCAAACTGGATTTAAAATTTCTAATACTGAAGGTTAATTACCAGTTAAAGTTTTAACAAATTTCTTAAAAGCAGGTAAAAAATATTAAGCTGTAGTCATCCTCTGCCTTTCTGCATTAATTACTTTATGATAATTCTGCTTTTAGTGGCAGAGAAAATTGCATAACAGTGCAAAATAAGGGACTTAGCTTGGACAAGAGAGGAGCAAGAAGAAAAACAGCTTGCTAGGGACACACACACATACTCACATATACAATACATTTTAACACAACACTCTACAAAGACAGACACAAAAACAATAAACAGTAGTGGTAAAAATTATTAAAATAATTTAGCATGCACAAATTAAGTCTTTCTCTAAATCCTCAGAGGCCCATTAATTTGAGCCAGATCTACTTTTTTTTTTCCTTTTTAAATTTAAACCTTTTTTTCTGAGAAATAAAAATCTTATTTTCCTCTTTTTTTTTTTGCTCTTCCCCACCCCCCTCTATTTCCTGTAAGGGTCCTGTAAGGGACACAGATTCCTGTGTAGTTGATCAAAATGCCATCAGAAAGAAAAAAATGAGTCCCACTCAGGGCCTTTTATCTTTGGGACAGCAGATTCAAGAGTAAACTTGTAGTAGGGAGGGAGTGTGAGAAAATAATGGGTTTGGATATGCCAAGAGGCCCCACTTGAGGGGATAATATCAAGATTGATTGGATTGACTTTGCTGATTAACTCACTTAAAGTTAACTTAATTAAAACCACACTTACCTGAAAGCCTGGCCTTCAGAGTGTGTGTTCTCTAAACTCTGACCTCAGCACATACTGCTCATAAACCACTCTCAAGTCCAGTAAACCAATCGATTTGAATGATTCTAACCAATTAGCTTTGAGCAGTGTGGAAGGGAAGCCTCTCCTTTGTACCTGCAGGAAGCTTCCACAGAGAGAGAGGCTCTTAGACCTGCTCATGGTGGAGGACTTGGAGGAAGAAGGAAGCCAGGCTGAGCTCTATCTCTCCTCTAGGCTAGATAGGCTTCCTAACTTTTTGAACTAAGTGTTCTCTCTTTATTAATATTTGGTATGCTTTAATAAAAGCTTAATGCCCAAAACTGGTGCTAAAGTTTCTAATTTATAAATAATACATATATTTGAAACCTCAGCTAATTTTCCCTAAACTTGGGACAGAAATAAGGTGACCACATATAATTTTAAATGCTACAGGAGGTAGGGAAGACTTTAAACATGGAATGGGGGTTAGCTCACCTAAAGAATTGGAGGCTCATAGCAAATCTTGTAAAATAAAATAGATTTATTAGTAGAGAGGAATATATGGCTGGGAGGCAGAATCACTATGGAGACTGTCCCTCTGAGTAATAGAAGATCTAATCTTTTGTATATTTACAAACAAAAGCTGTCAACAACAACGAGGAAGGGAATGCAAAGTATATGGGAAGGGAAAACCAACTGAGAAGGTAAGAAGTGCCTAGATTATGAATAGTACCTTTCTATATCAAAATATCATCTTTGAGGCAGACCATGGTCTTTATGCTTGGCCATAACAGTATTCCTGAGGTGGGAAGCAGAGCTACTTTTTCCCTGGGAAAGTTTAAGGATTCCTTGATAGTTCGGGTCCCTCAAAAAGGAGACCCCACTGTTTCAGGGCAGACTTAGTAGAATTTTGCCAGTTTTGCAAGTAGTCACAAGAACATGGTCCATACTTAGAAAATATAGCCAGCAGCAGTCCATTGTGGTGGACATGCCAAAGTAAACCATAAATTACCCAAGGGTTTTTCCAGACCACTGATCAAAGGCTTTTAGGAACTCAATCAAAAAAGACTCAAGTTCTGGGTTTTCAGAGACTCACTCAAGTTGAGCCACAGATATTGGGAACTCAATGGATTCCTGCTGGCACCAAGCATCTGGAGTCAAAAATGCCATTTTTAAGGCAATCAACATAACAAAATGAAGGTATTTAACTAGGGCAGAGGAGTTATAGTTCTTGATACCACCATAACAAGCTAGGAATACTCAAAGAGTGGGGCTTAAAACAGAGTTTATATAGTGTACAAACAACAACAGAAACAGATCACAAGAAAGGGCTTCCTTTGGAGTTGATTACCTCTTGTTTCACCTGTTAAATTCTTCTACATAATAAACTGAGAGTATCTTTGGGAGATCTATTAAGTAATCAGAGGCTGGAATTTGACAAAGTATAGTCAGCCTCAAGCAATTCATTGGTCTGAGGAAATGAAACTAAAAGAAGTCAGTCAGTTCTCAGATAGTTGTGTTTGTCAAGACCAAACCTCTGAAAATTCAAATAGGAAAACAGTACTGAATATTCAAATCCTGTGTGCCTCACCAATACCCTCTCAAAAGTTTTCCTGGAGCTATTACTGTTGGCTAATTACCACTTACTCTAAATAATGTATGAAATTTCTCCCTGCATAATATACCTGATAT
Source organism: Dromiciops gliroides (assembly GCF_019393635.1). Classification (NCBI taxonomy): domain Eukaryota; kingdom Metazoa; phylum Chordata; class Mammalia; order Microbiotheria; family Microbiotheriidae; genus Dromiciops; species Dromiciops gliroides. The sequence goes on from NC_057863.1 coordinate 192,569,444, forward strand.
ATGCCCCCTTATCTCCTCCAATACTAAAGCTACTCTCTGGTGCAAGCCCTTATAACCTCACACCTGAGCTATTGCAATAGTTTGCTGATTAATCTCCCTGCTTTGAGTTTCTTTCTACTTCAGTCCCTCCTCCATTCATCTTTCAAAATGTTTCTTACTAAAATGCAGGTTTAACCATATTATGCCCATATTCAGTAAATTCTATTTCCTCCCTTTTACTCCAGGAACAAATATAAAATTTTCCATCTCTTCCAAAACGCTTCATAAACTAACCCCTTCCTACCTTTCTAGTTTTCTCACAACTCTTTCACCCTCATGTTACAATGACATAGGTCTCCTTGATATTTCTCCTCACATAAGACATATCTCCATACTTGAAGTGTTTTTACTGGCTGTCCTACAAAAGTTTTCTCTTCTCATGTTCAAATCCTGGATTCCTTGGTTTCTTTCAAGTCCCAGCTAAAATCCCAGCTTCTGCAAAAAGCCTTTTCTGACCCCCATTTAGAGTGAATGCCTCCACTCTAAAATTACCTCCAATTTTTCCTGGGTATATTTTATCTCTTCATAATTGTTTGCATATCATCTCCCATACTAGACTACATGCTTGAAATCAGGGATTATTTTTTGCCTTTATATCACTTAACACTGAACACAATGCATGCCATATAGTAAGCCCTAAATAAATGTTGAATGAATAATGGGCTGAGTTCTAATGCTCACTTCAATTATTCATTCTCCCTCCTTTATAGTTTAGTGGTCTGACATAAGAGGCAAAGGCCCTGCTAGTGCACTATCTTCTCCTCCAGTATCTTCAACACCTGAGACAGAGTCTTAATTTAAAAATCTGGTTCATCAAAAATTTCTCCTTACCCTTATAAACTAGGACCCCAATATTTCCCTACCAATGAAGATAAGCGGTTAGACTTTATCTTCTAGTTTGTTTGATTCAGCATTTCGAGTTTTAAAGCAGAGTCTTGGAAAACTTAAAGCAATATTGCATTAAGTTGAAATACCACAAGTTGAAGAATGAGAAGGACATCACTATAATACAAATGGCCTACTCTTGCTGCTCTGGTCAATGCCTTTAATTCCTGCTCTTGTCACCTGAGTCTTTGAATCAATTATATTAGGCCATCTATAATGGTATTTGGAAGAAGTAGTTTTGCTTTGCGTGCCAGGAGACTTTTAAGTCTGGGGCTCTTAAAAACACCCTTAAAGTTATGGGGTAACATCTCAGAGCAATTGCTAAATCAGAAATGCCACCTGGGTTGTTATCTGAATCCCTCCTTATCATGGACTCAGGAAAAAAATTGATAGACACCTCTCCTCTTGACAACAAAGTACTATATTTCCAAAAGACACAAAATAACTGCATTAGGGAGATTCAAGCATAGCATGTTCTTGGCTGTCTCTATGCTGTCCAGCATTCCAGCAAAGACATGTCCATAGGAGAAAAATGTCTAGGGACCTCCATATAATGGAGCTATAATCTCACTGGGCCTCAGAAACTTAACTATGTCTGACTTACTCTGGGAACCATTCAAATTACTTAAAGGCATCACTATTGTGACCAACTGAATTATCTACCAAGATTCAAAAACAGCTCTTCTAGTTCTTTAAATGTCTTTATGGCTCATAAACTCCCAGATAAAGAGACAAAGACATCTTAGTTGTCATCAAGCTCAACCCCTTCACTTGAAAAATAATGAAACTAAGGCTCAGAAAGTCTAAGTGACTTAACCAGAATCATAAAGTTCAAAAGTGTATGAGAAGGGGCAGCTAGGTGGTGCAGTGGATAGAGCACCGGCCCTGGAGTCAGGAGTACCTAAGTTCAAATCAGGCCTCAGACACTTAACACTTACTAGCTGTATAACCCTGACCAATCACTCAACCCCAATTGCCTCATTAAAAAAAAAGTGTATGAGAAGATTTGAACCTAGACTTTCCTGACCCCAAGTCTAAAAGTCTGTCTATTATGCCATATTGCCTCTTTTAACACAAACTTCAAAAGCTATGACTATGTTAATACAATTATTCATAATTTATTTTACCTAGTCTCTGTGTCACTATGGAATTTTTCTATTGTTAATATATCCTGCCTGGCAAAGCTCAATGGGCAATGCTCTATTTCTGTTATATTGGTCAATGGCAGAACAAAGAGAAATGTTCAAGACTTTATACAGCTGTGATTTTTGGCACCCCCACTTATGACATGATATCTACCAATATGTCTAGTGTGCTCATTCTAAGCACATCATGAGGGAAATGAGGAGGCTTACCAAAACCTCTGTCCATTTCCCTCACTGAATGCTGGCAGCCCTGGACTTTACCAGGGTTATCCCCCAGTATCAAGAACATGATGACATTTTATTGGTAGCAGAAACCCTGAATGAAATGACTCACTTCCTTATTGTCAAATCTCCCACCATAACTAAGACTATTATTCCCATTCCTTGAAAATATTTTTTTTTAATCTGTGGTGTTCTCTAACACATCACCTCTGAATAAAGGGCTCCAATTTATCTCATTTTTCTTTACTTTTTTCATAGACTTTCCAATTTATCTTTCTATACTCTATTTCCATCTGTAGAATATCTTTGTATAGAAAAATTGGATTTGTTCTCCCAGAATATATTCTTTTTTCACAATCTTTAATTTGTACTTTTGATGTCCCACCCCGCCCCACTCACTGCACTACAACCCTTACAGTCAGGACTGCCTGGGGTAGGAGCAGGGAGTGGGGAGGTCGCTTATAAGTTGGCCAGAATGACTTATACCTTAGGACAAAGCTAACTGCTTTCATAAAACTTGTAAAGCCTTAAATTTAGGGTACCAGATCTGGCTATGTCCCCATAACCTTTGTACCAGTGAGCTCTTCATTGTTGTTGTTGCTGCCACTATTGCTGTTGTTCAGTCATTCAGTTACATCCAACTCTTCATGAACCCATGGACCATAGAATGTCAGGCCCTTCTCTCCTCCACTATCTCTTGAAATATATACAAGCTTATGTTCATTACTTTCATAATACTATGTATCCATCTCATCCTCTGTTGTCTCTTTCTCCTTCTGCCTTCATTATTTTCTAATATCAGGGTCTTTTCCAATGAGTCTGGTCTTCTCATTATGTGGCCATAGTATTTAATATTCAGCTTCAGTGTTTGACCTCCCAAAGAATAGTCTAAATTAGTTTCCTTAAGTATTGACTTGTTTGATCTCCTTTGCTGTCTGAGGGACTCTCAAAAGTCTTCTCTAGCACAATTCAAAAGTATTTATTCTGTAGCATTCAGATTTCCTTATTAATGCAACTCTCACAGTCATACATTGCTAGTGGAACAACCATATCTTTGCAAATGCAAACTTTTGTTGACACAGTTTGCCAAGCTTTCCTCCCAAGAAGCAAGCATCTTTTATTTTCATGGCTCCAGTCACTGTATGTGGTGATCTTTGAACCCCAGAATATAAAATCTGATACTGCTTCCATCTCTTCTCCCTATATTTGCCAGGAAGTGATGGGACCAGTTTCCAAGATCTTAGGGTTTTTGTGTGTTTGTTAATTTGTTTGTTTGATTGTTTGATAATGATCTAGGACTCCCATCTCTTTGAGAACTTGCCACATTTTGTTGTGATCCACATAGTCAAAGGCTTTAGTTTAGTTAATGAAGAAGAAGTAGATGTTTTCTGGAATTCCCTTGCTTTCTCCTTAAGCCAGATCTTGTTGGCAGTTTGGTCTCTAGTTCTTCTGCCTCTTTGAAACCAGCCTGCTCTTCTGTAATTCTTGGTTCAAATATTGCTGAAGCCTAGCTTGCAGCCTTGATGGCATGTGAAATGAGAGAAATTGTTTTGTAATTTGAACATTCTTTAACATTGTTCTTTAGGATTTGGACATAAACTGATCTTTTCCAAGCCAGTAACCACTGTTGAGTTTTCCAAATTTGCTGGCATATTGAGTGCAGCTTTAACAGCATCATCTTTTTAGGATTTTAAATAGCTTACCTGGTATTCTGTTACCTCCCCCAGCCTTATTGTTAGCAGTGTTTCCTAAGGTCCACTTAATTTCATTCTCCAGGATGTCTGACTCTAGATCAGTAACCACACCACTATGTTATCAGTGATGTTAAAATATTTTTTGTATAGTTCTCCTATATGTTCTTGCCACCTTTTCTTAATCTCTTCTGCTTCTGTTAAGTATCTAACTTTTTTGTCTTTTATCATGCCCATATTTAATGAAACATTTTCTTGATATCTCTAATTTTCTTTAAAAGATCTGTTGTTTGGGGCAGCTATGTGGCACAGTGGATAGACCACCGGCCCTGGATTCAGGAGGACCTGAGTTCAAATCTGGCCTCAGACACTTAACACTTACTAGCTGTGTGACCCTGGGCAAGTGACTTAACCCCAACTGCCTCACCAAAAAGAAAAAAAAGATCTATTGTTCCTCTATTATGAGCAATAATGTGAAGATCCTTTCTCATAACTTAAATCAAAAGCTCCATGGACTTCTGGCTAGGACTGATGACCCCCACTACCCTGCTCTATGGTTCTTCTCTTGATTCTAACAATCTTATGAGAAATCTAAACTACATCCCCTGGAGCCTTGCTCATTACCACTATAGGACAGAAAAAATTATTTGTTCTCCCCACAGCCACACTAATACACTGAGGCAAGGGATATTCCCAATGCATAAACCAGGATATCATGGCCCCACACATCTGACACAAAATTTGGGAAACTCAGTGTTGTCATCAAAATATGAAGTTTTGAATGAAGTAGATTGTGTCAAATATTCATTGCATTGACATTTCTTATAGTATTGATTCAGATTTTTAGACAGACTCCCTTAGTGTGTAACCCCAGCACAAAATCATAAATTTCTGCTCTTGTCTCAGCACTCCTAGGTAGAGAGAATTTATCCAAGAAAAAAATTTTAACAGCCTAGCCAATAGCTCATGCTTCAACTTTGGACCAGATATAATGAGTTGAATCTTATATGGGAAATCTGACAAGATTAATAAGTGATTTACTGAAGGTAAAACATTTTTATCTTTTCATGGAATATCTTTATCTGTCTGTTTGTAATTCATCTCATTATGAAAACAAGTAAATACCACATTATTTCCTTTGATTTTTGTCACACCAAAAATAAACACTTTGACCCAAAAGATTTGGGGGGGGGGCAATGGGGGTTAAGTGACTTGCCCAGGGTCACACAGCTAGTAAGTGTCAAGTGTCTGAGGCCAGATTTGAACTCAGGTACTCCTGAATCTAGGGCCGGTGCTTTATCCACTGTGCCACCTAGCTGCCCCTTTTTTAATTTTTAAAATCTATTTTATTTATTTTTCTCTTCTTTACATCACCTTCATTTTCAGATATATTCCTCCCCACATTTCTACCCAGGGAAACAAACTCCTATAATAAAAAGGGAGGAAGAGACAGAGGAGGAGGCAGAGGAAGAAGAAGAGAAGGAGAAAGAGAACAATAATAAAAGACAAAATCCAAATCTTCTAATCTTTCATCCTCTTGTGGCTATACAAGGGAGTAGGAGAAAATCTCTATTTCTTCTCCACTAGCCTCCTTTGTCAAATAGTCCCTTCTCAAGGATTTGTCTAGAATTACTCCAACACTAGGTAGGCCTGCTACTAGAGTAATGGATTTCAAACTGGCTTACTACCTTATCTAAGCATCACAGGGCAGTACTTATTCGCTTTACTCAATACAAACATATTTCACTCCTCTCAAATTGATTGAGGATTTTTTTCATGCTCAATTTATGCCTTTGATTGATTAATTCAAATGAGGCAAGTATTTGAGAATTCTTCATATGTATTTTCTTGATTTATTCTGTAACTGGATCAAGGAGTCATTCTTACCTGATGAAAGTATCAGGATATGGAATGTCACAATAGTCTCTTTAATTGGAGTGGGTGTGGTTGATTTATTTAATTAAAAAGTTCAGTTCTTCTGTATTCTGTTGGGATGATGTAGATATATACCTTAGCCTATAAATATTTTGGTAAATATTTTTATTATGGCCTTTCTTTCTATCTTTGAACTATTTGGGGTCCAAAAGACCTTTCCATAGATCTATTTACTATATTTTCCAACCACTCCATTAAAATATTCTACTCAGAACTCCTTCATTCAGGCATATGAAATATCTTGCCTGATCATTTTCACTTTGCATACATATCACATATTTTGCTTCTGTATGGATCATTACATCATAGACATAGTGTTGGAAAGGACCTCATAAAGCTTAAGTATAAAAGTCTAACCTCTTCATTTTGCAGAAAATTAAGCACAGGGAAAGGAGCTGATTCACCTAATATCACACAACTATCAAGTGTCTCAAGCAGAATATGAATGCAGGCCTTCCTCACTGTAAATTTCCTCTATTTACCATACCATGCTGGAATCCTTTATTTGAAATGTCTTCATGACATGAAACTTGTGGTATACAACACACATAGAGTAGTGGCCACTTTGTTTTTATTTTTAGGAATGTTTTTAATCCACATTTCAATAGCAGTAAGCAATGAGATCAAAACATATTTTTAGTGTACCTCAAGTATCTGTAACCCAACAGTAACAATTTCCATTGTAACGAAAATGCTGCATTAAAGAATAGTCACTAAATATATTAAAAATTGAGTTCAAATATATTTAAATGGAAATTGCATTTCAATTTAATATCAAAGAAACATCATTCCAACTATGCTATTAAAAAAACAACCCTAGGGGCAGCTAGATGGCGCAGTGGATAGAGCACCGGCCCTGGAGTCAGGAGTACCTGAGTTCAAATCCGACCTCAGACACTTAACACTTACTAGCTGTGTAACCCTGGGAAAGTCACTTAACCCCAACTGCCTCACTAAAAAAACAAAAACAAACAAACAAAAAACTCTTGCTCTTTCCTTCCTTTCCTTCTTTCTACCCTCCTTTCTTCTTTCCTTTATTTCCTTCCTCCCTCCTTCCTCCTTTCTTTTCTTTTTTCCTCCCTCCTTTCCTTCCTTTCTTTTTTCCTTATTCCTTCATTCCTTTTTTCCTTCTTCTTTCCTTCCTTCCTTTCTTTTTCTCTTTTTCTTTATAGCTAGAGTATATATGCACATACTTATGGTTGTAATTCTGACAAATTTTCTAGCTTTATTCAAAATGCTTTTTTAAAAAAAAATCCTCTGATGAAATACTAAGTATTCCATTTTGTTATACTTTCCAAATTATAAAAATGTCTTGCTCTTTAAAAATATAAATGACTTAGTATAAATGAAATTTTTAAGAATTGAAGCACTGATTTGAAGAAAAAAATGTTGGTCTCATTTTCCATCTAAACAATTTTTAAGTAAAATATTGGTCAATGAAAAGGAAATTAATGTAAAGGAAGGATTTTTTTCATATTAATGTGGATTCTTAGAACTGAAAGAATATCCTAACTTAGAAGATTTCTGTTTAAAGCATAAAAGGTTTTAAGAGTAACCCAATCAAACCTTGTATGGATCTATAAATTTTTGGATTTAGGGCTCGAAGGGACCTCTGTAATCTCATTAGTGTGTTTATTCCCTCAGAAGGAGCAGATCACAGCCTAGTCATACCATCAAAATTATATTACCTCCAGTACAAAGATCTTTTCCATATACATAGTATGATACTAGTCACCTTCCCGACTTTATTTTTATTAGTACCACTTTAAAATTCTTCATATATCAGATTGGGACTCTGGTGGCAAAGTCTCCTTGTGGTGACTTCAATATTATTGATAGAGGTGGGCAGCTAGGTGGTACAATAGATAAAGTACTGGCTCTGGATTCAGGAGGACCTGAGTTCAAATCTAGCCTGAGACACTTAACACTTACTAGCTGTGTGACCCTGGGCAAGTCACTTAACCCTCATTTCCCTGCAAAAAAAATATTATTGATAGTGAAGGTGACTTGGTATTATAATATTAATAAACCCTTTTTATTTTTATGTGTTTGTTTTCTTCAAATTCTATATTAATTTACTTTAGAAATATATGGCTTAGGGGCAGCTAGGTGGTGCAGTGGATAGAGCACCGGCCCTGGAGTCAGGAGTACCTGAATTCAAATCTGGCCTCAGACACTTAACACTTACTATCTGTGTGACCCTGGGAAAGTCACTTAACCCCAATTGCCTCACTAATAAAAAAAAAGAAAAGAAAAGAAATATATGGCTTAATTGTGCTTTTTGCATAGCTGTTTTTTCTGCAACAGTTCTCCCTGTTTTATGAAATAATATAGCTTATTGTGTTCCATTTTCTTTCTATACAAGATTTTATAAGTGAACTTATGTCCCAAATTGATTTTGGCTTTTATTGCTATATCTCACTGTTTGGCAAGAAAATTTTTTAAAAATCGGGTTAGAGTGGCTTCTAAAGTTTTTTGTGAAAACTGATTTTCATCACTTAAATTTCCCTAGAAAATAATAATTTTCTCTGTTGATATATGTTCCTTTATCTGTTTCCCATCTGGTAAAAGCTACATCTTGTTTAACTGACCAGGTTGGAACTCTTTTAATGTCAAAAAATACATTCTCACTTTTACTTTTTCTTCTAAAGGAAAATTGCAGGAATTTACATAGATAACTGACTTGAAAATGGTTCACACAGCAATCAGTCAATTTTTGTTAGTTAAAATATAGGCAATTTCACTTTGGGTGATTTTTTTTTGTACTTACTATGGAAAGCATCTCCAAAATCTCTTTTTAAAGAAAATGATCAAGATACATAGGCATGAATTGTATATGTAGTAGTATACAAGGCCTTAGCTGTTAACATTTATACATTGAGTTTTCCACTATAATTTCACTGAGCTTCTTTGTGCCAATTATTTACATTGAAGTCACTATTAAAGAGGATGACAATTTAATTTGTAAGTCTTATTGAGCTCTTCATAGAATTTTCTATTTTCTTCTCCTCTAATATAGAAATTGATACATTACCTGCCATTACTTTCATGGCAACCTTTTTGTAAATGCTCATCATAAGTTTTTACAAGTACAATAAAACAAATACCACTAATTCTTTTATTTTCTTCTATAATAATTTGCAATTCACTTCTATTTACTTGCATTTTTGTCTACTGTTTTTTGTTTGTTTGCTTGCTGCCAGAAGCATATAAATTCAGTAAATAAAGTTTACTTTTAGAGTTTTAATAGTTAAGCTGATATTTATAGACAGTCTAGAACTTGTGTGATTCTTAGCACACTGTCTCTTTTTACAACACAGTTACCCTCATTGCAAAAGCTGTAGGAGGTTACAGAGAACTGGAAGCCATTTGGTATTTTTCTTTATTTCATGTCTTACCATATTGAAAGCATCCATCATCTGGTGGCTAATTCCATGGTGATATGCCTCTCCATATTTAATTACACTGCTCTTCAGAAATCTGACAAAGATTGTCTCGTGGGCCATACTTAAAATGTTTCCAACATTATAGAATCTAGCAGAGCATGTGCTCCATAGTCTTTGAGAACACACTGTCAGCTCCATGTAACAGTGAGGGATTGTAATAGGATTTTTGTGGTGGACATGAAATAAAATTCAGTACTTTCATTACCACAAAAAATGCTGAAGATAATCCCTAGCTAAATATTTCTTGTTGTTTTTTTTTCAATTAAAATCTATGTGTGGATGGGTTACTATAACAGCACCCACTAAATACATAATCCACTAAAATTATAATCAGATACAATTGTTAAGATAAACAAATTTTATTCATTTTTTTCTGGGCTTACCACATTTTAATAATACTGGATGATATGCTTAGACTATTTAAATAATACAGCAAAATTGTAGACTTTCTTTAACACATTTGGTTGTTGTTGTTCAGTTGTGTCTGACTCTTTTATTAAAGTTTTGAGTTCCAAATTCTATCCCTCTCTCATTCCCTCCCTCTCTACCCTCCCCCCTCCCCATGGTTGCAAGCAATCAGTATAGCTTAGACATGTGCAATTAGGTGAAATATTACCATATTAGTCATTTTACATAAAAAGACTCAAGTAAAAAAAAGAGAAAGCACAATATAGCATGCTTCAGTCTGTGTTCAATCAGTTCTTTTTCTGGAGGTGGATAGTATCCTTCATCATTAGTCCTTTGGGATTGTCTTAGATCATTGCATTGCTGACAGTAGTTGTCATTCACAATTGCTCATAGGGCCATAATGCTGTCACTGTGCACAATGTTCTCCTGGTTTTGCTCACTTCACTATATATCAGTTCAAAAATGTCTTCAAAGGTTTTTGTTTCTGGGCCTTTGGGTTGGTTTTGGTTTGGGTTTGGGTTTGGGGTTTTTTTGCAGAGGAATGAGGGTTAAGTAATTTGCCCAGGGTCACATAGCCAGTGTCATAGCCAGCTTTGAATTCAGGTCCTCCTGAATCCAGGGACAGTGCTTTATCCACTGTACCACCTAGCTGCCCAACAACTTTTAAATATTTTGAGGGGAAAGTTGCCTTGCATAATAATATACTAAATATGTCTGAATAATATGGTAATGTTTTATATAATTATGTATGTATAACCTATATCTGCTAACCACTTCAGGGAGGAAGGGAAGAAGGGATGAAATGTGGAAATCAAAATTTTAAATAAAATGTATATATATATATATATATATATATATATATATATGAATGCTTACCTACAAATTGCTCAATTTGTAGTTTTATGATTTCAGATTAGTTATAAAATATGATTAAATTAAACCATTAGAGACATATGCAACAAGTTATTTATCAATAAGAATCCAAAGAGGTAAGAGAGAAATGTGGGAGGAAAGATGGTGATAATGATTGAATACTGAGATTTCAAGAACCACCTACAAGAGAATTTTCTCTAGATTGGGAACATAGAATCAAAAGGAAAAATTGTTTCTGATGAATTCTGGGTCACTGGGTAGTGTGTGTGTGTGTGTGTGTGTGTGTGTACACACACACACACATATCATTGACTTCTTAGTAAACATCTTTATATAGTTGAACCAAAAAAAAAAAAAACCAAACACACACAACTAAAAATGCTATTATGTTCCTGTCTTAAGGATTTGGGGTAGGGGGTGGTACAGCTAGTTGGTACAGTGGATAGAGCACTGGCCCTGGATTCAGGAGGACCTGAGTTCAAATTCGGCCTCGGACACTTAACGCATACTAGCTGTGTGACCCTAGGCAAGTCACTTAATCCCAATTGCCTCACCAAAAAAAATAACAATAATATTTTTTTCTCCTAGCTTATCTATGACTTTTACAAGCTCATGTTTTTGTTTTTGTTTTTGTTTTTTGCAAACTCATGTTTTTAAAAGGATAATTTCAGGGGCGGCTAGGTGGTGCAATGGATAAAGCGTCGGCCCTGGATTCAGGAGTTCCTGAGTTCAAATCTGGCCTCAGACACTTGACACTTACTAGCTGTGTGACCTTGGGCAAGTCACTTAACCCCCACTGCCCTGCCCCCCCCACAAAAAAGGATAATTTCTTGGTTCTATTTATCTTCAAACAAATTAACTTGAACTTCACAGTCATAGCAGATTTTAGTTTAAGTCATCTATTCACTTCCTTAGAACTGTTTGTGCTGGTTTTTTCTACTGTAAAATCATGTTTTCAAAATATTTCTGCCCAGAATGTGATTCAAAACAATTTTCAACACAGACAAGCCACTTCTTCTTTATATTTAGCAGTGAACTGTTCAGTGTTTTTAAAAGCAACAAAAGATAAAGTAAGCAGTCAGTCCTCTTGCATCAAGAGGCCCTCAAGGTTAAAAATTGAGCAATGTCCAACAACAACTTCCTGACTAGAGCTTATTTTGCCTAGGAAAAAAAAGAAGCTTTAGGAGGCAAACTAAGTTACTCTCACATGGAAATTCATGAGAATGTTTCCCTGTGGCAGAGAGCAAAAGGTATAAATAGGGGAGGGCAGAAGAATCAGAAATAAAATCAGTTCTTAGAAATTAGACCTGTTCAAAAGCCAAGAATAAAGTCATCACAGGTATCTATTTGACAATATTGGGCTAGACCTCAGGGAAAGAAGATGCTACTATCTTGAAAAAAAATGCCAGAAATGTTGAATGAAAGAAAAAGCATAGATCTCTCTTTTTTTCACAAATTATTTTCTTTGGGTTGATAGATTTCAGATGCCTATGGATTTCACAATGCATGTTTTAAAATGTGAAATACAAAAGTCAATAACCATGGTATAATTTCTTCAATGCTTTAGGCATAAGGATTATTCACATTTATATAACCTCTTGTACTCAACACTTCCCCATTCATAAACACACTGGGCTAAATTCTGTCATCAGTTACTCATTCACAACTCTAAAGATGAATTCACATCTCCACTATGCAAACTTAGCTCCTCTGGGAGTCAATTAGAATTACACATCAGCTGCCAAGAGCAAAAATCTGGACATGGCACTTTTCAAAAGTTACTGACAGCTAACTCTGATCTTCCGTCACCCACAGTGAACTTACTACTCCCAACAGACGGTGAGGTAGGATAATCAGACAAGTAAAGAATGTTATTGATGTTCAGTACCTTCATAGAAAGCTTTCTACAACATCTGATATTACAGAATTACTATTCTGCATGTTCATCCTCTTGAGAATAACTTGCTTATAGAGAATCATATTTCTGATTCCTTTTAAGGTAGCAGATCAAATGACAAAAGAATGAAAAAAATGAATACTATTTAGATGTCCATTGATTGGGAGATACTGAAGTAAATTGTTGTATATGTATGTAATGGAATATTTATGTGCTATAGGAAATTACAAGTATGAAGAATTCAAAGAACCATGGGGAAACTGATGAACTTCTGCAGAGCAAAGTATGCAGAACTAGGAAAATAATTTTCATGACTACATAGAAAACAGAAAATAATGAAATAATGCTGTGGTGCGAAGAACTGAAAAAATAAAGATAGAGGATTAAATGTATGGGATATTATATATATTATACTGAAGGTCTTGGTAGCTATATTGATCAAATTTGATGAATTCATATTCTTTATTTCTCTTCCAATCTTTGTTACAAAGGGAAAAGAGGGAAATATTCAGAAAATAATGTAGTATAAAAATAAGTGACATCAATAAAAATTCAAAAAATTAAAGAAAAACTTAAAATAGGGCAGGTTAAAAAAATTATGTTCATGTCACCCTGCAATAAAACAGCTTTAGATGTTTATTCTATACTTTACTTGAAGAAAATATCAATAAATTATTCAAATATCAACAAATTATACCAAAAATTCAGAATTTTAGAGCTTAGAAGGCTAAGGCACAATGGATGCCATGTACAGAATCTGGAATTAGGAAGACCTGAGCTCAAATCTAGTCTCAGGCATTTAGTAGTTGTATGAACCTGGGCAAGTCTCTTAACTTCTACTTGCCTCAGTTTCCTCATTTTAAAAATGAGGATAATAATAGCACCTATCTCCCAGGGTTATTGTGAGGACTGAATGAGATAATAATTGTAAAGTGATTAGCACAGTGTCTGGCACATAATAAGAATTATATGCATGTTGTTATTATTATTACTATTAATCATAACAGATGATCTTTCTCAATCTTCTAATTTACTGAAACTCAGGAAGGTTATTCTAATTGTTCAAGGTCACACAGTTTAGTGTCAGATATGGAATTAGACATTCAGGTCAGAATTCTTTTCTGTATACCACTTTATTATCAACTCAATTATTCTATATCTCTTTTCAAATATATATTTAGTTGGACATTTAAATAGATTTTGCTTGGCAACAGTGAGTTCCCTTTTTTGTGGGGCAATGGAGGTTAAGTGACTTGCCCAGGGTCACACAGCTAGTGTCAAGTGTCTGAGGATGGATTTGAATTCAGGTACTCCTGAATCCAGGGCCGGTGCTTTATCCACTGCACCACCTAGCTGCCCCCCCCCCCCGCAACAATGAATTCTTAATGAGTTCTTTGATAAATTAGCTTAAAACATGGTTTCATATTTTTTCTCAAAAATGTAGTGTCTACTATTTCTAGGTCCTGTGCTGTACTGGGCATACCAAGACAAAACTAAAATGGTCCCTGTGCTCAAGGTGTTTATATTCTACTGTGTGCAATTACTTGAAAGCATATAGAATATATGGTTGAGACAATACCAGCATGCCTAACCTGAAGAGAGTTATGGCATATCAATAATTATTGAAAAAGCAGACATATATCTTGCTTGCTAAAATGAGAGAGACAGCTGACAAAAACAATGCTGGATTAGAATATAAACTTACCTGTAAAATGTTATAAACATGAATAATGGGCAATTATGAGCAGTATTGGCTCGCAAAGCAGAGAGTGGAGGATAAAACCATCCCACCGAAAGCTTTGCATGCTGTCTAATGAAGTACAGTCATTCCAAGGATTCAGAGATGAAAACAGAAAAAGAAGTACAAACAGAAGGAAATAGAAAATGAAAATCATGGCAACAAGTTATTTTTTTCCAACAAGGATAGTGAAACCATGACACTTAGACCCTAACATTACAGTCCCTGAGATGTTTACAGAGGAAATAGGAATGGCAGTTCAGAGATGAAAGACAGGAAGAGCAGCCAGATTGGATCAGGAATATTTACAGCAGATCCATGCTGGAGGCAATAAAGTTGTGAAGACATTAAGGTAAAGGAGAGGAAGTCATGGGGGAGGTGGAGTGTCTATCTTTATTAATTTTTTTTTTTAGTGACCAAAAAAGTAACTACTAAACCTTATGTGTCATCTCTTCTCTGTAGAGACAGGAACAATATCTGAAATATCAAAGAACTCCCAGATAAGGAAACTCCCTGTGACAATGTGGGCTGATGCTTTCTCAGCAACTTATAGTCTTATAGAATTGCTGAGAAATAAAGAGATTATGTGACTTGCCTAGAGTCAGACAGACAATAGGTGTCAGAGGCAAGACTTGAACCTGTCTCCTAAACTTTATAGGCAGCTTTCTATCCACTAGACAATATTTTCTTTCCAATCTCATCCATACAAAATATTTATGAGAGTTGTCTATAAATCAATTGAGGGTATCCTCAATGAAGGTATTAGTAAGGAAAAGAATTTCACAAACAAATTAACAATTGATGACATCTTTACCATATCACAATTGATTGAAAGATAGGGAACATAAGATCCCATTGTACTTATTTTTCTTGATTACAAAAAAGTGTTGGCCTCTGTAAAACAAAATGGTGGGGCAGCTAGGTGGCACAGTAGATAGAGCACCGGCCCTGAAGTCAGGAGTACATGAGTTCAAATCCAGCCTCAGACACTTAACACTTACTAGCTGTGTGACCCTGGGCAAGTCACTTAACCCCAATTGCCTCACTAAAAAAAAAAAAAATGGTAACTTAAATGTTCTTTTACAACAAAAGGATCTCCTATCCTTATATCAAGATCATTCAAAATTACAAAAACAATGTAACAATAGAAATAACTCTGTCCTATAACTCTGATAATAAATATTAAATGAGGGAATTAAATATTAAATGAGGGAATTAAACAGTGAAATGCATGCTCACAAAAAAATTTAGTGAAATCCTACATATTATTCTGGTTGCAGATAACATTCCTTTGATTTTATCAAACACCAGAAATTGTAGAGCCTCTGGGATATTTGAAATTACTCAAAGAATAATAATTGGTAAATTCTAGCTATGTACCCCTCAAAATACCATGGTTAACAGCTTATACCTTATATATATTTTTTAATGGGAAATGATAAAATAGTATAAGTTTCCCTCACCACAACCTAGCTCCAAACAATGTAATTCTCCCCAAACTGCTCAAGGGATTGAGACAGCAAATTATCATGGCTCAGTGGAATGGGAATCCCAGTGATCCAGAAATATGGCCCCTTAAGAATTTAGATTTGAGGACAGCAAGTGGCACAGTGGATAGAGTACCAGCCCTGGAGTCTTGAGGACCTGAGTTCAAATCCAGCCTCAGACACTTGAACTTACTAGCTATGTGACCCTGGGAAGTCACTTAACCCCAGTTGCCTCACCCCCCAAAAAAAGAATTTAGATTTTTATGGACTAGGCTGAAGGTGCCATCTTTCTGCATACTAAATTGAGGTCAAACTGCCTTCATTTCAAACTGACTATTTTCAGGGAAGGGAAATGGAAGCTAAGGAACTAATGAGGTAACAAGGGACCAAATCTGACCAAAAGTAACAATGTTTCTGCAATGTGATTGTTGGCCTTGCTTTCTATCACACTAGACTGCTTAGTACTGAAAGAATAAGAGCTTTATAATTCCACTCCTATTCTGTTTTGTTTTCTAATTCTTTTTCTCATTGTGGATAAGATTTGCAGTCCTTGTCTGCGTTCTGGGCTTTCTATCCTTCCTGGGCTTGTTTAAAGTCTTTTATCTGTTCTCAAGCTTAACCATCTATCAGAAATGAGAGTTTTTACCTTTTTTAACCTCTTTTTGCCTTGACTTTTCTTTCTCTCTAGACTAGTAGTTGAGCAGTTGAAGTATTCTCATGTCCATACAGGCCCTCCTGGAAGTAATTTTTGTAGAAGGGGATATTTATTACAAAATAAGAATTTCTGATTTCTTTTTTTCCCTAATAATACCCTTTAACTCTTTCAAAAGCAAATCTATATAGTAATTTTATGGAGGTCAGCTTTATAAATGTACTAAGACTGAGTACCTTAAAAATTCCTCAAGATCCCAGGAGTACTGTTACACCTAACAGATTTAGTAGTAAAACAAAGTTATAGTAGAAAGTGGAGGGAGGAACTACCTCTCTTTTAGGTAGAATGCTAAGAGACAGACCATAAAGACCATCTGGTCCAACCTGCATACAAAATAAATCATTGCTATAACATACCGGACAAGTAATTGTCCAGCCTCTGTTTGAAAACCTGCAAAGAAGGGGAATTCACCACTTCTCAGACAATTGCAACTTTGGACTGTTCTGATTCTTTAGGAAATTGTTTCCTGATATCAAGAATAAATTTGTAAAAAATAAATAAGAATAAATTTGCTTCTTTGCAACTACTGGACATTTCATCTAATCCCAGGTAGTGTGGGGCCACAAAAATGAGGCGGTTTATGGATACCCTATCTGGTCCCCAGGTTGGCCAAAGTGTTTTTCTCTTTTAAAAAGCAGTCTCCTCAATCATAATACTTGACCACAATTTCTCCATTTCTTGGGAGGAAGTCATCTTTGAAGGATCATCTATGATGTGCAACTATGAACTGAAAAAAAAAACCAGAATATCATCCCCACCCCACCCACTCCCAATCCCAAGAGACCTTGAAGAGAGGGTTCTTAATAGGGTTCCCTATTTGACCTTCCTCTCATTCTGCTATATGCAACTCCCTATCTCCTTGTAACAGGCCAAAAGTTGATCCAGGTGGGGCCAATGTTTTTTCTTGAAATTGATTTAAATCCTTTTGAAAGCATTCTCTCCACTCCTGTGGTATGAACTGACACCAGCCTCACCTTGACTAACCTCTCTACTTTCAACAAATTCTTTGATGAAAATCCACTAGAACTGTGAATTACTTTGACAATATGCTATCCTTAATTCACTGCCATTGTTCTTTAAAGCTGTGCTCACTGTCCTCACCCCAGTCTCTGAGTGTATATCAGAGTTGGAATAAATGTTTTGTAACTATTGTTCATGCTATGCCATTTGAGTAAATACATTTGCTCAGGGGAAATAATTATAATTTGCAAACTTTATTCTCTTCCCTTTTGTAAAAAAGTTTCCCTTCTCTAGTCAACTGGGTGGCAAAGTGAATAGAGCACTTCTCTTGGAGTCAGGAAGATCTGAGTGCAAATCCAGCCTGAGAGCCTTATTAGTTGTATGACCCTGAGCAAATTGCTTAATCTCTGCCTCATTTTCTTCATCTGTATAATGGGAATAATAATAGCACCTCCTGCACAGACTTAAGAGAATCAAATGAAATAATATTTTAAAGGAATTTATAAATCTTACTGTTATATAAAGCCTAGCTATTATTTTTGTTCCCCCATCTTTTCTTCCTACCCCATCCTCTTTTCCATAATCTTTGAAATATTACTTCAAATGGCTAAGCAATCATATTTGTAAGCTCTTCCAAGACTTGAGGATATAGTTAATCTGGGCCAGATGATTTGAAATCATCATAAGCAGCTAGGTGCTCTCTTGCTATTTCCTTAGTTATCTTGGGTAGAATTTCAGTTTTCTTTGTCATTTTTACTATGCTATTTCAAAATTGAAAGCCATTCTCCTTCGCAAGAAAACAAAAAACAAAAGAAGGATTAGATTAAACAGCTCTGCCTTCCTTTAGTTGCCATATATCATTGCCCCATATATCCTATCCCTTCCTTAATTCTCTTTCCCCCCAATATTTAGCTTTTGAAAAGTTGTTGTTGTTGTTGTCCTTTGCTTTTCTCAACAGCTGCAACTCACTCAGAGCTTTAGACTTCTACTGTTATTTTTACAGGGCTAAGCCACACTTTTATTTTCATACTGTGTTATTTTGCCTTTTTTCTCCATCTTCTGTACATTTCATTTTAAAATTTGTTTTGGTGAATAAGTTCCCTGAAAATACACATTGGTCTCTTCAGATAAATTCCATTTTTCCTTTTCAGTTACAGTTTCCCTTTGTGTCTTCTTTACTTCTATCTCCAAAGTCTTTGATCACTCCAGTGAAGATTTTCCCCAGGAGAGGTAAGTCTATAGAATCCGACTATGCCCAGATTTTATCTGCTCTATCACAAAGATGAAGTGGTCACTTATTCTCAGGGTTCTAATTGTTCCCTCTCTCCCTACTCCCAGCAACCAGTTCTTCAAGAATTAGATCCAGAGTAAAATTCCCCCTTGTTGGCTCCTCATACAGTTGACACTTACTAGTTGCATGATCTTGAGCAAGTCACTTAACCTTAACTGGGTGGGGGGGGGGGAGAGAGAAAGAGAGAGAGAGAGAGAGAGAGAGAGAGAGAGAGAGAGAATAACAAGACAGACTTTGAAATGTTGTTCTTTTCCTTTTGTTTCACATTCATTTCCTCGCTTTTAAATTGTGATTAATAATATAAGCGAACATAAATTCAAGTTATTTGCTGTAGTTTACTTATTATTCATATTTAACAAAACAAAGGAAGATAGATTTCCTTTTCTGGATCTCTGTTTAATGATGGGAAATTTTTGTCTCAGGCATTTGGATGTGGGTCTGGAATATTAGAGCAAAATGAGAAAGACTGCATCATTCTTTTATAAGCCCGGCAAAAGAATCCAAGTCATGATAGCACTAATATGAGCCAGTAAGTCATGGGGATAAGCAAGTGAGTTGAAGGCAGCAGCCATTTTTTTTCTTTGGGGTCAGAGTGTGGGCATTTTGGGAAAAAGTCAATCCTAAGAAAGTGAAAGGGTTGCCAAGAATGTGAAAAGTTACCATTACCTGCATTCTCCTGGATTGGTGTAATTGACAGCTCATCCTATATTTCTTTCCAGTGCTACCTGATGGCTATAATTTTTGTTTATTTGTCATTACTAATTATACTGCTATTGCATTTTTTGTTAAAGCCTAAAGAAGGGGCAGCTAGGTGGCACAGTGGATAGAGTACTGGCCCTGGAGTCAGAAGTACCTGACTTCAGGTCCGGCCTCAGACACTTAACACTTACTGACTGTGTGACCCTGGGCAAGTCACTTAACCCCAATTGCCTCACTAAAAAAAAAAAAAAGCCTAAGGAAAAAGAAAAATGGCAATGCTTCACATGCATGTGAACTTGGGGAGCCCTTGCAATAACAGTATTACTGTCCAGGGGTTCACAGTCAACAGTTTGCAAACATGTACAATGCTTTTAAAATTTTTTATACTTAATTGGCTCCCCACTGCCTATTTAATAAAGTATAACCTTCTTATTCTGGCTTTGAAAATCTCCCACAATCTGACTCCAGATTGATTTTATACTTCTTTCCTTTATGCAATCTATATTCCAAACAAACTACACTACTCTCTTTCCCTTTTTATCACAAGGGTCTCTCTCCCATCTCTATGCCTTTGCTTGAAGCAGTATCCCTATGCACATAATGAGCTTCCTCATACCATCCTAATTTCTACAAGTTTAGTTCCTTGTTTCCTTCAAAGTCCAGGTTTTGCGCATTTTCTTATCCTTCCAATCATACGGTAGTTCTTGGGGAGCAGAAATCCCTATTTTCT
The DNA here is from genome assembly GCF_019393635.1 of Dromiciops gliroides. Lineage (NCBI taxonomy): Eukaryota > Metazoa > Chordata > Mammalia > Microbiotheria > Microbiotheriidae > Dromiciops > Dromiciops gliroides. Next base: position 192,589,602 of record NC_057863.1, read on the forward strand.
GGGAAACAGGATTCAGTGAGAGACTTCTCATTGTTCAGGCTCCAAAACAGTCTCCATCCTGATCAGCTAAAGAAGGAGGATTTCCCTATTGCTGGATCATAAGGTTGAGACCTAAAGCCCTTGTAACCAAATCTGGAATCAAGCCATTCTCATCAGAGTAGTAGTCCAGCTTTTGAGGTTCCTAGTCCTATCCCTGGGCATTACTTCACATACTAGAATTGTCTACCACTATACTTGACCTGGTTCACTAGGTATAGAAGGAATTTGTGGATTGGCAATGTAGTGACACCACAGCTGGCAGTTGGCAGTGGGTACAGACAGCACAGGTCAGAGAAGAGAAGGCAGTGACCTAGTGCAGCAGATCAGAAAAGGTCTAGGTTGTTGTACTTTGTTCTCCTAGAGGACAAAAAGGACATCACTATGTTGGGCTAAAGGTGTCTGTGGATAATCAGACCAATAAAAGCTCAGAGAGCTCTACCACAGATTGGGTAGAAATAGTCCATATGAACATTTGGTATGGAGATGTCTCTGAATTTGTGCATCTCATTTTTCCTTTGAACTACTGCAATTCTGCTTTTCCCATAAAGCAAGAGCACCTTTTTTGATGCAAGCATGCCATACTGGGTGGTCTTGTACCAGTATCTCACATGTCCATCAATCAATACCAAAATTCCTCAGAGAGACCTTGAAAGTGTCTTTATATTGCTTCTTCTGATGAGCTTGCAATCACTTGCCTTGTGTGAGTTCTCCATAAAATGGTCTTTTAGGCACATATACATTTTGCACTTTGAACAACATGGCCAGTCCATCAGAGTTGTGCTCTCTTCAGTTGAGTTTGAATGCTTGACAGTTCAGTTTGAGAAAGAACCTCAGGCAATCTTCAGAATCTTACTAAGACAATTCAAATGGAAGTGACTCAGTTTCCTACAAAGTACTGTAAAGGTTTCACAAGCATACAACAATAAGATCAGCACAATGGCTCTTGCAGAGCATCAGTTTGGTAGGCAATCTAATACCTCTTTTTTCCCAAATTTTCCTTCAGAGATTCCCCAACAGTGAGCTAGCTCTGGCAATGCATGTGTCAATCTCATCATCTAGGTGTATATCTTTGGAAAGTATTCTGCCAAGGTAATTGAATGTAACCACGAAATTCAAAATTTCTTCATTTGCTATAACCAATGGTGGTACATATGGATAGTTGGTGTTTACTGATAAAGAACCCCTCTTTTCTTGGCGTTAATTATTAAGCCAAAATTAGCACAAGCAGAAAGATAATCAATACATACTTTTTTTTGCATCTCAGCCTCAAAAAAATGCATTGAGTGCACAATCATCTGCAAACAAAAAGTCAAGCAACAATCCTCCCTCTACTTTAGTCTCAGCTTGTAGCCTTTTCAAGTTAAATAAGTTGCCATCAGAGGAAGAGCTGACCTTGATACCATTTTCGTCCTTGTTGAAGGAAACTTAACAACATCATGCTAAAAACCATGGAGCAAGCACACAACCCTACTTCACTACATTGGTGACTAGGAAAGTATGGCAGCACCATCCATTATCCAGAACCTATGCAAGCATGCCATTATGAAACTAACGTACAATAGTGTTGAACTTCTTCAGGTAAACACATTTTGAAATGATTTTCCACAAGATCCCATGACTAACAGTATTAAAGGCTTTGGTCAGATTGAAGAATGTTGTATGCAAACCTCTGTTCTGTTCCTGGCATTTCGCCTTCAATTGTCAAGTAGTAAATACCATATCAACTATTCCTTGGCTCTCTCTGGCAAGAATCATACCAGCAGTGAAGAAGAGATGATTGTCACAGGACAATCTATTTCCTCTTCCTTTATAAAGATGAACAATGGTGGCATCCTTGAACTGCTGGAAGAAAACCTCCTGTGGACCCCCTGCCTTACAGATTTCAACTGGAATAGAATCAGCAACAGGTGCTTTGCCACATGAAAGTGGACTAATGGAAGTCAAAACCTCTTCTTCAGTTGGAAGTTAAGCTAGACAGGGATTGACTTCAACCTAAGGTAAACGGCCAATGGCTTCAGCATTATACACTATAGTACTGTTTGGCCCATATCTCCAGGATCATGTCTTTATCACTAATCAATGTGACTCCATAGGCACTGAGTTGAGATGCACCATAGGGCAGCTAGATGGTGCAGTGGATAGAGCACTGGCCTTGGAGTCAGCAGTACCTGAGTTCAAATCCGGCCTCAGACACTTAACGCTTATTAGCTGTGTGACCCTGGGCAAGTCACTTAACCCCAATTGCCTCACTAAAAAAAAAAAAAGAGAGAGAGAGAGAGATGCACCTAGGTCTCTGGCCCAAAAATTGCCTTCATAAAGGCTATCATAAAGGCATCATAAAAGTGCTTTGGATTGCTACTATAAAATTGAATTTCATCTTATTGATGCTAAGAATGCTACATCTCTCTAAACTTCAATTACACTTTACTTTTTTGCACATGCAACTGCAAATATATTATGTACAACTTGCTATCACTTTTAAATATGTAACAAAGTTATCATGTAAATTTCACGTTTTTTCCTTTTTTCTTCCCTCCCCCTGCCCTAGAGATGGCTATCATTATAAAAAATATGCGTATGTATATGTGTTTATATAAAATCATTCTATATATACTTCCATTTATCAGTTCTTTCTCTGGATACAAATAGCATGTCTTCATATGCCCTTTGTAGTTAATTACTAATAATAGTCAAAGTTACTTAGTCAATAAAAGTTGTTCTTAAAACAATGTTGCTGTTACTATATACAACATTATCTTGCTTTTGTTCATTTTTTTACTTTTGATGGAGTTAAATGCTGCCTTCTTACAACTGGACAGACTATCCTGATGGTAAGCCCTGTGGAGTTCTTATTTTTTGTTAAGTATCTTCTAAATTTCCCCATAATTTTCATCAAACCATTCTTGATGTTTGTAATTTTCTGACCCAAATGAGTAAATGTAATACCAAATCTCTGAAAAATTGCCCACTCCTTTTCTGCTCCACTATTACCAACTATGTGTTGGTTCAGCTTCCCTTTCAAGTTAACAACAAACTCTTCACACTCAGAGAAGTATTCTAATCTTTTGACATTAAGTCTTCTGGTAGTCATCTTGCCTTGAGCCAGCCACTTTTGTTGAATGTGAATGTTTAGCTTGAAGAATATAAGTCTATGATCAGCCCATAACTGCACCATATATAGTTTTTGTCACTCTCATGTCCTCTCTCTTCTCCTTACAATGACATAGTCTATCAAATGCCAATATTTACTCCAAGAGTGCATCCATGAAGTTGTATTGTGTTTTAGGTAAATGAAAGATAGTGTTGGTAATGAAAATGTCATGAAACTTACAAATCTTCAGTAGTAAGTGACCATTGCTGTGGCTGTTTCTAACTTGATTTCTCCCAAGGATTCCTTTCCATGTCTGAGAATCTATGCCCATCCTACTGTTTAAAAACACCCAGAATTATAAATGGGTCCTCTTTCAGCACATTAATGATGAGGGTCTCCAGGTCTTCATAAAATTTTTCTTTGAACTTATCAGGATCCATCTTGGTGTGAGCATTTGGTGGTATGGTGCTGTCCTGCAAGTAGCAATCTCATTGTCATGATCCTGTAGTCAACTCCTTTTGGGAGGCATGCAAACTTGTTGCCTAGATTAGTTTTGATTACAAAACCTATGCCAACTTCACAGCACCCCTCTGCACTATGGCCACTCCAGAAAAATGTGTATCCAATTCTGACTTTGGTAAAGCAGCCTTCATTTACCAGCCTTGTTTCACTCAAGGCTATTTGAAAATGATATCTTCTAAGTTTTCTGACAACAAGAGCTGTCTGTCTTTCAGATCTATTGGATTTCATGTTACCCATAAATGGAAAGCATACGCATGGCTCTGGGGCCATGAATCTTTGATTGGAGGGAGACTAAAGGAGGCTTTTAAAACTTTACTATGGGTGAGAGGTCATATCAGGGGTAATAGCCCCATGTGGGAGGTCCCAGTGGCTGGTTTCTGGATTGGTTGGGCCAGATGTTTCCTAAGGGTATCCAAGGGCAAGATACTCTTCTCTATCTGTTTTCCTGACTTTCTATCAGTGGGTGGGGTACCTTCATCTTGCTGGCCATCAGAGAGGTTTATCATAGCCTCTCAGGAAAACATACTGGTGAGTAAGGTGTATGACTAACTACAGGAGGTAGGCCATGGACTGACTAAAAGGGGAAGTGCAAGAAGGTCTGGGAGCTGTGCATAACAACAGCACAATAGCATCAAAGGATCACATAATCATTACATACAATCTAGTCCAACTCAGTTCATAATTCTTGCATCAAACCTTGTATGATACACTGACTAAAAGTGATCTCTTCCATCTCAAATAGATTTAGAGCTATAAGACTCCTTAGAAATCATGAAGAACAAACATCTCATTTTCACAAGCTGAGTCCCAGAAAGGTTAACTGACTTACTAGGGTCACAAAGGTTGAAAGGGAAAAGGAACACATTCAGGAGGATGGCATGCTGATGGTTAGAGAACTAGTTGTGAAGAGCTTTCACCAATGAGGGGTGCCAAGACCCAGGTCAGGAACTAGATTGGCCAATTTAGACTATGGAAGCATGTTATGAAGACAACAGCTTGGTTTTTGATGTCTACAACTTCCAAACTAAGGTATAATATCATACGCAGTAATTAGAGCTAAAATTTCAATATAAGATGAACGGACCCTGGAGTAAGGTAAGAACTTCAATTATTAAGCCTAGAAAATTTTATTGCTTCTGCTTACTCACTCTGCTTTATCCCCATCAAACTCCGTGCCCCACAGCAGCCAGGAAAAAAAACAAACACCTAGGTCATGAATTAGATCATGAGTTGGCCTTTGTCCAAAACACCTCCAGCTAAAGTAACACTGTCTAAACACAATGTACACACACACATCCCACTCCACATTTTTCAAAGTTGTTTGTCTTTGTAATATGGCCATTGATATGTGAATTTTGCTACTGGTATTTCTCACTTCACTGCATTAATTTGTATAAATCTTCACAATTTTATCTGAAATTGTCCCTTTGAAAATTTATGGCACAATCATATTCTATTCCATTCACATGTTAAAATATAATTTAGCAACTCAATGAGCAGAGTAGGAAGAATTCAACCTGTAATGGAGAAATGAGAGGCTAAGAAATCTGAAACATGAAAATACTGAAGCAGGGAAAAAACAGAAGAAGAAAAACATAAAAAAACCATAGAAAGAAAAGTGACATAATAGTCACTTAATAAATGCTTGCTCCCTTTCCCCTGTACAAGCCAAAGTAAGTTACCTTGAAGACAAGATAGAGAAGGGTAATTAAAGAATTATAAGTCTTCCAGAAGAACATGGCAAATCAAAAAACCTGAATACTATAATTCAAGAAATAAAACAAAATAAAACTGTCCAGAATTTCTGATTACAGGCAACAAAGTATAGATTGAGAGAATCCATGTATCACTTTCAAAAAAGAAAACTAATCTTCAGATTCCAAGACATATAGCTCTCCTTGATAACATTATTTCTCATCCCACATGCCCAATCAGCTGTCATATCTTGACATTTCTACCTCCACAATATCTCTCACACCCAACCCATTTTCTCTAACATCACTAGATTCACCTTTCTTTTAAAACCTCCTCATCTCTCACCTAGATTATTGCATCAGCCTCCTAATTGATTTCCTGCCTTAATTTTCTCCCCAATTTGTCCTCCTAGTTAGTTGCCACAGCAATTTTCCTATAAACTCCAATAGCTACCTATTGCCTCTAAAATAGAATAGAATAAAATAGAAATTCTTCTGACTAGCTTTTAAAGCCCTTCACGATGTGCCTCAACATATTGTACTCTCACACTCTGACCATCTTCCATTTATAGAATGCCATCCCTCCTCATTTCTGTCTCATAGAATACTTCTTTTCCTTCAGGATATATCTCAAATACCACCTTATATATGAAACCTTTTCTAAATCCTAGAACTACCAGGGTCCTCTCTTTCCCAAACTACTACTACAGCACATGCTTTGAGGTTACTCTTCTAACCCCAAGTAACAATGGCAGGCAGAGTCTGAGAGGAGAGCTATTATATCACCCTTCAAGAGTTTAAATTTAACCGTGAGGAGATGGATGGGGAGGAAGGTATTTTTTAAATTTATTTATTTATTTAACATTTTCTCCTAGTTACATGTAAAATAAAATTTTCACATTGATTTTTTAGAACTTTGTGTTCCAAATTTTCTTCTTCCCACCCTCCCCACTCTTCCCTAAGAAATGAAGCAATTCAATGTAAGTTATAAATGTGCAGTCATGCAAAACATCTCCACATTGGTCAGGTTGTGAAAGAAAACAGAAAAAATAACTTTAGAAAGAGAAAATATAACAAAAAAATCATGCTTCAATCTGAATTCAGATATTATCAGTTCTTTCTCTGTAGATGAATTGCATTTTTCATAAGTCCTTCTGATAGTATCCTGTTCATCATTTCTTTCACAGTTACTATTGCTAACTGTATTACCCTCCATCCTATTCCCTCCCATTGATATTTACTCTATTTTCTATCTTCCTTCACCCTATCCCTCCTCAAAAGTGTTTTGCTTTTTACTGCCCCCTCCCCCAATCTGCCCTCCCTTTCTTCACCTCTCCCCACTTATCCCCTTTCCCTCCCACTTTCCCCTGGGGCAAGATATATTACTATACTCACCTGACTGTGTATGTTATTCCCTCTTTGAACCAATTATAATGAAAGTAAGTCTCACTCACTCTCTGATCCTTCCCCATCTTCCCCTTCACTACATAAGCTTTTCCTTGTTTCAGTTATGTGAGTTACTTTAACCCATTCCACCTCTCCATTTCCCTTTCTTCCAGTGCATTCCTCTCACCCTTTAGTTTTATTTTTAAAATGTCATCATGGGGTAGCTAAGTGACACAGTGGATAAAGCACCAGTCCTGGACCCAGGAGGCCCCAATCCCAAACCCAGCCCCAGACATAAGCCATCCCACCCTCCTTGCCTAACAACAACAAAAGAATAAAGAAAAAATGCTTTACAGATATCATCCCTTCATATTCAATTAACACCTGTTCTCTCTAAGTGTATTCCTTTCAGCTGCCCTAATACTGAGGAGAGTTCATATGAGTTAGAAAGAAGTATCATCTTCCCATGTGGTAAACTTTTAACATCCCTCATGATTTCTTTTGCCCATTTACCTTTTTATGCTTCTCTAAGGTCTTGTATTTGAAAGTCAAATTTTCTATTCAGTTCAGGTCTTTTCATCACAAATGCCTGCAAGTCCCCTTTTTCATTGAAGTCCCATTCCCCCCCCCCAAAAAAAAATTATGCTCAGGTTTTCTGGGAAGGTGATTCTTAATTGTAATGCCAGTTCCTTTGCCCTCCTGAATATCATATTCCATGCCCTCCAAATCCTTTAATATAGAAGCTGATAGATCTTGTGTTATGCTGACTGTAGCTCCACAGTTTTTGAATTGTTTCTTTCTAGTTGCTTGCATTATTTTCTCCTTGACCTAGGAGCTCTGGAATTTGGTTATAATATTCCTGAACATTTTGATTTTGGGATCTCTTTCAGGAGGAGATTGGTGGATTCTTTCAATTTCTATTTTACCTTCTGCTTCTAGAATATCAGGGCAATTTTCCCTGACAATTTCTTGGAAGATGATGTCTAAGCTCTTTTTTTGATTATGGCTTTCAGGTAGTCCAATCATTTTCAAATTATGTCTCCTGGAACTATTTTCCAGGTCAGCTGTTTTTCCAAAGAGACATTTCATATTGCCCTCTATTTTTTTCATTCATTTGTATTTGTTTAATTGTGTCTTGATTTCTCATAAAATCATTAGCTTATACTCTATCCTAATTCTTAAGTGATTATTTTCTTCAGAGAGCTTCTGTACCTCCTTTTCCATTTGGCCAATTTGGCTTTTCAAGCTGTTGACTTCCTTTTTTAATGACCTTCCTGCATTACTCTCATTTCTCTTTCCATTTTTTCATCTATGTCTCTAACTTTTCTCTCTACCTCTCTTACTTTATCTTCAAAGTCCTTTTTTAGTGTGTCCATGGCCTGAGACCAATTCATATTTTTCGTGGAAGCTTTGGATGTATAAGCTTTCTCAAGTTTGGCATGCCTGTGCCCCTCCCCCACTGGGTTACTGACACTCAAGTCTGCTTCCTGATTCAGAACGGACCCCTGCTATCTTCCCTCCAGCCAACCACTTGACACCCTTCACTAGTACATGAACCAAGTTTCAGAAGTAGCCACTTACACTGATGATTCTGAGGCTCTGAAGGCACAGCTTGCCTGGGGCTGGATCTGCACTGTGTGCTGCATGTCTCTCACCCAAGTACAACAGACCTTCCCTGTCACCCTTTTAAGAAGTTTTTGCCTTGAAAATGATCTCACTCTGTTCTTTTTTTGGGTTCTGCTCCAGGAATTGTCTTATGGCATTTTTTGAAGGTATGTGGACAGATCATGGAGACCTCAGAAAGTTACAGCCTTTCCTCTGCCATCTTGGCTCCACCCTCAATAAGAGTATCAAGAAGGGTATTTCCATATTTTAAATATAAGTTATGAATCCCCACTGGTATACTTTCTCTCATGAAATCAGTTCATTTCAATTACTCAGACTTAATTGGTTTATGGCATGGACTATTTACTATGGTGCTATGGAAAGAACACTTGGCATAAAAAATCTCTGCAAACAATGCTTCAAATGCCACCTTGTTTAGAATGTAATACCTTAAGGGAAAGACTTTCAGTTTTGTTTTTCCATACATATCACTCCCTACAGTCCTCTACACATTAATAAATGCTTATTGTTTGATTGATTTTATGTACTAGTTAGTTTTACTTAATTTTTCTTTTTTCTCTTCCTCTTGGTATTTGATTTTTTTTTTGTTCCATGAATGACTCTCTGAATGAAAATAAATGGCTAGGAGAAAAGGTGATGTAAAAACAAAACTTATCAAAAATTTTAAAAGAGATGGGGACAGCTAGGTGACACAGTGGATAAAGCACCAGCCCTGGATTCAGGAGGACCTGAGTTCAAATCCAGCCTCAGACACTTGACACTTACTAGCTGTGTGACCCTGGGCAAGTCACTTAACCCCAATTACCTCACCAAAAAAAAATTTTTAAGAGAAGAAACTCTGGGTTTTTTAGAATTTTCTTAGCTATTATAAATTTTGTTTTTATATAAAGCTTTACATGGTTAAGGTTTTATGCTAAATTGTCCTTTTTTGAACTGATAATGACCAGGTTCTTCAATTTAATTTAGTCCTATTATTTCTTTGGGTTTCCTTCCAAAACATATGAGACTTTTTAATGATGCTGGATTATCAGCTTGAAAAGGCAAAAGACCAAAACATCTATATTTTTCCCCTGATTGCCCCATTCACTTTGATAAACTCATTCTGAATGCCTTGCTGAATATATCTATCTATCTATCTATCTATCTATCTATCTATCTATCTATCTATCTATCTATATCTCTATTCATTCATTCATTTATTTGTTTGTTTTTGAAGGGCAATGAAGGTTAAGTGACTTGCCCAGGGTCACACAGCTAGTAAGTCTCAAGTGTCTGAGGCCAGATTTGAACTTAGGTCCTCCTGAATCCAAGGCCAGTGCTTTAACCACTGAGCCACCTAGCTGCCCCCTATAAAGACATTTTGATTATCAAAATATATAGTGTGATCCAAAAAAAGGATAAAGGACCTATTTGTATATAACTATTCGTAGCAGCTCTTTTTGTGGTGTCTAAAAATTGGAAATTGGAGTGATGCCCATCATTTGGGGAATGGCTAAATAAGCTGTGGTATTTGGAATATTATTGTACTATAAGAAATTACAAACAGGATGATTTCAGAAAAACTGAAAAGACCTACATGAACTGATGTATAGTGAAGCAAACAGAACAAGGATGACATTGCACATACTAACAGCAATATTGTTTGATGAAGAACTGTGAATGACTTAGCTGTTCTCAGCAATACAATGATTCAAGATAATCCTAAAGAACTAGTGATGAAATATACTGCCCACCTCCAGAGAAAGAACTGATTTTTGGTTGAATATAAACTGAAGCATGATATTTTTCACTTTCTTTTCTTTATTTCTTTTATTCAAGTCTTCTTATACAAAATGAATAATATGGAAATGTTTTACATAATTGCACAAGTATAACCTATATCTTATTGCTTACCACCTCAGGGAGAGGGAAAGGGAAGAGAGAGGGAAGGATATAATTTGGAACTACATCTATTGTCTCTTTCTCTCTCTCTCCTCTTCCCAGCTACTAATTATGTTAGGACTATTCTAAGGTATCCTTGAAGGTGTTGGGGCAGAAAGATACAGCTGTGAAAGCTATATGAGGGGCTCAGGCAGTTGAGTTTGAGCCTAGGCCTCCAAATGCCTTTTCTGTTTTGTGTTTTGTCTTTGCCTACTCATGGATGACTGAGCGGTGATCTTGAGATGCATATATCCAGCTTTGAAGACAGCCTTCTGATTTTGAATGATCCAGAGATTCCAGTTCTCCTGGCCTGTGACCACAGGCAGGTTATGGCGTCCATTGGCTGGCCAAATTTATTAAGAAAAAGAGATGTGAAAATGATTGTTTGGACATTGAAGAGTTGAAGTAAAATGTTAAGTATTTATATAGTAATCCCCTAGACAACTTCCTATTCTCATATTAAAGCTACAATCTCCTAGAAGAATATTACAGAAGTTACAAATTACTGCTTCTTTATTTGTTCAATGAACACTGGTGGGTTTGGGGTTTATTAAGAAATTTTGTGTGTATGCATGTATGTGCATGTGTGTGTGCACACATGTATGTGTGTGTAGAGAAAATAAATAACTGTCCTATGTCAGATCTACACTCTACATTGAGTAATTTTCTCTTCTTCCTTTTGAGGAGATCTTAGACCTAAGCAAAAACCTAAATTTTGGATAATTTCCACCAAGGCCCTTGAAGGTCAAATTTATGTAGTGCTAAACCTGACTTATACTTTCCTGGGTCCAAAACAGAGGAAAGAGTGGCTTTTAATTGTTAGAACTATAATTTTTAAAGTTTATATAGTTCCCATATTGGGGGGGGATCAAGTTTTTAGAGTCCTTCAAGCATTCATCCAAAATTAGGATTTCATCTTTTACTTTAAAATATATATTCACTGAAGCTGGGATGCTAATACACTGTTGGAGGAGTTGTGAAATGACCTGACCATTCTGGAGAGCAATTTGGAACTATGCCTATGGGCTCTAGAACTGTGTATAACCTTTGATCTAGCAATACCACTGCCAGGTTTATATCCCAAAGAAATCCCCCAAAAGAGAAAAAGACCTATTTGTACAAAAATATTCATAGCAGCTCTTTTTGTGGCAGCTAAGAATTGGAAACCAAAGGAATGCCCATTAATTGAGGAGTGGCTAAACAAACTGTGGTATATGATGGTGATGAAATATTATTTTGCTATAAGAAATGACATGCAGGGTGATTTCAGAAAGGCCCAGAAAGATATGTATGAACTGATGTATAGTGAAGTGAGCAGAACCACTGTGCACAGAGACAGCAATATTTTTTGATGAAGAATTGTGAATGACTTGACTATTCTCAATAATACAATGGTCCAAGACTGCCAAAGGACTGTTGATGAAACGTGCTATCCACCTCCAAAGAAAGAACTGATATTGATGGAACAGAATGAAAGAAGCTATTTCTCACTTTCTTTCATTTTTCCTTTAATCAAGTTTTCTTTTAAAAAATGAAAAATATGATAATATTTTACATATACATATATGTATAACCCATATCTGATTGCTTGCCACCTCAGGGAAAGGAGGGGATCGAGGGAAGGAGGGATAAAAATTGGAACCCAAAACTATAAATAAAAATGTTTATTACATTTAAAAATAAAAATAAAAAAGAGAAAATATGCATATTCACTGGTTATGTAGGGATAAGAAATATTCACAGGCTCATGGATCTAAAGCTAAAAGAGACCTGAGAAGTCATTTAATCCAATCCCCTGATTTTCCAGATGAGAAAGCTGAGGCTGTGGGAGGTTAAGTAGCTTGACCAGTATTATACAAGTAGTATTTGTCAAAGCAGGAATTTGAACCCAGGTACTTTGACTCCAGAGCCAAAACTTTTTAATTTTTATTTTTAATTATAAACTTGATTATGAATCATAAACAAACACAGAGAGGAGGACTGTATATGAAACCATGGCCTTCTTTTACAATTTGTTGTATTTTAAGTGTAAATTTAACATAATAATAATTGGTTTTGTGTCCCCTTATGTTTTCTTTATATTTTAATTGTTTTATCAATATTATTTTCTTTTGTTGCATCTGTTTCTATTCAATAATTAACCTCACACCCACAGACATCCCAAATAATCACAACAAATCAAAGCAAATCAATGAATTGCACATATCTGAAAAGATATATCTCATTCTTCCCCTCTAGTCTGTCACCTCTCTGCCAAGAGATAGATAGAAATTATGGTTGGCAATTGCATTCATTAGAATTCTATAGTGTTTAAAAACTGTATTACTTTATATGATTTTAATCATAATATAGATTATTTTTCTTCTTTCCTACTCATTTCACTCTCATTGAGTTTTTATATCATCCCATGTTTCTCTAATAGACTCCACTTTGTTTAGCTAATCCCTAATTAATGGACACCTACTTTGTTTTCATGACTTTATTGCAATAAAACCTTTTTTCCATAATTTTTCTACACACACACACATACACACAGACATATATATATATAATTTAAGTCTCTAATCTCTTTGTAGTATATGTCTATTAATGATACCATTGGGTCAAAAGCTATGCACAATGTAGTGAGGCAATGCTTTTTCTACCATACAATACCTTCTTTTAAACCCTTTTCAGCTTTTTCATGGAATATGAAGAAAATTATGTATTACTATTCCTCATTTTATGGATGAGAAAACTCAGGCTCACAGAGTTTGAAGTTTATACAAGGTCACATAGATAGTAAATTGTGAAGTCAGGATTTATACCTTGGTCTTCAGACTTCCAGTCCAATGTTCTTCCCATTGTATCATGTTAGGGTAGAATAAAGATAATTAAAAGCATTCTATGTTTAAATGTTTATTTAGACTATCATGGCACCCAGTTTTCCTATAAGTGAGATTTCCCAGGGAATTTAGTAGGGCCTTGGAGCAATTTACTAGACGTTATTTTTTTACCCAGAGTCCACAAGGACCATGTTATTTGCAAGTGATTTTTTTATCAAGAGAATTAATGGGGGGGGGGGGAGTGAAGGAAGGTGGCCTAGCCATACCAGATCTCAAATTGTAAAATAATCTGGTACTGCCTTAAAAAGAGAGTGGTAGATTACTGGAATACATTAGGTACACAATATACAATAGTAAATGACCATAGTAATCTAGCATTAGATAAATCCCAAGATTCATACTTTGGGGATAAGAGTTCATTATTTGACAAAAACTGCTGGGAAAATTGGAAAGCAGTTTGGCAGAAACTAGGTATGGACCAATATCTCACACCATATATACCAAGATAAGGTGAAAATGGGTAAATTTTATTTAGAAAAAAGTGATACCATAGGTAAATTCAAAATATATAGACAGGTGGTTTTCAGATAAAGAAATCAAAGCTATCTATAATCATATGCTAAAAATACTTTAAGTCAATATTGATTCAAGAAGTGCAAATTATGACAAATTATGTACTTCCTTACACTTATCAGTTTGGCCAATATGACAGAAATGAACATTACAAATGTTTGGGGGGGTGCAGGATTTGGACATTAATTCACTGTTTTTGGAGTTGTGAACAACCATTCTAGAAAATTTTGGAACTATTCCCAAAGGGCTACAAAACCTTGTATACCCTTTGAGTCAATGATACCACTGTTAGGTCTGTATCCCCAAAAGATTTAAAGGGGGAGGACCTATTTGCACAAAATATTAATAAGAGCTCTTATTGTGGTGACAAAGAATTGAAACTTGAGGGGATATCCATCAATTTGGGATTGACTGAACAAGTAAGAATTGATGGAGATATGAATGCTAATTAAAATATCCTATTTTTGCTCTCTTTGTTTTTCTTAATTTTCTTTTTTGGTCTGTATTTTCTTTTTAAACATGGCTAAAATGGAAATATGATTATACATATATAATTTGCATCAATTGCTTACTGTATTGGGGGAGAGACTTTGAATCTCAAAATTTAAAAATATGAATGTTAAAATTTTTCACATGCAATTGGGAAAAATAACTTGGTGGGACAAATATAAACAATGAGAGCTGAAAACAGGGAAAATTTTTAATTTTTCCTTAAGGAGACAAGGATTTATTTCTCTCTTCAGTGAAAACAGATGTGAAAGAGAGTACAGATTTTGCCCTTCTTTTGAAAAGACAGTTGACTTTTTTTTTTTTTTGGTGTCAAGTAAGGCACAGGGAAGGAGTTGAAAAGGAGTACCTTTTAAATTCCCACAAGAAAAAGAGGGTACCATAATTATCCTGCACACTAATATAGAAAAGCCCTTGAGGCAAGCATGAGCCTATAAAAAAGGCCTAACTTTACTTTTTTTTTTTTGGGCGGGGGGGGACCTTAGGGACATTGGAACTACTATAGCTGGATACCCCTATCAGCTATGTCTCCATTGTGCAAGGAATTTCTAGAACAGAACCTAGTTCCCCAACAGACTTCTCTAGTGAGGTTATAACCACATCATTATGACCATGAATTTTAAACTATTAAAGTTTTAAATCACACTAAGAGTTTTGAGACTTTCAATTTCTATAGTTTCTACTTACAAGATTATTCTCTTCTCATATATGAATATAGGCATGAGTTAGTCTTCGTGACCTTCTCATTCATGCTACATGTGAGAGCTCATATTTTCTGAAATGTGGAATTTCATATTTCATGATTGAATTACAATGATGTAGCTTTTATCATACAAATTTGCATATCTTACAGAAAATCCTATTCCAATACTATATTCTGGCATGGAAGAGAAATTATTGTAACCAGTATCCTAGGGGCAACTCAAGGTTTCCTCTTCTTTCTTGGTCCTTTTTACACACACACACACACACACACACACACACACACACACTCCAAAATACACTTCTTCTTGAAAATAACATTCATCTAGGTAGAGACAGACCCATTTATATAGAAAACTGAAAGACTTTACTGATGAGATTTAGCCTGCACCAAACCACATCTAGGTGGAAACCATTGTTCCCCCATCAGTTTACCTAAGGTCTGAATTCTTTCTCTGATATTTTTTACCAAGATTTGAATGACGTAAGTCATATATCCCAGTCTTCATTTTAATATAACATACTTCCAATCATGTCAACCAATTAGATTTGATTACTGTTAACCAATTAGATTTGATTGCTATGTGATGGACCACCTACAGTTAGAAGGGAATATAAAGTGTGACCTCACTGCCATTAGGGTTCTTTGGTTTGAAAGAGATAGAAATTGACCATCCTTTTATTAATACCTCCTGGCCTATTAATAAAATGATTAAATTATACAGAAACTACGTCTCTCATATTTTTAATCATCACACTTGGAAACAATACTGAATTATTGAAGGCTATGCCAGAAGGACTTCAAGCTCTGTTTCACAGATGGAGAATGGATGGACAAACTATATGTTGACTGTGAAAAGACATTCAAATTATAAGAAAAATATTTTCAACCAGGTACTTTTTACTGATATATCATTAAGCATCATTATTACAGTAATAGAAATTTGTCTGGCATGACAAGAATTTATATATGGATAAATCAAGTGCACCTTTTTTATTATTATTATTCTCTTTAATTTTTCTTTTAGTGGTTTCTCTGGTTAGGAAATAGAGATAAATTCATATTCTCACATGATTACCATAACTTTCCTAGTATTGACCCTCCACAGATCTTTATCCTCAATTCTTTAAATCTTGATTTCAGCTAGTCTTTTAACAGTTAGACCTCGAGTCTCATAATTCTTAAAAAATGTCCACATTTACCCCTTAAGGATTTTGCATATGCATGTGCAGATGGTTGAAAATGATGATAGACAATTTAATAAATGTCACTGAACTCTCTCTGAGTCATAAACAGGTAATCAAACTCAATCTAAATAAGGACCAAAAGCTTGTATTCACTCATAACTCTAATGGAAAAAAAAAACTGAACAGAAGTCACTTTTTACTATTGCCTATTTTAAAAATGTTGAAAAAGTTGATGAAACTATCAGTTCAGATTTTATCTTCCCAAATATTTTCTCCATATTTAAAGTTAGTAAGGAATATCTTACATGCTTTTATATGAAAAAGATAAAGATTTTGTAAATTCTCACCAAAATTTTACCAAAGAATGAATCCAAAATGGAATAGAACAATAAAATTGCCTATTCAATTGTTTGTTTCTGTAACTTTTGCTCTATTCTAAGTGATTCAAAGCCTGTATTATGAGTGTTAGCTATATGTAATAAAGCCTGAAATTTAGAACAGAGTATTGAGGTGGAAGGTCATTCCTGCATGGCATTCTCCTGAAGTTTTTTTTTTTTCTTACTCTCTTCCCCTCCCTTTCATTTGCATGGAAATCCAAAGATTCTTGGAATATTGGGGAGAACCTTCAGATCTGAGACCCACATACTTCTAGTGATATTTCTTTGACAGGGTAATCTTTAAATCTGAAATTGGATTTGAGTACATAGAATATCTATAAAGGATTAAGTATGAATTACAAGGAATTCTAAGCCAAAATCAGTTACCTGGCATGATAATATTGGTGCAATCCCATATACAATAGGTTCAAAGAGGTATTAAATGCCTGAAGGCTATTTAGCTGGCATATTATTCTTTGTTCCAAAAAAGGATTGTCTATAAGAGAGAAGAAAACCTACAGACAAATAAAACTGTTAAGGGACTTTCCAAAATCTGAGCACTACTTGTATTTATGGTTTACCAATCTCTAAAAGAGTGGAAGCTCAAGCCTATCTATACATTGCTTATATATGTGTCCTTTCATGTATGTTCTCTGACCACCATATGTTCTATATAAGTATGTCTTACACATGTATGATGATACATGTTCCCTATGTGTGCATGTATACATATTTGTGTCTATGCAAATGTGAAGGCAGGATGTTCAGGGGATGCAGTTCTGGGCCTGGAGTCAAGAAGTACCAAGTTCAAATCTTGCCTCAGACACTTATTACTGTGTGACCCTGGGCAAATCAATTAACCTCAATTGGCTTTAGTTTGCTAGAAAAAAAAAAACAGCAAACCACTCCAGCATCTTTGCCATGAGAACCCCATGGACAGTATTGGCATGTATGGTCCACAGTGTCATGAAGAGGAAAACAGAATTGAATGAACAACATAGAGATATACTGACCATATATGTTCTCAACAAACACATCCCTCTGCTTGTACCTTGGTTTTGTGTTCTTTTCTGTGCATGTTCTTCAAATACATCTTTTCATATCTACTCCATAAGTGGAACCACTTTTCCCACTGATGCTAAGTGTATTTTTGGAATAATGTATGCCAGGTTTATAAGTAAAATGCTCTATCACTTTTCTTATGATGCTATTTCTTTTTGTTTGTGATATATTTTTAACATTTATTCTGAATTTATACATAATAATCAATACAAATAATCTGAATGTATGCATAATCATCAACACACATAAATAGTTCCATATAAAAAAGCTGATACTACACGTTTATATGCATACATATATACACATACATGCATACCTACATACATATCTCTCTCTATATATATATGTATGTTTATATATATTGTACTTAACATTGTAGTACCAACATACCTAGATTGTTTATATCTCCTTCTGAACTTCTTTCTGTTCTGCTCTGCTCTGTGTGTTTTTAAAACATTTCATTGATGTTCTTTTCTTCTTTTCCTCTTTTTTTTATATTGTTAAAACTACTTCAGGGCAGCTAAGTGGCACAGTGGATAGAGCACTGGCTCTGGAGTCAGGAGTACCTGAGTTCAAATGCAGCCTCAGACACTTAATACTTACTAGCTGTGTGACCCTGGGCAAGTCACTTAAACCCAATTGCCTCACTAAAAACAAACAAAAAAAAAAAAACTACTTCATCCAGTTCCCAGAGTTTAGTATATTGTCTGGCACATAATCAGTGCTTAATAAATATTTTTTTATATTTAGAATTTTATTTACCCAAATTACATGTAAAATTACAAATTTTGTATCATTTTTTTAAATTTTGCATTCTAAATTCTCTTCCTCCCTCCCTCCCCAACCCCCCACCCACCTAAGAACTCAAGCAATTCAATATAAACTATACATGAATAGTCATGCAAAACATTTCCACATTAGCCAGGTTGTGAAAAAAAAACAGACAAAACCAAAACTTCTGTTAAAAGAACTAAAAAAAAATTATGCTTATATCTGCATTCAGATGATATCAGTGAGCTCTCTGTAGATGGATTGCATTTTTAATAAGACCTTCAGAATTGTTTTGGATCATTGCATTGCTGAAAATAACCAAGTCATTCTCAGCAGATCATCTCATAATACTGTTGCTATTTTGTATACAATACATTTCACCTTGCATCAGCTCATGCAGGTCCTTCCAAGTCTTTCTGATAACATTTTGCTCATCATTTTTTCATAGTAAACTACATTTATATACTAGTTTAAAGAGAGATTTCTTTAAAATAAACCCATGAGGTTGATTACTGAAACAACAGTAATAGATAACATTTATATAGTACCTTATACTTGAAAAAGAATTTTCTTCACAATAGCCTAGCAAAATGAGTACCATGTGTTATCATCAATCAATCAATCATCATCAATCAGTACTCATCACCCTCCTCAATTAATCCTCATCACCATAAATCAGTCCTCATTATCAATCCTCATCAGTCATCATCATCATCAACATCATCATCATCATCAACAACATCATCTTATACTACTCTTACCTCTGCTTCAAAATTTTTTTACAGTTACTATTAACTGTTTCCCTCCATCCTATTCCTCCTCATGATATTTACTCTATTTTCTATCTTCTTTTACCCTATACCTCCTCAAAAGTGTTTTGCTTCTGACTGCCTCCTCCCCCACTTTGCCCTCTCTTCTTTCACCCCTCCCTCCTTATCCGCTTCCCCTCCTACTTTCATGGAAGGTTAGATAGATTACTCCACCCAATTGAGAGTGTATGCTATTCCCTCCTTGAGCCAACTCTGATGAGAATAAGGTCTTTGAGCCAATTCTGATGAGTGTAAGACTCATTCACTGTTCCACTTCTCCCCCATCTCTCCCCACCACTCCATAAAACCTTTCCTGCTTCTTTCATGTGAGATTTCACCCCATTCTACTTCTCCCCTTCCACTTCCCCAGTGCAATCCTCTCCCCCCCTCAGTTTTACACTAAAGATGTCATCATGGAGCAGCTAGGTGGCACAGTGGACAAAGTACCCACCCTGGACCCAGGAAGACTCAAGTCCAAATCCATCTTCAGACACAAGACACTCACCAATTCAGTGACCCCAGGCTTGCCAAACAACACTGACCACCCCACAAAAAAATTATAGACAAAAATAAATGCATTACAGATATTATCCCTTCAAAATAAATTCCTACCTGTGCCCTCTGTCTAAATTTATTCCTATCATCTGCCCTTATGCTAAGAAAGTTTTTATGAGTTAGACTTATGATCTTCCCATGTAGGAATGTAAACAGTTTAACCTTTTAATATCCCTCATGATTTCTTTTTTCCTGTTTACCTTTTTATGCTACTCTAGGGTCTTGTATTTGAAATTCAAATTTTCTATTCAGTTCAGGTCTTTTCATCACATATGCCTGAAAGTCTCTTTTTCATTGAAGTCCCATTTTTCCCCCTGAAAGATTATAGTCAATTTTGCTGGGTAGGTGATTCTTGGTTGCAATCCCAATTCCTTTGCACTCCTAAATATAATATTCTAAGCCCTCTGATCCTTTAATTTAGAAGCTACTAGATCTTGTGGCACCCTGACTGTGGCTCCATGGTAATTGAATTGTTTCTTTCTAGTTGCTTGCAATATTTTCTCATTGATTTGGGAGCTGTGGAATTTGGCTATAATATTCCTGGAAGTTTCCATTTTAGGATCTCTTTCAGGAGGTGATCAGTGGATTCTTTCAATTTCTATTTTGCTTTCTGCTTCTAGAATATCAGGGCAATTTTCCCTAACAATTTCCTGGAAGATGATGTCTAAGTCTTTCCTTAATCATGGTTTTCAGGTAGTCCAATAATTTTCAAATTATCTCTCCTGGAACTATTTTCCAGATCAGCTGTTTTTCCAAGAAGATATTTCACGTTGCTCTCTTTTTTTATTCATTTGGACTTCCTTTTATTGTGTCTTGGTCACTTGCTTCCATTTGTTCAATCCTAATTCTTATGCAATTATTTTCTTCAGAGAATTTTTCCATTTGACTTTTCAAGCTGTTGACTTTTTTTCATGACTTTCCTGCATCACTCTTATTTTTTCCTCTACCTTTCTAACTTTACCTTCAAAGTCTTTTTTGAGTACTTCTATGACTTGAGACCAATTCATATTTTTCTTGGAAGCTTTGGATGTAGGAGCCCTGATGTTGCTATCCTCTTCTGATTGTGTACCTTAATCTTCCTTGTCACCAAAGAAACTTTCTATGGTCCAAACCTTTTTCTGCCTAATCACCTTGCCAGTCTATTTCTTGACTTTTTACTCCTTTTTAAAGTGGGCCACTGCTTTCTTGATGCACTGTCCTGAGCTTCAGGGGATCCAATGTGATATGATTCCTTTTTAAAGCAGGACACTGCCTCCAGGACACAAAATCCCAAGCTTCAGGGAATCCCAGGTAGTAAGATTTAAGGAGAGGCAAATTCTCAGCTCAGATGGCCTGTGTTCTGGTCTGTAAGTAACCACAGGCTAATTGATGTTTAATCAGGAAACAAATCTGGTTCACTTTGATTGCAAGCACGGACATGTCTGTGCCCTTCCCCCACCTGGGACCACCACCCAAGACTGTGTCCTATATATGAGCCTGGGCAAAACATCAGAGTTCTATCTAAATGTCAGCAGAGACCCCTATAATCTCCCCCTGGTCAACTTTTCAACCCTCTCACCAGACTGTGAGCTGAGTTAGCCATAACTGCAGCTGATTAAGAGACTCCAGAAGTCTCTTTCTCTGGTAGGGCCTGGGGATGGATCTGGGTCAGGGCAACCATGGAATTGGGCTCCACTCCCACCCTGGTACAGCAAACCCCTCCTACTGAACTTCTAAGCTGTCTTTGGCTGGAAAAATGGTCTCAGCCTGTCCTTTTGAGGATTCTGCTGCCCCAGGAATTGTCTTATGGCATTATTTGGAGTTTGTTAGAGTAATTCTGTCAGGAGCTCTGAGTGCTTGCTGCCTTTCCTCCACCACCTTGGCTCCACCTCTCAATAATATTGTTTGACTGATTACCTATCCATTCTCTCCCCCAAAACTCCATGCCCCCAACAGGATTCCTTTGCAACAAGTATGATCAAGAAAAACATTTTTATATCATAATGGTGATGTCTGAAAGTGTATGTCTTATACTATACCTCTAGAATATCACCTATTGACCAAGAGATAGGGAGCACACTTCAAAACTAATCTTCTGGAGTCCTGATAACTTTGATCATAGTACTTAAGTCATTCAGAAAAAACAAAACAACTTTATAATGTTGTGATCATTTTGATTGTGTTCACTTCATTCTGTATTATTTCAGGTCTTCCCACATTTCTCTGAATCTATCACTTTCATCATTTCTTGTGTCACAAAAATATTTTATAAGCCATAATTTGTTCAGGCATTCCTCAATAGTGAATATGAACTTTGTTTCCAGTACTTTTCTAAAACAAAAACTGCTACAAGAAATATATTTGTACATATGAATCCTTTACCTTGGTCTGATTCTTTTGGGTATATATTTATGGTAGTAATATTGCTGTGTCAAAAGATATGCACAATTTAGTAACATTTAGGGTATTGTTCCAAATTGTTTTCCAGAATTGTTGGAACAATTCCCAGCTCCTTCAACAGCGCCTTTGTCCCCATAGTCCTATAAAGTTTTAAATATTTTTTTTCCGGTTTCATCACTCTGATATGTTTGGGAGGGGTTAATTTAAATTTTTATTTAGAGTATTTTTTCATATTGTTTATGATAGCTCATACGTATTTCCATTGAGAACTTTCTTTTTATATCTTTTAGGGAATGAGTCTTGTTCTTATACACTTGTCTCAGTTTATTATATAGATTAGATATCAAACTTTTATCCAAGAAATTTCCCACAAAGAAATTGTTTTTTGAATGAACAGTTTCACTTATAATCTTACATGCAATTATTTTGTTTGTGTAAAAACTATTGCATTTTATATATTCAAAATTGTCCATTTTATCTCTTCTGATCCAGTGATGACTGAAGTACCGTTTATTCTCATCCTTTTGTTTGTAATTTTTACTTCAATTATATGATTTTTTTCCATTTGGTCCTTATTTTACACATGTATTTGTGTGTGTGTGTGTGTGTGAAAAGGAGATACCCCAGCTTTACCAAGATTATTAACTACAATGGCATACATGCATTAGAAGCCTACTATTTGATAAAAATAAAACATTGCATTTATCAAGAGAAAGTGAAGGAATCACAGAATCAAAGAATCTTTCTACCCTTAAAAAAATAAAGTTATACATCTAACAAGCACAGAAATAGTTTTGTGTATTTTAAGCATTTCTTGTGTATTGTGTATTACAAGCAATTCCTTATTTCTTTGCAAGATTCAGTTGGCTTTAACTAAAAATTTCTATTTATTGCTTTTCCCTCTACCCAGGATACTTGACTATAGTTAGGTGTACATGGGTACTAATGATTTTGTATTTTAACCAACCAATTTGAGCAAAGGGCTGGTTTTAATTGATTTTTCCCTCTTTAATTGACCAGTTATTTCAACAAACAATATGTTAATGTTTTTAAGTGCCATATGGATATAACCTAAATAGCAAATGAGCTTATTTTGGGAAATGTCAAATGACCATTAATTGTTATAAGAACATTTTTTCAGATGTTGAACTCCTTTGTTTAAAACAAAGTGACTATTTTTCTAGTTTCATAACATTTTCCTCACTAATTTTATCTATTCAGCTCCTACAACAATTATCCTCTACCCAGAGTAGTTCTCTAAAATCACAAACACTGGAGCTTTAAGGACTGATCACTTGCTGTATGGAAAGATAAGATATATTTCAAACAGACTTCCTGTCATTCTCAAAGTGAATACTAGGATTTTTCTTAATGTTCTCCACTCAAGGGAAAATGTATATGCCAAATGAGAAAAATGTACAAGCATTTTATTGCAGAGAAATTTAAATTTTCACAAATTGCCAGAAAATACTTGAAATCTATGGGGGAAAAGGTGAGAAAACATGGACACTTAAAATAATAAGGTATACAGTAAAATAAACATGTGTCTCCTTGATATGAAGGAATTCTTTCAACCAAAAGATTCCCTCCCCCACCCAACCCCTTGATTCCATATGTAGCACACATGGCAATAGAGCTAATAGAATAAACATTTATATTCAAAGTTTTGTCATTTGGGAAAGTTTATGAAAAAAAAATAAAGCACTTTGATTGTATTCCACATACTGAGGTACCCTCCCTTTCTTCACTGAAGGGCCCTGACTTTGCACCTTTGCATACAAACAGTACTGGAAGATGGAGAGGGGAATCAGGATCTTTCTAGCCCTTTTTGGCCCTTTACGCAAACACCCCAGAGCCCCTCAAGAAAATTACTTAAGACTTCATTTTGTAGAAAGTTATTGGATGTCTAATATAAGTCAGGAAAAAGACAGCTATTTATTTTATACACACATGTTACACACACACACATCTACCAAAAATGCTAGACACGAAAGTATCAAAAGATCACAAATTGCAGACATTTAGACAATCACCACTAAAACTTAACTCCTGTTAGACTCTCCAAGTGGTTGAAACATTTTGTTGAACTTATGAATCTACATTTCACCTTCACCTAGGCTATGCAATATCTAAAGAAATCCCTCCAGATCAATATATTCTAAAAAGCCAGGCCAGGGCTTGGGTATTTATTCCTGTTCATGGTCATCTTTTACAAGAATTTTGTAGTTGTAGAATACTCCTCCTGCTTCTAGTTAGCCTCAACTGATGAACCCAGTTCACCTCTCAAACTCACAAAGTTGTCTCCTGCGCTAGACATACCTCTTCGGAAATTGCTCTTTGGTCACGTATGTACAAGGAACACAAAACAGAAAGAAGCCAGGGGCCATAGGCTCGCCTACACTCATATATAGAGTTAGAGTGGTTAGAGTGCCAGGTATGGAGTCAAGAAAACTCATCTTCCTGAGTTCAAATCTGGCCTCAGACACTTGCTAGCTATGTGATACTGGTCAAGTTACTTAACCCTGTTTGCCTCAGTTTCCTCGCCTCTAAAAATGATCTGGAAAAAAAATGTCAAACCACTACAGTATCCTTTGCCAAGAAAACCCCAAATGGGATCATGAAGAGTGGAACAGGACTGAAAATGACAACAAAAAGCTAATATATGTGCTTGAGTGATCACACAGCCAATTTTCCATTTCTTTGGAAAAGAGAACTAATCTTCCAACCCAACCATCTAAGTAGACATTCAAAACAGTCCTGGCAAATGGACAGCAACAGAGATTTCTATAGTGGAATCTTTACCTTTATGGTCTACTGGTTAGACCACTCCTGGTTCAACTATCAGGCCTCTTGTTAAAGGCTTATGATAAGATCCCAGACATTTTAGGACCAAGAAAATAATAAGGGGATTACTTTGTCAACCCAAAGTGCCCAAGTCCTTCAGTGTTGACCCACTTTGTGACTACCCAGAAACAGGTAAGTATGCTCAGCATGTAATAGGATATATTCTAATCCATTTAAGTTGTTAGTGGCCCAGTAAATTAATTTCAGTTTTCTTGATTCTGATCAAATCAAGCTATTTTACCATTCAATTAAAAATATTGTTAAATGCCTACTATCTTTACACAACAATATGCTGGGCACTAGAGGAGGAAAAACAAATTTTGGTAAGTCATGCTCCCTGCCCTCATGGAGTTTTCAATATGATAAATACAAAGTCAGATTTTGGCTCCAAGTTTGAGTTGTAATACTTCTTTTCCCCAGGCTTGCACCCATTGCCCAGTGCCTACCCCTAGCCTCACTAACCATTCAACTACTTGCCATTAGCTCAGCCCAGGTGGCTTAGGCCATCACAAAACATTCCAGGTCTGGTTGTCCTAATGGTCCCATTGCAGGGGTCCTCTCACTCTATAAAGTGAGAAGGCAAATCCAAGCCTTCTCCCCCATTTCCCCCAAAATCCAATTTTTTTCTCTTTAATAATTCAAAGGGAATATGTGTTGATGCCCCTACACCCTATTCTTAACACACTCATGAGACCATTAGTTTGTTCCATGTACACAAAGCTTTCTGACAAGAATTAGAATTTTCAGAGCCAAGAAGCTGAGCAAACCACACAGCTCAATTCAAATACTATTTATATATCACATCAAAATTTCTAGAATGATCACATCATTGACACGGTTTTACTGGGTTTAATTTTTCTTAATGTTCAAGCCAGTAGCTCTATGACTAAGACATAATATTAGAAGCACACACAGTCTTTCAAGTAAAAAAAGTGTCATCTTATGGCATTTTGGTTGACCCATAAATCAGGCATAAAATGAACACCCTGTATAGTAGAGGGTGGAGCAATTAAGGAAAGGATTTCATAGGTAGGAGAGAATTGAGTGAGTAATACAGAGTAAATTGGATGCTAGCTTAAATATAATGCTTCATTAAACCTTGATTCAAAAGTGTTCATGAATGGGAGTTTGAGTCAAATGCCCCATTATATAGTATACAAAATAGCAAAGAACTATAAGGGATGAGGAACTATGCAGTTTTAGAAATACTATTTATATGAATGGAACACTTTCTAAGTTCTGTAACGATTGGAATGATGCCACCTGCTGGAGACCTACTGTAGAAGAGTTCCACCCATGAAGTGAAGGTTTTTGAGGGCAAGACCAGGAGTCTTTTCTTTGGCGTCAGGAAGTGACGCGGGCAAGTGGGAGGAGGAAGGAAGAGACTGGCGCTCACTCTCAGGCTCTTTCCTTGGGACTCTGGTGGAGAGCGGAGCTAGAAATGTGCTCTCCCTTTAATAGATAGGAATCTAGGCCTTTTCTTCTCTCTTTACCAAACTCTTATTCTCCTTAATAAATGCTTAAAAGTCTAACTCTTGCTAAAGCTTATAATTTATTGACGACCACTCATTAGATATTTTAGACAGTTTAGCTAGAATTTTAGCCCTTAACAGATGGCTGACCACGAAGAGGAAAGCTAAACCTCAGTCTTCTGATCTTCTGGTTGGGTAAGAAATTTCCCCTACCCTCTCCCTTTAACTGCTAAGTACTGGCTGTGTTTTCCCTTTAAATTTTTTC
Organism: Dromiciops gliroides; assembly: GCF_019393635.1. NCBI lineage: Eukaryota > Metazoa > Chordata > Mammalia > Microbiotheria > Microbiotheriidae > Dromiciops > Dromiciops gliroides. Next base: position 192,616,209 of record NC_057863.1, read on the forward strand.
AAATGGACCTTTTAAACTCCCTAATTACCCTATTTTTGATTTTAGTCTGTTTAACCAGACAAATAGGAGATAAGATCATGTTAATGCTTTGTTTTTGTGGATTTTCTATTTTTCTTTTTATTTTTGTTAAAAGAGCCAGCAACTTACTCACACAAGGAAATATCTCTCCCTCTCCTAACCATGCTTTTTCAGAGAAACCTGAAGAGATTCCCGCAGCTTTTCCCAGTTCTAACACTAATTGTTGCTTTAATTTTGCATGCCTGGAGGCAATGACCCACCCTCTAGAAGCTTTTAATCCCCTAGCACCTGGAGGCAAAGTGGGGGAAGAGGAATCCAGGCCTGAGTTCAAAATCAAGTCTGATTCAAATTGCTCTGGTCCCTCCCCTCCTCTCCAGACCCCACCCTCTACTCCTCCCATGGCCAAGCCCATTGCTTCCCCTGCCTGGGAAGTCCAGAGATCTGATGCACATGCTCAACTTTCTGTAACTACATTTGCAGCTTCAGGCTTAGTCCTTCCCCAGCCTGGCTGTGCTTATGAGACAACCTTAGAAAACCCTTTAAATTCCACATATGCCCGTTTTGTTCATAATTTTGCTAACCTGCTTTTGTCTTTAATTAGTAATCTTATAAAGCATTTGTATGGTGACAAGACTGACAGACAATATAGAGGGGTTAAAGAAGAAAAACTTGAGCCGAATAAGAATGACAATCATCAACATAGTTCAAAGCTCCACTTCTTTTGCCATGGAAGGGTACATATTTTACAGAAATGTAGAAGTAAGCAGCAAGGTACTGATATGAGTACTGGGGATTTTAGATATCGGAATCAAAAGTGTTCTGAATTCACTCAGAGTAATAGTATCAGTTCAGAGGTTACATAGGATTTCTATGCTATCATATATACATTTTGAAATTAATGGTATGGGTTTATTTTCATAGAGATTTTCATGCTTTTGAGATTGTGTTTTATACTTAGTTTTTAAAACAAGGAGAATATTTGTAAAAGCTTTTTATGGTCGTGTGATCAAGTTTATATTTTATAATACTCTTATTAATATTAAGTTCACATTCATTTAGATTTCCTTAGTTTGAATTTCATTGTCTTTTATTGTTCCATGTGTATTTTCTTCTATTAATTTGTCTAATTTTGAAACATTGCAAGATGGTTTTGATTTTATTATACAATATTAATTCTAGGAGTATTGTGCTCCCATATTCTGAGTTGTTTGTTTTTGTTATTTTTTTTCTCAACTGATTATTTGATCAAACTCTTTAAAGCATTTCCTTGGCAAATTGGTTGCCATAGCAAGTGTAAGTTGATTCTAGAAGTATTATTTTTGATAAGCATATTCAAAAAAGAGAGAGAGGAACATTTGTAAAAGTTTTCTTTTTTTCAAAAAAAAAGTTTTCTTTGAGATTCTGTTGTGCTTTAACTTGTATTTAAATATGTTCTGATTTTTCACAAAAGTAATTGTATACTAAGTAAAAAAAAGGGGGTATTATTTGAAATTGTTGCATAATTATGTATTGTGTTCTGAGTCAAGATGTATTCACATTTTTTGCAATCATTTATTATCCTCAATTTTAAAATCCATATGAGACTTGGATTATGGGAACTTATCATTTAAGACATTAATTGCCTTTATTCTGAGTTATCAGATGCCAGTTGGCCAAGATGCCATCCAATCACAAGTGGAATACATGCAAGAGCAGACACTGAACTGTCACATGAGGGGAGACATGCATGAAGTCAAGGTATGGCCGAGGGAACGGCTTTTGACTAATGTTGAGGTTGGATTCTCTTGGTTTAATATTTTATTTTATTTTTCCCCACAATATTGTACAGATGGCTAGAAGTATTGATCCCACCCATCTCACTTCCACACCTGGCTTCTATGCTCCCTCCTATATGCCTGATGCCATGGATATCTGAATCCCATGCATCTGATTAAGTCTGACTCAGTTTCCTCCATTATATTCGGTGGCATGGACATATATTTCATCCACCTATTTTAAGCCTGGTATACTGCATGGGCAGTACATACTGCTCAAGTGTGGGAGTGCTCATATCCCATCATTTCTCTGTTCTTTTATGGTAACACCCATAATTATCTCAGGTGTCATGATAAATACACTGTTGAATTTGGCCTTGACATCTGTTACCAATTATATTAGATTTTTAAATTTCTCATAATGGCATGAGGATAATTAGGCAGGTGATGCAAAACATGATGAAACAAAGATAAAAATTATTTTAAAAAATTAATATCGTAGTAATTGTCTTCTCAATTACCCTCCATAAGGGGGGGGACTATATTAATATTAATTTTAAAGAATGTTTCAATTTTTGTTTTATTATATGTTTCATGTGTAACAACCAAGATTCTGAATTCCCTTAGACATGTTTTTGAGAACTTTCATTGTTTGATTTGATTATTGACAAAGCTATTTTAAAGTTGTGTTAAGCTCAATTTTGTAGGAAATTTTCCTGGCTGATTACCAGTATCCACACATCAACCCCTGAAAAGACTTCCATTCCACGACTACACCTAGAGGACATCTGAAAAAAGATTTTCAGAGACTTTAAATGAACAGTTTTGTTTTGTTGTTGTTGTTTTTCTCTTTTTTCTTTCTGTTATAATATACACCATCTGTAACATGTACCCTCTGCAGAGGCCCTCCCTTTGCAAGACTAATGTCAAAGCGTCGGTTCATGAGGACAAAAAAAAAATTGCCCCTCTGGACAAAACTTTCCTCTCTCCCTTTTCTATATTGTTATTAACATATTGTTAGTTAGCATAGGTTATTATATTCTGTTATTTTTGACTGTTTCATCAAGGAAACTTACCGTTTCTTGAGGAAACAAAGCGGGGAACTGTAACGATTGGAATAACGCCACCTGCTGGAGACCTACTGTAGAAGAGTTCCACCCATGAAGTGAAAGTTTTTGAGGGCAAGACCAGGAGTCTTTTCTTTGGCGTCAGGAAGTGACGCGGGCGAGTGGGAGGAGGAAGGAAGAGACTGGCGCTCGCTCTCAGGCTCTTTCCTTGGGACTCTGGTGGAGAGCAGAGTGAGAAATGTGCTCTCCCTTTAATAGATAGGAATCTAAGCTTTTTCTTCTCTCTTCACCAAACTCTTATTCTCCTTAATAAATGCTTAAAAGTCTAACTCTTGCTAAAGCTTACAATTTATTGATGACCACTCATTAGATATTTTAGACAGTTTAGCTAGAATTTTAGCCCTTAACAGTTCTCTTTAGGGAACTTTGGTTAGGGGCTTTGGAGTAGGGGCACAAAGTAGCATTGGGAAAGCTACTTTCAAATCTGAGTAGTAGTTGTGTGATAGCATGCAGTAGAGGTACAAGACAGAGAGCCAAGAAAGAGCATAATGTCATTTAGAATTCAGATTAACCTAAAAGATTGAGCCAATGATAGAGGAGACAGGAAAAATTCGGGTTGGAGAGGTTCAAGGAACTAGACCACAGGAACTGGCTAGGCATGAAAAATGGACATGAGACACACATGGATTGAATTTAGTTTTTATGTGTCAGCTGGCCCTGTCTCCCTATGTATCCATGTGATAAACCAGCTGCACCTAGCATCACTGAACCACTGACTCCAATAAGTCAAAATAATTCTAAAAGCATCTAGCAAACCTGAGGAGGCTCTGAACAGAGCCATGGAGCTCAAATGTGATGCTATCTACTAATTCCATGGAATGGGTTGACCTTCTGAACCCAACTAGTCTGTAATGAAAAACTAATTATTTTAGGAATTACGCCCCTATTTTATATCAAATTCTGCTCTGTAGCAAAAGCAAGAAATGAGATGGTAGTGTTCTGTCATACCCCTGCATTTCCTCAATATGAAAGGAAAGATGACTATTTTCAAATCAATCTACTATATCGAAGATAAGTCCATTTATTTATATACATGGATCCATGCCTTTCTACCCGCTGTTGTCTAATAGTAGGCAACATACCCTGGTACAGGTGGTCCTTCCTAATCTCATGCATAAATTGAGTAAGTCATTTTCTGATTGTGAAATAATATGCTATGTCAAGCTCTCCACACCATCTGTGTCACTCACTACCACAGCTTTCTGCAACAGTGCCAGCAGCACAAGCCCACGTCTCATTGTTGGAGAAGGCAGAGGAAAGAATGCTTAGCAGCCCTGGCAAAGCTTAAAGCTTTTCATGGTATTGAACCTGACATATGCCCCAAGGAAGAACTGGAGTATGGTACCCTAATGATATCTCCTGCTGCTTTATAATCATAGACTTAGATGAAGGGAATACTGCCATTTTCTCTTTGGCAGCAGTCAGACTCATGGTCCAAGTCAAAACATTAAGAAGAAAAACTTTAAAGAATTAACATTCAGCTCATTCAATTCAATAATGTAATTGTTTTCCATTGCTTGTTCCTAGATGTGAGACTTATGCTTCTTTCTTGGTAACAAAAGTTATTTGCCTCACTTTCCTTCAACATTTTGGGATCCAACTTTTGCTGTTTTGAGACATCGAAAGTAGAATTACAAAATGTCTGACACTGAATTTGTGATAGTCCAGCAAGAATCTATAAAATGTTTAGAAAAAATTAAAGTGGGTAGTTGCCTCTTCAAGTTTTGTGTTCATGGAATTTGGGAGTACACGGGAATGTAGGCATCCATGACTCAGAGAGCCATTCTAGATCCTAAAACATCTGAAATTGACAGAGGCTAAAAGCATGTACCAGAGAAGGTAAGACCTGTTGTTCATTCTCAAGATGCCATCTCCAAAAGGAAATAGCCAGGGCAGCTAGGTGGCGCAGTGGATAAAGTACTGGCCTTGGATTCATGAGGACCTGAGTTCAAATCCAGCCTCAGACACTTGACACTTAACTAGCTGTGTGACCCTGGGCAAGTCACTTAACCCTCATTGCCCTGCAAAAACAAACAAACAAAAAAAGGAAATAGCCCTAGACCTGGGATTCATTGGACTATGGCAAATATTAAAATATGTTATTGTTTGGTGTATAAAAATTCTACTATAGGCCTCTTATTTGTTGTTAAGAGTTAAGAAGTTTTAGAACATCCCATAATTTCTATAAACTTAGATTGAAAATAAATTAAAAAGCAAGGATCTGGGGAGGTAAGAAGGAATTACACTGAATTCTTAGGAAGAAAACCCACTGCAATTTCATCTATTTCTTTTTTGGTTTTTGGTTGTTTTTTTTTTTAATCAAGATATATAAATTAAGGGCCCTTTTGAAATACAAATACTCATAGCATCCTAGAGAGAATAATTAAATAAATATCAATTGGACAATTAACTGACAATAATAAATTTGTCAGGAATTTCTATACCAATGAGTTAGGCGCTCAAAATATAAAGACAAAATTGAAAATTGTCCCTGTTTCAAGGATCTTACATTCCATATAAATAATAATAAATGCAAGGACACAACAACTGTGATAATCAGGAAGGGCTTTTGCTGCATTTGAGTTAAGCCTTGAAGGAAAGAACCAAGAGATTCTAATAGGGGGAAGTTAGGATGGATAGCCTCACAAGCATGGGGCAGAACCAGTACAAAAGCCAAGGTGGAAGACAGAATATGACTTAAACCCTAAATTCCTAAATCTTGAAAGCAGAAAACAGATGTGGCAAGTATGGTTCAGTATAACAAAACTGGTAAAAGTACAATTAGTCTGGTAATTGATATGTACACAGCTCTATGTAAAGAGGCAGAATGAAGGGTCTTATTGGTCCTGGTGCCACTTCTTCAATGGCCTATCCACCATAGGCTAGAAAAAAAAAATCTTTGACAGGTACTGAAGAATCCTTTCCTCTGACTTCTTATATGTCCCATATCACTAAAATAAAACATGTGTCCCTGACTTCTCCTCTAGACACAAAATTTTCTAAGGAGGAAGGAGACTAAATTTAAAAAGCAGTAATGATATAAATATTCATTGTTTTAATGTAAATGAAATTAATTAGTTTTTTTGGTCAACCAGCCTAAAAGTTAAAGTCCTCTGAGACTGGAATTTAACATCCTTCTTTATGTTAATGCTCTATAATAAAGAGAAGCCAGGGGAAACTATACTACAGGGAAGAGAGGGGCAAAGCTATTTGTAACCCCAGTTGCTTATAATAGCAGGTGATGTCATTAGTCACCACAGTACTTGTTTGAGGCCTTAACAGGTACAGCAACTCACCATTAAGATCAATCTATTACTGAATTATAAATTCGCCTGAATTTAGCAACAAATTTGTGCCAACATTACTTCTAGCAGCAGTAGGTTTTCAGCAGCAGATTGGCACCATGACAGAGTCCATAATTTTCACAGTATGTGTTTCATAATTTGTCATGCACACTCTGATTGCTTGGCATATTAGCAGAGTCCAGAGTGCTCTCTAAATGTCACCAAATGCATTTGAGAATTTGTCATGCATGGTCTGAGCAAATGACATAACACAGCACAGTGGCCAAGTTCAGAAATGATCTTTGTACTCACTGCAAACAAGTTTGCTAACGCTCAGCCGCCAGTGACAGGGGCCTCTCAGGGCTAGGTTGCCCTTCTCTTTCTACTGCTGATTTTTAATTCCTTGTCAAGTGCTGGTCCTGAGGCTGCCAGAAGAATATGCTATTACACTGCAGGTAGCGCACACACAACACAAGATTGCTGTCCAATATCAGCTGGCTCCAAGTCGTTCTTCTTGTATTTACCATCTTCTATAAACAAAAGAGAACTCACACATTCACTCATTAGACAATGGGAAAGAATAGAAACATGAAGGTGAATAAGATAGTAAAAAATCAAAAGACTTAGAGCTGGATGGAACCTCAGAGGCCAACTAGATCAATCCCCTCATTTTTACAGATGAGGAAACTAAGACCCAGAAAATTGAAATTATTTGTCCAAGTCCATACAAATGATCTCTGAAAGGTGAGCTTTCTCCTTATCGTGTCAGAAATCAGGCTTTCATCTCCCTTCCAAGAATCATTTCCAAACCCTGTGTATACCCTCTAGTATGCTTTTACAAGTCCCCTTTTGTCTTTTCCCACATATCCTGTAAGCTTCTTGAAGGCAAGGGATGTCTTGTTTTCTTGCATTTGAATCCCTTAGTGCTAACATAGTTCCTGGTGTATGGTAAGCAATTAATAAATGTTCTCTCCCTTTCTCTGTCACCCAGCTATCTAACTAATGATTTCTGGGCCTCTGGTTTCTCATCTGTAAAATGTCAGACATCGATTAGATCTCTGAGGATCTTTCCAGTTTCAAAAATAAATTATTCTTTAATATTTTCTGCCCCAGAGCACTGATACAAAAATCCATTAAAGCACAGTAACAATCTCACCTGACTATTTATTAAGCACCTACCATGTGCTAGGCACTTGTCCTATACTCTGGGAATACAAATGAATGAAATAGTCACTACTCAAAGGGAGTTTACATTCTAACTAGAAATATGGGTAGAGACAGGTGGCCAAATAAGAAAAGTGTAACTGCACAAAAACTATAAACAGTCTCAGAGGGGGAAAATGGCTTAGCTACAAGGACCAGAAGCAGAAAAAAAATGAAGAAATAAGAAGTGAAATTATTATTTAAACATGAGTTCTGAAGCAATGAATTAGAAGAATAAATAGTTTAGGAGGTGGAAAACCTTATTAAATTCATTATAAATTAGAATTAGTATTCCATGACTGTGAAATAAAGAAATATCTGAACAAAATCAAAAGTTTAAAATATAGAAGAAAATTTAAGTTTTTACTATTTAAAACAACTCACCTGGAAAAGAGATCAAGGAGAGAGAATCCAAGAATGAGTGATTCCCTGAAAACCATATCATATTTGTAGAAAACTACTAGAATGAGAGGGCAAAGTAAAAATAGAATCAGTAACTTCCCAAACAAACCCCCAAATGCAAGTTCCCAAAAATCTTATAGTTAAAATTCAGAGCTTTCAAATCATAAAAACAATACTATAAGCAGTAAGAAATAAAATAATAGTAATTAAGTCATATAAGACTGTATGGCAACTATTATGATAGTGAAAATTTTTTGAAATATGATATTCCCAAAAGTGAAAGATAAAAATTTACTACCTTGGTGGCAGTTAGGTGGCACAGTGAATAAAGCACAGGCCCTGGATTCAGGAGGACGTGAGTTCAAATCTGGCCTCAGACACTTGACACTTACTAGCTGTATGACCTTAGGCAAGTCACTTAACCCTCATTGCTCTCCCCCCCAAAAAATATCTACTATCATCTTGGTAGGAAAAAGATGACGCTTTAGTTGAATAGAGGATTTTTAAACATTCCTGATGAAAACACAAGAGTTGAGTAGATACTTCAATATGTAAAGATAGGAATCTAGAGAAACCTACAAATGTAAATATACATGAGCAATTGGATGGAGCCAAATGAAAATGAAGTATTTATATTCTAATAGGGGAGTAAGCATCAAGTCTCTCTTCCAAAAACTAATATGACAAAGGATTAAAAAAATAAGACCAACAAAGGATTTGTAGCTGAGGTGTTTTTGTTATTGTTGTTGTTGTTTTTTGTTTTTTCTGTGTCATATTAGTTCTCCCCTCACCCTTCTCCAAGAAAGACTTTCATTGCTGCCAGGAGGGGAAGCAGGAAATTGGAGCCAGAGACCACCACTGTTTTCTCATCAAAAAGAGGGGGTACTAGGCTAGAATTATATCCACCATTTTCCTCAGATTTTAGTAGTATAGTACCTTTCCATTTGCTTAACTCTGTCCATAATGTACTCTCCAGTGCTGGACTTGAGGGGAGCTGTCTTGCTCTGAGTGGGTCTGCAAGCTTTCTTGATGCCTTCATACATTCCTCTGATGTTTCCTGTGTCAGCAGCAACCTGTATTCCCTCACTGAGCTCAACCCAATATTTGTTCGCACACCGCCTTGTGATTTGCTGAGCATTTCTTCTCGCAGCGTGTAGTTTCTGAAGAGCACTTTCATTCGGGGAGCGTTTGTATTCAATGAGTGCGCTGCACTTGGCCTCAACAACGGGATTCATTTCACTGCACTTGGCTTCAAACCAGTCATTCGTTTTGCTGGTCCTCTTCCCAAAGACATCAAGACATCAAGAGCAAGTCTGTGGACACTCTCATGTATCTGTTTTTCAGCAGCTAATGTAGCAGGAGAACACGCAATCAATGCATTCTTGAGAGATCTCAAAAATTGATCCACTTTGCTGAGATTCATGTATTTGCTAGTGTCAATACAAGATCACCTTTTGGTTTAAGGTGATGTAATATTTTGAGCCAGAGCCACACTTTACAACAAACTAACGAGTGATCAGTGTCACAGTCGGCACTGTGGTATGACCGCGTGTTAAGAATGCACTTGAGAGTAGACCACCTGGTTATTATTAAGTCCAATTGGTGCCAATGTTGCGATCTGGGATGTCTCCATGATACTTTGTGCTGTAGGTTGGACTTATAAAATGAGTTGGATACACACAAACCGTGGTAAGCGTAAAATTCCAACCATCTTTGCCCATTTTCATTAATCTTTCCAACGCCATATGGCCCAAGGTATGTTGGCCAGGACACATGGTCAGAGCCAACTCTTGCATTAAAATTACGCAGAAGAATGATGAATTCATATCTGGGGATAGTTCCTAGCATTGCTTTCAGCTTATTGTAGAACTCATCTTTGGTCTATTGTGAAGCTATTAATCTCAGAATGTATACACTGATAAGGTTCACAGGCCTTTGATTGTGTTCAGACAAAGTGTGAGCAGTCTCTCAGTACCATCACCGATCAATTCAATCATTTTCAGCAACATGTTTTTCACAGCAAAGCCCACACCATGTTCCCGTTGTTGTTCTGCCGAAATTTTGCCCTTTCAGAAGAATGTGTAATCCTTTTCCTTCAGCCTTCCAGAGTCTGTGATGGAAAGATGGGTAGAGTAATTTTCTGAGTTGTACACCATCAGAAATTCTATCACAGAATCAGCTTTAAACATCATGGAGTCCTTCCCTGTACTACAGGAGCTGGACAATGTACCCACACTTGAGGAACTTGAGAATGCAATTAGCTCCCTAAGATGTGGAAAAGCTCCTGGTGCAGACGGTATCACAGCTGAATTCATCAAATGCTCTAAAAACGTTCTCTTAAAACCCCTGCATGAATTGTTGTGCCTGTATTGGAAAGAAGGTGAAGTGTCACAGGATATGCGTGATACCCGTATGGTTATTCTTTATAAGAACAGTGGATACAGGAGTGACTGTAACAACTAGAGAGGAATTTCACTTCTCAGCATCATTGGAAAGATGTTTGCCAAGGTCATCTTGCTTAGACCGTGTAAACTTGCTGACCGTGTTTACCCTGAATCGCAATGTGGCTTTCGAGCAGGGAGGTCAACTATTGATATGATTTTCTCACTTTGCCAACTGCAAGAAAAGTGCAGAGAACAAAGAAAACCCCTCTTCATTGCCTTCATAGACCTGACCAAAATGTTTGATACAGTTAACAGAGAAGGTCTTTTCGAAATTCTCTCGAGAATTGGTTGCCCTCCTAAACTCCATAGCCTGATTCGCTCCTTTCATTGCAACATGCAGGATGTCATACAGTTCTAAGGCAACACCTCTGAAGCATTCAGCATAAACAGCATAGTCAAGCAAGGATGCATGCTTGCTCCCACATTGTTTGGAATTTTCTTCTCCATGCTGTTACATCATGCTTTTGGTTCATCAACTGATGGTATCTATGTGCATTCCCGGTTGGACAGGGGCCTGTTCAACGTTTCACATCTGAAATCCAAAACCAGAGTGAGAGGTAGCACCCTTAGAGACCTGCTTTTTGCTGATGATGCCACACTTGTCTGTCACTCAGAGTGTGAATTGCAGACCTTGATGCATTGCTTCTCTCAAGCTTGCATGGACTTTGGCCTAACCATTAATCTTAAAAAGATGAAAGTCATGTGTCAGAGTGCTGTGTCGCCTCCATTGATACACATCAGTAGCTACCAATTGGATGTCGTAAGCCAATTCTCGTATCTTGGCTCTATTGTCAGTGACAATTTGTCACTTGATTCTGAGATCAATCAGAGGATTTGGAAAGCTACTTCCAACATGTCTAAGCTTGCCAAGCGTGTCTGGGCAAACAGTAAACTGACAAGACGAACCAAATTTGCCATCTATAGAGCATGTGTCCTGAGTACCTTACTGTATGGCAGTGAAACATGGACTATATACACTAGACAAGAAAAGAAGCTTAACAGCTTCTACATGTGCTGCCTTCAGTGCATCCTTGGCATATCTTGGTCAGATAGGATCACCAACACAGAAGTGCTCCAATGCACGCAACTTCCAAACATCTACACGCTACTGAAACAAAGACGGCTGCACTGGCTTGGTCATGTGCACCCCCTGCAAGACAGGTGCATTCCTAAAGACCTACTCTATGGTGAGTTAGCCTCAAGCCAAAGACCTGCTGGATGCCCCCAGCTTCGCTACAGAGATGTATGCAAGCGAGACTTGAGGGCTCTGGGAATAGACATCATCAACTAGGAGGAGATGGCCAAGGACCGCGCCCGATGGAGTTCAGTACTCAGGAGCAGCTTGCGTGCAGCTGGGATGGGCCTCCAAGCTCTGGAGGAAGAAAAATGAATGAGATGCAGGAACCAACAGGCAACAGAGAGTGCAGTTTTCCAATGTCCTCATTGCGGCAGGAGCTGCGGCTCCCATATCAGACTGCACAGCCACACCATGGCCTGTGGCTCTTCAAGGCACTGATCCATGGTCATCCATGACTGGCGGAAGCCTAGTGCCTTGTTTCTTAAACTGTGAATAACAAATCCATATGGGGTCACATAATTGAATGTTGGGATCATGAAAAATTGGGCAACTGTAAAAGGTTACATATGCCTATTTTATATACCTATAAATCTGGGGTTGCATAAAAATTTCCCTGGGCAAAAGAGGGCCATGAGTAGAAAAAGTTTAAGAAGCCCTGGTCTAGTGGCCATTATCAGGTTAATTTCTGATCATTCTTATAGAAAAAAAAATAGGAGTACCCTGGAAACACATTTTAAAAAAAAATTTTTTTTTTCTCTTTGACAATTCCTCAGTCTGAAGTTTTGGGAGTTTTTTGACTGTTTTCTCTCGCAACCTAGCTAATGTGGGAATGCTTTCCATGACTACTCACGTATAACTTATTTTGAAATGCTTGAGTTCTAGTGGGTGGGGGGTGGGAATGGAGGAGAAAGAGAAGTTGGAACAATTTTTTTTAAAAATTGATGTTAAAATTTGTTTTTACATATATTTTGGAAAATAAAATTCTATTCAAAAAAAAGAAAAATAAATAAAATTCTATTAAAAAAAAAAGAATATGAGTCATTCCCCAACTGATAAAATGGTGAAAGGACATAAACAGGCAGTTTTCTGATAAACAAAATCAAAACGATTTATATTCATATGAAAAAATTCTCTAAATCATTATCAGAGATATGCAAATTAAAACAAATGAGATATCATTTTATACCTATTAGATTGGCTAAAATTATTGAAAGGGAAAGTGACAAATGCTGAAGGAGGTGTGGAAAAAATAGGACACTAATTCATTGTTGGTGGAATTATGAACTGATCCAAATTTTTGGAGAGAAATCTACAATTATGGCCAAAGAGTTATTTAAGTACCTATACCCTTTGATCCAGCAATACCAGCACCAGTTCTATTTCCAAAGATTATTAGGGGAAAAAAAGGAAAAGAACTTATATGTTCTAATATATTTATGGCAGCTGTCTTTGTGGTAGCAAAGAACTGGAAATTGTGGGGATGCCTGTCAGTTGGGGAATGACTGAAGATATGTATATGATGGTGATGGAATACTACTGTGCTATAAGAAATGATGAGCTCAATGATCTTAGAAAAACACAGATAGACCAAGATAATGAAGTGTGAAATGAGCAGAACCAAGAGAAGGCTGTATACAGTAACAGCAATATTTTTTAAGAACATCTTTGAGTGAATATATCATTTTGACTATAATAAATACCCAAAGGAACTACAAAGGAAGACACTATCTGCATCCAGAGAAAGAACTGATAAATAGAAGTATGTATGGAATGATTTTACACATATGTGTGGATGTCTAATGTGTCTAATGGTAACCATCTCTAGGGAAAGGGGAGAAGGTAGAAGGAATAAAAAGAAATTTATATAACTTTATTATATATTTTAAAAGAATAGCAAGTTATACATAATTTTAAAAAATAAAAATAGGGCAAAAAAAACCTTGTGGACAATTTATCTAGGTCACCTGAAGAGGAGGAGAGGCCTAGGAATGAACTTTTTCTTTTCATTAGTTCTGTTTACTTTATAATCCATGGAAATGTGTGTACCTTTATAAATATTGGACAGACTTGTAAGATAAGAATGTTCCTGTAATAAAAAAAATTAAAGAATAAAAAATATAATTTTATATTTATAATATGATGGAATATAATAAAAATATAATCACTATGCAGATTATTATCAGATGTATTTATCTAGCCTTAATTTCTAGTCTTGTATTAGTAGCTATCTATTGGACATCTCAAAATTGACATTTCAAACTTGACATGTCCAAAACTGATTCATTATTTTTCTCCCTAATATCCATCTCTGATTACTATTGGGGGCACTAACATTCCCTGCATCAGTCAGGCTTGCAATCTTGGACTTACTTGTACTCTTTCTACACATCCAATGTAAATTTGGTTGTTTTTACCTTAACAACATCTCTCTGGTAAATATCTTTCTCTTCATTCACATAGCCAATATCTCAGATCTGGATTATTCTAATAGCCTTCTGGTTGGTCTCTTATTTCAAATCTCTTCCCATTCCAATCTATTCTCTATTCAGTCACCAAAGTAGTCTTCCTAAAGTGCAATTTTGACCACATCACCACCCTACTCTATAAACTCCAGGACCAAATATAAAATCCTCTGTTTAGCTTTCAATGTCTTTCACAACATGATCCCTTCCTACTCCTTTGTGTCCATTTACACTTTACTCCCCTCTAGGGATTCTCTATAGGCTCACACACAATACTCTATCTCTCATCTTGCCCTTTCACTAGCTTTTCTCTATGTTCTCCTTCCTCACCTCAACTTCCTATCTTCTCTGGTTTCCTTAAAGATTCATTTCAAATCCCACCTTCTGCAAGAGGCTTTTACCATTATTTTCATCTTCCCTCAATGCTTTCCCTCTGAGATTCTGTCTCATTTACACTGCATATATTTCTTATGTACTTAGCTATTTTTCTTATTGTCTTCTCTATTAAAATAAGAGCTCTATGAGTGTAGGCACCATGCTTTTTTGTCTTTATAGTCCCTTTGCATAGTATAAAACCTGGCATATAATAAGAACTTAATAAATTCTGGTTGTTTGGCCAATAAAACTAATTATCTTTGCCTTTGAAACCCATTCTTTTTTCCTAACTTTCCTATTTCTGCCAAAAGCACCTCCATTGTTACCAGTCACTCCTGATACTTTAAAGGTATAAAGGTTTGATATTTCAGAATTGTCCTTATTTTCTATATTCCTTTACATCTCTCACTTCAGTATGATTCTTTCCACTCATACTACATTGTAATCTGATAACTATTGTAATAATCCCCTTATTTATCTTTCTCTCTCTAGTCTCTTCCCTCTTCAATGCTTCCTTCACATAGCTTGTCACAGTGGTATTCTTAAAGTGTTTTTCTAACCATATTACTTTCCCTCTCAAAAAGATCCAGAATTTCCCTATTGTATTAAGGATAAAATACAAATACTTCTCTTTGTTATTTTAGAGTTCTTCACAATCTGGTTCCATCCTACCTTTCCAGACTTACATATCATTGCCCATCACATGTTCTATGCAATACTTCTAGCCAAACTGCCCTATTTGTTCTTCCTCATGCATGGTATTCAATGTATACTTGTGTGCTTTGGCACACATGGTCCTCCAGGACTTTGAGGCACTCTCTGTTCCTCTGCACTGCTGAATCTTTAGCTTTCTTAAATCGCAGCTCAAGTGTCTATTTCTACATTTTTCTGATCCAACCAATTTTTAGTTGTCTCCCAACTTTGTTTTGACTTTCAACATATTTTGTTTGTACTTACTGTAATGATTGGAATGACGCCACCTACTGGAGACTTGCTGTGGAGAGCTCCACCATGAGGAAAATGCCTCAGAGGCATTGTGGCTTTTAAATGACGTTTGCTCATGGGTGCTGTCTATCAAGTCTACCAGCCAATCAACTGGAGGAGCCTCCTATGGTCTGGGAGGAGACAGGAAGGAGGAAAGGGAGCCTGCGCAGAGAGCGCTGGCCCTTTTGGCTTCCGGACTTGATGGTGGTGGCGGCAGAGGACTTCACAGGAGATTTGAGGAAAGATAGGAATGCCAGACTGTTAGATTTTCATAGAGATTTTCATGCTTTTGAGATTGTATTTTATACTTAGTTTTTAAAACAAGGAGAATATTTGTAAACGCTTTTTATAGTCATGTGATCAAGTTTATATTTTATAAGACTCTTATTAATATTAAATTCATATTCATTTAGATTTCCCTAGTTTGAATTTCATTGTCTTTTATTATTCCACATGTATTTTCTTCTATTCATTCATCTATCTAATTTTGAAACATGGTTTTGATTTCATAATACAATGTTAATTCTAGGAGTATTGTGCTCCCATATTCTGAGTTGTTTGTTTTTGTTATTTTTTTTTTCCTCAACTGATTATTTGATCAAACTCTTTAAAGCATTTCCCTGGCAAATTAGTTGCCATGGCAAGTGTAAATTGATTCTAGAAGTATTATTTTTGATAAGCATATTCCCAAAAAAAAAAAAAGAGGGGAACATTTGTAAAAGTTTTCTTTTTTCAAAAAAAAAAAGTTCTTTGAGTTTCTGTTGTGCTTTAACTTGTATTTAAGTATGTTCTGATTTTTCACAAAAGTAATTGTATACTAAGTAAAAAAAAGGGTATTATTTGAAATTGTTGCATAATTATATATTATATTTTGAGTCAAGATGTATTCACATTTTTTGCAATCATTTATTATCCTCAATTTTAAATCCATATGAGACTTGGATTATGGGAACTTATCATTTAAGACATTAATTGCCTTTATTCTGAGTTATCAGATGCCAGTTGGCCAAGATGCCATCCAATCACAAGAGGAATACATGCAAGAGCAGACACTGAACTGTCACATGAGGGGAGACATGCATGAAGTCAAGGTATGGCCGAGGGAACGGCTTTTGACAAATGTTGAGGTTGGATTCTCTTGGTTTAATATTTTATTCTCTTTTTCCCCACAATATTGTACAGATGGCTGGAAGTATTCATCCCACCCATCTCACTTCTACACCTGGCTTCTATGCTCCCTCCTATATGCCTGATGCCATGGACATCTCAATCCCATGCATCTGATTAAGTCTGACTCAGTTTCTTCCAATATGTTCGGTGGCATGGACATATATTCCATCCACCTATTTTAAGCCTGGCATACTGTATTGGCAGTACATATTGCTCAAGTGTGGGAATGCTCATATCCCATCATTTCTCTGTTCTTTTATGGTAACCCCCATAATTATCTCAGGTGTCATGATAAATAACAGTGTTGAATTTGGCCTTGACACCTGTTACCAATTATATTAGATTTTCTAATTTCTCATAATGGCATGAGGATAATTAGGCAGATGATGCAAAAAGTGATGAAACAAAGATAAAAACTATTTTTAAAAATTAATATCACAGCAATTGTCTTCTCAAATACCCTCCATAAGGGGGGACTATAGTAATATTATAATTTTAAAGAATGGTTCAATTTTTGTTTTATTATATGTTTCATGTGTAACAACTAAGATTCTGAATTCCCTTAGACATGTTTTTGAGAACTTTCATTGTTTGATTTGATTATTGACAAAGCTATTTTAAAGTTGTGTTAAGCTCAATTTTGTAGGAAATTTTCCTGGCTGATTACCAGCATCCACACATCAACCCCTGAAAAGACTTCCATTCCACGACTACACCTAGAGGACATCTGAGAAAAGACTTTCAGAGACTTTAAATGAACAGTTTTGATTTGTTGTTTTTGTTGTTTTTTTTCTCTTTCTGTTATAATATACATCATCTGTAACATGTATTCTCTGCAGAGGCCCTCCCTTTGCAAGACTAATGTCAAAGCGTCGGTTCATGAGGACAAAAAAAAAAAAAATCGCCCCTCTGAACAAAACTTTCCTCTCTTCCTTTTCTATATTGTTGTTCACATATTATTAGTTAGCAATAGTTATTATATTCTTTTTACTGTTCCGTCAAGGAAACATTTTGTTTCTTGAGGAAAAACAGGGGGGACTGTAACGATTGGAATAACGCCACCTGCTGGATACTTACTGTAGAAGAGTTCTTGGCGGGAGGAAGTGACGCAGAGTAGTGGGAGGAGGAAGGAAGAGACTGGTGCTCAGTCTCGCGCTCTTTCCTTTGGACTCTGGTGGAGAGCGGAGCTAGAAATGTGCTCTCCCTTTAATAGATAGGAATCTAGGCCTTTCTCTCTCTCTTTACCAAATTCTTCTTTTCCTTAATAAATGCTTAAAAGTCTAACTCTTGCTAAAGCTTATAATTTATTGGCGACCACTCATTAGATATTTTAGACAGACTAGCTAGAATTTTAGCCCTTAACATTACAAACATGGTGTTTCCCTTAATAAAATGTTAGCTACTTTAGGGTAAAGACTGTTTCATCTATGTGTCCATATTCCCACTGTCTAGCACAGTGTATGACATATAAGAACCTAATAAATGCCTATTAAATTAAATTTACTCATCTTTCATAACAAATTCACCAAGGGCAAATGCATACTCTCTTATTTGTCCTTTATATAAGAGGTTTCTGTTATTCATTATTTTTGTCTTTTTTTTTAAGACCAAAGATCATTCTCCTTGGCTGAGTAAACAGAAAAAAAAAATTACTTGAATGACTTTACCTCCTCTCTGCCATCTGTTATCATCCTCTCATCCATTATGATCAGCATTTCTCTCCCTTCATTGATCCTATTTTTTCCCCAATAGAATTTCTCCAATATGTTTAGTAAATATTGTTTTGCTTAAGTTGTCAATCCAATTCTATAATCAGTACAAGATAGTTACCTTTTTAGTTTCATCATATTCTCAGATTTGTTTCTTTTACATGGTCAAAAATAACTTTTATTCATGAATTATTGCCTGTTATGTTTTAGATACATTTTGATTTGATGAAATAGATACTTCTCTATCAGCATTGAAATAATCCTCCCCAACACATACACAAAATGTATTTGCTAAAAACAGTTTAAGCAAAACTAAAACTATGGTTGTGATCCAAAGCTTTTCTACTCACATTTTTTCTGGTTGTTGAACAGAAAGGAAAAGCATACACTTTAAATTATATTGTATGGTACCAACACTATCCCTTGTATTTGACTTGAATTGTATCACCTTTAATTCATTGTGTATATTGTTCTTTTGTCTGTTATCATCATTATTATATAACCAATGCTTTATTATGATGTCTCTCTTTGTTAATTTCTGCCACTGTATCTTAAATTTTAGCATGCTATCTTTTCTCATACATTGAAGTCCTTGGGGTTCAGTATCACCTCAAGTATGGGGGCCCTAAAATTGCTATTTCAGATTCAAGATACTCTTTAGGTGTGTAGTCACTCAAAACCCCAGAGATGTGTTTTTGTCTAGTCATTCAGAAGGCTGAGTTAATTCCTAGAAAAGACATTTTAAAATACATAAACCTACAAACCTCTAAAAAACACATAAACCCCACAAACCTCTAAAAAATCATATACCATCAGTGAAAAGAGTGGACATGAATGGGAATTTAAAATGAGGAATGGGAGGACATTGTTCATAGTGACAGCAGTATTGTTCAATGAGCAATTGTGAATGACTTTACTCTCAGCAATGCAATGATCCAAGACAATGCCAAGGGACTAATGACAAAGCTTACTATCTACCCCCATAGAAAGAACTGATAAAAAGAGCACTTGTGGATTGTAAAAAAAAATTTTAATGAGGAAATACATCTGACAATTGCACATATTTGGAGGGGCACCGCATGTCTGGAAAGCTGCAGGACCATCAATGCATTCCAGTGTTATCATTATTTTGTTTTCACTGGGCCTGCAATATCCTGGGTATGGCATCTTCATTGGGAATATTACTTTTCCAGGAACATGGTAACTACTTGGCATTTAGTATGAGCTGAGTGTGGCTCTGCTTGGAAACTGGTGGACGTAGAAATCTAAACTGGTCATTGTTCTCCTACCAGCTTCTGGGATCACTTTTCTTTCTTTCTTTTCTTTCTTTTTTTTTTTTTAGCAACAAACATTTATTTTATTTTTTCCTGTTACATGTAAGGGTAGTTTTCAACATTCATTTTCATAAGATTTAGAGTTCCAAATTGTTCTCCCTCCCTCCCTTTCCTCCCCCCTCCACAAGATCACAACCAGGTTATATATGTACAATCCACAAGTGTTCTTTTTATCAGTTCTTTCCATGGGGGTGCATAGTAAGTTTCCTCATTAGTTCCTTGGGATTTTCTTGGATTATTTGCATTGCTGAGAGTAGTTAAGTCATTCACAATTGCTCATTGAACAATACTGCTGTCACTATGCACAATGTCCTCCCAGCTCTGCTCACTTCACTATACATCAATGTTCATTAGTCTTTCCAGATTTTTCGGGGATCATCCTGTTTGCAATGTCCTGTAGCAAAAGAGCATTCCACTACAATCATATAGCACAGCCTTTTCCATCATTCCTCATTTGATGGACATTCCCTTTATTCTCAATTCTTAGCCTCCACCAAGAGTTGCTATAAATATTTTTGTACAATTTTTCCCCCTTTTCTCTTTTTCATGATTACTATTATTAACTGTTTCCCTTCCATCCTATTCCCTTCCCCATGATATTTATTTTATTATCCATCTTCTTTCATCCTAACACTCTTCAAAAGGGATTTGCTTCTGTCTGTCCCCTTCCCCAATCTGCCCTTCCTTCTTTTGCCCCTCTCTCTTTAACCCCCTCCCCTTCGATTTTCCTGCAGGGTTAGAGAGATTACTCCACCCAATTGACTGTGTACATTTTTCCTTCCTTAAGACAATTCTAATGAGATTGAGGTCTTTGAACCAATTCTGATGAGTGTTAAACTCATTTGCTGCCCAGATTAAATAGATTACTCCACCCAGTTGGGTGTGTGTGTTAGTCCCTCCTTGAGGCAGCTCTGATGAGTTTAAGGTCTTTGAGCCTTTTCTGATGAGTGTAAAATTCATTTATTGCCCTGCTCCTCTCCCATCTCTTTCCCTACTCCATAAGCCTTTTCCTGTTTCTTTCATGTAGGATTTCACTTCTGCCATTCCCCCTCCCCCAGTGCATTCCCTTCACCCCTCAATTTAATCCTAAAGATGCCATCACCTAGCTAGGTGACACAGTGGACAAAACATCACCCCTGGCCCCAGAGGGATCCCAGCCAAAACCCAGCCTCAGACACAAGACAGTCACCCACTGTATGACCCTAGGTATGTCCCCACCTCCAATTTTTTATGTGTCTTGTATTTGGAAGTCAAATTTGCCATTCAGTTCAGGTCTTTTCATCACAAATATCTGAAAGTCTTCTTTTTCATTAAAGTCCCATTTATTTTTTCTGCTGAAAGATTATGATGAGTTTTGCTGGGTAGGTGATTCTTGGTTGTAATCCCATTTCCTTTGCCCTCTGGAATATCATATTCCATGCCCTCCGGTCCTTTAATGTACAAGCTGCTAGATCCTGTGCTATCCTGACTGGGGCTCCACAGTATTTGAATTCTTCCTTTTTGACAGCTTGCAATATTTTCTCCTTGACCTGAGAGCTCTGGAATTTGGCTATAATACTCCTAGGAGTTTTCCTTTTGGGATCTCTTTCTTGAGGTGATTGGTGGATTCTTTCAATTTCTATTTTAGCTTCTTCTTTTAGAATTTCAGGGCAATTTTCCCTGAGGATATCTTGGAAGATGATGGCCAAGCTCTTTCCTTGATCATGGTTTTCAGGTAGACCAATAATTTTCAAATTATCTCTCCTGGACCTATTTTCCAGGTCAGCAGTTTTTTCCCAGAAGATATTTCACATTGCTCTCTATTTTTTTTATTCATTTGGATTTGCTTTATTGTGTCTTGGTTTTTCATAAAGTCACTGGCTTCCCTTTGTTCAATCCTCATTCTTAGGCAATTGTTTTCATCAGAGAGCTTTTGTACCTCCTTTTCCATTTGGCCAATTTGACTTTTCAAGCTGTTGACTTTTTTCTCATGTCTTTCTTGCATCACCCTCATTTCTCTTCCCATTTTTTCCTCTACCTCTCTAACTTTATCTTCAAAGTCCTTTTTGAGCTTGAGACCAATTTATATTTTTCTTGGAAGCTTTAGATATAGGGGCCCTGATATTGAAATCTTCCTCTGAGGGTGCACCTCAGTCTTCCTTGTTACTGAAGAAACTTTCTATGGTCCTCACCTTTCTCTGTCTGTTCATCTTGCCTTTCTTTTACTAGACTTTTAGCTCCTTAAAGTGGGGCACTGTTTCCAGGCTGCAGTATCCCAAGCTTAAGAAGTCCCAGGTGGTATGAATTAAGGAGGATCAAGTTCTTCACTTGCCTGCCCTGTTCCCTGGTCCTAGATGACCCCAGACCAACTTGCTAATCAACCAGCTTGTATGTTGTGGTTGTTAGATCTGATGAGCCTGTGCCCCTCCCCCACCTGGGCCACTGCTACTCAAGCCTACCTCCTGGTTCTCAGCAGGGGTGAAAAACCCAAGTTCTGCCTCAGCACCAGCATAGACCCCTGTACTCTCCCCCCTGCCCAGGGCTCAGCCCTCTCACCAGACTGTGAGCTTAGTTCTAGATGACACTGGCACTTCAGCTGATTCAGAGGCTCTAGGGGTTTCCTTCTCTGGTGAGGCCTTCCTGGGACTGGATCTGTGTCAGGGTGACTGTGGGGTTGGGCTTGACTCCTGTATCAGCACAGCAGCTCCCTCCCTTCCAAGCTGTTCTTGGTTAGAAGATGATTTCAGCACATTCTTCTGTGAGTTTTTCTGCTCTGGGCATTTTCCTATGGCATTATTTGGATGTTTTTTGGAACAATCGTCTCACGAGTTTGAGAGCTCACTGCCTTTCCTCTGCTATTTTCGGGATCTCTTTTCAGATCTACCCATCCAACACATCAGCTACAGTCCACTACAGAATTCTGACTAGGCAAGCTGAAAGTTCTTTAGTCATAACCTTCAGATTTAGGTAACAAGAGCCAAGCAAATTACATGTAGGCTATGACTGAGTCTTTTCTTTTGGATCTTTACATCTGAACAGAGATCATAATCCTCTATTACAAATAAGTATATAATTTATATAGGCATTTCCAAAATCTTTTTTGGTTTAGCATGGTAATAAATTTGAGTCAAAAGCAAAAGGTAGGGTAAGAAAGTATGGTTATTATTCTCAACCCTGAGTCCTCACTCCTGCCTTATTATGAATATCTAATAGTAAAAATGTTGGGGCAGCTAGGTGGCACAGTGGATAGGGCACTGGCCCTCGAGTCAGGAGTACCTGAGTTCAAATCCGGCCTCAGACACTTAACACTTACTAGCCACGTGACCATGGGCAAATCACTTAACCCCAATTGCCTCACTAAAAAAAAAAAAAAATGTTCCAGTTGCTATGATGCTGCAATAAAAATTCTTTATCTCCCTATACATTTCATATACTTCATACATCCAGACTTGTATATCACTTCCCCTTTTTCCATTTTCTTGCCCATCTCTAGTAATTTAAATGTCAAGTTTAGAGAATAAGAAGAGCAATGTTTTTGTTGACATTTCTTTTCTCTGACATGACATTAAGTGTAATGATAGATGTAGTGAAGTGGTATAAAGAATTAATTGTTATTTGAGGTTTTTATGACCCCATCTTTTGGCTAGAATTTTTTTTAAAAAACCTTGGCATGCACTAGCCTCTGGGGCTCCGCAAACAGCATGGTGCTTTACCCACTCGTTGTAGCCATCACCATGGCACTGGCACCTCATGTCATCACTGCTTGCCAACGCCTACATGGGCCTGGGAAAATTATAATGATTGGAAGTCTAGTGAGGGCAGTCATGTGACTGTCAGAGCAGCCAGCCAATAGGCTAGCGGCTGTGTGTGGTCAGCCTGGGGTATGCTGGGAACGAGAGAGGAGATTCACCATTCTAGCTTGAAGCTTGAAGGCGACAGGTCGCTGCTGTGTGTTCTCAGCTGATTCCTGGGTGGTTGTATTGTTTAGATTGTATAATTTCCCTTTCCCCATTTTATTTCCTTTCCCTTGATCCTACTGATCCTATTTTGTTGTTGTTGTTGTTGTTGTTGTTGTTGTTGTTGTTGTGTGGTTTTGCTTTGGTTTTGGTGAGGCAATTGTGGTTAAGTGACTTGCCCAGTGTCACACAGCTAGTAAGTGTTAAGCGTCTGAGGCCGAATTTGAACTCAGGTCCTCCTGAATCCAGGGCCGGTTCTCTATCCACTGTGCCACCTAGCTGCCCCTGTTTGTGTTTTTTAAGTTCATTCTTGTTAAATAAATCCTTCTCTATTTTGAGGGAGGCTGTTGGTCTCCTTCCTTGCCCCAATATTGCAGCGAGCCGCTTAGCTTACACTTCCCAATTAAAAATTCGTCCCCACAGTAGTAAGATGTAGTGATAAAAAGAGATAAGCTAACTTTCCTCATTAGCAATCTTTTCATCCTAAAATTCTGTTTTCTTCTTTGCCAGAAGTAACATCGTAAGGTACCATAGACATTATTGAAAATATAACAAACCCTGACTTGCTTCTGGATATCCAGGAGAGTGACTGAGCTTGAGATCCAGCTGTATAAATGCCAGTTGATAGAATGTGAGATGGAGAAGCAAAGACTCGGAAATGTATGATAACTGAATTTAAGTACATAAAGGTCTATCTTATTGAAGAGGAGTTAGACTTGTTCTCAGTGAAATAGGCTGCCTCAGGAAACAGGGAGTTTTCTGTTTTCCCTCACTATTGCTACATGAATATTCCACCTTTTGGGGTCATCTATCTCCTCAAAATTGGCTTTTACTGTATTTCTTGTGTACAAGTTGGAATGAGTGTGAAAGTGTAAGTAAAGCCTCTGGGAAGAAAATGAAATATAGAGCTGAGTTATGGACCTGTCTTAGTTGTGGAAGAAGTCTTGGCTGGTGCATAGTGCCAACAAAGTGTCCCCAAACTGCTTCGGTGCCTTTAGCAGCTCAGCATAAATTGCAATAGAAATACCAGAAACCGGGGCTAAGCTGAAAGTGGCAGTCAGTCACGGCAGCTTCAGTAGTTTCTCTAACTAACCTGGGAATGACTTTATAGGTTTATATGCTGTCTCTTTCTCTCTCGTAAGGATCCAGGGACCTCCCTCCCCTTCTTCAGCTCCTGCTGAAATGGACAGTTGTGTCTCTTCTCATTAAGGACAAAAAGAGCTCTCTCTTCCAATTTCTACCTGCTGATATCATTAATCTCACCAAAGTTTTGCCAAAAACCAGATTTTCATTCATATTAAGGGACAGAGGAATAGATTTATAAAGAATTATCATAATGGTAAGTAAGTGAAGAAGGAATCATTTATAGGAAAACAGCTATCATAGCCTCTTGCCATGGGCAATTGAATCAGCTTCTTCCTCTAAGCTCAACCCCTATCCCAAAGAGGGAAAGAATGGGACTAAATCATCCAACAATTTGCAGGGATATGAGCTTGGAGCTAAGCCCCATTTAACAAGCAAGGCAGAGGAGGGGGAATGAAAGCTCCCATCTGTTCTGCAGTGCTCTTAACTAGCATAGCATACACCATCCATTCTCAGCAGGAGATTGCTCCTCAGCTTCCTACACCCACGATCTACAAGATGTGATTATCCTAAAGAAAGGGTTCAGGGAAGCAAATATCCAGGGATCAGGTGTGCCACAGTAACTGTTCATCTTCCCTTCTCTGAATGGCTCCTCCAAGATGGAACCTCTCCATTATCCATTCACAGCAAGTCCCACATGACCAAAAATGGTGAATTCTGGGGAAAGCACAGCTCAGTTGCTATAAGCCACTTCCAGAGTCTGATGTCTCCATGCCAATACTTGCAACACAGGTGTTATATAAGTCATTATGGGTAATGAGATACACTTGCTTATACCTATCATGGGAGAACTGGTAAAGGAAAATGAAGATTCAAGGATGAAGACTCAAAGTTGGGAAGTGGGAAAAATGGGGTGTATGAAATGGATGCATGCAATAGAAATATATATAATATAGTAGTAGTAGGCCTCCGCCAGTCACAAACAATCATGGATCAGCGCCTTGAAGAGCCACAGGCCACAGTGTGGCTGTGTTTTCTGTTGTATCTACCCCATGAGGAGTAGCTGGAGTGTCCTGTCCAGGGTGCTGGCCTGGGCAGATCAATATGGAAAACAAGCTGTTGCCAATGCAGCAGGTTTTCCCACTCTGTGACATTGGTGGATCCAAAGGAGAGGCAGAGCCAATACAGTTTGGCACCAGTGCCGCCGTAGGAGCTGCCAGAGGGATGTGATGTCCAACATCCAACTGCCTAAGGGACTCTGACTCCTGATTTTTCCTCGGGGTTAACTCCCGAAGCTTTTCCCATATACAGGTATAGCCGCAAGGCAGCGGAGGTTTAAAATCAGGGTTTTCCTTCCCCTAGGCGAATTGCCTACCAAGGCTGATGAGCCCCACCTGCCCGAAGCAACTGGTTTTAAGGCACCAGTGAGTCGCCTTCACCCCTTCTCCTGTTAGTGAAAACAGTTCCACCACGAGAAGGCCAGGAGTTGGGCTTTGGTTGTCAGAGGCTATATGAGACATAATAATAATAAATTATTATATAATAAAATATTTCTTCATTCAGTGTGACCTTATATATGTGCTCCTATACCACATGAAATCTATGCTAGACAGTCCATGCTCTTTTTGTCATTGAATGAATATCAATTGAGCCCACTTTACTCCATTTCTTACTCTTGCTACATAATCAACCAGCCCCCTTGATGATATTTTTTTATGATATTTTTAAACCACTTACGGTATATGATCCTTCATTGTTAACATGTGTCAGCCTATTTACACAAACTTTGAACCTTTCTGTTGTCTTTTGTGAACTACAACTTTCATTCTTGCAAGGCTGTGGGTTTCCATAAATTGTATCCATGGAGCATGTGTTTTTCCAAATTGGATAATTCCTTCAGGGAAAAGTCTAGAGTCATAAGAGGAACATACAATTTTTCAGGTGTGATCTAACCTGCTGTTTTCCTACCACTTAATTTTGTTCCTCCTTTATCATCAATAACCAAAATTTATTTAAAATACAAGTAGTCCTGCAAGCTCATATCACACTCTGGGCAAAAGACTCCTCAATGTTCCAGGTCTTGATTCAGTCAACAATGACACCCACAAATAAAAATATCTGGACTAAAACCATCTATAAAGAATTCCACTTACATTTGGAGTCTACACTTTATGAGAGTGGTGAATGTCTTTGGTGAGCATAGTTCTCCCTGTTTTGTACCTTGATTGATATAAATAAGCATATTGTCATCTAAACAAGTTATTTCTATTGTTATATCTTTCAAAATATCTTTATGGTTTTGTTAAGTAGAATGCCTTCATGCAAGAGAACCGTTGAAGCTGCATTTTGCTTTACTCAGTCAAATGCTTTGACAATCAAACAAACTAGAAGTATAGTAACATGCTTTTGAATATAAAATGCAAAAGGAGTTTTGTATACAATGCTGTAGACTGTTATTTGAGGTTTGTTTTTAAGAAATATGTATATATATATACATATATATATATTCTATTTATTTATGTCCCAGCATTTTTTCTGTGCATATTTTAAAATTTATTACTGAAATTCTTTCCTTTATATTTCTATTACTTCCCACTAACCTCCTTTCAAGTGAAAGTTTTTTCTTGAAAGAAATAGGTACTGTTCAGCAAAATAAATCAACCCATTGGCTATGTTGAAGAATGATACAAATCTCACAATTTATTTTATGTATCTAGTCTTTGCCTCTTTGTCAAGAGAGGCAAAGCATATTTCATAATCATTCATTTGAAGTCACTATCATTACACTGAGCATAACTCCCTGTTTTAGATATCTTGAGACCCTCAGTATCTTCAAAATTGTCATCACCACTACACCTTTCTGTCCCTTAGTGCAGATGTCATCTTGATACACTTTGAGTGTCCAACTACTTCCTCCTTATTAATGGGAGTTAATATATAGATGCAAAACCTCAGAAACTAGGTTGAATAGTTGATAAACTGCTGGGTCTCAAGGCAGGAAAACCTGAATTCAAATCTAGCCTCAAATACTGACTAGATGTATGACCCTAGGCAAATCACTGAACTTTCTTTGCTTCCATTTTCTCCACTATGAAATAGGGATAACAATAATACCCATGTGTCAGAGTTGTTGTGAGATAAAAAGAAATAATATTTGTAATGTACATAACAGTGCCTGGGGCATGCTAGACACTTAATAAATTCTTATTTCCTTCCTTCCATCAAATAGAAGTTAATTTCCTGAAGGGCCCAACTCTCACCCCAATTAGAGTTCATTGCAAGATCCTTATCTAGGCCCCTCCTGCCTCTATGGAGTTGCTTGATGCTACTGTCAGAGCCCTTGTGATAGCTATATCAATTCTCATCCATCCTCCTCATGATTACCTGTCCTCTAATGATTTGTACAGACTTACCCACCATCTCAATATTAGGGAAGTCCATTGAAATCTTCTCACTTATTTCTCCATGACAAACCAAATCAATCATCAGCTGCCCCTCCCCATTTTCCATCCTCTCCATTCATCTGAGAGGTGTTTGAAGCATCCTAATGCCTGTTATTCTCAATTAGTAACAACAAGATGACAACATGATATGGTAAAGAGCAGAATGTGAAGCCTAGAAGACCTGGGTTCAATTCCTGGCTCTGCCACATATAGGTTATGTGACACTGAGCAAATCACTTAATCTCTCAGTGTTCCAGAAAACTTTATAATTCTATAAATTACAGGGAAAGTTTCAATGCGCATTTGAAGGAGCAGAAATTCTTTACTAGGGAGCTCCATACAACAAAGAATTCATAAACTAGATTAAAACCTGAAAGGATGGGATTTTTCTCCCTGGAAAACTAATTGACTTCTTAATTGGTTAAGTGACTTGACCAAGGTCACACAGCTAATAAGTATCTGAAGCCATATTTGAATTCAGGTCTTCCTGACTTCAAGCTCCATTTTCTGTCCACTGTACCATCTAGAAGCCCCATGTCCTTGTCTAGCATTTCTGGAAAACTTAAATTTGTGATGTTTTTTTTCTGTTGGTGTTCTGTGTATTCTCTTGAATTTACTAGTATAACAACCTTAGAGACAAACCTCTACATTCACAGATCCCATTAGCACATGTAACATATAACATGTTTAGGCTAAACTTGTATATGTAATCAGACTTTGTGCTTTTCCCCACACTTGTTGCAATAATCTTTGTTAATATGCTTTTGTCAATGCCACTGTCAACAATTTTCATGTACTCTCAGAAACAAACATGCCTCAGCCTACTACTCAAACTCATTAACTTTCTAATTGTCTCAAACTAGGTTCAAGGACAATCAAGTGCCATATGCAGATATTTCTTCACAAATGACTAAAAATGCTATGTCTCTTTAATTAATTATTTAGCTCTGAGCCCCTACTCTGGTTTGTAAAAATTGAAGAGATCTCTCTTCCTATAAAAATTCACTCTTTTTTCAGAATCAAGCATTTTCGATAAAATAATTCAATTGTGGGCTTTATTAGCTATGTAATTCATTACTAATGTAACAAAATACAAAAAATAAAAACACAAAAACATATTTTAATATTTTACTAATGTATCATCTGTGAGACTGATTCATCTCTGTCTATGGATTGCCTCTGTCAACCCTACACAAATGCTAGAACCATCATTCAATAATTCAGTCTCTCAAGAATACAATTAACTTTAAAAAAAAAGAATACAATTTACTTCTCTCAAGACATTTCCTTATATTTTCTCCAGATGTCTTCTCCAGACTCTCTCAAAGATGACAGCTAACTCTCTTAGTTTCAATCCCTGACAGAAATAACAGTCAAACTATTATAGTTTTATTGAAGACTCCTCAAAGATTATAGTTAACTTTTCATATAACTGGTCTCTCACAATACAAAAGTTAGCTCTCCATGGGTTTAGAGGTAAAATATTATAGTCTTTTGATGTAGTACAGTTAGCTCTTCATAGAATGACAGTTAGACTGTCTTAATCACAGATTCTCACACAATGAAATAGGACAACAGTTAAACCCTTGTAGTCCACTAACAAACACATCACAAATGATGGCTAACCATCTCAATTTCTCAAAACATGACAATTGACTCTTCAGTTTCAGTGCCTAACAAGATTACAGGTAAACTTTTGATAAAAAAAAAAAACAGTTGATTCTTCATAGAAAAACAGTGAAACTGTCAATCTCATTCACCCATAAGATGAATTAACTCATAAAGATTTTTTTTCTCAAATTCAATTGTTGCAAAATACTTGTCTATTGAATTTGGTTTGTTGTGTGTTGATTTTTCAAATATTCATGTCTCCTCCTCAGTTAGCTTTTTTTTTTAAATTGGTGAGGCAATTGGAGTTAAGTGACTTGCCCAGGGTCAAACAGCTAGTAAGTATTAAGTGTCTGAGGCCAGATTTGAACTCAGGTCCTCCTGACTAGGGCCAGTGCTCTATCCACTGAGCCACCTGTCTGCCCCTCAATTAGCTTTTATATGTCAATCTCTAATTTTGCTAATTTTCTCTGGTGGTCTTGCTGAAAAAGGAGAGGGGGGAGAGGGAAGCAGGGAGGGAGGGAGGGAGGAAGGAAGGAAGGAAGGAAGGAAGGAAGGAAGTTTCCCCATTAAACATTTGTGCCTGTGCTATATGCTTTCTTCCCAGTTCCCTCAGACCACCAGAAGTGACCTATTCACACTGCATTTGTGTAGTCAGTGTTGGGGTGGGGGTGGGGGGGAAGGGGAGAGGGGGGAAACTAAGTTGGCAAGAGTAAGTTAACAGAGGTGGAGTCGAGTCAAAGTGAGGCAAACATTTTTGCCTTCCATGATGACATCTTTAAAAAATAAAGTTAAGGGGTAAGAGGAATGCACTGAAAGAAAAGGAAAGGAAGAGGTGGACTGGGGGAAAATAGCTCACATAAAAGAAACAAGAAAAAGCTTATGGAGGGGAGGGGAAGATGGGAAAGGAGCAAGAGGGTCAGTGAGCCTTACTCTTATCAGATTTGGCTCAAAGAAGGAATGACATACAAACTCAAGTAGATATAGTAATATATTGTGTCTTGAGGGAAAGTAGGAGGGAAAGGAAATAAGAGGGGGGAGAGGCAAAGGAAGGAAGGGCCGATTAGGGGAGGGGGCAGTAAAAAGCAAAACATGTTCTAGGAGGATTAGGGTGAAGGAAGATAGAAAATAGAGTAAATATCAAGGGTAGGGAATAAAATGGAGGGTAATACAGTTAGCAATAGTAACTGTGAAAGAAATGACAAGCAGGATGATATCAGAAGGACATATGAAAAATGCAGACAATCAAAAGAGATAGAACTGATGTTATCTAAATACAGATTGAAGTATAATTTTATTTGTTAACTCCTCTTTCTAAAGTTATTTGGTCTATTTTCTTTCACAACCTGTCTAATAAGGAAATGTTTTGCATAACTGCACATGTATGACTTATATTGAATTGTTGGGTTTCATTGCGAGGGTCAAGGACAGAGGGAGGAAGAAAATTTAGAACACAAAGTTTTAAAAAAAGCAATGTGAAAAGTAATGATGAACAGGAGGACTTCAGAGAAACCTGGAAGGACTTACGTGAACTGATGCTGACTAAGAGGAACAGAATTAGGAGAACATTGTACACAGTAACAGCAACATTGTGTTATGAACAATGGTGATAGACTTAGCTCTTTCTTAGCAATGCAATGGTCCAAAACAATTTCAAAGAACTTAATGACAGAACATGTTCTCAACATCCAGAAAAAAAGAACTGTGTTTTATGCATGCAGAGTGAACCATATTGTTTCTACTTTGGGGCTGGGTTTTTTTTTCCCTTCTTTTTGAGATTTTCCCCTTCTGCCCTGATTCTTCTTTCACAATATGACTAGTGCAAAAATATGTTTAATGTGATTGCACAAAAATAATATATTTCAGGGAAGGGAGGGTAGGAGAAAAATTTGGAACTAAAAATCCTATGAAAAAGAAGAATGTTGAAAACTATCCTTATATGTAACTGGAAAATAATAAAATACTTTTATCACAAAAAAATTTAATTAAATTTTAAAATAAAATAAAATTAGGGTTATTCAAGTGGAAGCTAATGACTATGAGACATTAAGAAACAATAAAACAAAATCAAAAGACTGAAAAAAACTTGAAGAAAATGTGAAATAATTCAAAGGACATACAACTGACCTGGAAAATAGATTGAGGAAAGGTAATTTTAAAATTATTGGACTATATTAAAACCATTATAAAAAAATAATCTAGATGTCATATGTTAAGAAATTATAAAGGACTACTGTTCATATATATTAGAATCAGAGGGCAAAGTAGAAATTGACAGAATGAATCAACTAAAATGAAAACTCTCCAGAATACTATAGCCAAATTCCAGAGCTCCCATGGCAAGGAAAAAATACTGCAAGCACCCAGAAACAAATAATTCAAATATCATGGAGACAGTTAGGATCACAAAAGATCTAACAGCTACCATTATAAATAAGTTGATGGCCTGGAATATGATATTATAGAAAGCAAAGGAGCTAGAATTACAAATAAGAATAAACTTACCAGAAAAACTGAGTAAAATCTGGCAAGGTGGGGGTTAGGGCAGGTGGATATTTAATGAGATAAAAGACTTTCAAGCATTCCTGATGAAAACTAGAGCTGAATACAAAATTTGACATTCAAACACAATAATCAGGATAAGCAAAAAAAAAAAAAGTAAACATGAGTAGGTAATCAAAAGAGACATTAAAAGGCTAAATGCTTACATTCTTATATGTGACTACTGTAAAGATGAAAAAAATCTTAGGTGTTACATAGTTGAGTATCTTAGAGGGAATGACTGTGAGTCTATTATGTTTGGATGATCTCAAAACACAAATAGAAAGATGAAAAAGAAGGATAAACTAGTAGAAGGGGGAAAGGAGAAGAATGGGGGAAACTATCACCAAAAGAACCCTTTCAAAGAAGAGTCTGTACAATATAGGGGTAAGTGGGGAGGGAGCAGGTGACACTTGAACCTTTCTCTCATTTGGACTAATGAAGGGGTGTAAGGATTGGAATGACGCTATCTGCTGGAGACTTAATGTAGAAGAGCTCCACCCATGAGGTGAAGGTCTTTGAGGGCAAGACCATGCGTCTTTTCTTTGGCGTGAGGAAGTGACGTTTGCTTGTGGGAAGAAGAACGGGGGGCCTGGTGCTCTGACTCTCGATTTTTCCTGTGGACTCTGGCAGAGAGGGGAGCTAGAAATGTGCTCTCCCTTTAATAGATAAATGAATATAAGCCTTTCTCTCTCTCTTTACCAAATTCTTATTCTCCTTAATAAATGCTTAAAAGCTTAACTCTTGCTAAAGCTTATAATTTATTGGCGACCACTCATTAGATATTTAAGCAGACTAACTAAAATTTTAGCCCCTAACAGGGGGGCGGGATATGTGTGTGTCTGTGTATGTATATGTATACATACATATACATATACAACACACACATAGTTGGGTATATAAATTTATCTTATTGAATAGAGAAAAAGTAGGGAAAAGCTGTAACAGAAAGAGGGAGGGCAGATTAAGGGAAAGCAATCAGAAGGAAAGCAAACTTTTGAGGAGGGGACTAAAAAGGAGACAAATGGAAAAGAATAGGATGAAGGGAAATAAATGGTTAGTGATCATTTGTGAATGTGGATACACTTGTGCATAAAACAGAAGAGGATAGCAGAATGGGTTAGAAACCAGAATTGAACAATATATTGTTTACACATACAGAATTAAAATAAGTGTTCTGGACAAGAATCTATTGTGCTTCAGCTGAAGTATAAAAGGCAGGGGTAGCAATCATGATCTTAGACAAGGCAAAAGCAAAAATAGACCTAAATAAAAGAGATTTTTGTTCTAAAAAGCTACCAGAGACAATGGATTTAAATCAATATTGAATATGTACCAAGTGACATAGTATCCAAATTCTTGAAGGAAAAATTAATTGCTACAGGAGGAAAGAGTAAAGTTATACTACTGAAGGACCTCAATTTAACCCCTCTATACAAATCTAACTGTAGAATAAATAAGAAAGAAGTTAGGGAGCTGAATAGCATTTTGAAAAAATTAGATATGACAAACATCTAGAGAATATTGATGGGAATAAAAAGGAGTGTGTCTATTTCTTAGCTGTCTGTGGCACCTTCACAAAAATGAGCATGTATTAGGTAACTAAAAACCTCAAAAACAAATACAGAAAAAGCTTTGACAAAACAACACCACTCCCCATTTAAAAAAGAAAATACCAGAAAGCCTGGAAGCTTTTCTTAAAATCATAATAACTGTCTAAAACCAAGAGCAAGCTTTATCTATAATATGTATAAGCTAGAAGTATATCCAATAAGACCAGGGGTGAGTCAAGGATGTCCATTATCACCATTATTATAAAATTATTATTAGAAAAGTTTTATTAGAAATGCTAGCTACAGCAAAAGACAAGAAAAATAAAGTAATAAGAACAAGCAATGAGGAGACAAAATTATCACTTTTGCAGATGATATGATTGAATCCTTAGAGAACCCTAGAAAGATAACTAAAAAACTAATAAACACAATTAACAACTTCAGCAAAATTGCAGGATATGAAAAACACCCACAAAAACAGTATGTCTGTATATTACTAACAAAACCCAGAAGTAAGAGATAGAAAAAGAAATTCCATTTAAGATTACTACAGCCAGTGCAAAATGCTTGGGAATCTACTTGCCAAGACACACACAGGAACACAATTACAAAATACTCTTCAAACAAAGACAGATTATAAATAAGTGGAGACATATAAATCACTCATGGTTAGGCCAAAGCAAGAAGGAGCAGTTTAATAGAATCAGGAAAATCTAAGTTCAAATCTGATCTCATACTTACTAACTCTGTGACCCTGGACAAGTCAATTAACCCTGATTTTCCTCAGCTCTTCACCTAAATTTTTTTTTAAATGGGAGGCACAGTTTAGAAGGAAATGGCAAACCACTCCAGTATCTTTGCCAAGAAAACACCAAATGGGTAATGAAGAGTCAGACATGACTGAAAGGACTCGACAACAAAGGCAGATTTCAATAGTCATATAAAAATGCTCTGAAATAACTATTAGAGAGACATTTTTTTTAATTGAGGTACTACCTTATACCCATCAGATTGGCTATGATAGAAAAGTAAAATGACAAATGCTGAGGGAATTTGTGAGAAGACATGTGCTAATTTACTGTTAGTGGATCTATGAACTAGTCCAACCACTCTGGAGAACAATTTGGAACTATGGCCAAAAAGGCTGTAAAAGTGTGCATATCCTTTGGCCCAGCAATGCCACTACCAGGCCTATACCTGAAGAAGACTTTTTTTAAAAAGAGTAAAAGGATCCATATGTACAAAAATATTTATGGTAGTTCTTTTTGTGGTGTCAAAAAACTAGAAACTAATGGGATGCCCATCAACTGGGGAATGGCTAAAGAAATTATGGAATATGAACATGATAACATTCTATTGTTCTATAAGAAATGATCAAGGGAATAGTTTCAGAAAAATATAGGAAGATTTACATGCACTGATGCAAAGTAAAATGAGCAGAATGAGAACAATCTACAAAGTAACAGAAATATTATAAAAATAATAAACTGTGAAAGATAATGACTCTGATCAATACAATGATCTACTATAACTCCATGATGTTGCTATCCACCTCCAAATGGAAAATAGATGAACTCAGACTGCAGATTGAAGTATATTTTCCCTTCTTTTATTTTTTCTTTTTTTCCCCCAGAACATGACTAAGGCAAAAATGTTTTGTGTGACTTCATATGTATAATTATATTGTACACACAGACCATAGATATTTGGTGTGTTTATAGATAGTGTGATGTATAAAATTCTAGCTGTGATGTCTAAAATCTAATGAGTTGTTGCCTTAAATTAGAAGCTTAGCAAGAGTTTAGCTTTTTAAGTATTTATTAAAGTGTATTAGAATTTAATGAAGAGAGAGTTGGTATAGCCAGAAAGAAACTCTTACTTTTCCTAGCAGTCCACATGAAGTTCTCCCACCAAGCCAATGTCTGAACATAAAAGAAAAAAGATCCAGCAAGCCACCTCACCTTCCTCTATGTGACAGGCAGTATGCTAAGTGCATTTTGCAAATATTAACTTACTTGATCAATTTGAATCAAAGAACCTACAGGGTTCCTTCAGGTAAACTTCATTTGATGCCCAACAAAACATCCAATGAATGCGAATAATACTTCCCTTCTTGAGAATATTACCCTCTGCCTTCCAGTTCTAAATCTTCTCAGTTTCTCTGAAGGAAATAATGAAATTAGCCAAATCAACATTTTCTATTCCTTTACCTTCCCTCAGAGAATGGTAATAACTTTTAAGTGTTGACAAAAGGTTGAAGCATTTTAGTATTTCAGTAAGGTGAGAGCTCTGCAAATACTATACCATGAAACACCTATGAAATAAAAGCCTACCCATAATTACTCATCAGCAACAATAAATCGTCACTGTGCCAGGTTTAACAGGCTCCCCCAGCATTGACCTGAAAACATCCACCAACTCCTGTAACTGCCAATCACAGTGAAAAAGTACTGCCTGAAAGCAGTGTTTATTCAGGTCAGGGTAGAAATGGGAACATTCAGCTGCAAGACAGCAACATACACTGGCCCAGGAAAGAGAGATCAAACCTGGTAAGAAATTAATGCCAAATCAGCAAAAGTTCAAGATTCTAAATCCACAACCTCATGAGACCTACATTATATATTTTAAATAAATTCTGGAACAGTGGACCAAGGAAGTGGAAGACTGTGTGTGTGTGTGTGTGTGTGTGTATTCCTATTTGTTCACATTTATTTTAACTATCCATTTTTAATATTCATGGAGGAGGGGGGCAGCTAGGTGGAGCAGTGGATAAAGCACTGGCCTTGGATTCAGGAGTACCTGAGTTCAAATCCAGCCTCAGACACTTGACACTTACTAGCTGTGTGACCCTGGGCAAGTCACTTAACCCTCATTGCCCCACTATAGATAGATAGATAGATAGATAGATAGATAGATAGATAGATAGATAGATAAATATTTATGGAGATATTTTTAATAGAGAACAAAAAATAAATCATTCACCAATATTCAAACACACAGAAAAAACATGAGTCCAAGCTTCCTTTTTAATAGAGAAATTATAGAAGACCTTTGCCCTCTAGCATCTCCGTCTCAATGCAAAGAACCATATTGGGTGATGTTTAAAGTATACTTTGAAGTTTAGCATACCTTATTTCAATCATTTCTTGAAGGCATAACTGTCTGAAATTCAGATATGGTCATTATATAGAATCAGCCACAGTAAAAAAAAAATTTGATGAAATCTCTGGGGTATTTTATCTAATAAAGTAGGATTATTCTTGGGTAACAGACTTAATACACAAAGCTGAGGCATTGTGGGGAGAGAGTTTACTTAAGTTCATATCCCTCCTCACTCAACACCAAATCTGTGAAAATCAGTATGTAGGGGCGGAGGGAGGAAGAAAGATTTGAAATTGGAAATCTTATCTAAACAAATGTTGAAAACTAAAATAAATAAACAAAATTTTAAAATAAAAATAAAATGAATGTTAAAAAAAAGAAAATCAGTATGTAGCACCATATACTATACTGACACTATCTCATTTTATGAGTACATAGTTTACAATATTAAAGTCAAGTTTTATTTTATTGAAAGAATAAGGAAAACTAACAGGTGCTTTCTTCCAAAGATCTGGATGAATCTCTGTCACCATTACAAATATGCAGGTTCTGCACTTGCTAATTCCCCAGAAAGTTTTTCAGCATTGCCCTCAATATTCTTTTGCTCTCTGCCTATTGCCCTCTTTTTTGTGCAGTGAATAAAAGTACAAATTAGTTCCTCCTTGGGCACAGCATCTTCTTTCATTAGGTGCTGCTATCTTTTGCTATCTAACACCAAATGAGCCATACTCTCCTCCTTTTCTTTCTCTCCCCATTCTCTTGTACTTCCCTACCTCCTTTTTCCCTGCAGAATTCTCGCAGTCAAAGAATTCTCTCTTGACGTTGTGCCTCAGTTGTCTTTTGTCTAGTTAAGCAAACTCTGAAACCTTCCTTCCAAGGAAAAGCTCATGGTTATTTTTTTTCTTGTCTAGTAAGAGACAGACTAAAGTAGAGTAACATTTTGCTAACATTTAGAAAAAAATTAATTTCATATTTTATTTTTTCCCAATTACATATAAAATAATTTTAAACATGGGAGCTTATGAGATTACCAATTATAGTAATGTAGATGGAGAAAGGACCAAAACAGAAGCATGTGGGTGCCCACAATTAGAGGCTGTGACCTAAATGAGGATATAGCAAAGGAAACTGAGAAGTAGTGACCTGATAGGTAGAAGGAGAACCAGGAGAGAGAGGTGTCCTAAAAAACTAAAGAAAGTATCAAAGAGGAAAGGGTGACCAAAGTATCAAAGTCTTGAAAGAGTCAAGAACAATTTGGATTTGACAATTAAGAGTTTACAGGTAACTTTGTAGAGTGCAGATTTGGTGGAATAATGAGGATAGAAGACAGATTGTAAGGGATTACAAAGAGAACTAGAGGAGAGAAAATGGAAGCACCTATTGTAGAAAACCTTCTCAAGGAGTTTAGTCATGAAGGTCAGATGACATAGGATTATATAGAAAAAAGATATAGAGATATTAATGATAGTGGGAAAAGATCAAGTGAAGGTTTGTTGTTTGTTTTTTGTTTTTTTGGATGATGGACGTGTTTGTAAGGCAATAGAGGAGGAACCAGTAGACAGGAAGAAATTGAAAGTAAATGAGAGGGGCAGCTAGGTGGTGCAGTGGATAGAGCACCAGTCCTGGAGTCAGGAGTACCTGAATTCAAATCTGGCCTCAGACATTTGACACTTACTAGCTGTGTGACCCTGGGAAAGTCGCTTAACCCCAATTGCCTCACCAAAAAAAAAAAAA
Source organism: Dromiciops gliroides (assembly GCF_019393635.1). NCBI lineage: Eukaryota > Metazoa > Chordata > Mammalia > Microbiotheria > Microbiotheriidae > Dromiciops > Dromiciops gliroides. The sequence goes on from NC_057863.1 coordinate 192,654,552, forward strand.
AAAAAAAAAAGAAAGTAAATGAGAAAGTGGAGAAGATAGAGTAAACTGTTGGAAAGATGAAATGAAATGGGATCACTGTGCAGGTATTGGGGGGGTGATGGTTTGCTCTGGTAAAGAGTAGAGCCACCTCTTCCAATTGAGATAGGGGTTGAAGTAGTTGCAAAAAGTATATGAGTGATATGAGATGAGGAAGAGGAGAAAAGGGAAGCTCACAGCAAAAAACCTCAATTGTTTCTGCAAAGTATGAGACAAAGTTCTCAACTGAAAAGGTAGGAAGAAGGACAGCTTCTCTCCTTCAGCAAAACCTCAAGGAAGGTTTGAGTATGGATGAAAAGTTTTGGAAGATTCTCTGTGAAAAAAGGGATAGTGAGTTGATAAAATAGGTAACTATTTTAAAATAGGTAACTGCCTAGCAGCAGTTGAGGGCTCAGTTGAGGTTGTGTAACATAAATTTTTAGTGGAGCCAGTTAGAATGATTGCATGATTTTCTCTACCTTTGTGTATAAGAGTAAAGGCAGCAGATGGTAGAAGTGATCTAAGACTAACGCCTTTTGGTTCAGTCATCTAAGGGTGCCAGGGACTCAAGAGGACAGTGTAGAGTTGAACTGGTTTACTAAGGAATCAAGATGGGGTGAAAAATAAAGTGGCTAGAGTAAAGATGATAAAACTGAAGAAAACTGAATCATTGAGGTATTGGAAGTCATGGTATGAATAATATTTGGTAAGACATAGCATAGGGAGAGGTAGAAAGCCAAATAAGAGAATTTCCAAATTCTTGAACATTCTTGTATTTTGTGTGTGATGCAAAAATCAAGGGTATGACAATCTTTGTGGCTGTTAAGGGCTAAAATTCTAGCTAGTCTGTCTAAAATATCTAATGAGTGGTCGCCAATCAATTACAAGCTTTAGCAAGAGTTAGACTTTTAAGCATTTATTAAGGAGAATAAGAATTTGGTAAAGAGAGAGAGAAAGGCCTAGATTCCTATCTATTAAAGGGAGAGCACATTTCTAGCTCCCTTCTCCGCCAGCGTCCTCAGGAAAGAGACCCAGAGTCAGCGCCAGTCTCTTCCTTCCTCCTCCCACTAGTCTGCGTCACTTCCTCCCCGCCAAAGAAAAGACTCCTGGTCTTGCCCTCAAAGACCTTCGCTTCATGGGCAGAACTCTTCTACAGTAAGTATCCAGCAGGTGGCGTCATTCCAATCGTTACATGGCTAAGGTAGAGTGAATGAGTAGGCCATGGGAAAAGAGTTGGTTGATAAATTAAATGTTTAGGGTGTTTGAGGGAATGTAAGTATATATGTTGAAATTCCCTACTATGAGGGCAGGTGTTGAAGAAAAAAAGATTGTGAATCAGATACTGAATTTGTCTATAAACAAGAGTTATAAGAATTTTGATTGGGTGGTTGATATAGATTTCATAAACTTCAGAAGAGAAGTTACTGAGTGATGGATACAGAGGGAGAAACAGGAAGTGGTGATGAGAAGTAAAGAGTATTTCAATTCCCCTACCTCAACCAATGAGCCAAGGGGAAGGAGTGAAGGTGCAGCCAGTACTGGAAAGGGTAGCCAGGGATGCTGTATCATCAAAGGGAGACAAATCTTGGTGACTTCTAGAATATGGAAGGAAAAGGAGAGGAAAAGATTTAAGTTGAAAGTAAGTTTCTTTCCAAATGGAATAGACATTGCAAGAGGGCACAGTGAGTACCATTTGGTTGGGACTTTGAGATGGGAATAAAGGAATGGAAATAAGGAATCATGTGGTAGGAGATGAGGAATAAGGTTTGGATGGAGACCTAGCAGGGTTAAAAATCACTGTATATGTAGGTTATGATAAAGTGAATGAAAGGGGCCTCTCATCTTCCCAGATATCAGATAGGAGACAAGCATAGCATGAAATGGGAGGCACATGGTGTCCTCCCTTTCACCTCTTCCTTCTGAAGGCTAGAGAGTAGGCAGGAGATGGTTCCACATTCTATGGTAGTTGATCCAACACAGCAGAAGAGGAAGGCCCATGGAATTTAGTAAACAACAGAAATGGGATTTAAACTCAGGTCCACTACCTCCAGAGCCAGTAGTCTATTATATACCACACACATTCCTTGATTTTCACCTAATATTCTTGTCCTATATTCATTGTGGTGAGTTAGTCTATCCTTAACAAGGACTACAACTCTGTCAGTCAGTTCTTTCAGTCTCCTCCACTTTGGGTATTGTAATCTAAGGGAAAGACCACTATTCTTTCAGTTACATCTTTTATCTTTTCACTATCTCAGGTAGAGATGCTATCTGCAGGGCCACCTGGTATTCTGGCCCCCTCAATTGGAGATGCTATGCCACTAAAATCAGTTCCTATCCCTGCCATCATATAAGGAATCTTTAAAAAATGAGAAGTTAAAAGAGAAAATGTTGTACCTTACTAGTCTTGAGAATGAACCCCCAAATCTGAAATAGTTTTAGAAAGAATTTTATCATGTCATTTAGTAAAGGAGAGAGCTAGAAAACAGTGTGCCTCCCTCCTCAAGTCTTTATGAGGTTATATTACATAGCATTCAGACAAATGCATGATGACATATGCCTGATCAGCATATGCAGTAAGTAGTTTCCAGAGAAGGGCAGTTTGAGATGTATATTAGCAAAAAAGTATAAACTTTCAAATTTGGGGAACCCAAAACAAAAATTTGGGGTGGACCCAAAACAAAACCTGAGTAGGATCTAAGTATTCCCTAAAATCATTCAGCTTCTCAAGAGAGTCTCTGAGGTCAGCCTGACCTCTACAGTAAGCTTTTGGGTTAGACAATTTTTAGCTACACAAAGCTAGGTTTAAACAATATTAATAAAAGATAAGTAATAAAATATTTTCCTCAGAACCTACTTCATAAATACATAAAAACCTAAAAATGTCCCTTAAGTCAGTTGCTGAATTTTCTATCTACATAAACCAAATTTCAACCCAGAGCAAATTTTTACAATTGTATCATAAAGTACTAAAAAGTATCATTTATAACAGAAATGACAGTGCTACTTCTATAGCCCAAGGAACCTCTCTAACGCTATAAGTTATAGTGAGTTATTGTTATACATGGAACATGTTTCCACTGATGAATTCTATCAATTTACATAATATTATATAATTGAAATGTTATAAAAATATATCATTATATATTATTAGTATAATATTATGGTTTATATGTTAATGCACAAAATATTAATACATATATATTTTTACATATATCTATATTTCATAAGCACAAGGAACTTCTATACATACATACATATGGGAGAGACAGACAGAGAGAATATTCCTTAATTGGATGGCACTGTATACTGGCATTAATTACATGTATATAAAAACACATATATGTATATATACACATGTGTGTACACCTCTGTGCATATCCTAAGAAAATGTACAATGATATCTAGTTAACAATTTTTTCCATGTTTGAGAATGGGGACTTGAATAAAAAGAAGTGTGACTCTCAAAAGACCAAATTACCACCACCATTTTATAAAGAAGGAACAATATTTTGAAGGAGTAGGACATGATCTTCGACTAGATTTGAAGGATGAATAAGAGAAAAAGTTAAAGATGACTAAGGGTTTAGAAGTTGATTGTTTTCCATTTCCTCTGCTAAGCACTTTGAGTATAAACTCACCTAGGTAGCACATGTATGACATTAGCAGAGACAAGAGAATAGAATATGAATTCAACATGTACTCCATAGACCCTCCCACAAGGACTGTGGATACAATTACTCATTAAAAAAGGATTAAATCATGTGAAATAGGTAATTTGTCTGTTATTCTAGAGAGTTTTGTAAACTACAAAGAGAAAGATCTTTCCTTGTGAAAAAACATGGAAAGAAATCTTGAAAAGAGACAGTAATTGATATCCAGAGAGAACTGAATAACGAATCTTTGTTTTTAGAACTAGAAAGTCAGCTGTAACAATATTGGTTAGAGTTGTCTCTGGCTAAAATCACTCTCACAGGTGATATATTGAGAGTTGTTAAATATTTTATTATTTGCTACACTGTTAATATGGCCAGTAGGCAGTGAAACGAATTCATCTTCCTGAGTTCAAATCTGTGTAATGATGGGCAAGTCACTTAACCCCGTTTGCTTCATTTTCCGCACTTGCAAAATGAGGTGAAGAAGGAAATGGCAAATCACTCCAGTATCTCTGCAAGAAACCCCAAAATGGGGTGAAAGATTTGGACACAACTGAACAACAACACTATCAATAAACTATATAGATAGTAATTTCAATGTTTAAGCCAAGGAAAAAGAGAGACAGAGAGAAAAACAGAGACAAAGGAGAGAGAGAGAGAGAGAGAGAGAGAGAGAGAGAGAGAGAGAAGCAAAAGATTATAGGAAAGAAAATGGAACTCAGAACCAGCTGATGAATTAAGGGAAATGTTGGAATTTCAGTAATATAGTTAGTAATAATTGCCAGTATATATGCCTCAAATGCCTTAGAACCTGGGATGTGAATGAATAAAAGAGCTAGTAACAATGAGAAGGGGTGATCACCCCCACATAGGCTACACACTGGGATTATCAATCCTAAAACTTTGCTACAAGAATAAAGTCTGAGGAACAAATGACAGAAAGGAAAAAATCAAATTTTTTGAGTTCAGGGAGACTGCTACATTTAGATCTAAAAATGAATCCAATACATCTATACTAAGAGAAAAGGGCTATAGGAGATTCCTTCCTAGGGCCATTCTCCCCCCACCCCACCCCCCATCCCCCATCCCCATGAAACATATGAAAAATTTAATAGTAGCCTTTACAGGAACAAGACTCCTGCCCTTGTTCTCCAACTTATTAGTGACTGTAATAGTGGGAATTTCAAGCCTGATAGGAAATTTCAATGACAGCATGCTGATTTGGGGACAGGCACCAACTTATACTGTCCTTGCCATTTAGGCAGCTGCTGAAGGGCCAGTCCTTTAAAGGGGGCATCCTCTTTGGTTGAATCTTACCTCACTCATGCTGCTGTGAGTGATAGCTGGAAATAAGGGCCAGGCAGTCCACAACCACAGTCATTCTTTTGTGACACTGGCTCCCTCCTTTATAACCTTAGTCTTGTTCTGGCTCAGTTCATTAAATAACAGAAGCAGGCTGTCAGTTTGTGACATTCTACATTAAATATTATGCGCTCACCACTAGGGCAGAAAGAATGGGTACTGTTATCACAAACGGACATTCATTCTTCACACTGGTCACAGTGAAGCAATTTTCTTGTGCAATTAGTAAATGTTAATTTCACACACACACACACACACACACACACACACACACACGCCAGAAAAAAATATATTTATGTTGTTAATTAAAGTAATGGGGCTGGGAGATTTGAAGCTGGGACTGTAATCAGCTCCATTCACAGATACAAAGTTCAGAGCCTGAATGAGTCTGATTGCCGTCAGAACTCACAATGCTCATCATACAATCAGATGATTCCATTTCTCCATACCCTTTCCTAATTAAACTGAGCAACCAATGACTTCTTCAGGAGAGATAATCTTCTAAATTATTATTTTTTTTTCTTTATGGTGTTTGGTTGAAATATTGTTGTTACAGCCATGCCTCTACACCCTTTAGACACAAATGACCTTATTTGGAAGTTTTAACCTTCCTCGGATTTCTTCCCAGTTGATTTGCTACTTGTGTGTGCTAGTGTATTGTTTCAAGAGAGCAAGGTCTTTGAAGCTCCTCTCCTTCAGCCCCTCTCCACCAACCCCTCCCTAATGATTTCAAGCTGCTCTGAAAACTGCTTTGAAATTCTGGCGGCAACCATATGTTTTTAGAGAGGAGCTCCTTTCAAAGAAGTCTGAGAATGAATATCTTTTAAGAGGACTTGGTGGGGTTGTGTTTAATCAGACTGGCAAATGGGCCTTCATAACCTTTATCTTGCTGGACACCTCAGTAAAGGGTATTTTTTCATTATAAGAAGCAAAGAAACCCACAGATTTTTCTGAGCCAGGAGAGTCAAATTGATAAACACTGAGTTGACTTTCCCTCTATTTACAATAATAGCAGTGGCGACTTTGCAAATGCAACTGTGATAATAGCATAGGAATGAAATTCTTTGTATTGATTTTTCCCCAAGGTTAATAAATTCACTGGGAGGTGATTTATTAACAAATTTAAAACTAAGATGGAAAAACAATGAAACCACTGCTAAATCTGATTTGTTTAGACATTTCTAAATGTCTTTGAAGGCAAGGTAAAAATGAAATTACTGTCATGTTATTTAGTAACTATAAAATGACACCACTTCCAGTTAAGATGGAAATGAAAAGACCATGTAGGAACCCAGCTCTCGCCCACATAGCCCAGCAAAAATCTAAAATGGCATTGATAAAGTAATTATTAAGAAAACTGAAAAATAAAAGAAATAGCTGGTCTAGGACTGCACAGAGAGAAGGCCAGAAGTCTGCAGTCATTGAGATATGGTTGTACCAGGATAGCCAGTCAAACAACCTTCAGGATATGGACCCCGAAACCTGTGGCACTTTGAAGGAGCATTCTGAATGAGTGAGGGAGAGGTCAAAGAGAGGTGAAAAGCCAATATTGGCTCTATTAATTGGGACCTAATATCAGTGAGATATTACCTCTGGCCTATGAGAAGAGAAATGGGGAACAGAGCCAGATTCATAGGTTCTTTTGTAGGGAAGCAATGCCCAACTCTTGGGGTTCTGGGAGCTACAGCAGGAAACCTGGAAAACTAGATGTAAAGGCCAGAAATCAGAAATCCAAGTACAAGCTTTCATGTCTAACTGGGCTTTCAGGACCATGGCAGGTGTGTAATCTAAGATTCTAAATGTGGATTCTAATCTGTTCCCCCTGTTTTGAGGGAAACTGACTAAAATCACTGATAAAACAAGTTTAGGTTTTTAAGGGTTTATTGAAAATTAGAAAGAAAAAGATTGAGAACAGAATTCCAACAGCCTGGCATTCCTATCTTTCCTCAAATTTCCTGTGAAGTCCTCTGCTGCCACTACCACCATCAAGTCAGGAACCCAAAAGCCCAAGCGCTCTCTACGCAGGCTCCTTCTCCTCCTTCCTGTCTCCTCCCAGAAAATAGGAGGCTCCTCAAGTTGATTGGCTGGTAGCCTTGATAGACAGCACCCATGAGCAAACGTCATTTCCTGATGCCAAGGAAAAGCCACAATGCCTCTGAGGCATTTTCCTCATGGTGGAGCTTTCCCACAGCAAGTCTCCAGTAGGTGGCATCATTCCAATCATTACACAGGTAAAGGAAGCAACTCCTGATTTAAAATTGTATAATGCAAAGACAGAGACCACATAACCACATTGTACCACCAGAATATTGATATGGAAGCCAGAGATAGTGTAAAAGAGTGGAGATTGCTACCAGTCACTTTAACCAGAATGACAGCAGCAGTTGGCATCCAAACTAAATAGGGAACAGAACCAAAATGACCTACCCAAACCTTCCAAGAATGTTTGAGGGGTCAGAGTCTGTCCCTAGCAGAAAGTTCCAATCTCAAAACTGATGCAGGAAATATAAATAAATGTAAGAAAATACTAAACACCATGAAGATATAAGGAATATTGTCAGGCAACAGGTCAAAGCTTAAAAGAAAAGAATATGACAACAATACAAATAAAGCCTCACAGAAAAAAAAATAATGTCTTGCTAGCAAATATCTACTATCAAAAACAACTATGCTAGAAAGCTGGTTGAGGAGAAAGAAATCAAGAATCTTTAGATTTACTGAAAACCATGACCAAAGAAGAAAACTGAAAAATATTATTTCGAGAAACCATACAAAGAAACCATCTATATTTATTGTAATTAGTAGGCCAAATGGAAATAGGAAAAATCCACCCCCTGAAAGAAACTCCAAAAGAAAATATTCCAAAATGTCACAGACAGAATATGGAGTTTACAAAGAAAAAAGTACTTCAAACTCCAGAAAAGTTCAAAAACCAAGAAGCCATAGTATGGATCATAGAAGACCATGTCACAATTAATATAAAGGAGAAAAATTGTTTGGCATATGATATTCCAAAATGCAAAAGATAAAGGCTTACAAGTAATAATAACTTACCCTGCAAAATTATGGATAATCTGACAATTGGAGCAATAGACTTTTAATAGACTAGAGGATTTTCAATAATGCTTGAAAAAAAGACCAGACCTAGGGGAAATCATGAAAGACAAGCACAGAGCCAAGAAAAAAAAACCTAGATAGGTCAATGTATTTGAGTAATCAGAAAGAGCTAAACAATGCCAAGGGGCTTATAAACAAAGAGAAATAGAATAGACAAATTTCCTACAAAATCTGTCTTCAAGGGGTCATGAAAAGAATAATGGAAGAGTTGTTATTGCTTTTTTTTTTCCCAAAATGAAACCAAGAGATCAACTAAATTATTAATGGAAACAATTCATAGCTTCAGTAAAAGAGCAGTTAAAAATATTTTTAAATGTTAAATAGCAGTTTAAAAAAACACCCAGTTATCAATCTTTCTGTATATAACCCAAACAACCTAGGAAGAAGGAAGAGAGAAAAAATTCCACTGAAAACAACTATATGTATATGTATGTATGTATATATATATTACAGAGAATGCATTTTATGAAGAAAACTATGATCAGCTCTTTAGAGTAATAATAAGAAAGAATAATTGTATCATGTAATACAATTTTTAAATTACAATATTGTCCAAATTTATTTATTTATTCAGTGTTTTATCAATCATTCTACTTAAGGGTTGATTTTAAAGGAAAGCATATTTAAAAGAAAAGCATACTAAGTGGGACTTCGGAATCTAAAGAAGCAAGTGATGTAGGGATGGATTTAATTGATTGTGAGGAATTCCAAAAAATTACATGACTCAGTTTCTAAGTTTTATTAAAAGACTCTGATGGGGGCAGCTAGGTGGTGCGGTGGATAAAGCACTGGCCCTGGATCCAGGAGGACCTGAGTTCAAATCAAATGTCAGACACTTGACACTTACTAGCTGGGTGACCCTGGGCAAGTCATTAACCCCCATTGCCCGCAAAAAAAAAAAAAAAGACTGTGATGGCAAGAGGGAGAACACCCAAAGGAAAAAGTTGTCTTGGTTAGGGAGATGGAAATGGTTATATTTATAGTGAAAAATGATGGTTATTTCTTCATTATCCTAATCTCCTCCTCATGGGGGGTTCATATCCTATTTTTTAATTCTTTGGGTGCTAAGATACCCGCAAGGCAGGTACCTTTCTCAATAGGGGTGTGTTTTGGGGGTTTAAATGTCATAAGATTAACTTAAGGACACATTTCTGCACATGTTCCTAAAACATGTTTAGACTTGTCAGATCCCAAGGGTCTCTCTGTTTAGGAAATCTCTTTACTTTAATATCTGGTTTCTAGGTACAATTTCTCCTTCCTGTCATCCAGGATTATTAATCCCTGACTATCGTTTCCTTATGCTTCTGTTGATAGTGTTTATTGATAAGGACTCAAATTCTGTGGTAGTTTATCTGTTAACCCTTTTAGGTACTATTTTTTTTAGTGAGGCAATTGGGGTTAAGTGACTTGCCCAGGGTCACACAGCTAGTAAGTGTTAAGTGTCTGAGGCCAGATCTGAACTCAGGTACTCCTGACTCCAGGGCTGGTGCTCCATCCACTGCGCCATCTAGCTGTCCCTTAGCTACTATTGATAAGAACTCAAACCTTAGGTTAACCCTTCTGGCCTCCTCCATCAGAAGTATTAACTCTCCAAATAATTAAGAGGAACCAGTAAAGTAGCAAATGAAGTGATCAAAACAGGAGGAAAGAAAAGAGGAAATACAAATTCAGGGGATAGGGCCTCATGCAGAACTCTCCCATGGGAGAGAGAGAGAGAGAGAGATTTGGTAATGGAAAATGTAACCTTACAATTCAATATTGGGGAGATTTGGTGCTCAGAGAGCTCACTACTTCTAAGAGAATTCTATGCCTGTGTGGATAGTCTACTGACTCAGGGGAAGGGGAGTCATAAATCCTGGGGGAATCCAGTATCCAGAAAGGTGGGAAAGCAAGAACCCAGAGATTTCATGGCAAATGGGAAAATGATCATGAGTGAGAGAAATAAAAACTGAATGCTATTATCTCAACTAGAAACAGAATGCTGTTATCTCAACTAGAGACAAAAGGATGTTGATCTCAAGGGAAGAAGGGCATTTGGGGCCTCAAAGCCAGCAGACTGGTTGGTTTGGAGTGTCAAAGGTTGAAACTAGTTTGTACTGCTTAATTAATTTGTACATATTGCCTGACACACCCCTGGGAGGAGAGAGGACACATTTTAATGCACATGGGAGGTATATAACAGGAGGAGAGCCATGTTGGGGGGAAATAGGTAGAGATATTTTGGGAAGAATGTGCATCTCTTTGTCCTCATCCAATGACAAAGAAGGGCAGGACTTTGCATTAGATTTAGGGATAAAAAGAGAAGTTTGCAGTGGCAAAGCACACCACTCTTTTATAGTGCATGCCCATTCTTGCAAGAATGTAATACATTTTCCTAAAGGGGAAGTTCCATATATTTATTTCTCACATAGGGAAAGAAGGGATAGAAATGGATGACATGACCAGAGATAGAGGAAAATTTCTACCATGAGGTAATACTCCTGTATTCTCTATCTCTAGCAGGAATTGATATTCTAAGATTAAGAGACAAAAAGAGAAAGGGGACTGGGAGTTTACAGGGGGCAAAATATGTAGGACAACAACATAAGAATTAGAAAAAGTTCAAAATACATTCTTTGGAAGCTTTTTTTAAAGAGAAACATAACCAAGAAGGAATAAATATAAAAGGATCAGAAATCAAAGAATAAAAGTTTAGAATATATAAAAGCAAAGAGAATTAATGAAGAAAACAAGGTAAAGAATTTTTTTTCAGAAAGAGGTTCAAAACTTTTAAAAAAAAACTAACAAATAAAAGAAGTTAAGAGAGAGTAGAAGAAGGCAATTTTGATTAACTACTTAAATGAAAGAGAAAAAAGAGGAAGGATTAGATAAGATGATGATATCACAATGTTTTACTTAGAAAATCCTAGAGAATCAACAAATATATTGATTGAGACAATAGCTTCAGAAATGTTGTAAGCTACAAAATAAACAAACAAAAATCATAGCATATCTATGTAATAATTACAAAATCCTAGAAGAATAATAGAAAGGAAAATTTTATTTTAGATAATTAAAATAATGGAAAGGAAATTCCATTCAAAATAATTACAAAATGAATAAAATATTTGGCAGGCAAATCTGTCAAACCACACAAAATACTTATATAGGTTCAATTGCAAAGTGCTCTTAAAGAAATAAACAATGGAGCAGCTAGGTGGCACAATGGATAAAGCACCGGCCCTGATTTCAGGAGGACCTGAGTTCAAATCTGACCTCAGACACTTGACACTTACTAGCTGTGTGACTCTGGGCAAGTCACTTAACCCTTATTGCCCTGAAAAAAAAAAAAGAAAAGAAATAAAGAACAACTTAAATAGGTAGAGAAATATTTAGTCCTCGTGTCTATGCCATATGAATATAATAAACATGATGATCTTACCAAAGTTAACTTAAAGTTTTAATCAAATTGAACTATTGAAGGGATGCTTCACACTTGATAAAATAATAATAAATTCACTTGGAGCAACAAAAGATCTAGAATTGGGGGGAGGCTGGAAAAGCTGGAAGAGTCTGGCAGAAATGAGACATAAGTCCATATCAAATGCCATATTCTAAAATAAAATTTTAAATCGATATGTGTAATTAATTGCGAGAATTGGAACAACACCCCCTGCTGAGAGGGACATTGTGAGAATCAGGCCTGAAAAGAAACCATGTGACTTGGCATCCAGAAGTGACCTTTCTGGGGTTTCGAAGGTCGGATTGGTATTTGGAAGTTGTGCCTAACACCTGTGGGTTGTGTCAATCAGTGCTACCAACCAATTAGCTTAGAGCTGTGTGTGTGAACAGCTGGCTACCTGTTTCACAGGGGGCTTCTGGGAGAAGCAGCTAAGGATCTGGGTTTTTTCATTCAGGACTTTGGGTTGGCAGCAAGCAGGAATACTCTCTCTTAGATAGCTAGATGAAGGCTGTTTTTTTTCTCTCTCTCTCTCTCTCTTTGCTAACCCCTAGTATCTTTAATAAATGCATTAAGCATATTACCCCAAAGACTGGTGCTAAAGCTTTTCCAACCACACATTAGATTTTAAACATCACAGCTAGAATTTTAGGCTTTACATAATAAAAAAAATTTGAAGGGAAGCTGATTATATACTTTTTACAGCTTTGGGTAGCTATGGATATAGATAGTCTTAACCAAACAAGAGATAGAGGCAATTGCAAGAGATAAAAGGACTAACTGATTACATGGAAGTGAAAGACTTTTTCATAAACATCAAGGATAAAAATAGAAAAAAAAATATCTTAGATATCATAGAATATTGTATCAGATGCCATGGGCACTGGGAAAAAAAGTTATCTGGGTAATGGGCTATTTGAATAATTGTCTTCCTCTCTCCCCACTACCATGTCATTCCCTGCACCACCTTGTCTAGGATTTGGTCAGTTACTGAAACTGAAATCTGTCTGAAGGGATTGAATGGGAGAGATGCCTTTATTTTTTATATGATATCTAAATGTATATACAAAGGTAATTTTCTCTATGGATTTCTGGGAACAAGGACAAATTAGGTCCCTACAGTTTGAAAGCACTTCACTCTCCCCAGGTGGGCTTTATGCTGGTGGGACCGAGAGTACTTTGACCATTAAAAATGTCCTCATGCTTTTGTGTGGAGTTGTGGGAGGTGGAAGGAGAGCTGATGCTCCTCACCTCATTTGTATACAATTTTGTATTTGTGCTTTCTGTATGGAATATTTGTTCCAGCACTCAACATAAAAAAAAAAAATCAAGATTTTAATAAAATTTTTGTATTGAAGATACAAAAAAAATCCCTTTGTATCAAATTTCTCATATAAGTATTTGGTCCTATTACATACAAATGTGTGTGTCACACACCCCAATATGCGAGTGACCACCCTATTATATATAACTGGTCAAAAGATATAAACAATAGTTCTTAAAAGAAAAATAGCAAACTATGAACAAGCATATGAAAGTATTCCCCAAATCACTACTGTAAGAGAAATGCAAATCAAAACAATTCTGAAGTTTCACCTCACACCCTGTAAATTAGAAAAGATGACAAAAGCTGGGAGTAGTAAATGCTGGAGGGTCTATGGAAAGACAGGCACCTTAGTGTATTGTTGGTGAAGCTATGAATCAGTACAGCCATTTTTGGAAAATAATCTTGAATTATGAAAATAAGGTGACTAAAATGACCATACCAATTAATCTAAACATTCCACTACTAGGCATATACCCCTAAAGAAATAATAAGATGAAACATAAACCAAAATATTTATGGCAGCACTTTTTATGTTAATAAAGAATGAAAACAAAGTAGATCCCTATAAATGGGGAAATGACTAAATACATTGTGGTACGTGAAAGTAATAGAATTTTATGTGCTGGAAAAAATATGCATATTTGGAAAAGCATGGAAAGACTGACTTGAAGTTCAGCAGAGTGAACAGAGCCAAGAAAACAATAGACAGAATGACTATAATAATGAAAATGGAAAGAATAATCTACCAAAAAAAAATTTGAAGATGAATGTTGCAGAATTTCCACACACAAAAATGTCCCCAAAGAAAAAGAGTTGAGAAGATATATAAATTTTTAATTTCATTGGTGTAGAATATTCCATATATTTTTTTCTTTGAAATGATCAGTTTTGCTCTTTTTTTAAAAATTTCATTCCTTCAAAATGTCTATTATATAGAATGGTTCTCTGAAATGGAAGGGTGCTGGATACTGTGAGAAATTTAGGCAATGTAAAAACAAAACATATCAATAAGATTACTGTAAAAATAATTGGGGGCAGCTAGGTGGCACAGTGGATAGAGCGCTGGCCCTGGCATCAGGAGGACCTAAGTTCAAATACAGCCTAGGACACTTAACACTTACTAGCTGTGTGACCCTGGGCAAGTCACTTAACCCCAATTGCCTCACAAAAAAAAAAAAAAAATTGTGTCTCTCCACACCATGGTTATCCCTAACACCTTGCAAAAGTGAGGGGGCAGCTGGCTGGCTCAGTGGATAAAGCACCACCCCTGTACTCAGGAGGACCTGAGTTCAAATCCCGCCTCAGACACTTGACACTTACTAGCTGGGTGACCCCGGGAAAGTCACTTAACCCTCATTGCCTGGCCAAAAAATAAAAATTTAATCGTGAGGTGGGGCAATGTGGTCATGGCTATGGTTGCCTAGCCCCTAACTCTATGAAAAATTTGCAGACCCACCAATGTGAGAGGGCAAGTTTGAGGTAAGTCAGTGTAGAAAGGAAGTATAAGTGCCCCATGGGGCAGCACATACATTGGCTTCACTTCCTACATGGTTGGTTCTGTTATGGGAATGCAGTGGGACCTTAAGAAACGTAAAGATCACAACCCACAAAACGGCTCTCTCTCCCACCTCAGTTATGAGGTGTGGCAGGACATGATCCCAGTATGCTGATAAGCAATATCAAGGTCTTCAAGATGATATACAAGATATGTATGGGTGGGGCATATCTTATTGATGACATATTATTCCAAAATCCTCTCCCTGCATTTCCCTCCCAGTTCTTTGTAATGTCCTTCCCTCCCTTTTGTTTTATAAAGATATAAAAGAGGGGCAGCTAGGTGGCACAGTGGATAAAGCACCAGCCATGGATTCAGGAGTGCCTGAGTTCAAATCCAGCCTCACACACTTGACACTTACTAGCTGTGTGACCCTGGGCAAGTCACTTAACCCCCATTACCCCGCAAAAAAATAAATAAAAAAATAAATAAATGAACAAATAAATAAAGATACAAAAGACAGGTCTTCTCTTACTCCAGCAGGATAGTTCCCCATGGTGATCTGTTCCTCAGATATATTTCTCTCTCCTAATAAAATCTCTATGCCTCCAATTTTTTGGGTGAGCTAGACTCCCTGATCCAGGTCTCAAGTCCCCCCAAACATTTCCAAGGCCACACACAGGCATTACAAGTATATATGGTATAAATATGTGGAGAATAAATACAGGGTAGTTAGAGAGAAAGTGCACTAGCATGGAGATGGTGGGAGATAAGTAATAATTTTTAATAAATAATAATAAAAGGACAGTACCTCGAGTACCTTGAAGTAAATGAAGACTTCTTTGAAGCAGAGGTGAGGGAGGGTCTCATTCCAGGGATGGGGAATGACTAGAAAAGGCATGGAGATGAGCAATAGATTGCTGTGTGAGGAAAAGATAAAAGGGAATTTGCCTTAACTATATAATGCAAGAAGCATAATAAAGAAAATATATGTTGGAGCTAAGTTGTAAAGGGTTTTAAATGCTAAACAGAGAAATGTATCTTTTGTTTAAGAGACAATAGTTGTCTTTGGAATTTATTAGCTGAGGAGTGACATGGTCATACCTATGGTGTGGGCTGGAATTTGGGGTCCAACTGATCGTGAGTCATCCCAAAAGAATTACAAGACTTAGTGACTCAGTTTACCAAGTTTTATTGCAAGACTGTGAGTGATCACAGGGAGAGAACCAGAATATTGGAAAAGTATCTTTTTTGCCTCCTACATCATTCCGCCATTTTCATATACCCTGGGAAAAAGGACGAAGATCATGTCTTCTGTTACTGCTTCCTGCTGAGTGGGGGCGAAGTAGGGGCCCACAGGGGGTTTATGAATTGAGGGAGATGTAGGAACTAGTGTTACAAATGCAAAAAAAGGGTTAATAGAAAAATATAAGACCCAAGCTCTAGTACAGATATTAGCTCTAAAAGGGAGTCAGATCCCAGTTAATGGATAACTTATGTTAGGTTCTCATACTCATAGTAATCAACATCCATAACGGGCCAGAACAGGTCAGGTCAAAATAACAATAAAGGAAAAAGACAACCTATAGAAATTCTAGTGAAAAAATGATTATATTTTGAAACTAGCCATGGGAATCAGAAAGAGACATGTGCAGAAAAGGCCAAATTTGTCCCCAGATTCAACTTATGATGTGTAAACCCCAAAAACATACCTCCACAGAAAAAGGTACCCGCCTCAGGGGTTGACTTAGGACCCCAGGAACTCCAAATTAGGATAAGCCCTCCCTTGTAACACCCCTAGGTGGAGAATATTATAATGAGGAGGACAGGCCCTCCCCTGTACCTCCCTAAGGTGGAGATTATTATAATGAGACTGATAATCAATTAATCTATACTATAAGTATAACTGTCTTTCCTTTCCATATTTGAGAGATACCTTTCCAATATTCTGGTTCGCTCCCTGTGGTCACCCACAGCATTGCAATAAAACTTGGGAAACCGAGTCACTGAGTCTTGTAATTCTTTTGGAATGACTCATGATCAACTGGACCCCAAATTCTATCCCACATCACCTACACTTAAGGATAAGTGATAATCTAGGCAGGGAGTGATGAGGACCTAAACTAAGGTTGTGATTATGTGTGTAAGAGAGAAAGAGAGAGGAGAAGGGAAGGGGAAGAGACAGGCAGACAGATCAAGAATAATGCTGAGATTATAAACCTGGGAAGCTAGAAAGATAATGGTGAGTTTGATAGAAATAAGGAAGTTGGGAAATGGGGTTGGTTTGGGGGAAAAAATAATAATTTCAATTTTGAACATACTGAATTTGAGATTCTTGGATATCCAGTTTGAAATGTCCAGTGGGCAGTTATACCCACTGGGACTTAATGGATAGATCTTGGATTTAAATACATTGAGATGACATTTAAATCTGTGTACATTTAGGGTGTGCAAAATAGACAGATTCAGCAAAGGAAACTGAGAAGGTAAAAGAAAATGAATCAGGAGATTAATGTCCCAGAAACCTAAAATGCAAAGAACTTCAGTAGAGGAATAAGTTTGAAGTGAAAGATAGCAAGTTATGTTTTGGTCAAGTTGTGTTTACAAATGTTTCCAGAAGCTTCCTTTTCTAGATGTCTTCTAATCAGTTTTTAAAATAACATATGCTAGAATTTTACCCAGAATCAAATTCAAACTCACTGGAAAACTATAGTTTCCTGACTCCAGTCTCTTCCCTTTTTATAAAGTTGAAATAATATTGGCTCTTCTCCAATCCTGTGGAATCCTCCCATTCTCCCTGATATTTGAGGTGTTACTGACAGGAGCTGAAGCAAGTATATGCCAACTTTCCGTGGCATTGTAGTTCATCTGGGTCTGGTGAGTTGAATTCATTAAGGACAGATGTTTGCTTACTGTCTTCCTATTTACCTTCACTTTCTTTAGCCTATTAACCATTTTTTGTTTTGTAATTCAGTCCAATTTTTTTCCCTTGGCAAAAGAAATGGAATCAAATCAAAAATTGAGCAGCTCTGCATTCTCTCCATCATTCCACTCTGAGAAATAGGCATATCCCTCCTTTGATCATCCTCTTTTCTCAAGTATAGCTTTTTTTAAAAAAGTGTTTTGTTGCCTTTAGCTTTCATCACCAGTTTAGCTCAGCACTTTGAGATTTTGTTACTGATAATATTCATACCAGATTGTATCATGGTAGAAAATAGAAGATGTAATTCAGTGGATATAATTATGACTGGTATTAAGAAAATGAATCAGAAAATATGAAAGGTGTATATTGATCACTTTAGAAGCCTAAAGTAGTACAAGTTACGTTAACTTACAGAAATGTAGTAAGGAAAAATAATTATAATTGTTAATTACATGGAGTTTTTAATGATTCTAAGATGCTCATTGAAACAAAAATCTATCTGGTTGTTGTTGTTGCTGTTGTTGTTGCAGGGGTTAAGTGACTTGCCCAGGGTCATACAGTTAGTAAGTGTCAAGTGTCTGAGGCCAGATTTGAACTCAGGTCCTCCTGAATCCAGGGTCAGTGCTTTATCCACTGTGCTACCTAGCTACCCCAATCTATCTTTTTAAATAACAATACTCACACACACACACACACACACACACACACACACACACTCAGACTTTTGATCCTAAATGGCTGTGAGATGTGCAACACTATGATCTTCAAATATGTAAATTGTAGGTAACCCACAGGGTAAAAAATAATAATAATAATAATGCAGAGTGGATATAAATAAGCTGAAGACACATACTACCAAAAACAAACAAAAAACCACCACCACACTTTCACACTCCTTTCACCCCAGCCATTTTATAACCTGATAACATTTTTTCCTATCCCCAGCCCAACCTCTTCTTTTGAATTGTAATCAAATTGAGTAATCTATTGTTTCACTTACTTTCCCAGTGATTTCCTAAAGCAGAAACAAGAATAACAAAACAAAAACAAAACAAAACTTTTTTTTTTTTAGCGTTTACTTCTGTGATGTTTAAAATCTAATGTGGGGGGGGGGGGCTGCTAGGTGGCACAGTGGATAAAGCATCGGCCATGGATTCAGGAGTACCAGAGTTCAAATCTGGCCTCAGACACTTGACACTTACTAGCTGTGTGACCCTGGGCAAGTCACTTAACCCCCATTACCCCACAAAAAAAAATCTAATGTGGGTCCTAACCTTCCTCCCACTCCAATTTTGGGGGGAAGCTGGGCAAAATTACTGATAAATTCAGCAAGAGTTTAGGCTTTTAAATATTTATTAAAATGTATTAGAAGTTCGTGAAGATAGAGAAGTTGAGAAAGCCACCTTTATTTAGCTATCCATGCTTCTATAGAGAACACATGGAGTAGATCTTTCTATTCTCTTCTGCCCCTGCTGCCACAAGCTGGTTCCTGAATGAAAAGAACCAGATCATCAACAGGTTCTCCTAGAAGCCCTCTGTGAAACAGGAAGCAAAGCTGCTCACATACACAGCTCCAAGCTAATTGGCTGGTAGCTTTGATTGACATGACTACAGGCGGTTCTATAGAGGTAACTTCCAGATGCCAAGTCACATGAAGATGCCAAGTCACATGCTTTCTCCTCAGGGTAGAACTGCCCTGTTTCCTTTCTTAGCAGGGGGTGGCACCCTGATTCTCACACTTCCTCTATATGTTTTGTCTAGTAGAATGTAACCTCTTTGAGGGCAAGGACTGCCTTATTTTCATTTTTAGGCCAAACACTTAGTACAGTACTTATCACATAGTAACTGCCAAGTAAATGCTTTTTCATACATCTATTCAAAAGGTATCAAGGAACTGTATGATCAGAAAGGGAGTTAGGGGTTTTTTTGGGGGGAGGGGTAACATATACTATTGAATTTTAATTAATATATACTTAAAATAAACTATGTAATATTTCATGGCTTTATATGCAATCCTATTTTAGGTTTTATATACTGAAATGTGTGCAATTGTTAATGAATATTAATGTCATAATAGAAAAGAAATTACTACCTAAAAAAAGGAGATGTCAGTTCTATCTCCACAGTACCTCTGATATCTATCTTTTTATCTCTACTTACATTACAACCACTGTAGTTTAATCACATTTCACTTCACTCCTGAACTGTTTCAATAGATTACTAATTAGTCAGTATCCTCATAACAACACCCTCTTTTCTTCTATCCAACCTCCACACAACTGCCAAAATAATATTCCTGAAACACAGATCTGACCATATCACTCCTCCTCTCAAAAAGCTTCAATAGTTCCCTCTTGCCTCAAGATTAAAATACAAACTTTTCTGTTTGACATTCAAATTCCTCAAAATCAGTCTGATTATATATAACTTCTATTCATCCATTCTACTTTCTAGCCAAAGTGGTCTACCTTGTAGTCCAATTACATGATATGGTCTACTTGGCTTCTGTGTA
The DNA here is from genome assembly GCF_019393635.1 of Dromiciops gliroides. Taxonomy (NCBI): domain Eukaryota; kingdom Metazoa; phylum Chordata; class Mammalia; order Microbiotheria; family Microbiotheriidae; genus Dromiciops; species Dromiciops gliroides. The sequence goes on from NC_057863.1 coordinate 192,674,398, forward strand.
ATTCCCAAAGGCAAGAATGTTCACTCTCTTCATCACCATGTATCTCTCAGAACTCCCAACTTCCTTTAAGGGTAAACTCAAGTGCCATCTCCTACAATAGATCTTTCCTGATCCCTTCAATTCATAGTGACTTTGCATCAAAAGTTTTTACATTCATTTTGCATATATGTTATATTTACTTTTCTTCATATCTAGCGTATCCTCCCCCTCTTCCAATAGAAAATACATTTCTTGAAGTCTGGGGTGATCTTGTTTGTGTTTTTGTGTCCCAAGCACCTAGCACAGAGTCTGATACACTTAATAAATACATGGTGAATTAAATCAAATTGAAGAGAATATCAAATTAATTGACTCAGAACGAGACTTTTGCCTATAAAAGACTAAAAGAGCTAAGAAAAGGTCTCAAGTTCACTAGGTAGGACCTCTTGTGGATTTTTTGGAAAACATAGATTTGTTGAGTTCAACTATGAAGACTGGAAAGGTCAGCCAGACCTTTCTTTTGAATTTCACATCCACATCCCCACCTGCCTATTGGATATTCTACCACCATCTCAAAGTGAACATGTTTAAAACTAAATTCATTATCTTTTCCTAAAAAGTTGCTCTTCCTTCCTCATTTCACTATTTCCATTTATGGCACATTTATTCTATTCACCAAACACTAAACTTTTTTTTAATTTATCTTTGATTCTCTAATTGTCTCTCTGTGTTATCACTAAATTCTATAAATCGTATTTCCTAAATATCTCTTTAATAAGGCCTTTCCTTTTCCATTGTTAACTGCTACAGCCTCCCTCCATTGCCTCTTACCTGAATGCTTTCAGTAACTTCTTAATCAATCTTCAGTTTCTCTTTCAGACAATCTAACCTTCTCAAAGTTTCCATATTAGTCTTCCTAATGTATATTTCTAATCACTCCACTCCACTACTTACAAATATTTAATATCCTTCCTTTGACTACTCAAGTAGTAGTAATAGTAACAGCAGTAGCAACAGTAGTATTCTATTTTTGCAGCAATATGCCAAATATAAAACATAAAACAATAGTAGTAGAGACCTGATCCAAGACCATTTCTATTTGATATCCATTGAATATAAGAATAATGAGATTAATAATAAAAAAATATAATAAAAAGAGACAATCTTTGAGTCAGGATGACCTGAGTTAAAGATTTAATCATACTGGCTTTGTGACCCCACGCAAAACACTTAAGCCCTCAGTTTTCAGGCAGTTCTCCAAGACTATAAATTGCAGTGGCAGATTTGCATTGATAAAATTAGTTTCCTCACTCATAGTTCCCTACATAAATTAAATCATGATTAGTCAGAATAAGAAGTAAGGAAGGATGAAGAAAGATGAAGAGGAAGCAGGAATGAGAGAAGGACAAGAAAGAAGAGAAAAATGAGGACAAGGAAGAGGATGAAGAGGTGAAAGAGGAGGAGAAGAAAAGAATACAAGGAAAGAAGGAAGGAAGGAAGTGTCATGGGGAAAATGGGGTAAGGGGTTTTGGATAGGGGATAGGGATAGGGGTTTGGGGTCCTTAGGAATTCCTCTTTAAAGAATTATACCCTCTTGCACACAAAAGCAGTTAGAATAAGATAGTAGTTTATTTAGAGGAAGGGGAAGGGGAAGGGAAGGGAAACCATGAAAGAAGTCCTTGGAATTCTCATGGGGAGAAAGGCATGGCACAGAGAGAGTGGCTCTGAGATAACAATCTCCTCAAGCAGGAGACAGGCAGGTACTGATGGGAGTGACCTTCTGACTGTGGAAAGTTCCTTTAGTGAGGAAGGACTATCCCCCACTGGTGGTGGCTGGAGGAATTGGGTGAGGGGTGGCTGCAGATCTCTCACAAGCCACTCCTCAGGACACAAAGGAAGCAGCCACACCTAATCTTATAGCCCCAGGGTTGAGGGAGACTAGAATGAAGGGTGGGGGTCATGGAGCTAGCTCAGTCCAATCTGGTTCCACTTATCTCTCTAGGCATGTCTGTCCTCTGGTTTAGTTTCTCAAGGAGAAGGTTCTTTGATGTGTCCCAGAGAACTTCTGGGGTGCTATGGGCCCATAACAGAAGGAAGGAAGGAAGGAAGGAAGGAAGGAAGGAAGGAAGGAAGGAAGGAAGGAAGGAAGGAAGGAAGGAAGGAAGGAAGGAAGGAAGGAAGAAAAGGGATAGTGACATATCCCAGGACCATTTCGATATGTACTCCATTGAAAAAGATCCAAAGAACATGAGGATGGGGATGTAAGAATTATGATTAATAATGAGAACTACAAAATTTACTGAGAACTGATTCCCCACTCAGCCCCTGTTCCCCAGACAAATGAATTGCCTTGGGCTGACCAGTCTTTGTCATTTCCAGACTCTCCATGGACTTATGGACCTTCCCCCTAACAAACTATCCTCTCCCAAAGATTCCCAAGCTTACTTCTTGGACTTTAGGTTATTATGTAAAAAGATTCATTTACATTAAATAGTTTCTGTCTGTGAGAAACTTACTTTTCCCAAAGGTAGTTTCATAGCTCCCTCTGTTCTGTTACCTCATTAAAAACCCTGTCCTTGGTTCCCATCTTTGTATTCCTAGCTTAAGAGCTTTGTGATACCACAAGTTATAGTTCCTCTGCCCCATTAAAGACCTTATTTCTCCTATATTGATCATTTCCTTAATTTCCAAGTTAACAATAATTAAAAAAAAAAACAATAACCCCTTAAAGTCAAATCCATCACCTAGCTCATCAGATGAAGAATTGCAAAGTTGGGGAATTCCAGTCAAGGTAATGTATAACAATGCCCTGAGACCATTAAAGTAGCTGTGAAAGGCAAGTAGTAGCACTGAAGTGCTGATGGATTTTTTCAGTTGTTTCAGTTTATGTCCAATTCTTTCTGACCCCATTTGGGGTTTTCTTGGTAAAAAATACTGGAAAGTGGTTTGCCATTTCTCAAGCACATTTTACAGATGAGGAAACTGAGGCAAAGAAGATTGAGTGACTTGCCCAGGATCACACAGCTAGTAAGTATCTGAGGCCACATTTGAACTCTGTTCTTCCTTACTCCAGGCCCAGTGTTCTATCCACTATACCACCTAGCCACTGGTGAATATGACTGTGATAATACCTCTAAATGGCTTACCACTCAATACAGTATGATACAATTGCAACTGGGTTAAAGAAAGAGAAGGAGTAGACCAGCATTATTTTAGACCTTAATGATAATCAGCTTCAAACAGATGATAGAAGAGCAAGTAGAACTCAGAAATACCAATATACTACTTACTAGAAATACATCAGGGCAGATGGAGCTAACCACCAAAATGAGCAAACCACAAATGTGTATGAAATGAACTGAAGATATAAATACATTCATTACGTGCCAGTGCCTTCTCTTAACAAAACTAGAAATAGATCCTACCAGTTAAAGATAGGGGCTTTGTGCTGCTTTTTGTTAATTGTACCTTCAATTCCAAGTCATACAACCATATACGACTGAACAGTGTAGGGCAGTCCTAAGAAAGAACTTCATCTCTGAAACCATATTGGATGAAAGAAGAGATACTAAAGAGGAAATAATGAGGAATTAAAAATCTTAGCACAGTATTTAACCATAACATCATAGAATTTTAAAAACTGAAATGGACATTACAGATCACTTAGTCCACCCTTTTCATTTTATAGAGGACACAGAAGCCCAAAGTAAGTAAGTGATCTTTCCAACATCATCCAAGGAGAAAGCAGCAGTAACAGGATGCTGACCAATAGTGAGAGAGTAGTGAATATAGTTTTGTTTTAATGGAGTTGAATCACTACAAACTATCCATTTTTTTAAGTAAGAATATATTGAACACCTGTTTAACAGAAATTCTCTCCCTGTACACACATTTCACTGAGAAACTCAGCACAAAAAATTAAAAAGGAAAAGGAAAAGAACCAAAAGAGCAAAGATTGTTCTATTTTCTTTAGGCTGGGCAAGCTTTGTTTTATGCCCTGAACATGGGGGAATGTGCCAATTTGCCTGACTGCTATAACAATACATAATGGTTATTTAAAATCTGAGTGGGGAAGAAAACTGGATAAGATCCAAGTTCAAATTTTGATAGAAAAAGGTTAGAATTAAAATCTTCCTATCCTAATTTGCCTCTCCTGCTTTAATTATGCATCCTGATGAATGGAAGCTGAGTGTCTTTGGATCTTGATCTCTTTAAGCTATTTGTGACAAGAGGAAAAGATGACCTCTTCAGGTTATATATGGCTCAGATTATATATGCTGTACCTAGAGGTAGTTTACAATGAAACCTACTGTTCTCTGAATCATACTGTAAATATGTATGCATTGCAGATTTTGTCCTGTCTTTAGTCACCCCCCTGAGCACTAAAGCCAATAAAACATTCAGAAGAAATGAATATGCTGTGGATATCGAAAGATATACTATATACATCTGAACAATAGACTGGTGGTACACATTTTATTGAACTCTTATTTCATTTCAAAAGCTTGGAGGCAAAAAGGACTACTGCAGATCTATCAAGTTTGTATGCCGTTAATATTTACTTTAGTCATAAAGAGCAAGTGACAAGATTAGGACTCACTACCATGGTAGAAACTGAGGTTGTCAGTAACAGAAAATGAAAATTTTATTTATGGTAGTTGTAAACTCCAGGAATGATGTGGATTATTTTTCTGTTCCTCCTGATTTATAGAGTAAATGAATTAGGAATCACTAAGTTGCAGCTTCATTTTTTCCCCTCCTGGAATCCAAGTTTTAAACATGTTTATGTAGAAAGTTCTTCAAGAGAGAGAGATAAAGTGATTATAAAGGTAAACTTTAGAAGGAGATGACAGCAACCACACTGAGAGATATTACTGTTAAATTTTGGTATCAGAATGATAAATAGTGTTAAGAAATTTTGTCCATACTGTAGTATAAGAAATAAATAAGGATGTTTTCATTGTAGAAGTTCACAGTCTGTATTTATATTCTGTATATCTTGAATTAAAGAAATTTATATGGTACAAGGCTGATATCTTCCTTTCATAAACAGAAAAACTGAAAGAGGACTTGATAAAAATTTAATGAAGAAAATGCCAAGAAAAAAACAATACCCTATATTTTCTTATTTTGGAGATATTTTCATTGAACAATTCCTAATAATCTCATTTCTTATATGTGCAATATGCAACATCTCAAATTTTATTTTAAAAAAATAGTTCCCCTTACTATTACAAAACACATCAGGAAAAATAATACCAGCAGGGGGGAAAAGCACACACATTTACCCAAATGATTCATTAGTATTACCATGTTTATCTCCCATTTTAATATATGGAAACTTTGTTTTCATTCTCTCTCTTCAATCTCTCTCTCTCTCTCTCTCTCTCTCTCTCTCACACACACACACACACACACACACACATTCACATACACACACTAAAATTTGGTTAGAGCAAACAAAGATATATGAATGGCCTTCTTTACTATTAGTAAAGTATTAGAGATTTCCTGCCAAGATGGCTATCTGAATGAGAGGCAGATTGCCAAGCTCCCACATTACTACTCCAGCAAAATTCTGAAGTTCACACCTGGCTGCAGTGTCAGAGATCAGCTGAGTACAAAAAGCCTAGCCTAGAGCAATTGAGTTACCACAGACTCTGGCCTCAGTTTCCAGAAGGCACTGAAGATCCAGTTCCCTGAATCTCAAAGATCCAGGGAATGAAAGCAAAGGTCAGCACAGAAATTTGGCCCAGAGCAAAACCAAGTAGGGCTTGAGGCTATAAAATGGATGGAGACTGCAAGTGACCCAAAGCCCCAAATAATTGACTAAAGCTGAAGAGATCAATGCCAGTCACCACCCCCACCCAGTATCAAGAATTATTCTATTTATTTATTCATTTGTTTGTTTGTTTATTTATTTATTTATTCATTTATTATTTATTCATTCATTCATTTATTTTATATTTGGAATTTTTTCTTTTATGTTAAACATTTTTATTTATGTTTTTCTGTTCCAATCTCTATCCCTCTTTCGCTTCCTCCCCTCCCCCCTTCCCAAGGCAGCAAAGAATTCAATATGGTTTATACATATATCATCATGCAAAACATCATCATCATATTTGTCACTTAATGAAAGAATGTGAAAAATAGCATGTTTCAATCTGTTCCATCAATATCAGTTCTTTTTTTGGAGGTTGATAGTATGTTTCATCAATATTCTTTTGGGATAGTCTTGGATTATTGTATTGTTGAGAATAGTCAAGTCATTCACAGTAATTTATCAAACAATATTGCTGTCTCTGTGTACAATGTACAGCGTCCTCTTGGTTCTGCAGTTTTTTTAGCCATTCCCCAATTGATGGACATACCTTTGATTTCCAATTTCAAAAATTTTTTTAAGTCTAACTCTATAACAATTGCAAGTAGAGAAAAGGAGGAAAGGTGGGAAAATGAATGATCCCAAGGACTATATAAATATCTATAATAGGGGCAGCTAGGTGGTGCAGTGGATAAAGCATGGGCCCTGGATTCAGGAGGACCTGAGTTCAAATCTAGCTTCAGACACTTGACACTTACTAAATGTGTGATCCTGGGCAATTCCCTTAACCCTCATTGCCCCTGCCAAAAAAAAAAAAAATCTATAGTAAATGAAACAAGAAATAAAAGTTCTAAAGGAAAAAAATAGGAGAAGTAACTTAAAATAAAAAGTAGTAAACCTTACCCAAGAAATGAAATTGCTCAATATTAAAATAGATCAAACAGAGATCAATGACTATATGAGACAAGAAATAATCAGAAGAAAATCAAAAGCTTGAAAAATAGGATAAACTATATCTGATATAAAACAAAAAAGTCACCTGAAAAAATAGGTCAAGGAGAGATAATTTATTAATCATTGAATTACCTGAAAACTATGATTTTTAAAAAGTCAAAACTCTATATTTTAAGAAACTGTAAATTTTTTTAAAAAGAAACTGTAAATAAAACCTGCCCAGATCTATTAAAACCAGAGAAAAGTCCCAGGGATATCATAGGGATTCTACACCGAAGACAACATACTGCAAGTATCAGAAAAGAAGCAATTCAGATACAAAAGTCAATATCACATAAATCCTGACAGCTTCTACTGAACACCAGAAGAGATCTTAGAATACAATATTCCAATATATAAAATATAAGCTTACAACCAAGAATAACTTTTTGGCAAAGCCGAGAATAGAACTATAAGGACCCTTGATAAAAGAGAAGACTTTCATGCATTTCTGATGAAAAGAGCTGAGTAGGAACTTTGAAATATAAAAACAAAGGTCCAGAAAAACCTATAAAAGTAAATATATTTGGGGAATTGGAAGAAACTGCCTGTTGTACCAATATTCTGATAGAGGTATAAGAAACAAGCGTTCCTTTAGAACTTTCATTTCTTCAAATAATATTGAGGGAATTAAATAAGAAAAAAAGTTGTTTTAAAGTGGATGATATAGTGGGAAAATGGGGTACAGGTTGGGGTTGGGGTTCTTGGGAATTCCTCTTTAAAGAATTACACCCTCTTGCACACAAAACTTAGTTAGAATAAGGTGATAGTTTATTTAGGAGCAAGGGAAGGGAAGGGTGGGGGGAGGGAAACCATGAAAGAAATCCTTAGACTTTTCATGGGGAGATTTGGCATAAAGCACATGGCTCAGAGGTACCAAATCTCCTCGAACAGGAGACTGGAAGGTACTTTTATAGAGGACTGATGGGGGTGGACCATCTGCCCGTGAAAAGTTCCTTTAGTGAGAGAGGACCATCCCCCACTGGTGGTAGCTGGGGGAATTGGGTGAGCAGTGGAGGACCATCCCCCACTGGTAGTGACTAAAGGAATTGGGTGAGGGGTGGCTATGGATCCCTCTTCAGGACACAAAGGCCGAAGCCACACCCAAATTTATCTCCCCAGGATAAGGGAGACCGGAATGAAGGGTAGGAATCCCAAGCTAGCTCAGTCCGATTTGGTTCCTCTAGGCGTTATCTGTCCTCTGGTTTAGTTTCTCAAGGAGAAGATTCCTCGGTGTGCCCCAGAGAAATTCTGGGGTGCTCTGCGACCCATGACATGGATTAATTCTGTTCTGGGAGTTTAAAGACGGAAAAGAGGAGGGAGAGTAAAAGGGAGAGTGTTTATATAGAGGGAAGAAGTATGAAAAGAAGATGCAAACATGGAAGAATGGGGTTGAAAAAGTGAAAAGTGAAAAGTGGGCATGTGAAGAACCTCTTTCTTATCTAAGATGGACAAAGGAGGGTTGAATATACATAGGTACACATACACACATGCACAAATGGTTTGGTGTAGAGGTACATCAAATTCAACAGCAAAATAAGCCGGTACAGGGAGATAAAAGAGAGTATAATGACAGGGAGGAAATAATCACAATGAAAACATATTTCCTGATCATGGATGGAATTAAAGGAGGTAGGGAGGAGAGAAAACAACTAGAATCTAAAAGGGTGCCTTATATTGCCTGTTAGACATTGTAATGAAATATTATTGCACTATATGAAATTATGAACGAAATTACAAAGTATGACTATTATTTTCTCGGTAGCACATGGTGGCAGCCTTCAGAGCAGCTGCTTTTCATTGTGACAAATGGATGGCCATTGAAACCCCAGGTCACAGTTTGCCCCCTCCTCATGATTAAGGTCCAGATGGAATACTAAGTCAAGACATAGCTGACATTTATTTGTTCTCTCTCTCTACCTGCTATACTCTCAGCTACTACAAATCCATTCTTCACTACCCATGAGAGACTTCCATACTCCTTTTTAACTAAGGAAGGAGTTGGTGAGGGAAGAGACTCAGCATTTATACAGCACCTACTATATACAATCACTGTGCTTTACAAATATCTCATTCTATCCTCACAACCATGGAAGGTAGGTGCTATTATTATCCCCATTTTACAATTAAGGAAATGAGGCAGAGATTAAGCTACTTGGCTAGCTAATGTTTGAGGCTGGATTTGAACTTCAGTCTCCCTGTCTCTGGACTCAGCATTTTATTCACTGCACCACCTAGCTGCCTCTTTTCATTGTAGCCCACATAGTCTCTTAGGAGGCATAATCCAAAAAAGTTTTCTGAAATGAGCAAGGCTTTCTCGAACATTCTGGGGATATGGAGCACTGCACATGGACAGATTCCCTACAATAATATTCAGGCTTTTTTTTCCACACTAAGAAGCTTTACAGAGACACACAAGTAAGTTCTCAAATTGATCCCATACCCAAAAACTGAGCCCCAGAGACACTCTATTCTCCCTTTAAAAGGTACAAACTTTGCTTTGACATATAATTAATATTTCAAGAAGAGCAGCATTGTCATTTTCATGTATTTAGTACCTTTCTATGTCTGTTCCCAGGGCTTTGCCACAAATTGATGTTACCTATGGGTACACATTTATAATCCTTTCTGAAAGAAGTATTTTTTGTTCTCTTTCTAAATATGGTAGAATATGTGGCTGGTTTTTCTCTTCTAATGAACTGTTATTACTGTCACATATGTTTTAGTCTTTGATACTACAGTTTTCTTTATGGCAACTACTTCTAAAGATTGGCCAGAATCATCAATTTGTACAAATGCAGCAGCTGCCTGTTATCAGTTATAACAATAAAGTGGAACACCTGTGTTGTGAAATCTCTTTAATTCCAGGTGCAATTCAATGTCTTCACTTTAGCCTTCTAAATAAGTCAAGTCCATTAACGATGTGAAAGGAAAAGCCAAATTTTTCTTGTTGCTTCTGAAGCTGAAGTCTCCAGAACTCATGTCAAAAATCTTCTCAATAAATAGCCTTTTATTTCAGTTTGCTCTTGTGGATGACCTGTCACAAGCCAAAGTGAAGGCTTTTCAGGGTATGTAGATGTTTAATTTAATAGTTCAAGGTAGGTTTTATGAGTGTTTTCTTTTTCACTTCATTTGGATGCTAAATCTCCCAACCATATTTTTTATGATGTGAATTTCTACATTTAACATATTTATTGTTTTTATAAGCATAGTTTTATTTTATATACTATTTAATCTCTAGTTTTGATTAAAATGTATTCATTATATTTTTTGTTCTTCTAAAGAAACAACTTCATACTTTTATTTGACACTTTATTGATATTTAGGAAAATTAAGTTAATTAATTATAAAGGAATGCCCTAGGTCAATTCAGATTTCTACTGAAAGTTAGGTCACAGCTAATATAAATTCAAATAATGTGAAACTTGGTTTTATATAAATTGTAAAATTGTAATGGGGGAAATGGGGTATGGATTGGTTAGGGGTAGGGGTCCTTAGGAATTCCTCTTTAAAGAATTACACCCTCTTGCACATAAAAGTAGTTAGAATAAGGTGGTAGTTTATTTAGGAGCAAGGGAAGGAAGGTGGGGGGAACCATGAAAGAAATTCTTGGACTTCTCATGGGGAGATAGGCACAAAGCACGTGGCTCAGAGGTACCAATCTCCTAGAGTAGGAGACCGGCAGGTACTTTTATAGGGGGCTGATGGGGGTGGACCATCTGCCTGTGGAAAGTTCCTTTTGTGAGGGAGGACCATCCCCCACTGGTAGTGACTGGAGGAATTGGGCGAGGGGTGGCTCTCTCTTTAGGACACAAAGACCACAGCCACACCCAAACTTATCTCCCCAGGGTTAAGGGAGACCAGAATGAAGGGTGGAGATCAAAGCTAGCTCAGTTCCTCTTATCTCTCTAGGCGTATCTGTCATCAGGTTTAGTTTCTCAAGGAGAAGATTCCTTGATGTGCCCCAGAGAACTTCTGGGATGCTCTGTAGCCTGTGACAAAAATGATACCAGGTTCTATTTAATATGATCCCAAATCAATGTGATGCCTATGAGTCAAGGTTTTAAGATGCTGTGACATAGTCTATCTGCAATTGCCTATTATTGCACGTGGAGGTGATGGGCAGCTGTGTACTGTTTTAACAAAACCTGTGTTGTGTGTTTTTTTAATAAGCCCTTAACACAATGTACAAAAGGAATAATACTCCAGAGGGAAATTCTGCCAACAACAACAACAACAAAAGGCTTGTTATTACATGTGGGGAGGGCGGGGAAATTGATGTGATGGAATGGCATGAGCATGGCAAAAAGTAACTCTAAAACAGAATGAAACATTGGAATGCCTGGATCTATGGTACAGAATATTATAAAATATGCAAAATGGCAAAGGTACATCAACTTTTTGTGTTTCATCAACAACTATAAGGAGTAGCATTATTACAATCATAAAAATGGAGCATCTTTTAGGGGGGTTAAAGATTGCAGTTAAAAGGTCATATTCCTCTTACCAAAGCAGCCACTGAGACAAAGCTTTAAGTTTATTTAAGTCAGCACAAGAAAATGGAAATGAAGTAAATAGTGAAAAAATTTTTACCACAAGTATTTTTTTTGGTATAATTGGTTTAAAAATCTAGTTCAATTTCTTAAAGTTAAAAATTATCCTGATGTTGTGAAGAAGTTACTTAAAGATAATGTATACATTGATCAACAATGGTTTAACATGGATGTAATAGGTGTATTGTGGGGAAGGATGCCTTCCAGAATTTACATTTCTAAGAAAAAAACTTAACCTGTTTTTAAGTGTTTGAAGATCACCTAATTCTTGTATTGGGAGGCAATTGAGAAGAGGATTTTAAATTAAAACCAATGCTTGTTTAATGGTCTCAAATGCTCATGTTCTAAGAGGCTACAAACAGTGATCATTTCTGGTTCTTTGGCAGTCAAATAAGAAAGCATGGGTGACCAAACCTATTTCCAAAGAACATTTTTCAAGTTATTTTAGCCCAGCTGCTGAAAATATTGCAAGATCAACAATATTGCATTTAAAGCCTTATTTATTTTAGACAATGCTCCAGGTCATTCAACCGTATTAGGCTGTGTCAGAATGTGAACAAGCAAATTCACCAAGATGCAGATGAAGCTTTCTATACCTATTAGCATATACATGAAGATTTAAAACAGAAGACAGTTCAGCATAGGCAAGTTATTTAAACCCCCTGATCCTGTTTTTCCAAGTGTAATATGCGGATCACAGTATTTTTATTATTTCACATTGTTGTTGCATGAAACATACTTTTAAACTTTAAAACACTTTTGAAATACGGGTTCCTAGATCAATGAAATCACAGGTATAGCATTTATCTGTATTGCTAATGTGCACCAAAGAATAATAGAAATTTTGAGGGCAAAGTGAAACAATGGATAAAGGAAGAACCAAATACTTTTATTTTCTAAACCAAACATTAGGTTGTCAAGGAGAAATTTGAAATAATATTAACAAAATGACTGGCACCCTGAAGACAAAGCTTAATGAGAACACTTTTTTTTTTAGTGCAGCAATTGGGGTTAAGTGACTTGCCCAGGGTCACACAGCTAGTAAGTGTCAAGTGTCTGAGTCCGGATTTGAACTCAGGTCCTTCTGAATCCAGGGCCAGTGCTGTATCCACTGTGCCACCTAGCTGCCCCTATGAGAACACATTTAAAGCAATTAAGATCTACACAAAACCAGTCTGAACATTTTCTTTTGGCACAGTAAAATGGATAGAAAGGGAATCTAGAAGTTACCCAACAAAATCCTGGAAAATGTTCATGAAACACAGGGTTTACCATCTCAAGCTATAGAAAGATTAGTGATTTTCCCCTCAAGAAGGAGGATAACCAATAAATTCTCCCAGCCTACAACTGAAAATTTTACAGAATTATTTGGGGATAAATAGGCTTTACTTCACAATGCAATAGTAAAGACTAACCACAGTTATGCACCATAGGGATTATCAGATTTAACTGAAAGTGGTTTATTTCCAAAAAAGGTCTATATTCCAAGAGTGGAAGAACAAGGTGATTCATGGATTTACATTCACACAAAATCATACAATTTGATGTCAACAAAAATGTGTTGAATGTGAGTCAGTGAGTTATAAAGATATAGAAATGGGATGAGGCCTATGCCCAGATCCCTGGGTTTTCAGGGCCCTTTCTGGTCTTTCAGGTAAAGATTGTTAGGTACCTCAATGTCTCTGGCCCTGGACTATCCCTATATAAGCAACAGGGTGCCACATTGGCTGCCTCCTGTTCTTACTTGCTAAGGCTTCCAATGACCCAGTATTGGAGGTCTGTGTTCACCCTGGGGCACATTTTTCACAAGGACTACATGAATAACTACAAGAAGTGAGATAAGATGAAAGTAAATGAAATAAAAATTCTGGAGGAAAGACATGGAAGAAAAATAAGTAGCTCAAAAGAGAAAGTAACAAACCTTACCCAAGGAATATAATCCCTATAAACTAGAATAGACCAAACAAAATTCAATGACTCTGAGTCAACAAGAAATATTAGAACAAAATCAAAATATTGAAAAGTAATAGAAGAATGTCTAAGATAGCTTATATCAAAAACAACTGAACTGAAAAACAGTTAAAGGAGAAATTATTTTAAAACCATTGAATCATGAGCTTTTTTTTTTCCATTATACCAAACTGCCTCTCCAGGACTTTTTTTTTTTGTACATGGAACTTATCTTGTCAGTAAAATGTGTTCTTGTTCTGAAACCCTCAAGCATCCTCACCCTCAAATGGATCTGTGATCTCAATTTGGGAGTTCTATTCAATGATACAGTTGCCTGCCCAGCCTGTGTGGAAATTGTCTTGTGGGAGGCCTTCTTCATTCACTCTTGGCATTGCACTCTGAGTGTCCACTTGTCATCCCTTCTTTTTACCACCTCACAAGCCTTGATATCATCTTTTATTCCTATTTTTCAGAGTTCTTCTCTGGTTATGGGTTAATTTCCACTCATACCCATCATATACCTTTCCATTTACTTCTCCTTAACATTCATTTTTAGCACTTCAAAATATATTCTAGATCTTGGACCAAACAGCAACTAGCAAAATATTAATATTGAAAAGACAGACTTTACTTTCATGGCAAGCTTCTGGTCTATGAGGGAGCACTATAATTTTCTAAAATCTATCTAAGACACTCTCTTCCTTTTAAATCCTGAGCCTAACTTGTCCATTTTTACTGACTGGCCCAGGTAAACATACTATTGGTCAAACTCTAGAGAATGCAAATGCTGGTTGAAATGTAGACAACAAATGTTTTTAGTCCATTTGGTCATTCCTAAGTGAATGGACAGGCCAACCTTTGACTGATTATAGGTTTCTATTAAGAAGCTCTGCATTTTTCTGCATCTCAATGAAGTAAACACACACACATCTTCAATAAGGGCATCTAAACAGCCTTACCTCCAAAGGAAATTCCTCCTTGACATGTACTCTGTGCTGGATCTCTTCCATCAGAGTGAAAAAAACCTTCCATAAAACATTTTATATAGATAGGAAAGTGTAATAACTAGAGTAAAATATATCCAAAAAAAGAAGATGAAGCGCAGAAAAGAGGATGGACTAGTAATATGGGTTTCTTGTGGCAAACATATGGGTAGATATGGGTAAGAGTCGAACAAGAAGGGTAGACTTGTCTCATTGGAGCCAACAGACACATTGATAAGGTCATAGATACATCTAATAATTCCTATCACTTAGTAGTAGATACCTATTAAAGGTTTGGTGAATTCAATGGACAATAATATCTCATTCTTATATAAGGTATAGAAGGTTTGTAAAGAGTTTTCTGTACACTTGAATGTATCAGGGCACAGTGGATAGAGCACTGGCCCTGGATTCAGGAGGACCCGAGTTCAAATCCGGCCTCAGATACTTGGCACTAGCTGTGTGACCCTGGGCAAGTCACTTAACCCCAATTGCCTCACAAAAAAAATTAAAGTAATAAATTGAAAAACAAACAAAAAGAAAACACTTGACTATCAACTCATGAACTCTTATCCACTGTGCTACCTAGCTAGGCTAGTACTCCATCTAGTAGGCCAAAAATTGAATTATATTCCCCATGTCCTGAATGGTCTTTCTCCTCCCCTCTCTCTACCTTATAGACTCTCTTGTTCCTCCAAAAATCAGCTGAAACACTACTTTCCACATTTAAGTTTTCTGATATTTTCAGCTACCAGTGCCTTCCTTCCCTTAAATATTCTGAATAAATACAAAATATTTTATGTAACTCCTATCCCAAAGCCCATTTCTTTGGTATTCTCTCCTTATTAGTGGAGATGAAAGCTCTTCCCTGCATGAATAATGGGGTTGGTAAAACTAAGAGAGCTTCAATTCTCATGCAATCCTCTTTGAGCTTTGAGTCTCTTTGAACTCTTCTGGCTTCCAGTTTCAAGAGGTAAAATGGAGAAGGCCAAGCCCACTTCAGCTTGCTGAAGGAAAAGACTCTGGGAAGGCATGAGATGAGCTAGCAGTCTCTCTCATGCCCCTATTCCCAGTTTTCAAAACTAGAGACTTTAGGACAGTTTCCCTTTGATGAGATCTAGAACTCTCTTGGTTGAGTTGAGTTATATTGCTCCCAATAGGATTCCTTCACTCTGTATTGTCTAATACATAATCTCTTACTTATATTTTCTCTGGTTCCCATTTTGTTACAGATTTGGATAAATGGGTGTATCCATTGTGGAACTGATATTAGGTAGTAAAGGGTACAAACCTTGTATAGAGATAGAGCTTGTGGTTCTCCTCCCCAGTAATGAGAAACAGTGATGAGAAGTTAGATTGAAATTGATCATATCCCCTAGACTATAATATTTAAGGGAGCAGGTAATTATAATTCTAGCCTGGTACCCTTTCTCTCTAAGGGGAGCAGAGTGGTACCATCTGGCCCCAACTTTCTTTTTCCCTTCCTGGAAGCAAAGTTTCCCTTGGAGAACAATGGGAGGAGAAGAGGAGAGATGTCTATTTTTCCTCCCTTCAAGCTACAGAAGGACACCCCCGGTGGGGGATATTTCTCAAGACATATGGGCCTTCAATATACATGTTTTCCCTCTCTACATGCTGGTCTATCTACATTCACATATATCTACATTTTTCCCCAAAAAGAGAAGAGATTATTTTATTTTGTCTTTTCATGTCTCATAACTAAAGTTATATCTGCTACATAGCAGGCTTTTTAAAAATGATTATTGGAGCAGCTAGGTGGCACAATGGACAAAGCACAGGCCCTGTATTCAGGAGAACCTGAGTTCAAATCTGGTCTCAGACACAACATTTACTAGCTGGGGGATCCTAGGCAAGTCACTTAACCCTCATTGCCCTGCAAAAAAAAAAAATTGTTGATCAATTGATTCATTGATATTAATCTTGGTTTACATAACAACAACAATAATAATAATAGGTAACATTTATATAGTGTTTACTATGTGCTAAATACTAATTGCTTTGCAATTATTATTTCATTTGATACAACCCACCCTGGGATTTAGGTGTTATTATTATCCCCATTTTACAGATGAGGAAACTGAAGCAAAAAGTGGTTAAATGACTTACCTAGGATCAAACCACTAAGTGTCTGATGCTGGATTTGAACTCAGGTCTTTCTGTTTCAAGGTCCAGTACTCTATCCACCTATCTGTATATTCTACTGAAAGTAGCATCCATCACTTTTTAAGACCTCAAATAATAAATCCTAATCCCTATTTCTCAACCCCAAATCTGATATTAAATTTCTTTTTTTTATATATATTACATTTCTAATAGGATTTCCCATGCTCTGAGGATATATTATATATATATAATATAATATATATATTAACTTGATAATCACAATCATTTTCTTCACATTTTTTTTGCATCTTCATTTTCTCCAGGGGCTTATCTTTATAATGATTTCCTAAAAATATGACATAAGAACCATTTTTCTTTTAGCTATGTTATAGGCCCAGAGTACCCCAGAAGTTCTCTGGGGCACATCAAAGAACCTTCTCCTTGAAAAGCTAAACCTAGAGAGATAAGCGAAACCAGTTCAGACTGAGCTAGTTTCAGGACCCCCACCCTTCATTCTACTCTCCCTCAACCCTGGGGTGATAAGATTAGGTGTGGCTGCTTCCTTTGTTTCCTGAAGAGATGTCTTGGGAGATCTGCAGCCACCCTTCACCCAACTCCTCCAGTCACCACCAGTGGGGGATGGTCCTCCCTCAGTAAAAGAACTTTCCACAGGCAGATGGTCACCCCCATCAGTCCTCTATAAAAGTACCTGCCAGTCTCCTGCTCAAGGAGATTGGTATTTCAGAGCCACGCTCTGTGCCTTCTCTCCATGAGAAGTCAAAGGACTTCTTTCATGGTTTCCCTTCCCTTCCCTTCCCCTTACCCTAAATAAACTACCATCCTTTTCTAACTGCTTTTATGTGCAAGAGGGTGTAATTCTTTTATTTTTTGTTTTGTTTTTTTTGTTTGTTTGTTTGTTTTTTTGCGGGGCAATGGGGGTTAAGTGACTTGCCCAGGGTCACACAGCTAGTAAGTGTTAAGTGTCTGAGGCCGGATTTGAACTCAGGTACTCCTGAATCCAGGGCCGGTGCTTTAACCACTGTGCCATCTAGCTGCCCCCGAGGATGTAATTCTTTAAAGAGGAATTCCTAAGGACCCAAACCCCGTACCCCATTATCCCCATAATAGCTATTAGAAGTTTACTTTGTCCTAATTTGGGGGAAAAAAAATTACTAGGAATCTTTACATCCTTTCAGATGTTCTCTGAGAAAATTGCTACATGAAAGATCACCTGGCTCTCTTTCTCTCAGCCTAATATGCATCCCTACTCCCCATCAACCCCTACTTCTGCTCCAGCTCTTCACTCCCTACTACCTACCTACTATGCACTTACCATTGTTAGGGGATTATCTAGTTACTGGAAGAAGAGCAAATTAAATTCACTCAACTAAGAGGACTTATTTGTCCTTGGTATCAGAGCCTTTTCATTTTGGCATGGTCCAAATTCAGTAAGTCCCATGTGACAGCTAGAGTGAAAGCCAATTGTACAATCTGTACTTAGCAAATGGCTTAAAACTTCATGCTTTTGTAAATTCCAGACTGGGTTATGTTGCATTGCGCTTTACCCTAAAATTACTCTTGAAGGCTACTTGGACACGTTGGTTGATACAGGAATTAACACCTTTCCTACCCGAAATTATTAGACATATTGAGTATAATCTTCAGAATCTTCAAAATATTTCTAAATGTTGATGAAGTTTTTTTGTTAGCCTAATTTTATATTATTCGAATTCTCTTTTTCTTGTTTTCATCCTAACTAAAGGATCCAGATGGTACAAAACTGCTTCATTGATTAGAGAAAAAAAATCAGGCATTTCTTAAAGAAATCCTTGACCTTAAGAATCCCCATCCATCTCTGGCCATGAAGAGCCTTAATTGTATACTTTTCTTGGACATCCCAGGTTGTAGGCCATGCCTGATTCAGGCTACTCTAATGGTTCAAGCTCAGAATTAGAGCAAAATCAATCATCTAAAAATCTAATGAAGAAATTTAGTTACTATGGAAAGGATATTCAGCAAGGACCAAACATTGATTCAGTTGGGTGTGGCTTCCCTACCTCTGTTTTGGTTGTGGTGGCATACCACAAGCCTATGTCAGCATATGTCAAGCCTAAATATCAAGCCGTAGTTTTGTTGTTGTTGTTATTGTTTATTTATACAGCCAGGAAGCCCTGTCAATGTTATGTCAACATAGCATTGGTCCTAGGCCCAATTAAGTCTTGAAAATGGTCTCATGAGCACCGGCCCTGGAGTCAGGAGTACCTGAGTTCAAATCCGGCCTCAGGCACTTAACACTTACTAGCTGTGTGACTCCAGGCAAGTCACTTATTCCCAATTGCCTCACTAAAAAAAAAAAAAAGAAAAGAAAATGATCTCATTACTTTTTTTGTGTGTGGGGCAATCCAAGGCCAGTGCTTTATCTACTGTACCACCTAGCTGCCCCTGATTTCATTACTTTTTAAGGAAATATTAGCCTAGCCTGTCAGGGGTTAGATGTTGTTCCTATGACCACAATATTCTCTACAAAGTAATTCTTATTTAGTATCTGGACACATAAACTATATGGGCACATTCATATGTGAATATAAATATGAATTAGAAGTAGTTCCCAGTAACTAATGCTAAACATTGTAGTTGAGAAGAGATGAGGAAGGTCAAATAAAACATCCTTGAAAAGGAATACTTCTACCACATTGCCTCTAAGATAAAATATTAACTCTGTTTAGCTTTTTTTTTTTCCAGGCAATGAGAGTTAAGTGACTTGCCTAGAGTCATACAGCTAGTAAATGTCAAGTGTCTGAGACTGGATTTGAACTCAGATCCTCCCGAATTCAGGGCCAGTGCTTTATCCACTGCACCACCTAGCTGCCCCTCTGTTTAGCTTTTAAAGCCTTCTTTAACCTGCCCCAACCTGTCTTTCCAGATTCACTGAACATTACTCCCCACCTTGCAATCAAGCCAAAATTAGCTTCTTTCTATTCCTCACTCATGATAACTCCTATAAGCATGCCTTTGCACAGTCCATCCCTATGCCTGGAATTGAAGAGATTGATAAGGCTCTATTAGTAGTTATCATTTATTAATAGATAATTTAGAGAATATATGTGTACATGTACATATATATATATATATGGAATACAATAAGCATAATGTTAAGGCTAAAATTCTAGCTATTCTGTCTAAAATATCTAATGAGTGGTTGCCAATAAATTATAAGCTTTAGCAAGAGTTAGGCTTTTAAGCATTTATTAAGGAGAATAAGAATTTGGTAAAGAGAAAGAGAAAGGCCTACATTCATCTATCTATTAAACGGAGAGCGCATTTCTAGCTCTGCTCTCCGCCAGAGTCCACAGGAAAGAGCCCGAGTCAGAGCACCAGGCTCCCCCTTCTTCCTCCCACAAGCAAATGTCACTTCCTGACGTCAAAGAAAAGACGCATGGTCTTGCCCTCAAAGACCTTCACCTCATGGCGGAGCTTTTCTACAGTAAGTCTCCAGCAGGTGGTGTCATTCCAATCATTACAATAAGATTAAACCAATTATTAAGAGGACTCCCTCAAAAGGTTAAGTTACTTTGATTTATTTTATCTTGAATAAAGGATTAAATCTCTTTCTTTGGAAAAAGCTATCCCTAACAGCTAAAATAAGCCAACATTGGCATTTCCTTTAGCCTAAATAATACCCAAAGATTTAGTGAATAGATAAATTGATAAGACCTTATCATTTAGTAGTAGACAATTTAGAGTAAGATTTCTATCCAGCAAAAAAAAAATGACTTCTATGGTTCCTTATCATTTAGTAATAGATAAAAGAATAAGACTATAAGAGATACCTCTGTAGAAATAAAATAACCATAGAAGTCTAGGACCTTTTTTTTTTTAAATACTAAATTCCCTTTCTAGCAGCTAGAAAGGGGGTTGACCAAAGGTTAAGTTCCCCTTTCCAGTAAATTTAAATTAAGTAATCTAATCTCCTAAAGTCATTTCACCTTCTGACAGTTGGGAGAATGAGGGTTGACTGCTAGTTTAACAACCACAAGTTCCTTTTTCCCACAACCAATTCCTTTTTATCTGGGACTGCTGAAGCAAATTCTCCTTTCTAGAAACTGAGAAACTATATTGGCTGATCTGTGAGTTTCTAAAAGTATCATTTCTGGTTTCAAAATATAACAAATATAACAAGGGCTTCTGGTGAAGAATTAAGAAAACCTAACTAGTCAAGTGACTTGCCTTGTCCAATAGAATTATGTTCAAAACAAATTTTGTAATTTTTCTATTCCTCTTTTTTTATTATAAAAATCATCACTGTATCTCTGACATCTTAGGAGTTAGTGGACTTGGTTTAATGTGCAAATGCTAGCTTTGCACATTAAATAATACTAGGAAATTTTGTGCCTCAGTTTCTTTTATTTCAGCTAATTAATTTTACAGAATATCTTCCCTTTGTTATGGGGGAAAATGGGGTGAGGGTTTGGGGTAGGGGTTGGGGTTCTGAGGAATTCCTCTTTAAAGAATTACACCCTCTTGCACACAAAAGCAGTTAGAATAAGATGGTGGTTTATTTAGGGGCAAGGGAAGGTAAGGGGTGGGGGAAGAGAAACCATGAAAGAAATCCTTGGACTTTTCATGGGGAGAGAGGTATGGAACAAAGCACATGGCTCAGAGGTACCAGTCTCCTTGAGCAGGAGGCTGGTAGGTACTTTTATAGGGGACTGATGGGGCTGGACCATCTATCTGACTGTGGAAAGTTTCTTTAGTGAGGGAGGACCATCCCCCACTGGTAGGGGCTAGAGGAGTTGGGTGAGGGGTGGCTGCTGATCTCTCAAGCCATCTCCTCAGAACACAAAGGCCACAGCCACACCCAAAGTTATCTCCCTAGGGGTAAGGGAGATCAGAATGAAGGGTGGAGGTCCTGAAGCTAGCTCAGTCTGGTTCTGCTTATCTCTCTAGGTATATCTGTCCTCTGGTTTAGTTTCTCAAGGACAAGATTCCTTGATGTGCCCCAGAGAACTTCTGGGGTACTTTGGGCCCACAACACCTTCTTCAGAGATACAGATCAGATACCTTCCTGATACACCCCCCCAAATGCTAACGAGCTCCCTCTCAAACTACCAGGCATCTCTCTCTCTCTCTTTCTCTCTCTCTCTCTCTCTCTCTCTCTCTCTCTCTCTCTCTCTCTCTCTCTCTCACACACACACACACACACACACACGCACACGCACTCTCACACAGAGATTATTAATTAATTTTATATTCATGTTGTATATATCTTTATTTGTATTTTTCTCCCCATTAGCACTTCTTCCTAATAGAAGTTGCTTCATTTTTTTCTATCCTTGTATCCCTATTGCCTTGCATAATGCCTGGTTCATAAGAGGTGCTTAATAAATACTTGTTGACTGATTGATTTAAAATCTATACAGAAAATGTTCTTGTAGATGGTCTGAGATGAGTTGGCTTTTCTAGCCCAAGAGATGGCAAAACCCAAGAAACTGATGGTATTTCTGCAGAAGCCCATGACAGAAGAAGCCATGTGTAATCCAGTTGGATTGAAAATATAATTCATGGTTAGCATTGATGAAATCCAATTCCTGTTTGATAGAGGGCCCAGGTTTTGAATTACTCAGTTCATATGATTCTGAAATATAGTCTTCTGGCCAACAAATGAAGATTTCTTGGGCAGCAGATCATGTTCAGATGGAAGAGTTCAATAACAGACCTTCTGAAGGAACAGATTTCTTGATGTAAGATAGTCCTTAGAAGGGTAAAAAAAGAGAGAGATAATTGTTGACATAGTTGTGTAGCATACTACTTTCTCAGAATCCTGAAGAGTAGGCCTAAATGCAAATCTAATAAGCAAAGTAGTTTGTCCAGCAGCCTCACATCTTTCCTTTTCCCCCTCTCCCCTCCCAATTCTCAGAGGAAATGCCAAAATTCACACAGCCAGTATGTGTTATATACAGGACTTAAAACCCAGGTTTTCTTGGCTTCTAGACCAGATCTCTATCTGCTATTCCACACTAGCCCCTATTAATCCCTGCTTCTTGAGAGCTGGGACTGTCTTGAATTTCTATTTGTATTCCTAATGTTTAGCACAGGGATTGGCACATAGTAACTGTTTAATAAATGTTTTTCATTCATTCATTCATTCAAACATCTGTAACAAGCCATCAGTTCCAGAATTTCCCCTGCTAAAAGGAAATTTAGTTTACTACTTTCCCCAACATTACAAATCAAGTGGCAGTCATATTTCTCAAAATTATAAGATATCTTAGCCAGGCTAACACATAGCATTATCTTGACTTTTCAACATTCCTGATTATAGAAGCAGTTTACTCTTAGAATATGGAATATTAGAACAGAAAGCACCTTA
Source organism: Dromiciops gliroides (assembly GCF_019393635.1). Lineage (NCBI taxonomy): Eukaryota > Metazoa > Chordata > Mammalia > Microbiotheria > Microbiotheriidae > Dromiciops > Dromiciops gliroides. The sequence goes on from NC_057863.1 coordinate 192,697,171, forward strand.
GAAGTGACATTAAGCCATACTAGGTTTTTTCAGTCCATGAGATTGAAAGAAATGAAGTAAATGTCTAGTGTGAACATAATAAACATGTATGCATGTAAGCAAATACAAAGAAATTTGAAGAGGTAGAGAGGCCTAGTCATCAGAGATCAGGAAAGGCCTCATATAGGCCGCTGAACAGTTCTCTGAAGGAAGCTGGGAATCCAAAGAAGCAGAAAAGAGGAAGGAAATCCACACAATTGGGAAAGGGAGGGAAGGGAAGGAGGGTAGGAATGAAGGGAAGAAACACTTGTGCAAAGGGGAAAAGCACTGGAAAGGAGAACAACATTCACCCAATCTAATTCCCTCATATTACAGAGGAGGAACCTGAGGCCTTGAGAGTAGATCAACTCATTTTGTAAAATTATGTAATTACAGAGTTGGAAGGGACTTTTTATAACACAGATCGCAGAATCTGAGAGTTAGAAGAGATCTTAATTGCCTCTTCTTCCAGTCTCTATGGGAAAGGAATCCCCTAGGGGCTCAGTATTTAATGAAAACTGCAAGATAGCATGGCAGAAACTAGACACAGACCAACATCTTACACCGCATACTAAAATAAGGTCAAAATAGGTACATGATTTAGACATAAAGGGTGATACCATAGGTAAGTTAGAAGAGGAAGGAATAGTTTACCTCTCAGATTTATGGAAAGGAGAATGATTTATGACCAAACAAGAGATAGAGAATATTATAAAATACAAAATGGATGATTTTGATTACATTAAATTAAAAAGGTTTTGTACAAACAGAAGTAACATAGCCAAAATTAGAAGGGAGACAGAAAACTGGGAAACAATTTTTGCAGCCAGTATTTCTGATAAAGGCCTCATTTCTAAAATATATTGGGAACTAAATAAAATTTATAAGAATACAAGTCATTCCCCAATTGAGAAATTGTCAAAGGACATGAAGAGGCAGTTTTCAGATAAAAAAAAATTAAAGCTATCTATTGCCATATGAAAAAATGCTCTAAATCACTATTGATTAGAGAATTGGAAATTAAAACTACTCTTAGGTACCACCTCACACCTATCAGATTAGCTAATATGACAAAATAGGAAAAGAATAAATGTTGTAGAACTTGTGGAAAAATTGGAACACTAATGCATTGTTGGTGGAGTTATGAACTGATCCAACCATTCTGGAGAGCAATTTGGAATTATACCCAAAAGGCTATGGGACTGTTCATACCCTTTGACCCAGTAATACCACTACTAAGTCTATATCCCAAAGAGATCATAAAAAAGGGAAAAGGACCCACATGTACAAAAAATATCTATAGCAGCTCTCTTTGTGGTGGCAAAGAATTAGAAATCAAGGGAATGCCTATCAATTGTATAATGGCTGAACAAGTTGTGGTATATGCATGTAATGGAATACTGTAAGAAATGATGAGCAGGCAGATGTCAGAAAAACCTGGAAAAACTTGAGTGTACTGATGCTGAGTGAAGTGAGCAGAACCAAGAGAACATTGTACACAGTAACAGCAACACTGTGTAATGATTAACTGTGATGGACTTAGCTCCCCTCAGCAATGCAACGATCCAAGACAATTGCAAAGAACTCATGATGGAAGATGTTCTCCACATCCAGAAAAAAGAACTCTGGATTCTGAATGCCAATTGAACCATACTCAATCTACTTTTGTTATTGTTTTTCTTTTCTTTTTTGTGGTTTTTCCCTTGTATTCTGATTCTTCTTTCACAACATAACTAATGCAAAAATATGTTTAATGTGTTTGTACATATATAACCTATATCAGATTGTTTTCTGTCTTGGGTAGGGGAGAGAGAAGGGAGGGAGAAAAATCTGGAACAGAAAATTTTATGAAAACAAATGTTGAAAACTATCTTTGAATGGGACTGGAAAATAATAAAATACTTTAAGAGGAAAACAAAGAAAAGGAACCCCCACTTTATAGTAGGGGTTATCCCCACTGACCAGGTCTCATCCAGCTTATGCCCAAAGACCTTCAAGCAGAGAGGATTCATTGTTGTTGTTCAGTTGTTTTGCAGTCATATACAACTCTTCATGACATCATTTTTTATTTTCTTGGCAAAGATACTGGAGTAGTTTGCCATTTCCTTCTCCAGCTCATTTTTATAGATGAGGAAACTCAGGCAAACAGAATTAAGTGACTTACCCAGGGTCACACAGCTAGTAAGTATATGAAGTCAGATTTTAATTTAGGAAGATGAGTCTTCTTGACTCCAGACCTAGGCACTCTATGCACTTGTACCGCCTAGCTGCTCCAAATTTTGGATACCTCTAATTATGGGAAGGTTTGCCTGACATCCAACCTAAATTTACCTCTTTGAAATTCCTACTGATTTCTCCTGGTTCTGCTCCCTGAGCTGAAACAGAGAAAAGTTAATCCTTCCTCCACTTGACAATCCTTCAAATACTTGAAGACATTTATCCTGTCTCCCTTCTCCTCAGTCCTGTCTTCTCCAGGTCAAATATTCCCAATCCTTCAACTGACACTCATATGACATGGAATCAAAGTCCTTCACCATCCTCGTCCTTATATGAAGACTCTCCAACTTAACAATGTCTTTCTTAAACCATGATACACAAACCAAATATAATATTCCAGAAGATTTCTAATAAGGACAATAGAGTATAGGACTATCACTTCCATATTACTAGATTTGCCCCAATTAATGCAGTTCGAGATCATATTAGCTGAAATATTTTGCTTGCAGTCCACTTTAACACTCACCCGCCCCCTCTCTCCCTCTCTCTCCCTCCCTCTCTCTCTCTCTCTCTCTCTCTCTCTCTCTCTCTCTCTCTCTCTCTCTCTCTCTCTCTATATATATATATATATATATATATATATATATATATGTATGTGTGTATATATATATACATTTTTTTTTAAGAACACAAAACAAAAAACAACTGATGTCTGGCCAGACTCTCTCTACATCTTTTATTTACTTTTAGAGCTGTGAGGGCAAGGGGGTGGAATTTGTACCTACGTTTAAGACTTTACATTTATCGCTATTGAATTTCATCTTATTAGATTTAGTTCAAATAGCTTGACAATATTCTTTTGGTTCCTGACTGTGATAAAGTCTCTTAGCTATCTCTCCCAGCTTTGTGTTATTTGAAAATTTGATAGATCTACCATCCGTGCCTTTATCCAAGTTATTAATAATGCTAAATTATTAATGTTAAACAGTCAAAGACCAAGCACACATCCCTGAGGTACTCTTCTGGAGACATCCTGCCCCAATTCCACCAAACTACCAATAACTAATCTTTGATTCCAAGTATCCAGCTGTTCCTGAATTCAATTGTATTATTTAATCATTATCTCTTCATTTTCTCTTCTATGATAGTATGAGATACTTTATCATAATGTCTGCTAAAATCTAAGTAAACTATGTCCATAGCAATCCCTTCAGCTACTCTTTTAGTAATCTTGTCAAAAATGTAAATGAGTTTAGTCTTATATAACCCATTCTTTATGAAACCACCTCTGGTTCTTTGGAAACATTGCTTTCCTTTCTAGAGGTTCCCCATCCATCCCTTTAAAAATAATATAATTTCTCTAGGGGTAGCTAAGTGGAACAGTGGATAGAGCACCAGACCTGGATTCAGGAGGACCTGAGTTCAAGTTCGACCTCTAACACTAGACACTTACTAGCTGTGTGACCCTGGGCAAGTCACTTAACCCCAATTGCCTCACCAAAAAAAAAAAAAAGAAAGAAAGAAAAAAGGAATAAAAATAATATAATTTCTCAGGGAAAGAATTCCAGTTCATTACCCTATAGTGTGTACACTCTGTTGTCTTCTCTGTGTGTGTGTGTGTGTTTCTGTGTCTGTCTCTCTGTCTCTGTTTGTCTGTCTCCACCTATTTTTCTCTCTTTCAAATCAGCACATTTGCCTTTCTACAATCTTGTAGTATCTCTCCCATTTTCCATGATTTTTAAAAATATAATTGACAATAATTCAACAATCACATGTGCCAATCTAAGCTCATCTGGTAGCTAATATAGTCCAATTCCCTTAATTTTAGAAAGGAGGTCAAGAAATGTTATCCCACTTGAATAATGCCATATTGTGAATTGAGCCTAATTCAAAAACTATATCTTTTGTTAATAAATATCTCCACTTCTTCCTCATTCCCACAAGGAACTAGTGTGTGGTGACTGCCCTATATAGTTTCCAAATGTTCATCTTTATATTCCAGGCTATAAACCAGGCAATGACTATTTGTTCAATAATCACTCAGTAGCTCTCAGGCTTGATGTTTTCCAGTTTTTACAGCTCTTAGTCTCTCCCTTTTTCCCATGTAAATGAGTAGGCTGAGAAAAGATACTGAATCTATAAACAGGGGCAAAATTATTGTCTCTGCTAACTGCTCAGAGCATTCCCAGACTTTTCATATGCAAACGAAGACAGTCAAACTCTAAAAGAACTTTTTGCCCTACATTCTTAAAACTGCCAAAGGAGCCTCTTAAAGTTTTAAAAGGGTGGACCTTTACATATACATTTCTCTGATGACATCCTTTATACTATGTCTGCATAATTCTTCATTTCTAATGTGTTGCAGCCAACACACAACTAATGTGCTCTCTCTTGCCCTTTGGGCAATGTTCAACTCCAATTCCTCAGAAGTATTTCATGGCTAGCAGCAATACAACATTACAGAAAGGAATGTTAGCTTTTAAAAAAATGGAAAGTTGTTTCAAAATTTGACTTTGATACCTCATTGTGTCATCGAGGTTACTTAGGCCCTCAGTGGCCATGCAAATCTGTTACAAATTCTGGAAGGTTCTTAAAAAGACTTTGAACAATTCCCAGGAACAGACTCTAGTTTAGAATGGAGGAGCTCATCACTTCTACATTGCCTATGTCATTATGATTTCTCTGGCCATGAGTTCTTAGGCAAGAAAAAAATTTATCATCATCAGTTATTATGCAAGAAAAATATAATAATTTTGTTTTAAAGATGGTATCCAGAATTTAAAGAATGAGAGAGCAATACTTCATTTCTCAGGATATTTTTCCTTTTTATTAGGAAAGTTCATTTACTCTGATATGTAATGAAATAAAAAATTCCTGTCCTAATGATATGGGGAAAGCGATAGGAGAAAGCACGTGGGTCCTTAGGATTCCTCTGTAAAGAATTACACTCTCACACAAGACCTAATCAGGAATAAGAGAACAGGTTTATTGGGGTACAAGAGAAACCGGCCGGGAGGAAGGTTTTGCCAGAACAAAACGCTTCCCCCCAACTGACTTGTGGGGTGCCCTTTTATAGGGTTTAGATGGGGGGTGGGTAAGAGTCTCTTATTGGGTGAGGGGCTGGTGGTCTTCCCGCATTGCGCTGTGGTAGGAAGAATCCCTCGTGAGAGATCTGGTGGTGGGTGTCAACTTTGTCCTGATGGGTCTAAGCAGTCTGCTGATGGGCGGTTCCAGGTGGTCTTCTCCTGGATTACCTCATCCAGATGCTTAGGAGGACTGGAATGTGGGGTGCTGGTCCTGGAGCATGCTCAGTTCAATCTGTGCCGCTTATCTCCGTTAGGTGGGTGTGTGTGTCCTTGATTGTGTTCAAGGAGAGGCCTACTTGATTTCAAGGGAAAACCCCTGAGGTTTCAAGGAAAAGGTTCCTTGAACCCCCCAGAGAATTGTTGGGGTGACCGGGGCCCATAATCCTCCCATGACACTAAGGACCTAAAATATGGTGATATGTTCAGAGTAAGAGCCCAACCCAGAGTTAAACTCTATTCTACCTGTCATACAGCACTCAATTCAATCCTAGAAACATTTTTAAAGGCCTACTGTGTGCAAGTTACTTTTGCCAGACAATGGAGGCTGGGAAGAAGGAACTTATCTAATAAAAGGGAGACATATACAAGAATAACCATGATAAAGGGGATCAGTTACCTCCAAAGAGAAGTGTAAGTGAAGTGCTATTAACAAAATTGAGGGGAGAGATATTACTTCCCATCGTGGAAAGAAGGTTGCCTTCTCTGAGACTTCTCTGAGAGGTTATGTGATTTGCCCACCTACCAATGGCTATCGGAAATGTGTCAGAAGCAAAATTTGAATCCAGAACTTGGTTGCTCCAAGTCATGCACTCTATCTACCTTACCGTGCTGCCTCTTTAGTTTTAGACCTCATATAAGAAAAAGAAGTTAGGAAAATAAGCATAAGCAAAGAAGAGAAAAAATGTCTCAGTATATGATATTGACAAAGTAAAATTTAGACTCCCTGTTTCCAGAGCTAAGGTTCAGCAAATAAGCTGTTCCTTGAGCTTGGCAGGACAACAACAATCCTTTGCAATCACCCTCTGGATGATTTCAGCTTCTGGGGTGAAATCACAATTCACCAGGGGTTCTCTTGATGGAGGAGTCTAAAAGGGTTAACAGATAACTTAAGACTTGATCAATAGTACCTAAAAGGGTTAATGGAGAAACTAAGGTTTGTGTTCTTGCAAGTACCTACAGGGTTCAAGTCCCTATCAACCAATAATATCAACAGAAGCCTAAGGAGACAGTAAACAGGGACCATAAACCATTAATAACCATTAATATTCCTAGATGACAGGACACCTAGAAACCAGATATGAAAATAAAGAGATACCATAAACAGAGAGACCCTCTGGCTCTGACAAGTCTAAGTGATGGAGGAGGTCAAAAGGGGTTAACAGATAACCTATCAATAGTAGCTAAAAGGGTTAATAGAAAAGCTAAGATCTAAGTTTTTTTATCAACAGTAACGAAGAGGGTTCAAGTTCCTATCAACAAACAATATCAACAGAAGTTTAGGAAAGGAAATCCGGGACCATTAACCATTAATAGCCATTAATATTCCTAGATGACAGGAAGCAGAAACTGTACCTAGAAACCAGATCTTAAGGCAAAGAGATAGCATAAACAGAGAGACCCTCTGGCACTGACAAGTCTAAGCATGCCTTCATGAACAAGTGCAGAGACAAACAAATGTGTCCTTAGGTTCACCTTATGATGTATAAACCCCCAAAACACACCCCTAGGGAAAAATATACCTGCCTTGGAGGATGTCTTAGGACCCCAGGAAGCCCAAATTAGGATATGAACCTCCCTAAGGAGGTGATTAGGATAATGAGGAGATAGCCTACTTTTCTCACTATAAATATAACCATTTTCCACCTCCCAAACTGAGATACCTTTGGGAGAATCTTCCTGTGGTGAGCACAGTATTTTAATAAAACTTGGGAAACTGAGTCACTGAGTCTTGTAATTCTTTGGGACACCTGAGGGTCAATTTGATCAATCAAATCCATCCCCACATCACTCTGGTCAAAGACAAAAACTGGGCGAAGTTGGAATGTCCTGCAGTGAATCAAACTTGTTACATGCTTGCTGCCCCCCTCATTGTTAGGGCTACAACTCACTAAGCAGTCACTAGGATAAGTATTGAGATCTCCCCAAACTACCTCTGTCCCCCCAATAGAGGTGGGGCCCTGGCACATGCATCTATAGCTCCACCTTGCTTGCAAGCCTTTTTCTTCACTTAGAAAATAAACTTTCCCTCTCATTCCTAATACCTGTCTCTGGCCTATTTTGTGGCCATACACAGGTAAGAGACAGGTTCTGGAAAAAGTTCTGTTGATAATATTATGGTTTCCTTAAATATCCTTTTAGTATTATATATATATATATATATATATATATATACACACACATACACATATACATATATAACACATGTGAGAATATATGTATATGTTGGGGGTACTTGTGACCTGGATGGAGGGAGGGGGTGACTCATCCAAAGAATTGGAAGCTTACCATGAATTTTGTAAAATAAAAAGAGATTTATTAGGAGAGAGGAATATATAGCAAGGGGGGACAGATCACTATAGAAAACTGTCCTGCTTGAGTGAGAAAAGACCTGGTCTTTTGTATACTTGCAAAACAAAAGAAAGGGAAGGGCAAGATAACTAGGAGGGGATCTTTGAATAATGGGGTATCGGTAGGATATGCTGCATCCATCTGTATCTTACATATCATCTTTCAGACCTTGGTATTGCTTATCAGGGTCATGCTTGGCAACACCCATTCCTGAGGTGGGAAATAGAGCTGTTTAAGGATTCCCTTTCAGGGCACCCACTAGCTGCACACTAGGGTGCCTCCTTCTCATCAGAAGAAAATAAAGCCTTTGTCACCTCGATGCTGAGTTCCTGAGAATTATTGAGAAGAGGATGGATTTTTCCCTCACAGTCATTTTGAAAATATTATAGAAAAATCAATATTCATACCCTTTAAATTAGGAATATCAACATTATTCATTTACTAACCTAACCCCAAGGAAGCTGAAGGAAAAGCAAAAGATTCCTTAACAGCTATTTTTGTGGTAGCAAGAAACTAGAAACAAACTAGTTACCTGTCCATTGGGAAATGACTGAATAAATTGTGGCAAATGCATGTAGTAGAATACTATTATTCTGCAAAAAAAATTTAAAAGGAATGTTGGGACAAACCTGAAAAAATTTTCTTAGAATTGAAGAGACCATTCAGCTGAACCCACAGTGTAAGGCACTAACCCCTCCCTTTTCTATACCCATTATTGTTGTGGGTTTTTTTCAGTTCTAGGGAATCCAACATCTAACAAGAGTACTCCATTTTCTTCGTGTTCTACTATTGCTTTGGTAATAATACACTCAGAAAATTAATGTTATTTTCTACCAACTTGATGTGTTTGACTTTTGAGCTGAATTTAGTTAACACTTTATTGCTATTTTGTAGAGTTTTTATTTTGTTTTTTTTTTATTTTGCTTTTTGCTTCTGCTCTGACGATTTTTGATGCAAAATTTTAACAACCTTCTCTTGTTCTTTGTCTCTGTGACCTGTTAACAA